>NC_091729.1:0-1423333 GCF_030179895.1 Drosophila kikkawai
TAATATAAATACAAATTCTGAAGTGGATACATGCATTATTAGCTGAGTTGGAAAATTTTTGTTTACAAATTTACAATTGAGTATGCAAAAGTATTAGCCATGTAAAAACTAATATAAATCCAAATTATGAAGTGGATACATGCATTATAAGCTGATTTGGCAACTATTTGTTTGCAAATTATCAATTGAGTATGAAAAGTATGAGCCCTGTAAAAACTAATATCAATACAAATTCTGAAGTGGATACATGCATTATTAGCTGAGTTGGGAACTATTTGTTTACAAATTTACAATTGAGTATGCAAATGTATGAGCCCTGTAAAAACTAATATAAATACAAATTCTTATTAGCCGTGTAGAAACTAATCTACATACAAATTATGAAGTGGATACATGCATTATTAGCTGAGTTGGGAACTTTTTGTTTACAAATTTACAATTGAGTATGCAAATGTATTAACCTTGTAGAAACTAATATAAATACAAATTCTGAAGAGGATACATGCATTATTAGCTGAGTTGGAAAATTTTTGTTTACAAATTTACAATTGAGTATGCAAATGTATGAGCCCTGTAAAAACTAATATAAATACAAATTCTTATTAGCCGTGTAGAAACTAATCTACATACAAATTATGAAGTGGATACATGCATTATTAGCTGAGTTGGGAACTTTTTGTTTACAAATTTACAATTGAGTATGCAAATGCATTAACCTTGTAGAATCTAATATAAATACAAATTCTGAAGTGGATACATGCATTATTAGCTGAGTTGGGAACTTTTTGTTTACAAATTTACAATTGAGTATGCAAATGTATTAGACCTGTAAAAACTAATATAAATGCAAATTCTGAAGTGGATACATCCATTTTTAGCTGAGTTGGAAAATTTTTGTTTACAAATTTACAATTGAGTATGCACATGTATTAGCCCTGTAAAAACTAATATAAATACAAATTCTTATTAGCATTGTAGAAACTAATATAAATACAAATTCTGAAGTGGATACATGCATTATTAGCTGAGTTGGGTACTATTTGTTTACAAATTTACAATTGAGTATGCAAATGCATTAACCTTGTAGAAACTAATATAAATACAAATTCTGAAGTGGATACATGCATTATTAGCTGAGTTGGGAACTTTTTGTTTACAAATTTACAATTGAGTATGCAAATGTATTAGACCTGTAAAAACTAATATAAATACAAATTCTGAAGTGGATACATCCATTTTTAGCTGAGTTGGAAAATTTTTGTTTACAAATTTACAATTGAGTATGCACATGTATTAGCCCTGTAAAAACTAATATAAATACAAATTCTTATTAGCATTGTAGAAACTAATATAAATACAAATTCTGAAGAGGATACATGCATTATTAGCTGAGTTGGAAAATTTTTGTTTACAAATTTACAATTGAGTATGCAAATGTATGAGCCCTGTACAAACTAATATAAATACAAATTCTGAAGTGGATACATGCATTATTAGCTGAGTTGGGTACTATTTGTTTACAAATTTACAATTGAGTATGCAAATGTATGAGCCCTGTAAAAACTAATATAAATACAAATTCTGAAGTGGATACATGCATTATTAGCTGAGTTGGGAACTTTTTGTTTACAAATTTACAATTGAGTATGCAAATGTATTAACCTTGTAGAAACTAATATAAATAAAAATTCTGAAGTGTATACATGCATTATTAGCTGAGTTGGAAAATTTTTGTTTACAAATTTACAATTGAGTATGCAAAAGTATTAGCCATGTAAAAACTAATATAAATCCAAATTATGAAGTTGATACATGCATTATAAGCTGATTTGGGAACTATTTGTTTGCAAATTATGAATTGAGTATGCAAATGTAACTAATATAAATAAAAATTCTGAAGAGGATACATGCATTATTAGCTGAGTTGGAAAATTTTTGTTTACAAATTTACAATTGAGTATGCAAAAGTATTAGCCATGTAAAAACTAATATAAATCCAAATTATGAAGTTGATACATGCATTATAAGCTGATTTGGCAACTATTTGTTTGCAAATTATCAATTGAGTATGAAAAGTATGAGCCCTGTAAAAACTAATATCAATACAAATTCTGAAGTGGATACATGCATTATTAGTTGAGTTGGGAACTATTTGTTTACAAATTTACAATTGAGTATGCAAATGTATTAACCTTGTAGAAACTAATATAAATACAAATTCTGAAGTGGATACATGCATTATTAGCTGAGTTGGGAACTTTTTGTTTACAAATTTACAATTGAGTATGCAAATGTAATAGCCCTGTAAAAACTAATATAAATTCAAATTCTGAAGTGGATACATGCATTATTAGCTGAGTTGGGAACTTTTTGTTTACAAATTTACAATTGAGTATGCAAATGTATTAACCTTGTAGAAACTAATATAAATACAAATTCTGAAGAGGATTCATGCATTATTCGCTGAGTTGGGAACAATTTGTTTGCAAATTATCAATTGAGTATGAAAAGTATGAGCCCTGTAAAAACTAATATCAATACAAATTCTGAAGTGGATACATGCATTATTAGCTGAGTTGGAACATTTTTGTTTACAAATTTACAATTGAGTATGCAAAAGTATTAGCCCTGTACAAACTAATATAAATACAAATTCTGAAGTGGATACATGCATTATTAGCTGAGTTGGGTACTATTTGTTTACAAATTTACAATTGAGTATGCAAATGTATGAGCCCTGTAAAAACTAATATAAATACAAATTCTGAAGTGGATACATGCATTATTAGCTGAGTTGGGAACTTTTTGTTTACAAATTTACAATTGAGTATGCAAATGTATTAACCTTGTAGAAACTAATATAAATAAAAATTCTGAAGTGTATACATGCATTATTAGCTGAGTTGGAAAATTTTTGTTTACAAATTTACAATTGAGTATGCAAAAGTATTAGCCATGTAAAAACTAATATAAATCCAAATTATGAAGTTGATACATGCATTATAAGCTGATTTGGCAACTATTTGTTTGCAAATTATCAATTGAGTATGAAAAGTATGAGCCCTGTAAAAACTAATATCAATACAAATTCTGAAGTGGATACATGCATTATTAGCTGAGTTGGGAACTATTTGTTTACAAATTTACAATTGAGTATGCAAAAGTATTAGCCATGCAAAAACTAATATAAATCCAAATTATGAAGTTGATACATGCATTATAAGCTGATTTGGCAACTATTTGTTTGCAAATTATCAATTGAGTATGAAAAGTATGAGCCCTGTAAAAACTAATATCAATACAAATTCTGAAGTGGATACATGCATTATTAGCTGAGTTGGGAACTATTTGTTTACAAATTTACAATTGAGTATGCAAATGTATGAGCCCTGTAAAAACTAATATAAATACAAATTCTTATTAGCCGTGTAGAAACTAATATACATACAAATTATGAAGTGGATACATGCATTATTAGCTGAGTTGGGAACTTGTTGTTTACAAATTTACAATTGAGTATGCAAATGCATTAACCTTGTAGAAACTAATATAAATACAAATTCTGAAGTGGATACATGCATTATTAGCTGAGTTGGGAACTTTTTGTTTACAAATTTACAATTGAGTATGCAAATGTATTAGACCTGTAAAAACTAATATAAATGCAAATTCTGAAGTGGATACATCCATTTTTAGCTGAGTTGGAATATTTTTGTTTACAAATTTACAATTGAGTATGCACATGTATTAGCCCTGTAAAACTAATATAAATACAAATTCTTATTAGCATTGTAGAAACTAATATAAATACAAATTCTGAAGTGGATACATGCATTATTAGCTGAGTTGGGAACTTTTTGTTTACAAATTTACAATTGAGTATGCAAATGTATTAACCTTGTAGAAACTAATATAAATAAAAATTCTGAAGTGGATACATGCATTATTAGCTGAGTTGGGTACTATTTGTTTACAAATTTACAATTGAGTATGCAAATGTATGAGCCCTGTAAAAACTAATATAAATCCAAATTATGAAGTGGATACATGCATTATAAGCTGATTTGGGAACTATTTGTTTGCAAATTATCAATTGAGTATGCAAATGTATGAGCCCTGTAAAAACTAATATAAATACAAATTCTGAAGTGGATACATGCATTATTAGCTGAGTTGGGAACTATTTGTTTACAAATTTACAATTGAGTATGCAAATGTATGAGCCCTGTAAAAACTAATATAAATACAAATTCTTATTAGCCGTGTAGAAACTAATATACATACAAATTATGAAGTGGATACATGCATTATTAGCTGAGTTGGGAACTTGTTGTTTACAAATTTACAATTGAGTATGCAAATGCATTAACCTTGTAGAAACTAATATAAATGCAAATTCTGAAGTGGATACATCCATTTTTAGCTGAGTTGGAATATTTTTGTTTACAAATTTACAATTGAGTATGCACATGTATTAGCCCTGTAAAAACTAATATAAATACAAATTCTTATTAGCATTGTAGAAACTAATATAAATACAAATTCTGAAGTGGATACATGCATTATTAGCTGAGTTGGGAACTTTTTGTTTACAAATTTACAATTGAGTATGCAAATGTATTAACCTTGTAGAAACTAATATAAATACAAATTCTGAAGTGGATACATCCATTATTAGCTGAGTTGGAAAATTTTTGTTTACAAATTTACAATTGGGTATGCAAAAGTATTAGCCATGTAAAAACTAATATAAATCCAAATTATGAAGTGGATACATGCATTATAAGCTGATTTGGGAACTATTTGTTTGCAAATTATCAATTGAGTATGCAAATGTATGAGCCCTGTAAAAACTAATATAAATACAAATTCTGAAGTGGATACATGCATTTAGCTGAGTTGGGAACTATTTGTTTACAAATTTACAATTGAGTATGCAAATGTATGAGCCCTGTAAAAACTAATATAAATACATACAAATGTATTAGCCCTGTAAAAATTAATATAAATACAAATTCTGAAGTGGATACATGCATTATTAGCTGAGTTGGGAACTTTTTGTTTACAAATTTACAATTGAGTATGCAAATGTATTAGCCATGTAAAAAGTAATATAAATCCAAATTCTGATGTGGATACATGCATTATTAGCTGAGTTGGGAACTATTTGTTTACAAATTTACAATTGAGTATGCAAATGTAATAGCCCTGTAAAAACTAATATAAATACAAATTCTGAAGTGGATACATGCATTATTAGCTGAGTTGGGAACTTTGTGTTTACAAATTTACAATTGAGTATGCAAATGTATTAACCTTGTAGAAACTAATATAAATACAAATTCTGAACAGGATACATGCATTATTAGCTGAGTTGGAAAATTTTTGTTTACAAATTTACAATTGAGTATGCAAAAGTATTAGCCATGTAAAAACTAATATAAATACAAATTATGAAGTGGATACATGCATTATAAGCTGATTTGGGAACTATTTGTTTGCAAATTATCAATTGAGTATGCAAATGTATGAGCCCTGTAAAAACTAATATAAATACAAATTCTGAAGTGGATACATGCATTATTAGCTGAGTTGGAAAATTTTTGTTTACAAATTTACAATTGAGTATGCAAAAGTATTAGCCATGTAAAAACTAATATAAATCCAAATTATGAAGTGGATACATGCATTAAAAGCTGATTTGGGAACTATTTGTTTGCAAATTATCAATTGAGTATGCAAATGTATGAGCCCTGTAAAAACTAATATAAATACAAATTCTGAAGTGGATACATGCATTTAGCTGAGTTGGGAACTATTTGTTTACAAATTTACAATTGAGTATGCAAAAGTATTAGCCATGTAAAAACTAATATAAATCCAAATTATGAAGTGGATACATGCATTATAAGCTGATTTGGGAACTATTTGTTTGCAAATTATCAATTGAGTATGCAAATGTATGAGCCCTGTAAAAACTAATATAAATACAAATTCTGAAGTGGATACATGCATTATTAGCTGAGTTGGAAAATTTTTGTTTACAAATTTACAATTGAGTATGCAAAAGTATTAGCCATGTAAAAACTAATATAAATCCAAATTATGAAGTGGATACATGCATTATAAGCTGATTTGGCAACTATTTGTTTGCAAATTATCAATTGAGTATGAAAAGTATGAGCCCTGTAAAAACTAATATCAATACAAATTCTGAAGTGGATACATGCATTATTAGCTGAGTTGGGAACTATTTGTTTACAAATTTACAATTGAGTATGCAAATGTATGAGCCCTGTAAAAACTAATATAAATACAAATTCTTATTAGCCGTGTAGAAACTAATATACATACAAATTATGAAGTGGATACATGCATTATTAGCTGAGTTGGGAACTTGTTGTTTACAAATTTACAATTGAGTATGCAAATGCATTAACCTTGTAGAAACTAATATAAATGCAAATTCTGAAGTGGATACATCCATTTTTAGCTGAGTTGGAAAATTTTTGTTTACAAATTTACAATTGAGTATGCACATGTATTAGCCCTGTAAAAACTAATATAAATACAAATTCTTATTAGCATTGTAGAAACTAATATAAATACAAATTCTGAAGTGGATACATGCATTATTAGCTGAGTTGGGAACTTTTTGTTTACAAATTTACAATTGAGTATGCAAATGTATTAACCTTGTAGAAACTAATATAAATACAAATTCTGAAGAGGATACATGCATTATTAGCTGAGTTGGAAAATTTTTGTTTACAAATTTACAATTGAGTATGCAAAAGTATAGCCATGTAAAAACTAATATAAATCCAAATTATGAAGTGGATACATGCATTATAAGCTGATTTGGGAACTATTTGTTTGCAAATTATCAATTGAGTATGCAAATGTATGAGCCCTGTAAAAACTAATATAAATACAAATTCTGAAGTGGATACATGCATTTAGCTGAGTTGGGAACTATTTGTTTACAAATTTACAATTGAGTATGCAAATGTATGAGCCCTGTAAAAACTAATATAAATACATACAAATGTATTAGCCCTGTAAAAATTAATATAAATACAAATTCTGAAGTGGATACATGCATTATTAGCTGAGTTGGGAACTTTTTGTTTACAAATTTACAATTGAGTATGCAAATGTATTAGCCATGTAAAAAGTAATATAAATCCAAATTCTGATGTGGATACATGCATTATTAGCTGAGTTGGGAACTATTTGTTTACAAATTTACAATTGAGTATGCAAATGTAATAGCCCTGTAAAAACTAATATAAATACAAATTCTGAAGTGGATACATGCATTATTAGCTGAGTTGGGAACTTTGTGTTTACAAATTTACAATTGAGTATGCAAATGTATTAACCTTGTAGAAACTAATATAAATACAAATTCTGAACAGGATACATGCATTATTAGCTGAGTTGGAAAATTTTTGTTTACAAATTTACAATTGAGTATGCAAAAGTATTAGCCATGTAAAAACTAATATAAATACAAATTATGAAGTGGATACATGCATTATAAGCTGATTTGGGAACTATTTGTTTGCAAATTATCAATTGAGTATGCAAATGTATGAGCCCTGTAAAAACTAATATAAATACAAATTCTGAAGTGGATACATGCATTATTAGCTGAGTTGGAAAATTTTTGTTTACAAATTTACAATTGAGTATGCAAAAGTATTAGCCATGTAAAAACTAATATAAATCCAAATTATGAAGTGGATACATGCATTAAAAGCTGATTTGGGAACTATTTGTTTGCAAATTATCAATTGAGTATGCAAATGTATGAGCCCTGTAAAAACTAATATAAATACAAATTCTGAAGTGGATACATGCATTTAGCTGAGTTGGGAACTATTTGTTTACAAATTTACAATTGAGTATGCAAAAGTATTAGCCATGTAAAAACTAATATAAATCCAAATTATGAAGTGGATACATGCATTATAAGCTGATTTGGGAACTATTTGTTTGCAAATTATCAATTGAGTATGCAAATGTATGAGCCCTGTAAAAACTAATATAAATACAAATTCTGAAGTGGATACATGCATTATTCGCTGAGTTGGGAACTATTTGTTTAAAAATTATCAATTGAGTATGCAAATGTATTAGCCCTGTAAAAACTAATATAAATACAAATTCTTATTAGCCCTGTAGAAACTAATATAAATCCAAATTATGAAGTGGATACATGCATTATAAGCTGATTTGGGAACTATTTGTTTGCAAATTATCAATTGAGTATGCAAATGTATGAGCCCTGTAAAAACTAATATAAATACAAATTCTGAAGTGGATACATGCATTATTCGCTGAGTTGGGAACTATTTGTTTAAAAATTATCAATTGAGTATGCAAATGTATGAGCCCTGTAAAAACTAATATAAATACAAATTCTGAAGTGGATACATGCATTTAGCTGAGTTGGGAACTATTTGTTTACAAATTTACAATTGAGTATGCAAATGTATGAGCCCTGTAAAAACTAATATAAATACATACAAATGTATTAGCCCTGTAAAAATTAATATAAATACAAATTCTGAAGTGGATACATGCATTTAGCTGAGTTGGGAACTATTTGTTTACAAATTTACAATTGAGTATGCAAAAGTATTAGCCATGTAAAAACTAATATAAATCCAAATTATGAAGTGGATACATGCATTATTAGCTGAGTTGGGAACTTTTTGTTTACAAATTTACAATTGAGTATGCAAATGTAATAGCCCTGTAGAAACTAATATAAATACAAATTCTGAAGTGGATACATGCATTATTAGCTGAGTTGGGAACTTTTTGTTTACAAATTTACAATTGAGTATGCAAATGTATTAGACCTGTAAAAACTAATATAAATACAAATTCTGAAGAGGATACATGCATTATTAGCTGAGTTGGAAAATTTTTGTTTACAAATTTACAATTGAGTATGCAAAAGTATTAGCCATGTAAAAACTAATATAAATCCAAATTATAAAGTGGATACATGCATTAAAAGCTGATTTGGGAACTATTTGTTTGCAAATTATCAATTGAGTATGCAAATGTATGAGCCCTGTAAAAACTAATATAAATACAAATTCTGAAGTGGATACATGCATTTAGCTGAGTTGGGAACTATTTGTTTACAAATTTACAATTGAGTATGCAAAAGTATTAGCCATGTAAAAACTAATATAAATCCAAATTATGAAGTGGATACATGCATTATAAGCTGATTTGGGAACTATTTGTTTGCAAATTATCAATTGAGTATGCAAATGTATGAGCCCTGTAAAAACTAATACAAATACAAATTCTGAAGTGGATACATGCATTATTCGCTGAGTTGGGAACTATTTGTTTAAAAATTATCAATTGAGTATGCAAATGTATTAGCCCTGTAAAAACTAATATAAATACAAATTCTTATTAGCCCTGTAGAAACTAATATAAATACAAATTCTGAAGTGGATACATGCATTATTAGCTGAGTTGGGAACTTTTTGTTTACAAATTTACAATTGAGTATGCAAAAGTATTAGCCATGTAAAAACTAATATAAATCCAAATTATGAAGTGGATACATGCATTATAAGCTGATTTGGGAACTATTTGTTTGCAAATTATCAATTGAGTATGCAAATGTATGAGCCCTGTAAAAACTAATATAAATACAAATTCTGAAGTGGATACATGCATTATTAGCTGAGTTGGAAAATTTTTGTTTACAAATTTACAATTGAGTATGCAAAAGTATTAGCCATGTAAAAACTAATATAAATCCAAATTATGAAGTGGATACATGCATTAAAAGCTGATTTGGGAACTATTTGTTTGCAAATTATCAATTGAGTATGCAAATGTATGAGCCCTGTAAAAACTAATATAAATACAAATTCTGAAGTGGATACATGCATTTAGCTGAGTTGGGAACTATTTGTTTACAAATTTACAATTGAGTATGCAAATGTAATAGCCCTGTAGAAACTAATATAAATACAAATTCTGAAGTGGATACATGCATTATTAGCTGAGTTGGGAACTTTTTGTTTACAAATTTACAATTGAGTATGCAAATGTATTAACCTTGAAGAAACTAATATAAATACAAATTCTAAAGAGGATACATGCATTATTAGCTGAGTTGGAAAATTTTTGTTTACAAATTTTTGAGTATGCAAAAGTATTAGCCATGTAAAAACTAATATAAATCCAAATTATGAAGTGGATACATCCATTTTTAGCTGATTTGGGAACTATTTGTTTACAAATTATCAATTGAGTATGCAAATGTATGAGCCCTGTAAAAACTAATATAATTACAAATTCTGAAGTGGATACATGCATTATTAGCTGAGTTGGGAACTATTTGTTTACAAATTATCAATTGAGTATGCAAATGTATGAGCCTTGTAAAAACTAATATAAATACAAATTCTTATTAGCCTTGTAGAAACTAATATAAATACAAATTATGAAGTGGATACATGCATTATTAGCTGAGCTGGGAACTTTTTGTTTACAAATTTACAATTGAGTATGCAAATGTATTAGCCCTGTAAAAACTAATATAAATACAAATTCTGAAGTGGATACATGCATTATTAGCTGAGTTGGGAACTTTTTGTTTACAAATTTACAATTGAGTATGCAAATGTATTAGCCATGTAAAAAGTAATATAAATCCAAATTCTGATGTGGATACATGCATTATTAGCTGAGTTGGGAACTATTTGTTTACAAATTTACAATTGAGTATGCAAATGTAATAGCCATGTAAAAACTAATATAAATACAAATTCTGAAGTGGATACATGCATTATTAGCTGAGTTGGGAACTTTTTGTTTACAAATTTACAATTGAGTATGCAAATGTATTAACCTTGTAGAAACTAATATAAATACAAATTCTGAAGAGGATACATGCATTATTAGCTGAGTTGGAAAATTTTTGTTTACAAATTTACAATTGAGTATGCAAAAGTATTAGCCATGTAAAAACTAATATAAATCCAAATTCTGAAGTGGATACATGCATTATTAGCTGAGTTGGGAACTATTTGTTTACAAATTATCAATTGAGTATGCAAATGTATGAGCCCTGTAAAAACTAATATAAATACAAATTCTTATTAGCCTTGTAGAAACTAATATAAATACAAATTATGAAGTGGATACATGCATTATTAGCTGAGCTTGGAACTTTTTGTTTACAAATTTACAATTGAGTATGCAAATGTATTAGCCCTGTAAAAACTAATATAAATACAAATTCTTATTAGCCTTGTAGAAACTAATATAAATACAAATTATAAAGTGGATACATGCATTATTAGCTGAGTTGGGAACTTGTTGTTTAAAAATTTACAATTGAGTATGCAAATGCATTAACCTTGTAGAAACTAATATAAATACAAATTTTGAAGTGGATACATGCATTATTAGCTGAGTTGGGAACTTTTTGTTTACAAATTTACAATTGAGTATGCAAATGTATTAGACCTGTAAAAAGTAATATAAATCCAAATTCTGATGTGGATACATGCATTATTCGCTGAGTTGGGAACTATTTGTTTACAAATTATCAATTGAGTATGCGAATGTATTAGCCCTCTAAAAACTAATATAAATACAAATTCTTATTAGCCGTGTAGAAACTAATATACATACAAATTATGAAGTGGATACATGCATTATTAGCTGAGTTGGGAACTTGTTGTTTAAAAATTTACAATTGAGTATGCAAATGCATTAACCTTGTAGAAACTAATATAAATACAAATTTTGAAGTGGATACATGCATTATTAGCTGAGTTGGGAACTTTTTGTTTACAAATTTACAATTGAGTATGCAAATGTATTAGACCTGTAAAAACTAATATAAATCCAAATTATGAAGTGGATACATCCATTTTTAGCTGAGTTGGAAAATTTTTGTTTACAAATTTACAATTGAGTATGCACATGTATTAGCCCTGTAAAAACTAATATAAATACAAATTCTTATTAGCCTTGTAGAAACTAATATAAATACAAATTCTGAAGTGGATACATGCATTATTAGCTGCGTTGGGAACTTTTTGTTTACAAATTTACAATTGAGTATGCAAATGTATTAACCTTGTAGAAACTAATATAAATACAAATTATGAAGTGAATACATGCATTATAAGCTGATTTGGGAACTATTTGTTTGCAAATTATCAAATGAGTATGCAAATGTATGAGCCCTGTAAAAACTAATATAAATACAAATTCTGAAGTGGATACATGCATTATTAGCTGAGTTGGGAACTATTTGTTTACAAATTTACAATTGAGTATGCAAATGTATGAGCCCTGTAAAAACTAATATAAATACAAATTCTTATTAGCCGTGTAGAAACTAATATTCATACAAATTATGAAGTGGATACATGCATTATTAGCTGAGTTGGGAACTTGTTGTTTACAAATTTACAATTGAGTCTGCAAATGCATTAACCTTGTAGAAACTAATATAAATACAAATTCTGAAGTGGATACATGCATTATTAGCTGAGTTGGGAACTTTTTGTTTACAAATTTACAATTGAGTATGCAAATGTATTAGACCTGTAAAAACTAATATAAATACAAATTCTGAAGTGGATACATCCATGTTTAGCTGAGTTGGAAAATTTTTGTTTACAAATTTACAATTGAGTATGCACATGTATTAGCCCTGTAAAAACTAATATAAATACAAATTCTGAAGTGGATACATGCATTATAAGCTGAGTTGGAAACTATTTGTTTACAAATTATCAATTGAGTATGCAAATATATTAGCCCTGTAAAAACTAATATATAAATACAAATTCTTAGTAGCCTTGTAGAAACTAATATAAATACAAATTATGAAGTGGATACATGCATTATTAGCTGAGTTGGGAACTGTTTGTTTACAAATTATCAATTGAGTATGCGAATGTATTAGCCCTGTAAAAACTAATATAAATACAAATTCTTATTAGCCTTGTAGAAACTAATATAAATACAAATTATGAAGTGGATACATGCATTATTAGCTGAGTTGGGAACTATTTGTTTACAAATTATCGATTGAGTATGCAAATGTATTATCCCTGTAAAAACTAATATAAATACACATTCTTATTAGCCTTGTAGAAACTAATATAAATACAAATTATCAAGTGGATACATGCATTATTAGCTGAGTTGGGAACTTTTTGTTTACAAATTTACAATTGAGTATGCAAATGCATTAGCCCTGTAAAACCTAATATAAATACAAATTCTGAAGTGGATACATGCATTATTAGCTGAGTTGGAAAATTTTTGTTTACAAATTTACAATTGAGTATGCAAATGTATTAGCCCTGTAAAAACTGTACAAATACTGAAGTGGATACATGCGTTATTAGTTGAGTTGGGAACTTATTATTATATCAATTATCAATTATCAATTGAGTATGCGAATGTATTAGCCCTGTAAAAACTAATATAAATACAAATTCTTATTAGCCTTGTAGAAACTAATATAAATACAAATTATGAAGTGGATACATGCATTATTAGCTGAGTTGGGAACTTGTTGTTTACAAATTTACAATTGAATATGCAAATGCATTAACCTTGTAGAAACTAATATAAATACAAATTCTGAAGTGGATACATGCATTATTGGCTGAGTTGGAAAATTTTTGTTTACAAATTTACAATTGAGTATCCAAATGTATTAGCCCTGTAAAAACTAATATAAATCCAAATTCTGAAATGGATACATGCATTATTTGCTGAGATGGGAACTATTTGTTTACAAATTATCAATTGAGTATGCGAATGTATTAGCCCTGTAAAAACTAATATAAATACAAATTCTTATTAGCCTTGTAGAAACTAATATAAATACAAATTATGAAGTGGATACATGCATTATTAGCTGAGTTGGGAACTATTTGTTTACAAATTATCGATTGAGTATGCAAATGTATTATCCCTGTAAAAACTAATATAAATACACATTCTTATTAGCCTTGTAGAAACTAATATAAATACAAATTATGAAGTGGATACATGCATTATTAGCTGAGTTGGGAACTTTTTGTTTACAAATTTACAATTGAGTATGCAAATGCATTAGCCCTGTAAAACCTAATATAAATACAAATTCTGAAGTGGATACATGCATTATTAGCTGAGTTGGAAAATTTTTGTTTACAAATTTACAATTGAGTATGCACATGTATTTTAGAAACTAATATAAATACAAATTCTGAAGTGGATACATGCATTATTAGCTGAGTTGGGAACTTTTTGTTTACAAATTTACAATTGAGTATGAAAATTTATTAGCCATATAAAAACTAATATAAATCCAACTTCTAAAGTGGATACATGCATTATTAGCAGAGTTGGGAACTATTTGTTTACAAATTATCAATTGAGTATGCACATGTATTAGACCTGTAAAAACTAATATAAATACAAATTCTGAAGTGGATACATGCATTATTAGCTGAGTTGGAAACTTTTTGTTTACAAATTTACAATTGAGTATGCAAATGTATTAACCTTGTAGAAAGTAATATAAATACAAATTCTGAAGAGGATACATGCATTATTAGCTGAGTTGGAAAATTTTTGTTTACACATTTACAATTGAGTATGCAAATATATTGGCCATGTAAGAACTAATATAAATCCAAATTCTAAAGTGGATACATGCATAATTAGCTGAGTTGGGAACTATTTGTTTACAAATTATCGATTGAGTATGCAAATGTATTATCCCTGTAAAAACTAATATAAATACAAATTCTTATTATCCTTGTAGAAACTAATATAAATACAAATTATGAAGTGGATACATGCATTATTAGCTGAGTTGGGAACTTTTTGTTTACAAATTTACAATTGAGTATGCACATGTATTAGCCTTGTAGAAACTAATATAAATACAAATTCTGAAGTGGATACATGCGTTATTAGTTGAGTTGGGAACTTATTATTATATCAATTATCAATTATCAATTGAGTATGCGAATGTATTAGCCCTGTAAAAACTAATATAAATACAAATTCTTATTAGCCTTGTAGAAACTAATATAAATACAAATTATGAAGTGGATACATGCATTATTAGCTGAGTTGGGAACTGTTTGTTTACAAATTTACAATTGAGTATGCAAATGTATTAGCCCTGTAAAAACTAATATAAATACAAATTCTTATTAGCCTTGTAGAAACTAATATAAATACAAATTATGAAGTAGATACAAGCTTTATTAGCTGAGTTGGGAACTTGTTGTTTACAAATTTACAATTGAGTATGCAAATGTATTAGCCCTGTAAAAACTAATATAAATACAAATTCTTATTAGCCTTGTAGAAACTAATATAAATACAAATTATGAAGTGGATACATGCATTATTAGCTGAGTTGGGAACTTGTTGTTTACAAATTTACAATTGAATATGCAAATGCATTAACCTTGTAGAAACTAATATAAATACAAATTCTGAAGTGGATACATGCATTATTAGCTGAGTTGGAAAATTTTTGTTTACACATTTACAATTGAGTATGCAAATGTATTAGCCATCTAAAAACTAATATAAATCCAAATTCTAAAGTGGATACATGCAATATTAGCTGAGCTGGGAACTATTTGTTTACAAATTATCAATTGAGTATGCAAATGTATTATCCCTGTAAAAACTAATATAAATACAAATTCTTATTAACCCTGTAAAAACTAATATAAATACAAATTCTTATTAGCCCTGTAAAAACTAATATAAATACAAATTCTGAAGTGGATACATGCATTATTAGCTGAGCTGGGAACTAATTATCAATTGAGTATGCAAATGTATTATCCCTGTAAAAACTAATATAAATACAAATTCTTATTAACCCTGTAAAAACTAATATAAATACAAATTCTTATTAGCCCTGTAAAAACTAATATAAATACAAATTCTGAAGTGGATACATGCATTATTAGCTGAGTTGGGAACTTTTTGTTTACAAATTTACAATTGAGTATGCAAATGTATTAACCTTGTAGAAACTAATATAAATACAAATTCTGAAGAGGATAAATGCATTATTAGCTGAGTTGGAAAATTTTTGTTTACACATTTACAATTGAGTATGCAAATGTATTAGCCATCTAAAAACTAATATAAATCCAAATTCTAAAGTGGATACATCCAATATTAGCTGAGCTGGGAACTATTTGTTTACAAATTATCAATTGAGTATGCAAATGTATTATCCCTGTAAAAACTAATATAAATACAAATTCTTATTAGCCTTGTAGAAACTAATATAAATCCAAATTCTAAAGTGGATACATGCATTATTAGCTGAGTTGGGAACTATTTATTTACAAATTATCAATTGAGTATGCAAATGTATTATCCCTGTAAAAACTAATATAAATACATATTCTTATTAGCCTTGTAGAAACTAATATAAATACAAATTATGAAGTGGATACATGCATTATTAGCTGAGTTGGGAACTATTTGTTTACAAATTATCAATTGAGTATGCAAATGTATTATCCCTGTAAAAACTAATATAAATACAAATTCTTATTAGCCTTGTAGAAACTAATATAAATCCAAATTCTAAAGTGGATACATGCATTATTAGCTGAGTTGGAAATTTTTGTTTACAAATTTACAATTGAGTATGCAAATGTTTTAACATTGTAGAAACTAATATAAATACAAATTCTGAAGAGGATACATGCATTATTAGCTGAGTTGGAAAATTTTTGTTTACACATTTACAATTGAGTATGCAAATATATTAGCCATGTAAGACTAATATAAATCCAAATTCTAAAGTGGATACATGCATTATTAGCTGAGTTGGAAACTTTTTGTTTACAAATTTACAATTGAGTATGCAAATGTATTATCCCTGTAAAAACTAATATAAATACAAATTCTTATTAGCCTTGTAGAAACTAATATAAATACAAATTATGAAGTGGATACATGCATTATTAGCTGAGTTGGGAACTTTTTGTTTACAAATTTACAATTGAGTATGCAAATGTATTAGCCCTGTAAAAATTAATATAAATACAAATTCTGAAGTGGATACATGCATTATTAGCTGAGTTGGAAACTTTTTGTTTACAAATTTACAATTGAGTATGCAAATGTAGAAAGTAATATAAATACAAATTCTGAAGAGGATACATGCGTTATTAGCTGAGTTGGAAATTTTTGTTTACAAATTTACAATTGAGTATGCAAATGTATTAACATTGTAGAAACTAATATAAATACAAATTCTGAAGAGGATACATGCATTATTAGCTGAGTTGGAAAATTTTTGTTTACACATTTACAATTGAGTATGCAAATATATTAGCCATGTAAGAACTAATATAAATCCAAATTCTAAAGTGGATACATGCATTATTAGCTGAGTTGGGAACTATTTGTTTACAAATTATCGATTGAGTATGCAAATGTATTATCCCTGTAAAAACTAATATAAATACACATTCTTATTAGCCTTGTAGAAACTAATATAAATACAAATTATGAAGTGGATACATGCATTATTATCTGAGTTGGGAACTTTTTGTTTACAAATTTACAATTGAGTATGCAAATGCATTAGCCCTGTAAAACCTAATATAAATACAAATTCTGAAGTGGATACATGCATTATTAGCTGAGTTGGAAAATTTTTGTTTACAAATTTACAATTGAGTATGCAAATATATTAGCCATGTAAGAACTAATATAAATCCAAATTCTAAAGTGGATACATGCATAATTAGCTGAGTTGGGAACTATTTGTTTACAAATTATCGATTGAGTATGCAAATGTATTATCCCTGTAAAAACTAATATAAATACAAATTCTTATTAGCCTTGTAGAAACTAATATAAATACAAATTCTGAAGAGGATACATGCATTATTAGCTGAGTTGGGAACTATTTTTTTTTACAAATTATCAATTGAGTATGCAAATGTATTATCCCTGTAAAAACTAATATAAATACAAATTCTTATTATCCTTGTAGAAACTAATATAAATACAAATTATGAAGTGGATACATGCATTATTAGCTGAGTTGGCAACTTTTTGTTTACAAATTTACAATTGAGTATGCACATGTATTAGCCTTGTAGAAACTAATATAAATACAAATTCTGAAGTGGGTACATGCGTTATTAGTTGAGTTGGGAACTTATTATTATATCAATTATCAATTATCAATTGAGTATGCGAATGTATTAGCCCTGTAAAAACTAATATAAATACAAATTCTTATTAGCCTTGTAGAAACTAATATAAATCCAAATTCTAAAGTGGATACATGCATTATTAGCTGAGTTGGGAACTATTTTTTTTTACAAATTATCAATTGAGTATGCAAATGTATTATCCCTGTAAAAACTAATATAAATACAAATTCTTATTATCCTTGTAGAAACTAATATAAATACAAATTATGAAGTGGATACATGCATTATTAGCTGAGTTGGGAACTTGTTGTTTACAAATTTACAATTGAATATGCAAATGCATTAACCTTGTAGAAACTAATATAAATACAAATTCTGAAGTGGATACATGCATATTTAGCTGAGTTGGAAAATTTTTGTTTACAAATTTACAATTGAGTAAGCAAATGTATTAGCCCTGTAAAAACTAATATAAATCCAAATTCTGAAGTGGATACATGCATTATAAGCTGAGTTGGAAACTATTTGTTTACAAATTATCAATTGAGTATGCAAATGTATTAGCCCTGTAAAAACTAATATATATATACAAATTCTTATTAGCCTTGTAGAAGCTAATATAAATACAAATTATGAAGTGGATACATGCATTATTAGCTGAGTTGGGAACTTTTTGTTTACAAATTTACAATTGAGTATGCAAAGGTATTAGCCCTGTAAAAACTAATATAAATACAAATTCTTATTAGCCTTGTAGAAACTAATATAAATACAAATTATGAAGAGGATAAATGCTTTATTAGCTGAGTTGGGACCTTTTTGTTTACAAACTTTCAATTGAGTATGCACATGTATTAGCCTTGTAGAAACTAATATAAATCAAAATTCTAAAGTGGATACATGCATTATTAGCTGAGTTGGGAACTATTTTTTTACAAATTATCAATTGAGTATGCAAATGTATTATCCCTGTAAAAACTAATATAAATACAAATTCTTATTAGCCTTGTAGAAACTAATATAAATACAAATTATGAAGTGGATACATGCATTATTAGCTGAGTTGGGAACTTTTTGTTTACAAATTTACAATTGAGTATGCACATGTATTAGCCTTGTAGAAACTAATATAAATACAAATTCTGAAGTGGATACATGCGTTATTAGTTGAGTTGGGAACTTATTATTATATCAATTATCAATTATCAATTGAGTATGCGAATGTATTAGCCCTGTAAAAACTAAAATAAATACAAATTCTTATTAGCCTTGTAGAAACTAATATAAATCCAAATTCTAAAGTGGAAACATGCATTATTAGCTGAGTTGGGAACTGTTTGTTTACAAATTTACAATTGAGTATGCAAATGTATTAGCCCTGTAAAAACTAATATAAATACAAATTCTTATTAGCCTTGTAGAAACTAATATAAATACAAATTATGAAGTAGATACAAGCATTATTAGCTGAGTTGGGAACTTGTTGTTTACAAATTTACAATTGAGTATGCAAATGTATTAGCCCTGTAAAAACTAATATAAATACAAATTCGTATTAGCCTTGTAGAAACTAATATAAATACAAATTATGAAGTGGATACATGCATTATTAGCTGAGTTGGGAACTTGTTGTTTACAAATTTACAATTGAATATGCAAATGCATTAACCTTGTAGAAACTAATATAAATACAAATTCTGAAGTGGATACATGCATTATTAGCTGAGTTGGAAAATTTTTGTTTACACATTTACAATTGAGTATGCAAATGTATTAGCCATCTAAAAACTAATATAAATCCAAATTCTAAAGTGGATACATGCAATATTAGCTGAGCTGGGAACTATTTGTTTACAAATTATCAATTGAGTATGCAAATGTATTATCCCTGTAAAAACTAATATAAATACAAATTCTTATTAACCCTGTAAAAACTAATATAAATACAAATTCTTATTAGCCCTGTAAAAACTAATATAAATACAAATTCTGAAGTGGATACATGCATTATTAGCTGAGTTGGGAACTTTTTGTTTACAAATTTACAATTGAGTATGCAAATGTATTAACCTTGTAGAAACTAATATAAATACAAATTCTAAAGTGGATACATGCATTATTAGCTGAGTTGGAAAATTTTTGTTTACACATTTACAATTGAGTATGCAAATGTATTAGCCATCTAAAAACTAATATAAATCCAAATTCTAAAGTGGATACATGCAATATTAGCTGAGCTGGGAACTATTTGTTTACAAATTATCAATTGAGTATGCAAATGTATTATCCCTGTAAAAACTAATATAAATACAAATTCTTATTAGCCTTGTAGAAACTAATATAAATCCAAATTCTAAAGTGGATACATGCATTATTAGCTGAGTTGGGAACTATTTTTTTACAAATTATCAATTGAGTATGCAAATGTATTATCCCTGTAAAAACTAATATAAATACAAATTCTTATTAGCCTTGTAGAAACTAATATAAATACAAATTATGAAGTGGATACATGCATTATTAGCTGAGTTGGGAACTTTTTGTTTACAAATTTACAATTAAGTATGCAAATGTATTAGCCCTGTAAAAACTAATATAAATACAAATTCTGAAGTGGATACATGCATTATTAGCTGAGTTGGAAATTTTTGTTTACAAATTTACAATTGAGTATGCAAATGTATTAACATTGTAGAAACTCATATAAATACAAATTCTGAAGAGGATACATGCATTATTAGCTGAGTTGGAAAATTTTTGTTTACACATTTACAATTGAGTATGCAAATATATTAGCCATGTAAGACTAATATAAATCCAAATTCTAAAGTGGATACATGCATTATTAGCTGAGTTGGAAACTTTTTGTTTACAAATTTACAATTGAGTATGCAAATGTATTATCCCTGTAAAAACTAATATAAATACAAATTCTTATTAGCCTTGTAGAAACTAATATAAATACAAATTATGAAGTGGATACATGCATTATTAGCTGAGTTGGGAACTTTTTGTTTACAAATTTACAATTGAGTATGCAAATGTATTAGCCCTGTAAAAATTAATATAAATACAAATTCTGAAGTGGATACATGCATTATTAGCTGAGTTGGGAACTTTTTGTTTACAAATTTACAATTGAGTATGCAAATGTATTAGCCCTGTAAAAACTAATATAAATACAAATTCTTATTAGCCTTGTAGAAACTAATATAAATACAAATTATGAAGAGGATAAATGCTTTATTAGCTGAGTTGGGACCTTTTTGTTTACAAACTTTCAATTGAGTATGCACATGTATTAGCCTTGTAGAAACTAATATAAATCAAAATTCTAAAGTGGATACATGCATTATTAGCTGAGTTGGGAACTATTTTTTTACAAATTATCAATTGAGTATGCAAATGTATTATCCCTGTAAAAACTAATATAAATACAAATTCTTATTAGCCTTGTAGAAACTAATATAAATACAAATTATGAAGTGGATACATGCATTATTAGCTGAGTTGGGAACTTTTTGTTTACAAATTTACAATTGAGTATGCACATGTATTAGCCTTGTAGAAACTAATATAAATACAAATTCTGAAGTGGATACATGCGTTATTAGTTGAGTTGGGAACTTATTATTATATCAATTATCAATTATCAATTGAGTATGCGAATGTATTAGCCCTGTAAAAACTAATATAAATACAAATTCTTATTAGCCTTGTAGAAACTAATATAAATCCAAATTCTAAAGTGGAAACATGCATTATTAGCTGAGTTGGGAACTGTTTGTTTACAAATTTACAATTGAGTATGCAAATGTATTAGCCCTGTAAAAACTAATATAAATACAGATTCGTATTAGCCTTGTAGAAACTAATATAAATACAAATTATGAAGTAGATACAAGCATTATTAGCTGAGTTGGGAACTTGTTGTTTACAAATTTACAATTGAGTATGCAAATGTATTAGCCCTGTAAAAACTAATATAAATACAAATTCGTATTAGCCTTGTAGAAACTAATATAAATACAAATTATGAAGTGGATACATGCATTATTAGCTGAGTTGGGAACTTGTTGTTTACAAATTTACAATTGAATATGCAAATGCATTAACCTTGTAGAAACTAATATAAATACAAATTCTGAAGTGGATACATGCATTATTAGCTGAGTTGGAAAATTTTTGTTTACACATTTACAATTGAGTATGCAAATGTATTAGCCATCTAAAAACTAATATAAATCCAAATTCTAAAGTGGATACATGCAATATTAGCTGAGCTGGGAACTATTTGTTTACAAATTATCAATTGAGTATGCAAATGTATTATCCCTGTAAAAACTAATATAAATACAAATTCTTATTAACCCTGTAAAAACTAATATAAATACAAATTCTTATTAGCCCTGTAAAAACTAATATAAATACAAATTCTGAAGTGGATACATGCATTATTAGCTGAGTTGGGAACTTTTTGTTTACAAATTTACAATTGAGTATGCAAATGTATTAACCTTGTAGAAACTAATATAAATACAAATTCTAAAGTGGATACATGCATTATTAGCTGAGTTGGAAAATTTTTGTTTACACATTTACAATTGAGTATGCAAATGTATTAGCCATCTAAAAACTAATATAAATCCAAATTCTAAAGTGGATACATGCAATATTAGCTGAGCTGGGAACTATTTGTTTACAAATTATCAATTGAGTATGCAAATGTATTATCCCTGTAAAAACTAATATAAATACAAATTCTTATTAGCCTTGTAGAAACTAATATAAATCCAAATTCTAAAGTGGATACATGCATTATTAGCTGAGTTGGGAACTATTTTTTTACAAATTATCAATTGAGTATGCAAATGTATTATCCCTGTAAAAACTAATATAAATACAAATTCTTATTAGCCTTGTAGAAACTAATATAAATACAAATTATGAAGTGGATACATGCATTATTAGCTGAGTTGGGAACTTTTTGTTTACAAATTTACAATTAAGTATGCAAATGTATTAGCCCTGTAAAAACTAATATAAATACAAATTCTGAAGTGGATACATGCATTATTAGCTGAGTTGGAAATTTTTGTTTACAAATTTACAATTGAGTATGCAAATGTATTAACATTGTAGAAACTAATATAAATACAAATTCTGAAGAGGATACATGCATTATTAGCTGAGTTGGAAAATTTTTGTTTACACATTTACAATTGAGTATGCAAATATATTAGCCATGTAAGACTAATATAAATCCAAATTCTAAAGTGGATACATGCATTATTAGCTGAGTTGGAAACTTTTTGTTTACAAATTTACAATTGAGTATGCAAATGTATTATCCCTGTAAAAACTAATATAAATACAAATTCTTATTAGCCTTGTAGAAACTAATATAAATACAAATTATGAAGTGGATACATGCATTATTAGCTGAGTTGGGAACTTTTTGTTTACAAATTTACAATTGAGTATGCAAATGTATTAGCCCTGTAAAAATTAATATAAATACAAATTCTGAAGTGGATACATGCATTATTAGCTGAGTTGGAAACTTTTTGTTTACAAATTTAAAATTGAGTATGCAAATGTAGAAAGTAATATAAATACAAATTCTGAAGAGGATACATGCGTTATTAGCTGAGTTGGAAAATTTTTGTTTACACATTTACAATTGAGTATGCAAATATATTAGCCATGTAAGAACTAATATAAATCCAAATTCTAAAGTGGATACATGCATTATTAGCTGAGTTGGGAACTATTTGTTTACAAATTATCGATTGAGTATGCAAATGTATTATCCCTGTAAAAACTAATATAAATACACATTCTTATTAGCCTTGTAGAAACTAATATAAATACAAATTATGAAGTGGATACATGCATTATTAGCTGAGTTGGGAACTTTTTGTTTACAAATTTACAATTGAGTATGCAAATGCATTAACCCTGTAAAACCTAATATAAATACAAATTCTGAAGTGGATACATGCATTATTAGCTGAGTTGGAAAATTTTTGTTTACAAATTTACAATTGAGTATGCAAATATATTAGCCATGTAAGAACTAATATAAATCCAAATTCTAAAGTGGATACATGCATAATTAGCTGAGTTGGGAACTATTTGTTTACAAATTATCGATTGAGTATGCAAATGTATTATCCCTGTAAAAACTAATATAAATACAATCTCTTATTAGCCTTGTAGAAACTAATATAAATACAAATTCTGAAGAGGATACATGCATTATTAGCTGAGTTGGGAACTATTTTTTTTACAAATTATCAATTGAGTATGCAAATGTATTATCCCTGTAAAAACTAATATAAATACAAATTCTTATTATCCTTGTAGAAACTAATATAAATACAAATTATGAAGTGGATACATGCATTATTAGCTGAGTTGGGAACTTTTTGTTTACAAATTTACAATTGAGTATGCACATGTATTAGCCTTGTAGAAACTAATATAAATACAAATTCTGAAGTGGATACATGCGTTATTAGTTGAGTTGGGAACTTATTATTATATCAATTATCAATTATCAATTGAGCATGCGAATGTATTAGCCCTGTAAAAACTAATATAAATACAAATTCTTATTAGCCTTGTAGAAACTAATATAAATCCAAATTCTAAAGTGGATACATGCATTATTAGCTGAGTTGGGAACTATTTTTTTTTACAAATTATCAATTGAGTATGCAAATGTATTATCCCTGTAAAAACTAATATAAATACAAATTCGTATTATCCTTGTAGAAACTAATATAAATACAAATTATGAAGTGGATACATGCATTATTAGCTGAGTTGGGAACTTGTTGTTTACAAATTTACAATTGAATATGCAAATGCATTAACCTTGTAGAAACTAATATAAATACAAATTCTGAAGTGGATACATGCATATTTAGCTGAGTTGGAAAATTTTTGTTTACAAATTTACAATTGAGTAAGCAAATGTATTAGCCCTGTAAAAACTAATATAAATCCAAATTCTGAAGTGGATACATGCATTATAAGCTGAGTTGGAAACTATTTGTTTACAAATTATCAATTGAGTATGCAAATGTATTAGCCCTGTAAAAACTAATATATAAATACAAATTCTTATTAGCCTTGTAGAAGCTAATATAAATACAAATTATGAAGTGGATACATGCATTATTAGCTGAGTTGGGAACTTTTTGTTTACAAATTTACAATTGAGTATGCAAATGTATTAGCCCTGTAAAAACTAATATAAATACAAATTCTTATTAGCCTTGTAGAAACTAATATAAATACAAATTATGAAGAGGATAAATGCTTTATTAGCTGAGTTGGGACCTTTTTGTTTACAAACTTTCAATTGAGTATGCACATGTATTAGCCTTGTAGAAACTAATATAAATCAAAATTCTAAAGTTGATACATGCATTATTAGCTGAGTTGGGAACTATTTTTTTATAAATTATCAATTGAGTATGCAAATGTATTATCCCTGTAAAAACTAATATAAATACAAATTCTTATTAGCCTTGTAGAAACTAATATAAATACAAATTATGAAGTGGATACATGCATTATTAGCTGAGTTGGGAACTTTTTGTTTACAAATTTACATTTGAGTATGCAAATGTATTAGCCCTGTAAAAACTATACAAATACTGAAGTGGATACATGCGTTATTAGTTGAGTTGGGAACTTATTATTATATCAATTATCAATTATCAATTGAGTATGCGAATGTATTAGCCCTGTAAAAACTAATATAAATACAAATTCTTATTAGCCTTGTAGAAACTAATATAAATACAAATTATGAAGTGGATACATACATTATTAGCTGAGTTGGGAACTTGTTGTTTACAAATTTACAATTGAGTATGCAAATGCATTAACCTTGTAGAAACTAATATAAATACAAATTCTGAAGTGGATACATGCATTATTAGCTGACTTGGGAACTGTTTGTTTACAAATTTACAATTGAGTATGCAAATGTATTAGCCCTGTAAAAACTAATATAAATACAAATTCTTATTAGCCTTGTAGAAACTAATATAAATACAAATTATGAAGTGGATACATGCATTATTAGCTGAGTTGGGAACTTGTTGTTTACAAATTTACAATTGAGTATGCAAATGTATTAGCCCCGTAAAAACTAATATAAATACAAATTTTTATTAGCCTTGTAGAAACTAATATAAATACAAATTATGAAGTGGATACATGCATTATTAGCTGAGTTGGGAACTTGTTGTTTACAAATTTACAATTGAATATGCAAATGCATTAACCTTGTAGAAACTAATATAAATACAAATTCTGAAGTGGATACATGCATTATTAGCTGAGTTGGAAAATGTTTGTTTACAAATTTACAATTGAGTAAGCAAATGTATTATCCCTGTAAAAACTAATATAAATACAAATTCTTATTAGCCTTGTAGAAACTAATATAAATACAAATTCTGAAGAGGATACATGCATTATTAGCTGAGTTGGGAACTTTTTGTTTACAAATTTACAATTGAGTATGCAAATGTATTAGCCCTGTAAAAACTATACAAATACTGAAGTGGATACATGCGTTATTAGTTGAGTTGGGAACTTATTATTATATCAATTATCAATTATCAATTGAGTATGCGAATGTATTAGCCCTGTAAAAACTAATATAAATACAAATTCTTATTAGCCTTGTAGAAACTAATATAAATACAAATTATGAAGTGGATACATGCATTATTAGCTGAGTTGGGAACTTGTTGTTTACAAATTTACAATTGAGTATGCAAATGCATTAACCTTGTAGAAACTAATATAAATACAAATTCTGAAGAGGATACATGCATTATTAGCTGAGTTGGGAACTGTTTGTTTACAAATTTACAATTGAGTATGCAAATGTATTAGCCCTGTAAAAACTAATATAAATCCAAATTCTGAAATGGATACATGCATTATTTGCTGAGTTGAAAACTATTTGTTTACAAATTATCAATCGAGTATGCGAATGTATTAGCCCTGTAAAAACTAATATATAAATACAAATTCTTATTAGCCTTGTAGAAACTAATATAAATACAAATTATGAAGTGGATACATGCATTATTAGCTGAGTTCGGACCTTTTTGTTTACAAATTTTCAATTGAGTATGCACATGTATTAGCCTTGTAGAAACTAATATAAATCCAAATTCTAAAGTGGATACATGCATTATTAGCTGAGTTGGGAACTATTTTTTTACAAATTATCAATTGAGTATGCAAATGTATTATCCCTGTAAAAACTAATATAAATACAAATTCTTATTAGCCTTGTAGAAACTAATATAAATACAAATTATGAAGTGGATACATGCATTATTAGCTGAGTTGGGAACTTGTTGTTTACAAATTTACAATTGAGTATGCAAATGCATTAACCTTGTAGAAACTAATATAAATACAAATTCTGAAGTGGATACATGCATTATTAGCTGAGTTGGGAACTGTTTGTTTACAAATTTACAATTGAGTATGCAAATGTATTAGCCCTGTAAAAACTAATATAAATACAAATTCTTATTAGCCTTGTAGAAACTAATATAAATACAAATTATGAAGTGGATACATGCATTATTAGCTGAGTTGGGATTTTGTTGTTTACAAATTTACAATTGAGTATGCAAATGTATTAACCTTGTAGAAACTAATATAAATACAAATTCTGAAGAGGATAAATGCATTATTAGCTGAGTTGGAAAATTTTTGTTTACACATTTACAATTGAGTATGCAAATGTATTAGCCATCTAAAAACTAATATAAATCCAAATTCTAAAGTGGATACATGCAATATTAGCTGAGCTGGGAACTTGTTGCTTACAAATTTACAATTGAATATGCAAATGCATTAACCTTGTAGAAACTAATATAAATACAAATTCTGAAGTGGATACATGCATTATTAGCTGACTTGGGAACTGTTTGTTTACAAATTTACAATTGAGTATGCAAATGTATTAGCCCTGTAAAAACTAATATAAATACAAATTCTTATTAGCCTTGTAGAAACTAATATAAATACAAATTATGAAGTGGATACATGCATTATTAGCTGAGTTGGGAACTTGTTGTTTACAAATTTACAATTGAGTATGCAAATGTATTAGCCCCGTAAAAACTAATATAAATACAAATTCTTATTAGCCTTGTAGAAACTAATATAAATACAAATTATGAAGTGGATACATGCATTATTAGCTGAGTTGGGAACTTGTTGTTTACAAATTTACAATTGAATATGCAAATGCATTAACCTTGTAGAAACTAATATAAATACAAATTCTTATTAGCCTTGTAGAAACTAATATAAATACAAATTCTGAAGAGGATACATGCATTATTAGCTGAGTTGGGAACTTTTTGTTTACAAATTTACAATTGAGTATGCAAATGTATTAGCCCTGTAAAAACTATACAAATACTGAAGTGGATACATGCGTTATTAGTTGAGTTGGGAACTTATTGTTATATCAATTATCAATTATCAATTGAGTATGCGAATGTATTAGCCCTGTAAAAACTAATATAAATACAAATTCTTATTAGCCTTGTAGAAACTAATATAAATACAAATTATGAAGTGGATACATGCATTATTAGCTGAGTTGGGAACTTGTTGTTTACAAATTTACAATTGAGTATGCAAATGTATTAGCCCTGTAAAAACTAATATAAATCCAAATTCTGAAATGGATACATGCATTATTTGCTGAGTTGAAAACTATTTGTTTACAAATTATCAATCGAGTATGCGAATGTATTAGCCCTGTAAAAACTAATATATAAATACAAATTCTTATTAGCCTTGTAGAAACTAATATAAATACAAATTATGAAGTGGATACATGCATTATTAGCTGAGTTGGGAACTTGTTGTTTACAAATTTACAATTGAGTATGCAAATGCATTAACCTTGTAGAAACTAATATAAATACAAATTCTGAAGTGGATACATGCATTATTAGCTGAGTTGGGAACTGTTTGTTTACAAATTTACAATTGAGTATGCAAATGTATTAGCCCTGTAAAAACTAATATAAATACAAATTCTTATTAGCCTTGTAGAAACTAATATAAATACAAATTATGAAGTGGATACATGCATTATTAGCTGAGTTGGGAACTTGTTGTTTACAAATTTACAATTGAATATGCAAATGCATTAACCTTGTAGAAACTAATATAAATACAAATTCTTATTAGCCTTGTAGAAACTAATATAAATACAAATTCTGAAGAGGATACATGCATTATTAGCTGAGTTGGGAACTTTTTGTTTACAAATTTACAATTGAGTATGCAAATGTATTAGCCCTGTAAAAACTATACAAATACTGAAGTGGATACATGCGTTATTAGTTGAGTTGGGAACTTATTATTATATCAATTATCAATTATCAATTGAGTATGCGAATGTATTAGCCCTGTAAAAACTAATATAAATACAAATTCTTATTAGCCTTGTAGAAACTAATATAAATACAAATTATGAAGTGGATACATGCATTATTAGCTGAGTTGGGAACTTGTTGTTTACACATTTACAATTGAGTATGCAAATGTATTAGCCATCTAAAAACTAATATAAATCCAAATTCTAAAGTGGATACATGCAATATTAGCTGAGCTGGGAACTTGTTGTTTACAAATTTACAATTGAATATGCAAATGCATTAACCTTGTAGAAACTAATATAAATACAAATTCTGAAGTGGATACATGCATTATTAGCTGACTTGGGAACTGTTTGTTTACAAATTTACAATTGAGTATGCAAATGTATTAGCCCTGTAAAAACTAATATAAATACAAATTCTTATTAGCCTTGTAGAAACTAATATAAATACAAATTATGAAGTGGATACATGCATTATTAGCTGAGTTGGGAACTTGTTGTTTACAAATTTACAATTGAGTATGCAAATGTATTAGCCCCGTAAAAACTAATATAAATACAAATTCTTATTAGCCTTGTAGAAACTAATATAAATACAAATTATGAAGTGGATACATGCATTATTAGCTGAGTTGGGAACTTGTTGTTTACAAATTTACAATTGAATATGCAAATGCATTAACCTTGTAGAAACTAATATAAATACAAATTCTTATTAGCCTTGTAGAAACTAATATAAATACAAATTCTGAAGAGGATACATGCATTATTAGCTGAGTTGGGAACTTTTTGTTTACAAATTTACAATTGAGTATGCAAATGTATTAGCCCTGTAAAAACTATACAAATACTGAAGTGGATACATGCGTTATTAGTTGAGTTGGGAACTTATTATTATATCAATTATCAATTATCAATTGAGTATGCGAATGTATTAGCCCTGTAAAAACTAATATAAATACAAATTCTTATTAGCCTTGTAGAAACTAATATAAATACAAATTATGAAGTGGATACATGCATTATTAGCTGAGTTGGGACCTTTTTGTTTACAAATTTTCAATTGAGTATGCACATGTATTAGCCTTGTAGAAACTAATATAAATCCAAATTCTAAAGTGGATACATGCATTATTAGCTGAGTTGGGAACTATTTTTTTACAAATTATCAATTGAGTATGCAAATGTATTATCCCTGTAAAAACTAATATAAATACAAATTCTTATTAGCCTTGTAGAAACTAATATAAATACAAATTATGAAGTGGATACATGCATTATTAGCTGAGTTGGGAACTTGTTGTTTACAAATTTACAATTGAGTATGCAAATGCATTAACCTTGTAGAAACTAATATAAATACAAATTCTGAAGTGGATACATGCATTATTAGCTGAGTTGGGAACTGTTTGTTTACAAATTTACAATTGAGTATGCAAATGTATTAGCCCTGTAAAAACTAATATAAATACAAATTCTTATTAGCCTTGTAGAAACTAATATAAATACAAATTATGAAGTGGATACATGCATTATTAGCTGAGTTGGGATCTTGTTGTTTACAAATTTACAATTGAGTATGCAAATGTATTAACCTTGTAGAAACTAATATAAATACAAATTCTGAAGAGGATAAATGCATTATTAGCTGAGTTGGAAAATTTTTGTTTACACATTTACAATTGAGTATGCAAATGTATTAGCCATCTAAAAACTAATATAAATCCAAATTCTAAAGTGGATACATGCAATATTAGCTGAGCTGGGAACTTGTTGTTTACAAATTTACAATTGAATATGCAAATGCATTAACCTTGTAGAAACTAATATAAATACAAATTCTGAAGTGGATACATGCATTATTAGCTGACTTGGGAACTGTTTGTTTACAAATTTACAATTGAGTATGCAAATGTATTAGCCCTGTAAAAACTAATATAAATACAAATTCTTATTAGCCTTGTAGAAACTAATATAAATACAAATTATGAAGTGGATACATGCATTATTAGCTGAGTTGGGAACTTGTTGTTTACAAATTTACAATTGAGTATGCAAATGTATTAGCCCCGTAAAAACTAATATAAATAAAAATTCTTATTAGCCTTGTAGAAACTAATATAAATACAAATTATGAAGTGGATACATGCATTATTAGCTGAGTTGGGAACTTGTTGTTTACAAATTTACAATTGAATATGCAAATGCATTAACCTTGTAGAAACTAATATAAATACAAATTCTTATTAGCCTTGTAGAAACTAATATAAATACAAATTCTGAAGAGGATACATGCATTATTAGCTGAGTTGGGAACTTTTTGTTTACAAATTTACAATTGAGTATGCAAATGTATTAGCCCTGTAAAAACTATACAAATACTGAAGTGGATACATGCGTTATTAGTTGAGTTGGGAACTTATTATTATATCAATTATCAATTATCAATTGAGTATGCGAATGTATTAGCCCTGTAAAAACTAATATAAATACAAATTCTTATTAGCCTTGTAGAAACTAATATAAATACAAATTATGAAGTGGATACATGCATTATTAGCTGAGTTGGGAACTTGTTGTTTACAAATTTACAATTGAGTATGCAAATGTATTAGCCCTGTAAAAACTAATATAAATCCAAATTCTGAAATGGATACATGCATTATTTGCTGAGTTGAAAACTATTTGTTTACCAATTATCAATCGAGTATGCGAATGTATTAGCCCTGTAAAAACTAATATATAAATACAAATTCTTATTAGCCTTGTAGAAACTAATATAAATACAAATTATGAAGTGGATACATGCATTATTAGCTGAGTTGGGAACTTGTTGTTTACAAATTTACAATTGAGTATGCAAATGCATTAACCTTGTAGAAACTAATATAAATACAAATTCTGAAGTGGATACATGCATTATTAGCTGAGTTGGGAACTGTTTGTTTACAAATTTACAATTGAGTATGCAAATGTATTAGCCCTGTAAAAACTAATATAAATACAAATTCTTATTAGCCTTGTAGAAACTAATATAAATACAAATTATGAAGTGGATACATGCATTATTAGCTGAGTTGGGATCTTGTTGTTTACAAATTTACAATTGAGTATGCAAATGTATTAACCTTGTAGAAACTAATATAAATACAAATTCTGAAGAGGATAAATGCATTATTAGCTGAGTTGGAAAATTTTTGTTTACACATTTACAATTGAGTATGCAAATGTATTAGCCATCTAAAAACTAATATAAATCCAAATTCTAAAGTGGATACATGCAATATTAGCTGAGCTGGGAACTTGTTGTTTACAAATTTACAATTGAATATGCAAATGCATTAACCTTGTAGAAACTAATATAAATACAAATTCTGAAGTGGATACATGCATTATTAGCTGAGTTGGAAAATGTTTGTTTACAAATTTACAATTGAGTATGCAAATGTATTAGCCCTGTAAAAACTAATATAAATACAAATTCTTATTAGCCTTGTAGAAACTAATATAAATACAAATTATGAAGTGGATACATACATTATTAGCTGAGTTGGGAACTTGTTGTTTACAAATTTACAATTGAGTATGCAAATGCATTAACCTTGTAGAAACTAATATAAATACAAATTCTGAAGTGGATACATGCATTATTAGCTGACTTGGGAACTGTTTGTTTACAAATTTACAATTGAGTATGCAAATGTATTAGCCCTATAAAAACTAATATAAATACAAATTCTTATTAGCCTTGTAGAAACTAATATAAATACAAATTATGAAGTGGATACATGCATTATTAGCTGAGTTGGGAACTTGTTGTTTACAAATTTACAATTGAGTATGCAAATGTATTAGCTCCGTAAAAACTAATATAAATACAAATTCTTATTAGCCTTGTAGAAACTAATATAAATACAAATTATGAAGCGGATACATGCATTATTAGCTGAGTTGGGAACTTTTTGTTTACAAATTTACAATTGAATATGCAAATGCATTAACCTTGTAGAAACTAATATAAATACAAATACATTATCTGCTGAGTTGAAAACTATTTGTTTACAAATTATCAATTGAGTATGCGAATGTATTAGCCCTGTAAAAACTAATATAAATACAAATTCTTATTAGCCTTGTAGAAACTAATATAAATACAAATTATGAAGTGGATACATGCATTATTAGCTGAGTTGGGAACTTGTTGTTTACAAATTTACAATTGAATATGCAAATGCATTAACCTTGTAGAAACTAATATAAATACAAATTCTGAAGTGGATACATGCATTATTAGCTGAGTTGGAAAATGTTTGTTTACAAATTTACAATTGAGTAAGCAAATGTATTATCCCTGTAAAAACTAATATAAATACAAATTCTTATTAGCCTTGTAGAAACTAATATAAATACAAATTCTGAAGAGGATACATGCATTATTAGCTGAGTTGGGAACTTTTTGTTTACAAATTTACAATTGAGTATGCAAATGTATTAGCCCTGTAAAAACTATACAAATACTGAAGTGGATACATGCGTTATTAGTTGAGTTGGGAACTTATTATTATATCAATTATCAATTATCAATTGAGTATGCGAATGTATTAGCCCTGTAAAAACTAATATAAATACAAATTCTTATTAGCCTTGTAGAAACTAATATAAATACAAATTCTGAAGAGGATACATGCATTATTAGCTGAGTTGGGAACTGTTTGTTTACAAATTTACAATTGAGTATGCAAATGTATTAGCCCTGTAAAAACTAATATAAATCCAAATTCTGAAATGGATACATGCATTATTTGCTGAGTTGAAAACTATTTGTTTACAAATTATCAATCGAGTATGCGAATGTAATAGCCCTGTAAAAACTAATATATAAATACAAATTCTTATTAGCCTTGTAGAAACTAATATAAATACAAATTATGAAGTGGATACATGCATTATTAGCTGAGTTGGGACCTTTTTGTTTACAAATTTTCAATTGAGTATGCACATGTATTAGCCTTGTAGAAACTAATATAAATCCAAATTCTAAAGTGGATACATGCATTATTAGCTGAGTTGGGAACTATTTTTTTACAAATTATCAATTGAGTATGCAAATGTATTATCCCTGTAAAAACTAATATAAATACAAATTCTTATTAGCCTTGTAGAAACTAATATAAATACAAATTATGAAGTGGATACATGCATTATTAGCTGAGTTGGGAACTTGTTGTTTACAAATTTACAATTGAGTATGCAAATGCATTAACCTTGTAGAAACTAATATAAATACAAATTCTGAAGTGGATACATGCATTATTAGCTGAGTTGGGAACTGTTTGTTTACAAATTTACAATTGAGTATGCAAATGTATTAGCCCTGTAAAAACTAATATAAATACAAATTCTTATTAGCCTTGTAGAAACTAATATAAATACAAATTATGAAGTGGATACATGCATTATTAGCTGAGTTGGGATCTTGTTGTTTACAAATTTACAATTGAGTATGCAAATGTATTAACCTTGTAGAAACTAATATAAATCCAAATTCTAAAGTGGATACATGCATTATTAGCTGAGTTGGGAACTGTTTGTTTACAAATTTACAATTGAGTATGCAAATGTATTAGCCCTGTAAAAACTAATATATAAATACAAATTCTTATTAGCCTTGTAGAAACTAATATAAATACAAATTATGAAGTGGATACATGCATTATTAGCTGAGTTGGGACCTTTTTGTTTACAAATTTTCAATTGAGTATGCACATGTATTAGCCTTGTAGAAACTAATATAAATCCAAATTCTAAAGTGGATACATGCATTATTAGCTGAGTTGGGAACTATTTTTTTACAAATTATCAATTGAGTATGCAAATGTATTATCCCTGTAAAAACTAATATAAATACAAATTCTTATTAGCCTTGTAGAAACTAATATAAATACAAATTATGAAGTGGATACATGCATTATTAGCTGAGTTGGGAACTTGTTGTTTACAAATTTTCAATTGAGTATGCACATGTATTAGCCTTGTAGAAACTAATATAAATCCAAATTCTAAAGTGGATACATGCATTATTAGCTGAGTTGGGAACTATTTTTTTTTTTTACAAATTATCAATTGAGTATGCAAATGTATTATCCCTGTAAAAACTAATATAAATACAAATTCTTATTATCCTTGTAGAAACTAATATAAATACAAATTCTGAAGTGGATACATGCATTATTAGCTGAGTTGGGAACTGTTTGTTTACAAATTTACAATTGAGTATGCAAATGTATTAGCCCTGTAAAAACTAATATAAATACAAATTCTTATTAGCCTTGTAGAAACTAATATAAATACAAATTATGAAGTGGATACATGCGTTATTAGTTGAGTTGGGAACTTATTATTATATCAATTATCAATTATCAATTGAGTATGCGAATGTATTAGCCCTGTAAAAACTAATATAAATACAAATTCTTATTAGCCTTGTAGAAACTAATATAAATACAAATTATGAAGTGGATACATGCATTATTAGCTGAGTTGGGAACTTGTTGTTTACAAATTTACAATTGAATATGCAAATGCATTAACCTTGTAAAAACTAATATAAATACAAATTCTGAAGTGGATACATGCATTATTAGCTGAGTTGGAAAATTTTTGTTTACAAATTTACAATTGAGTAAGCAAATGTATTAGCCCTGTAAAAACTAATATAAATCCAAATTCTGAAGTGGATACATGCATTATAAGCTGAGTTGGAAACTATTTGTTTACAAATTATCAATTGAGTATGCAAATGTATTAGCCCTGTAAAAACTAATATATAAATACAAATTCTTATTAGCCTTGTAGAAACTAATATAAATACAAATTATGAAGTGGATACATGCATTATTAGCTGAGTTGGGAACTTTTTGTTTACAAATTTACAATTGAGTATGCAAATGTATTAGCCCTGTAAAAACTAATATAAATACAAATTCTTATTAGCCTTGTAGAAACTAATATAAATACAAATTATGAAGAGGATAAATGCTTTATTAGCTGAGTTGGGACCTTTTTGTTTACAAATTTTCAATTGAGTATGCACATGTATTAGCCTTGTAGAAACTAATATAAATCAAAATTCTAAAGTGGATACATGCATTATTAGCTGAGTTGGGAACTATTTTTTTACAAATTATCAATTGAGTATGCAAATGTATTATCCCTGTAAAAACTAATATAAATACAAATTCTTATTAGCCTTGTAGAAACTAATATAAATACAAATTATGAAGTGGATACATGCATTATTAGCTGAGTGGGGAACTTTTTGTTTACAAATTTACAATTGAGTATGCAAATGTATTAGCCCTGTAAAAACTATACAAATACTGAAGTGGATACATGCGTTATTAGTTGAGTTGGGAACTTATTATTATATCAATTATCAATTATCAATTGAGTATGCGAATGTATTAGCCCTGTAAAAACTAATATAAATACAAATTCTTATTAGCCTTGTAGAAACTAATATAAATACAAATTATGAAGTGGATACATACATTATTAGCTGAGTTGGGAACTTGTTGTTTACAAATTTACAATTGAGTATGCAAATGCATTAACCTTGTAAAAACTAATATAAATACAAATTCTGAAGTGGATACATGCATTATTAGCTGACTTGGGAACTGTTTGTTTACAAATTTACAATTGAGTATGCAAATGTATTAGCCCTGTAAAAACTAATATAAATACAAATTCTTATTAGCCTTGTGTAGAAACTAATATAAATACAAATTATGAAGTGGATACATGCATTATTAGCTGAGTTGGGAACTTGTTGTTTACAAATTTACAATTGAGTATGCAAATGTATTAGCCCCGTAAAAACTAATATAAATACAAATTCTTATTAGCCTTGTAGAAACTAATATAAATACAAATTATGAAGTGGATACATGCATTATTAGCTGAGTTGGGAACTTGTTGTTTACAAATTTACAATTGAATATGCAAATGCATTAACCTTGTAGAAACTAATATAAATACAAATTCTGAAGTGGATACATGCATTATTAGCTGAGTTGGAAAATGTTTGTTTACAAATTTACAATTGAGTAAGCAAATGTATTATCCCTGTAAAAACTAATATAAATACAAATTCTTATTAGCCTTGTAGAAACTAATATAAATACAAATTCTGAAGAGGATACATGCATTATTAGCTGAGTTGGGAACTTTTTGTTTACAAATTTACAATTGAGTATGCAAATGTATTAGCCCTGTAAAAACTATACAAATACTGAAGTGGAGACATGCGTTATTAGTTGAGTTGGGAACTTATTATTATATCAATTATCAATTATCAATTGAGTATGCGAATGTATTAGCCCTGTAAAAACTAATATAAATACAAATTCTTATTAGCCTTGTAGAAACTAATATAAATACAAATTATGAAGTGGATACATGCATTATTAGCTGAGTTGGGAACTTGTTGTTTACAAATTTACAATTGAGTATGTAAATGCATTAACCTTGTAGAAACTAATATAAATACAAATTCTGAAGAGGATACATGCATTATTAGCTGAGTTGGGAACTGTTTGTTTACAAATTTACAATTGAGTATGCAAATGTATTAGCCCTGTAAAAACTAATATAAATCCAAATTCTGAAATGGATACATGCATTATTTGCTGAGTTGAAAACTATTTGTTTACAAATTATCAATCGAGTATGCGAATGTATTAGCCCTGTAAAAACTAATATATAAATACAAATTCTTATTAGCCTTGTAGAAACTAATATAAATACAAATTATGAAGTGGATACATGCATTATTAGCTGAGTTGGGACCTTTTTGTTTACAAATTTTCAATTGAGTATGCACATGTATTAGCCTTGTAGAAACTAATATAAATCCAAATTCTAAAGTGGATACATGCATTATTAGCTGAGTTGGGAACTATTTTTTTACAAATTATCAATTGAGTATGCAAATGTATTATCCCTGTAAAAACTAATATAAATACAAATTCTTATTAGCCTTGTAGAAACTAATATAAATACAAATTATGAAGTGGATACATGCATTATTAGCTGAGTTGGGAACTTTTTGTTTACAAATTTACAATTGAGTATGCACTGTATTAGCCTTGTAGAAACTAATATAAATCCAAATTATAAAGTGGATACATGCATTATTAGCTGAGTTGGGAACTGTTTGTTTACAAATTTACAATTGAGTATGCAAATGTATTAGCCCTGTAAAAACTAATATAAATCCAAATTCTGAAATGGATACATGCATTATTTGCTGAGTTGAAAACTATTTGTTTACAAATTATCAATCGAGTATGCGAATGTATTAGCCCTGTAAAAACTAATATATAAATACAAATTCTTATTAGCCTTGTAGAAACTAATATAAATACAAATTATGAAGTGGATACATGCATTATTAGCTGAGTTGGGACCTTTTTGTTTACAAATTTTCAATTGAGTATGCACATGTATTAGCCTTGTAGAAACTAATATAAATCCAAATTCTAAAGTGGATACATGCATTATTAGCTGAGTTGGGAACTGTTTGTTTACAAATTTACAATTGAGTATGCAAATGTATTAGCCCTGTAAAAACTAATATAAATCCAAATTCTGAAATGGATACATGCATTATTTGCTGAGTTGAAAACTATTTGTTTACAAATTATCAATCGAGTATGCGAATGTATTAGCCCTGTAAAAACTAATATATAAATACAAATTCTTATTAGCCTTGTAGAAACTAATATAAATACAAATTATGAAGTGGATACATGCATTATTAGCTGAGTTGGGACCTTTTTGTTTACAAATTTTCAATTGAGTATGCACATGTATTAGCCTTGTAGAAACTAATATAAATCCAAATTCTAAAGTGGATACATGCATTATTAGCTGAGTTGGGAACTGTTTGTTTACAAATTTACAATTGAGTATGCAAATGTATTAGCCCTGTAAAAACTAATATAAATACAAATTCTTATTAGCCTTGTAGAAACTAATATAAATACAAATTATGAAGTGGATACATGCATTATTAGCTGAGTTGGGAACTTTTTGTTTACAAATTTACAATTGAGTATGCACTGTATTAGCCTTGTAGAAACTAATATAAATACAAATTCTGAAGTGGATACATGCGTTATTAGTTGAGTTGGGAACTTATTATTATATCAATTATCAATTATCAATTGAGTATGCGAATGTATTAGCCCTGTAAAAACTAATATAAATACAAATTCTTATTAGCCTTGTAGAAACTAATATAAATACAAATTATGAAGTGGATACATGCATTATTAGCTGAGTTGGGAACTTGTTGTTTACAAATTTACAATTGAATATGCAAATGCATTAACCTTGTAGAAACTAATATAAATACAAATTCTGAAGTGGATACATGCATTATTAGCTGAGTTGGAAAATTTTTGTTTACAAATTTACAATTGAGTAAGCAAATGTATTAGCCCTGTAAAAACTAATATAAATCCAAATTCTGAAGTGGATACATGCATTATAAGCTGAGTTGGAAACTATTTGTTTACAAATTATCAATTGAGTATGCAAATGTATTAGCCCTGTAAAAACTAATATATAAATACAAATTCTTATTAGCCTTGTAGAAACTAATATAAATACAAATTATGAAGTGGATACATGCATTATTAGCTGAGTTGGGAACTTTTTGTTTACAAATTTACAATTGAGTATGCAAATGTATTAGCCCTGTAAAAACTAATATAAATACAAATTCTTATTAGCCTTGTAGAAACTAATATAAATACAAATTATGAAGAGGATAAATGCTTTATTAGCTGAGTTGGGACCTTTTTGTTTACAAATTTTCAATTGAGTATGCACATGTATTAGCCCTGTAAAAACTAATATAAATACAAATTCTTATTAGCCTTGTGTAGAAACTAATATAAATACAAATTAAGAAGTGGATACATGCATTATTAGCTGAGTTGGGAACTTGTTGTTTACAAATTTACAATTGAATATGCAAATGCATTAACCTTGTAGAAACTAATATAAATACAAATACATTATCTGCTGAGTTGAAAACTATTTGTTTACAAATTATCAATTGAGTATGCAAATGTATTAGCCCTGTAAAAACTAATATAAATCCAAATTCTGAAGTGGATACATGCATTATAAGCTGAGTTGGAAACTATTTGTTTACAAATTATCAATTGAGTATGCAAATGTATTAGCCCTGTAAAAACTAATATATAAATACAAATTCTTATTAGCCTTGTAGAAACTAATATAAATCAAAATTCTAAAGTGGATACATGCATTATTAGCTGAGTTGGGAACTATTTTTTTACAAATTATCAATTGAGTATGCAAATGTATTATCCCTGTAAAAACTAATATAAATACAAATTCTTATTAGCCTTGTAGAAACTAATATAAATACAAATTATGAAGTGGATACATGCATTATTAGCTGAGTTGGGAACTTTTTGTTTACAAATTTACAATTGAGTATGCAAATGTATTAGCCCTGTAAAAACTATACAAATACTGAAGTGGATACATGCGTTATTAGTTGAGTTGGGAACTTATTATTATATCAATTATCAATTATCAATTGAGTATGCGAATGTATTAGCCCTGTAAAAACTAATATAAATACAAATTCTTATTAGCCTTGTAGAAACTAATATAAATACAAATTATGAAGTGGATACATACATTATTAGCTGAGTTGGGAACTTGTTGTTTACAAATTTACAATTGAGTATGCAAATGCATTAACCTTGTAGAAACTAATATAAATACAAATTCTGAAGTGGATACATGCATTATTAGCTGACTTGGGAACTGTTTGTTTACAAATTTACAATTGAGTATGCAAATGTATTAGCCCTGTAAAAACTAATATAAATACAAATTCTTATTAGCCTTGTGTAGAAACTAATATAAATACAAATTAAGAAGTGGATACATGCATTATTAGCTGAGTTGGGAACTTGTTGTTTACAAATTTACAATTGAGTATGCAAATGTACTAGCCCCGTAAAAACTAATATAAATACAAATTCTTATTAGCCTTGTAGAAACTAATATAAATACAAATTATGAAGTGGATACATGCATTATTAGCTGAGTTGGGAACTTGTTGTTTACAAATTTACAATTGAGTATGTAAATGCATTAACCTTGTAGAAACTAATATAAATACAAATTCTGAAGAGGATACATGCATTATTAGCTGAGTTGGGAACTGTTTGTTTACAAATTTACAATTGAGTATGCAAATGTATTAGCCCTGTAAAAACTAATATAAATCCAAATTCTGAAATGGATACATGCATTATTTGCTGAGTTGAAAACTATTTGTTTACAAATTATCAATCGAGTATGCGAATGTATTAGCCCTGTAAAAACTAATATATAAATACAAATTCTTATTAGCCTTGTAGAAACTAATATAAATCAAAATTCTAAAGTGGATACATGCATTATTAGCTGAGTTGGGAACTATTTTTTTACAAATTATCAATTGAGTATGCAAATGTATTATCCCTGTAAAAACTAATATAAATACAAATTCTTATTAGCCTTGTAGAAACTAATATAAATACAAATTATGAAGTGGATACATGCATTATTAGCTGAGTTGGGAACTTTTTGTTTACAAATTTACAATTGAGTATGCAAATGTATTAGCCCTGTAAAAACTATACAAATACTGAAGTGGATACATGCGTTATTAGTTGAGTTGGGAACTTATTATTATATCAATTATCAATTATCAATTGAGTATGCGAATGTATTAGCCCTGTAAAAACTAATATAAATACAAATTCTTATTAGCCTTGTAGAAACTAATATAAATACAAATTATGAAGTGGATACATACATTATTAGCTGAGTTGGGAACTTGTTGTTTACAAATTTACAATTGAGTATGCAAATGCATTAACCTTGTAGAAACTAATATAAATACAAATTCTGAAGTGGATACATGCATTATTAGCTGACTTGGGAACTGTTTGTTTACAAATTTACAATTGAGTATGCAAATGTATTAGCCCTGTAAAAACTAATATAAATACAAATTCTTATTAGCCTTGTGTAGAAACTAATATAAATACAAATTAAGAAGTGGATACATGCATTATTAGCTGAGTTGGGAACTTGTTGTTTACAAATTTACAATTGAGTATGCAAATGTACTAGCCCCGTAAAAACTAATATAAATACAAATTCTTATTAGCCTTGTAGAAACTAATATAAATACAAATTATGAAGTGGATACATGCATTATTAGCTGAGTTGGGAACTTGTTGTTTACAAATTTACAATTGAATATGCAAATGCATTAACCTTGTAGAAACTAATATAAATACAAATACATTATCTGCTGAGTTGAAAACTATTTGTTTACAAATTATCAATTGAGTATGCGAATGTATTAGCCCTGTAAAAACTAATATAAATACAAATTCTTATTAGCCTTGTAGAAACTAATATAAATACAAATTATGAAGTGGATACATGTATTATTAGCTGAGTTGGGAACTTGTTGTTTACAAATTTACAATTGAATATGCAAATGCATTAACCTTGTAGAAACTAATATAAATACAAATACATTATCTGCTGAGTTGAAAACTATTTGTTTACAAATTATCAATTGAGTATGCGAATGTATTAGCCCTGTAAAAACTAATATAAATACAAATTCTTATTAGCCTTGTAGAAACTAATATAAATACAAATTATGAAGTGGATACATGCATTATTAGCTGAGTTGGGACCTTTTTGTTTACAAATTTTCAATTGAGTATGCACATGTATTAGCCTTGTAGAAACTAATATAAATCCAAATTCTAAAGTGGATACATGCATTATTAGCTGAGTTGGGAACTATTTTTTTACAAATTATCAATTGAGTATGCAAATGTATTATCCCTGTAAAAACTAATATAAATACAAATTCTTATTAGCCTTGTAGAAACTAATATAAATACAAATTATGAAGTGGATACATGCATTATTAGCTGAGTTGGGAACTTGTTGTTTACAAATTTACAATTGAGTATGCAAATGCATTAACCTTGTAGAAACTAATATAAATACAAATTCTGAAGTGGATACATGCATTATTAGCTGAGTTGGGAACTGTTTGTTTACAAATTTACAATTGAGTATGCAAATGTATTAGCCCTGTAAAAACTAATATAAATACAAATTCTTATTAGCCTTGTAGAAACTAATATAAATACAAATTATGAAGTGGATACATGCATTATTAGCTGAGTTGGGACCTTTTTGTTTACAAATTTTCAATTGAGTATGCACATGTATTAGCCTTGTAGAAACTAATATAAATCAAAATTCTAAAGTGGATACATGCATTATTAGCTGAGTTGGGAACTATTTTTTTACAAATTATCAATTGAGTATGCAAATGTATTATCCCTGTAAAAACTAATATAAATACAAATTCTTATTAGCCTTGTAGAAACTAATATAAATACAAATTATGAAGTGGATACATGCATTATTAGCTGAGTTGGGAACTTTTTGTTTACAAATTTACAATTGAGTATGCAAATGTATTAGCCCTGTAAAAACTATACAAATACTGAAGTGGATACATGCGTTATTAGTTGAGTTGGGAACTTATTATTATATCAATTATCAATTATCAATTGAGTATGCGAATGTATTAGCCCTGTAAAAACTAATATAAATACAAATTCTTATTAGCCTTGTAGAAACTAATATAAATACAAATTATGAAGTGGATACATACATTATTAGCTGAGTTGGGAACTTGTTGTTTACAAATTTACAATTGAGTATGCAAATGCATTAACCTTGTAAAAACTAATATAAATACAAATTCTGAAGTGGATACATGCATTATTAGCTGACTTGGGAACTGTTTGTTTACAAATTTACAATTGAGTATGCAAATGTATTAGCCCTGTAAAAACTAATATAAATACAAATTCTTATTAGCCTTGTGTAGAAACTAATATAAATACAAATTATGAAGTGGATACATGCATTATTAGCTGAGTTGGGAACTTGTTGTTTACAAATTTACAATTGAATATGCAAATGCATTAACCTTGTAGAAACTAATATAAATACAAATTCTGAAGTGGATACATGCATTATTAGCTGAGTTGGAAAATGTTTGTTTACAAATTTACAATTGAGTAAGCAAATGTATTATCCCTGTAAAAACTAATATAAATACAAATTCTTATTAGCCTTGTAGAAACTAATATAAATACAAATTCTGAAGAGGATACATGCATTATTAGCTGAGTTGGGAACTTTTTGTTTACAAATTTACAATTGAGTATGCAAATGTATTAGCCCTGTAAAAACTATACAAATACTGAAGTGGAGACATGCGTTATTAGTTGAGTTGGGAACTTATTATTATATCAATTATCAATTATCAATTGAGTATGCGAATGTATTAGCCCTGTAAAAACTAATATAAATACAAATTCTTATTAGCCTTGTAGAAACTAATATAAATACAAATTATGAAGTGGATACATGCATTATTAGCTGAGTTGGGAACTTGTTGTTTACAAATTTACAATTGAGTATGTAAATGCATTAATCTTGTAGAAACTAATATAAATACAAATTCTGAAGAGGATACATGCATTATTAGCTGAGTTGGGAACTGTTTGTTTACAAATTTACAATTGAGTATGCAAATGTATTAGCCCTGTAAAAACTAATATAAATCCAAATTCTGAAATGGATACATGCATTATTTGCTGAGTTGAAAACTATTTGTTTACAAATTATCAATCGAGTATGCGAATGTATTAGCCCTGTAAAAACTAATATATAAATACAAATTCTTATTAGCCTTGTAGAAACTTATATAAATACAAATTATGAAGTGGATACATGCATTATTAGCTGAGTTGGGACCTTTTTGTTTACAAATTTTCAATTGAGTATGCACATGTATTAGCCTTGTAGAAACTAATATAAATCCAAATTCTAAAGTGGATACATGCATTATTAGCTGAGTTGGGAACTATTTTTTTACAAATTATCAATTGAGTATGCAAATGTATTATCCCTGTAAAAACTAATATAAATACAAATTCTTATTAGCCTTGTAGAAACTAATATAAATACAAATTATGAAGTGGATACATGCATTATTAGCTGAGTTGGGAACTTGTTGTTTACAAATTTACAATTGAGTATGCAAATGCATTAACCTTGTAGAAACTAATATAAATACAAATTCTGAAGTGGATACATGCATTATTAGCTGAGTTGGGAACTGTTTGTTTACAAATTTACAATTGAGTATGCAAATGTATTAGCCCTGTAAAAACTAATATAAATACAAATTCTTATTAGCCTTGTAGAAACTAATATAAATACAAATTATGAAGTGGATACATGCATTATTAGCTGAGTTGGGAACTTTTTGTTTACAAATTTACAATTGAGTATGCACTGTATTAGCCTTGTAGAAACTAATATAAATACAAATTCTGAAGTGGATACATGCGTTATTAGTTGAGTTGGGAACTTATTATTATATCAATTATCAATTATCAATTGAGTATGCGAATGTATTAGCCCTGTAAAAACTAATATAAATACAAATTCTTATTAGCCTTGTAGAAACTAATATAAATACAAATTATGAAGTGGATACATGCATTATTAGCTGAGTTGGGAACTTTTTGTTTACAAATTTACAATTGAATATGCAAATGCATTAACCTTGTAGAAACTAATATAAATACAAATTCTGAAGTGGATACATGCATTATTAGCTGAGTTGGAAAATTTTTGTTTACAAATTTACAATTGAGTAAGCAAATGTATTAGCCCTGTAAAAACTAATATAAATCCAAATTCTGAAGTGGATACATGCATTATAAGCTGAGTTGGAAACTATTTGTTTACAAATTATCAATTGAGTATGCAAATGTATTAGCCCTGTAAAAACTAATATATAAATACAAATTCTTATTAGCCTTGTAGAAACTAATATAAATACAAATTATGAAGTGGATACATGCATTATTAGCTGAGTTGGGAACTTTTTGTTTACAAATTTACAATTGAGTATGCAAATGTATTAGCCCTGTAAAAACTAATATAAATACAAATTCTTATTAGCCTTGTAGAAACTAATATAAATACAAATTATGAAGAGGATAAATGCTTTATTAGCTGAGTTGGGACCTTTTTGTTTACAAATTTTCAATTGAGTATGCACATGTATTAGCCTTGTAGAAACTAATATAAATCAAAATTCTAAAGTGGATACATGCATTATTAGCTGAGTTGGGAACTATTTTTTTACAAATTATCAATTGAGTATGCAAATGTATTATCCCTGTAAAAACTAATATAAATACAAATTCTTATTAGCCTTGTAGAAACTAATATAAATACAAATTATGAAGTGGATACATGCATTATTAGCTGAGTTGGGAACTTTTTGTTTACAAATTTACAATTGAGTATGCAAATGTATTAGCCCTGTAAAAACTATACAAATACTGAAGTGGATACATGCGTTATTAGTTGAGTTGGGAACTTATTATTATATCAATTATCAATTATCAATTGAGTATGCGAATGTATTAGCCCTGTAAAAACTAATATAAATACAAATTCTTATTAGCCTTGTAGAAACTAATATAAATACAAATTATGAAGTGGATACATACATTATTAGCTGAGTTGGGAACTTGTTGTTTACAAATTTACAATTGAGTATGCAAATGCATTAACCTTGTAGAAACTAATATAAATACAAATTCTGAAGTGGATACATGCATTATTAGCTGACTTGGGAACTGTTTGTTTACAAATTTACAATTGAGTATGCAAATGTATTAGCCCTGTAAAAACTAATACAAATACAAATTCTTATTAGCCTTGTGTAGAAACTAATATAAATACAAATTAAGAAGTGGATACATGCATTATTAGCTGAGTTGGGAACTTGTTGTTTACAAATTTACAATTGAGTATGCAAATGTACTAGCCCCGTAAAAACTAATATAAATACAAATTCTTATTAGCCTTGTAGAAACTAATATAAATACAAATTATGAAGTGGATACATGCATTATTAGCTGAGTTGGGAACTTGTTGTTTACAAATTTACAATTGAATATGCAAATGCATTAACCTTGTAGAAACTAATATAAATACAAATACATTATCTGCTGAGTTGAAAACTATTTGTTTACAAATTATCAATTGAGTATGCGAATGTATTAGCCCTGTAAAAACTAATATAAATACAAATTCTTATTAGCCTTGTAGAAACTAATATAAATACAAATTATGAAGTGGATACATGTATTATTAGCTGAGTTGGGAACTTGTTGTTTACAAATTTACAATTGAATATGCAAATGCATTAACCTTGTAGAAACTAATATAAATACAAATACATTATCTGCTGAGTTGAAAACTATTTGTTTACAAATTATCAATTGAGTATGCGAATGTATTAGCCCTGTAAAAACTAATATAAATACAAATTCTTATTAGCCTTGTAGAAACTAATATAAATACAAATTATGAAGTGGATACATGCATTATTAGCTGAGTTGGGACCTTTTTGTTTACAAATTTTCAATTGAGTATGCACATGTATTAGCCTTGTAGAAACTAATATAAATCCAAATTCTAAAGTGGATACATGCATTATTAGCTGAGTTGGGAACTATTTTTTTACAAATTATCAATTGAGTATGCAAATGTATTATCCCTGTAAAAACTAATATAAATACAAATTCTTATTAGCCTTGTAGAAACTAATATAAATACAAATTATGAAGTTGATACATGCATTATTAGCTGAGTTGGGAACTTGTTGTTTACAAATTTACAATTGAGTATGCAAATGCATTAACCTTGTAGAAACTAATATAAATACAAATTCTGAAGTGGATACATGCATTATTAGCTGAGTTGGGAACTGTTTGTTTACAAATTTACAATTGAGTATGCAAATGTATTAGCCCTGTAAAAACTAATATAAATACAAATTCTTATTAGCCTTGTAGAAACTAATATAAATACAAATTATGAAGTTGATACATGCATTATTAGCTGAGTTGGGAACTTGTTGTTTACAAATTTACAATTGAGTATGCAAATGCATTAACCTTGTAGAAACTAATATAAATACAAATTCTGAAGTGGATACATGCATTATTAGCTGAGTTGGGAACTGTTTGTTTACAAATTTACAATTGAGTATGCGAATGTATTAGCCCTGTAAAAACTAATATAAATACAAATTCTTATTAGCCTTGTAGAAACTAATATAAATACAAATTATGAAGTGGATACATGCATTATTAGCTGAGTTGGGACCTTTTTGTTTACAAATTTTCAATTGAGTATGCACATGTATTAGCCTTGTAGAAACTAATATAAATCCAAATTCTAAAGTGGATACATGCATTATTAGCTGAGTTGGGAACTATTTTTTTACAAATTATCAATTGAGTATGCAAATGTATTATCCCTGTAAAAACTAATATAAATACAAATTCTTATTAACCTTGTAGAAACTAATATAAATACAAATTATGAAGTTGATACATGCATTATTAGCTGAGTTGGGAACTTGTTGTTTACAAATTTACAATTGAGTATGCAAATGCATTAACCTTGTAGAAACTAATATAAATACAAATTCTGAAGTGGATACATGCATTATTAGCTGAGTTGGGAACTTTTTGTTTACAAATTTACAATTGAGTATGCACTGTATTAGCCTTGTAGAAACTAATATAAATACAAATTCTGAAGTGGATACATGCGTTATTAGTTGAGTTGGGAACTTATTATTATATCAATTATCAATTATCAATTGAGTATGCGAATGTATTAGCCCTGTAAAAACTAATATAAATACAAATTCTTATTAGCCTTGTAGAAACTAATATAAATACAAATTATGAAGTGGATACATGCATTATTAGCTGAGTTGGGAACTTGTCGTTTACAAATTTACAATTGAATATGCAAATGCATTAACCTTGTAGAAACTAATATAAATACAAATTCTGAAGTGGATACATGCATTATTAGCTGAGTTGGAAAATTTTTGTTTACAAATTAACAATTGAGTAAGCAAATGTATTAGCCCTGTAAAAACTAATATAAATCCAAATTCTGAAGTGGATACATGCATTATAAGCTGAGTTGGAAACTATTTGTTTACAAATTATCAATTGAGTATGCAAATGTATTAGCCCTGTAAAAACTAATATATAAATACAAATTCTTATTAGCCTTGTAGAAACTAATATAAATACAAATTATGAAGTGGATACATGCATTATTAGCTGAGTTGGGAACTTTTTGTTTACAAATTTACAATTGAGTATGCAAATGTATTAGCCCTGTAAAAACTAATATAAATACAAATTCTTATTAGCCTTGTAGAAACTAATATAAATACAAATTATGAAGAGGATAAATGCTTTATTAGCTGAGTTGGGACCTTTTTGTTTACAAATTTTCAATTGAGTATGCACATGTATTAGCCTTGTAGAAACTAATATAAATCAAAATTCTAAAGTGGATACATGCATTATTAGCTGAGTTGGGAACTATTTTTTTACAAATTATCAATTGAGTATGCAAATGTATTATCCCTGTAAAAACTAATATAAATACAAATTCTTATTAGCCTTGTAGAAACTAATATAAATACAAATTATGAAGTGGATACATGCATTATTAGCTGAGTTGGGAACTTTTTGTTTACAAATTTACAATTGAGTATGCAAATGTATTAGCCCTGTAAAAACTATACAAATACTGAAGTGGATACATGCGTTATTAGTTGAGTTGGGAACTTATTATTATATCAATTATCAATTATCAATTGAGTATGCGAATGTATTAGCCCTGTAAAAACTAATATAAATACAAATTCTTATTAGCCTTGTAGAAACTAATATAAATACAAATTATGAAGTGGATACATACATTATTAGCTGAGTTGGGAACTTGTTGTTTACAAATTTACAATTGAGTATGCAAATGCATTAACCTTGTAGAAACTAATATAAATACAAATTCTGAAGTGGATACATGCATTATTAGCTGACTTGGGAACTGTTTGTTTACAAATTTACAATTGAGTATGCAAATGTATTAGCCCTGTAAAAACTAATATAAATACAAATTCTTATTAGCCTTGTGTAGAAACTAATTTAAATACAAATTAAGAAGTGGATACATGCATTATTAGCTGAGTTGGGAACTTGTTGTTTACAAATTTACAATTGAGTATGCAAATGTACTAGCCCCGTAAAAACTAATATAAATACAAATTCTTATTAGCCTTGTAGAAACTAATATAAATACAAATTATGAAGTGGATACATGCATTATTAGCTGAGTTGGGAACTTGTTGTTTACAAATTTACAATTGAATATGCAAATGCATTAACCTTGTAGAAACTAATATAAATACAAATTCTGAAGTGGATACATGCATTATTAGCTGAGTTGGAAAATGTTTGTTTACAAATTTACAATTGAGTAAGCAAATGTATTATCCCTGTAAAAACTAATATAAATACAAATTCTTATTAGCCTTGTAGAAACTAATATAAATACAAATTATGAAGTGGATACATGCATTATTAGCTGAGTTGGGAACTTTTTGTTTACAAATTTACAATTGAGTATGCAAATGTATTAGCCCTGTAAAAACTATACAAATACTGAAGTGGATACATGCGTTATTAGTTGAGTTGGGAACTTATTATTATATCAATTATCAATTATCAATTGAGTATGCGAATGTATTAGCCCTGTAAAAACTAATATAAATACAAATTCTTATTAGCCTTGTAGAAACTAATATAAATACAAATTATGAAGTGGATACATACATTATTAGCTGAGTTGGGAACTTGTTGTTTACAAATTTACAATTGAGTATGCAAATGCATTAACCTTGTAGAAACTAATATAAATACAAATTCTGAAGTGGATACATGCATTATTAGCTGACTTGGGAACTGTTTGTTTACAAATTTACAATTGAGTATGCAAATGTATTAGCCCTGTAAAAACTAATATAAATACAAATTCTTATTAGCCTTGTGTAGAAACTAATTTAAATACAAATTAAGAAGTGGATACATGCATTATTAGCTGAGTTGGGAACTTGTTGTTTACAAATTTACAATTGAGTATGCAAATGTACTAGCCCCGTAAAAACTAATATAAATACAAATTCTTATTAGCCTTGTAGAAACTAATATAAATACAAATTATGAAGTGGATACATGCATTATTAGCTGAGTTGGGAACTTGTTGTTTACAAATTTACAATTGAATATGCAAATGCATTAACCTTGTAGAAACTAATATAAATACAAATACATTATCTGCTGAGTTGAAAACTATTTGTTTACAAATTATCAATTGAGTATGCGAATGTATTAGCCCTGTAAAAACTAATATAAATACAAATTCTTATTAGCCTTGTAGAAACTAATATAAATACAAATTATGAAGTGGATACATGTATTATTAGCTGAGTTGGGAACTTGTTGTTTACAAATTTACAATTGAATATGCAAATGCATTAACCTTGTAGAAACTAATATAAATACAAATACATTATCTGCTGAGTTGAAAACTATTTGTTTACAAATTATCAATTGAGTATGCGAATGTATTAGCCCTGTAAAAACTAATATAAATACAAATTCTTATTAGCCTTGTAGAAACTAATATAAATACAAATTATGAAGTGGATACATGCATTATTAGCTGAGTTGGGAACTTGTTGTTTACAAATTTACAATTGAATATGCAAATGCATTAACCTTGTAGAAACTAATATAAATACAAATTCTGAAGTGGATACATGCATTATTAGCTGAGTTGGAAAATGTTTGTTTACAAATTTACAATTGAGTAAGCAAATGTATTATCCCTGTAAAAACTAATATAAATACAAATTCTTATTAGCCTTGTAGAAACTAATATAAATACAAATTCTGAAGAGGATACATGCATTATTAGCTGAGTTGGGAACTTTTTGTTTACAAATTTACAATTGAGTATGCAAATGTATTAGCCCTGTAAAAACTATACAAATACTGAAGTGGATACATGCGTTATTAGTTGAGTTGGGAACTTATTATTATATCAATTATCAATTATCAATTGAGTATGCGAATGTATTAGCCCTGTAAAAACTAATATAAATACAGATTCTTATTAGCCTTGTAGAAACTAATATAAATACAAATTATGAAGTGGATACATGCATTATTAGCTGAGTTGGGAACTTGTTGTTTACAAATTTACAATTGAGTATGTAAATGCATTAACCTTGTAGAAACTAATATAAATACAAATTCTGAAGAGGATACATGCATTATTAGCTGAGTTGGGAACTGTTTGTTTACAAATTTACAATCGAGTATGCGAATGTATTAGCCCTGTAAAAACTAATATATAAATACAAATTCTTATTAGCCTTGTAGAAACTAATATAAATACAAATTATGAAGTGGATACATGCATTATTAGGTGAGTTGGGACCTTTTTGTTTACAAATTTTCAATTGAGTATGCACATGTATTAGCCTTTTTTTTTTTTTTTTTTTTTTTAGGCTTTGCTTTTATTTATTGAATCTTCTCATTTATGAGACTAACAATAAGTGTATCAAATCTTACAATACTAGCAGTCATGAGACTGGTACAGAGTAAATGGCCCTGAATAATTATGGCTGGGTTGGATGGTCGTTACGTAGTAGGCGGCTTCTTCTGGAAACTTTTATCAAGTCCCTTGCTAAAGGATTTGGATGGGTGGAGAGTTTTTCCTTGTAGGACGCTTTTTGTTTTTCTATTTCGTTCTTGACTGCAGGAATGCCGAGATCCCTGTGGATGTTTTCGTTGCGAATATACCATGGTGCCCCAGTGATAGTTCTCAGGATTTTTGATTGGGCGCGCTGTATGATGTCTAGATTGGTACTGCACGCGTTCCCCCAGAGCTGGGAGCCATACGTCCATATTGGCTTTAGTGTGGAGTTGTAGAGCAGGACCTTGTAGTCCAGACACAGGGGCGATCGGGAGTTTATGAGCCAGTGGAGGCTGCTGGCTTTTAGTTTTAGATGAAGTTTTTTGCATTCAATATGTCTTCGCCATGTTAGGCGTCTGTCCAGGTGGACGCCCAGGTACGTTACCACGTTGACTTCGGGGATCAGTGTGCTGTTCAGGTAGAGCGGGGGGCATGTTTGTCTGTTGAGGGTGAACGTTATGTGCTTACACTTTTGTTCATTTATTTTAATACGCCAATCAGATAGCCACTTCTCGACTACCTTGAGGTGGTTGGCGAGCTGGGCTGTTGCACGGACTGGGCATCTGGAACGGCTGAGGATCGCAGTGTCATCAGCGAAAGTGGATAATGTTAGCTGGTCGCTTGTGGGGATATCCGCTGTGTATAGAACAAATAGGGTAGGCCCAAGTGCACTTCCTTGTGGGACTCCAGCTTCGATTGAATAGGTGCCGGATGTTGTTGCGTTGCACCTCACTGCGAAGACTCTGTTGTAGAGATACGACTCAAGTAATTTGTGTGTGTATACCGGCAAGAGTGTTTTTATTTTGTGCATGAGGCCGTTGAGCCAGACTCGGTCGAATGCTTGAGAAACGTCGAGAAATATCGCGCTGCAATATTCTCGATGCTCGAAGGCTGTGCGAATTTCTGATGTTATTCTGTTAACTTGCTCGATAGTTCCATGTTTTTCTCTGAAGCCAAATTGATGAGCTGGGATAATGTTGTGAGCTCCCAGATAAGGGATTATGCGCTTTAGTAGGCATTTTCAAATAATTTGGACAAGCATGATAGTAGACTTATTGGTCGGTAAGATGACGGAATCGTGTGGTCTTTTCCGGGCTTCGGTATCATTATAATTATAGATTTTTTCCATTTTGTTGGGTAATGGCCGAGACTTATGATCCCATTGAAGATTTTACAGATGACCTCAATAGCACAATTCGGAAGTTCAATTATCATTTTTTGAGTTATTAGGTCAACGCCGGGAGCCTTTTTCGGCTTCAGTTCCCTGATGACCTTCGTTATCTCGTTCGGACGAAATGATGCTGGAGTAGATTCCGTTTCAGTGTGGATTTGCGGTAGATCAAATGGATTTGCAGCAGGGTTCGGCTGGAAAACGCCCTGGAGATGTGAGGCAAAAGTTTCGGCTCTGTCTTTGTCGCTGCGGGCCCAGCAACCAGATGACATTCTTATCGGGGTGATGGTTTCAGCCGGTGAGCTTAAATTTGGGTGAGCTCTCCATAAGGGATGCTTTGTGCTGGTTGGCGAGAGTTTTTCAATATATCTTAATTGTGCTTTTTCGGCATCTTGCTTGTAGAAACTAATATAAATCCAAATTCTAAAGTGGATACATGCATTATTAGCTGAGTTGGGAACTATTTTTTTACAAATTATCAATTGAGTATGCAAATGTATTATCCCTGTAAAAACTAATATAAATACAAATTCTTATTAGCCTTGTAGAAACTAATATAAATACAAATTATGAAGTGGATACATGCAATATTAGCTGAGCTGGGAACTTGTTGTTTACAAATTTACAATTGAATATGCAAATGCATTAACCTTGTAGAAACTAATATAAATACAAATTCTGAAGTGGATACATGCATTATTAGCTGAGTTGGAAAATGTTTGTTTACAAATTTACAATTGAGTATGCAAATGTATTAGCCCTGTAAAAACTAATATAAATACAAATTCTTATTAGCCTTGTAGAAACTAATATAAATACAAATTATGAAGTGGATACATACATTATTAGCTGAGTTGGGAACTTGTTGTTTACAAATTTACAATTGAGTATGCAAATGCATTAACCTTGTAGAAACTAATATAAATACAAATTCTGAAGTGGATACATGCATTATTAGCTGACTTGGGAACTGTTTGTTTACAAATTTACAATTGAGTATGCAAATGTATTAGCCCTGTAAAAACTAATATAAATACAAATTCTTATTAGCCTTGTAGAAACTAATATAAATACAAATTATGAAGTGGATACATGCATTATTAGCTGAGTTTGGAACTTGTTGTTTACAAATTTACAATTGAGTATGCAAATGTATTAGCCCCGTAAAAACTAATATAAATACAAATTCTTATTAGCCTTGTAGAAACTAATATAAATACAAATTATGAAGTGGATACATGCATTATTAGCTGAGTTGGGAACTTGTTGTTTACAAATTTACAATTGAATATGCAAATGCATTAACCTTGTAGAAACTAATATAAATACAAATACATTATCTGCTGAGTTGAAAACTATTTGTTTACAAATTATCAATTGAGTATGCGAACGTATTATCCCTGTAAAAACTAATATAAATACAAATTCTTATTAGCCTTGTAGAAACTAATATAAATACAAATTATGAAGTGGATACATGCATTATTAGCTGAGTTGGGAACTTGTTGTTTACAAATTTACAATTGAGTATGCAAATGCATTAACCTTGTAGAAACTAAAATAAATACAAATTCTGAAGAGGATACATGCATTATTAGCTGAGTTGGGAACTGTTTGTTTACAAATTTACAATTGAGTATGCAAATGTATTAGCCCTGTAAAAACTAATATAAATCCAAATTCTGAAATGGATACATGCATTATTTGCTGAGTTGAAAACTATTTGTTTACAAATTATCAATCGAGTATGCGAATGTATTAGCCCTGTAAAAACTAATATATAAATACAAATTCTTATTAGCCTTGTAGAAACTAATATAAATACAAATTATGAAGTGGATACATGCATTATTAGCTGAGTTGGGACCTTTTTGTTTACAAATTTTCAATTGAGTATGCACATGTATTAGCCTTGTAGAAACTAATATAAATCCGAATTCTAAAGTGGATACATGCATTATTAGCTGAGTTGGGAACTATTTTTTTACAAATTATCAATTGAGTATGCAAATGTATTATCCCTGTAAAAACTAATATAAATACAAATTCTTATTAGCCTTGTAGAAACTAATATAAATACAAATTATGAAGTGGATACATGCATTATTAGCTGAGTTGGGAACTTGTTGTTTACAAATTTACAATTGAGTATGCAAATGCATTAACCTTGTAGAAACTAATATAAATACAAATTCTGAAGTGGATACATGCATTATTAGCTGAGTTGGGAACTGTTTGTTTACAAATTTACAATTGAGTATGCAAATGTATTAGCCCTGTAAAAACTAATGTAAATACAAATTCTTATTAGCCTTGTAGAAACTAATATAAATACAAATTATGAAGTGGATACATGCATTATTAGCTGAGTTGGGAACTTGTTGTTTACAAATTTACAATTGAGTATGCAAATGTATTAACCTTGTAGAAACTAATATAAATACAAATTCTGAAGAGGATAAATGCATTATTAGCTGAGTTGGAAAATTTTTGTTTACACATTTACAATTGAGTATGCAAATGTATTAGGCATCTAAAAACTAATATAAATCCAAATTCTAAAGTTGATACATGCAATATTAGCTGAGCTGGGAACGATTTGTTTACAAATTATCAATTGAGTATGCAAATGTATTATCCCTGTAAAAACTAATATAAATACAAATTCTTATTAGACTTGTAGAAACTAATATAAATACAAATTCTGAAGAGGACACATGCATTATTAGCTGAGTTGGGACCTTTTTGTTTACAAATTTTCAATTGAGTATGTACATGTATTAGCCTTGTAGAAACTAATATAAATCCAAATTCTAAAGTGGATACATGCATTATTAGCTGAGTTGGGAACTATTTTTTTACAAATTATCAATTGAGTATGCAAATGTATTATCCCTGTAAAAACTAATATAAATACAAATTCTTATTAGCCTTGTAGAAACTAATATAAATACAAATTATGAAGTGGATACATGCATTATTAGCTGAGTTGGGAACTTTTTGTTTACAAATTTACAATTAAGTATGCAAATGTATTAGCCCTGTAAAAACTAATATTAATACAAATTCTGAAGTGGATACATGCATTATTAGCTGAGTTGGAAACTTTTTGTTTACAAATTTACAATTGAGTATGCAAATGTATTAACATTGTAGAAACTAATATAAATACAAATTCTGAAGAGGATACATGCATTATTAGCTGAGTTGGAAAATTTTTGTTTACACATTTACAATTGAGTATGCAAATATATTAGCCATGTAAGACTAATATAGATCCAAATTCTAAAGTGGATACAAGCATTATTAGCTGAGTTGGAAACTTTTTGTTTACAAATTTACAATTGAGTATGCAAATGTATTATCCCTGTAAAAACTAATATAAATACAAATTCTTATTAGCCTTGTAGAAACTACTATAAATACAATTATGAAGTGGATACATGCATTATTAGCTGAGTTGGCAACTTTTTGTTTACAAATTTACAATTGAGTATGCAAATGTATTAACCTTGTAGAAAGTAATATAAATACAAATTCTGAAGAGGATACATGCATTATTAGCTGAGTTGGAAAATTTTTGTTTACACATTTACAATTGAGTATGCAAATATATTAGCCATGTAAGAACTAATATAAATCCAAATTCTAAAGTGGATACATGCATTATTAGCTGAGTTGGGAACTATTTGTTTACAAATTATCGATTGAGTATGCAAATGTATTATCCCTGTAAAAACTAATATAAATACACATTCTTATTAGCCTTGTAGAAACTAATATAAATACAAATTATGAAGTTGATACATGCATTATTAGCTGAGTTGGGAACTTTTTGTTTACAAATTTACAATTGAGTATGCAAATGCATTAGCCCTGTAAAACCTAATATAAATACAAATTCTGAAGTGGATACATGCATTATTAGCTGAGTTGGAAAATTTTTGTTTACAAATTTACAATTGAGTATGCACATGTATTGTAGAAACTAATATAAATACAAATTCTGAAGTGGATACATGCATTATTAGCTGAGTTGGGAACTTTTTGTTTACAAATTTACAATTGAGTATGAAAATGTATTAGCCGTATAAAAACTAATATAAATCCAAATTCTTAAGTGGATACATGCATTATTAGCAGAGTTGGGAACTATTTGTTTACAAATTATCAATTGAGTATGCACATGTATTAGCCCTGTAAAAACTAATATAAATACAAATTCTGAAGTGGATATATGCATTATTAGCTGAGTTGGAAACTTTTTGTTTACAAATTTACAATTGAGTATGCAAATGTATTAACCTTGTAGAAAGTAATATAAATACAAATTCTGAAGAGGATACATGCATTATTAGCTGAGTTGGAAAATTTTTGTTTACACATTTACAATTGAGTATGCAAATATATTAGCCATGTAAGAACTAATATAAATCCAAATTCTAAAGTGGATACATGCATAATTAGCTGAGTTGGGAACTATTTGTTTACAAATTATCGATTGAGTATGCAAATGTATTATCCCTGTAAAAACTAATATAAATACAAATTCTTATTAGCCTTGTAGAAACTAATATAAATACAAATTCTGAAGAGGATACATGCATTATTAGCTGAGTTGGGACCTTTTTGTTTACAAATTTTCAATTGAGTATGCACATGTATTAGCCATATAAAAAATAATTAAATCCAAATTCTGAAGTAGATACATGCATTATTAGCAGAGTTGGGAACTATTTGTTTACAAATTATCAATTGAGTATGCAAATGTATTAGCCCTGTAAAAACTAATATAAATACAAATTCTTATTAGCCTTGTAGAAACTAATATAAATGCAAATTCTGAAGTGGATACATGCATTATTAGCTGAGTTGGGAACTATTTGTTTACAAATTATCAATTGAGTATGCACATGTATTAGCCTTGTAGAAACTAATATAAATACAAATTCTGAAGTGGATACATGCATTATTTGCTGAATTGGGAACTTTTTGTTTACAAATTATCAATCGAGTATGCGAATGTATTAGCCCTGTAAAAACTAATATAAATACAAATTCTTATTAGCCTTGTAGAAACTAATATAAATACAAATTATGAAGTGGATACATGCATTATTAGCTGAGTTGTTTACAAATTATCAATTGAGTATGCAAATGTATTAGCCCTGTAAAAACTAATATATAAATACAAATTCTTATTAGCCTTGTCGAAACTAATATGAAGTGGATACATGCATTATTAGCTGAGTTGGGAACTTTTTGTTTACAAATTTACAATTGAGTATGCAAATGTATTATCCCTGTAAAAAATAATATAAATACAAATTCTTATTAGCCTTGTAGAAACTAATATAAATACAAATTCTGAAGAGGATACATGCATTATTAGCTGAGTTGGGACATTTTTGTTTACAAATTTTCAATTGAGTATGCACATGTATTAGCCTTGTAGAAACTAATATAAATCCAAATTCTAAAGTGGATACATGCATTATTAGCTGAGTTGGGAACTATTTGTTTACAAATTTACAATTGAGTATGCAAATGTATTTACCTTGTAGAAACTAATATAAATACAAATTCTGAAGAGGATACATGCATTATTAGCTGAGTTGGAAAATTTTTGTTTACACATTTACAATTGAGTATGCAAATATATTAGCCATGTAAGAACTAATATAAATCCAAATTCTAAAGTGGATACATGCATTATTAGCTGAGTTGGAAAATTTTTGTTTACACATTTACAATTGAGTATGCAAATATATTAGCCATGTAAGAACTAATATAAATCCAAATTCTAAAGTGGATACATACATTATTAGCTGAGTTGGGAACTATTTGTTTACAAATTATCGATTGAGTATGCAAATGTATTATCCCTGTAAAAACTAATATAAATACAAATTCTTATTAGCCTTGTAGAAACTAATATAAATACAAATTATGAAGTGGATACATGCATAATTAGCTGAGTTGGGAACTTTTTGTTTACAAATTTACAATTGAGTATGCAAATGTATTAACCTTGTAGAAAGTAATATAAATACAAATTCTGAAGAGGATACATGCATTATTAGCTGAGTTGGAAAATTTTTGTTTACACATTTACAATTAAGTATGCAAATGTATTAGCCCTGTAAAAACTAATATTAATACAAATTCTGAAGTGGATACATGCATTATTAGCTGAGTTGGAAACTTTTTGTTTACAAATTTACAATTGAGTATGCAAATGTATTAACATTGTAGAAACTAATATAAATACAAATTCTGAAGAGGATACATGCATTATTAGCTGAGTTGGAAAATTTTTGTTTACACATTTACAATTGAGTATGCAAATATATTAGCCATGTAAGACTAATATAAATCCAAATTCTAAAGTGGATACAAGCATTATTAGCTGAGTTGGAAACTTTTTGTTTACAAATTTACAATTGAGTATGCAAATGTATTATCCCTGTAAAAACTAATATAAATACAAATTCTTATTAGCCTTGTAGAAACTACTATAAATACAATTATGAAGTGGATACATGCATTATTAGCTGAGTTGGCAACTTTTTGTTTACAAATTTACAATTGAGTATGCAAATGTATTAACCTTGTAGAAAGTAATATAAATACAAATTCTGAAGAGGATACATGCATTATTAGCTGAGTTGGAAAATTTTTGTTTACACATTTACAATTGAGTATGCAAATATATTAGCCATGTAAGAACTAATATAAATCCAAATTCTAAAGTGGATACATGCATTATTAGCTGAGTTGGGAACTATTTGTTTACAAATTATCGATTGAGTATGCAAATGTATTATCCCTGTAAAAACTAATATAAATACACATTCTTATTAGCCTTGTAGAAACTAATATAAATACAAATTATGAAGTGGATACATGCATTATTAGCTGAGTTGGGAACTTTTTGTTTACAAATTTACAATTGAGTATGCAAATGCATTAGCCCTGTCAAACCTAATATAAATACAAATTCTGAAGTGGATACATGCATTATTAGCTGAGTTGGAAAATTTTTGTTTACAAATTTACAATTGAGTATGCACATGTATTGTAGAAACTAATATAAATACAAATTCTGAAGTGGATACATGCATTGTTAGCTGAGTTGGGAACTTTTTGTTTACAAATTTACAATTGAGTATGAAAATGTATTAGCCGTATAAAAACTAATATAAATACAAATTCTGAAGTGGATATATGCATTATTAGCTGAGTTGGAAACTTTTTGTTTACAAATTTACAATTGAGTATGCAAATGTATTATCCCTGTAAAAACTAATATAAATACAAATTCTTATTAGCCTTGTAGAAACTAATATATACAAATTCTGAAGTGGATACATGCATTATTAGCTGAGTTGGGACCTTTTTGTTTACACATTTACAATTGAGTATGCAAATATATTAGCCATGTAAGAACTAATATAAATCCAAATTCTAAAGTGGATACATGCATAATTAGCTGAGTTGGGAACTATTTGTTTACAAATTATCAATTGAGTATGCAAATGTATTAGCCCTGTAAAAACTAATATAAATACAAATTCTTATTAGCCTTGTAGAAACTAATATATACAAATTCTGAAGTGGATACATGCATTATTAGCTGAGTTGGGACCTTTTTGTTTACAAATTTTCAATTGAGTATGCACATGTATTAGCCATATAAAAAATAATTAAATCCAAATTCTGAAGTAGATACATGCATTATTAGCAGAGTTGGGAACTATTTGTTTACAAATTATCAATTGAGTATGCAAATGTATTAGCCCTGTAAAAACTAATATAAATACAAATTCTTATTAGCCTTGTAGAAACTAATATAAATGCAAATTCTGAAGTGGATACATGCATAATTAGCTGAGTTGGAAAATTTTTGTTTACACATTTACAATTGAGTATGCAAATATATTAGCCATGTAAGAACTAATATAAATCCAAATTCTAAAGTGGATACATGCATAATTAGCTGAGTTGGGAACTATTTGTTTACAAATTATCGATTGAGTATGCAAATGTATTATCCCTGTAAAAACTAATATAAATACAAATTCTTATTAGCCTTGTAGAAACTAATATATACAAATTCTGAAGTGGATACATGCATTATTAGCTGAGTTGGGACCTTTTTGTTTACAAATTTTCAATTGAGTATGCACATGTATTAGCCATATAAAAAATAATTAAATCCAAATTCTGAAGTAGATACATGCATTATTAGCAGAGTTGGGAACTATTTGTTTACAAATTATCAATTGAGTATGCAAATGTATTAGCCCTGTAAAAACTAATATAAATACAAATTCTTATTAGCCTTGTAGAAACTAATATAAATGCAAATTCTGAAGTGGATACATGCATTATTAGCTGAGTTGGGAACTATTTGTTTACAAATTATCAATTGAGTATGCACATGTATTAGCCTTGTAGAAACTAATATAAATACAAATTCTGAAGTGGATACATGCATTATTTGCTGAATTGGGAACTTTTTGTTTACAAATTATCAATCGAGTATGCGAATGTATTAGCCCTGTAAAAACTAATATAAATACAAATTCTTATTAGCCTTGTAGAAACTAATATAAATACAAATTATGAAGTGGATACATGCATTATTAGCTGAGTTGTTTACAAATTATCAATTGAGTATGCAAATGTATTAGCCCTGTAAAAACTAATATATAAATACAAATTCTTATTAGCCTTGTCGAAACTAATATGAAGTGGATACATGCATTATTAGCTGAGTTGGGAACTTTTTGTTTACAAATTTACAATTGAGTATGCAAATGTATTATCCCTGTAAAAAATAATATAAATACAAATTCTTATTAGCCTTGTAGAAACTAATATAAATACAAATTCTGAAGAGGATACATGCATTATTAGCTGAGTTGGGACATTTTTGTTTACAAATTTTCAATTGAGTATGCACATGTATTAGCCTTGTAGAAACTAATATAAATCCAAATTCTAAAGTGGATACATGCATTATTAGCTGAGTTGGGAACTATTTGTTTACAAATTTACAATTGAGTATGCAAATGTATTAACCTTGTAGAAACTAATATAAATACAAATTCTGAAGAGGATACATGCATTATTAGCTGAGTTGGAAAATTTTTGTTTACACATTTACAATTGAGTATGCAAATATATTAGCCATGTAAGAACTAATATAAATCCAACTTCTAAAGTGGATACATGCATTATTAGCTGAGTTGGAAAATTTTTGTTTACACATTTACAATTGAGTATGCAAATATATTAGCCATGTAAGAACTAATATAAATCCAAATTCTAAAGTGGATACATACATTATTAGCTGAGTTGGGAACTATTTGTTTACAAATTATCGATTGAGTATGCAAATGTATTATCCCTGTAAAAACTAATATAAATACAAATTCTTATTAGCCTTGTAGAAACTAATATAAATACAAATTATGAAGTGGATACATGCATAATTAGCTGAGTTGGGAACTTTTTGTTCACAAATTTACAATTGAGTATGCAAATGTATTAGCCCTGTAAAAACTAATATAAGTACAACTTTTGAAGGGATACATGCATTATTAGCTGAGTTGGAAACTTTTTGTTTACAAATTTACAATTGAGTATGCAAATGTATTAACCTTGTAGAAACTAATATAAATACAAATTCTGAAGAGGATACATGCATTATTAGCTGAGTTGGAAAATTTTTGTTTACACATTTACAATTGAGTATGCAAATATATTAGCCATGTAAGAACTAATATAAATCCAAATTCTAAAGTGGATACATGCATTATTAGCTGAGTTGGAAAATTTTTGTTTACACATTTACAATTGAGTATGCAAATATATTAGCCATGTAAGAACTAATATAAATCCAAATTCTAAAGTGGATACATACATTATTAGCTGAGTTGGGAACTATTTGTTTACAAATTATCGATTGAGTATGCAAATGTATTATCCCTGTAAAAACTAATATAAATACAAATTCTTATTAGCCTTGTAGAAACTAATATAAATACAAATTATGAAGTGGATACATGCATTATTAGCTGAGTTGGGAACTTTTTGTTTACAAATTTACAATTGAGTATGCAAATGTATTAGCCCTGTAAAAACTAATATAAGTACAACTTTTGAAGGGATACATGCATTATTAGCTGAGTTGGAAACTTTTTGTTTACAAATTTACAATTGAGTATGCAAATGTATTAACCTTGTAGAAACTAATATAAATACAAATTCTGAAGAGGATACATGCATTATTAGCTGAGTTGGAAAATTTTTGTTTACACATTTACAATTGAGTATGCAAATATATTAGCCATGTAAGAACTAATATAAATCCAAATTCTAAAGTGGATACATGCATTATTAGCTGAGTTGGAAAATTTTTGTTTACACATTTACAATTGAGTATGCAAATATATTAGCCATGTAAGAACTAATATAAATCCAAATTCTAAAGTGGATACATACATTATTAGCTGAGTTGGGAACTATTTGTTTACAAATTATCGATTGAGTATGCAAATGTATTATCCCTGTAAAAACTAATATAAATACAAATTCTTATTAGCCCTGTAAAAACTAATATAATTACAAATTCTTATTAGCCCTGTAAAAACTAATATAAATACAAATTCTTATTAGCCCTGTAAAAACTAATATAAATACAAATTCTGAAGTGGATACATGCATTATTAGCTGAGTTGGAAACTTTTTGTTTACAAATTTACAATTGAGTATGCAAATGTATTAACCTTGTAGAAACTAATATAAATACAAATTCTGAAGAGGATACATGCATTATTAGCTGAGTTGGAAAATTTTTGTTTACACATTTACAATTGAGTATGCAAATATATTAGCCATGTAAGAACTAATATAAATCCAAATTCTAAAGTGGATACATGCATAATTAGCTGAGTTGGGAACTATTTGTATGCAAATGTATTAGCCCTGTAAAAACTAATATAAATACAAATTCTGAAGTGGATACATGCATTATTAGCTGAGTTGGAAACTTGTTGTTTACAAATTTACAATTGAGTATGCAAATGTATTAACCTTGTAGAAAGTAATATAAATACAAATTCTGAAGAGGATACATGCATTATTAGCTGAGTTGGGAACTATTTGTTTACAAACTATCGATTGAGTATGCAAATGTATTATCCCTGTAAAAACTAATATAAATACAAATTCTTATTAACCTTGTAGAAACTAATATAAATACAAATTCTGAAGAGGATACATGCATTATTGCTGAGTTGGAAAATTTTTGTTTACAAATTTACAATTGAGTATGCACATGTATTGTAGAAACTAATATAAATACAAATTCTGAAGTGGATACATGCATTATTAGCTGAGTTGGGACATTTTTGTTTACAAATTTACAATTGAGTATGCAAATGTATTAGCCATATAAAAACTAAATAAATCCTAAAAACTAATATAAATACAAATTCTTATTAGCCTTGTAGAAACTAATATAAATCCAAATTCTGAAGTGGATACATGCATTATTAGCTGAGTTGGGAACTATTTGTTTACAAACTATCAATTGAGTATGCACATGTATTAGCTTTGTAGAAACTAATATAAATACAAATTCTGAAGTGGATACACGCATTATTAGCTGAATTGGGAACTTTTTGTTTACAAATTTACAATTGAGTATGCAAATGTATTAGCCCTGTAAAAACTATACAAATACTGAAGTGGATACATGCGTTATTAGTTGAGTTGGGAACTTTTTGTTTACAAATTTACAATTGAGTATGCAAATGTATTAACCTTGTAGAAACTAATATAAATACAAATTCTGAAGAGGATACATGCATTATTAGCTGAGTTGGAAAATTTTTGTTTACACATTTACAATTGAGTATGCAAATATATTAGCCATGTAAGAACTAATATAAATCCAAATTCTAAAGTGGATACATGCATTATTAGCTGAGTTGGAAAATTTTTGTTTACACATTTACAATTGAGTATGCAAATATATTAGCCATGTAAGAACTAATATAAATCCAAATTCTTAAGTGGATACATACATTATTAGCTGAGTTGGGAACTATTTGTTTACAAATTATCGATTGAGTATGCAAATGTATTATCCCTGTAAAAACTAATATAAATACAAATTCTTATTAGCCCTGTAAAAACTAATATAATTACAAATTCTTATTAGCCCTGTAAAAACTAATATAAATACAAATTCTTATTAGCCCTGTAAAAACTAATATAAATACAAATTCTGAAGTGGATACATGCATTATTAGCTGAGTTGGAAACTTTTTGTTTACAAATTTACAATTGAGTATGCAAATGTATTAACCTTGTAGAAACTAATATAAATACAAATTCTGAAGAGGATACATGCATTATTAGCTGAGTTGGAAAATTTTTGTTTACACATTTACAATTGAGTATGCAAATATATTAGCCATGTAAGAACTAATATAAATCCAAATTCTAAAGTGGATACATGCATAATTAGCTGAGTTGGGAACTATTTGTATGCAAATGTATTAGCCCTGTAAAAACTAATATAAATACAAATTCTGAAGTGGATACATGCATTATTAGCTGAGTTGGAAACTTGTTGTTTACAAATTTACAATTGAGTATGCAAATGTATTAACCTTGTAGAAAGTAATATAAATACAAATTCTGAAGAGGATACATGCATTATTAGCTGAGTTGGGAACTATTTGTTTACAAACTATCGATTGAGTATGCAAATGTATTATCCCTGTAAAAACTAATATAAATACAAATTCTTATTAACCTTGTAGAAACTAATATAAATACAAATTCTGAAGAGGATACATGCATTATTGCTGAGTTGGAAAATTTTTGTTTACAAATTTACAATTGAGTATGCACATGTATTGTAGAAACTAATATAAATACAAATTCTGAAGTGGATACATGCATTATTAGCTGAGTTGGGACATTTTTGTTTACAAATTTACAATTGAGTATGCAAATGTATTAGCCATATAAAAACTAAATAAATCCTAAAAACTAATATAAATACAAATTCTTATTAGCCTTGTAGAAACTAATATAAATCCAAATTCTGAAGTGGATACATGCATTATTAGCTGAGTTGGGAACTATTTGTTTACAAACTATCAATTGAGTATGCACATGTATTAGCTTTGTAGAAACTAATATAAATACAAATTCTGAAGTGGATACACGCATTATTAGCTGAATTGGGAACTTTTTGTTTACAAATTTACAATTGAGTATGCAAATGTATTAGCCCTGTAAAAACTATACAAATACTGAAGTGGATACATGCGTTATTAGTTGAGTTGGGAACTTTTTGTTTACAAATTTACAATTGAGTATGCAAATGTATTAACCTTGTAAAAACTAATATAAATACAAATTCTGAAGTGGATACATGCATTATTAGCTGAGTTGGAAACTTTTTGTTTACAAATTTACAATTGAGTATGCAAATGTATTAACCTCGAGAAACTAATATAAATACAAATTCTGAAGAGGATACATGCATTATTAGCTGAGATGGAAACTTTTTGTTTACAAATTTACAATTGAGTATGCAAATGTATTAACCTTGAGAAACTAATATAAATACAAATTCTGAAGAGGATACATGCATTATTGCTGAGTTGGATAATTTTTGTTTACAAATTTACAATTGAGTATGCACATGTATTGTAGAAACTTATATAAATACAAATTCTGAAGTGGATACACGCATTATTAGCTGAATTGGGAACTTTTTGTTTACAAATTTATAATTGAGTATGCAAATGTATTAGCCCTGTAAAAACTATACAAATACTGAAGTGGATACATGCGTTATTAGTTGAGTTGGGAACTTTTTGTTTACAAATTTACAATTGAGTATGCAAATGTATTAACCTTGTAAAAACTAATATAAATACAAATTCTGAAGTGGATACATGCATTATTAGCTGAGTTGAAACTTTTTGTTTACAAATTTACAATTGAGTATGCAAATGTATTAACCTTGAGAAACTAATATAAATACAAATTCTGAAGAGGATACATGCATTATTAGCTGAGATGGAAACTTTTTGTTTACAAATTTACAATTGAGTATGCAAATGTATTAACCTTGAGAAACTAATATAAATACAAATTCTGAAGAGGATACATGCATTATTAGCTGAGATGGAAACTTTTTGTTTACAAATTTACAATTGAGTATGCAAATGTATTAACCTTGAGAAACTAATATAAATACAAATTCTGAAGAGGATACATGCATTATTGCTGAGTTGGAAAATTTTTGTTTACAAATTTACAATTGAGTATGCACATGTATTGTAGAAACTAATATAAATACAAATTCTGAAGTGGATACATGCATTATTAGCTGAGTTGGGACATTTTTGTTTACAAATTTACAATTGAGTATGCAAATGTATTAGCCATATAAAAACTAAATAAATCCAAATTCTGAAGTAGATACATGCATTATTAGCAGAGTTGGGAACTATTTGTTTACAAATTATCAATTGAGTATGCAAATGTATTAGCCCTGTAAAAACTAATATAAATACAAATTCTTATTAGCCTTGTAGAAACTAATATAAATCCAAATTCTGAAGTGGATACATGCATTATTAGCTGAGTTGGGAACTATTTGTTTACAAATTATCAATTGAGTATGCACATGTATTAGCTTTGTAGAAACTAATATAAATACAAATTCTGAAGTGGATACACGCATTATTAGCTGAATTGGGAACTTTTTGTTTACAAATTTACAATTGAGTATGCAAATGTATTAGCCCTGTAAAAACTATACAAATACTGAAGTGGATACATGCGTTATTAGTTGAGTTGGGAACTTTTTGTTTACAAATTTACAATTGAGTATGCAAATGTATTAACCTTGTAAAAACTAATATAAATACAAATTCTGAAGTGGATACATGCATTATTAGCTGAGTTGGAAACTTTTTGTTTACAAATTTACAATTGAGTATGCAAATGTATTAACCTTGAGAAACTAATATAAATACAAATTCTGAAGAGGATACATGCATTATTAGCTGAGATGGAAACTTTTTGTTTACAAATTTACAATTGAGTATGCAAATGTATTAACCTTGAGAAACTAATATAAATACAAATTCTGAAGAGGATACATGCATTATTGCTGAGTTGGAAAATTTTTGTTTACAAATTTACAATTGAGTATGCACATGTATTGTAGAAACTAATATAAATACAAATTCTGAAGTGGATACATGCATTATTAGCTGAGTTGGGAAATTTTTGTTTACAAATTTACAATTGAGTATGCAAATGTATTGGCCCTGTAAAAACTATACAAATACTGAAGTGGATACATGCGTTATTAGTTGAGTTGGGAACTTTTTGTTTACAAATTTACAATTGAGTATGCACATGTATTGTAGAAACTAATATAAATACAAATTCTGAAGTGGATACATGCATTATTTTCTGAGTTGGGAACTTTTTGTTTAAAAATTTACAATTGAGTATACAAATGTATTAGCCATGTTAAAACTAATATAAATCCAAATTCTGAAGTGGATACATGCATTATTAGCTGAGTTGGGAACTATTTGTTTACAAATTTACAATTGAGTATGCAAATGTATTAGCCCTGTAAAAACTATACAAATACTGAAGTGGATACATGCGTTATTAGTTGAGTTGGGAACTTTTTGTTTACAAATTTACAATTGAGTATGCACATGTATTGTAGAAACTAATATAAATACAAATTCTGAAGAGGATACATGCATTATTAGCTGAGTTGGAAAATTTTTGTTTACACATTTACAAATGAGTATGCAAATGTATTAGCCATGTAAAAACTAATATAAATACAAATTCTGAAGTGGATACATGCATTATTAGCTGAGTTGGGAACTTTTTGTTTACAAATTATCAATTGAGTATGCAAATGTATTATCCCTGTAGAAACTAATATAAATACAACTTCTGAAAAGGATACATGCATTATTAGCTGAGTTGAAAAATTTTTGTTTACAAATTTACAATCGAGTATGCACATGTATTGTAGAAACTAATATAAATACAAATTATGAAGTAGATACATGCATTATTAGCTGAGTTGGGAACTTTTTGTTTAAAAATTTACAATTGAGTATACAAATGTATTAGCCATATAAAAACTAATATAAATCCAAATTCTGAAGTGGATACATGCATTATTAGCTGAGTTGGGAACTATTTGTTTACAAATTATCAATTGAGTATGCAAATGTATTAGCCCTGTAAAAACTAATATAAATACAAATTCTTATTAGCCTTGTAGAAACTAATATAAATCCAAATTCTGAAGTGGATACATGCATTATTAGCTGAGTTGGGAACTATTTGTTTACAAACTATCAATTGAGTATGCAAATGTATTAGCCCTGTAAAAACTAATATAAATACAAATTCTGAAGTGGATACATGCATTATTAGCTGAGTTGGGAACTTTTTGTTTACAAATTTACAATCCGCGAAACGCGGAAAGGAAGTCGCCAGCTCGAGCGAGATTCGAGGTCTGGCGCCGTACATGGATGAACATGGAGTTCTGCGAGTTTATTGCAGAGTTAATGCCGCGCTGTGCATGCCGTACAGTGCGAGGAGGCCTGTGATACTGTCACACAGGCACAGTCTTACAAAGATGGTTGTGAGACACTTCCACGCCTAGATGAAGCATCAAAACGTGGATGCGACGATTGCTCAGATCCGGACGAGATTCTGGGTCACGAAGATGAGGCGCGTGCTGAATGAGGTGATCTCGTCGTGCAACGAGTGCAAGTTGCAGCGAACGCGGCCGATGCCGCCGATAATGGCACCCCTTCCAGAGGATCGATTTGAAGCGGGTGGATGGCCATTCAAATATACTGGATTGGACTACTTTGGACCACTGCTGGTGACTGTTGCCCGTCACCGAGAGAAGCGTTGGGTCGCCTTGTTCACGTGTTTGACGACAAGGGCGATTCATCTGGAGCTGGCGCATGACCTGTCGACGGATTCCTGCATAATTGCGATCAGGAACTTCGTCTGCCGTAGAGGACCAGTACATAGACTGCGGAGTGCCAACGGCAAGAACTTCGTGGGAGCTGACAGGGAGGCCAGACGATTTGGAGACGTGTTCGAGACAGAGAGAATACAGAGTGAGTTATCCAGCAGGTATCCAGCAGGGGCATTGAATGGGTCTTTAATTGATCATCGAACCCGTCCGAGGGCGGAGTATGGGAGCGGATGGTGCAGTGCGTCAAGCGAGTGCTGCGCCATACATTGAAGGAAGTCGCTTTACAAATTTACAATTGAGTATGCAAATGTATTAGCCCTGTAAAAACTATACAAATACTGAAGTGGATACATGCGTTATTAGTTGAGTTGGGAACTTTTTGTTTACAAATTTACAATTGAATATGTAAATGTATTAACCTTGTAAAAACTAATATAAATACAAATTCTGAAGTGGATACATGCATTATTAGCTGAGTTGGAAACTTTTTGTTTACAAATTTACAATTGAGTATGCAAATGTATTAACCTTGAGAAACTAATATAAATACAAATTCTGAAGAGGATACATGCATTATTAGCTGAGTTGGAAACTTTTTGTTTACAAAATTACAATTGAGTATGCAAATGTATTAGCCCTGTAAAAACTAATATAAATACAAATTCTTATTAGCCTTGTAGAAACTAATATAAATACAAATTATGAAGTGGATACATGCATTATTAGATGAGTTGGGAACTTTTTGTTTACAAATTTACAATTGAGTGTGAAAATGTATTAGCCCTGTAAAAACTAATATAAATACAAATTCTGCATTATTAGCTGAGTTGGAAACTTTTTGTTTACAAATTTACAATTGAGTATGCAAATGTATTAACCTTGAGAAACTAATATAAATAAAAATTCTGAAGAGGATACATGCATTATTGCTGAGTTGGAAAATTTTTGTTTACAAATTTACAATTGAGTATACAAATGTATTAGCCATGTAAAAACTAATATAAATCCAAATTCTGAAGTGGATACATGCATTATTAGCTGATTTGGGAACTATTTGTTTACAAATTTACAATTGAGTATGCAAATGTATTAGCCCTGTAAAAACTATACAAATACTGAAGTGGATACATGCGTTATTAGTTGAGTTGGGAACTTTTTGTTTACAAATTTACAATTGAGTATGCACATGTATTGTAGAAACTAATATAAATACAAATTCTGAAGAGGATACATGCATTATTAGCTGAGTTGGAAAATTTTTGTTTACACATTTACAAATGAGTATGCAAATGTATTAGCCATGTAAAAACTAATATAAATACAAATTCTGAAGTGGATACATGCATTATTAGCTGAGTTGGGAACTTTTTGTTTACAAATTATCAATTGAGTATGCAAATGTATTATCCCTGTAGAAACTAATATAAATACAACTTCTGAAAAGGATACATGCATTATTAGCTGAGTTGAAAAATTTTTGTTTACAAATTTACAATCGAGTATGCACATGTATTGTAGAAACTAATATAAATACAAATTATGAAGTAGATACATGCATTATTAGCTGAGTTGGGAACTTTTTGTTTAAAAATTTACAATTGAGTATACAAATGTATTAGCCATATAAAAACTAATATAAATCCAAATTCTGAAGTGGATACATGCATTATTAGCTGAGTTGGGAACTATTTGTTTACAAACTATCAATTGAGTATGCAAATGTATTAGCCCTGTAAAAACTAATATAAATACAAATTCTGAAGTGGATACGTGCATTATTAGCTGAGTTGGGAACTTTTTGTTTACAAATTTACAATCCGCGAAACGCGGAGAGGAAGTCGCCAGCTCGAGCGAGATTCGAGGTCTGGCGCCGTACATGGATGAACATGGAGTTCTGCGAGTTTATTGCAGAGTTGATGCCGCGCTGTGCATGCCGTACAGTGCGAGGAGGCCTGTGATACTGTCACACAGGCACAGTCTTACAAAGATGGTTGTGAGACACTTCCACGCCTAGATGAAGCATCAAAACGTGGATGCGACGATTGCTCAGATCCGGACGAGATTCTGGGTCACGAAGATGAGGCGCGTGCTGAATGAGGTGATCTCGTCGTGCAACGAGTGCAAGTTGCAGCGAACGCGGCCGATGCCGCCGATAATGGCACCCCTTCCAGAGGATCGATTTGAAGCGGGTGGATGGCCATTAAAATATACTGGATTGGACTACTTTGGACCACTGCTGGTGACTGTTGCCCGTCACCGAGAGAAGCGTTGGGTCGCCTTGTTCACGTGTTTGACGACAAGGGCGATTCATCTGGAGCTGGCGCATGACCTGTCGACGGATTCCTGCATAATTGCGATCAGGAACTTCGTCTGCCGTAGAGGACCAGTACATAGACTGCGGAGTGCCAACGGCAAGAACTTCGTGGGAGCTGACAGGGAGGCCAGACGATTTGGAGACGTGTTCGAGACAGAGAGAATACAGAGTGAGTTATTCAGCAGGTATCCAGCAGGAGCATTGAATGGGTCTTTAATTGCCCATCGAACCCGTCCGAGGGCGGAGTATGGGAGCGGATGGTGCAGTGCGTCAAGCGAGTGCTGCGCCATACATTGAAGGAAGTCGCGCCGAGGGATCACGTATGGGAAAGTCTACTGATCGAGGCGGAGAATGTGGTCAATTCGCGTCCGCTCACCCACTTGCCGGTGGATGCGGACCAGGAGGCGACGTTGACGCCAAACGACCTGCTCAAGGGAGCAGCTAACCTGCCGAATACGCGTGGTTTGGATGCGGAGCTGCCCAAGGAGGGTTCTACGCGAAAGCAGTGGAGGATTGCTCGCATGCTGCGAGACCGTTTCTGGAGGAGGTGGGTCCTGGAGTACCTGCCTACGCTTGTGCGCCGCGAGAAGTGGTGCCGGAGATATGGGCGATATGGTCTTCGTCTGCGATCCTGCCTTGCCCAGACGAGAGTGGCGCAAGGGCATCGTGGAGGAGGTCTACAGCGGAGCTGATGGAGTCGTCAGACGAGGCAGTGTGCGCGTGAGCGACAACGTACGATCTCGGACAATGTTGCGGCCTGTCTGGAAACTTGCAGTTTTGGATTTGAGTGAAGCGGTTCTTCACGGGGTCGGGGATGTCGACGGCCAAACATTGTAATCGATAGGTAGAATAGTGTTGGAAGGAAATTCTAGTATTTTGTAAGTTATCCACAATTGTATGGATTTCTTGGCCCATGAAGTACGGGCCTGCTAATATCGGCACTGTGAATGCCGCCTAAATTGTGCTTTTTCATTGTCTTGTGAATTGTAGGAGGGCACACTGCCGTAAGCTTAAGTTAGTTTAAAAATGTATTAGGCTAATTTAATATATTCACAGAATAAAACGCACCCTTGAAGTTAACCCTCTCTTCGGACCTAATTGTGTGGGGAAGCCATTTAAGGCAACTCCGCATGAAGCAAGACAACTCCAAATACAAATTCTGAACTGGATACATGCATTATTAGCTGAGTTGTAAACTTTTTGTGTACAAATTTACAATTGAGTATGCAAATGTAAATACATTATAAGATCTAATATAAATACAAATTTTGAAGTGGATACGTGTATTATTAGCTGAGTTGGGAAATTTTTATTTACAAATTTACAATTGTGTATGCAAAAATACAAATACAAATTCTGAAGTGGACACATGCATTATTAGCTGAGTTGGAAACTTTTTGTTTACAAATTTACAATTGAGTATGCAAATGTATTAACCTTGTAGAAACTAATATAAATACAAATTCTGAAGAGGATACATGCATTATTGCTGAGTTGGAAAATTTTTGTTTACAAATTTACAATTGAGTATGCACATGTATTGTAGAAACTAATATAAATACAAATTCTGAAGTGGATACATGCATTATTAGCTGAGTTGGGAACTATTTGTTTACAAATTATCAATTGAGTATGCAAATGTATTAGCCCTGTAAAAACTAATATAAATACAAATTCTTATTAGCCTTGTAGAAACTAATATAAATACAAATTATGAAGTGGATACATGCATTATTAGCTGAGTTGGAAACTTTTTGTTTACAAATTTACAATTGAGTATGCAAATTTATTAACCTTGTAGAAACTAATATAAATACAAATTCTGAAGAGGATACATGCATTATTAGCTGAGTTGGGAACTTTTTGTTTACAAATTTACAATTGAGTATGCAAATGTATTAGCCATGTAAAAACTAATATAAATCCAAATTCTGAAGTGGATACATGCATTATTAGCTGAGTTGGGAACTATTTGTTTACAAATTATCAATTGAGTATGCAAATGTATTAGCCCTGTAAAAACTAATATAAATACAAATTCTTATTAGCCTTGTAGAAACTAATATAAATACAAATTCTGAAGTGGATACATGCATTATTAGCTGAGTTGGAAACTTTTTGTTTACAAATTTACAATTGAGTATGCAAATTTATTAACCTTGTAGAAACTAATATAAATACAAATTCTGAAGTGGATGCATGCATTATTAGCTCAGTTGGGAACTTTTTGTTTACAAATTTACAATTGAGTATGCAAATGTATTAGCCCTGTAAAAACTAATATAAATACAAATTCTGAAGTGGATACATGCATTATTAGCTGAGTTGGAAACTTTTTGTTTACAAATTTACAATTGAGTATGCAAATTTATTAACCTTGTAGAAACTAATATTAATACAAATTCTGAAGAGGATACATGGATTATTAGCTGAGTTGGAAAATTTTTGTTTACAAATTTACAATTGAGTATGCAAATGTATTAGCCCTGTAGAAACTAATATAAATACAAATTCTGAATTGGATACATGCATTATTAGCTGAGTTGGGAACTTTTTGTTTACAAATTTACAATTGAGTATGCAAATATATTAACCTTGTAGAAACTAATATAAATACAAATTCTGAAGAGGATCAATGCATTATTAGCTGAGTTGGAAAATTTTTGTTTACAAATTTACAATTGAGTATGCACATGTATTAGCCTTGTAGAAGCTAATATAAATACAAATTCTGTAGAGGATACATGCATTATTAGCTGAGTTGGGAACTTTTTGTTTACAAATTTACAATTGAGTATGCAAATGTATTAGGCCGCTCGTCCACACCGCCGCTTCATTAGCGCGTGGCCCCGGTGTGGGCTCATCGCCGCTTCGGCCCGCTGCGGGAACTATTTGTTTACAAATTATCGATTGAGTATGCAAATGTATTATCCCTGTAAAAACTAATATAAATACAAATTCTTATTAGCCCTGTAAAAACTAATATAATTACAAATTCTTATTAGCCCTGTAAAAACTAATATAAATACAAATTCTTATTAGCCCTGTAAAAACTAATATAAATACAAATTCTGAAGTGGATACATGCATTATTAGCTGAGTTGGAAACTTGTTGTTTACAAATTTACAATTGAGTATGCAAATGTATTAACCTTGTAGAAACTAATATAAATACAAATTCTGAAGAGGATACATGCATTATTAGCTGAGTTGGAAAATTTTTGTTTACACATTTACAATTGAGTATGCAAATATATTAGCCATGTAAGAACTAATATAAATCCAAATTCTAAAGTGGATACATGCATAATTAGCTGAGTTGGGAACTATTTGTATGCAAATGTATTAGCCCTGTAAAAACTAATATAAATACAAATTCTGAAGTGGATACATGCATTATTAGCTGAGTTGGAAACTTGTTGTTTACAAATTTACAATTGAGTATGCAAATGTATTAACCTTGTAGAAAGTAATATAAATACAAATTCTGAAGAGGATACATGCATTATTAGCTGAGTTGGGAACTATTTGTTTACAAACTATCGATTGAGTATGCAAATGTATTATCCCTGTAAAAACTAATATAAATACAAATTCTTATTAACCTTGTAGAAACTAATATAAATACAAATTCTGAAGAGGATACATGCATTATTGCTGAGTTGGAAAATTTTTGTTTACAAATTTACAATTGAGTATGCACATGTATTGTAGAAACTAATATAAATACAAATTCTGAAGTGGATACATGCATTATTAGCTGAGTTGGGACATTTTTGTTTACAAATTTACAATTGAGTATGCAAATGTATTAGCCATATAAAAACTAAATAAATCCTAAAAACTAATATAAATACAAATTCTTATTAGCCTTGTAGAAACTAATATAAATCCAAATTCTGAAGTGGATACATGCATTATTAGCTGAGTTGGGAACTATTTGTTTACAAACTATCAATTGAGTATGCACATGTATTAGCTTTGTAGAAACTAATATAAATACAAATTCTGAAGTGGATACACGCATTATTAGCTGAATTGGGAACTTTTTGTTTACAAATTTACAATTGAGTATGCAAATGTATTAGCCCTGTAAAAACTATACAAATACTGAAGTGGATACATGCGTTATTAGTTGAGTTGGGAACTTTTTGTTTACAAATTTACAATTGAGTATGCAAATGTATTAACCTTGTAAAAACTAATATAAATACAAATTCTGAAGTGGATACATGCATTATTAGCTGAGTTGGAAACTTTTTGTTTACAAATTTACAATTGAGTATGCAAATGTATTAACCTTGAGAAACTAATATAAATACAAATTCTGAAGAGGATACATGCATTATTAGCTGAGATGGAAACTTTTTGTTTACAAATTTACAATTGAGTATGCAAATGTATTAACCTTGAGAAACTAATATAAATACAAATTCTGAAGAGGATACATGCATTATTGCTGAGTTGGATAATTTTTGTTTACAAATTTACAATTGAGTATGCACATGTATTGTAGAAACTTATATAAATACAAATTCTGAAGTGGATACACGCATTATTAGCTGAATTGGGAACTTTTTGTTTACAAATTTATAATTGAGTATGCAAATGTATTAGCCCTGTAAAAACTATACAAATACTGAAGTGGATACATGCGTTATTAGTTGAGTTGGGAACTTTTTGTTTACAAATTTACAATTGAGTATGCAAATGTATTAACCTTGTAAAAACTAATATAAATACAAATTCTGAAGTGGATACATGCATTATTAGCTGAGTTGAAACTTTTTGTTTACAAATTTACAATTGAGTATGCAAATGTATTAACCTTGAGAAACTAATATAAATACAAATTCTGAAGAGGATACATGCATTATTAGCTGAGATGGAAACTTTTTGTTTACAAATTTACAATTGAGTATGCAAATGTATTAACCTTGAGAAACTAATATAAATACAAATTCTGAAGAGGATACATGCATTATTAGCTGAGATGGAAACTTTTTGTTTACAAATTTACAATTGAGTATGCAAATGTATTAACCTTGAGAAACTAATATAAATACAAATTCTGAAGAGGATACATGCATTATTGCTGAGTTGGAAAATTTTTGTTTACAAATTTACAATTGAGTATGCACATGTATTGTAGAAACTAATATAAATACAAATTCTGAAGTGGATACATGCATTATTAGCTGAGTTGGGACATTTTTGTTTACAAATTTACAATTGAGTATGCAAATGTATTAGCCATATAAAAACTAAATAAATCCAAATTCTGAAGTAGATACATGCATTATTAGCAGAGTTGGGAACTATTTGTTTACAAATTATCAATTGAGTATGCAAATGTATTAGCCCTGTAAAAACTAATATAAATACAAATTCTTATTAGCCTTGTAGAAACTAATATAAATCCAAATTCTGAAGTGGATACATGCATTATTAGCTGAGTTGGGAACTATTTGTTTACAAATTATCAATTGAGTATGCACATGTATTAGCTTTGTAGAAACTAATATAAATACAAATTCTGAAGTGGATACACGCATTATTAGCTGAATTGGGAACTTTTTGTTTACAAATTTACAATTGAGTATGCAAATGTATTAGCCCTGTAAAAACTATACAAATACTGAAGTGGATACATGCGTTATTAGTTGAGTTGGGAACTTTTTGTTTACAAATTTACAATTGAGTATGCAAATGTATTAACCTTGTAAAAACTAATATAAATACAAATTCTGAAGTGGATACATGCATTATTAGCTGAGTTGGAAACTTTTTGTTTACAAATTTACAATTGAGTATGCAAATGTATTAACCTTGAGAAACTAATATAAATACAAATTCTGAAGAGGATACATGCATTATTAGCTGAGATGGAAACTTTTTGTTTACAAATTTACAATTGAGTATGCAAATGTATTAACCTTGAGAAACTAATATAAATACAAATTCTGAAGAGGATACATGCATTATTGCTGAGTTGGAAAATTTTTGTTTACAAATTTACAATTGAGTATGCACATGTATTGTAGAAACTAATATAAATACAAATTCTGAAGTGGATACATGCATTATTAGCTGAGTTGGGAAATTTTTGTTTACAAATTTACAATTGAGTATGCAAATGTATTGGCCCTGTAAAAACTATACAAATACTGAAGTGGATACATGCGTTATTAGTTGAGTTGGGAACTTTTTGTTTACAAATTTACAATTGAGTATGCACATGTATTGTAGAAACTAATATAAATACAAATTCTGAAGTGGATACATGCATTATTATCTGAGTTGGGAACTTTTTGTTTAAAAATTTACAATTGAGTATACAAATGTATTAGCCATGTTAAAACTAATATAAATCCAAATTCTGAAGTGGATACATGCATTATTAGCTGAGTTGGGAACTATTTGTTTACAAATTTACAATTGAGTATGCAAATGTATTAGCCCTGTAAAAACTATACAAATACTGAAGTGGATACATGCGTTATTAGTTGAGTTGGGAACTTTTTGTTTACAAATTTACAATTGAGTATGCACATGTATTGTAGAAACTAATATAAATACAAATTCTGAAGAGGATACATGCATTATTAGCTGAGTTGGAAAATTTTTGTTTACACATTTACAAATGAGTATGCAAATGTATTAGCCATGTAAAAACTAATATAAATACAAATTCTGAAGTGGATACATGCATTATTAGCTGAGTTGGGAACTTTTTGTTTACAAATTATCAATTGAGTATGCAAATGTATTATCCCTGTAGAAACTAATATAAATACAACTTCTGAAAAGGATACATGCATTATTAGCTGAGTTGAAAAATTTTTGTTTACAAATTTACAATCGAGTATGCACATGTATTGTAGAAACTAATATAAATACAAATTATGAAGTAGATACATGCATTATTAGCTGAGTTGGGAACTTTTTGTTTAAAAATTTACAATTGAGTATACAAATGTATTAGCCATATAAAAACTAATATAAATCCAAATTCTGAAGTGGATACATGCATTATTAGCTGAGTTGGGAACTATTTGTTTACAAATTATCAATTGAGTATGCAAATGTATTAGCCCTGTAAAAACTAATATAAATACAAATTCTTATTAGCCTTGTAGAAACTAATATAAATCCAAATTCTGAAGTGGATACATGCATTATTAGCTGAGTTGGGAACTATTTGTTTACAAACTATCAATTGAGTATGCAAATGTATTAGCCCTGTAAAAACTAATATAAATACAAATTCTGAAGTGGATACATTCATTATTAGCTGAGTTGGGAACTTTTTGTTTACAAATTTACAATCCGCGAAACGCGGAAAGGAAGTCGCCAGCTCGAGCGAGATTCGAGGTCTGGCGCCGTACATGGATGAACATGGAGTTCTGCGAGTTTATTGCAGAGTTAATGCCGCGCTGTGCATGCCGTACAGTGCGAGGAGGCCTGTGATACTGTCACACAGGCACAGTCTTACAAAGATGGTTGTGAGACACTTCCACGCCTAGATGAAGCATCAAAACGTGGATGCGACGATTGCTCAGATCCGGACGAGATTCTGGGTCACGAAGATGAGGCGCGTGCTGAATGAGGTGATCTCGTCGTGCAACGAGTGCAAGTTGCAGCGAACGCGGCCGATGCCGCCGATAATGGCACCCCTTCCAGAGGATCGATTTGAAGCGGGTGGATGGCCATTCAAATATACTGGATTGGACTACTTTGGACCACTGCTGGTGACTGTTGCCCGTCACCGAGAGAAGCGTTGGGTCGCCTTGTTCACGTGTTTGACGACAAGGGCGCATGACCTGTCGACGGATTCCTGCATAATTGCGATCAGGAACTTCGTCTGCCGTAGAGGACCAGTACATAGACTGCGGAGTGCCAACGGCAAGAACTTCGTGGGAGCTGACAGGGAGGCCAGACGATTTGGAGACGTGTTCGAGACAGAGAGAATACAGAGTGAGTTATCCAGCAGGTATCCAGCAGGAGCATTGAATGGGTCTTTAATTGATCATCGAACCCGTCCGAGGGCGGAGTATGGGAGCGGATGGTGCAGTGCGTCAAGCGAGTGCTGCGCCATACATTGAAGGAAGTCGCTTTACAAATTTACAATTGAGTATGCAAATGTATTAGCCCTGTAAAAACTATACAAATACTGAAGTGGATACATGCGTTATTAGTTGAGTTGGGAACTTTTTGTTTACAAATTTACAATTGAATATGTAAATGTATTAACCTTGTAAAAACTAATATAAATACAAATTCTGAAGTGGATACATGCATTATTAGCTGAGTTGGAAACTTTTTGTTTACAAATTTACAATTGAGTATGCAAATGTATTAACCTTGAGAAACTAATATAAATACAAATTCTGAAGAGGATACATGCATTATTAGCTGAGTTGGAAACTTTTTGTTTACAAAATTACAATTGAGTATGCAAATGTATTAGCCCTGTAAAAACTAATATAAATACAAATTCTTATTAGCCTTGTAGAAACTAATATAAATACAAATTATGAAGTGGATACATGCATTATTAGATGAGTTGGGAACTTTTTGTTTACAAATTTACAATTGAGTGTGAAAATGTATTAGCCCTGTAAAAACTAATATAAATACAAATTCTGCATTATTAGCTGAGTTGGAAACTTTTTGTTTACAAATTTACAATTGAGTATGCAAATGTATTAACCTTGAGAAACTAATATAAATAAAAATTCTGAAGAGGATACATGCATTATTGCTGAGTTGGAAAATTTTTGTTTACAAATTTACAATTGAGTATACAAATGTATTAGCCATGTAAAAACTAATATAAATCCAAATTCTGAAGTGGATACATGCATTATTAGCTGATTTGGGAACTATTTGTTTACAAATTTACAATTGAGTATGCAAATGTATTAGCCCTGTAAAAACTATACAAATACTGAAGTGGATACATGCGTTATTAGTTGAGTTGGGAACTTTTTGTTTACAAATTTACAATTGAGTATGCACATGTATTGTAGAAACTAATATAAATACAAATTCTGAAGAGGATACATGCATTATTAGCTGAGTTGGAAAATTTTTGTTTACACATTTACAAATGAGTATGCAAATGTATTAGCCATGTAAAAACTAATATAAATACAAATTCTGAAGTGGATACATGCATTATTAGCTGAGTTGGGAACTTTTTGTTTACAAATTATCAATTGAGTATGCAAATGTATTATCCCTGTAGAAACTAATATAAATACAACTTCTGAAAAGGATACATGCATTATTAGCTGAGTTGAAAAATTTTTGTTTACAAATTTACAATCGAGTATGCACATGTATTGTAGAAACTAATATAAATACAAATTATGAAGTAGATACATGCATTATTAGCTGAGTTGGGAACTTTTTGTTTAAAAATTTACAATTGAGTATACAAATGTATTAGCCATATAAAAACTAATATAAATCCAAATTCTGAAGTGGATACATGCATTATTAGCTGAGTTGGGAACTATTTGTTTACAAACTATCAATTGAGTATGCAAATGTATTAGCCCTGTAAAAACTAATATAAATACAAATTCTGAAGTGGATACGTGCATTATTAGCTGAGTTGGGAACTTTTTGTTTACAAATTTACAATCCGCGAAACGCGGAGAGGAAGTCGCCAGCTCGAGCGAGATTCGAGGTCTGGCGCCGTACATGGATGAACATGGAGTTCTGCGAGTTTATTGCAGAGTTGATGCCGCGCTGTGCATGCCGTACAGTGCGAGGAGGCCTGTGATACTGTCACACAGGCACAGTCTTACAAAGATGGTTGTGAGACACTTCCACGCCTAGATGAAGCATCAAAACGTGGATGCGACGATTGCTCAGATCCGGACGAGATTCTGGGTCACGAAGATGAGGCGCGTGCTGAATGAGGTGATCTCGTCGTGCAACGAGTGCAAGTTGCAGCGAACGCGGCCGATGCCGCCGATAATGGCACCCCTTCCAGAGGATCGATTTGAAGCGGGTGGATGGCCATTAAAATATACTGGATTGGACTACTTTGGACCACTGCTGGTGACTGTTGCCCGTCACCGAGAGAAGCGTTGGGTCGCCTTGTTCACGTGTTTGACGACAAGGGCGATTCATCTGGAGCTGGCGCATGACCTGTCGACGGATTCCTGCATAATTGCGATCAGGAACTTCGTCTGCCGTAGAGGACCAGTACATAGACTGCGGAGTGCCAACGGCAAGAACTTCGTGGGAGCTGACAGGGAGGCCAGACGATTTGGAGACGTGTTCGAGACAGAGAGAATACAGAGTGAGTTATTCAGCAGGTATCCAGCAGGAGCATTGAATGGGTCTTTAATTGCCCATCGAACCCGTCCGAGGGCGGAGTATGGGAGCGGATGGTGCAGTGCGTCAAGCGAGTGCTGCGCCATACATTGAAGGAAGTCGCGCCGAGGGATCACGTATGGGAAAGTCTACTGATCGAGGCGGAGAATGTGGTCAATTCGCGTCCGCTCACCCACTTGCCGGTGGATGCGGACCAGGAGGCGACGTTGACGCCAAACGACCTGCTCAAGGGAGCAGCTAACCTGCCGAATACGCGTGGTTTGGATGCGGAGCTGCCCAAGGAGGGTTCTACGCGAAAGCAGTGGAGGATTGCTCGCATGCTGCGAGACCGTTTCTGGAGGAGGTGGGTCCTGGAGTACCTGCCTACGCTTGTGCGCCGCGAGAAGTGGTGCCGGAGATATGGGCGATATGGTCTTCGTCTGCGATCCTGCCTTGCCCAGACGAGAGTGGCGCAAGGGCATCGTGGAGGAGGTCTACAGCGGAGCTGATGGAGTCGTCAGACGAGGCAGTGTGCGCGTGAGCGACAACGTACGATCTCGGACAATGTTGCGGCCTGTCTGGAAACTTGCAGTTTTGGATTTGAGTGAAGCGGTTCTTCACGGGGTCGGGGATGTCGACGGCCAAACATTGTAATCGATAGGTAGAATAGTGTTGGAAGGAAATTCTAGTATTTTGTAAGTTATCCACAATTGTATGGATTTCTTGGCCCATGAAGTACGGGCCTGCTAATATCGGCACTGTGAATGCCGCCTAAATTGTGCTTTTTCATTGTCTTGTGAATTGTAGGAGGGCACACTGCCGTAAGCTTAAGTTAGTTTAAAAATGTATTAGGCTAATTTAATATTAGTATTATCCCTGTAAAAACTAATATAAATACAAATTCTTATTAACCTTGTAGAAACTAATATAAATACAAATTCTGAAGAGGATACATGCATTATTGCTGAGTTGGAAAATTTTTGTTTACAAATTTACAATTGAGTATGCACATGTATTGTAGAAACTAATATAAATACAAATTCTGAAGTGGATACATGCAGTATTAGCTGAGTTGGGACATTTTTGTTTACAAATTTACAATTGAGTATGCAAATGTATTAGCCATATAAAAACTAAATAAATCCTAAAAACTAATATAAATACAAATTCTTATTAGCCTTGTAGAAACTAATATAAATCCAAATTCTGAAGTGGATACATGCATTATTAGCTGAGTTGGGAACTATTTGTTTACAAACTATCAATTGAGTATGCACATGTATTAGCTTTGTAGAAACTAATATAAATACAAATTCTGAAGTGGATACACGCATTATTAGCTGAATTGGGAACTTTTTGTTTACAAATTTACAATTGAGTATGCAAATGTATTAGCCCTGTAAAAACTATACAAATACTGAAGTGGATACATGCGTTATTAGTTGAGTTGGGAACTTTTTGTTTACAAATTTACAATTGAGTATGCAAATGTATTAACCTTGTAAAAACTAATATAAATACAAATTCTGAAGTGGATACATGCATTATTAGCTGAGTTGGAAACTTTTTGTTTACAAATTTACAATTGAGTATGCAAATGTATTAACCTTGAGAAACTAATATAAATACAAATTCTGAAGAGGATACATGCATTATTAGCTGAGATGGAAACTTTTTGTTTACAAATTTACAATTGAGTATGCAAATGTATTAACCTTGAGAAACTAATATAAATACAAATTCTGAAGAGGATACATGCATTATTGCTGAGTTGGATAATTTTTGTTTACAAATTTACAATTGAGTATGCACATGTATTGTAGAAACTTATATAAATACAAATTCTGAAGTGGATACACGCATTATTAGCTGAATTGGGAACTTTTTGTTTACAAATTTATAATTGAGTATGCAAATGTATTAGCCCTGTAAAAACTATACAAATACTGAAGTGGATACATGCGTTATTAGTTGAGTTGGGAACTTTTTGTTTACAAATTTACAATTGAGTATGCAAATGTATTAACCTTGTAAAAACTAATATAAATACAAATTCTGAAGTGGATACATGCATTATTAGCTGAGTTGAAACTTTTTGTTTACAAATTTACAATTGAGTATGCAAATGTATTAACCTTGAGAAACTAATATAAATACAAATTCTGAAGAGGATACATGCATTATTAGCTGAGATGGAAACTTTTTGTTTACAAATTTACAATTGAGTATGCAAATGTATTAACCTTGAGAAACTAATATAAATACAAATTCTGAAGAGGATACATGCATTATTAGCTGAGATGGAAACTTTTTGTTTACAAATTTACAATTGAGTATGCAAATGTATTAACCTTGAGAAACTAATATAAATACAAATTCTGAAGAGGATACATGCATTATTGCTGAGTTGGAAAATTTTTGTTTACAAATTTACAATTGAGTATGCACATGTATTGTAGAAACTAATATAAATACAAATTCTGAAGTGGATACATGCATTATTAGCTGAGTTGGGACATTTTTGTTTACAAATTTACAATTGAGTATGCAAATGTATTAGCCATATAAAAACTTAATAAATCCAAATTCTGAAGTAGATACATGCATTATTAGCAGAGTTGGGAACTATTTGTTTACAAATTATCAATTGAGTATGCAAATGTATTAGCCCTGTAAAAACTAATATAAATACAAATTCTTATTAGCCTTGTAGAAACTAATATAAATCCAAATTCTGAAGTGGATACATGCATTATTAGCTGAGTTGGGAACTATTTGTTTACAAATTATCAATTGAGTATGCACATGTATTAGCTTTGTAGAAACTAATATAAATACAAATTCTGAAGTGGATACACGCATTATTAGCTGAATTGGGAACTTTTTGTTTACAAATTTACAATTGAGTATGCAAATGTATTAGCCCTGTAAAAACTATACAAATACTGAAGTGGATACATGCGTTATTAGTTGAGTTGGGAACTTTTTGTTTACAAATTTACAATTGAGTATGCAAATGTATTAACCTTGTAAAAACTAATATAAATACAAATTCTGAAGTGGATACATGCATTATTAGCTGAGTTGGAAACTTTTTGTTTACAAATTTACAATTGAGTATGCAAATGTATTAACCTTGAGAAACTAATATAAATACAAATTCTGAAGAGGATACATGCATTATTAGCTGAGATGGAAACTTTTTGTTTACAAATTTACAATTGAGTATGCAAATGTATTAACCTTGAGAAACTAATATAAATACAAATTCTGAAGAGGATACATGCATTATTGCTGAGTTGGAAAATTTTTGTTTACAAATTTACAATTGAGTATGCACATGTATTGTAGAAACTAATATAAATACAAATTCTGAAGTGGATACATGCATTATTAGCTGAGTTGGGAAATTTTTGTTTACAAATTTACAATTGAGTATGCAAATGTATTGGCCCTGTAAAAACTATACAAATACTGAAGTGGATACATGCGTTATTAGTTGAGTTGGGAACTTTTTGTTTACAAATTTACAATTGAGTATGCACATGTATTGTAGAAACTAATATAAATACAAATTCTGAAGTGGATACATGCATTATTATCTGAGTTGGGAACTTTTTGTTTAAAAATTTACAATTGAGTATACAAATGTATTAGCCATGTTAAAACTAATATAAATCCAAATTCTGAAGTGGATACATGCATTATTAGCTGAGTTGGGAACTATTTGTTTACAAATTTACAATTGAGTATGCAAATGTATTAGCCCTGTAAAAACTATACAAATACTGAAGTGGATACATGCGTTATTAGTTGAGTTGGGAACTTTTTGTTTACAAATTTACAATTGAGTATGCACATGTATTGTAGAAACTAATATAAATACAAATTCTGAAGAGGATACATGCATTATTAGCTGAGTTGGAAAATTTTTGTTTACACATTTACAAATGAGTATGCAAATGTATTAGCCATGTAAAAACTAATATAAATACAAATTCTGAAGTGGATACATGCATTATTAGCTGAGTTGGGAACTTTTTGTTTACAAATTATCAATTGAGTATGCAAATGTATTATCCCTGTAGAAACTAATATAAATACAACTTCTGAAAAGGATACATGCATTATTAGCTGAGTTGAAAAATTTTTGTTTACAAATTTACAATCGAGTATGCACATGTATTGTAGAAACTAATATAAATACAAATTATGAAGTAGATACATGCATTATTAGCTGAGTTGGGAACTTTTTGTTTAAAAATTTACAATTGAGTATACAAATGTATTAGCCCTGTAAAAACTATACAAATACTGAAGTGGATACATGCGTTATTAGTTGAGTTGGGAACTTTTTGTTTACAAATTTACAATTGAGTATGCAAATGTATTAACCTTGTAAAAACTAATATAAATACAAATTCTGAAGTGGATACATGCATTATTAGCTGAGTTGAAACTTTTTGTTTACAAATTTACAATTGAGTATGCAAATGTATTAACCTTGAGAAACTAATATAAATACAAATTCTGAAGAGGATACATGCATTATTAGCTGAGATGGAAACTTTTTGTTTACAAATTTACAATTGAGTATGCAAATGTATTAACCTTGAGAAACTAATATAAATACAAATTCTGAAGAGGATACATGCATTATTAGCTGAGATGGAAACTTTTTGTTTACAAATTTACAATTGAGTATGCAAATGTATTAACCTTGAGAAACTAATATAAATACAAATTCTGAAGAGGATACATGCATTATTGCTGAGTTGGAAAATTTTTGTTTACAAATTTACAATTGAGTATGCACATGTATTGTAGAAACTAATATAAATACAAATTCTGAAGTGGATACATGCATTATTAGCTGAGTTGGGACATTTTTGTTTACAAATTTACAATTGAGTATGCAAATGTATTAGCCATATAAAAACTTAATAAATCCAAATTCTGAAGTAGATACATGCATTATTAGCAGAGTTGGGAACTATTTGTTTACAAATTATCAATTGAGTATGCAAATGTATTAGCCCTGTAAAAACTAATATAAATACAAATTCTTATTAGCCTTGTAGAAACTAATATAAATCCAAATTCTGAAGTGGATACATGCATTATTAGCTGAGTTGGGAACTATTTGTTTACAAATTATCAATTGAGTATGCACATGTATTAGCTTTGTAGAAACTAATATAAATACAAATTCTGAAGTGGATACACGCATTATTAGCTGAATTGGGAACTTTTTGTTTACAAATTTACAATTGAGTATGCAAATGTATTAGCCCTGTAAAAACTATACAAATACTGAAGTGGATACATGCGTTATTAGTTGAGTTGGGAACTTTTTGTTTACAAATTTACAATTGAGTATGCAAATGTATTAACCTTGTAAAAACTAATATAAATACAAATTCTGAAGTGGATACATGCATTATTAGCTGAGTTGGAAACTTTTTGTTTACAAATTTACAATTGAGTATGCAAATGTATTAACCTTGAGAAACTAATATAAATACAAATTCTGAAGAGGATACATGCATTATTAGCTGAGATGGAAACTTTTTGTTTACAAATTTACAATTGAGTATGCAAATGTATTAACCTTGAGAAACTAATATAAATACAAATTCTGAAGAGGATACATGCATTATTGCTGAGTTGGAAAATTTTTGTTTACAAATTTACAATTGAGTATGCACATGTATTGTAGAAACTAATATAAATACAAATTCTGAAGTGGATACATGCATTATTAGCTGAGTTGGGAAATTTTTGTTTACAAATTTACAATTGAGTATGCAAATGTATTGGCCCTGTAAAAACTATACAAATACTGAAGTGGATACATGCGTTATTAGTTGAGTTGGGAACTTTTTGTTTACAAATTTACAATTGAGTATGCACATGTATTGTAGAAACTAATATAAATACAAATTCTGAAGTGGATACATGCATTATTATCTGAGTTGGGAACTTTTTGTTTAAAAATTTACAATTGAGTATACAAATGTATTAGCCATGTTAAAACTAATATAAATCCAAATTCTGAAGTGGATACATGCATTATTAGCTGAGTTGGGAACTATTTGTTTACAAATTTACAATTGAGTATGCAAATGTATTAGCCCTGTAAAAACTATACAAATACTGAAGTGGATACATGCGTTATTAGTTGAGTTGGGAACTTTTTGTTTACAAATTTACAATTGAGTATGCACATGTATTGTAGAAACTAATATAAATACAAATTCTGAAGAGGATACATGCATTATTAGCTGAGTTGGAAAATTTTTGTTTACACATTTACAAATGAGTATGCAAATGTATTAGCCATGTAAAAACTAATATAAATACAAATTCTGAAGTGGATACATGCATTATTAGCTGAGTTGGGAACTTTTTGTTTACAAATTATCAATTGAGTATGCAAATGTATTATCCCTGTAGAAACTAATATAAATACAACTTCTGAAAAGGATACATGCATTATTAGCTGAGTTGAAAAATTTTTGTTTACAAATTTACAATCGAGTATGCACATGTATTGTAGAAACTAATATAAATACAAATTATGAAGTAGATACATGCATTATTAGCTGAGTTGGGAACTTTTTGTTTAAAAATTTACAATTGAGTATACAAATGTATTAGCCATATAAAAACTAATATAAATCCAAATTCTGAAGTGGATACATGCATTATTAGCTGAGTTGGGAACTATTTGTTTACAAATTATCAATTGAGTATGCAAATGTATTAGCCCTGTAAAAACTAATATAAATACAAATTCTTATTAGCCTTGTAGAAACTAATATAAATCCAAATTCTGAAGTGGATACATGCATTATTAGCTGAGTTGGGAACTATTTGTTTACAAACTATCAATTGAGTATGCAAATGTATTAGCCCTGTAAAAACTAATATAAATACAAATTCTGAAGTGGATACATGCATTATTAGCTGAGTTGGGAACTTTTTGTTTACAAATTTACAATCCGCGAAACGCGGAAAGGAAGTCGCCAGCTCGAGCGAGATTCGAGGTCTGGCGCCGTACATGGATGAACATGGAGTTCTGCGAGTTTATTGCAGAGTTAATGCCGCGCTGTGCATGCCGTACAGTGCGAGGAGGCCTGTGATACTGTCACACAGGCACAGTCTTACAAAGATGGTTGTGAGACACTTCCACGCCTAGATGAAGCATCAAAACGTGGATGCGACGATTGCTCAGATCCGGACGAGATTCTGGGTCACGAAGATGAGGCGCGTGCTGAATGAGGTGATCTCGTCGTGCAACGAGTGCAAGTTGCAGCGAACGCGGCCGATGCCGCCGATAATGGCACCCCTTCCAGAGGATCGATTTGAAGCGGGTGGATGGCCATTCAAATATACTGGATTGGACTACTTTGGACCACTGCTGGTGACTGTTGCCCGTCACCGAGAGAAGCGTTGGGTCGCCTTGTTCACGTGTTTGACGACAAGGGCGCATGACCTGTCGACGGATTCCTGCATAATTGCGATCAGGAACTTCGTCTGCCGTAGAGGACCAGTACATAGACTGCGGAGTGCCAACGGCAAGAACTTCGTGGGAGCTGACAGGGAGGCCAGACGATTTGGAGACGTGTTCGAGACAGAGAGAATACAGAGTGAGTTATCCAGCAGGTATCCAGCAGGAGCATTGAATGGGTCTTTAATTGATCATCGAACCCGTCCGAGGGCGGAGTATGGGAGCGGATGGTGCAGTGCGTCAAGCGAGTGCTGCGCCATACATTGAAGGAAGTCGCTTTACAAATTTACAATTGAGTATGCAAATGTATTAGCCCTGTAAAAACTATACAAATACTGAAGTGGATACATGCGTTATTAGTTATGTTGGGAACTTTTTGTTTACAAATTTACAATTGAATATGTAAATGTATTAACCTTGTAAAAACTAATATAAATACAAATTCTGAAGTGGATACATGCATTATTAGCTGAGTTGGAAACTTTTTGTTTACAAATTTACAATTGAGTATGCAAATGTATTAACCTTGAGAAACTAATATAAATACAAATTCTGAAGAGGATACATGCATTATTAGCTGAGTTGGAAACTTTTTGTTTACAAAATTACAATTGAGTATGCAAATGTATTAGCCCTGTAAAAACTAATATAAATACAAATTCTTATTAGCCTTGTAGAAACTAATATAAATACAAATTATGAAGTGGATACATGCATTATTAGATGAGTTGGGAACTTTTTGTTTACAAATTTACAATTGAGTGTGAAAATGTATTAGCCCTGTAAAAACTAATATAAATACAAATTCTGCATTATTAGCTGAGTTGGAAACTTTTTGTTTACAAATTTACAATTGAGTATGCAAATGTATTAACCTTGAGAAACTAATATAAATAAAAATTCTGAAGAGGATACATGCATTATTGCTGAGTTGGAAAATTTTTGTTTACAAATTTACAATTGAGTATACAAATGTATTAGCCATGTAAAAACTAATATAAATCCAAATTCTGAAGTGGATACATGCATTATTAGCTGATTTGGGAACTATTTGTTTACAAATTTACAATTGAGTATGCAAATGTATTAGCCCTGTAAAAACTATACAAATACTGAAGTGGATACATGCGTTATTAGTTGAGTTGGGAACTTTTTGTTTACAAATTTACAATTGAGTATGCACATGTATTGTAGAAACTAATATAAATACAAATTCTGAAGAGGATACATGCATTATTAGCTGAGTTGGAAAATTTTTGTTTACACATTTACAAATGAGTATGCAAATGTATTAGCCATGTAAAAACTAATATAAATACAAATTCTGAAGTGGATACATGCATTATTAGCTGAGTTGGGAACTTTTTGTTTACAAATTATCAATTGAGTATGCAAATGTATTATCCCTGTAGAAACTAATATAAATACAACTTCTGAAAAGGATACATGCATTATTAGCTGAGTTGAAAAATTTTTGTTTACAAATTTACAATCGAGTATGCACATGTATTGTAGAAACTAATATAAATACAAATTATGAAGTAGATACATGCATTATTAGCTGAGTTGGGAACTTTTTGTTTAAAAATTTACAATTGAGTATACAAATGTATTAGCCATATAAAAACTAATATAAATCCAAATTCTGAAGTGGATACATGCATTATTAGCTGAGTTGGGAACTATTTGTTTACAAACTATCAATTGAGTATGCAAATGTATTAGCCCTGTAAAAACTAATATAAATACAAATTCTGAAGTGGATACGTGCATTATTAGCTGAGTTGGGAACTTTTTGTTTACAAATTTACAATCCGCGAAACGCGGAGAGGAAGTCGCCAGCTCGAGCGAGATTCGAGGTCTGGCGCCGTACATGGATGAACATGGAGTTCTGCGAGTTTATTGCAGAGTTGATGCCGCGCTGTGCATGCCGTACAGTGCGAGGAGGCCTGTGATACTGTCACACAGGCACAGTCTTACAAAGATGGTTGTGAGACACTTCCACGCCTAGATGAAGCATCAAAACGTGGATGCGACGATTGCTCAGATCCGGACGAGATTCTGGGTCACGAAGATGAGGCGCGTGCTGAATGAGGTGATCTCGTCGTGCAACGAGTGCAAGTTGCAGCGAACGCGGCCGATGCCGCCGATAATGGCACCCCTTCCAGAGGATCGATTTGAAGCGGGTGGATGGCCATTAAAATATACTGGATTGGACTACTTTGGACCACTGCTGGTGACTGTTGCCCGTCACCGAGAGAAGCGTTGGGTCGCCTTGTTCACGTGTTTGACGACAAGGGCGATTCATCTGGAGCTGGCGCATGACCTGTCGACGGATTCCTGCATAATTGCGATCAGGAACTTCGTCTGCTGAGAGGACCAGTACATAGACTGCGGAGTGCCAACGGCAAGAACTTCGTGGGAGCTGACAGGGAGGCCAGACGATTTGGAGACGTGTTCGAGACAGAGAGAATACAGAGTGAGTTATTCAGCAGGTATCCAGCAGGAGCATTGAATGGGTCTTTAATTGCCCATCGAACCCGTCCGAGGGCGGAGTATGGGAGCGGATGGTGCAGTGCGTCAAGCGAGTGCTGCGCCATACATTGAAGGAAGTCGCGCCGAGGGATCACGTATGGGAAAGTCTACTGATCGAGGCGGAGAATGTGGTCAATTCGCGTCCGCTCACCCACTTGCCGGTGGATGCGGACCAGGAGGCGACGTTGACGCCAAACGACCTGCTCAAGGGAGCAGCTAACCTGCCGAATACGCGTGGTTTGGATGCGGAGCTGCCCAAGGAGGGTTCTACGCGAAAGCAGTGGAGGATTGCTCGCATGCTGCGAGACCGTTTCTGGAGGAGGTGGGTCCTGGAGTACCTGCCTACGCTTGTGCGCCGCGAGAAGTGGTGCCGGAGATATGGGCGATATGGTCTTCGTCTGCGATCCTGCCTTGCCCAGACGAGAGTGGCGCAAGGGCATCGTGGAGGAGGTCTACAGCGGAGCTGATGGAGTCGTCAGACGAGGCAGTGTGCGCGTGAGCGACAACGTACGATCTCGGACAATGTTGCGGCCTGTCTGGAAACTTGCAGTTTTGGATTTGAGTGAAGCGGTTCTTCACGGGGTCGGGGATGTCGACGGCCAAACATTGTAATCGATAGGTAGAATAGTGTTGGAAGGAAATTCTAGTATTTTGTAAGTTATCCACAATTGTATGGATTTCTTGGCCCATGAAGTACGGGCCTGCTAATATCGGCACTGTGAATGCCGCCTAAATTGTGCTTTTTCATTGTCTTGTGAATTGTAGGAGGGCACACTGCCGTAAGCTTAAGTTAGTTTAAAAATGTATTAGGCTAATTTAATATATTCACAGAATAAAACGCACCCTTGAAGTTAACCCTCTCTTCGGACCTAATTGTGTGGGGAAGCCATTTAAGGCAACTCCGCATGAAGCAAGACAACTCCAAATACAAATTCTGAACTGGATACATGCATTATTAGCTGAGTTGTAAACTTTTTGTGTACAAATTTACAATTGAGTATGCAAATGTAAATACATTATAAGATCTAATATAAATACAAATTTTGAAGTGGATACGTGTATTATTAGCTGAGTTGGGAAATTTTTATTTACAAATTTACAATTGTGTATGCAAAAATACAAATACAAATTCTGAAGTGGACACATGCATTATTAGCTGAGTTGGAAACTTTTTGTTTACAAATTTACAATTGAGTATGCAAATGTATTAACCTTGTAGAAACTAATATAAATACAAATTCTGAAGAGGATACATGCATTATTGCTGAGTTGGAAAATTTTTGTTTACAAATTTACAATTGAGTATGCACATGTATTGTAGAAACTAATATAAATACAAATTCTGAAGTGGATACATGCATTATTAGCTGAGTTGGGAACTATTTGTTTACAAATTATCAATTGAGTATGCAAATGTATTAGCCCTGTAAAAACTAATATAAATACAAATTCTTATTAGCCTTGTAGAAACTAATATAAATACAAATTATGAAGTGGATACATGCATTATTAGCTGAGTTGGAAACTTTTTGTTTACAAATTTACAATTGAGTATGCAAATTTATTAACCTTGTAGAAACTAATATAAATACAAATTCTGAAGAGGATACATGCATTATTAGCTGAGTTGGGAACTTTTTGTTTACAAATTTACAATTGAGTATGCAAATGTATTAGCCATGTAAAAACTAATATAAATCCAAATTCTGAAGTGGATACATGCATTATTAGCTGAGTTGGGAACTATTTGTTTACAAATTATCAATTGAGTATGCAAATGTATTAGCCCTGTAAAAACTAATATAAATACAAATTCTTATTAGCCTTGTAGAAACTAATATAAATACAAATTCTGAAGTGGATACATGCATTATTAGCTGAGTTGGAAACTTTTTGTTTACAAATTTACAATTGAGTATGCAAATTTATTAACCTTGTAGAAACTAATATAAATACAAATTCTGAAGTGGATGCATGCATTATTAGCTCAGTTGGGAACTTTTTGTTTACAAATTTACAATTGAGTATGCAAATGTATTAGCCCTGTAAAAACTAATATAAATACAAATTCTGAAGTGGATACATGCATTATTAGCTGAGTTGGAAACTTTTTGTTTACAAATTTACAATTGAGTATGCAAATTTATTAACCTTGTAGAAACTAATATTAATACAAATTCTGAAGAGGATACATGGATTATTAGCTGAGTTGGAAAATTTTTGTTTACAAATTTACAATTGAGTATGCAAATGTATTAGCCCTGTAGAAACTAATATAAATACAAATTCTGAATTGGATACATGCATTATTAGCTGAGTTGGGAACTTTTTGTTTACAAATTTACAATTGAGTATGCAAATATATTAACCTTGTAGAAACTAATATAAATAAAAATTCTGAAGAGGATCAATGCATTATTAGCTGAGTTGGAAAATTTTTGTTTACAAATTTACAATTGAGTATGCACATGTATTAGCCTTGTAGAAGCTAATATAAATACAAATTCTGTAGAGGATACATGCATTATTAGCTGAGTTGGGAACTTTTTGTTTACAAATTTACAATTGAGTATGCAAATGTATTAGGCCGCTCGTCCACACCGCCGCTTCATTAGCGCGTGGCCCCGGTGTGGGCTCATCGCCGCTTCGGCCCGCTGCGGATGGCAACCACACCGCCACGTCCACGCCCATCCCAGACCGCCCAAGCGCCAGCTGACGAGGAGAAACAGCCACCCTCGGACCAGGGGCCACCACCATTGTTCCCGCTGCGAGTGGCTACTACACTGCCGCGTCCACTACCATACCAGGCCACCCAAGCGCCTGCCAACGGGGAGAAGCAGCCGCCCTCGGACGACCTCTTCTGGGATTCACCAGACCAGGACGGCGCGGAGTTGCCGAGGAGATCTTCGGGCCGGGCCCCAGATACGCTGCGCTGCAGCCGAGGTGTCACCGGCAGCAGCACCTAGCCGCCCGGAGGTTACGCAGCCGTCGTCGCCCGACGCCGACCTGAAGGGCCGTCGACGAGCCGTCTTCCCTTATCGACGACCGACGCCGGCCCCTGCTCGACGAAGCCACGATGACAGAAGACCGCTCGTCCATTAGCGAGTGGCCCCGGTGTGGGCTCATCGCCGCTTCGGCCCGCTGCGGATGGCAACCATACCGCCACGTCCACGCCCATCCCAGAGAGGAGAGAGAGATCAATTGTATACGTACTAAGTCGAGTTTTAATCGTGCTCCGATGTTTTATCCTTTAAAGCCGGTTAAAAGTGCTAAGTTCTTGCTGGAAAAGGAACAGAAGTGTAGTGCGAGATTCCTGGCGTCAGTGGTACATACCCGGAACGTTCCTGGATTTCAAACCCATCAGGCCTCAGGTGTCCAAAAAATCTCGGCACCCTAACCGCCGCAGAAGCTTGTTGGTAAGGGGAGGGGGTACTCTCGCCTCTCTTACCAGCAAACGCCTTTCTTTTTTCACTCCACTCACGCTTTCCACAATCCACAAGCCTTTTTTTCCCCCGTTTTCCTTTTGGCACGCATACACAGCTGACCGCGGCTGATCGTAGTGTTGAGCAACGCTAACGCAGGAGCTCCTACAGCCGCGCTTAACAGCACGACACTCTTAGTGTTGGAAAGTGCTCGCGGCCAAGCTTCCCGCCCTTCCGCGATTTACATTTGATTCAAAATAAATAAAATAAATAAATAAGTAAATAATTAATTCTATTAGTTTGATTAGCCTGTATAACCCCAGTCGCAGAGCCAGGGGGAAATCCTTGGCCAGCGTGGAAGCCCGGCGCTGACCGACAAGCCGGCTATAAACCCCGTCGTGGGCGGAACAGCACTGGCGGGGTCGCCATGTGCATCGAGGGAAGAAGAAGAGGCAGCGGCGTTCAGCAGGAGCAACAAGCTCTTCCGATCGCCACAGCAGCACAAGACCCAAGGAGGGCAGAGCTCAGACTCTACGCCGCCCCCCAAGAGGTCACGAGACCCTGCAAGCCCGGCTGGTTAACCAAGAACTACGCCGGCCAAGAAATGCAAGGCGTCAGTAGAGGCAGCTTGCCAGCAGGATCTCCAGGAGATGGGAAAATTGCTGCATGAGGTTTCATTGAAGATGATGGACAAAACGACGCGTCACATCACCATGTCCTTGAGGGAGATGATTGCCAAGGTGAAGTCCCTGCACTCCAACATCCTTGTAGCAAACAGAACGGCCGCGGCAGGTGTCAGCGACAGGCAGGAGAGCCGGTTCGCGAATGCCGGAAATGCGCCCAGATCACCCAAAGCGCGGACAAGGAGCAGCAAACGGCGACCGCCTGGAAAAAGGAGGCATCGGTCTAAACCGAGCCGTGGAGAAGGCTAAGCAAGCCAGAGGCGCCGGGATTACCCGCACCGGTGCTGGCCCCGCCACTCCCTCGTCTAGCGCAGCAGAAAAGCGCAAAGGCGCCCAAGAAGCCCCGTGCGAAGCCGCCAGCGGCTGTGCATGTTGCATCGGAACAGCATAGGCCAGCCCGGAAGCCTGTGAGCCAGGAGAACCCCGAAAACGAATGGGAGGTCGTGGCGAGGAAGACCAGAACAGCGCGCCGCACTCGGCCAGACGCTGTCATTGTCCACGCGAGCGGCAAGTCCTACAGCGAGGTGCTCGCAATGGTGACGAGGAGAGACGACAAGCAGCTGCCGAACCAACAACGGCAACCTGCTCCTGGAGGTGGCGAAGGGTAGCGCCGAGAGCGCCGCGACAATGAAGGAGAACATCGAGAAGGTACTCGGAGATTCAGCGTCAGTGCGCGCTACGACTGAGGACTCAAAAGTCCTCGTCTTGGAAGTGCGCAACATCGACACGATCGCGACGAAGCAGGAGGTCTGCGCCACCCTCGCGGGTCAGCTTAACTTCGAGGCGGAGAGGGTGAAAGTGCGGAGTATGCGCCGCAGCTTTGCTGAAACCCAAACTGCAATAGTCAGCCTTACTTTATCCCTTGCCAAAGCCGTCCTCCATCATGGTGAAGTTCGGATTGGATGGTCCATCTGCAGGATCCGGGAACGACTTGGTCCCGTGAGGTGCTTCAGATGCCTAGAACCAGGGCATATTGCGATCCACTGCAAGGGCCCTGTGGACAGGAGCGGTTGCTGTATTAATTGCGGCGAGCCGGGACACAAGGCGGCCTCGTGCAACAAGGAGCCGTCATGCTTCATATGCGCTGCGGCTGGAAGGAAGGAGACGAGGCACAAGGCAGGCGCCAGGGGATGCCCAGTCTCAGATAGTGGAAAGGTCGACCTCCATGCAGTTGATTCAACTCAATCTGAACCACTGCAGGGCAGCGCAGGATCTCCTGTCGCAGACGGTGCGATAGCTTGGCTCGGAGGTGGCAGTCCTAAGCGAGCCCTACTGGGTTGGTAGCAACCGCGACTGGGCCACTGACCTCTCTGGCAAAGCGGCCCTGTGGAGCTGCGGAGCGGATGCGCCGGAGATGCGCGACACCAAATCAGCGGAAGGGTTCGTTCGGGCGAACATTGGCGGAACCTGGCTATACAGCTGCTACTTGGCACCCAGCCTTTCACTGGAAGCGTTTGGCAGGGTACTGGACGAGCTGTGCAGCGACCTGCGTGGGAGGAGCAACGTGGTGGTCGGCGGAGACCTTAACGCCTGGCCATGGAATGGGGGTCCTCTCGGACCAAAGCCAGAGGTCGAGTGGTGCTGGAGACCTTCGCCTCCCTGGACGTAGTCCTTCTGAACGAAGGCTCCCGGCAGACCTTCAGCAGGGCTGGGGTGGGCTCGGTAATCGACCTCACCTATGTCAGCAGTGCGCTGGCCAGCCGCGCCCGGTGGAAGATCAGCGAGGCCTATACCGCCAGCGACCACGAGGCTATCGAGTGCTCGATAGGCGCCGCGCCTCGCACGAGTGGGTCCCTACTCCCGGACAGGAAGGCGTTCCGGCAAGACACCTTCAGGCCGCGGGATTTTGCAAATGCCCTCGAGGGCTTCACGGCAGGCGAAGCAGACGGAGCCAACGAGACGGCCGACGGCGCTTGCAGCCAAAGCATGCTACTAAGAAGGCCGTTCAGAAAGCACCACTCCCCGGTGTTTTGGTGGAGCGAGGATATCGCGGACCTGCGCCGTAAATGCCACCGCAGCAGAAGATTGTTGCAGCGAGCTAGAGGCACCCCGCGCCTTCTTACGTGTAACGACCGCTACAAGGCAGCAAGAATGGAGCTCAAGACTGCCATTAGGAACAGCAAACGAGAATGCTTCCTCAAGCTGTGCGACGCCGCCGAGGAGGATCCATGGGGAGGAGCCTAAAGAATGGTAGTAAAGAGGCTTAATGCGGGTGGCTGTGCCCCAACCGACCCGGCGACGCTGGAGAGGATTGCTGTCTCCCTGTTCCCGAGCGGTCGGCAGGTCTTGATCTGACCCAGCACCGAGTTGGGCGACATCCGTTGGGTCACGGAAGCTGAGGTTCTCCTTACCGGTAGAAGCCTGAAGCCCAAGAAGGCTCCGGGGCCAGACGCGATTCCGATTGGGCAATCAAGCTGACTCTATCGCTGCTGGCGTCCGAAGTTGCCGGACTGTTCAACAAGTGCCTTCTGGAGGGGACGTTCCCCGACAGATGGAAAAGGCAACGTCTGCTACTGCTGCCCAAGCCAGGCAAGCCACCAGGAGAAGCATCGTCCTACAGACCGATCTGTCTGCTGGACACGATCGGCAAGGTATTCGAAAGGGTGATCTCAACCCGGCTGAGCCAAGCCATCGAAGCCGCTGGTGGACTCTCCCCGGAGCAATATGGCTTCACGAAGGGGAAGTCTACGCTGGACGCCATTGCAAATGTAGTCAAATTGGCGCAGGATGCCATTGCCGGAACCAGGTGGAAAGGAGGAAGCAAGTCCTACTGCCTGGTAGTCACCCTGGACATCAGGAATGCCTTTAACTTGGCAGACTGGAGCCGTACGCTAGAGTCCCTGAGGAACTTTAACATTCCTGGGTACTTGCTGAACGTAGCTCACAGCTACTTCAGCAACAGGGTACTCATGATGGACACGAGCATGGGTCCCAAAGAGCACAACGTCTCAGCCGGAGTCCCGCAGGGCTCCGTCCTGGGTCCACTCCTTTGGAACGCAATGTACGACGGCGTGCTGAGGCTTTCGATGCCAGTCAGCACCAACCTGGTTGGATTTGCAGACGACGTCGCTATAGTGGTGGTAGCAAAGGAGCTAGCATCTGTGGAGGCGCGCGCGGACACGGCCATCCAAGCCGTAGAGTCGTGGCTGGCGGTTGCAGGTCTGGAGCTGGCGGCCCACAAGACGGAAGCGGTCCTAATCTCGAGTCGGAAAGCGGTGGAGACTGTTAGCGTGCTGGTTGGAGGGACGAGGATCCGGTCGCAGAGGGCGATCAAGTACCTGGGCGTCATCATCGACACCCGGCTGTCCTTCAAGGAGCACCTGGAGTACGTCCACCAAAAGGCCAGCGGCTGGAGCGCTCTCTAGGATGCTGCCGAATACTAGAGGTCCAAGGCAGTACACGAGGAAACTCCTCTCATCTGTGGTGACCGCGCAGATCCTGTACGCGGCATCAGTTTGGGCCGAAGCTGCTTCCGTCCAAAGCTACATGCGAGGAGTGGAGGCGACCTACAGAGTATGCGCTATCAGGATCGCGTGCTCGTTCCGGACTATCTCGGAAGACGCGGCACTGGTCATCGCAGGGCAAGTCCCACTGGCGGAGCTCATCCGGGAGAGGAAGGAAATCTTCGCTGCCATGCAGGACAGGAGGTTGCCGCTAGAAGGAGGAGCATAGAAAACTGGCAGTCCCAATGGGACTCCTCTTCTAAAGGCCGTTGGACGTACCGACTCATCCCAGACATAGCGCGATGGGTAGATAGGTCGCATGGGGAGGTCAACTTCTACCTGAGCCAGGTGCTAAGCGGCCATGGATGCTTTCGCCATTACTTAAAGCGCTTCGGCCACGAGACGGAGGATTGGCGCCCGGAGTGCGGATCTGGCATTGTGGAGGACGCGGAACACGTCTTCTTCGAGTGCCGGAGGTTTGGCCTGGAGAGGCAGGAGCTAGAGGAGGTAGCTGGATCCACGATCAGCGCCGAATCCTTGGTACCGCTCGAACCCAGAGAGTGTGGGAAGCGGCAAACTCATTTGACGCTTGCGTGATGAAGACCCTCAGGACCCTGGAGCGAAGGCGGAAGAGCGGCCGGAGTAGGGGCTTTTGCGCCCGCGAAGCAATGCCATGCGGCGGTACCGCACGGCGTGAGCCCGTACTTCTACGCAAAATCTTTTCCGTCTTGTCTAATCAGTAGTGTACATTTTTTACCAGGCCACCCAAGCGCCTGCCAACGGGGAGAAGCAGCCGCCCTCGGACGACCTCTTCTGGGATTCACCAGACCAGGACGGCGCGGAGTTGCCGAGGAGATCTTCGGGCCGGGCCCCAGATACGCTGCGCTGCAGCCGAGGTGTCACCTGCAGCAGCACCTAGCCGTCCGGAGGTTACGCAGCCGTCGTCGCCCGACGCCGACATGAAGGGCCGTCGACGAGCCGTCCTGCCTTATCGACGACCGACAAGGAATCTGCAGCCGAAATGCCGCTGGCAGCAGCACCTAGCCGCCCTCCGCTGCCGACCGCCGGCGAATAGGTCGCCGCCGCAGCCCGACGGAAAGCCGAGGAGTTGTGCGACGAGCTGTGCTCGTCATCCACCGAGCCTCCCCAGTTGGGCGGTCCGGAGCAACACTCGGCCCGTTATCCAACTCCGACGCCGGCCCCTGCTCGACGAATCCGACACGATGGCAGAAGACCGCTCGTTCCAGCACATCCACGCAGCCGCTTTATCTGAGAGTGGCCCCGGTCCATGGACGACCTCTTCGGGGATTCACCGGACCAGGACGGCGCGGTGTTGCCGACGAGATCTTCGGGCCGGGCCCCAGATACGCTGCACTGCAGCCGAGGTGTCACCAGCAGCAGCACCTCGCCGCCCGGAGGTTACGCATCCGTCGTCGCCCGACGCCGACCTGAAGGGCCGTTGACGAGCCGTCTTCCCATATGCTCGACGAATCCGCCACGATGGCAGAAGACCGCTCGTTCCAGCACGTCCACGCCGCCGCTTTATCAGCGAGTGGCCCCGGTCCATGGACGACCTCTTCGGGGATTCACCGGACCAGGACGGCGCGGAGTTGCCGACGAGATCTTCGGGCTGGGCCCCAGATACGCTGCGCTGCAGCCGAGGTGTCACCGGCAGCAGCACCTAGCCGCCCGGGGGTTATGCAGCCGTCGTCGCCCGACGCCGACCTGAAGGGCCGTCGACGAGCCGTCCTCCCTTATCGACGACCGACAAGGACTCTGCAGCCGAAATGCCGCTGGCAGCAGCACCAAGCCGCCCTCCGCTGCCGACCCCCGGCGAATACGCCGCCGCCGCAGCCCGATGGAAAGCCGAGGAGCTGTGCTGGTCATCCACCGAGCCTCCCCAGTTGGCCGGTCCGGAGCAACACTCGGCCCGTTATCCACCACCGACGCCGGCCCCTGCTCGACGAATCTGCCACGATGGCAGAAGACCGCTCGTTCCAGCACGTCCACGCCGCCGCTTTATCAGCGAGTGGCCCCGGTCCATGGACGACCTCTTCGGGGATTCACCGGTCCAGGACGGCGCGGAGTTGCCGACGAGATCTTCGGGCCGGGCCCCAGATACGCTGCACTGCAGCCGTGGTGTCACCAGCAGCAGCACCTCGCCGCCCGGAGGTTACGCAGCCGTCGTCGCCCGACGCCGACCTGAAGGGCCGTCGACGAGCCGTCTTCCCTTATGCTCGACGAATCCGCCACGATGGCAGAAGACCACTCGTCCCAGCACGTCCACGTCGCCGCTTTATCAGCGAGTGGCCCCGGTCCATGGACGACCTCTTCGGGGATTCACCGGACCAGGACGGCGCGGAGTTGCCGACGAGATCTTCGGGCCGGGCCCCAGATACGCTGCGCTGCAGCCGAGGTGTCACCGGCAGCAGCACCTAGCCGCCCGGGGGTTATGCAGCCGTCGTCGCCCGACGCCGACCTGAAGGGCCGTCGACGAGCCGTCCTCCCTTATCGACGACCGACAAGGACTCTGCAGCCGAAATGCCGCTGGCAGCAGCACCAAGCCGCCCTCCGCTGCCGACCCCCGGCGAATACGCCGCCGCCGCAGCCCGATGGAAAGCCGAGGAGCTGTGCTGGTCATCCACCGAGCCTCCCCAGTTGGCCGGTCCGGAGCAACACTCGGCCCGTTATCCACCACCGACGCCGGCCCCTGCTCGACGAATCCGCCACGATGGCAGAAGACCGCTCGTTCCAGCACGTCCACGCCGCCGCTTTATCAGCGAGTGGCCCCGGTCCATGGACGACCTCTTCGGGGATTCACCGGACCAGGACGGCGCGGAGTTGCCGACGAGATCTTCGGGCCGGGCCCCAGATACGCTGCACTGCAGCCGTGGTGTCACCAGCAGCAGCACCTCGCCGCCCGGAGGTTACGCAGCCGTCGTCGCCCGACGCCGATCTGAAGGGCCGTCGACGAGCCGTCTTCCCTTATGCTCGACGAATCCGCCACGATGGCAGAAGACCACTCGTCCCAGCACGTCCACGCCGCCGCTTTATCAGCGAGTGGCCCCGGTCCATGGACGACCTCTTCGGGGATTCACCGGACCAGGACGGCGCGGTGTTGCCGACGAGATCTTCGGGCCGGGCCCCAGATACGCTGCGCTGCAGCCGAGGTGTCACCGGCAGCAGCACCTAGCCGCCCGGAGGTTACGCAGCCGTCGTCGCCCGACGCCGACCTGAAGGGCCGTCGACGAGCCGTCTTCCCTTATGCTCGACGAATCCGCCACGATGGCAGAAGACCACTCGTCCCAGCACGTCCACGCCGCCGCTTTATCAGCGAGTGGCCCCGGTCCATGGACGACCTCTTCGGGGATTCACCGGACCAGGACGGCGCGGAGTTGCCGACGAGATCTTCGGGCCGGGCCCCAGATACGCTGCGCTGCAGCCGAGGTGTCACCGGCAGCAGCACCTAGCCGCCCGGGGGTTACGCAGCCGTCGTCGCCCGACGCCGATCTGAAGGGCCGTCGACGAGCCGTCCTCCCTTATCGACGACCGACAAGGACTCTGCAGCCGAAATGCCGCTGGCAGCAGCACCAAGCCGCCCTCCGCTGCCGACCCCCGGCGAATACGCCGCCGCCGCAGCCCGATGGAAAGCCGAGGAGCTGTGCTGGTCATCCACCGACCCTCCCCAGTTGGCCGGTCCGGAGCAACACTCGGCCCGTTATCCACCACCGATGCCGGCCCCTGCTCGACGAATCCGCCACGATGGCAGAAGACCGCTCGTTCCAGCACGTCCACGCCGCCGCTTTATCAGCGAGTGGCCCCGGTCCATGGACGACCTCTTCGGGGATTCACCGGACCAGGACGGCGCGGTGTTGCCGACGAGATCTTCGGGCCGGGCCCCAGATACGCTGCGCTGCAGCCGAGGTGTCACCGGCAGCAGCACCTAGCCGCCCGGGGGTTACGCAGCCGTCGTCGCCCGACGCCGATCTGAAGGGCCGTCGACGAGCCGTCCTCCCTTATCGACGACCGACAAGGACTCTGCAGCCGAAATGCCGCTGGCAGCAGCACCAAGCCGCCCTCCGCTGCCGACCCCCGGCGAATACGCCGCCGCCGCAGCCCGATGGAAAGCCGAGGAGCTGTGCTGGTCATCCACCGAGCCTCCCCAGTTGGCCGGTCCGGAGCAACACTCGGCCCGTTATCCACCACCGATGCCGGCCCCTGCTCGACGAATCCGCCACGATGGCAGAAGACCGCTCGTTCCAGCACGTCTACGCCGCCGCTTTATCTGCGAGTGGCCCCGGTCCATGGACGACCTCTTCGGGGATTCACCGGACCAGGACGGCGCGGTGTTGCCGACGAGATCTTCGGGCCGGGCCCCAGATACGCTGCGCTGCAGCCGAGGTGTCACCGGCAGCAGCACCTAGCCGCCCGGAGGTTACGCAGCCGTCGTCGCCCGACGCCGACCTGAAGGGCCGTCGACGAGCCGTCCTCCCTTATCGACGACCGACAAGGTCTCTGCAGCCGAAATGCCGCCGGCAGCAGCACCTAGCCGCCCTCCGCTGCCCGACGGAAAGCCGAGGAGCTGTGCGACGAGCTGTGCTCGTCATCCACCGAGCCTCCCCAGTCGGCCGGTCCGGAGCAACACTCGGCCCGTAATCGACCACCGACGCCGGCATCTGCTCAACGAAGCCGCCACGATGGCAGAGGACCGCTCGTCCACGCCGCCGCTTCATTAGCGAGTGGCCCCGGTGTGGGCTCATCGCCGCTTCATCCCGTTGCGGATGGCAACCACACCGCCACGTCCACGCCCATCGCAGACCGCCCAAGCGCCAGCTGACGAGGAGAAACAGCCACCCTCGGACCAGGGGCCCCCACCATTGGTCCCGCTGCGAGTGGCTACTACACTGCTGCGTCCACTACCATACCAGGCCACCCAAGCGCCTGCCAATGGGGAGAAGCAGCCGCCCTCGGACCAGGAGCCACCGCCACTAGCCCCGTTGCGAGCAGCCGTAGAGGGCTTCGGCGACCTTCCATTGAATCTGTTCGAGCAGATGGCCAAGGAGACCGGAAACAACAACCGACGCCGGCCCCTGCTCGACGAATCCGCCACGATGGCAGAAGACCGCTCGTTCCAGCACGTCCACTCCGCCGCTTTATCAGCGAGTGGCCCCGGTCCATGGACGACCTCTTCGGGGATTCACCGGACCAGGACGGCGCGGTGTTGCCGACGAGATCTTCGGGCCGGGCCCCAGATACGCTGCGCTGCAGCCGAGGTGTCACCGGCAGCAGCACCTAGCCGCCCGGAGGTTACGCAGCCGTCGTCGCCCGACGCCGACCTGAAGGGCCGTCGACGAGCCGTCCTCCCTTATCGACGACCGACGAGGACTCTGCAGCCGAAATGCCGACGGCAGCATCACCTAGCCGCCCTCCGCTGCCGACCCCCGGCGAATACGCCGCCGCCGCTGCCCGGCGGAAAGCCGAGGAGCTGTGCGTCGAGCTGTGCTCGTCATCCACCGAGCCTCCCCAGTCGGCCGGTCCGGAGCAACACTCGGCCCGTAATCAACCACCGACGCCGGCCCCTGCTCGACGAATCCGCCACGATGGCAGAAGACCACTCGTCCCAGCACATCCACGCCGCCGCTTCATCAGCGAGTGGCCCCGGTCCATGGACGACCTCTTTGGGGATTCACCGGACCAGAACGGCGCGGAGTTGCCGACGAGATCTTCGGGCCGGGCCCCAGAAACGCTGCGCTTCAGCCGATGTGTCACCGGCAGCAGAACCTAGCCGCCCGGAGATTACGCAGCCGTCGTCGTCCGACGCCGTCCTCCCTTATCGACGACCGACGAGGACTCTGCTGCCGAAATGCCGCCGGCAGCATCACCTAGCCACTCTCCGCTGCCGACCCAAGGCGAATACGCCGCCGCCGCAGCCCGACGGAAAGCCGAGGAGCTGTTTTTATATACGTTTATTATTTATTAACTACACTTAACAAATACTGTACAACAAACTAGGCATTGACGGGGCCAAAGGCCCGCATTGTGCGGTACGGCCGCAAAGCAATGCTTCGCACAATAGAAGGCCGCTCAGCCAGTCCGCTCGTTTCGTGCTCTCTCCAGCGACCTGAGGGATTTCATCAGCTTAGCTGAGAATTCCGCCACCGCATCCCACGTCCTTTGGTTCGACAGCATCAACGGCACCAGCGTGTCTACCCTGATCGCTGACCCCGCTTCCGCCTCCAGCTCGTCCCTCTCCTCGTCGAATCGGCGGCATTCGAAGAAGACGTGTCGCGCATCCTCGATTATCCCGGATCCGCACTCCGGGCATCCATCCTCCGTGTCATGGCCGAACCTTTTCAAATAGCTGCGGAAGCAGCCATGCCCTCTTAGCACCTGGGTTAGGTAAAAGTCTACCTCCCCGTGCTTCCGCTCCATCCAGGCCTCGATGTTGGGGATGAGCCTATGCGTCCATCGTCCCTTGGTCGAGGCATCCCACCTGGCCTGCCAGCTCCCATAGCTCCTTGCCCTGGCCGCGCTTTTCAGCTCGGCAGTCGTGGCTCTTTCGGGTCCTTGTTGGCTGTGCAACGCAGCACGGATGTCCGACTTCTCGCGGACCAACTCCTTCAGTGGGACTAGGCCGGCTAGCACCAGTACCGCGTCGTCCGAAATCGTACGGAAGGCGCTCGCCACTCGGATGGCACAGAGTCTATAAGTTGACTCGACTCCCCGCATGAAGGACTTCTTCTTCAACGCCACAGCCCACACCGGCGCCGCATAGAGCAGTTGGGAGGTGACGACGCTTACCAGCAGCCTTCTTGCGTTCTGCTTGGGTCCTTGTGTATTTCTTCTGGGCGTACTGGAGATGCTCCTTGAAGCAAAGCCTGGTGTCGAGGAGAACTCCAAGGTACTTCACAGCCCTCTGCGACTCGATCACGGCTCCGCCAACCTGGATCTCGGCCGTTTCCACCTTTTTCCGGCTCGAAATAAGGACCGCCTCCGTCTTGTGCGCCGCTAGCTCCAGACCAGCGCTCGAGAGCCACGATTCGATCGCCTTGATCGCAGCATTCGCCTTAATCTCTGCAGCCGTGCGCTCCTTCGCAACTACCACCACCGCTACGTCGTCGGCGAAGCCTACGATAGTGGTGTCGCTGGGCATCGGGAGTCGTAGAACCCCGTCGTACATGGTATTCCAGAGCAGGGGTCCCAACACGGAGCCCTGAGGGACTCCGGCTGAGACTTCGTATACTCTGGAACCCACATCGTGTCCACAATGAGCACCCTCTGGCTGAAATAGCTCCTAGCTATCTCCAGTAGGTACCCTGGGATGTTCAGCGCAGCGAGGGACTCCAGCGTCCGGTTCCAGTCGGCAGTGTTGAAGGCGTTCCTTACGTCCAGCGTGACTACTAAGCAGTAATTTTTGGAGCCGCCTTTCCACCTTGTTCCTGCGATCGCCGTTTCCGCTATCTCCTTCACCATCTCGATCGCGTAAAGCGTTGACCTCCCCTTTCTAAAGCCAAACTGGCTAGGAGAGAGGCCCCCTGCCCTCTCGATGGCGGCATTCAGCCTTGCTGCTATCACCTTCTCGAACACCTTGCCAGTGGTGTCGGTAAGGCAGATAGGCCTGTAGGAGGATGGCTCCCCAGGCGGTTTGCCTGGCTTAGCTAGCAGCAGGAGCTTTTGCCTCTTCCATCTTTCCGGAAATGTACCCTCCTGGAGGCATTTGGCGTATAGGGTGGCGAACTCCTTTGGGTGAAGCGCGATAGCCAGCTTCAGGGCCCTGTTAGGTACTGCGTCCGGCCCAGGCGCCTTTTTGGTGCGAACGCTGCTTCCCGTCCGGATCACCTCGTCCTCGGAGACCTCACAGTCGACGTTGGGGTGGCGCTCCGCACTGGGCTGCGTCATCACCACCGGGGCTCCCCTCGGGAACAGTGCCTGCACTATGGAGTCCAGGGCTTCCGGGTCCGAAGGTGCCGTGCTGCCTGCTTTCAGCCCTTTGACCACCAATCTGTAGGCACCGCCCCAGGGATCGTTTTCCGCCTCGTCGCAGAGCCGCAGAAAGCACTCTCTCTTTGCCTCCCTTATGGCCCTCCTGGCCGACTTGTAGGCTTCGCTGCACTCGACCAGTCGAGAGGAGCCACGTGCACGGGTCATTTGCCTCTGAGCATGGAGGCACTTGGACCGGAGATCGGCTATCTCGTCGCTCCACCAGAACGTTGGCCTTTGGTTCCTCCGACATGTCCCTCTCAGCCGCATGCTCTGGTCGCAGGCATGCTCCAGGGCTGCTGCGATCTGGTTTGCAGCCTCGTTGGCATCACCCAGTGCCTCGGCTGACAAGCCGTCCAGCGCGTTGGCGAATGCCTGGGTGCGCAGCGTGTCCGGCCGGTAGGCTCTCCTGGGCCGCGGCAGTGTGCGGGTGTTCCCCTCCGGCGCACCCACGGTGCATAGGATCGCCTCGTGGTCGCTCCCGGTGTAAGCGTCGCTGACTCCCCAGTTAGCGTCGTGGGAAATTGCACTGCTCACAAAGGTCAGGTCGATTATTGAGGCGGCTCCTGCTCTGGCAAACGTGTGCCTCATCCCGTCGTTGAGGAGGACTACGTCCGTCGAGGCAAATGCCTCCAGCACCGCGCGTCCCCTGGCGTTAGTGGAGACGGATCCCCACTCGAGGGCCCAGGCGTTGAAATCGCCTCCGACTACAACCTTGGCCCTGCCACGCATGTCGCTGCATAGGTTGTCTAGGATCCTGCTAAATGCATCCAGCGGGAGACTGGGGGCCAAGTAGCAGCTGTAAATGCAAAAGCCGCTGACTTCCGCCCGCACAAACCCATCGGCTGAAAGGATGTTGGACATCCGCCGCTGTCCGTCGCCACAGAGCCAAAGGGCCGCCTTGCCGGAGCGGTCCTTCGCCACAGAGCCAAAGGGCCGCCTTGCCGGAGCGGTCCTTCGCCCATGCTCCTCCCTCCCTCGCCTTATATGGTTCGCTAAGTATAGCGACGTCCGCCGCTACCTCGCTCACCGTCTGCAGAAGCAGGTCCTGCGCCGCTCTGCAGTGATTCAAGTTAATTTGGATCAACTGCATGCAGGCATACGGTTCCCTTTCCCTCTGTTCGAGGCTGGGCAGCCCGTGCCGCCTGCCTGGTGCCTCGTCTCCTTGCTGCCAGCCGCCTTGCACAGGAAACACGATGGCTCTTTGGAACAATCGGCCGCCTTGTGTCCCATCTCTCCGCATTTGATGCAACAGGCACTCCTATCCACCGGGTTCTTGCAGTGGATCGCAATGTGCCCGGTTTCCAGGCACCTGAAGCACCTCGGTGGCCGGTTCTTTCGCGGATCCTACAGGTTGACCATCCGATTCGCACCTCTCCGCGCTGAAGGACTGCCTTGCCCAATGGGACGGGCAGGCTGACCACCGCCAGCTGCGTCTCTGAGCGGCCACTGCGCATGCTCCGGACTCTCACCCGTTCTGCCTCGAAGTTGAACTGGACGGCAATAGCGGCGCAGACCTCCTTCTTCAAGCTGATAGAGTCGATGTTCCGTACCTCCAGAACCAGCACTTTCGTGTCCTCCGTCGACGCACGCACAGTCGCGGAGTCCCCGAGCACCCTCTCGGTGCTCTCCTTCATCTCCTCGGCGCTCTCAGCTCTCCCTTTTGCCACCTCTAGGAGCAGGTTGCCGTTTTTGGTGCGCCGAACCTTTGAGACGCAGGCGCCCAGGTCCGACAACTGCTTGTCGTCCCTCCTGGTCACCATGGCTAGTACCTCGCTGTAAGACTTGCCGTTTGCTTGCACGATGACAGCATTGGGTCGTCCACGGCGCGCTGCCCTCGGCTTCTTGGCGACTACCCTCCATTCCCCGGTGGGCTTTGCGGGGTTCTCGAGGATCCGGGTGGCGGTGTGTGCCTCCGCGGGTTCTGAGTGGGCTCCTTGAGTCTTTTTTCGGGGCTTCCTGGGCCCCTTCTCGCTTCCCTACTGCGTTGCGCCCGCTGGTTTAGGGGCAGGCACAGGCGCGGGTAGTTCCGGCCAGTTTGGCTGACTAAGCCTACGCCAGGGCTCTGTTTGGGCTGTAGCCTCCTTCTTCCCGACAGTCGCTGTCTGCTGCTCCTTGCCGGCGCTGCGTGTGCTCTGGGCGCATTTTGGGCACAGACTGGTCCCGACGTCGCACTCCTGCCTTTCTTTGGTACCCGCGGCTGCCGCTCTGCTCACCGCCAGAATGCTCGCATGTAGCGCCTTCATTTTGGCAAACAGCTCCCTCGTGGAGACGGTGATGTGGCGCGTCGTCTTATCCATCATCTTCGTGGAGGCTTCCTGCAGCAGCTTTCCCAGCTCCTGGAGATCCTGCAGGCTGGCTGCCTCCTCTGACGCCTTAGCCGAGGAGCTGTGCGTCGAGCTGTGCTCGTCATCCACCGACCCTCCCCAGTCGGCCGGTCCGGAGCAACACTCGGCCCGTAATCAACCACCGACGCCGGCCCCTGCTCGACGAATCCGCCACGATGGCAGAAGACCACTCGTCCCAGCACGTCCACGCCGCCGCTTTATCAGCGAGTGGCCCCGATCCATGGACGACCTCTTCGGGGATTCACCGGACCAGGACGGCGCGGAGTTGCCGACGAGATCTTCGGGCCGGGCCCCAGAAACGCTGCGCTTCAGCCGAGGTGTCACCGGCAGCAGCACCTAGCCGCCCGGAGGTTACTCAGCCGTCGTCGCCCCCCGGCGAATACGCCGCAGCCGCAGCCCGACGGTAAGCCGAGGAGCTGTGCGATGAGTTGTGCTCGTCATCCACCGAGCCTCCCCAGTTGGCCGGCCCGGAGCAACACTCGGCCCGGTATCGACCACCGACGCCGGCCCCTGCTCGACGAATCCGCCACGATGGCAGAAGACCGCTCGTCCCAGCACGTCCTCGCCGCCGCTTCATCAGCGAGTGGACCCGGCCCATGGACGACCTCTTCGGGGATTCACCGGACCAGGACGGCGCGGAGTTGCCGACGAGATCTTCGGGCCGGGCCCCAGATACGCTGCGCTTCAGCCGAGGTGTCACCGGCAGCAGCGCCTACCCGCCCGGAGGGTACGCAGCCGTCGTCGCCCGACGCCGACCTGAAGGGCCGTCGACGAGCCGTCCTGCCTTATCAACGACCGACGAGGACTCTGCAGCCGAAATGCCGTCGGCAGCAGCACCTAGCCGCCCTCCGCTGCCGACCCCCGGCGAATACGTCGCCGCCGCTGCCCTGCGGAAAGCCGAGGAGCTGGGCGACGAGCTGTGCTCGTCATCCACCGAGCCTCCCCAGTCTGCCGGTCCGGAGCAACACTCGACCCGTAATCGACCACCGACGCCGGCCCCTGCTCGACGAAGCCGCCACGATGGCAGAAGACCGCTCGTCCACGCCGCCGCTTCATTAGCGAGTGGCCTTGGTGTGGGCTCATCGCCGCTACGGCCCGCTACGGATGGCAACCACACCGCCACGTCCACGCCCATCCCAGGAAGTCCACGCCGCCGCTTTATCAGCAAGTGGCCCCGGTCCATGGACGACCTCTTCGGGGATTCACCGGACCAGGAGTTGCCAAGGAGATCTTCGGGCCGGGCCCCAGATACGCTGCGCTGCAGCCGAGTTGTCAGCCATTGGTCCCGCTGCGAGTGGCTACTACACTGCCGCGTCCACTACCATACCAGGCCACCCAAGCGCCTGCCAACGGGGAGAAGCAGCCGCCCTCGGACCAGGAGCCACCGGCAGCAGCACCTAGGCGCTCTCCGCTGCCAACCCCCGGCTAATACGCCGCCGCCGCTGCCCGACGGAAAGCCGAGAAGCTGTGCGACGAGCTGTGTGCTCGTCATGCACCGAGCCTCCCCATTCGGCCGATCCGGAGCAACACTCGGCCCGACCACCGACTCCGGCCCCTGCTCGACGAATCCGCCACGATGGCAGAAGACCGCTCGTCCCAGCAAGTCCTCGCCGCCTCTTTATCAGCGATTGGCCCCGGTCCATGGACGACCTCTTCGGGGATTCACCGGACCAGGACGGCGCGGAGTTGCCGAGGAGATCTTCGGGCCGGGCCCCAGATACGCTGCGCACCACACCGGCACGTCCACAGCCATCCCAGACCGCCCAAGCGCCAGCTGACGAGGAGAAGCAGTTACCCTCGGACCAGGGGCCACCACTATTGGTCCCGTTGCGAGTGGCTACTACACTGCCGCGTCCACTACCATCCCAGGGCACCCAAGCGCCTGTCAGCGGGGAGAAGCAACCGCCCTCGGACCAGGAGCCACCGCCACTGGCCCCGCTGCGAGCAGCCGTAGAGTGCTTCGGCGACCTTCCACCGAATCTGTTCGAGCAGATGGCCAACGGGACCGGAATCAACCACCGACGCCGGCCCTTGCTCGACGAATCCGCCACGATGGCAGAAGAGCGCTCGTCCCAGCACGTCCACGCCGCCGCTTTATCAGCGAGTGGCCCCGGTCCATGGACGACCTCTTCGGGGATTCACCGGACCAGTACGTTGCCGAGGAGATCTTCGGGCCGGGCCCCAGATACGCTGCGCTGCAGCCAAGGTGTCACCGGCAGCAGCACCTACCCGCCCGGAGGTTACGCAGCCGTCGTCGCCCGACGCCGACGCCGACGCCGACCTGAAGGGCCGTCGACGAGCCGTCCTGCCTAATCGACGACCGACGAGGACTCTGCAGCCGAAATGCCGCTGGCAGCAGCACCTAGGCGCCCTCCGCTGCCGACCCCCGGCGAATACGCCGCCGCCGCTGCCCGACGGAAAGCCGAGGAGCAACACTCGGCCCGTAATCGACCACCGAACCGGCCCCTGTTTGACCAATCCGCCACGATGCCAGAAGACCGCTCGTCCCAGCACGTCCACGCCGCCGCTTTATCAGCGAGTGGCCCCGGTCCATGGACGACCTCTTCGGGGATTCACCGGACTAGGACGGCGCGGATTTGCCGAGGAGATCTTCGGGCTGGCCCCCAGATACGCTGCGCTGCAGCCGAGGAGTCACCGCCAGCAGCACCTAGCCGCCCGGCGGTTACGCAGCCGTCGTCGCATGACGCCGACCTGAAGGGCCGTCGACGAGTCGTCCTGCCTTATCGACGACTGACGAGGACTCTGCAGCCAAAATGCCGCCGGCAGCAGCACCTAGGCGCTCTCCGTTGCCGACCCCCGGCGAATACACCGCCGCCGCTGCCCGACGGAAAGCCGAGGAGCTGTGCGACAAGCTGTGCTCGTCATCCACCGAGCCTCCCCAGTCGGCCGGTCCGGAGCAACACTCGGCCCGTAATCGACCACCGACGCCGGCCCCTGCTCGACGAAGCCGCCACGATGCCAGAAGACCGCTCGTCGACGCCGCCGCTTCATTAGCGAGTGGCCCCGGTGTGGGCTCATCGCCGCTTCGGCCCGCTGCGGATGGCCGCTTTATCAGCAAGTGGCCCCGGTCCATGGACGACCTCTTCGGGGATTCACCGGACCAGGACGGCGCGGATTTGCCGAGGAGATCTTCGGGCCGGCCCCCAGATACGCTGCGCTGCAGCCGAGGTGTCACCGCCAGCAGGACCTAGCCACCCGGCGGTTACGCAGTCGACCTCTTCGCCGGCCCCTGCTCGACGAATCCGCCACGATGGCAGAAGACCGCTCGTCCCAGCACGTCCACGCCGCTGCTTTATCAGCAAGTGGCCCCGGTCCATGGACGACCTCTTCGGGGATTCACCGGACCAGGACGGCGCGGAGTTGCCGACGAGATCTTCGGGCCGGAACCCAGATACGCTGCGCTGCAGGCGAGGTGTCACCGGCAGCAGCACCTAGCCGCCCAGAGGTTACGCAGCCGTCATCGCCGGACGCCGACCTGAAGGGCCTTCGACGAGCCGTCCTCCCTTATCGACGACAGACGAGGAATCTGCAGCCGAAATTCCGCCGGCGGCAGCACCTAGCCGCCCTCCGACCCCGGGCGAATACGCCGCCGCCGCTTCCCGACGGAAAGCCGAGGAACTGTGCTCTTCATCCACCGAGCCTCCCCAGTTGGCCGGTGCGGAGCAACACTCGGCCCGTTTTCGACCACCGACTCCGGCCCCTGCTCGACGAATCCGCTACGATGGCAGAAGACCGCTCGTCCCCGCCGCCGCTTCATTAACGTGTGGCCCCGGTGTAGGCTCATCGCCGCTTCGGCCCGCTGCGGATGGCAACCACACCGGCACGTCCACAGCCATCCCAGACCGCCCAAGCGCCAGCTGACGAGGAGAAGCAGTTACCCTCGGACCAGGGGCCACCACCATTGGTCCCGTTGCGAGTGGCTACTACACTGCCGCGTCCACTACCATCCCAGGGCACCCAAGCGGCTGTCAGCGGGGAGAAGCAGCCGCCCTCGGACCAGGAGCCACCGACACTGGCCCCGCTGCGAGCAGCCGTAGAGTGTGTGACGACACGACTGGTCGCCACAACCTTATATATATGTCGGAGACCTAGGTGGTGGTGTTGGAGACATCGGTTCATCCTCCATGATTCTGCAGTTTTTCTGAGTTTCGCACAGCAAGTCGCCTGGGTGTGTTCCTTGTCCGTTCTGAAGTGAATAGCCGTTCACCTCCATTGCCATTCACCTGTCATAGGTCTCTTTTCCTATCTCACCACACCAGTCAATTATCTCACCATGCTTTCACAGCACACTACTCAGCTGAACACCCCAGACGCCATGCTCACTTGAGTTACACTCAAATGATGCTCACTCAACTCATCAGAATATTACACACTTCTTTATTCTACATGGAGCTCATTATTTTGGTTACATTCGGATTTAGCGTAGTTAGATTTACGAATCTACGACACGGCCTTCCTGACATTTCACGCGTCCTCGCGTGTCGTGTCTTCTAATTACTCTAAACATGACAGTAATTTTAATTAGTTCTCATTTGTTTCTCTATTTGATCTAAACTTAATACTTCGTTTTATTCATTTCTTTCCTATCAAATAAACATTACTGTCCTTTCTTACATTGAATTTTCAAATCAATAATATCAAGATCATAAAGTTATTTAATTAATTTAATTATAATAGCGTCCCGTGCCTTGCTCAAATTTTTTTTTTTTGTTTGTCTCTGATTTTCATTCTCTTCTCGTACCATGACTTTTACTCATCATCTCGTCAATTGGTACTCTCAGGCTCTTGCTGCACACCCGGCAACGCTCACACGCACTTTTCGCGTCACGGTCTCTCTCTCTGGACCCTCATAGCCCCCGCCATGTAGTTTCTGCGCAGCAACTACATGGTGCGGCTGCAGCCTATCATCATTCATCTTACGAGTGCCTCAGCCGGCGATCTCTCGTATTGATCTTCATCCACCTCAACAGGCATCGCATTCATCTACATCCACCTCTGCAGGCATCGCTCGCAACTGCTCGTGGGCATACTTATAAATTCACTTACTTGACAGAGATTTTAAGACATACCGGTCACCATCAAGCTTTTCTATTATCACAAAGGGTCCTTTAAACTTCGGATCCAGCTTTGATTGGTTCCGTTCTTCGTTTTTGAGCAAGACATGGTCGCCCACCTTATAACTAACAATCTTAGCTTAATTTTTATCAAATCGTTGTTTTTCATATTCGGCATTTTTTTCTATATTTTGCAAGGCTCTCTCTCTACTACATTCAGTATCAATTTCTTCCTCCTCCACCAACGGCATCATCCCCATAGGCCTGGCCTCTTTGCCAATCAATAATTCTAATGGACTAATTTTTGTTACTCTATTGGCTGTGCAATTCATAGCCAACTGCACCTCTTTTAAAGCTTCTTGCCAAGACCTCTCACTCGTCTCTACCGCTGTCAACATTGCTTTCATTGTACTCATGACGCACTCTACCTGACCATTCGCGCGGCTAGCTCCTGTTGCTATCAGGTGTAAATCGATTTTTAGTGATGAACAAAACTGCTTAAAGTCGTTACTAGCAAAGCTACGGCCTTGGTCGGCAATCACACGACTAGGTACTCCAAACATGCATATGGTAGACTTTAGTGCATCAATGCAGCTATTTGTGTCAAGGCTAAGTGTGTGATGTAAATGAACATATTTTGTGAAGGCATCGATTTGCACTATCACATACTCTTTTATGTCACTCTTACCACTCAACTTGCCACTTATATCCATATGCACTGTATGCCATGGTATACAGACTTTTGGTATGGGATGGAGTTCTATTTGTGCCTTGCCCGAAGTTGATTTTGAAAGTTTGCATGTGATGCAATTCTCAACAAACTTTCTCACGTATTTGGACATATTCGAAAACCAATACTGTGTATATACCTTGTCCAAGGTTTTCTCCCAGCCTAAGTGCATTATGGCCTCATGAACGTGATTGATTACTGACCATCTAAATGCTCGCGGTATCACCGGAAGACATCGATTTCGTCCATTTCTTTGTATCTTCCTATATAACATGCCAGATCGCAATTCATACGTTTTCGCGTCTTCATGATTCAGTTCGTTATTTTGCAACTTTGTTATTAATTCTGAAATTTCCGAATCTCGATGCTGCTCTGCGAGTAACCAGTTATCTGTGATGTCTGCTAGTTCTACGCGCACCTCAGCTACTTTAGTGAAATTGGTAGCCTTATTATCCGGTAGTGGATTTCGGGAAAAAAAATCAACATGTGCCATGCTATTTCCCTTCCTATATTCAACCTCAAACTCAAAGGACTGTAAATATGCCCACCAACGATGAACCCTCGGCGTTAAATCTTTTTTATGTCGACTAGCTTTGAGTGAGTTGCAGTCTGTGAACACCACAAATGGGCGGACATGTAAGTAATGGCGAAAATGCTTGACTGCATTATACACAGCCAGTGTTTCCAGTTCGTATGAATGGTCGTGCTTATCGCGCCGCTCAAATTTGCTATTTTTCGACGTTAGCAAGTACAAAGGTTTCATTAGTTCGGAAAATCGGGGGACGAATTGTCGAAAATAAGATGACAAGCCAATAAATTGTCTCAGTTGAGTAACAGTTTGTGGTGGTGGCAATGCGGCCAATGCCTGAATCTTCCGCGAGTTTGGTCTTATTTCACCATTCTCAATTTTATACCCTAAATACTCAACACTTGATTGTAGAAAGGAACACTTGCCTATATTGTAAGAAAACCCAGCACTAGTCAGTCTTTGCAACACCTCCTGAAGTCTCGTAAAAGCCTCCTTTTGTAGTAGCAACAATTAGGACATCGTCAATGTAAACAATCGCATACGAATATGCCACTTCACCCAATGCTCGCATTATAGATCGCTGAAACACTGACGATGCATTCTTCAAGCCAAAGGGCATGGCTACGAATTCGTATTGACCTTCTGTTGTAACAAATGCCGTGCGCTCAATCGAGTCGGGATGTATTGGTATCTGATAGAAACCGCTTGCCATGTCAAGACAGGAGAAATACTTGCCAGCGCGCAATCTATCGATTTGGTCTGATATTAGGGGAAAAGGGAATTTATCTGCGACGGTGTTAGTATTTAACTCTCGATAATCTATACACAAACGATCACTACCATCCTTCTTTTTAACTAGCAACATCGGACTCGCAAAAGGGGAGCAGCTTGGCCGTATAACTCCGCAAGCTAAGAGTTCTTGTATTTTGTCCCTTACTAGTAATTTTTCTTCCACGCTCAATCTATACGGACGCCTCATTACCGTTTTACAGGCGTCAATCAGACGGATTTCTAATTCACCCGTAGTGACTCGACGATTAGGTATGCCATTTATAAACGCTGATGCATGCGACTTTAATATTTCCGCTAGTACAACTCGGTCTGACTGACTTAAATTTACAACTCCATTTACTGTATCCATGAGATTCAATTCAGCAATGCACGACACGGTGTTGACAGTCCTGATCCTCTGTAAAACAAACTTATTAGCATCTATGGTTACACCAAAGTCCTGACCTAGAATTTCACGGCCAATCAGCACATCATACTTTAAATATTTGTCCATAACAACGTGAAACAAAATCTCGATGGAAAATTCACCTATTGTTACAGTAGAAAGAATTTGAACTGTACTAATCACAGAACCATGACCAATGCCACTTATATGTACAGTATTGTTTAGCCTCTTGCCCGTGAACTTATCAGCTAATTTTTCTTTTAATAAGGAACATTCGGCTCCTGAATCAAAAAAGTATGAAACGGCCTCACCCTGCTGGTATAGGGTCCCCTTCGGATCGACTACGGTGCACGCATCCACTCGCTTCTCGTATGTGTTGCCCTTGGTTGACGATGATGTGACTGTACATTTGCTTGCAATATGGCCCGGCTGGCCACACTTGAAGCAGGTTACAACCGACATGTCCCTCTTCGGTATGGTGCTGCTGCGAGTCAGGTTACTTTTTGAGTCACTTCCGCTTCCAGAATTTTTGATGCGGCAGTCCGCCACCTTATGGCCAGATTTGCCACAATAGTGGCACTTTCCTTGCCACGACGATCGCTGCTTCTTCCGCTCTGGGCCACCAGTGTGGTCTGGTGTGTTGCTATCACTGCGCTTTCCAAAGGAATAGGCGCGCAATTGTTGCTCCAGTTCACTGCGAGTTTTAATATTCGTGGTGAATAATAAATGCTGCAGTCGTTTGTCTATTTGCGCGGTATGTGCCAGCACGACAGATACCGCAATTTCTTCGTTGCTCATGTTCTTCCATTTCGATTGCAGCGATGTTACTTGTCTACTGGCATACACAGCAACGCACTCGTTTAGCTTTGGTCCGCTGCTAAACATGTTCAATAAGGACGCGGCTGGCGTCTCTACACCTTCATATTGCTGAAGAAACAATTCACGGAACTCTGGCCACTTTATTCCAGTGTAGCAGATATGAGACAGCCATTGGGATGCTCCTCCTTCCAACGAGTTGCTCAGCGCCATAACGAGAGCGCTTCCCTCCAGCATGTTCTCCGCCATGATGATGTCAACGGTTTTGCACCAAGCAGCCGCGTCTGCATTCGCGTTGTCAGGGCAAAACTTTGGTAGCGTCACTTTGTTGTTGGGTTGCGTCGCCATTTTGTTGGTTTGCATGGATTTGAGTAAGTCCATGAAATTTTTGTTTTGCGCTTCCAATAAGGCACGCAATTGGTCGTTCGACAGGCTTTGTGGCACGGCCGATCCCACTTCTGATGTCGGAGACCTAGGTGGTGGTGTTGGAGACATCGGTTCATCCTCCATGATTCTGCAGTTTTTCTGAGTTTCGCACAGCAAGTCGCCTGGGTGTGTTCCTTGTCCGTTCTGAAGTGAATAGCCGTTCACCTCCATTGCCATTCACCTGTCATAGGTCTCTTTTCCTATCTCACCACACCAGTCAATTATCTCACCATGCTTTCACAGCACACTACTCAGCTGAACACCCCAGGCGCCATGCTCACTTGAGTTACACTCAAATGATGCTCACTCAACTCATCAGAATATTACACACTTCTTTATTCTACATGGAGCTCATTATTTTGGTTACATTCGGATTTAGCGTAGTTAGATTTACGAATCTACGACATATATATGTAAATAATACCCTACAATTTAAGCTTAGACCTAATCATGTACATATTATACCTAAAATTAAGACTAAAACTAAGCACACACACTCGCCCACACACTCACACACGGGAGTGAAGTGAAGTTGCCGAGTACGGATGCACCGAGGAGGCGCTCCCGCGTGATCCGCGTTGTGTGTGGGCTGCGGCATGTCCCCAACGTACCTGGGTGCAGGCCGGACGAGTGAGGCAGTGGGGAACACTCACCTGCAGCGGCAAGCCTTGGATGTCCACGGATGACCAAGTAAATCCGAATTACAAAACCTGTGATTTGGGCCGGCGGCGAGAGCGGAGAGAGTGGTGAGAGCATTCCTTCCAGTTTCTTGCCACATTGTTGTTGCCTCCTCCAGTCCAGTGCAATATGCCTTCCACGGTAAATGTGGCTGCCCCCGCAGCATATGCCAGTCACGCCAGCTGATGGACAGATCAGCTGCGATCCAGTGTTGGGTAGCTCCCAGTTCTGCATCAGTCTGGCAACCCCTCGCCGCCACCAGGTGGCGCTGAGCGGATCCACCCAGCAGTTGGCGATAGTGTGCCAACCTTAGCTGACGACGAAAGCTGCATGATACAGCACGCACATGTCAGACACCGATCCAGGAGGTAGCATACCTTTCAGGGCTGCTGCTCCGGATCCTTGGCTCGAGGAAGTGGGATCATCACGAGACTCGTGATCAAGGCCCGCACAGGGGATTAAATGGTGGTGAAGGTCAAGGAGCTGACCAACAGCCAACCCCTCCGCTTTGCGGTCCACCTTTAAAATCGGGGCTCTGGCGACCGAGCAGGGGCGGTATAACCCCCACCTGCTAAGTCTCGGGGAAACCCCTGACCATCGAGGGACCCCATAAGTGCACTCGCCTTCCCTCCACACTCCTCCACGTAGCGTCTGTCCCATAATGGGCGGCTATGTGATCTGCGTCTGCGCCACATTGGCCGGCAGAAGAACAAACCTGGCAGCAGGCTCTAGCTGCATCAAATCTCCCAAACCCAGGCAGCGTCTGTCCCACATTGGGCGGCGACCTGGTCTGCGTCTGAGCCACATTGGCCGGCAGTTAAACATACCTGGCAGGAGGTATAAAATGCAGCCCTTGCATTGGGCCAAAATGCAAACTAAATTGGAATGTCTTCGCAAAACGAGAATACTCCAGGTGGCAGAGAATACTCCAGGTGGTGGAGACCCCGCGGCCAGGGCAAGGATTCTGGAGGCCCTAAAAACATTCCCCCAAGCACTGACGTGGCGGTGGCTGACTTGGCCGCCACGGTAGTTAATACGCCAAGCCAAGACGACGAGAGAGATGACGGTCCCATGGCCTTTAGAAGGAGCAGCAGGGTTCTAAGATCCCCGCTCCTCCAAGCGAGCAAGGCTCCAGTACCGACAGCAGAAGAGAATGCGGACTCCCTAACTCCTAAAAGGACACGGGACGCCGCCAGCCCAGCAGGCTCTCAGCGCGAGACGCCTCCTAAAAGATGCAGGGAATCCCAGTGTCTTAAAAACATCGCGGAGCTGGGCAAGATCCTGGATGATGTCCTCGACGACATCAACAACAAGCAGGTCCGGCACATAACCTTGGTTATGAAGACCAAGCTGGCGAGGGTGAAAGACCTGCAAGCCGACATAGGCGAGTGGCTTAACTCTGCTCGGAAACCCGAGGAGACAGATCGACCCGAACCTGTAGTAGCATGCCACAATTGCTCTCAGGGCGGGAAGAAGACAGAGAGCACCCAGAGACGGGACGCAGTGCAGCAAACCCCCAAGGTCTGGAGCAAGGACTGCGCAACGCAGACGCAGGCGCCGCGAGCCCCGACCACCACCGAGAATCCGCAAGTAAGGGCGACCAACACGAGCGCGAAGAATCAGCGGCGTGCCCCCACGCCGGCTGAAGCTGCTAAGCAGGGGAAAACCTCCGTAAGAGGGACACCCGCGGCCAGCGTACCCAAACCAAGGGCACCCAACCCGCAGCCAATCGGTCCAGCGTCTGAAGGCCCAGAAGCCGAGAGAGGCACCTGGAGAACCTTCACGAGGAAAAAGCGGCGCAAGAAGAACGAGGCTCCTCATCGGTCCCGCCCGGACGCAGTCATTATAGCCGCGAAAGGGAAAACTTACAGCGAAATCCTGGCCATGGTCACCAGAAGGGACAACAGCCAGCTTGCAGGCCTGGGTAACTGCGTCAAAAAGGTTAGACGAACCACAAACGGCAACCTTTTGCTAGAGATGGCGAAGGATAGCGCCGAGAGTGCAGCGTCAATGCGAACGAGCATTGCGCAGGTGCTTGGCGACACGGCGGAGGTTCGGACGATGTCAGAGGACTCAAAGGTCTCGATACTCGAGATCCGAGAGTTGGACGCCCTGACCAAGGAGCCCGAGATTGTGGCCGCGATCGCGGAGCAATTCAGCTTGGATGGGGCCAAGGTCAAGGTGCGGAGCCTTCGCCCGGGCTATGCTGAGTCCCAGACGGCAATAATTAGCCTCCCGTGCCCCCTGGCCAAGGCGGTGCTCAAGAGAGGTTCTCTGCGCATAGGCTGGACCTCCTGCACGATCAGGGAGAGGACAGGCCCCCCAAGATGCTACCGGTGTCTTGAGGCTGGCCACCTGGCCTCAAACTGCAAAAGCGTTACTGACCGGAGTGGGTGCTGCATAAGATGCGGGGAGAGTGGACACAAAGCCGCAAAGTGCCCCAACGAGCAGAAATGCTTCCTTTGCGCTGCTTCCGGCAAGAACAAGACGAGGCACCAGGCAGGCAGCAAAAGCTGCCCGTCCAGGAGCTCCAGTAGCAGTGGCGCCGGCCCCCGAAACGCGCCATGCAGTTGATTCAGCTGAACCTGAATCACTGCAGGGCAGCGCATGATCTGCTGATGCAGACGGTGCGCGACCTGGACGCGGATGTGGCGGTGCTCAGCGAGCCATACAAGGCACACATGGTTGGGGCATGGACCGGACTGGCAAAGTTGCGCTGTGGATGTGTGGGCGGGAACCCGCTCACATGTCCGACGTCAGATCGGCGGATGGCTTCGTTCGCGGTGGAGTAGGCGGGGTGTGGGTGTACAGCTGCTACCTGGCACCAAGCCTCACCCTGGAGGCCTTCAGCAGTATCATCGACGAGCTCAGTGATGACATCCGGGGACGGAGCAACACACTAGCGGCGACTTCAACGCTTGGGCTCAGGATTGGGGGTCGCCCTCAACCAACGCCAGAGGTCGCATCATCCTGGAGGCCTTCGCCTCCCTGGATATCGCTCTGCTCAACGAGGGTACCCAGCATACCTTCAACAGAGCGGGAGCAGGGTCCGTTATAGACCTCACCTACGCTAGCAGTGCACTAGCCTGCCTAGCCAGGTGGAGGATCAGCGAGATCTATACAGCCAGCGATCATGAGGCCATCCTCGTCTCCCTCGGCGAGAACTCACCGAGCAGGACGATCCCGCCAAGTGCAAATAAGGCGTTCCGGCAGGACACGCTCAACGCCCAAGTGTTCACGAGCGCCTTAGCGGGCCTAGCGACTGACGAGACGGACAGCGCCAACGATGCTGCGCTCAAACTGGCGGTCGCTGTCGAGCGAGCATGCAAGGCAAGCATGCAGCAGCGGAAAACTTTCCGGAAGCACCACTCGCCCGTTTACTGGTGGAACGACGACATTGCCTGCCTCCGAGCTAGGAGGCTCGTCCTGTAGCGACGCACGTAGCGACCTTAAAACCTGTTTGGCCTAAAAGTGGGCTTTAATAAATCATTAGTAATACCTAAAGCTTTACTTAATTAAAGCTTATTATTAAATGCAATTTTTGGCAACCGGTTAAAGCTGAGCAAGCTGCACCAGAGATGCCAACTGGGAAATATGTGCTAATCAGCCGATCCAGGGATGTTTTGGAAAGCTATATATCCAACATGGGGATTTTCAGCTGACCATGATTTCCGTTCTCGGCCTTGGCCAATAATTTTCGCATCCGGATTAATTCTTTTCCATCCGACCGGCGTGGCAACTAGACGTGCCAAATTTTCTTGTTATCGCGGCCTTTTATTGCTGAAGGCATAGTCGACCTAATGAATCGGGAAAAAATAGGAAAAGTGATTAATAATCGAATTTTTATAAATAAAGTGAGTTTTCCGTCGGAAGCAGACAGTGCGAGTGCTAAATTTATTAATTTTTATCTAAGGCGGAAAATTGTTGGAGCACCTTTGGGGTCGCCGCGGCCAGCAGGCCGAAACAGCAAGACCCCGTGCCTCTATTGGCCGGCAATTGTGAGTAGTTGTGTATGAAAATATATATTTTTGTGGTTGCTAACTAAAAGGGCATTCTAGGCCGATCCCTGCATCGTCGTTGTCCAGGGGAGCACCCTGTTGCGCGGCATTTCGCCGCCGGAGCACCCTATTGCAGGGCATTTCGCCACCTGGCAGAGGAGCACCTCGCCCACACTGCCGAGGAGCACCTCGCACACGGCAGAGGAGCACCTCGCACACGGCAGAGGAGCACCTCACATATTGGCAAGAGGAGCATTTCGCACCCAAGGCAGAGGAGCACCTCGCATTTTTGGCCGGAGGAGCACCCTCGCGTCCCCGCACACACGGCGGAGGAACACCCTCGCCCTCGCCCTCGCACCTCGCCCACACGGCGGAGGAACACCCTCGCCCTCGCCCTCGCACCTCGCCCACACGGCAGAGGAGCACCCCTGCACCTTGGCCAAAGGAGCCACATAGCTGTCGCGCAGCTCCCTCATCACGTTTTTTTGTTCGATTAATTAAAGCCAATCGAGTAATTAAATAAGTGCTAAAGTAAAATTTCGATGAGCCGTTAATTTGTGACATGCGTTAGGAAAAACCCCAAAACCACGTGTACACGGAGAGAAATTTTGGCATGAATTAAAGTCTTAAAAAAAAAAAAAAAAAAAAACAATTTTATGATAAACCCGCTGTGAATTCAAACAATATAAAAGATTTAAAATGCGGGCCCGTGTACACTGGTATAAATTTTGCGAAGCCATTTATGATTTTTGTTGGATTAATTTAAATTAATTTAGACTATTAATTCTTTCATTATATTTTCTCTTACCTAAATAATTTTAGTTCTATCATGTGAACAAGAAAAATTTTGATTGCTATCATGCTGTTTAGATTCTCAGCGCGGCTTAATTTACCAGCTAGAACAATATTATATTTCTTTTAAGTTAAATTAGTTTTGAATTCCAAAGTGATGAGGCATAGATATATATTTCCAAACTCTGGCGACGAAGCGCCTTAATTTTCGTTTCAGACACCTGCGCCGGGAGATCGATCTTTCGTCGAGGATCAAGTATTGTGAGTTGGTTAAAACATTTATATTATATTGTATTTTTTTCTGGAAATAATATATACTAAACGAAATCATGCACTGCGGAAAATTTATAAATACTGAATACCCTAATAATCTCTGAAATTTAAAAAAAAAAAAATATTAACTTAACTATTATAATTTTATTAATAATGATTTAAGGCCTTTGAGCTGCAGAAATTTAAGATCTTGAAGAAAGCATACAAAAAAAAAAATTATAATAAAAAAAATAAAATTGATAATTTCAAGAATTAAGAATAGCAAGTAAAGTAAAGTCGAACTAAAAGCTGAATTAAAAATGAATATGAAAGCAGTTAAAGAAATCAATAAGCAAAAGAACATTTATTTAGTTTATTCCTTTTATTATGAAATATTATTAATATTAATTTTTACTTCTATTTCTTAATTTTCTACTTAATCTATAGAATACAATTTTTTTTTTTTTTTTTTTTTAGGCTTTGCTTTTATTTATTGAATCTTCTCATTTATGAGACTAACAATAAGTGTATCAAATCTTACAATACTACCTAACTAGCAGTCATGAGACTGGTACAGAGTAAATGGCCCTGACTAATTATGGCTGGGTTGGATGGTCGTTACGTAGTAGGCGGCTTCTTCTGGAAACTCGTATCAAGTCCCTTGCTAAAGGATTTGGATGGGTGGAGAGTTTTTCCTTGTAGGACGCTTTTTATACCCTTGCAGGGTATTATAATTTCAGTCAGAAGTTTGCAACGCAGTGAAGGAGACCTTTCCGACCCTATAAAGTATATATATTCTTGATCAGCATCAACAGCCGAGTCGATCTAGCCATGTCCGTCTGTCCGTCCGTCTGTCCGTCTGTCCGTTCGTCTGTCCGTTTCTACGCAAACTAGTCCCTCAGTTTAAAGCTATCTGAATGAAACTTTGCATATAGTCTTCTATATACTCTCACTGCTATATATGTCGGAACGGGCCGGATCGGACGACTATATCATATAGCTGCCATTCAAATGTTCGATAAATGCTTTGCAAAAAAATTATAACTTTGCTGTTTTTTAACATTTTTGCGCCATTTTTTAGATATGGCCATTCTATATTATTTCTGAATTTTGGTAAAAATTTTATGAAAATCGGACGACTATATCTTATAGCTGCCATAGAAACGATCGGGAAATTAATAGGAAACAAATTATAACTTCGTTGTTTTTCAACGTATTTTCATCTACTCTGAGATATAAGCCTTTTTTATTATTTCAAAAAATTTGGTATTAATTTTATGAAAATCGGACAACTATATCATATAGCTGCCATAGGAGCGATCGGTAGATGTAGAGAAAATGTAAAGGTGTGAATGTAAAACTGTAACTGTCAAAATGTAAACATAATAAGTATAGGTAAAATGTAATGAAATAATATCTGCAAGGGTATACAAACTTCGGCGTGCCGAAGTAGCTTCCTTTCTTGTTGTTTTTCTATTTCGTTCTTAACTGCAGGAATGCCGAGATCCCTGTGGATGTGTTCGTTGCGAATATACCATGGTGCCCCAGTGATAGTTCTCAGGATTTTTGATTGGGCGCGCTGTATGATGTCTAGATTGGTACTGCACGCGTTCCCCCAGAGCTGGGAGCCATACGTCCATATTGGCTTCAGTGTGGAGTTGTAGAGCAGGACCTTGTAGTCCAGACACAGGGGCGATCGGGAGTTTATGAGCCAGTGGAGGCTGCTGGCTTTTAGTTTTAGATGGATTTTCTTGCATTCAATGTGTCTTCGCCATGTTAGGCGGTTGTCCAGGTGGACGCCCAGGTACGTTACCACGTTGACTTCGGGGATCTGCGTGCTGTTCAGGTGGAGCGGAGGGCATGTTTGTCTGTTGAGAGTGAACGTTATGTGCTTACACTTTTGTTCATTTATTTTGATACGCCAGTCAGATAGCCACTTCTCGACTACCTTGAGGTGGTTGGCGAGCTGGGCTGTTGCACGGACTGGGCATCTGGAACGGCTGAGGATCGCAGTGTCATCAGCGAAAGTGGATAATGTTAGCTGGTCGCTTGTGGGGATATCCGCTGTGTATAGAACAAATAGGGTAGGCCCAAGTGCACTTCCTTGTGGGACTCCAGCTTCGATTGAATAGGTGCCGGATGTTGTTGCGATGCACCTCACTGCGAAGACTCTGTTGTAGAGATACGACTCAAGTAATTTGTGTGTGTATACCGGCAAAAGTGTTTTTATTTTGTGCATGAGGCCGTTGAGCCAGACGCGGTTGAATGCTTGAGAAACGTCGAGAAATATCGCGCTGCAATATTCTCGATGCTCGAAGGCTGTGCGAATTTCTGATGTTATTCTGTTAACTTGCTCGATAGTTCCATGTTTTTCTCTGAAGCCAAATTGATGAGCTGGGATAATGTTGTGAGCTCCCAGATAAGGGATTATGCGCTTTAGTAGGCATTTTTCAAATAACTTGGACAAGCATGATAGTAGACTTATTGGTCGGTAAGATGACGGAATCGTGTGGTCTTTTCCGGGCTTCGGTATCATTATAATTATAGATTTTTTCCATTTTGTTGGGTAATGGCCGAGACTTATGATCCCATTGAAGATTTTACAGATGATCTCAATAGCACAATTCGGAAGTTCAATTATCATTTTTGGAGTTATTAGGTCATCGCCGGGAGCCTTTTTCGGCTTCAGTTCCCTGATGACCTTCGTTATCTCGTTCGGACGAAATGATGCTGGAGTAGATTCCGTTTCAGTGTGGATTTGCGGTAGTTCAAATGGATTGGCAGCAGGGTTCGGCTGGAAAACGCCCTGGAGATGTGAGGCAAAAGTTTCGGCTCTGTCTTTGTCGCTGCGGGCCCAGCAACCAGATGGCTTTCTTATTGGGGTGATGGTTTCAGCCGGTGAGCTTAATTTTGGGTGAGCTCTCCATAAGGGATGCTTTGTGCTGGTTGGCGAGAGTTTTTCAATATATCTTAATTGTGCTCTTTCGGCATCTTGCTTCAGGGCCCGGCTTAGTTTGCGTGTGGCTTCATTTAGACGTTGCTTTGAGCATGGCGATCTATTGGTTTGCCACGCCCGTCGCAGACGCCTCTTTTCTTGGATAAGCTGTGCAATTTGCTGGTTCGTTTTGAATTTGATTTTTTGCACATCCGTCTGTTGTGGTGTTGAGATTCTGGCTGCAGTCACAAGTACCTTTTCCAGAGCGGAGGTGGAGGAGTCGATGTCTGCTTCAGTATTGAGCTGGGGGGCTAGCTCAATGTGGGAACTCACATACTTTTTGTATTTCATCCAATTTGTTCTGTGCGACGTCAGCCTGTGAGGGCGATCCGTAGTTTCTGGGCTTTGAAGGAGGGTTATCAACAGCGGCGAGTGATCTGAAGAAAGGTCCGGAAGGGCCTTGGCGTTTATTAGATTGCGTGGGATGTTTTTTGTCACCGCGAAGTCAATTAGATCGGGTATCTTTCTGGGGTCTGCTGGCCAATATGTGGGGCTACCAGGGGAAACGTAGTCCAGCTTATTTCTCACATTGATGAGAGCGTTGTACAGTTGTCTTCCCTTGGGGGTCACGAGGCGGGATCCCCAATGCGTATGCTTGGCGTTGTAATCTCCTGCAGCTATAAATCGATCTCCAAGAGAGTTGTAAAAATCCATGAATTGACCTTCAGAGATTGTAAAGCGAGGTGGGCAGTAGACAGCAGCAATGCAAAGGTTGCCGTTACCTGACTGCACTTTTATGGACGTAGCTTGCAGGAAATTTGTTGCAAACCTTTGGTGAAAATGGTGTTTGATGCGTTCTCTGATGAGGATGCCGGTCCCGCCGTGGGCTTTACCATCTGGATGATCTGTGCGGTGGAAGGTATAACCTCTTATATGGAAGTTGTATCTGCTTGTGAGGTGCGTTTCGACCAGTAGCATGGCGTCGATGTGGTTTTCATTTAGGAATTGTGTTAGTTCAATTTTATGCCGTGAGACGCCGTTGGCATTCCACGTGGATATACGTAGATTAGACATTGATTATTTCGACTGTTGTGCTACAAGCAACTGTATCACCATATTCTGATTCTGGACGAGCGTTTGCATGGTCGTTTTCATAAATGACATAAGTTCCATCATACTTTGTTGCATGGTCACCATCATGGATTCCAGGTTGTTTTGTGACTGCCCTGGGGCCTGCTGAGGGTTTACCGAGTTTGAGGGGGGAGGATTTTGCATACCTGTTCGTAGAGCTTCAGCGTAGGAGATGCCCGTGGGGGCATTTAGCGGACCAAAAGAGGATCTGGCTGCTTTGGCAAAGAATACATCTGGAGTAGCTTTTGAATTATAATACACATTTTGTGTATTTTGTTGGCGTGTAGCTGTTGCTCGTCGCATGCGACTCTTCAGCTCCTTGTAGACCACGCAGCCTCTGTAGTTAGCTGTGTGATTTTCTCCACAGTTTCCGCATTTTTTCGATTTTGGGTCTTCTTTGTTCGCAGGGCAGTGTGCGGAATTGTGGAAGTCTCCACAGACTACGCAGACTGACCGAAGGGTGCAGTATGTCCTTGTATGTCCATACTCCTGGCAATTTGTGCATTGCACAGGACCGTTGCGTTTGTGTGGTTCTTCAACGGTGATTCTTCGATGCAACAGGAACTGCAACTTGTAGATCGGGTGAACTTCATTCTTCTTCAGAGTTTTACTTTCTGGCTCCAGTTCGACTTTGAATAGTGGTTGCGGCTTTTTGTTTTTATTTATAATGTTGCTGACGTTCTTGGCAAGGAAACCCTTGCCTTTCAGGGCTTCCACTATCTCAGAGGGGGCGACGTCTGGTTCAATTCCTTTTAACACGACTTGCAGTCCTTTGCTGCTTTTCAGTTGGTAGGTGTAAAAATTCTTTTTGGAATCTTCCAGGTATTTTGACACAGCCCGAAAGTGTTCTTCTGTTTTGGTTTGAATTTTTGTTTCGCAAATGTTCCCTTTAATAAGCGGAACAATATGAAAGTTTCCGTCCCCGACCAGCGCAACAATTTTGTTGACCAGGGCGTTTGAGTTTTTCTCCCTAATATAAATGGGTGGGGGCTTTGGTTGTTTTTGGGTCTCCTGATCCGGCTCTGCTTGGTTATTCTCATCAGCTGCTAGCGGAGAAAATTTGTTGGTGTTGTTTGGGTCGTAGCTTTTGGTGACACGGTTGATCTTAGGCTTGTTACCAACCGTGTTATGTGGGCTAAGCTTACGCTTAATTTGGATGTAGCGATCCATGCCAGTCTGTATAGCCGGAACCGCTTGTTGCTTATCGGAGTTCACGGTTTTTGTTACCATTGAATTTGGCGGTGCGTCCGTTGGCACCGATTTCGCAATATTGGTCGCTGGTTTAGTTGTTGCTGTTGCTTTTGCTGCGTTTGCAGAAATTGCAGCTCTGCTTGTTGTTGGTGCGTCTTCCATCGAAGCCGATGGTGGTGGGGTTTGGCATTGGGAGCTCCAAGATGTAGGAGCTGGAATGAGTAGGGCGGGGGAGCAAGAGCGCGCTCTCGTGCCGTCGGCGGTCAGTAGAGCCGGGTTGGGCTTGGTAGACGTTTTTTCTGCTTCGATATCGCGAGTTGAGAAATAGGTGAAGCAACCGTTTCTTTGGTTTATAGAGGTTCTACGCTCATTCTTTTGATCGCCGCTCATTATTTTGAGCTTATTTCGCGTGGCACCATATAAATGAACTTTGCAGCTCAAAAACACGTCTCACGCACTTTTGTCCGTATGTCATACGCACTGTAGGGCTTGGCCTAGCTGACAGTACGTAGTTTAGAGTTTCGAATTTACTTTTTCACCATGAAAAAACACTTCGAGAATAAACCCCGCGTAGCGGTCGTCCGTAAGCACATCTGCACTCGATGAAGGTCGAATGCCGATATCAATAGAATAAAAATGTTACTTGAAAACGAAAAGAATATAAACATGAATACCTAAACTTTAAATATCGAACTCTGCTGATGTCGTCACGGTCTTAGGGTCAAAGGGATCACCAGAGCCATGCTCTAGCGGTGGTGGTCATAGGTTGGGTGGGCATATAGCGAACACAATAACACCAGTGTCCTCGCAAAAGTTAGGGATCTCTCTCTGTCCTTTCTTCTTCGGTTCTACCTTCATCCTTTTCCTCTTCTAGTTTTTTTTCTGTTTGAATTTATTTATACTTCTCCCGAGTTGGTTCTAGTTCATATTTTAGTCGCAAGCACGCTCAATTCTCTTCTTTATTAGTAATAATGTGTAGTTCGTGTCCGAGATCTGAGTAGGCGACCTCCACCCCCAAAGCCGACGAGCTAGAGCCGGAAAATACAGCGTGCCCCGCAGCTCAGATCCTCGAAAGCAGCCAGAATACAACGTTACACACTACAGTTATGATTTATTATTATTACTAAGAAAAGTGGCGCCCAACGCGTGTGGCCTTAGTTAAAGTTTTATTAAGACTCGCGGATAAATAAATTCATTCTCTTGTTAAACTTCTTATTTTGATGGCTTGAACGCATCAAGTTAGAATTTTTGTTGTTGGTTTATCTGAAGAATTCTCGGATCACAGTGAGGTGAATAATAATATTCCCAACTGTCCAGATTTCGAAGTGTGTGGCCTTTATACAAATACATTGGTTTAAGAAATACATTCCTTCCTTTCTCAACTTTTTATTAACTTCTCTCAAACTTCCTGACTTTAAAAAAAAATTTTCTTTCGTGTATCTTGACATTTCTTGGAAAACTGGTTAGTGAATTATTAATAATCCTAACTGGCCAGAAGTTCGAGAGAGCAGAGAAATTTTTCCTAAATCTAGATGAGATGACATAGTGGCTATTATAGATGAGGAAAACAGAAGACGGAGCAATAAAACAAGCTTATTTTCTGTCCCATATTGTAGTACTAAGTCATTGAACTAGCCTCAACTCCAAAAGTATTATAGAAGATCAGAGACTCAACTGTACGGAAAATACTGACATTTCTTTTGAGTAGTGTCATATCCAGAAAGAGTTAATGGGAACTTTCTTAATCTTTTATTTTCCCCAGAAGTTTTATTTTTCTTTTTTTAGATTATGGAACACAGGTGAACTTATTTCTAAAAATATCACTGACCGACTTCGAAATAAAGAAAAATATCGCTCTATCAATTTCACAACTTTAAATTTCTGAGAAACCTAATTATTATAATTGAAAATAAATACCCTTTGATACGTGTGACATCTAGCAAAGAGTTCGGTAAAATTATCTTTTTACGTCTTTATATATATCTTATATTTTTCTTAATTAATCAAGAAACACAATTCTTGGCTTTACTTATCGCAAATCAAAGCAAACTATCTTCTAAATAACTTCGATTGCAGTTGGTTAACTGTTGTCGAAACGATGATGATAGGGTCGAAACGAGGAATGAAACTGGAACCACTCAAAGACAAGTCCTCTTGGCTCCGGGTTCTCCAGCTTCCCAAAGAAGCACTACGTCCGACTTGTTAAATCGACCAGATAAGGTCGTGCATATCCTCAATGGATGGAAGATAAAATTTTCAGGCATAGGAGTTTCGGTAGATAATTTTATTTATAGAGTGGATACGCTTACTCGAGAAACATTAGGCAATAATTTCAGTCTGCTTTGCCAATGAATTTTATTGGCGCTATCATAAAGCGAACGGCGAGATTGATTGGGACACTTTTTGTTCAGCCTTGCGTCTCCAGTTTCGCCAAAGAAGAGATGATGGCGACATCGAAGAATTGATTCGTAACACAAAACAAAAGCCAAACGAGTCTTTTGATTGTTTTTACGATACAATATCTGGCTTAGTCGATCAGCTGGAGCATCCTTGGACTTCGAGTAAATTAATTCGAGTTCTTAGAAATAATTTGCGTCCAGAAATAAGACATGAAATTCTAAATATTGAAATAAATACAGTGTCCGATTTAAGGGAGATTTGTCGCAGGCGCGAAGCCTTTCTTGCTGACGTCAAGCGTTGCAGTGGATACATGCGAAGCACTCCTTTTAAACGGGAAGTGTCCGAATTCAGTCAGGAATATGAAACTCAATTACATTCAGAACCTGAATGTGAGGATGATGTCGAAGCGTTTTCCTTATTATGTTGGAACTGCCGTAAGGAAGGGCACAGATATCAGGATTGCGTATCTGAAAGGAGAGTTTTCTGTTACGGTTGTGGAGGTGCCAATACTTACAAGCCAAGTTGCAGTAAGTGTTCAAAAAACTCCAAAGCCGGCACGCCGAAGTCGCAATTCAAACAGAAGACTTCGAGTGCCTTCCGGAGCCAAGCCACAATGACAGAAGAGTAGAATATGCAGCTGACGTTGCACAACTTTCAATCCCTGACGAACAACTATTACCTGCTAGTCCTTTGCTACATAGCAAAATCCAAATACTGAAGAACATAATAATACCTGAATGTGAAGGTCACCAAGACTTAGAAAAGCGTAAATCTCGAAGTTCTAGTAGAATAAAAGCATTCTGGAAGAACGTCAGAAATTGTAGAATTGGTGTAGAGTATATAAACTCACTACCTGCTGGGTCAAAAAATCCTCGCCCGTTTTTGCCAATTCGCGTTCTGGATCGTACGGTCTACGGCCTTTTAGACTCTGGCGCATCAATAATTTGTCTAGGAGGTAACTTAGCTTGCGAGGTAGTAGTCCAAGGGGTTTATAAAGCCATAAACAGTCATGCTAAAACAGCAGATGGCAGATCACAGCAAATAATAGGGTATTTTAATGCTGAGGTCGAATACGCCGAGGTAAAGAAGCTACTGAAAATTTACATTGTACCGTCGCTTAAGCAAGATTTGTATTTGGGGATAGATTTCTGGAAGATTTACGATCTATTTCCCAAAAGTTTAAACATATCGGAATTAAACTCGACTGACAATGTCGGCAAAGCCCAAGTTGATCAACACAAGTTGTCCCAGATAGATAAGACGAAGCTAACGAATGTGATAAATTGTTTTCCGTCGTTTAGCCAGGAAGGTCTCGGTAAGACCAATCTCATATCCCATGCTATCGATGTAGGCATAGCTAAGCCAATTAAACAGCGTCATTTCCCTGTCTCCCCGGCTGTAGAAAAGGAAATGTATGCCGAAATTGATAGGATGATACAACTTGGGGTGCTAGAAGAGTCCGACAGTTCTTGGTCATCTCCAATCGTTATGGTAAAGAAACCTGGAAAGGTTCGAATTTGCTTAGACTGTCGTAAGGTGAATAGTTTCACCGAAAGGGATGCATATCCTCTTCCTCAAATTAGTGGCATTTTGAGTCGCTTGCCGAAGGCTGAATTTATTACCAGTCTTGATTTGAAGGATGCGTATTGGCAAGTGCCTTTAGAAATAGCATCGCGTGACAAGACGGCATTCACAGTTCCGGGTAGACCTCTCTATCAGTTCACAGTCATGCCATTCGGACTGTGCAATGCTACCAGCACAATGTCTCGTTTGATGGACAAAGTGGTACCAGCACATCTTAGGAACGAGGTTTTTATTTACCTAGATGACCTGTTGGTGGTTTCATCAAGTTTCGAGAGGCACCTCGAAGTGCTAAGAGAGGTAGCGCTACACATAAAGCCTGCAGGTTTGACGATCAATATTGGCAAAAGTCACTTCTGCATGCTGAGGGTGCGATACTTGGGCCACATAATCGGCGATGGAGGAATCCGAACCGATCCAGAAAAGGTTGCCGCAATTAGGAATTTTCCTTTGCCTAAGACGTTGCGTAGTTTGCGTAGTTTTATGGGTCTGTGTGGATGGTATCGCAAGTTCGTTCCAAATTTTGCGTCTCTTGCTGCTCCTTTAACAGATCTGATGACTACGAAAAGAAGATTCTGTTTGACCCAGGCTGCAGTAAAATCGTTTGAAGAGCTAAAACAATGTCTTAGCGAGGCTCCAGTCTTATGTAGTCCTGATTTTTCCAAACCATTTGCAATACATTGCGATGCGAGCAAAACTGGAGTAGGAGCTGTATTAGTGCAGGTTTCCGAAGAAGGTGATGAGCGTCCTATTGCCTTCATTTCAAAGAAATTGAACAAGGCTTAACGCAATTACACAGTCACTGAGCAAGAATGCCTCGCGGCGATTGTGGCTCTTAAGCACTTTAGGGCGTATGTGGAAGGACATAGATTCAAAATTATAACCGACCACGCGTCATTGAAATGGTTAATGTCGAATCACGACCTAAATTCACGTTTAGCTCGGGCATTGGCCTTGCAAAGGTATGACTTCGAGATTGAGCATCGCAAAGGCTCGCTTAACGTAGTTCCCGACTCCTTGTCTCGGGTTAACGAAGACGTGATAGCGGCTATAGACGTACGGGAAGGAATTCTCGTGGATCTTAATTCAGAACATTTTAAATCCGCGGAATATACCGAGCTAGTACAGAAAGTGAGTGCAAATCTGAAGAATTTCCCTGATCTCAGGACCGATAGCGGTTACATTTATCGGAAAGCCGAGCACTTGACAGGAGAGCAAGTGCACGACGAATATGCCTGGAAGTTATGGGTACCCAAGGAGCTGGTACCTGAGATACTTTCTCGCGCTCACGATAGTCCATTGTCGGCTCATGGTGGAATACACAAGACCATCGAGAGAGTCAGGCGATATTATTTCTGGCCAGGACTAGTGGGAGATGTTAAAGCTTACATAAATGCTTGTGAGGTGTGCAAAACCACTAAGGCACCTAACTATGTTTTGCGACCGCCGTTAGGAAAAGCACCGGAGACTCAACGATTTTTCCAACGGTTATTTATCCTTATACCTTATCCCAGGTCAAGAAGTGGAAATATAGGGATTTTTATCGTGCTTGACCATTTTTCTAAATATGTGTTTCTCAAACCAGTAAAGAAAATAGATACAGGTGTGGTAATAAAGTACCTAGAACGGGAGTTATTCATGTCTTACGGCGCTCCCGAAACGATCGTTTCAGACAACGGATCCCAATTCCGTTCGCACGCATTCCAAAAGTTGATGCAGCAGTACGGCATTACACATACGCTGACTGCTGTGCATTCGCCGCAGACTAACGCTTCTGAGCGCGTTAATCGCTCAGTCATAGCTGCAACTAGAGCTTATTTGCGGCCTGATCAAAAGGACTGGGACGAATACTTAGATAGGATCAGTTGTGCGTTGAGATCATCCACACACTCAAGCCTAGGTACCACCCCTTACTACATGGTCTTTGGGCAACACATGATCACCTCTGGTTCCACGTACTCTTTGCTGAGGAAACTAAACTTGTTGGATGACCGATCCTTAAAGTTCGACCGTCAAGACTCGTTTGAGATAGTGCGCGAGAAGGCATGCAAGAGGATGCTGGAAAAGCACTCCGAGAACGAGAAGCAGTACAATCTTAGGTCCAGAGTTGTGGCGTATGTAGAAGGGCCAGAAGTCTTTCGACGAAATTTTAAGCAAAGCTGCTTTCAAACAGGATATAATGCTAAATTTGGACCCTCTTTTGTGAAAGCTAGGGTTCGTAAAAGGCTAGGGAACGCTTTTTACGAACTGGAAGATTTACAAGGAAAGTTAGTAGGGACATATCATGCGAAAGATATTCGCCAGTGATGTCGCTCCATGCGGGATCAGTCTAGGGCATCTAGCAAGTGACACCCTAGCCTGATAGCGGCGCACGTAGCGACCTTAAAACCTGTTTGGACTAAAAGTAGGCTTTAATAAATCATTAGTAATACCTAAAGCTTTACTTAATTAAAGCTTATTATTATATGCAATTTTTGGCAACCGGTTAAAGCTGAGCAAGCTGCACCAGAGATGCCAACTGGGAAATATGTGCTAATCAGCCGATCCAGGGATGTTTTGGAAAGCTATATATCCAACATGGGGATTTTCAGCTGACCATGATTTCCGTTCTTGGCCTTGGCCAATAATTTTCGCATCCGGATTAATTCTTTTCCATCCGACCGGCGTGGCAACTAGACGTGCCAAATTTTCTTGTTATCGCGGCCTTTTATTGCTGAAGGCATAGTCGACCTAAAGAATCGGGAAAAAATAGAAAAAGTGATTAATAATCGAATTTTTATAAATAAAGTGAGTTTTCCGTCGGAAGCAGACAGTGCGAGTGCTAAATTTATTAATTTTTATCTAAGGCGGAAAATTGTTGGAGCACCTTTGGGGTCGCCGCGGCCAGCAGGCCGAAACAGCAAGACCCCGTGCCTCTATTGGCCGGCAATTGTGAGTAGCTGTGTATGAAAATATATATTTTTGTGGTTGCTAACTAAAAGGGCATTCTAGGCCGATCCCTGCATCGTCGTTGTCCAGGGGAGCACCCTGTTGCGCGGCATTTCGCCGCCGGAGCACCCTATTGCAGGGCATTTCGCCACCTGGCAGAGGAGCACCTCGCCCACACTGCCGAGGAGCACCTCGCACACGGCAGAGGAGCACCTCACATATTGGCCAGAGGAGCATTTCGCACCCAAGGCAGAGGAGCACCTCGCATTTTTGGCCGGAGGAGCACCCTCGCGTCCCCGCACACACGGCGGAGGAACACCCTCGCCCTCGCCCTCGCACCTCGCCCACACGGCGGAGGAACACCCTCGCCCTCGCACCTCGCCCACACGGCAGAGGAGCACCCCTGCACCTTGGCCAAAGGAGCCACATAGCTGTCGCGCAGCTCCCTCATCACGTTTTTTTGTTCGATTAATTAAAGCCAATCGAGTAATTAAATAAGTGCTAAAGTAAAATTTCGATGAGCCGTTAATTTGTGACATGCGTTAGGAAAAACCCCAAAACCACGTGTACACGGAGAGAAATTTTGGCATGAATTAAAGTCTTAAAAAAAAAAAAAAAAAAAAAACAATTTTATGATAAACCCGCTGTGAATTCAAACAATATAAAAGATTTAAAATGCGGGCCCGTGTACACTGGTATAAATTTTGCGAAGCCATTTATGATTTTTGTTGGATTAATTTAAATTAATTTAGACTATTAATTCTTTCATTATATTTTCTCTTACCTAAATAATTTTAGTTCTATCATGTGAACAAGAAAAATTTTGATTGCTATCATGCTGTTTAGATTCTCAGCGCGGCTTAATTTACCAGCTAGAACAATATTATATTTCTTTTAAGTTAAATTAGTTTTGAATTCCAAAGTGATGAGGCATAGATATATATTTCCAAACTCTGGCGACGAAGCGCCTTAATTTTCGTTTCAGACACCTGCGCCGGGAGATCGATCTTTCGTCGAGGATCAAGTATTGTGAGTTGGTTAAAACATTTATATTATATTGTATTTTTTTCTGGAAATAATATATACTAAACGAAATCATGCACTGCGGAAAATTTATAAATACTGAATACCCTAATTACATAATCTCTGAAATTAAAAAAAAAAAAAAAATATTAACTTAACTATTATAATTTTATTAATAATGATTTAAGGCCTTTGAGCTGCAGAAATTTAAGATCTTGAAGAAAGCATACAAAAAAAAAAATAATAATAAAAAAAATAAAATTAATAATTTCAAGAATTAAGAATAGCAAGTAAAGTAAAGTCGAACTAAAAGCTGAATTAAAAATGAATATTGTTCAGGTCAGGAGCTTTCGTTTGCCCCCCGTGCGACTCCGAAGCGCTCCTGCTTCCTCAAAGCTCCTCAGCGCGCTCTCACTCCTTAGCGCGCTCTCGCTCTCAGCTTGCGCTCTTGCGCAGCTTGCTCTCTCGCTCTTCCAGCGGAGGCTTTTGACTCTGGGCGATCGGCGGTTCTCTCACTCCAACTTGTACATTTAATTCCTAATTAGAACTCCAATAAAGCGGATCATTATATTGAAAATAACCACGCCCCCGGCCTACTACTTCTCATTCGTTTGGTGGTGATTTTCCCTTTCGCGATTTCGGTGATTTCTACGGTGGTTTTCGTTGACTGCGGCGCGAGAGTATTCTAAAATAACTTTGTGCTTATCTGGAGATATTGGAAATTGAATTTCCCCCCCCTCGAGCCGAACATTTGGTCCTTCGGAGCCGGAATTTTTGGATATTTGGATTTTTTCTGGATTTGTGATTCTGGAGTTTTTTCAACCCCTTACCAGCAGTTCTCGGCGTTTCATATTTTCCAAGATAAGTACGAATTATTCCGTCGCCCCCTCACTGCCGGTCTTCAGCAGTAGTCCGAACAATTAATTTCGGTCACTCTGCTGCAAGATTAATTTCCGTGTCGACTCCAAGAGCGAGTTTTCCTGACAACGGCAGTTGAGGAATTTTCCATTTCCTATTTTCCATTTCATAAAATTGGCAAATTTTTTCAATCCGTCTCCGTTTTAAACGTCGCCATATTCTTTTTCGTCCGCTTTCCTCTACATATTGGAATTTATCCGTACATCAATGTACAAAACGGTTCCGACACAAAATTAAAATTCATACATACATATGTCCATACATCTGTCTACATAAAGACATTGATTTTATTTCACACAATATAAAAAGAAAAAATTATGTATTAAGATTCCGATAATAAAAAATTACAAATAATAAAGAATACAGTCCGCTGCTAACATCCACATCCATATATACATATATTATTATATTATTCCATATTATATTTTCTCCAGGTCAAACATACATATATCATTCCATATTATATTTTTCCCCATCCACACACATTTTCATACAACATTTAAAAAAAAAAAAACTAAGAAAATAAAACATAATAAATAAAGAATAAAATATTAAAACAAAATTTTATAAGCCAGTGTCCGTCTTTTTTTTCTGCATTTTATTGGTGCGCTACATACATACATACATAACTAAGAGCTTTACATTCTTTACAACGAACATTGAGTTGAGAAAAAAAAGTGCCAGGTGTTCCGATCCCACCATTCCGATCGAATTACTTTTTTCCATACAATTAATATTTTTTGTTAATAATTAACGAATTAATTGCTCATTTAATACTTTTTAAAGTTTTTTTGCACGCGATTAAATATCCGCAATTGTCAAGGGTACTCCATATATATTTTCTTTGCATTTATTGGGTTATTATTAAGTACGAAAATAATAAACAACTCGGCAATTCCATTCCGCAATTATTTATAAATATAAATAAATTTCCATTCTCGTCGCATTTGCTCCAATTAATATTGGCTCCACTACAAATAAATTTCCATTCTCGTCGCATTTGCTCCAATTAATATTGGCTCCATTACGAATAAATTTCCATTCTCGTCGCATTTGCTCCAATTAATATTGGCTCCTCTACACATATTTTCGATCATCGTCGCTTCTACGTCAAGTAAATTTTTTCCAGTTTATTTACTTGTAATTCTGAGATTGGTTAATTCCACCATCCACCATCTACCATCCTAGTTCTGCGGCATATTCTTGCCATCCATATTCGCTTCGTTTTTACCGTCTCACATTTCTACTTCGGCGATTTAGTATTGGGAGCAAATAATTCTACGATTTGAATTTTATTGGTTAATTCTGAGATTGATTAATTCTACCATCTACCATCTACCATCCTAGTTCTGCGGCATATTCTTGCCATCCATATTCGCTTCGTTTTTACCGTCTCACATTTCTATTTCGGCGATTTTAGTTGACGGTATTGACCACAACTAAGTCTAACATTTGAATTCTACGGCATATTCTTGGGAAGAAATGAATTCCTTTCTCGAGGAGAGATATCGGACGTTAGAAGCAATTGAGGATGTCCGACCCAATTCTTCCAGCACACAGAATTCAAGGGAGCCCAGAAGTACACAACCAAAGAGGGTAAACACCTTCGAGACACAAGACGGGCCACGCGCACGATTTTGTGATCTCTGCTCCAGAGAGCCTCATCCAGTTCGGCTTTGTCCGCGGTTTTTGCAGATGACTCAACCACAAAGAGCATCATACATTAAACAAAAGAGACTGTGCCTTAATTGCTTTGCAAGGGGACATAATCTTCGTGAATGCCCGAGCAGGCATAGTTGCTTCACATGCAGGGGACGGCATAATACGCTCTTGCACAAAGATACTCCGTCTAACGCTGTTAGCACAGCGCCGGCTCACCCTCCAGAGCAGCCAATCTCAAACACGTCAGTTCATTTCGCCTCCAACCAACAAGGAGTACTTCTAGGTACGGCCATAGTTCATGTGTGCCACCGAGGAGAGAATTTTCCAGCACGTGCCCTGATAGATTCAGGCTCCGAAGGCACCTTCATTTCTGAGAGGCTTGTCAACCGGATTAAACTTCCATTTCAAGCCGTAACAACAAGAGTCACAGGGCTCAACCAAGCCAATTCCGGTGTCTCACAAAAAATGTGTCATTTCCAGATGGGCACTCCGGCCAAACCTATGCTCAAGATCGACACGACGGCGTTTGTGCTGCCGAACCTGGCCGGCAATCTTCCGACAAGCACAATTGACCGAAACATTCTTGATAGGCTGCCAAATATGCCATTGGCAGATCCGTCGTTTTTCCAGCCGTCTCAAATAGACCTTCTTCTAGGTGCGGATATTCTTCCGTCTGTCCTGCTATCGGGCTGGAGGCCAAACGTATGTGGGTCCTTATTAGCGCAAGAGACCATTTTCGGGTGGATTTTGACCGGCCCATTGTCTTCAACCACTAGTAGGGTTTCGTCTTTCACCACACAAATATCCATAGAGTCCGAAGCAACCATGGAAACACTTCTCACAAAATTTTGGGAGGTGGAGGACCTTCCATGTAGACTGGTAAAGGAGACGGACAAGTTGTGTGAAGACTTTTTCGTCCGAACAACTACCAGATCCTGCGACGGGAAATATATAGTATCCCTGCCCTTCAAAGATTCAGAGCACATTGACTTGGGGCATTCCAGGAGTTCCGCACTCGCACAGTTTCTGAGGAATGAGACTCGCTTGAAGAAGGAGCCCGCTCTCAAAAACACTTATGACTCAGTGATCCAAGAATATATCGATCTTGGACATATGAAGCCGGTGCCTCCGAATACCGACAAGATAAATTTCTATCTCCCCCATCATGCAGTATTTAAGCCCGAAAGTGCGACCACGAAAGTTCGCGTAGTTTTCAACGCATCCAGTCCTTCTTCCAATGGGAACAGCCTTAATGACATTCTGTATCCAGGGCCAGTACTGCAGTCCGATCTCACTCTTCATCACCAAGATGTATCGGCAAATTCTCCTAAACCAAGAACACACTCCGTTTCAGAGAATTCTCTTTCGAAATGGCCAAGGGGATATATCCGACTTCGAGCTTCAGACGGTCACGTTTGGAGTGAATTGTGCCCCTTTCCTGGCCCTACGAACACTGCAACAATTGTCCGACGATGTCAACGCCCAATACCCACGGGCGTCGGATATAATCTCAAATTATATGTATGTCGACGATGTGCTAGCAGGAGCCCATACAGAGGCTGAAGCTATTTTAGCCATTCGGGAGCTGCAAGCAGCTCTGGACTCAGCTGGATTCCCTCTCCGCAAGTGGACATCGAATGAACGTGCACTCCTTAAAGCACTTCCTAAAGAGCATCTACTTTCGACTGATTTTCTTGATCTCGAAGAGGTCAGCACCACTAAGACATTGGGAGTACGGTGGAACGCTACGACGGATGAGTTCTATTTTGTCCCAACAGAGGTCACCATTCAGGCAAACTATTCGAAACGTGACGTCTTATCCCAAATCGCTAAATTGTTCGACCCAGCTGGGTGGCTCTCCCCATTTGTGGTTCAGGCCAAAATTCTGATGCAGGATATCTGGTTAGCCAGCGTCGAATGGGATGAGTTTCTTCCTGCAGAACTACTACATCGCTAGCATGATTTCCTTCGGAGCTACAGTTTCCTCCACCAAGTTCGCATCCCGCGTTGGGTACATTTTCAACCAGGTGTACAAGTCCAAATCCATGGTTTCTGCGATGCCTCCCAAAAGGCTTATGGCGCAGCGATTTACGTTCGCATCCAGCGTGATGGATCCATTTCAGCAAATCTTCTAACGTCAAAGACCAAAGTCGCTCCGGTAAAAACAGTTTCGCTCCCGCGTCTAGAACTGTGTGGAGCCGTCCTTCTGGCAGACTTGTGGACTGCAATTCTGCCTCAGATTCCTTTCGGTCGTATAGAATCTTTTCTATGGACTGATTCCACTATCGTGCTGGCATGGTTGAACAAGCCACCATGTCAGTGGACGACCTTCGTCGCAAACAGAGTCACAAAAATCGCTCAAAATACTGATGCCAGCCAGTGGTCTCACGTGCGTTCCGAGCACAACCCAGCAGATCTAGCCAGTCGTGGAGTAGCGGCTGAAGAGTTAGCTACCAGTGAGCTATGGTGGCATGGGCCTTCATGGCTAACTCAGCCACAAGACTCCTGGCCTGCACCTTATGAATCTGTTTCCGACATCGACATCGAGAAGCGACCCATACGTTGCCATTTAGCATGCCCGGAGCAGGACATGCTTGAGCGGTTCTCCAAGCTCGACAAGGCACTACGAGTTTTCGCCTATGTTCAGCGCTTCATCCAGCGCTCGCAAAAACGACCTATTCCAGGCGAGCTGCAGCTATCCAATACAGAGATTTCCACAGCTGAGCGACTCCTAATTTTCATAACACAGCGCAGATACTTTGCGCTTGAATATGCCTGCCTGAGCCAAAAGCGGCCAATTCCAGCATCCAGTTCTATTAAGAACATGAATCCCTTCCTTGATCCTCACGGCATCATCAGGGCGTGTGGTCGGGTAACGGCCTCCGAAGTCCTCCAATATGATGAACGACATCCGATCTTTCTTCCATACAACTGTCAGTTGGCGCGTCTCCTTGTATCCTTTACGCATCGCATCTCCTTGCACGGCGGTAATCAGCTAATGGTACGCCTGATCCGCTCAAAATTCTGGATACCAAGGGTCAAGAACTTAGTCAAGTCTGTAATTTTCTCCTGCAAAATATGTGTGATCCACAAAAAGAAGTTGCAGACCCAACTCATGGGCGAATTACCAAAAGAAAGAACGTCCTTTTCGCGGCCTTTTACGTACACGGGCATGGATTATGCCGGACCGTTTGATATAAAGAACTACACCGGGAGAGCCTGCCTGATTACCAAGGGCTATGTGCTGGTGTTTGTATGTTTCTCCACGAAGGCCATCCATTTAGAGCCTACTTCGGACCTCACAACAGAGAAATTTCTCGCAGCATTCGCACGATTCGTATCGCGAAGAGGGTGCCCTCGACAAGTTCAGTCGGACAATGGGAAGACCTTTGTTGGGGCAGCCGCAGTGCTGTCGCGTGAATTTCTGCAAGCTGTCAAGGAGTCCGTGACGAATGCTTATAGTCACCAGGAACTCCTGTGGCAATTCATACCACCAGGAGCCCCGCACATGGGAGGATTATGGGAAGCTGGAGTTAAAAGCTTCAAGACGCTGTTTTATAAATCCACAGCCACTCGAAAGTATACGTTCGAAGAACTTTCTACATTGCTGGCCAAGATTGAGGCCTGTCTTAATTCGCGTCCACTCGCCCCGATGTCCGAAGACCCCACAGACTTGTTGGCACTCACGCCAGGTCATTTTCTCGTAGGTGGACCCCTTCTCGCCACCGTCGAACCCGAAATTAAGGGTGCGTCCACTTCTATTATCAACCGGTGGCAGCACCTTAAGGCCCTTCATCAGCAATTCCGCCTGAGATGGAAGGAAGAGTACCTTAAGGAGCTCCACAAGCGAACAAAGTGGCAAGTCCCCACAAAAAATCTCGAGGTGGGCGAGATGGTTATAATCAAGGACGATAATCTGCCCTCCACTGAGTGGCGGCTCGGCAGGATTGACTCCGTGTTTCCCGGACCCGATGGTCATGTCCGAGTAGTGAATATTCGTACTGCTCGGGGAATCGTTAAGCGCCCTGTCGCAAAAGTCGTATTGCTTCCGGGGGCGACCCCCGAAAACTCTCAACAACTAGCCATATCCTCACTCCGTAGTTTGCTTCTTTCGCTAGTTCTAAGTCATATTTTCGACTCCATACTAATTCTTTTTTTGTATCCTACTCCAGATTATAAACAATGTTCCCACGTCTACGTAGCGCCGTCGAAATGGAGAGCAGACGTACACGAGGTATAAATTCCTACCGTTGCCGAGTTTGCCACGGAGTCCACCCTCTACGGAAGTGCCGCAGATTCTTGCGGCTGAGCATCGAAAAGAGGCTCCGCGCGGTCCTCGCGAATCGCTATTGCGCCAACTGCTTGGCTCACGAGCACTCGGATGGAGCGTGCCGCCGTGGCGATCGGTGTAAGATCTGCAGCGGAGAGCATCACACACTGCTGCATATGCAGGAGCAGCCGCTGTATTTACGCCGTTCGCGTCAGTTGACGCCGCCCTCTCGTCGCGCTCGAGCTTTTCACCACCACGTTTCGGCCTCTCTTCACCACGCGGCGGCCTCACCTCGGCGCTCTGCGGCCTCTCCACAACGCTCTTCGGCGGCCTCTCCTCAACGCTCTTCGTCGGCCTCTCAACTCTCTTCGGCCTCTCCTCGGCGTTCTTCGGCCTCTCCACGGCATTCGTCGGCCTCTCCACGAACCGCGGCATTCGCCACGCAGGGAGTTCCGACAGGGCCTTCACTGGCCACTTTGCTTCAGCGACACAGCGTGAACCTCCTCCCGACCGCTCTGGTGCGGATTGACACCGGGACGCGAGTGTTCGACACAGCAGCGCTCATCGACCCATGCACGCCTATGAGCTGCATTGACGCGTCGCTGGCGACCTCTTTGCGACTTGCAACGACAGCGGTGGGTGCTGAACAGATCTGCTCAGCCACCGTCGGCTCGAAAACGAACGCCCATGTCCGGCTCGACCTCGTTTTCAAAGTGGAGCCTCAAGTGCGCGTCCGCACTCCGATCCGACAGTTGGATGAGACTGTGCGGGCCTACTTCAAGGACATCACCTTGGCTGATGAGCGGTTCTACCTTCCGGCTACGATCTCCGTCATCCTGGGTGCGGATGTGTACCCCAAAGTTATGCAGCCTGGGTTCCTGAAAGTGCAGGATGGATTGCCGGTGGCCCAAAGCACCGTGTTTGGATGGGTCCTGTCCGGGGCCTGTCACACGCCGTAAGGAGGAGCAGACTTTATTGCAACCCATAGTGATTGCAAGGGGGGCGGAATGTTCAGGTCAGGAGCTTTCGTTTGCCCCCCGCGCGACTCCGAAGCGCTCCTGCTTCCTCAAAGCTCCTCAGCGCGCTCTCACTCCTTAGCGCGCTCTCGCTCTCAGCTTGCGCTCTTGCGCAGCTTGCTCTCTCGCTCTTCCAGCGGAGGCTTTTGACTCTGGGCGATCGGCGGTTCTCTCACTCCAACTTGTACATTTAATTCCTAATTAGAACTCCAATAAAGCGGATCATTATATTGAAAATAACCACGCCCCCGGCCTACTACTTCTCATTCGTTTGGTGGTGATTTTCCCTTTCGCGATTTCGGTGATTTCTACGGTGGTTTTCGTTGACTGCGGCGCGAGAGTATTCTAAAATAACTTTGTGCTTATCTGGAGATATTGGAAATTGAATTTCCCCCCCCCTCGAGCCGAACAAATATGAAAGCAGTTAAAGAAATCAATAAGCAAAAGAACATTTATTTAGTTTATTCCTTTTATTATGAAATATTATTAATATTAATTCTTACTTCTATTTCTTAATTTTCTACTTAATCTATAGAATACAATTTTTTTTTTTTTTTTTTTTAGGCTTTGCTTTTATTTATTGAATCTTCTCATTTATGAGACTAACAATAAGTGTATCAAATCTTACAATACTACCTAACTAGCAGTCATGAGACTGGTACAGAGTAAATGGCCCTGACTAATTATGGCTGGGTTGGATGGTCGTTACGTAGTAGGCGGCTTCTTCTGGAAACTCGTATCAAGTCCCTTGCTAAAGGATTTGGATGGGTGGAGAGTTTTTCCTTGTAGGACGCTTTTTATACCCTTGCAGGGTATTATAATTTCAGTCAGAAGTTTGCAACGCAGTGAAGGAGACCTTTCCGACCCTATAAAGTATATATATTCTTGATCAGCATCAACAGCCGAGTCGATCTAGCCATGTCCGTCTGTCCGTCCGTCTGTCCGTCTGTCCGTCCGTCTGTCCGTTTCTACGCAAACTAGTCCCTCAGTTTAAAGCTATCTGAATGAAACTTTGCATATAGTCTTCTATATACTCTCACTGCTATATATGTCGGAACGGGCCGGATCGGACGACTATATCATATAGCTGCCATTCAAATGTTCGATAAATGCTTTGCAAAAAAATTATAACTTTGCTGTTTTTTAACATTTTTGCGCCATTTTTTAGATATGGCCATTCTATATTATTTCTGAATTTTGGTAAAAATTTTATGAAAATCGGACGACTATATCTTATAGCTGCCATAGAAACGATCGGGAAATTAATAGGAAACAAATTATAACTTCGTTGTTTTTCAACGTATTTTCATCTACTCTGAGATATAAGCCTTTTTTATTATTTCAAAAAATTTGGTATTAATTTTATGAAAATCGGACAACTATATCATATAGCTGCCATAGGAGCGATCGATAGATGTAGAGAAAATGTAAAGGTGTGAATGTAAAACTGTAACTGTCAAAATGTAAACATAATAAGTATAGGTAAAATGTAATGAAATAATATCTGCAAGGGTATACAAACTTCGGCGTGCCGAAGTAGCTTCCTTTCTTGTTGTTTTTCTATTTCGTTCTTAACTGCAGGAATGCCGACATCCCTGTGGATGTATTCGTTGCGAATATACCATGGTGCCCCAGTGATAGTTCTCAGGATTTTTGATTGGGCGCGCTGTATGATGTCTAGATTGGTACTGCACGCGTTCCCCCAGAGCTGGGAGCCATACGTCCATATTGGCTTCAGTGTGGAGTTGTAGAGCAGGACCTTGTAGTCCAGACACAGGGGCGATCGGGAGTTTATGAGCCAGTGGAGGCTGCTGGCTTTTAGTTTTAGATGGATTTTCTTGCATTCAATGTGTCTTCGCCATGTTAGGCGGTTGTCCAGGCGGTTGTCCAGGTGGACGCCCAGGTACGTTACCACGTTGACTTCGGGGATCTGCGTGCTGTTCAGGTGGAGCGGAGGGCATGTTTGTCTGTTGAGAGTGAACGTTATGTGCTTACACTTTTGTTCATTTATTTTGATACGCCAGTCAGATAGCCACTTCTCGACTACCTTGAGGTGGTTGGCGAGCTGGGCTGTTGCACGGACTGGGCATCTGGAACGGCTGAGGATCGCAGTGTCATCAGCGAAAGTGGATAATGTTAGCTGGTCGCTTGTGGGGATATCCGCTGTGTATAGAACAAATAGGGTAGGCCCAAGTGCACTTCCTTGTGGGACTCCAGCTTCGATTGAATAGGTGCTGGATGTCGTTGCGTTGCACCTCACTGCGAAGACTCTGTTGTAGAGATACGACTCAAGTAATTTGTGTGTGTATACCGGCAAAAGTGTTTTTATTTTGTGCATGAGGCCGTTGAGCCAGACGCGGTCGAATGCTTGAGAAACGTCGAGAAATATCGCGCTGCAATTCTCGATTCTCGAAGGCTGTGCGAATTTCTGATGTTATTCTGTTAACTTGCTCGATAGTTCCATGTTTTTCTCTGAAGCCAAATTGATGAGCTGGGATAATGTTGTGAGCTCCCAGATAAGGGATTATGCGCTTTAGTAGGCATTTTTCAAATAACTTGGACAAGCATGATAGTAGACTTATTGGTCGGTAAGATGACGGAATCGTGTGGTCTTTTCCGGGCTTCGGTATCATTATAATTATAGATTTTTTCCATTTTGTTGGGTAATGGCCGAGACTTATGATCCCATTGAAGATTTTACAGATGATCTCAATAGCACAATTCGGAAGTTCAATTATCATTTTTGGAGTTATTAGGTCATCGCCGGGAGCCTTTTTTGGCTTCAGTTCCCTGATGACCTTCGTTATCTCGTTCGGACGAAATGATGCTGGAGTAGATTCCGTTTCAGTGGGGATTTGCGGTAGTTCAAATGGATTTGCAGCAGGGTTCGGCTGGAAAACGCCCTGGAGATGTGAGGCAAAAGTTTCGGCTCTGTCTTTGTCGCTGCGGGCCCAGCAACCAGATGGCTTTCTTATCGGGGTGATGGTTTCAGCCGGTGAGCTTAATTTTGGGTGAGCTCTCCATAAGGGATGCTTTGTGCTGGTTGGCGAGAGTTTTTCAATATATCTTAATTGTGCTCTTTCGGCATCTTGCTTCAGGGCCCGGCTTAGTTTGCGTGTGGCTTCATTTAGACGTTGCTTTGAGCATGGCGATCTATTGGTTTGCCACGCCCGTCGCAGACGCCTCTTTTCTTGGATAAGCTGTGCAATTTGCTGGTTCGTTTTGAATTTGATTTTTTGCACATCCGTCTGTTGTGGTGTTGAGATTCTGGCTGCAGTCACAAGTACCTTTTCCAGAGCGGAGGTGGAGGAGTCGATGTCTGCTTCAGTATTGAGCTGGGGGGCTAGCTCAATGTGGGAACTCACATACTTTTTGTATTTCATCCAATTTGTTCTGTGCGACGTCAGCCTGTGAGGGCGATCCGCAGTTTCTGGGCTTTGAAGGAGGGTTATCAACAGCGGCGAGTGATCTGAAGAAAGGTCCGGAAGGGCCTTGGCGTTTATTAGATTGCGTGGGATGTTTTTTGTCACCGCGAAGTCAATTAGATCGGGTATCTTTCTGGGGTCTGCTGGCCAATATGTGGGGCTACCAGGGGAAACGTAGTCCAGCTTATTTCTCACATTGATGAGAGCGTTGTACAGTTGTCTTCCCTTGGGGGTCACGAGGCGGGATCCCCAATGCGTATGCTTGGCGTTGTAATCTTCTGCAGCTATAAATCGATCTCCAAGAGAGTTGTAAAAATCCATGAATTGACCTTCAGAGATTGTAAAGCGAGGTGGGCAGTAGACAGCAGCAATGCAAAGGTTGCCGTTACCTGACTGCAATTTTATGGACATAGCTTGCAGGAAATTTGTTGCAAACCTTTGGTGAAAATGGTGTTTGATGCGTTCTCTGATGAGGATGCCGGTCCCGCCGTGGGCTTTACCATCTGGATGATCTGTGCGGTGGAAGGTATAACCTCTTATATGGAAGTTGTATCTGCTTGTGAGGTGCGTTTCGACCAGTAGCATGGCGTCGATGTGGTTTTCATTTAGGAATTGTGTTAGTTCAATTTTATGCCGTGAGACGCCGTTGGCATTCCACGTGGATATACGTAGATTAGACATTGATTATTTCGACTGTTGTGCTACAAGCAACTGTATCACCATATTCTGATTCTGGACGAGCGTTTGCATGGTCGTTTTCATAAATGACATGAGTTCCATCATACTTTGTTGCATGGTCACCATCATGGTGACTGCCCTGGGGCCTGCTGAGGGTTTACCGAGTTTGAGGGGGGAGGATTTTGCATACCTGTTCGTAGAGCTTCAGCGTAGGAGATGCCCGTGGGGGCATTTAGCGGACCAAAAGAGGATCTGGCTGCTTTGGCAAAGAATACATCTGGAGTAGCTTTTGAATTATAATACACATTTTGTGTATTTTGTTGGCGTGTAGCTGTTGCTCGTCGCATGCGACTCTTCAGCTCCTTGTAGACCACGCAGCCTCTGTAGTTAGCTGTGTGATTTTCTCCACAGTTTCCGCATTTTTTCGATTTTGGGTCTTCTTTGTTCGCAGGGCAGTGTGCGGAATTGTGGAAGTCTCCACAGACTACGCAGACTGACCGAAGGGTGCAGTATGTCCTTGTATGTCCATACTCCTGGCAATTTGTGCATTGCACAGGACCGTTGCGTTTGTGTGGTTCTTCAACGGTGATTCTTCGATGCAACAGGAACTGCAACTTGTAGATCGGGTGAACTTCATTCTTCTTCAGAGTTTTACTTTCTGGCTCCAGTTCGACTTTGAATAGTGGTTGCGGCTTTTTGTTTTTATTTATAATGTTGCTGACGTTCTTGGCAAGGAAACCCTTGCCTTTCAGGGCTTCCACTATCTCAGAGGGGGCGACGTCTGGTTCAATTCCTTTTAACACGACTTGCAGTCCTTTGCTGCTTTTCAGTTGGTAGGTGTAAAAATTCTTTTTGGAATCTTCCAGGTATTTTGACACAGCCCGAAAGTGTTCTTCTGTTTTGGTTTGAATTTTTGTTTCGCAAATGTTCCCTTTAATAAGCGGAACAATATGAAAGTTTCCGTCCCCGACCAGCGCAACAATTTTGTTGACCAGGGCGTTTGAGTTTTTCTCCCTAATATAAATGGGTGGGGGCTTTGGTTGTTTTTGGGTCTCCTGATCCGGCTCTGCTTGGTTATTCTCATCAGCTGCTAGCGGAGAAAATTTGTTGGTGTTGTTTGGGTCGTAGCTTTTGGTGACACGGTTGATCTTAGGCTTGTTACCAACCGTGTTATGTGGGCTAAGCTTACGCTTAATTTGGATGTAGCGATCCATGCCAGTCTGTATAGCCGGAACCGCTTGTTGCTTATCGGAGTTCACGGTTTTTGTTACCATTGAATTTGGCGGTGCGTCCGTTGGCACCGATTTCGCAATATTGGTCGCTGGTTTAGTTGTTGCTGTTGCTTTTGCTGCGTTTGCAGAAATTGCAGCTCTGCTTGTTGTTGGTGCGTCTTCCATCGAAGCCGATGGTGGTGGGGTTTGGCATTGGGAGCTACAAGATGTAGGAGCTGGAATGAGTAGGGCGGGGGAGCAAGAGCGCGCTCTCGTGCCGTCGGCGGTCAGTAGAGCCGGGTTGGGCTTGGTAGACGTTTTTTCTGCTTCGATATCGCGAGTTGAGAAATAGGTGAAGCAACCGTTTCTTTGGTTTATAGAGGTTCTACGCTCATTCTTTTGATCGCCGCTCATTATTTTGAGCTTATTTCGCGTGGCACCATATAAATGAACTTTGCAGCTCAAAAACACGTCTCACGCACTTTTGTCCGTATGTCATACGCACTGTAGGGCTTGGCCTAGCTGACAGTACGTAGTTTAGAGTTTCGAATTTACTTTTTCACCATGAAAAAACACTTCGAGAATAAACCCCGCGTAGCGGTCGTCCGTAAGCACGTCTGCACTCGATGAAGGTCGAATGCCGATATCAATAGAATAAAAATGTTACTTGAAAACGAAAAGAATATAAACATGAATACCTAAACTTTAAATATCGAACTCTGCTGATGTCGTCACGGTCTTAGGGTCAAAGGGATCACCAGAGCCATGCTCTAGCGGTGGTGGTCATAGGTTGGGTGGGCATATAGCGAACACAATAACACCAGTGTCCTCGCAAAAGTTAGGGATCTCTCTCTGTCCTTTCTTCTTCGGTTCTACCTTCATCCTTTTCCTCTTCTAGTTTTTTTTCTGTTTGAATTTATTTATACTTCTCCCGATTTGGTTCTAGTTCATATTTTAGTCGCAAGCACGCTCAATTCTCTTCTTTATTAGTAATAATGTGTAGTTCGTGTCCGAGATCTGAGTAGGCAAGACCTCCACCCCCAAAGCCGACGAGCTAGAGTCGGAAAATACAGCGTGCCCCGCAGCTCAGATCCTCGAAAGCAGCCAGAATACAACGTTACACACTACAGTTATGATTTATTATTATTACTAAGAAAAGTGGCGCCCAACGCGTGTGGCCTTAGTAAAAGTTTTATTAAGACTCGCGGATAAATAAATTCATTCCCTTGTTAAACTTCTTATTTTGATGGCTTGAACGCATCAAGTTAGAATTTTTGTTGTTGGTTTATCTGAAGAATTCTCGGATCACAGTGAGGTGAATAATAATATTCCCAACTGTCCAGATTTCGAAGTGTGTGGCCTTTATACAAATACATTGGTTTAAGAAATACATTCCTTCCTTTCTCAACTTTTTATTAACTTCTCTCAAACTTCCTGACTTTAAAAAAAAGTTTTCTTTCGTGTATCTTGACATTTCTTGGAAAACTGGTTAGTGAATTATTAATAATCCTAACTGGCCAGAAGTTCGAGAGAGCAGAGAAATTTTTCCTAAATCTAGATGAGATGACATAGTGGCTATTATAGATGAGGAAAACAGAAGACGGAGCAATAAAACAAGCTTATTTTCTGTCCCATATTGTAGTACTAAGTCATTGAACTAGCCTCAACTCCAAAAGTATTATAGAAGATCAGAGACTCAACTGTACGGAAAATACTGACATTTCTTTTGAGTAGTGTCATATCCAGAAAGAGTTAATGGGAACTTTCTTAATCTTTTATTTTCCCCAGAAGTTTTATTTTTCTTTTTTTTTAGATTATGGAACACAGGTGAACTTATTTCTAAAAATATCACTGACCGAGTTCGAAATAAAGAAAAATATCGCTCTATCAATTTCACAACTTTAAATTTCTGAGAAACCTAATTATTATAATTGAAAATAAATACCCTTTGATACGTGTGACATCTAGCAAAGAGTTCGGTAAAATTATCTTTTTACGTCTTTATATATATCTTATATTTTTCTTAATTAATCAAGAAACACAATTCTTGGCTTTACTTATCGCAAATCAAAGCAAACTATCTTCTAAATAACTTCGATTGCAGTTGGTTAACTGTTGTCGAAACGATGATGATAGGGTCGAAACGAGGAATGAAACTGGAACCACTCAAAGACAAGTCCTCTTGGCTCCGGGTTCTCCAGCTTCCCAAAGAAGCACTACGTCCGACTTGTTAAATCGACCAGATAAGGTCGTGCATATCCTCAATGGATGGAAGATAAAATTTTCAGGCATAGGAGTTTCGGTAGATAATTTTATTTATAGAGTGGATACGCTTACTCGAGAAACATTAGGCAATAATTTCAGTCTGCTTTGCCAATGAATTTTATTGGCGCTATCATAAAGCGAACGGCGAGATTGATTGGGACACTTTTTGTTCAGCCTTGCGTCTCCAGTTTCGCCAAAGAAGAGATGATGGCGACATCGAAGAATTGATTCGTAACACAAAACAAAAGCCAAACGAGTCTTTTGATTGTTTTTACGATACAATATCTGGCTTAGTCGATCAGCTGGAGCATCCTTGGACTTCGAGTAAATTAATTCGAGTTCTTAGAAATAATTTGCGTCCAGAAATAAGACATGAAATTCTAAATATTGAAATAAATACAGTGTCCGATTTAAGGGAGATTTGTCGCAGGCGCGAAGCCTTTCTTGCTGACGTCAAGCGTTGCAGTGGATACATGCGAAGCACTCCTTTTAAACGGGAAGTGTCCGAATTCAGTCAGGAATATGAAACTCAATTAGAATCAGAACCTGAATGTGAGGATGATGTCGAAGCGTTTTCCTTATTATGTTGGAACTGCCGTAAGGAAGGGCACAGATATCAGGATTGCGTATCTGAAAGGAGAGTTTTCTGTTACGGTTGTGGAGCTGCCAATACTTACAAGCCAAGTTGCAGTAAGTGTTCAAAAAACTCCAAAGCCGGCACGCCGAAGTCGCAATTCAAACAGAAGACTTCGAGTGCCTTCCGGAGCCAAGCCACAATGACAGAAGAGTAGAATATGCAGCTGACGTTGCACAACTTTCAATCCCTGACGAACAACTATTACCTGCTAGTCCTTTGCTACATAGCAAAATCCAAATACTGAAGAACATAATAATACCTGAATGTGAAGGTCACCAAGACTTAGAAAAGCGTAAATCTCGAAGTTCTAGTAGAATAAAAGCATTCTGGAAGAACGTCAGAAATTGTAGAATTGGTGTAGAGTATATAAACTCACTACCTGCTGGGTCAAAAAATCCTCGCCCGTTTTTGCCAATTCGCGTTCTGGATCGTACGGTCTACGGCCTTTTAGACTCTGGCGCATCAATAAGTTGTCTAGGAGGTAACTTAGCTCGCGAGGTAGTAGTCCAAGGGGTTTATAAAGCCATAAACAGTCATGCTAAAACAGCAGATGGCAGATCACAGCAAATAATAGGGTATTTTAATGCTGAGGTCGAATACGCCGAGGTAAAGAAGCTACTGAAAATTTACATTGTACCGTCGCTTAAGCAAGATTTGTATTTGGGGATAGATTTCTGGAAGATTTACGATCTATTTCCCAAAAGTTTAAACATATCGGAATTAAACTCGACTGACAATGTCGGCAAAGCCCAAGTTGATCAACACAAGTTGTCCCAGATAGATAAGACGAAGCTAACGAATGTGATAAATTGTTTTCCGTCGTTTAGCCAGGAAGGTCTCGGTAAGACCAATCTCATATCCCATGCTATCGATGTAGGCATAGCTAAGCCAATTAAACAGCGTCATTTCCCTGTCTCCCCGGCTGTAGAAAAGGAAATGTATGCCGAAATTGATAGGATGATACAACTTGGGGTGATAGAAAAGTCCGACAGTGCTTGGTCATCTCCAATCGTTATGGTAAAGAAACCTGGAAAGGTTCGAATTTGCTTAGACTGTCGTAAGGTGAATAGTTTCACCGAAAGGGATGCATATCCTCTTCCTCAAATTAGTGGCATTTTGAGTCGCTTGCCGAAGGCTGAATTTATTACCAGTTTTGATTTGAAGGATGCGTATTGGCAAGTGCCTTTAGAAATAGCATCGCGTGACAAGACGGCATTCACAGTTCCGGGTAGACCTCTCTATCAGTTCACAGTCATGCCATTCGGACTGTGCAATGCTACCAGCACAATGTCTCGTTTGATGGACAAAGTGGTACCAGCACATCTTAGGAACGAGGTTTTTATTTACCTAGATGACCTGTTGGTGGTTTCATCAAGTTTCGAGAGGCACCTCGAAGTGCTAAGAGAGGTAGCGCTACACATAAAGCCTGCAGGTTTGACGATCAATATTGGCAAAAGTCACTTCTGCATGCTGAGGGTGCGATACTTGGGCCACATAATCGGCGATGGAGGAATCCGAACCGATCCAGAAAAGGTTGCCGCAATTAGGAATTTTCCTTTGCCTAAGACGTTGCGTAGTTTGCGTAGTTTTATGGGTCTGTGTGGATGGTATCGCAAGTTCGTTCCAAATTTTGCGTCTCTTGCTGCTCCTTTAACAGATCTGATGACTACGAAAAGAAGATTCTGTTTGACCCAGGCTGCAGTAAAATCGTTTGAAGAGCTAAAACAATGTCTTAGCGAGGCTCCAGTCTTATGTAGTCCTGATTTTTCCAAACCATTTGCAATACATTGCGATGCGAGCAAAACTGGAGTAGGAGCTGTATTAGTGCAGGTTTCCGAAGAAGGTGATGAGCGTCCTATTGCCTTCATTTCAAAGAAATTGAACAAGGCTCAACGCAATTACACAGTCACTGAGCAAGAATGCCTCGCGGCGATTGTGGCTCTTAAGCACTTTAGGGCGTATGTGGAAGGACATAGATTCAAAATTATAACCGACCACGCGTCATTGAAATGGTTAATGTCGAATCACGACCTAAATTCACGTTTAGCTCGGGCATTGGCCTTGCAAAGGTATGACTTCGAGATTGAGCATCGCAAAGGCTCGCTTAACGTAGTTCCCGACTCCTTGTCTCGGGTTAACGAAGACGTGATAGCGGCTATAGACGTACGGGAAGGAATTCTCGTGGATCTTAATTCAGAACATTTTAAATCCGCGGAATATACCGAGCTAGTACAGAAAGTGAGTGCAAATCTGAAGAATTTCCCTGATCTCAGGACCGATAGCAGTTACATTTATCGGAAAGCCGAGCACTTGACAGGAGAGCAAGTGCACGACGAATATGCCTGGAAGTTATGGGTACCCAAGGAGCTGGTACCTGAGATACTTTCTCGCGCTCACGATAGTCCATTGTCGGCTCATGGTGGAATACACAAGACCATCGAGAGAGTCAGGCGATATTATTTCTGGCCAGGACTAGTGGGAGATGTTAAAGCTTACATAAATGCTTGTGAGGTGTGCAAAACCACTAAGGCACCTAACTATGTTTTGCGACCGCCGTTAGGAAAAGCACCGGAGACTCAACGATTTTTCCAACGGTTATTTATCGATTTTCTCGGACCTTATCCCAGGTCAAGAAGTGGAAATATAGGGATTTTTATCGTGCTTGACCATTTTTCTAAATATGTGTTTCTCAAACCAGTAAAGAAAATAGATACAGGTGTGGTAATAAAGTACCTAGAACGGGAGTTATTCATGTCTTACGGCGCTCCCGAAACGATCGTTTCAGACAACGGATCCCAATTCCGTTCGCACGCATTCCAAAAGTTGATGCAGCAGTACGGCATTACACATACGCTGACTGCTGTGCATTCGCCGCAGACTAACGCTTCTGAGCGCGTTAATCGCTCAGTCATAGCTGCAACTAGAGCTTATTTGCGGCCTGATCAAAAGGACTGGGACGAATACTTAGATAGGATCAGTTGTGCGTTGAGATCATCCACACACTCAAGCCTAGGTACCACCCCTTACTACATGGTCTTTGGGCAACACATGATCACCTCTGGTTCCACGTACTCTTTGCTGAGGAAACTAAACTTGTTGGATGACCGATCCTTAAAGTTCGATCGTCAAGACTCGTTTGAGATAGTGCGGGAGAAGGCATGCAAGAGGATGCTGGAAAAGCACTCCGAGAACGAGAAGCAGTACAATCTTAGGTCCAGAGTTGTGGCGTATGTAGAAGGGCCAGAAGTCTTTCGACGAAATTTTAAGCAAAGCTGCTTTCAAACAGGATATAATGCTAAATTTGGACCCTCTTTTGTGAAAGCTAGGGTTCGTAAAAGGCTAGGGAACGCTTATTACGAACTGGAAGATTTACAGGGAAAGTTAGTAGGGACATATCATGCGAAAGATATTCGCCAGTGATGTCGCTCCATGCGGGATCAGTCTAGGGCATCTAGCAAGTGACACCCTAGCCTGATAGCGGCGCACGTAGCGACCTTAAAACCTGTTTGGACTAAAAGTAGGCTTTAATAAATCATTAGTAATACCTAAAGCTTTACTTAATTAAAGCTTATTATTATATGCAATTTTTGGCAACCGGTTAAAGCTGAGCAAGCTGCACCAGAGATGCCAACTGGGAAATATGTGCTAATCAGCCGATCCAGGGATGTTTTGGAAAGCTATATATCCAACATGGGGATTTTCAGCTGACCATGATTTCCGTTCTTGGCCTTGGCCAATAATTTTCGCATCCGGATTAATTCTTTTCCATCCGACCGGCGTGGCAACTAGACGTGCCAAATTTTCTTGTTATCGCGGCCTTTTATTGCTGAAGGCATAGTCGACCTAAAGAATCGGGAAAAAATAGAAAAAGTGATTAATAATCGAATTTTTATAAATAAAGTGAGTTTTCCGTCGGAAGCAGACAGTGCGAGTGCTAAATTTATTAATTTTTATCTAAGGCGGAAAATTGTTGGAGCACCTTTGGGGTCGCCGCGGCCAGCAGGCCGAAACAGCAAGACCCCGTGCCTCTATTGGCCGGCAATTGTGAGTAGCTGTGTATGAAAATATATATTTTTGTGGTTGCTAACTAAAAGGGCATTCTAGGCCGATCCCTGCATCGTCGTTGTCCAGGGGAGCACCCTGTTGCGCGGCATTTCGCCGCCGGAGCACCCTATTGCAGGGCATTTCGCCACCTGGCAGAGGAGCACCTCGCCCACACTGCCGAGGAGCACCTCGCACACGGCAGAGGAGCACCTCACATATTGGCCAGAGGAGCATTTCGCACCCAAGGCAGAGGAGCACCTCGCATTTTTGGCCGGAGGAGCACCCTCGCGTCCCCGCACACACGGCGGAGGAACACCCTCGCCCTCGCCCTCGCACCTCGCCCACACGGCGGAGGAACACCCTCGCCCTCGCACCTCGCCCACACGGCAGAGGAGCACCCCTGCACCTTGGCCAAAGGAGCCACATAGCTGCCGCGCAGCTCCCTCATCACGTTTTTTTTGTTCGATTAATTAAAGCCAATCGAGTAATTAAATAAGTGCTAAAGTAAAATTTCGATGAGCCGTTAATTTGTGACATGCGTTAGGAAAAACCCCAAAACCACGTGTACACGGAGAGAAATTTTGGCATAAATTAAAGTCTTAAAAAAAAAAAAAAAACAATTTTAATTAATTTAGACTATTAATTCTTTCATTATATTTTCTCTTACCTAAATAATTTTAGTTCTAATATGTGAACAAGAAAAATTTTGATTGCTATCATGCTGTTTAGATTCTCAGCGCGGCTTTATTTACCAGCTAGAACAATATTATATTTCTTTTAAGTTAAATTAGTTTTGAATTCCAAAGTGATGAGGCATAGATATATATTTCCAAACTCTGGCGACGAAGCGCCTTAATTTTCGTTTCAGACACCTGCGCCGGGAGATCGATCTTTCGTCGAGGATCAAGTATTGTGAGTTGGTTAGAACATTTATATTATATTGTATTTTTTTCTGGAAATAATATATACTAAACGAAATCATGCACTGCGGAAAATTTATAAATACTGAATACCCTAATTACATAATCTCTGAAATTTAAAAAAAAAAAAAAGAAAAAAAATATTAACTTAACTATTATAATTTTATTAATAATGATTTAAGGCCTTTGAGCTGCAGAAATTTAAGATCTTGAAGAAAGCATACAAAAAAAAAATAATAACAAAAAAAATAAAATTAATAATTTCAAGAATTGAGAATAGCAAGTAAAGTAAAGTCGAACTAAAAGCTGAATTAAAAATGAATATGAAAGCAGTTAAAGAAGTCAATAAGCAAAAGAACATTTATTTAGTTTATTCTTTTTATTATGAAATATTATTAATATTAATTCTTACTTCTATTTCTTAATTTTCTACTTAAAATGTTACTTGAAAACGAAAAGAATATAAACATGAATACCTAAACTTTAAATATCGAACTCTGCTGATGTCGTCACGGTCTTAGGGTCAAAGGGATCACCAGAGCCATGCTCTAGCGGTGGTGGTCATAGGTTGGGTGGGCATATAGCGTACACAATAACATCAGTGTCCTCGCAAAAGTTAGGGATCTCTCTCTGTCCTTTCTTCTTCGGTTCTACCTTCATCCTTTTCCTCTTCTAGTTTTTTTTCTGTTTGAATTTATTTATACTTCTCCCGATTTGGTTATAGTTCATATTTTAGTCGCAAGCACGCTCAAGGCTTCGTGCGTGCTAAGATGGCAGGCTGGTGGATGTATAGTGTCTACCTGGCACCGAGCATGTCACTTGCGGAATTTGGGGACGCCGTGGATCGGCTAGCCACAGACGCGGGAGGCCACACACCGTTACTTATAGCCGGTGACTTTAACGCGTGGGCGGAGGAGTGGGGTAGCTCCCTCACTAATGCCAGAGGCAGGACCCTCCTCGAGGCCTTCTCCGCTTTAGACGTCACCCTCCTGAACACTGGGCCGCAGCCCACCTTTAGCAGAGCCGGGGCGAGTTCGGTGATTGACCTCACGTTTGTGAGCTGCTCCAGGGCTAGCCAGTGCACCTGGGTCCTGAGCGACGCCTACACGGGGAGCGATCACGCAGCGATCCTCACCGCGCTGGACAACACCGCTGCCTCCTCCAGCACGAAGGGGTTACAAGGCCGACACTCTGGACATCCAATCCTTTGCAGAACACATGCAGAGACTTGAAGCAAACGGCTGTGCAGAGCAGATGGCGGAGTCTGCTATGAACCAGCTGCAAGCCGCATGCGATAACTGCATGACTGCCAAGCGCGCCCACTCTCGTCACAGGGACTCGGTGTACTGGTGGAACCATGCTATTGCCGCGGCCAGAACGGAGTGCATCAAGGCGAGGCGCCGCTACCAGCGCTCCTACCGCTCGAGCTCCCACCTGGAGAGGCGGTCCGAGTACCATCGGTGCCGCAAGGCACTTAAGACGGCAATCCGGGAAAGTAAAACCAAATGCTTCCTGGACCTGTGCGACACCGCGGACCGCGATCCCTGGGGGAACGCCTATAGGATCATCGTCAAGAAGATCCACGGGGCAAAACAGGGCGCCCCCCACGACGCGGAGAGCATCGACAGGATTGTCGAGCACCTATTCCCGAGGGCGGATAGCCCCAGAGCCACGCTGGAGACGGCTACACACTCACTGGAAGGATTCGAGCCAGTCCTGGAGGCGGAAATCCTGGCAGCGGCGACGAAAATCAGAGAGGCGAAAGCCCCAGGCCCCGATCTCGTCCCCAACAGAGTCCTGAGACTTGCTCTTTCGCTTCGCCCGGACCTATTCGCGGAGCTCTACGGAAAGTGTCTCAGAGAAGGAACATTTCCAAGGAGATGGAAGGTTCAGAGGCTGGTCCTGCTTCCGAAACCAGGAAAACCGCCAGAAGACCCTTCCGCTCACCGACCGATCTGTCTGATTGACGGGGCGGGCAAGGTGCTGGAGCAGCTTATCCGGACGAGACTTGAGACGGCAATTGCTGCGGCTGGCGATCTATCCGACTCCCAATTTGGATTCAGGAAGGCTACGTCGACGGTTGATGCCATCTCAAAAGTGGTGGGCATCGCTAAAGCCGCCATCGCGGGACAACGGTGGAAAGGAGGCGCGAAGGAATACTGCCTGATAGTCACGCTAGACGTCCGCAACGCCTTTAATACGGCGAGATGGGATCGTATCCTAGACGCACTATCCAGCTTCGGGGTACCCCCGTACCTCTTGGAGCTGTTGAAGAGTTACTTCAGAGGCAGGACTCTGGTGTACGATTCTGATGGCGGTGTCAGATCGGCTGAGCTTTCCTGCGGAGTGCCGCAAGGGTCGGTCCTGGCACCGTTGCTGTGGAACGCTATGTACGACGGTGTTCTGCGGCTCCCGCTACCAGGTCGGACCGAGCTGGTGGGATTCGCCGACGACATAGCCGTAGTCGTAGTCGACAAGGAACTCGCAGGAGCAGAAGAGCTGTGCGACAGGAGCATCAGCCGCATAAACTCGTGGCTGTCCAGTGCCGGCCTACAACTAGCGCCGCAGAAAACGGAAGCCGTGCTGGTAAGCAGCCGGAAGAAGGTGGAGGTCGCAACCATCCGAGTGTGCGGGGCCTCGATCAGATCGTCCAGAGCCATAAAATACCTGGGCGTGATGATCGACACGAGGCTTTCCTTCCGCGAGCACCTAGGGTATGCGAGCTCAAAGGCCACCACAGCGGTGAGAGCAGTCAGCAGAATAATGCTGAACCATAGGGGCCCGAAGCAGGCGAGCAGGTTGCTACTGTCCAGCGTAGCACGAGCCAGCATGCTTTATGCGGCACCAGTCTGGGGACATGCACTGGCGACCCCGGCCTATAGTCGCGGACTGTGCTCGGCCCATCGCCTCGCGGCACTACGCATAAGCAGCGCCTTTAGGACGGTGTCCGATCAGGCCGCGCTTGTCCTAGCCGGGACTCCGCCACTGGATCTGCTCGCAGCAGAGAGGGCCAGTATCCACGGCCAGACGATTGGCAGAATACTGACACATCGTGACAAGAGGGTGCTACGCTTAGCGGCGAAAGATGCCACCTTGGCATCGTGGCAATTGCGGTGGGAGTCAGCGTCCAAGGGAAGATGGACGTATCGGTTGATTCCCCAGCTGGATTGCTGGCTGAAGAGGAAGCACGGTCAGTTAAACTTCCACCTGACCCAGATCCTCAGCGGCCACGGCTGCTTTCGGAGCTACCTGCGGAGATTCGGCCACGAGGAAGACGACTCATGCACGCACTGCCAAGGTCAGCTGGAGGAGTCGGCAGAACACACGGTGTTTAACTGTGCGAGGTTTGCCGGTGAGCGAGCATTGCTGGAGGCCATACTGGGCAACACCATCACAGCGGAAAACCTAGTTCCGCTGATGTTGTTGTCCGAAGCGAACTGGCAGGCCGTGTCGGACTTCGCAGCGAAGGCGATGACGGAGCTCCGAGCAGAGGAGCGACGGAGGAAGCAGGAGGCAACATAGGTCGGGACCAGCGCCCGCGCAAAGCATTGCTTCGCGGCCGTACCGCGCGAGCAAACCGTCCCGATATCTGTGTGACCCAACACCTCTATCCCCCCACTTTTTGTATATTCACTGTTTCAATAAATGAATTAAAAAAAAAAAAAAAAAACCCGGCATGAAGCCATACACACACACACACACACACTCACACACACAAATCACCCGGCATGAAGCCCACGGCATGAAGCCAAATAAACCCCGCGAAGGGAAGTTCAAAACGAGCACTAAGCTTTGAAGTTACGCGCGCAAGTGGCAACGCTGTCGGCGATAGTGTCAGCATCTGGCAACGCCAGGATTGATCGCGGCAGCGCTGACGGCAGGAATTAGGTCACGGCCACACTGCGGAAATTAGGTCAATTGAATCCTCGCAAAATTCTCGATCGCGCAAGTCGTGTCGCTCCGTAAGTGAAAAGTTCAAGTGCCAAAACCGCGTGTCCGCGTCGGGACCTAATTATCCTGTAGGACCTCGAAGGACATCCAGCCAGGGTGAGCATGGCCGCCGGCCATTAAATATATTGGGGATCTATCCCACCCCCGCCGCCAGAAGTTATTTTATCAATAAAATTACCTAATTAGAAAACATGTGCTTAAATCAAATTGCGCGTTTTCCCTGTCTTCGTTCGCGGGCCGGCGCCCCTCGCCGGCAGTGACCAATTCCCCTCCTGCTTTCCCCGTAGCACCGGAGTAATTCCGGGTGCAGGCGAAAGCCGGACGGGAACAGGAGCCCGTGGCTGCTGGATTTTTCCGGTCCCCTTTCCCCCTTGCCCATCAGAGAGCCATCCCGCTGCTGGATTTTTCCGGGCGAGGATCTGGGGTTGGTCGCTGGATATTTTTCCGAACCAACTGTCCCGCTGCTGGATTCTTCCGAGCGTGGACGCAGGCATCGGCTGCTGGATATCTCCGAGCCGTTGTCCTGTCCCAACGGACGCCGCGCTGCTGGATCTTTCCGAGCGTGGGCGTGGGCGTGGCTGCTGGATTATTCCGAGCCCTCTGAGCAATCCTGCCGCTAGATTCTTCCGGGCGAGGATTTGGGGCTGGCTGCTGGATTCTCTCCGAGCCAGTGGTCCCGCTGCTGGATTCTTCCGAGCGTGGACACAGGCCTTGGCTGCTGGATTCCTCCGAGCCTTTGTCCTGCCCCGAAGGCGCCCCGCTGCTGGATCACTCCGAGCGTGGGCGTGGGCGTGGCCGCTGGATAATTCCGGGCCGCTCGTCCCGCAGCTGGATAATTCCGGGCGCGGACGCGGGCTTGGCCGCTGGATTATTCCGGGTCGCCCGGTTTCCCCTGGCCAAATAATCACGTGCAAATATTTTCTTCCCCATTTTCCCCGCTAGCTGGCCAGAAAATTATCGGCGCTTCTCCGTCCTGGGTGTCTCACAAATTATAAATTTTGTGAGGGGACTCTGGGCCGCTGAGGATCACCCCGGCCGCCCAGACGCTTCCTTACATGGCGTCCGGAGCAGGGACAGCCCAGGACGGAAAGTTGGTCATCGTGGCGGAATAAAGCCCCGCCAGCCGATATTTTTTATTTAGATCAGAAAAATATATATAAATAGGAAAAAAAAATAATATATATATAGGGAGGAAAATAAAAATATATATATAGTGACATATCCACAGTCCTACGGACTCTGTCTACGCCTACTTTACACACCACACAAACACAATATTGTAATACCCTGTAACACAAACACACTTGCCCAATACACCCTTTGCTACCCTAGTTTATATCCATACACATCAGATAGCAACCGCCGGATGTTTATAAGAATTCCAAAGCCAAAGCTAGTGGAATAAACCCATGCTCTACACAAAGGATGCAATCTGAAACTCTAAACAAACTCCAGACAGTCCCTTCTGTAGACTAAACATTTATGACTTAAGTCATCACACGTTCCCACGTTCAAAGTTCGGACTCGCCAAGCCGAAAACAAAAATATTAGATTTCAATAACAAATCATAAAATCAAAGAGCGAATGCACTTGAATCTAAGAGAAGATTAACAATTAACTCCAAGCTCTCTCCTAAATTCTCTCCAGAACTTTTAAAGTTTAATTCTATATTTGAAAGCTCGAGACCGAGGCTTGAACGTCAATCTATCCAGATCAATTAATTGAGTTCAGTTTAAGACCTAAAAGATTTAAGTTGGTGTTCTTCAAAATAAAATAACTTGTAAAACCAATATTCAGTTAAATAAAGTTTGTATTTTTTTAACTTATGAATATCGCAAGTATTTAATTGGCGCAGTCGGTAGGATCCTAAAATAAAAGAGTCCTTAAGAAACGGTACTGGTGTAAATAAAAAGGATATGCTATACAACTAGCAGTCCTAACACTAGCGAATTTTAATAGTGATTCTAAAAAATTAGTGATCCGTAGAAGAATCTACGTGATTCAAAGTGTCAAAAAAATCCCGTGCGGTCGGAAAAATAAAATCAATAAGAGATTATTTAATTCCGTGAGAAAAACTGAAAACCCCGTGTGGTCAGAAATAAATTCTGCAAATAAGCAATATAACCGATCAATAAACTTACCAACCAACAAAACATAAAACATGGCAGTTCCACAATTATCCGAAGTACACCTGAATCAATTGCTGGCGCAAATAAAGGAGCCACATTACTACGATGGAACTCCAGGAAAGCTGTCTGGCTTTTTTAGCCAGGTGGATCAGTTATTGTCGCTTTATCCCACTCAAGATGCGCGCCAAGCACACGTAATCTACGGAGCAATCAGAAGAGTCATCGTTGACGAAACAACTGGAGGAGACTACCTATCCAGGTAGTATTAGTAAGTTTATTGAACGTTTAGAAAGTCAGGTTAGAAATATATTTGATAAGCTAGAATTGGAGAGTGACCCTGTGGCAAAGTCCAATTATTCAGAAATGTTAAAAACCACAATAAAAACGACAATCGATAGAAAACTTCCGGACAGGATGTATATGTCACTGGCAAGAAAAGACATAGATACCATTCCGAAATTAAAACAAGCCACAATGGAGTGTGGTCTTTACGACTCAAATCCAACGGATAGCTTTTCGAAATCGAGCTGGCAAGGTCGCAAAAGCGGGGGGAATAAGAATCAGAAGAATAATCAAAGATATTATAATAACAAATATAATTACCCCAGTAATTATCACAATTCTACTAACCAAAATTATTCAACACAAAACACTAACCAGAATAATCAAAACCAAAACACTTCTCGTAATACTAACCCGAGTAACCAAACTATCCCACCAAATCAAAGGGGAAATTCCAATACCTGCAGAGATGGTTTAACTCAGGCTAGGCAGAACAATCCCCTCAATTTCCAACCTTCAACGTCCAACAACGCGAATAATGGCGGAGGCGTCAAGAGGCAGAGAGAAAGTTCCAGCGGACAGAGCCTTATGGACGTAAATTTTCATCAAGCTGCCTCGGAGATACAGGAATTAGAAGAGGAAGGGTCGGTCCATTTATAAAAATAACATACGAAAATAAGCTTTATAGGGGCATGGTTGACACAGGTTCTTCCATCAATATCATAAAGGAAAACTTCGCAAACGCAAAAGAAAGCATAGAAAAACTAACGGTATACACTATAAAGGGGCCAATAAAATTGGTAAAAAGCATCAAATTAAAACCCAGTGCTGTGTGTCCGTCTGTACAAAAATTTTATGTGTACAATTTTTCAGAAAATTATGATTTCCTGTTAGGTCGCCCTTATTTAGAAGACACTAAAGTAAAAATTGATTATGAGAAGGAGACAGTAACTCTAGGCTCCAAAACCTATAAGTTCTGTTTCAAAGAAGAAAAGGGCGAGACCGCATCTACAAAATGCCTCGACCCAAATTCCGAAAACGAGCTTGCATCTGCAGAACAGCTCATAAAAAATTCAAAAGTGGATAAAATTGCACCTACAAAGGGAGCAAAATCCAAACCAAAGAAGGAGAAGACCGCACAGTCAAAGTGCCTTACTCCAGGTAAAGACTTAAAGGGCCAGAAAAAAAACGAAATTGACCCTCAGTCCGTCAGCTTCGCAGTTGAAAATGAACTACGCGAATGCAATGAATACAGACTTGAACACCTAAATGTTGAAGAGGTTGAGTGTTTGGAGAAGGTTCTCTATGAATATAGGGACATTCAGTACAAAGAAGGTGAAAATTTGACTTTCACAAGTACTATCAAACACGTTATCCAAACTCAACACGAGGATCCGGTCTACCGAAAACCCTATAAGTATCCCCAAAGCGTGGATCAGGAGGTAAATAAACAAATAAAAGAAATGATTGAGCAGGGAATAATTCGTAAATCGAAATCTCCTTACTGCTCTCCCATTTGGGTGGTCCCCAAGAAGGCTGATGCCTCAGGGAAACCGAAATTTCGGTTAGTCGTCGACTACAGGAATCTAAATGAGATTACTGTAAATGACAAATTTCCCATTCCACGAATGGATGAGATACTGGACAAACTTGGTCGTTGCCAGTATTTCACCACGATTGACCTAGCTAAAGGATTTCATCAAATCCAAATGGATGACAATTCCATTGCAAAGACAGCCTTTTCGACCAAACATGGGCATTACGAATATACACGTATGCCTTTTGGTTTGAAAAATGCACCTGCAACATTCCAGAGATGCATGAACAATCTTCTTGAAGATTTGATCTACAGAGATTGCTTAGTGTACCTAGATGATATAATTATCTACTCCACTTCATTGGAGGAGCATATCTTATCACTTAGGAAAGTCTTCGGAAAATTAAGGGATGCTAATTTGAAGCTGCAGCTAGACAAGTGCGAATTCATGAAAAAAGAAACTGAGTTTCTGGGACACGTTGTCACGACGAACGGTATCAAACCTAACCCAAACAAAACCAATGCCATTATAAATTTTCCATTGCCAAAGACCCCTAAACAGATTAAATCATTCTTAGGACTTTGTGGCTTCTATGGAAGTTCATTCCCAACTTCGCAAAGGTCGTCAAACCAATGACGATGAAGTTGAAGAAAGGAGCTGTAATCGATACCAAGTGCAAAGATTACATTGGGTCATTTGAAAGGTTAAAAGTATTGAGAACCTCAGAGCCGATCTTTTTCAAAACCTTTTTCCCTTACAACTGACGCAAGCAATTTGGCAATAGGTGCTGTATTATCTCAGGATCATAAGCCTGTATGTTATGCCAGTAGAACTCTCAATGAGCACGAAATTAACTATGCTACAATCGAAAAAGAACTGTTAGCAATAGTTTGGGCAACTAAGTATTTCAGGTCATACCTATTTGGCAGGCCTTTTGAAATACAGAGTGACCACAAACCACTGGTATGGCTCAATAATATCAAAGAACCAAATATGAAGCTCCAAAGATGGAAGATCAAATTGAATGAGTTTGATTACAAGATAAAATATCTCCCTGGAAAAGAGAACTATGTAGCAGACGCCCTCTCCAGAACAAAAATTGAGGAAGTAATGCTCGGTGAAATTGCAAACAGCAATGATCCCACTATCCATAGTGCAGGAGAAGATAATTTGAATTACATATCCATCTCTGAGAGACCATTGAATTTCTACTCTCGACAGATCGAGATAGAAACGGGTGATAACGACAACGCAGAAGTTAATCATTTCTTTCAAAAACTAAAAATCAAGATAACATATAAAGAAATGACTAATGAATCCCTCATTAAAGAATATGTGTGCACAAAGAAGAGCGCCATTTTATTCCCGAATGACGAGGATTTCCTAGTATTTCAAAGGGCATATACTGAAATTATAAGCCCCAACAGTTTAACTAAATTGTTGAGATGTACTAAGAAATTGATTGATGTTTCAACTTATGCTGAATTTAAAGACTTGATTCTTAAGAAGCATAAGGAGTTTCTACATCCCGGAATAGAAAAAACTATCAACTGGTTTAAAGAAGAATACTATTATCCGGACAGTCAGAAGCTGACTCAAAACATAATCAACGAATGCAAAATTTGCAACGTCGCCAAAACCGAACCGAACGTAATTGATTTTTATCTTACGGGAAATCAGATTTTCTTGTCTTGCATAGATATCTACTCAAAATTTGGGACGCTAGTCGAAGTAAAAAGTAGAGACTGGCTTGAAGCAAAAAGGGCCATTATGAAGGTATTCAATGATATGGGAAAACCCCAAGAAATCAAAGCAGACAAAGATTCAGCATTCATGTGCATTGCACTACAGAACTGGCTAAAATCTGAAGGTGTAAATATTTCGGTAACCACAAGCAAAAACGGAGTGTCTGACATAGAAAGATTCCACAAAACTGTTAATGAGAAACTTAGGATCATTGGTAGTGAACAAAACATAGAAGACAAGTGCACGAAATTCGAGTCCATCTTATATGTTTATAATCACAAAACAAAACATAATACTACCAAGAGAACCCCAGCAGATATCTTTCTCTATGCAGGAAGCCCCGACTTTAATACCCAACAAAATAAAATTGACCGAATTAACAAGCTCAACGAGAAAAGAAAAGAGTTTGAGGTTAATACAAAGTATAGGCAAGCCCCACTTGTAAAAAGTAAAGTCACTAATCCATTCAAAAAGACAGGACAAATAAAACAAGTGGATGATAAACATTTCGAAGAAACGAATCGCGGCAGGAAAATCGTTCATTATAAGTCCAAATTCCAAAGGCAAAAGAAATTTAACAAAAGCAAATACGATACTTCCAGACCCGACGAAGAAATGTAAACGGCTACTACTTCCAATCTTGCTGATATGTATGATTCCCATGATTCATATGGTCCAAGGGAGTAACATCGAAATAAACCCGATAAGTGCAAGGAATGGATATCTGGTATTCCAAACAGGAACCCAATAAATTACGAATATCACTACTTGAGTATAAATTTGACGAAGACCATGCTAATATTCGACAACCTGTTAAATGAAGCAAAAGCAAAAGAGGGAAATAACTGGTATAAGAATTATCAAGCGTAACAAAAGAGGTCTCCTTAATGTAGTAGGTACAGCGTATAAATATCTATTCGGTACTTTAGACCAAAATGACAGAGAAGAGCTAGAGGAAAGAATTAATAATTTGTCAGAAAGTTCAGGCCAAAATCATGACTTGAATATGATTATTGATGTTATCAATAGTGGGATAGACATTATTAATAAGCTCAAAGAAGATAAAGAAAGGGATCAGCATTTAGCTATTTTGATGTTTAATATACAACAGTTCACGGAATATATCGAAGACATAGAACTTGGCATGCAATTAACCAGACTAGGAATCTTTAACCCAAAACTACTAAAACATGATTACCTAAAACAAGTTAATTCCGAAAAGATACTAAAAATTAAAACTTTTACCTGGCTGAAAACAGATACTAACGAAATCTTGATTATCTCACATATTCCCAACGATATTGCGAAAGTGCCAGTTTTCGAAATCATTCCATACCCAGACGAACATAATTATATCCTGACGGAACATCTATTCGATAAGTTTTATATCTATGATGATAAGGTTTATAATAAGAATACAGGCCAAATAATATTTGACAAATGCATTATTGGAATTGTTAAACAAGAGACCACAGAGTGCAAATACACAAAAACACAGAAGAATTTCCAACTCAACTACGTTGAACCCAATATTTTAATTACATGGAATCTTCCACAAACTATTGTAAACCAAGATTGCACAAATAGTAAAGTCACAATAATAGGAAATAACTTGATCAAAATTAAAAATTGTACTATCCAGATTGATGAATTCATAATTTCCAATAGTTTCGCTGATTTTACACAGACAATTTATATAAACAATAATATCACCAAAATAGAACCATTAGTTTATTTGGAGACCAAAGAACTAATTGACAATCATGTAAAATATTACCCAACATTCCAAATAATATGCATAACCACATTTGTAATTACTATAACAAGTCTTATCCTGTATTTAATTTATAAATTTAAGAATATTCCTAAGAAGTTAATTGTAAAATACACCAACCCTGAGGAGACACCAAACCAAATCAGTAACGAACCATTAGCTTCAGAAAATATTTTAATCTACCCAAATATAAATTCCTGAGGACAGGCAAAATTCAACGATTGGGGGAGTGACATATCCACAGTCCTACGGACTCTGTCTACGCCTACTTTACACACCACACAAACACAATATTGTAATACCCTGTAACACAAACACACTTGCCTTTGCTACCCTAGTTTATATCCATACACATCAGATAGCAACCGCCGGATGTTTATAAGAATTCCAAAGCCAAAGCTAGTGGAATAAACCCATGCTCTACACAAAGGATGCAATCTGAAACTCTAAACAAACTCCAGACAGTCCCTTCTGTAGACTAAACATTTATGACTTAAGTCATCACACGTTCCCACGTTCAAAGTTCGGACTCGCCAAGTCGAAAACAAAAATATTAGATTTCAATAACAAATCATAAAATCAAAGAGCGAATGCACTTGAATCTAAGAGAAGATTAACAATTAACTCCAAGCTCTCTCCTAAATTCTCTCCAGAACTTTTAAAGTTTAACTCTATATTTGAAAGCTCGAGACCGAGGCTTGAACGTCAATCTATCCAGATCAATTAATTGAGTTCAGTTTATGACCTAAAAGATTTAGGTTGGTGTTCTTCAAAATAAAATAACTTGTAAAACCAATATTCAGTTAAATAAAGTTTGTATTTTTTTAACTTATGAATATCGCAAGTATTTAATTATATATATATGGAAAAAAATATATAAATTTTCTATGGGGAGAATATTTGGCAACTTCCACGTTTTTTCACAGTGCAAGTAGGTCGCGCCAATTCGGCGGCAGACGGCAGCGGCGAAGCATAATACAAAGAGAAATAGGCAATAAAATTTTCCACCCGCCACGCGGGATATTCCCGCCAAAAATTAGCTTCGCTGCACCGCTCGAAATTTGACGTCGCTACCCGCGTCAACGCAGGCAGAGGGACGCTCTCTGCCGCTAGCACTCTGTCGCTTTGCTTGCATTCGCCCGAGATTCCCGCCCAAAACTTAGCTTCGCTGCATCTCCGCCCGCGTCAACGCCGGCAGAGGGACGCTCTCTGCCGCTATCGATATGTCACTTTGCTGCGCCGCTGCTACCGTGGGCAGCAATAAATAAAGCTACACTGGGCAACATAATTTAATCTCCGACGAACTATCATAATAATCACATCGCTCAAGTTTCGCCGTCGCAAAAATATTTTTTCTTTCGCACAACGCCAGTGACTAAGATCCTTTCCGCCGTGGTCAAGAACATCCTTCGAGGACACTTGAATATTTTTTTTTTCCGAAATTAATAATATCCCTCAAGGACAGTGCCGAGAAAAATTCTTTCGCCGTCGCATTCAAAGACCTCAACGGGAAGATCCTTTAATACAAAAAAAAAAATACCACGGGTACCCAGAGGATCCTGCGTGATCCTGTCGCCGATTCAAAACAAAGCGGATCCTGCGCGATCTCAAAAACGCAGAAGCCTAGTACACACGCCGGAAACAATTAAATACAATAATTAAACTAAATAATAACTATAATAAAAGCAAATAAATAAATAATAAAATCAAATAAATATAATAAAATCAAATATAATAAAGTTAAATAAAACCAAACGAAATAATTAAATATAATAAAAAAATTAAATAAACAATAAATAAAAAAATTAAATAAACAATAATAAAATAATAAATATAATAAAGTTAGATAAAACAAACAACAAAATAAATACAATAAATAAAATCAAATAAAATAACTGAATAAAATAAAATAATAAAAATACTAAAATCAAATAAGTAATAAAATAAACGCAATAAATCAAATCAAATAAACGCAAATAAAATAGTAAAAGCAAAATAACATAATTGAATAATTAAATAAAATAATTAAAATAATTAAAGAAAAAAATAAATAATAAAAGAATTAAATAAAATTATAAATCAGATAAAACAGAATAATTAAATTTCGATTGTTTACTCGGTTCCGTGACCCGTGCCATTGCAAATTAATTCTCGGTCGCCGTATACCTGATCATCTTCTTCGCAACGATGGGCGTCACCTGGATTAGCTATCGTAAAAAGATGGAGCTGGAAGCCATTCTCGGCGAGTTCGGACTCGATCGAAGCGGCACTGTGGACGAACAACGTGCTCGACTCATCGCCTTTTCACGACGAGCGGATAATTCCGAGGAAATCCAAGATCGACTCGAGGAACTGGAGCGCCGGTTCGGGAACGCACCCACGGGCGAAGTGAAGCCACCCATACCTTTGGATCCGGCCCTCATATCACCAGAACCAACCACGTCGGCATCGTTGGTACCACCTTCGCTTTTTCTGCCGCGTAGTACTTCGCCGGCCACAGGGCGACGCCCGAAGGCGGAAGAACCTCCGAGATCCGTGAATCACCCTAGCGACGCCGGCTGGGAGCCATCCTGATCGACAGGATGACGAAGTGGGGTCTTTCGTTCGACGGAACGACGGATCCACTCGGGTTCATTGAGCACATCGAGGAGCGTGCCGATACCTGCCGGATCGACCGGAGATATCTGACTCAAGCCCTGGTGGTGCTGCTCTCCGGCCGGGCTGAGAGTTGGTTCCGCACGAGCGGACTCCAGCAGGCCAGCTGGGTCGAGGTTCGCCGTGAATTTCTAGATTTTTTCCTGCCACCGCGGTACTATCAGCGACTGGAGGACGAGATCCGGACACACCTACAGCGACCCAACGAGCCGTTCAAGGAATACTTAGTGGATCTTCGCTTGCAGATGCGCCGAGCTGGATTCTCTCCGGACCGAGAGCTGGAGCGCGTCTACGACAACATGCTGCCGGAGTACCAGCTGTTCACCCGAAGACAGGACTTCCGCACCCTGGCGGAGCTGACCCACCTAGTAGTGGACTACGAGGTGACGCGCAGCCGGAATGGAGGCCAGGATCATCGCTCTCCGAGCCCTCGACAGGAAGCTAGACTCAACTATGGGACGGAAGCCGGGCAGACGCCGCGCCGTGCCCCACCAGCAGCCCCAGTGGGCAACCCTTTCAACGGAGGTACCAGCCGAAACGCGAACACGAGCCAGAGCACAGCCTCTCTCGTCACATCGGAGCCAGTCAACCTTCGCGACGCATGCCGCAACTGCGGCCAACCGGGACACTTCTCGGCCGAGTGCCGGAACCCCCGCATCATTTTCTGCTGGGACTGCGGACGCTGAGGAACCCGGACTATCGATTGCTGTCGGCGTGCAGCATCAGGAAACGGGAACGGGCCTCGAGTGACCGGGAATCACCCGGGGAACCCGTCCAACCCACGCAGCCAGTAGGAGGAACCGTCCACCAACACCAGGGACGGATTCGCGCCGCCATCACCATGAAAGGGCGAGGATTCGTGGCCACCCTGGACACTGGAGCTACGCATAGCTTCATCAGCGAGGACCTAGCCCGAGAGCTAGGCAACGCGGACAACACGCGAGATATTCGCACCCAAGTCAAGTTGGCCGACGGGACATGCCGGGACCTGACTCGGGCCCTCGCCGCCAATATCCACCTGGGGTGCAAACGCGCTCCAACCGTCCTGCTAGGCATGGACTTTCTTTGCAGGATCGGAGCCACCATGCAGTGCGGGGGACAGACCCTCAGCCTGATGCCTGACCAGTACACGGAGCCACCATGGGCTCAAGAACGAGCCAACGCAAGACGCCGGAGGGAAGAGCCACGCTCTGTCCGCTTCGAGGAGCCACGCTCTGTCCACTTTGAGGAGCCACACTCCAACCCTCACGGAGGACCACGTCCTACGCCGCAGCTGAGAGAGCCACGCTCTCAACCCCGAAGCCCGCCGGCCGAGTCACACTCTGCCCGCCGGGAGCCAGCGACGACGGAGCCACGCTCCAGCCACACGGAACCAGCAACGGTCAGAGAACCGCCGCAACCGGCGCCACGCGCCCGCCCTCGGGGCACAGCCCTCGAAGCCAACCGGGAGACCGCCAGCACCACGCCTGCCGGAGAGGAGAGCACATCCTCCCGGAGGTTGGCAGTCATCCCCGGCACAGACCCGTCCACGACGGGAAACCAGCTGCGAGGTTGGAGCCATGTCTTGCCTGTGGCGGATGCCACCGCCGCGCAGCGAAATCCATTTCGCACCTCCATGAAGCGTGTCCGTTTCCAGGACCACGTCGAGGAAACGCCGGCGCAAGACTCGCCTCTCTGCGGAAACATTAACTCGGTGAGTCACCCCGCTGGGGATCCAGACTCAGCCGAGGCGGAAGAGCTCGAGACCCACAGCTACCCAGAGCCCTGGGTAGAGGAATTCCTGGAGAAGGAGTTGGCCTTGTTCGAGAATCTTTCAGGGGTGTCCCATATAGCGGAGCACCACATCATCATGCGCAGCGATCGGCCATTGAAGCAGAGATACTTCCCGAGGAACCCGGCCATGAGGGCCATCATCGACAAATAGATCGACGAGCTTCTTCGAGACGGGCGGATCGAGCCCTCGAAGAGTCCGCACAGCGCGCCCATCGTGATTGCGGCGAAGAAAAACGGAGACGTACGCATGTGTGTTGACTACCGTCAACTCAACGAAAACTCGGTTCCCGATGCCTACCCGCTCCCGAGGATTCGCCAGATTCTGGAACGCCTCCGGAACGCCAAGTTCATCTCGACGCTGGACTTGAAGAATGGATACTGGCAGATACCAGTAGCCCCGGGCAGCCGAGAGTGTACGGCTTTCACCGTTCCCGGTAGAGGATTATTCCACTGGCGGGTGATGCCGTTCGGCCTGCATTCCGCCCCTGCAACGTTCCAGCGCGCTTTGGATACAGTCATCGAACCTGACATGGAGCCGCACGCATTCGCCTACCTGGACGATATCATCGTCATAGGCTCAACGCTGGAGGAACACGTCGCCAACCTTCAGGACGCCTGCGGAATGCAAACTTGCGCCTGAATCGAGGGAAGTGCCACTTCTTCCAGCGCCACATCGTCTACCTGGGACATGTAATCAGCGAGGCGGGTATTCATAAAAATCCGGAAAAAGTTGCCGCGATCCGCGAGCTGAAGCCACCAACTTGCCTAAAGGAGCTCCGGAGGTGCCTTGGGATTTCATCCTGGTATCGCCGCTTTGTTCCAAACTTCGCCGACGTGGTCGAACCCATGACCGCGTTGCTGAAGAAAGGCCAAAAGTGGGAGTGGACATCGAGGCAGGATCACGCTTTTCAGGAGCTAAAGGCGCTACTAACGAAGGCACCGGTTTTGGCCAGGAGTAACCTGCGGGGATGATGTTCACCCGCCAGGTCGACGAGCCATTCCAGGTTCTCTGTGCTGACTTCGTCGGACCGCTTCCACGATCGAAGCAAGGCAACACCATGCTGTTGGTGTTTCTGGATGCCTTCAGCAAGTGGGTGGAGTTTGTGCCACTGCGGAAAGCTACTGGAGCACAGCTTGAACGCGCTTTTCGGGAACGGATCCTGAGCAGATTCGGAGTGCCGAGGACCTTCGTCTGCGACAACGGCACGCAGTTCACTGGTCGATCTTTCCAGAACTTCTGCAAAACGCTGGGCATGGAGCTGCAGCACACGGCGCCGTATACGCCAAAGCAGAACCCGACGGAGAGAGCCAACAGGACGATCAAGACGATGATCGCCCAGTACCTGGATGGAGGCCCGCAGAATACATGGGACCAGTTGTTGCCGGAAATCTCCCTGGCCATCAACAGCAGTGTCTCCGACACAACAGGATTTAGCCCAGCTTTCCTGACGCAGGGGCGAGAACCGAGGCTGCCACGGACTCTATACGACGAGCTCACACCAGGACGAGGCACCCCAGAGGTGGCCCCAACGGACCGAAGCCAGCAGCTGAGGGACATCTTCCGAGTAGTGCGAGACAACGCCGAGCGCGCTGCGGCGGATCAGGGCCGACACTACAATCTGCGCCGACGGACTTGGAAGCCGCCTGTAGGATCTCTAGTGCTGGTGAGACGCCACGCGCTCTCCAACGCTGCTGAAGGATTCGCCGCCAAGCTGGCCGCGAGATACGAGGGACCCTTCCGAGTGGCGAAGTTCCCTTCACCAAACATCGTCCAGCTACACGTACCCGGCAGCCGCCGACGTCGTACTGCGAGTCTGGGACAGCTGAAACCTTACCGACAGGGAGAAGCAGATGACCACGCCGAAGGCGCGATCGATGACAGCGACTACGAGGAAGACCACGCCGAGGACACGCACAACCCAAAGCAATCAGACGCCGCCGACACGAGCCCTGGGGAGAACCACCCCACTCCACGCCGCCGCCACTAAGCCACGCCCAGATCGAAAGATGGCCATGTTCAGAGGGGCCACTTGCTGACAGGCGCGCCTGTCCAACGCTCCTACCCCCCTAGGGGGGAAACATGTGCCCTCTCTTTCGCAAAAAAAAAAACTTAGAAATCGAGCAACTCTCGGTTGGGTAGGGTCCTTCGAAAGCGCCCCCCTAACAACGCCGTCTCTTTTGCTCTTTTCTCTCCACAGACACATCGATCACCACCCAGCACGAACGCAAACGGTGCACCAGACTGCGGCAGAGCAACATCGCTAACAACAGCAACAGAGACGCGACCCACCGCCCACAGGCAATCGCCAGCGAGCACACGCCCGCATCCTCGAGGATCCAGCGCACGGCAGCGCTGAACACACGCGCTTCGCATCTTGCCCACGATCCCGAGCACGGCCGCATCGCCACCAACCCGGACCAGCCATCTCGCCACGATGTCAAGCACCATTTCATCACCCAGGGACGACGCCTGGATGGGGCTCGCCCTTGAGGAGCTGCTGGATGGTCTCCAGATGGGGTATCGGCCCCAACCTTCACTCCTCGCGCCACTCCGTGTGGCCGGAGGCCGCAGACAAATCCTGTCCGCGGAGCAGCTCGACGTCCCGCCGGATCATCGATTCGGCCCAATACGGGTGGACACCACCCCGCCACGACCACGGCCAATCGAGGCCGCCCACACGCCTGCCGACCAGGGCAAGCAGCCACTCACGGATCAAGGGCCGCCGCCTTTGGTCCCGCTACGCACAACCCGGGCTCCATCGACCCAAGCCACCCAAGGGCAAGCCCCAGGAGGGAAGCCACCGCCACGGGAGGCACCACACACCAGCCGGCTGTCCACGACGCCTACCGGCAACCAGGGGCAGCCACCACAGGCAGCACCTCGAGCAGCCCGCCCGTCGACGCGACCGCACACCGGCCGGGTCGCCACGACAACTACCGGACACGAAACCCCATCATCAAGGGCGACGCCGCGAGCTGCCCTCACTTCGGCACGCTCACGCACCGGCCCGACTCCAACAACGCCTGGGACACGCGCAGTCCAGGACCCAGACGGCGAGGTGGAAGCGGCGCTACGAGAGTGCCTAGGCGACCTTCCACCCGACGTGCTGGAGGAGATGGCCCACGGGGCAGAGGGTTTGGACATGGAGGACCTCTTCGGGGAGTCTCCCGACGAAGACGGAGTGCAGATTCCGACGCGCCCCGCCTCCGACCAATCCGTCGACGAGCCACGGACACCGTCACCTCAGTTCCTTCCGGACTACGAGGAGATCTCCAGCGACGAGGGAGAGGCGGATGGGATCATCCAGATCTCCGACTCCGACGACGCCGAGCCAAATGTTAGACCGCCGGGCACCACGCCGCCGTCGGGCCGGGTCCATACGCCACCAGCTGCCGATAACCACCTGCGCGGCCTCATCACCGAGCCAATTACCGCCGACAACGTCACGCGGATACCACGCCGCCGTCGCTCCACGCCAGGCAGAGGGGCCATCGATAAGCCAACACATCGACTTGACAACCGACGAGGACTCCGAAGACGAGAGGCCAGCCGTGGCCGTACCGAGCCGCCCCCCGCTACTAACACCCGGCGAATACGCCGCTGCAGTGGCTCGACGCAGGGCGTCCTCCGCCGGGCCGGTTCGGCCAATCAACCCGGAGCCACGTTCGGCCAGGGACCGACCACCCACACCAGCACCGGCACGCCGAGGCCACCGACGGAGCGCGCCCTGGGTGGACAGTAGAGCTGGGAAAAAATCGATTCTCAGCGAATCGATTATTTTCGATTTTTTAGAAAATAAAATCGATTAAATCGATTAAATCGAAAACAAAACTTTTTTATTTTTTACTTCAAATAAATTCAGAAAAAACCAGAACTTAAATTTATTTACATAATCATTCTTAAACAATAAACCCAAAATGTATTCATAATAAATCAAATTAATTTTTCTGGCCATAACCAGTGATTAATTGATTTTTTGTTTTAATAAAAATATTTTGTTTCTTTATTTTAAATAAAATTATTCAAAGCCTTTATTTTAAATATAGTAACTTATTTTAAACAAAAATATTTAAAATAAAGGTTCATAAAATAAGAAGCAAAATAAATATAAAAACAAAAAATCAAAATCAATTATTTACTGGATATTTCCAGAAAAATTAAATTAAATTAAATGAGATCACAAAAAACCAAAAATATTTTCAAATTATAAAAATATCAAAATTCGACTAGCCAGTGGTTTTTGTTGGCAAAAACGAGCTTATTTAAAGTTTTGGGTTTTAAAGCCGCACGTTTATCGGTTATAATACATCCAGCATTACTAAATACTCGCTCTGCTTCTGTTGAGCTAGCTGAAACGCACAGATAGAGCAAAGCATGGACCTTGTCGATTAATCGATTCTTTCTAAGCCGAATCGATGCATCGACCGAAAAGAAAGAATCGATTTAATCGATGTTGACATCGATTTATTCCCAGCTCTAGTGGACAGCCCCAGCGAATCCTCGTCCGAGGAAGAGTTGCCCCGCGATCGCCAAGGTCACACCCGCTGACTACCCGTTCCCGACGGCTGGAGCACGCCCAACGGCACGCTACCCGCCGGGCTCATCAGTCGGATCCAGCAGCGACTTCTAATAGCCAGACGAAGGGCCCGACGCTATCTGGAGGAGGAACAGGGTCAGCGATTCCGGGTGCAGCAGAACCGGGACGACCACGTCCGGCTCTTCCTACACCCCACCCGGAGTAAGGAGGGAGTGTGACGACACGACTGGTCGCTACAACCTTATATATATATGTATGGTAAATAATACCCTACAATTTAAGCTTAGACCTAATCATGTACATATTATACCTAAAATTAAGACTAAAACTAAGCACACACACTCACCCCGCACACCCGGCATGAAGCCATACACACACACACACTCACACACACACATCACCCGGCATGAAGCCAAATAAACCCCCCGAAGGGAAGTTCAAAACGAGCACTAAGCTTTGAAGTTACGCGCGCAAGTGGCAACGCTGTCGGCGATAGTGTCAGCATCTGGCAACGCCAGGATCGATCGCGGCAGCGCTGCCGGCAGGAATTAGGTCACGGCCACACTGCGGAAATTAGGTCAATTGAATCCTCGCAAAATTCTCGATCGCGCAAGTCGTGTCGCTCCGTAAGTGAAGAGTTCAAGTGCCAAAACCGCGTGTCCGCGTCGGGACCTAATTATCCTGTAGGACCTCGAAGGACATCCAGCCAGGGTGAGCATGGCCGCCGGCCATTAAATATATTGGGGATCTATCCCACCCCCGCCGCCAGAAGTTATTTTATCAATAAAATTACCTAATTAGAAAACATGTGCTTAAATCAAATTGTGCGTTTTCCCTGTCTTCGTTCGCGGGCCGGCGCCCCTCGCCGGCAGTGACCAATTCCCCTCCTGCTTTCCCCGTAGCACCGGAGTAATTCCGGGTGCAGGCGAAAGCCGGACGGGAACGGGAGCCCGTGGCTGCTGGATTTTTCCGGTCCCCTTTCCCCCTTGCCCATCAGAGAGCCATCCCGCTGCTGGATTTTTCCGGGCGAGGATCTGGGGTTTGTCGCTGGATATTTTTCCGATCCAACTGTCCCGCTGATGGATTCTTCCGAGCGGACGCAGGCATCGGCTGCTGGATATCTCCGACCCGTTGTCTTGTCCCAACGGACGCCGCGCTGCTGGATCTTTCCGAGCGTGGGCGTGGCTGCTGGATTATTCCGAGCCCTCTGAGCAATCCTGCCGCTGGATTCTTCCGGGCGAGGATTTGGGGCTGGCTGCTGGATTTTCTCCGAGCCAGTGGTCCCGCTGCTGGATTCTTCCGAGCGTGGACACAGGCCTTGGCTGCTGGATTCCTCCGAGCCTTTGTCCTGCCCCGAAGGCGCCCCGCTGCTGGATCACTCCGAGCGTGGGCGTGGGCGTGGCCGCTGGATAATTCCGGGTCGCCCGGTTTCCCCTGGCCAAATACGTGCAAATATTTTCTTCCCCATTTTCCCCGCTAGCTGGCCAGAAAATTATCGGCGCTTCTCCGTCCTGGGTGTCTCACAAATTATAAATTTTGTGAGGGGACTCTGGGCCGCTGAGGATCACCCCGGCCGCCCAGACGCTTCCTTACATGGCGTCCGGAGCAGGGACAGCCCAGGACGGAAAGTTGGTCATCGTGGCGGAATAAAGCCCCGCCAGCCGATATTTTTTATTTAGATCAGAAAAATATATATAAATAGGAAAAAAAAATAATATATATATAGGGAGGAAAATAAAAATATATATATAGTGACATATCCACAGTCCTACGGACTCTGTCTACGCCTACTTTACACACCACACAAACACAATATTGTAATACCCTGTAACACAAACACACTTGCCCAATACACCCTTTGCTACCCTAGTTTATATCCATACACATCAGATAGCAACCGCCGGATGTTTATAAGAATTCCAAAGCCAAAGCTAGTGGAATAAACCCATGCTCTACACAAAGGATGCAATCTGAAACTCTAAACAAACTCCAGACAGTCCCTTCTGTAGACTAAACATTTATGACTTAAGTCATCACACGTTCCCACGTTCAAAGTTCGGACTCGCCAAGCCGAAAACAAAAATATTAGATTTCAATAACAAATCATAAAATCAAAGAGCGAATGCACTTGAATCTAAGAGAAGATTAACAATTAACTCCAAGCTCTCTCCTAAATTCTCTCCAGAACTTTTAAAGTTTAACTCTATATTTGAAAGCTCGAGACCGAGGCTTGAACGTCAATCTATCCAGATCAATTAATTGAGTTCAGTTTAAGACCTAAAAGATTTAAGTTGGTGTTCTTCAAAATAAAATAACTTGTAAAACCAATATTCAGTTAAATAAAGTTTGTATTTTTTTAACTTATGAATATCGCAAGTATTTAATTGGCGCAGTCGGTAGGATCCTAAAATAAAAGAGTCCTTAAGAAACGGTACTGGTGTAAATAAAAAGGATATGCTATACAACTAGCAGTCCTAACACTAGCGAATTTTAATAGTGATTCTAAAAAATTAGTGATCCGTAGAAGAATCTACGTGATTCAAAGTGTCAAAAAAATCCCGTGCGGTCGGAAAAATAAAATCAATAAGAGATTATTTAATTCCGTGAGAAAAACTGAAAACCCCGTGTGGTCAGAAATAAATTCTGCAAATAAGCAATATAACCGATCAATAAACTTACCAACCAACAAAACATAAAACATGGCAGTTCCACAATTATCCGAAGTACACCTGAATCAATTGCTGGCGCAAATAAAGGAGCCACATTACTACGATGGAACTCCAGGAAAGCTGTCTGGCTTTTTTAGCCAGGTGGATCAGTTATTGTCGCTTTATCCCACTCAAGATGCGCGCCAAGCACACGTAATCTACGGAGCAATCAGAAGAGTCATCGTTGACGAAACAACTGGAGGAGACTACCTATCCAGGTAGTATTAGTAAGTTTATTGAACGTTTAGAAAGTCAGGTTAGAAATATATTTGATAAGCTAGAATTGGAGAGTGACCCTGTGGCAAAGTCCAATTATTCAGAAATGTTAAAAACCACAATAAAAACGACAATCGATAGAAAACTTCCGGACAGGATGTATATGTCACTGGCAAGAAAAGACATAGATACCATTCCGAAATTAAAACAAGCCACAATGGAGTGTGGTCTTTACGACTCAAATCCAACGGATAGCTTTTCGAAATCGAGCTGGCAAGGTCGCAAAAGCGGGGGGAATAAGAATCAGAAGAATAATCAAAGATATTATAATAATAAATATAATTACCCCAGTAATTATCACAATTCTACTAACCAAAATTATTCAACACAAAACACTAACCAGAATAATCAAAACCAAAACACTTCTCGTAATACTAACCCGAGTAACCAAACTATCCCACCAAATCAAAGGGGAAATTCCAATACCTGCAGAGATGGTTTAACTCAGGCTAGGCAGAACAATCCCCTCAATTTCCAACCTTCAACGTCCAACAACGCGAATAATGGCGGAGGCGTCAAGAGGCAGAGAGAAAGTTCCAGCGGACAGAGCCTTATGGACGTAAATTTTCATCAAGCTGCCTCGGAGATACAGGAATTAGAAGAGGAAGGGTCGGTCCATTTATAAAAATAACATACGAAAATAAGCTTTATAGGGGCATGGTTGACACAGGTTCTTCCATCAATATCATAAAGGAAAACTTCGCAAACGCAAAAGAAAGCATAGAAAAACTAACGGTATACACTATAAAGGGGCCAATAAAATTGGTAAAAAGCATCAAATTAAAACCCAGTGCTGTGTGTCCGTCTGTACAAAAATTTTATGTGTACAATTTTTCAGAAAATTATGATTTCCTGTTAGGTCGCCCTTATTTAGAAGACACTAAAGTAAAAATTGATTATGAGAAGGAGACAGTAACTCTAGGCTCCAAAACCTATAAGTTCTGTTTCAAAGAAGAAAAGGGCGAGACCGCATCTACAAAATGCCTCGACCCAAATTCCGAAAACGAGCTTGCATCTGCAGAACAGCTCATAAAAAATTCAAAAGTGGATAAAATTGCACCTACAAAGGGAGCAAAATCCAAACCAAAGAAGGAGAAGACCGCACAGTCAAAGTGCCTTACTCCAGGTAAAGACTTAAAGGGCCAGAAAAAAAACGAAATTGACCCTCAGTCCGTCAGCTTCGCAGTTGAAAATGAACTACGCGAATGCAATGAATACAGACTTGAACACCTAAATGTTGAAGAGGTTGAGTGTTTGAAGAAGGTTCTCTATGAATATAGGGACATTCAGTACAAAGAAGGTGAAAATTTGACTTTCACAAGTACTATCAAACACGTTATCCAAACTCAACACGAGGATCCGGTCTACCGAAAACCCTATAAGTATCCCCAAAGCGTGGATCAGGAGGTAAATAAACAAATAAAAGAAATGATTGAGCAGGGAATAATTCGTAAATCGAAATCTCCTTACTGCTCTCCCATTTGGGTGGTCCCCAAGAAGGCTGATGCCTCAGGGAAACCGAAATTTCGGTTAGTCGTCGACTACAGGAATCTAAATGAGATTACTGTAAATGACAAATTTCCCATTCCACGAATGGATGAGATACTGGACAAACTTGGTCGTTGCCAGTATTTCACCACGATTGACCTAGCTAAAGGATTTCATCAAATCCAAATGGATGACAATTCCATTGCAAAGACAGCCTTTTCGACCAAACATGGGCATTACGAATATACACGTATGCCTTTTGGTTTGAAAAATGCACCTGCAACATTCCAGAGATGCATGAACAATCTTCTTGAAGATTTGATCTACAGAGATTGCTTAGTGTACCTAGATGATATAATTATCTACTCCACTTCATTGGAGGAGCATATCTTATCACTTAGGAAAGTCTTCGGAAAATTAAGGGATGCTAATTTGAAGCTGCAGCTAGACAAGTGCGAATTCATGAAAAAAGAAACTGAGTTTCTGGGACACGTTGTCACGACGAACGGTATCAAACCTAACCCAAACAAAACCAATGCCATTATAAATTTTCCATTGCCAAAGACCCCTAAACAGATTAAATCATTCTTAGGACTTTGTGGCTTCTATGGAAGTTCATTCCCAACTTCGCAAAGGTCGTCAAACCAATGACGATGAAGTTGAAGAAAGGAGCTGTAATCGATACCAAGTGCAAAGATTACATTGGGTCATTTGAAAGGTTAAAAGTATTGAGAACCTCAGAGCCGATCTTTTTCAAAACCTTTTTCCCTTACAACTGACGCAAGCAATTTGGCAATAGGTGCTGTATTATCTCAGGATCATAAGCCTGTATGTTATGCCAGTAGAACTCTCAATGAGCACGAAATTAACTATGCTACAATCGAAAAAGAACTGTTAGCAATAGTTTGGGCAACTAAGTATTTCAGGTCATACCTATTTGGCAGGCCTTTTGAAATACAGAGTGACCACAAACCACTGGTATGGCTCAATAATATCAAAGAACCAAATATGAAGCTCCAAAGATGGAAGATCAAATTGAATGAGTTTGATTACAAGATAAAATATCTCCCTGGAAAAGAGAACTATGTAGCAGACGCCCTCTCCAGAACAAAAATTGAGGAAGTAATGCTCGGTGAAATTGCAAACAGCAATGATCCCACTATCCATAGTGCAGGAGAAGATAATTTGAATTACATATCCATCTCTGAGAGACCATTGAATTTCTACTCTCGACAGATCGAGATAGAAACGGGTGATAACGACAACGCAGAAGTTAATCATTTCTTTCAAAAACTAAAAATCAAGATAACATATAAAGAAATGACTAATGAATCCCTCATTAAAGAATATGTGTGCACAAAGAAGAGCGCCATTTTATTCCCGAATGACGAGGATTTCCTAGTATTTCAAAGGGCATATACTGAAATTATAAGCCCCAACAGTTTAACTAAATTGTTGAGATGTACTAAGAAATTGATTGATGTTTCAACTTATGCTGAATTTAAAGACTTGATTCTTAAGAAGCATAAGGAGTTTCTACATCCCGGAATAGAAAAAACTATCAACTGGTTTAAAGAAGAATACTATTATCCGGACAGTCAGAAGCTGACTCAAAACATAATCAACGAATGCAAAATTTGCAACGTCGCCAAAACCGAACCGAACGTAATTGATTTTTATCTTACGGGAAATCAGATTTTCTTGTCTTGCATAGATATCTACTCAAAATTTGGGACGCTAGTCGAAGTAAAAAGTAGAGACTGGCTTGAAGCAAAAAGGGCCATTATGAAGGTATTCAATGATATGGGAAAACCCCAAGAAATCAAAGCAGACAAAGATTCAGCATTCATGTGCATTGCACTACAGAACTGGCTAAAATCTGAAGGTGTAAATATTTCGGTAACCACAAGCAAAAACGGAGTGTCTGACATAGAAAGATTCCACAAAACTGTTAATGAGAAACTTAGGATCATTGGTAGTGAACAAAACATAGAAGACAAGTGCACGAAATTCGAGTCCATCTTATATGTTTATAATCACAAAACAAAACATAATACTACCAAGAGAACCCCAGCAGATATCTTTCTCTATGCAGGAAGCCCCGACTTTAATACCCAACAAAATAAAATTGACCGAATTAACAAGCTCAACGAGAAAAGAAAAGAGTTTGAGGTTAATACAAAGTATAGGCAAGCCCCACTTGTAAAAAGTAAAGTCACTAATCCATTCAAAAAGACAGGACAAATAAAACAAGTGGATGATAAACATTTCGAAGAAACGAATCGCGGCAGGAAAATCGTTCATTATAAGTCCAAATTCCAAAGGCAAAAGAAATTTAACAAAAGCAAATACGATACTTCCAGACCCGACGAAGAAATGTAAACGGCTACTACTTCCAATCTTGCTGATATGTATGATTCCCATGATTCATATGGTCCAAGGGAGTAACATCGAAATAAACCCGATAAGTGCAAGGAATGGATATCTGGTATTCCAAACAGGAACCCAATAAATTACGAATATCACTACTTGAGTATAAATTTGACGAAGACCATGCTAATATTCGACAACCTGTTAAATGAAGCAAAAGCAAAAGAGGGAAATAACTGGTATAAGAATTATCAAGCGTAACAAAAGAGGTCTCCTTAATGTAGTAGGTACAGCGTATAAATATCTATTCGGTACTTTAGACCAAAATGACAGAGAAGAGCTAGAGGAAAGAATTAATAATTTGTCAGAAAGTTCAGGCCAAAATCATGACTTGAATATGATTATTGATGTTATCAATAGTGGGATAGACATTATTAATAAGCTCAAAGAAGATAAAGAAAGGGATCAGCATTTAGCTATTTTGATGTTTAATATACAACAGTTCACGGAATATATCGAAGACATAGAACTTGGCATGCAATTAACCAGACTAGGAATCTTTAACCCAAAACTACTAAAACATGATTACCTAAAACAAGTTAATTCCGAAAAGATACTAAAAATTAAAACTTTTACCTGGCTGAAAACAGATACTAACGAAATCTTGATTATCTCACATATTCCCAACGATATTGCGAAAGTGCCAGTTTTCGAAATCATTCCATACCCAGACGAACATAATTATATCCTGACGGAACATCTATTCGATAAGTTTTATATCTATGATGATAAGGTTTATAATAAGAATACAGGCCAAATAATATTTGACAAATGCATTATTGGAATTGTTAAACAAGAGACCACAGAGTGCAAATACACAAAAACACAGAAGAATTTCCAACTCAACTACGTTGAACCCAATATTTTAATTACATGGAATCTTCCACAAACTATTGTAAACCAAGATTGCACAAATAGTAAAGTCACAATAATAGGAAATAACTTGATCAAAATTAAAAATTGTACTATCCAGATTGATGAATTCATAATTTCCAATAGTTTTGCTGATTTTACACAGACAATTTATATAAACAATAATATCACAAAAATAGAACCATTAGTTTATTTGGAGACCAAAGAACTAATTGACAATCATGTAAAATATTACCCAACATTCCAAATAATATGCATAACCACATTTGTAATTACTATAACAAGTCTTATCCTGTATTTAATTTATAAATTTAAGAATATTCCTAAGAAGTTAATTGTAAAATACACCAACCCTGAGGAGACACCAAACCAAATCAGTAACGAACCATTAGCTTCAGAAAATATTTTAATCTACCCAAATATAAATTCCTGAGGACAGGCAAAATTCAACGATTGGGGGAGTGACATATCCACAGTCCTACGGACTCTGTCTACGCCTACTTTACACACCACACAAACACAATATTGTAATACCCTGTAACACAAACACACTTGCCTTTGCTACCCTAGTTTATATCCATACACATCAGATAGCAACCGCCGGATGTTTATAAGAATTCCAAAGCCAAAGCTAGTGGAATAAACCCATGCTCTACACAAAGGATGCAATCTGAAACTCTAAACAAACTCCAGACAGTCCCTTCTGTAGACTAAACATTTATGACTTAAGTCATCACACGTTCCCACGTTCAAAGTTCGGACTCGCCAAGTCGAAAACAAAAATATTAGATTTCAATAACAAATCATAAAATCAAAGAGCGAATGCACTTGAATCTAAGAGAAGATTAACAATTAACTCCAAGCTCTCTCCTAAATTCTCTCCAGAACTTTTAAAGTTTAACTCTATATTTGAAAGCTCGAGACCGAGGCTTGAACGTCAATCTATCCAGATCAATTAATTGAGTTCAGTTTATGACCTAAAAGATTTAGGTTGGTGTTCTTCAAAATAAAATAACTTGTAAAACCAATATTCAGTTAAATAAAGTTTGTATTTTTTTAACTTATGAATATCGCAAGTATTTAATTATATATATATGGAAAAAAATATATAAATTTTCTATGGGGAGAATATTTGGCAACTTCCACGTTTTTTCACAGTGCAAGTAGGTCGCGCCAATTCGGCGGCAGACGGCAGCGGCGAAGCATAATACAAAGAGAAATAGGCAATAAAATTTTCCACCCGCCACGCGGGATATTCCCGCCAAAAATTAGCTTCGCTGCACCGCTCGAAATTTGACGTCGCTACCCGCGTCAACGCAGGCAGAGGGACGCTCTCTGCCGCTAGCACTCTGTCGCTTTGCTTGCATTCGCCCGAGATTCCCGCCCAAAACTTAGCTTCGCTGCATCTCCGCCCGCGTCAACGCCGGCAGAGGGACGCTCTCTGCCGCTATCGATATGTCACTTTGCTGCGCCGCTGCTACCGTGGGCAGCAATAAATAAAGCTACACTGGGCAACATAATTTAATCTCCGACGAACTATCATAATAATCACATCGCTCAAGTTTCGCCGTCGCAAAAATATTTTTTCTTTCGCACAACGCCAGTGACTAAGATCCTTTCCGCCGTGGTCAAGAACATCCTTCGAGGACACTTGAATATTTTTTTTTTCCGAAATTAATAATATCCCTCAAGGACAGTGCCGAGAAAAATTCTTTCGCCGTCGCATTCAAAGACCTCAACGGGAAGATCCTTTAATACAAAAAAAAAAAATACCACGGGTACCCAGAGGATCCTGCGTGATCCTGTCGCCGATTCAAAACAAAGCGGATCCTGCGCGATCTCAAAAACGCAGAAGCCTAGTACACACGCCGGAAACAATTAAATACAATAATTAAACAAAATAATAAATATAATAAAAGCAAATAAATAAATAATAAAATCAAATAAATATAATAAAATCAAATATAATAAAGTTAAATAAAATCAAACGAAATAATTAAATATAATAAAAAAATTAAATAAACAATAAATAAAAAAATTAAATAAACAATAATAAAATAATAAATATAATAAAGTTAGATAAAACAAACAACAAAATAAATACAATAAATAAAATCAAATAAAATAACTGAATAAAATAAAATAATAAAAATACTAAAATCAAATAAGTAATAAAATAAACGCAATAAATCAAATCAAATAAAGTCAAATAAAATAGTAAAAGCAAAATAACATAATTGAATAATTAAATAAAATAATTAAAATAATTAAAGAAAAAAATAAATAATAAAAGAATTAAATAAAATTATAAATCAGATAAAACAGAATAATTAAATTTCGATTGTTTACTCGGTTCCGTGACCCGTGCCATTGCAAATTAATTCTCGGTCGCCGTATACCTGATCATCTTCTTCGCAACGATGGGCGTCACCTGGATTAGCTATCGTAAAAAGATGGAGCTGGAAGCCATTCTCGGCGAGTTCGGACTCGATCGAAGCGGCACTGTGGACGAACAACGTGCTCGACTCATCGCCTTTTCACGACGAGCGGATAATTCCGAGGAAATCCAAGATCGACTCGAGGAACTGGAGCGCCGGTTCGGGAACGCACCCACGGGCGAAGTGAAGCCACCCATACCTTTGGATCCGGCCCTCATATCACCAGAACCAACCACGTCGGCATCGTTGGTACCACCTTCGCTTTTTCTGCCGCGTAGTACTTCGCCGGCCACAGGGCGACGCCCGAAGGCGGAAGAACCTCCGAGATCCGTGAATCACCCTAGCGACGCCGGCTGGGAGCCATCCTGATCGACAGGATGACGAAGTGGGGTCTTTCGTTCGACGGAACGACGGATCCACTCGGGTTCATTGAGCACATCGAGGAGCGTGCCGATACCTGCCGGATCGACCGGAGATATCTGACTCAAGCCCTGGTGGTGCTGCTCTCCGGCCGGGCTGAGAGTTGGTTCCGCACGAGCGGACTCCAGCAGGCCAGCTGGGTCGAGGTTCGCCGTGAATTTCTAGATTTTTTCCTGCCACCGCGGTACTATCAGCGACTGGAGGACGAGATCCGGACACACCTACAGCGACCCAACGAGCCGTTCAAGGAATACTTAGTGGATCTTCGCTTGCAGATGCGCCGAGCTGGATTCTCTCCGGACCGAGAGCTGGAGCGCGTCTACGACAACATGCTGCCGGAGTACCAGCTGTTCACCCGAAGACAGGACTTCCGCACCCTGGCGGAGCTGACCCACCTAGTAGTGGACTACGAGGTGACGCGCAGCCGGAATGGAGGCCAGGATCATCGCTCTCCGAGCCCTCGACAGGAAGCTAGACTCAACTATGGGACGGAAGCCGGGCAGACGCCGCGCCGTGCCCCACCAGCAGCCCCAGTGGGCAACCCTTTCAACGGAGGTACCAGCCGAAACGCGAACACGAGCCAGAGCACAGCCTCTCTCGTCACATCGGAGCCAGTCAACCTTCGTGACGCATGCCGCAACTGCGGCCAACCGGGACACTTCTCGGCCGAGTGCCGGAACCCCCGCATCATTTTCTGCTGGGACTGCGGACGCTGAGGAACCCGGACTATCGATTGCTGTCGGCGTGCAGCATCAGGAAACGGGAACGGGCCTCGAGTGACCGGGAATCACCCGGGGAACCCGTCCAACCCACGCAGCCAGTAGGAGGAACCGTCCACCAACACCAGGGACGGATTCGCGCCGCCATCACCATGAAAGGGCGAGGATTCGTGGCCACCCTGGACACTGGAGCTACGCATAGCTTCATCAGCGAGGACCTAGCCCGAGAGCTAGGCAACGCGGACAACACGCGAGATATTCGCACCCAAGTCAAGTTGGCCGACGGGACATGCCGGGACCTGACTCGGGCCCTCGGCGCCAATATCCACCTGGGGTGCAAACGCGCTCCAACCGTCCTGCTAGGCATGGACTTTCTTTGCAGGATCGGAGCCACCATGCAGTGCGGGGGACAGACCCTCAGCCTGATGCCTGACCAGTACACGGAGCCACCATGGGCTCAAGAACGAGCCAACGCAAGACGCCGGAGGGAAGAGCCACGCTCTGTCCGCTTCGAGGAGCCACGCTCTGTCCACTTTGAGGAGCCACACTCCAACCCTCACGGAGGACCACGTCCTACGCCGCAGCTGAGAGAGCCACGCTCTCAACCCCGAAGCCCGCCGGCCGAGTCACACTCTGCCCGCCGGGAGCCAGCGACGACGGAGCCACGCTCCAGCCACACGGAACCAGCAACGGTCAGAGAACCGCCGCAACCGGCGCCACGCGCCCGCCCTCGGGGCACAGCCCTCGAAGCCAACCGGGAGACCGCCAGCACCACGCCTGCCGGAGAGGAGAGCACATCCTCCCGGAGGTTGGCAGTCATCCCCGGCACAGACCCGTCCACGACGGGAAACCAGCTGCGAGGTTGGAGCCATGTCTTGCCTGTGGCGGATGCCACCGCCGCGCAGCGAAATCCATTTCGCACCTCCATGAAGCGTGTCCGTTTCCAGGACCACGTCGAGGAAACGCCGGCGCAAGACTCGCCTCTCTGCGGAAACATTAACTCGGTGAGTCACCCCGCTGGGGATCCAGACTCAGCCGAGGCGGAAGAGCTCGAGACCCACAGCTACCCAGAGCCCTGGGTAGAGGAATTCCTGGAGAAGGAGTTGGCCTTGTTCGAGAATCTTTCAGGGGTGTCCCATATAGCGGAGCACCACATCATCATGCGCAGCGATCGGCCATTGAAGCAGAGATACTTCCCGAGGAACCCGGCCATGAGGGCCATCATCGACAAATAGATCGACGAGCTTCTTCGAGACGGGCGGATCGAGCCCTCGAAGAGTCCGCACAGCGCGCCCATCGTGATTGCGGCGAAGAAAAACGGAGACGTACGCATGTGTGTTGACTACCGTCAACTCAACGAAAACTCGGTTCCCGATGCCTACCCGCTCCCGAGGATTCGCCAGATTCTGGAACGCCTCCGGAACGCCAAGTTCATCTCGACGCTGGACTTGAAGAATGGATACTGGCAGATACCAGTAGCCCCGGGCAGCCGAGAGTGTACGGCTTTCACCGTTCCCGGTAGAGGATTATTCCACTGGCGGGTGATGCCGTTCGGCCTGCATTCCGCCCCTGCAACGTTCCAGCGCGCTTTGGATACAGTCATCGAACCTGACATGGAGCCGCACGCATTCGCCTACCTGGACGATATCATCGTCATAGGCTCAACGCTGGAGGAACACGTCGCCAACCTTCAGGACGCCTGCGGAATGCAAACTTGCGCCTGAATCGAGGGAAGTGCCACTTCTTCCAGCGCCACATCGTCTACCTGGGACATGTAATCAGCGAGGCGGGTATTCATAAAAATCCGGAAAAAGTTGCCGCGATCCGCGAGCTGAAGCCACCAACTTGCCTAAAGGAGCTCCGGAGGTGCCTTGGGATTTCATCCTGGTATCGCCGCTTTGTTCCAAACTTCGCCGACGTGGTCGAACCCATGACCGCGTTGCTGAAGAAAGGCCAAAAGTGGGACTGGACATCGAGGCAGGATCACGCTTTTCAGGAGCTAAAGGCGCTACTAACGAAGGCACCGGTTTTGGCCAGGAGTAACCTGCGGGGATGATGTTCACCCGCCAGGTCGACGAGCCATTCCAGGTTCTCTGTGCTGACTTCGTCGGACCGCTTCCACGATCGAAGCAAGGCAACACCATGCTGTTGGTGTTTCTGGATGCCTTCAGCAAGTGGGTGGAGTTTGTGCCACTGCGGAAAGCTACTGGAGCACAGCTTGAACGCGCTTTTCGGGAACGGATCCTGAGCAGATTCGGAGTGCCGAGGACCTTCGTCTGCGACAACGGCACGCAGTTCACTGGTCGATCTTTCCAGAACTTCTGCAAAACGCTGGGCATGGAGCTGCAGCACACGGCGCCGTATACGCCAAAGCAGAACCCGACGGAGAGAGCCAACAGGACGATCAAGACGATGATCGCCCAGTACCTGGATGGAGGCCCGCAGAATACATGGGACCAGTTGTTGCCGGAAATCTCCCTGGCCATCAACAGCAGTGTCTCCGACACAACAGGATTTAGCCCAGCTTTCCTGACGCAGGGGCGAGAACCGAGGCTGCCACGGACTCTATACGACGAGCTCACACCAGGACGAGGCACCCCAGAGGTGGCCCCAACGGACCGAAGCCAGCAGCTGAGGGACATCTTCCGAGTAGTGCGAGACAACGCCGAGCGCGCTGCGGCGGATCAGGGCCGACACTACAATCTGCGCCGACGGACTTGGAAGCCGCCTGTAGGATCTCTAGTGCTGGTGAGACGCCACGCGCTCTCCAACGCTGCTGAAGGATTCGCCGCCAAGCTGGCCGCGAGATACGAGGGACCCTTCCGAGTGGCGAAGTTCCCTTCACCAAACATCGTCCAGCTACACGTACCCGGCAGCCGCCGACGTCGTACTGCGAGTCTGGGACAGCTGAAACCTTACCGACAGGGAGAAGCAGATGACCACGCCGAAGGCGCGATCGATGACAGCGACTACGAGGAAGACCACGCCGAGGACACGCACAACCCAAAGCAATCAGACGCCGCCGACACGAGCCCTGGGGAGAACCACCCCACTCCACGCCGCCGCCACTAAGCCACGCCCAGATCGAAAGATGGCCATGTTCAGAGGGGCCACTTGCTGACAGGCGCGCCTGTCCAACGCTCCTACCCCCCTAGGGGGGAAACATGTGCCCTCTCTTTCGCAAAAAAAAAAACTTAGAAATCGAGCAACTCTCGGTTGGGTAGGGTCCTTCGAAAGCGCCCCCCTAACAACGCCGTCTCTTTTGCTCTTTTCTCTCCACAGACACATCGATCACCACCCAGCACGAACGCAAACGGTGCACCAGACTGCGGCAGAGCAACATCGCTAACAACAGCAACAGAGACGCGACCCACCGCCCACAGGCAATCGCCAGCGAGCACACGCCCGCATCCTCGAGGATCCAGCGCACGGCAGCGCTGAACACACGCGCTTCGCATCTTGCCCACGATCCCGAGCACGGCCGCATCGCCACCAACCCGGACCAGCCATCTCGCCACGATGTCAAGCACCATTTCATCACCCAGGGACGACGCCTGGATGGGGCTCGCCCTTGAGGAGCTGCTGGATGGTCTCCAGATGGGGTATCGGCCCCAACCTTCACTCCTCGCGCCACTCCGTGTGGCCGGAGGCCGCAGACAAATCCTGTCCGCGGAGCAGCTCGACGTCCCGCCGGATCATCGATTCGGCCCAATACGGGTGGACACCACCCCGCCACGACCACGGCCAATCGAGGCCGCCCACACGCCTGCCGACCAGGGCAAGCAGCCACTCACGGATCAAGGGCCGCCGCCTTTGGTCCCGCTACGCACAACCCGGGCTCCATCGACCCAAGCCACCCAAGGGCAAGCCCCAGGAGGGAAGCCACCGCCACGGGAGGCACCACACACCAGCCGGCTGTCCACGACGCCTACCGGCAACCAGGGGCAGCCACCACAGGCAGCACCTCGAGCAGCCCGCCCGTCGACGCGACCGCACACCGGCCGGGTCGCCACGACAACTACCGGACACGAAACCCCATCATCAAGGGCGACGCCGCGAGCTGCCCTCACTTCGGCACGCTCACGCACCGGCCCGACTCCAACAACGCCTGGGACACGCGCAGTCCAGGACCCAGACGGCGAGGTGGAAGCGGCGCTACGAGAGTGCCTAGGCGACCTTCCACCCGACGTGCTGGAGGAGATGGCCCACGGGGCAGAGGGTTTGGACATGGAGGACCTCTTCGGGGAGTCTCCCGACGAAGACGGAGTGCAGATTCCGACGCGCCCCGCCTCCGACCAATCCGTCGACGAGCCACGGACACCGTCACCTCAGTTCCTTCCGGACTACGAGGAGATCTCCAGCGACGAGGGAGAGGCGGATGGGATCATCCAGATCTCCGACTCCGACGACGCCGAGCCAAATGTTAGACCGCCGGGCACCACGCCGCCGTCGGGCCGGGTCCATACGCCACCAGCTGCCGATAACCACCTGCGCGGCCTCATCACCGAGCCAATTACCGCCGACAACGTCACGCGGATACCACGCCGCCGTCGCTCCACGCCAGGCAGAGGGGCCATCGATAAGCCAACACATCGACTTGACAACCGACGAGGACTCCGAAGACGAGAGGCCAGCCGTGGCCGTACCGAGCCGCCCCCCGCTACTAACACCCGGCGAATACGCCGCTGCAGTGGCTCGACGCAGGGCGGAGGACCTGAGCGACGAGCTGGGCTCGTCCTCCGCCGGGCCGGTTCGGCCAATCAACCCGGAGCCACGTTCGGCCAGGGACCGACCACCCACACCAGCACCGGCACGCCGAGGCCACCGACGGAGCGCGCCCTGGGTGGACAGTAGAGCTGGGAAAAAATCGATTCTCAGCGAATCGATTTTTTTCGATTTTTTAGAAAATAAAATCGATTAAATCGATTAAATCGAAAACAAAACTTTTTTATTTTTTACTTCAAATAAATTCAGAAAAAACCAGAACTTAAATTTATTTACATAATCATTCTTAAACAATAAACCCAAAATGTATTCATAATAAATCAAATTAATTTTTCTGGCCATAACCAGTGATTAATTGATTTTTTGTTTTAATAAAAATATTTTGTTTCTTTATTTTAAATAAAATTATTCAAAGCCTTTATTTTAAATATAGTAACTTATTTTAAACAAAAATATTTAAAATAAAGGTTCATAAAATAAGAAGCAAAATAAATATAAAAACAAAAAATCAAAATCAATTATTTACTGGATATTTCCAGAAAAATTAAATTAAATTAAATGAGATCACAAAAAACCAAAAATATTTTCAAATTATAAAAATATCAAAATTCGACTAGCCAGTGGTTTTTGTTGGCAAAAACGAGCTTATTTAAAGTTTTGGGTTTTAAAGCCGCACGTTTATCGGTTATAATACATCCAGCATTACTAAATACTCGCTCTGCTTCTGTTGAGCTAGCTGAAACGCACAGATAGAGCAAAGCATGGACCTTGTCGATTAATCGATTCTTTCTAAGCCGAATCGATGCATCGACCGAAAAGAAAGAATCGATTTAATCGATGTTGACATCGATTTATTCCCAGCTCTAGTGGACAGCCCCAGCGAATCCTCGTCCGAGGAAGAGTTGCCCCGCGATCGCCAAGGTCACACCCGCTGACTACCCGTTCCCGACGGCTGGAGCACGCCCAACGGCACGCTACCCGCCGGGCTCATCAGTCGGATCCAGCAGCGACTTCTAATAGCCAGACGAAGGGCCCGACGCTATCTGGAGGAGGAACAGGGTCAGCGATTCCGGGTGCAGCAGAACCGGGACGACCACGTCCGGCTCTTCCTACACCCCACCCGGAGTAAGGAGGGAGTGTGACGACACGACTGGTCGCTACAACCTTATATATATATGTATGGTAAATAATACCCTACAATTTAAGCTTAGACCTAATCATGTACATATTATACCTAAAATTAAGACTAAAACTAAGCACACACACTCACCCCGCACACCCGGCATGAAGCCATACACACACACACACTCACACACACACATCACCCGGCATGAAGCCAAATAAACCCCCCGAAGGGAAGTTCAAAACGAGCACTAAGCTTTGAAGTTACGCGCGCAAGTGGCAACGCTGTCGGCGATAGTGTCAGCATCTGGCAACGCCAGGATCGATCGCGGCAGCGCTGCCGGCAGGAATTAGGTCACGGCCACACTGCGGAAATTAGGTCAATTGAATCCTCGCAAAATTCTCGATCGCGCAAGTCGTGTCGCTCCGTAAGTGAAGAGTTCAAGTGCCAAAACCGCGTGTCCGCGTCGGGACCTAATTATCCTGTAGGACCTCGAAGGACATCCAGCCAGGGTGAGCATGGCCGCCGGCCATTAAATATATTGGGGATCTATCCCACCCCCGCCGCCAGAAGTTATTTTATCAATAAAATTACCTAATTAGAAAACATGTGCTTAAATCAAATTGTGCGTTTTCCCTGTCTTCGTTCGCGGGCCGGCGCCCCTCGCCGGCAGTGACCAATTCCCCTCCTGCTTTCCCCGTAGCACCGGAGTAATTCCGGGTGCAGGCGAAAGCCGGACGGGAACGGGAGCCCGTGGCTGCTGGATTTTTCCGGTCCCCTTTCCCCCTTGCCCATCAGAGAGCCATCCCGCTGCTGGATTTTTCCGGGCGAGGATCTGGGGTTTGTCGCTGGATATTTTTCCGATCCAACTGTCCCGCTGATGGATTCTTCCGAGCGGACGCAGGCATCGGCTGCTGGATATCTCCGACCCGTTGTCTTGTCCCAACGGACGCCGCGCTGCTGGATCTTTCCGAGCGTGGGCGTGGCTGCTGGATTATTCCGAGCCCTCTGAGCAATCCTGCCGCTGGATTCTTCCGGGCGAGGATTTGGGGCTGGCTGCTGGATTTTCTCCGAGCCAGTGGTCCCGCTGCTGGATTCTTCCGAGCGTGGACACAGGCCTTGGCTGCTGGATTCCTCCGAGCCTTTGTCCTGCCCCGAAGGCGCCCCGCTGCTGGATCACTCCGAGCGTGGGCGTGGGCGTGGCCGCTGGATAATTCCGGGTCGCCCGGTTTCCCCTGGCCAAATACGTGCAAATATTTTCTTCCCCATTTTCCCCTCTAGCTGGCCAGAAAATTATCGGCGCTTCTCCGTTCTGGGTGTCTCACAAATTATAAATTTTGTGAGGGGACTCTGGGCCGCTGAGGATCACCCCGGCCGCCCAGACGCTTCCTTACAAGTGCTTCGGCGACCTTCCACCGAAACTGTTCGAGCAGATGGCCAACGAGACCGGAATCAACCACCGACGCCGGCCCCTGTTTGACCAATCCGCCACGATGGCAGAAGAGCGCTCGTCCCAGCACGTCCACGCCGCCGCTTTATCAGCGAGTGGCCCCGGTCCATGGACGACCTCTTCGGGGATTCACCGGACCAGTACGGCGCGAAGTTGCCGAGGAGATCTTCGGGCCGGGCCCCAGATACGCTGCGCTGCAGCCAAGGTGTCACCGCCAGCAGCACCTAGCCGCCCGGCGGTTACGCAGCCGACCTCTTCGCCGGCCCCTGCTCGACGAATCCGCCACGATGGCAGAAGACCGCTCGTCCCAGCACGTCCACGCCGCTGCTTTATCAGCGAGTGGCCCCGGTCCATGGACGACCTCTTCGGGGATTCACCGGACCAGGATGGCGTGGAGTTGCCTAGGAGATCTTCGGGCCGGCCCCCAAATACGCTGCGCTGCAGCCGAGGTGTCACCGCCAGCAGCACCTAGCCGCCCGGCGGTTACGCAGCCGACCTCTTCGCCGGCCCCTGCTCGACGAATCCGCCACGATAGCAGAAGACCGCTCGTCCCAGCACGTCCACGCCGCTGCTTTATCAGCGAGTGGCCCCGGTCCATGGACGACCTCTTCGGGGATTCACCGGACCAGGACGGCGCGGAGTTGCCGAGGAGATCTTCGGGCCGGCCCCCAGATACGCTGCGCTGCAGCCAAGGTGTCACCGCCAGCAGCACCTAGCCGCCCGGCGGTTACGCAGCCGACCTCTTCGCCGGCCCCTGCTCGACGAATCCGCCACTATGGCAGAAGAGCGCTCGTCCCAGCACGTCCACGCCGCCGCTTTATCAGCGTGTGGCCCCGGTCCATGGACGACCTCTTCGGGGATTCACCGGACCAGTACGGCGCGGAGTTGCCGAGGAGATCTTCGGGCTGGCCCCCAGATACGCTGCGCTGCAGCCGAGGTGTCACCGCCAGCAGCACCTAGCCGCCCGGCGGTTACGCAGCCGTCGTCGCCCGACGCCGACCTGAAGGGCCGTCGACGAGTCGTCCTCCCTTATCGAGGACCGACGAGGACTCTGCAGCCGAAATGCCGTCGGCAGCAGCACCTAGCCGCCCTCCGCTGCCGACCCCCGACGAATACGCCGCCGCCGCTGCCCGACGGAAAGCCTTATCGACGACCGACGAGGACTCTGCAGCCGAAATGCCGTCGGCAGCAGCACCTAGCCGCCCTCCGCTGCCAACTCCCGGCGAATACGCCGCTGCCGCTGCTCGACGGAAAGCCGAGGAGCTGTGGGATAAGCTGTGCTCGTCATCCACCGAGCCTCCCCAGTCGGCCGGTCCGGAGCAACACTCGGCCCGTAATCGACCACCGACGCCGGCCCCTGCTCGACGAAGCCGCCACGATGCCAGAAGACCGCTCGTCCACACCGCCGCTTCATTAGCGAGTGGCCCCGGTGTGGGCTCATCGCCGCTTCGGCCCGCTGCGGATGGCCGCTTTATCAGCCGTCATCGCCGGACGCCGACCTGAAGGGCCTTCGACGAGCCGTCCTCCCTTATCGACGACAGACGAGGAATCTGCAGCCGAAATGCCGCCGGCGGCAGCACCTAGCCGCCGTCCGCTGCCGACCCCGGGCGAATACGCCGCCGCCGCTGCCCGACGGAAAGCCGAGGAGCTGTGCGACAAGCTGTGCTCGTCATCCACCGAGCTTCCCCAGTCGGCCGGTCCGGAGCAACACTCGGCCCGTAGGAGGAGATCTTCGGGCCGGGCCCCAGATACGCTGCGCTGCAGCCGAGGTGTCCCTGGCAGCAGCACCTATCCGCCCGCCGGTTACGCAACCGTCGTCGCCCGACGCTGACCTGAAGGGCCGTCGACGATTCGTCCTCCCTTATCGACGACCGACGAGGACTCTGCAGCCTAAATGACGACGGCAGCAGCACCTAGCCGCCCTCCGCTGACGACAGCCCGCGAATACGTCGCCGCCGATGCCCGGCGGAAAGCCGAGGAGCTGAGCGACGAGCTGTGCTCGTCATCCACCGAGCTTCCCCAGTCGGCCGGTCCGGAGCAACACTCGGCCCGTAATCGACCACCGACGCCGGCCCCTGCTTGACGAAGCCGCCACGATGGCAGAAGACCGCTCGTCCCAGCACGTCCACGCCGCCGCTTCATTAGCGAGTGGCTCCGGTCCATGGACGACCTCTTCGGGGATTCACCGGACCAGGACGGCGAGGAGTTGGCGAGGAGATCTTCGGGCCGGGCCCCAGATACCCTGCGCTGCAGCCGAGGTGTCCCCGGCAGCAGCACCTAGCCGCCCGGCGGTTACGCAGCCGTCGTCGCCCGACGCCGACCTGAAGGGCCGCCAACGAGCCGTCCTCCCTTATCGACGACCAACGAGGACTCTGCAGCCGAAATGCCGCCGGCAGCAGCACCTAGCCGCCCTCCGCTGCCGACCCCTGGCGAATACGCCGCCGCCGCTGCCCGACGGAAAGCCGAGGAGCTGTGCGACGAGCTGTGCTCGTCATCCACCGAGCTTCCCCAGTCGGCCGGTCCGGAGAAACACTAGGCCCGTAATCGACCACCGACGCCGGCCCCTCCTGCCCTCCACCGCCACTGGCCCCGCTGCGAGCAGCCGTAGAGTGCTTCAGCGACCTTCCACCGAATCTGTTCGAGCAGATGGCCAACGAGACCGGAATCAACAACCGACGCCGGCCCCTGTTTGACCAATCCGCCACGATGGCAGAAGACCGCTCGTCCCAGCAGGTCCACGCCGCCGCTTTATCAGCGAGTGGCCCCGGTCCATGGACGACCTCTTCGGGGATTCACCGGACCAGGACGGCACGGAGTTGCCGAGGAGATCTTCGGGCTGGCAACCAGATACTCTGCACTGCAGCCGAGGTGTCACCGCCAGCAGCACCTAGCCGCCCGGCGGTTACCCAGCCGACCTCTTCGCCGGCCCCTGTTTGACCAATCCGCCACGATGGCAGAAGAGCGCTCGTCCCAGCACGTCGACGCCGCCGCTTTATCAGCGAGTGGCCCCGGTCCATGGACGACCTCTTCGGGGATTCACCGGACCAGGACGGCGCGGAGTTGCCGAGGAGATCTTCGGGCCGGCCCCCAGATACGCTGCGCTGCAGCCGAGGTGTCACCGCCAGCAGCACCTAGCCGCCCGGCGGTTACGCAGCCGTCGTCGCCCGACGCCGACCTGAAGGGCCGCCAACGAGCCGTCCTCCCTTATCGACGACCAACGAGGACTCTGCAGCCGAAATGCCGCCGGCAGCAGCACCTAGCCGCCCTCCGCTGCCGACCCCTGGCGAATACGCCGCCGCCGCTGCCCGACGGAAAGCCGAGGAGCTGTGCGACGAGCTGTGCTCGTCATCCACCGAGCTTCCCCAGTCGGCCGGTCCGGAGAAACACTAGGCCCGTAATCGACCACCGACGCCGGCCCCTCCTGCCCTCCACCGCCACTGACCCCGATGCGAGCACCCGTAGAGTGCTTCGGCGACCTTTCAGCAAATTTGTTCGAGCATATGGCCAACGAGACCGGAATCAGCCAACGACGCCGGCCCCTGTTTGACCAATCCGCCACGATGGCAGAAGACCGCTCGTCCCAGCACGTCCACGCCGCCGCTTTAGCAGCGAGTGGCCCCGGTCCATGGACGACCTCTTCGGGGATTCACCGGACCAGGACGGCACGGAGTTGCCGAGGAGATCTTCGGGCTGGCAACCAGATACTCTGCACTGCAGACGAGGTGTCACCGCCAGCAGCACCTAGCCGCCCGGCGGTTACGCAGCCGTCGTCGCCCGACGCCGACCTGAAGGGCCGTCGACGAGTCGTCCTCCCTTATCGACGACCGACGAGGACTCTGCAGCCAAAATGCCGCCGGCAGCAGCACCTAGGCGCTCTCCGTTGCCGACCCCCGGCGAATACACCGCCGCCGCTGCCCGACGGAAAGCCGAGGAGCTGTGCGACAAGCTGTGCTCGTCATCCACCGAGCCTCCCCAGTCGGCCGGTCCGGAGCAACACTCGGCCCGTAATCGACCACCGACGCCGGCCCCTGCTCGACGAAGCCGCCACGATGCCAGAAGACCGCTCGTCCATGCCGCCGCTTCATTAGCGAGTGGGCCCGGTGTGGGCTCATCGCTGCTTCGGCCCGCTGCGGATGGCCGCTTTATCAGCGAGTGGCCCCGGTCCATGGACGACCTCTTCGGGGATTCACCGGACCAGGACGGCGCGGAGTTGCCGAGGAGATCTTCGGGCCGGCCCCCAGATACGCTGCGCTGCAGCCGAGCTGTCACCGCCAGCAGCACCTAGCCGCCCGGCGTTTACGCAGCCGTCGTCGCCCGACGCCGACCTGAAGGGCCTTCGACGAGCCGTCCTCCCTTATCGACGACAGACGAGGAATCTGCAGCCGAAATGCCGCCGGCGGCAGCACCTAGCCGCCGTCCGCTGCCGACCCCGGGCGAATACGCCGCCGCCGCTGCCCGACGGAAAGCCGAGGAGCTGTGCTTGTCATCCACCGAGCCTCCCCAGTTGGCCGGTCCGGAGAAACACTAGGCCCGTAATCGACCACCGACGCCGGCCCCTCCTGCCCTCCACCGCCACTGGCCCCGCTGCGAGCAGCCGTAGAGTGCTTCAGCGACCTTCCACCGAATCTGTTCGAGCAGATGGCCAACGAGACCGGAATCAACAACCGACGCCGGCCCCTGTTTGACCAATCCGCCACGATGGCAGAAGACCGCTCGTCCCAGCAGGTCCACGCCGCCGCTTTATCAGCGAGTGGCCCCGGTCCATGCACGACCTCTTCGGGGATTCACCGGACCAGGACGGCGCGGAGTTGCCGAGGAGATCTTCGGGCCGGCCCCCAGATACGCTGCGCTGCAGCCGAGGTGTCACCGCCAGCAGCACCTAGCCGCCCGGCGGTTACCCAGCCGACCTCTTCGCCGGCCCCTGTTTGACCAATCCGCCACGATGGCAGAAGAGCGCTCGTCCCAGCACGTCGACGCCGCCGCTTTATCAGCGAGTGGCCCCGGTCCATGGACGACCTCTTCGGGGATTCACCGGACCAGGACGGCGCGGAGTTGCCGAGGAGATCTTCGGGCCGGCCCCCAGATACGCTGCGCTGCAGCCGAGGTGTCACCGCCAGCAGCACCTAGCCGCCCGGCGGTTACGCAGCCGTCGTCGCCCGACGCCGACCTGAAGGGCCGCCAACGAGCCGTCCTCCCTTATCGACGACCAACGAGGACTCTGCAGCCGAAATGCCGCCGGCAGCAGCACCTAGCCGCCCTCCGCTGCCGACCCCTGGCGAATACGCCGCCGCCGCTGCCCGACGGAAAGCCGAGGAGCTGTGCGACGAGCTGTGCTCGTCATCCACCGAGCTTCCCCAGTCGGCCGGTCCGGAGAAACACTAGGCCCGTAATCGACCACCGACGCCGGCCCCTCCTGCCCTCCACCGCCACTGACCCCGATGCGAGCACCCGTAGAGTGCTTCGGCGACCTTTCAGCAAATTTGTTCGAGCATATGGCCAACGAGACCGGAATCAGCCAACGACGCCGGCCCCTGTTTGACCAATCCGCCACGATGGCAGAAGACCGCTCGTCCCAGCACGTCCACGCCGCCGCTTTAGCAGCGAGTGGCCCCGGTCCATGGACGACCTCTTCGGGGATTCACCGGACCAGGACGGCACGGAGTTGCCGAGGAGATCTTCGGGCTGGCAACCAGATACTCTGCACTGCAGCCGAGGTGTCACCGCCAGCAGCACCTAGCCGCCCGGCGGTTACGCAGCCGTCGTCGCCCGACGCCGACCTGAAGGGCCGTCGACGAGTCGTCCTCCCTTATCGACGACCGACGAGGACTCTGCAGCCAAAATGCCGCCGGCAGCAGCACCTAGGCGCTCTCCGTTGCCGACCCCCGGCGAATACACCGCCGCCGCTGCCCGACGGAAAGCCGAGGAGCTGTGCGACAAGCTGTGCTCGTCATCCACCGAGCCTCCCCAGTCGGCCGGTCCGGAGCAACACTCGGCCCGTAATCGACCACCGACGCCGGCCCCTGCTCGACGAAGCCGCCACGATGCCAGAAGACCGCTCGTCCATGCCGCCGCTTCATTAGCGAGTGGGCCCGGTGTGGGCTCATCGCTGCTTCGGCCCGCTGCGGATGGCCGCTTTATCAGCGAGTGGCCCCGGTCCATGGACGACCTCTTCGGGGATTCACCGGACCAGGACGGCGCGGAGTTGCCGAGGAGATCTTCGGGCCGGCCCCCAGATACGCTGCGCTGCAGCCGAGCTGTCACCGCCAGCAGCACCTAGCCGCCCGGCGTTTACGCAGCCGTCGTCGCCCGACGCCGACCTGAAGGGCCTTCGACGAGCCGTCCTCCCTTATCGACGACAGACGAGGAATCTGCAGCCGAAATGCCGCCGGCGGCAGCACCTAGCCGCCGTCCGCTGCCGACCCCGGGCGAATACGCCGCCGCCGCTGCCCGACGGAAAGCCGAGGAGCTGTGCTTGTCATCCACCGAGCCTCCCCAGTTGGCCGGTCCGGAGAAACACTAGGCCCGTAATCGACCACCGACGCCGGCCCCTCCTGCCCTCCACCGCCACTGGCCCCGCTGCGAGCAGCCGTAGAGTGCTTCAGCGACCTTCCACCGAATCTGTTCGAGCAGATGGCCAACGAGACCGGAATCAACAACCGACGCCGGCCCCTGTTTGACCAATCCGCCACGATGGCAGAAGACCGCTCGTCCCAGCAGGTCCACGCCGCCGCTTTATCAGCGAGTGGCCCCGGTCCATGCACGACCTCTTCGGGGATTCACCGGACCAGGACGGCGCGGAGTTGCCGAGGAGATCTTCGGGCCGGCCCCCAGATACGCTGCGCTGCAGCCGAGGTGTCACCGCCAGCAGCACCTAGCCGCCCGGCGGTTACCCAGCCGACCTCTTCGCCGGCCCCTGTTTGACCAATCCGCCACGATGGCAGAAGAGCGCTCGTCCCAGCACGTCGACGCCGCCGCTTTATCAGCGAGTGGCCCCGGTCCATGGACGACCTCTTCGGGGATTCACCGGACCAGGACGGCGCGGAGTTGCCGAGGAGATCTTCGGGCCGGCCCCCAGATACGCTGCGCTGCAGCCGAGGTGTCCCCGGCAGCAGCACCTAGCCGCCCGGCGGTTACGCAGCCGTCGTCGCCCGACGCCGACCAGAAGGGCCGCCAACGAGCCGTCCTCCCTTATCGACGACCAACGAGGACTCTGCAGCCTAAATGACGACGGCAGCAGCACCTAGCCGCCCTCCGCTGACGACAGCCGGCGAATACGTCGCCGCCGATGCCCGGCGGAAAGCCGAGGAGCTGAGCGACGAGCTGTGCTCGTCATCCACCGAGCTTCCCCAGTCGGCCGGTCCGGAGCAACACTCGGCCCGTAATCGACCACCGACGCCGGCCCCTGCTTGACGAAGCCGCCACGATGGCAGAAGACCGCTCGTCCCAGCACGTCCACGCCGCCGCTTCATTAGCGAGTGGCTCCGGTCCATGGACGACGTCTTCGGGGATTCACCGGACCAGGACGGCGAGGAGTTGGCGAGGAGATCTTCGGGCCGGGCCCCAGATACCCTGCGCTGCAGCCGAGGTGTCCCCGGCAGCAGCACCTAGCCGCCCGGCGGTTACGCAGCCGTCGTCGCCCGACGCCGACCTGAAGGGCCGCCAACGAGCCGTCCTCCCTTATCGACGACCAACGAGGACTCTGCAGCCGAAATGCCGCCGGCAGCAGCACCTAGCCGCCCTCCGCTGCCGACCCCTGGCGAATACGCCGCCGCCGCTGCCCGACGGAAAGCCGAGGAGCTGTGCGACGAGCTGTGCTCGTCATCCACCGAGCTTCCCCAGTCGGCCGGTCCGGAGCAACATTCGGCCCGTAGGAGGAGATCTTCGGGCCGGGCCCCAGATACGCTGCGCTGCAGCCGAGGTGTCCCTGGCAGCAGCACCTATCCGCCCGCCGGTTACGCAGCCGTCGTCGCCCGACGCTGACCTGAAGGGCCGTCGACGATTCGTCCTCCCTTATCGACGACCGACGAGGACTCTGCAGCCTAAATGACGACGGCAGCAGCACCTAGCCGCCCTCCGCTGACGACAGCCGGCGAATACGTCGCCGCCGATGCCCGGCGGAAAGCCGAGGAGCTGAGCGACGAGCTGTGCTCGTCATCCACCGAGCTTCCCCAGTCGGCCGGTCCGGAGCAACACTCGGCCCGTAATCGACCACCGACGCCGGCCCCTGCTTGACGAAGCCGCCACGATGGCAGAAGACCGCTCGTCCCAGCACGTCCACGCCGCCGCTTCATTAGCGAGTGGCTCCGGTCCATGGACGACCTCTTCGGGGATTCACCGGACCAGGACGGCGAGGAGTTGGCGAGGAGATCTTCGGGCCGGGCCCCAGATACCCTGCGCTGCAGCCGAGGTGTCCCCGGCAGCAGCACCTAGCCGCCCGGCGGTTACGCAGCCGTCGTCGCCCGACGCTGACCTGAAGGGCCGTCGACGATTCGTCCTCCCTTATCGACGACCGACGAGGACTCTGCAGCCTAAATGACGACGGCAGCAGCACCTAGCCGCCCTCCGCTGACGACAGCCGGCGAATACGTAGCCGCCGCTGCCCGACGGGAAGCCGAGGAGCTGTGCCCGTCATCCACCGAGCCTCCCCAGTCGGCCGGTCCGAAGCAACACTCGGCCCGTAATCGAGCACCGACGCCGGCCCCTGCTCGACGAATCCGCAACGATGGCAGAAGACCGCTCGTCCCAGCACGTCCACGCCGCCGCTTCATTAGTGAGTGGCCCCGGTCCATGGACGACCTCTTCGGGGATTCACCGGACCAGGACGGCGCGGAGTTGCCGAGGAGATCTTCGGGCCGGGCCCCAGATACGCTGCGCTGCAGCCGAGGTGTCCCTGGCAGCAGCACCTATCCGCCCGCCGGTTACGCAGCCGTCGTCGCCCGACGCTGACCTGAAGGGCCGTCGACGAATCGTCCTCCCTTATCGACGACCGACGAGGACTCTGCAGCCGAAATGACGACGGCAGCAGCACCTAGCCGCCCTCCGCTGACGACAGCCGGCGAATACGTCGCCGCCGATGCCCGGCGGAAAGCCGAGGAGCTGAGCGACGAGCTGTGCTCGTCATCCACCGAGCCTCCCCAGTCGGCCGGTCCGAAGCAACACTCGGCCCGTAATCGAGCACCGACGCCGGCCCCTGCTCGACGAATCCGCAACGATGGCAGAAGACCGCTCGTCCCAGTACGTCCACGCCGCCGCTTCATTAGCGAGTGGCCCCGGTCCATGCACGACCTCTTCGGGGATTCACCGGACCAGGACGGCGCGGAGTTGCCGAGGAGATCTTCGGGCCGGGCCCCAGATACGCTACGCTGCAGCCGAGGTGTCCCTGGCAGCAGCACCTATCCGCCCACCGGTTACGCAGCCGTCGTCGCCCGACGCTGACCTGAAGGGCCGTCGACAATTCGTCCTCCCTTATCGACGACCGACGAGGACTCTGCAGCCTAAATGACGACGGCAGCAGCACCTAGCCGCCCTCCGCTGACGACAGCCGGCGAATACGTCGCCGCCGCTGCCCGACGGGAAGCCGAGGAGCTGTGCCCGTCATCCACCGAGCCTCCCCAGTCGGCCGGTCCGAAGCAACACTCGGCCCGTAATCGAGCACCGACGCCGGCCCCTGCTCGACGAATCCGCAACGATGGCAGAAGACCGCTCGTCCCAGCACGTCCACGCCGCCGCTTCATTAGTGAGTGGCCCCGGTCCATGGACGACCTCTTCGGGGATTCACCGGACCAGGACGGCACGGAGTTGCCGAGGAGATCTTCGGGCCGGGCCCCAGATACGCTGCGCTGCAGCCGAGGTGTCCCTGGCAGCAGCACCTATCCGCCCGCCGGTTACGCAGCCGTCGTCGCCCGACGCTGACCTGAAGGGCCGTCGACGATTCGTCCTCCCTTATCGACGACCGACGAGGACTCTGCAGCCGAAATGACGACGGCAGCAGCACCTAGCCGCCCTCCGCTGACGACAGCCGGCGAATACGTCGCCGCCGATGCCCGGCGGAAAGCCGAGGAGCTGAGCGACGAGCTGTGCTCGTCATCCACCGAGCCTCCCCAGTCGGCCGGTCCGAAGCAACACTCGGCCCGTAATCGAGCACCGACGCCGGCCCCTGCTCGACGAATCCGCAACGATGGCAGAAGACCGCTCGTCCCAGCACGTCCACGCCGCCGCTTCATTAGCGAGTGGCCCCGGTCCATGGACGACCTCTTCGGGGATTCACCGGACCAGGACGGCGCGGAGTTGCCGAGGAGATCTTCGGGCCGGGCCCCAGATACGCTGCGCTGCAGCCGAGGTGTCCTTGGCAACAGCACCTATCCGCCCGCCGGTTACGCAGCCGTCGTCGCCCGACGCTGACCTGAAGGGCCGTCGACCATTCGTCCTCCCTTATCGACGACCGACGAGGACTCTGCAGCCGAAATGCCGCCGTCAGCAGCACCTAGCCGCCCTCCGCTGACGACAGCCGGCGAATACGTCGCCGCCGATGCCCGGCGGAAAGCCGAGGAGCTGAGCAACGAGCTGTGCTCGTCATCCACCGAGCTTCCCCAGTCGGCCGGTCCGGAGCAACACTCGGCCCGTAATCGACCACCGACGCCGGCCCCTGCTTGACGAAGCCGCCACGATGGCAGAAGACCGCTCGTCCCAGCACGTCCACGCCGCCGCTTCATTAGCGAGTGGCTCCGGTCCATGGACGACCTCTTCGGGGATTCACCGGACCAGGACGGCGAGGAGTTGGCGAGGAGATCTTCGGGCCGGGCCCCAGATACCCTGCGCTGCAGCCGAGGTGTCCCCGGCAGCAGCACCTAGCCGCCCGGCGGTTACGCAGCCGTCGTCGCCCGACGCTGACCTGAAGGGCCGTCGACGATTCGTCCTCCCTTATCGACGACCGACGAGGACTCTGCAGCCTAAATGACGACGGCAGCAGCACCTAGCCGCCCTCCGCTGACGACAGCCGGCGAATACGTCGCCGCCGCTGCCCGACGGGAAGCCAAGGAGCCGTGCCCGTCATCCACCGAGCCTCCCCAGTCGGCCGGTCCGAAGCAACACTCGGCCCGTAATCGAGCACCGACGCCGGCCCCTGCTCGACGAATCCGCAACGATGGCAGAAGACCGCTCGTCCCAGCACGTCCACGCCGCCGCTTCATTAGCGAGTGGCCCCGGTCCATGGACGACCTCTTCGGGGATTCACCGGACCAGGACGGCGCGGAGTTGCCGAGGAGATCTTCGGGCCGGGCCCCAGATACGCTACGCTGCAGCCGAGGTGTCCGTGGCAGCAGCACCTAGCCGCCCGGCGGTTACGCAGCCGTCGTCGCCCGACGCTGACCTGAAGGGCCGTCGACGATTCGTCCTCCCTTATCGACGACCGACGAGGACTCTGCAGCCTAAATGACGACGGCAGCAGCACCTAGCCGCCCTCCGCTGACGACAGCCTGCGAATACGTCGCCGCCGCTGCCCGACGGGAAGCCGAGGAGCTGTGCCCGTCATCCACCGAGCCTCCCCAGTCGGCCGGTCCGAAGCAACACTCGGCCCGTAATCGAGCACCGACGCCGGCCCCTGCTCGACGAATCCGCAACGATGGCAGAAGACCGCTCGTCCCAGCACGTCCACGCCGCCGCTTCATTAGCGAGTGGCCCCGGTCCATGGACGACCTCTTCGGGGATTCACCGGACCAGGACGGCGCGGAGTTGCCGAGGAGATCTTCGGGCCGGGCCCCAGATACGCTGCGCTGCAGCCGAGGTGTCCCTGGCAGCAGCACCTATCCGCCCGCCGGTTACGCAGCCGTCGTCGCCCGACGCTGACCTGAAGGGCCGTCGACGATTCGTCCTCCCTTATCGAAGACCGACGAGGACTCTGCAGCCGAAATGCCGCCGCCAGCAGCACCTAGCCGCCCTCCGCTGCCGACACCCGGCGAATACGTCGCCGCCGATGCCCGGCGGAAAGCCGAGGAGCTGAGCGACGAGCTGTGCTCGTCATCCACCGAGCTTCCCCAGTCGGCCGGTCCGGAGCAACACTCGGCCCGTAATCGACCACCGACGCCGACTCCTGCTTGACGAAGCCGCCACGATGGCAGAAGACCGCTCGTCCCAGCACGTCCACGCCGCCGCTTCATTAGCGAGTGGCTCCGGTCCATGGACGACCTCTTCGGGGATTCACCGGACCAGGACGGCGAGGAGATCTTCGGGCCGGGCCCCAGATACGCTGCGCTGCAGCCGAGGTGTCCCTGGCAGCAGCACCTATCCGCCCGCCGGTTACGCAGCCGTCGTCGCCCGACGCTGACCTGAAGGGCCGTCGACGAATCGTCCTCCCTTATCGACGACCGACGAGGACTCTGTAGCCTAAATGACGACGGCAGCAGCACCTAGCCGCCCTCCGCTGACGACAGCCCGGCGGAAAGCCGAGGAGCTGAGCAACGAGCTGTGCTCGTCATCCACCGAGCTTCCCCAGTCGGCCGGTCCGGAGCAACACTCGGCCCGTAATCGACCACCGACGCCGGCCCCTGCTTGACGAAGCCGCCACGATGGCAGAAGACCGCTCGTCCCAGCACGTCCACGCCGCCGCTTCATTAGCGAGTGGCTCCGGTCCATGGACGACCTCTTCGGGGATTCACCGGACCAGGACGGCGAGGAGTTGGCGAGGAGATCTTCGGGCCGGGCCCCAGATACCCTGCGCTGCAGCCGAGGTGTCCCCGGCAGCAGCACCTAGCCGCCCGGCGGTTACGCAGCCGTCGTCGCCCGACGCTGACCTGAAGGGCCGTCGACGATTCGTCCTCCCTTATCGACGACCGACGAGGACTCTGCAGCCTAAATGACGACGGCAGCAGCACCTAGCCGCCCTCCGCTGACGACAGCCGGCGAATTCGTCGCCGCCGCTGCCCGACGGGAAGCCGAGGAGCTGTGCCCGTCATCCGCCGAGCCTCCCCAGTCGGCCGGTCCGAAGCAACACTCGGCCCGTAATCGAGCACCGACGCCGGCCCCTGCTTGACGAAGCCGCCACGATGGCAGAAGACCGCTCGTCCCAGCACGTCCACGCCGCCGCTTCATTAGCGAGTGGCTCCGGTCCATGGACGACCTCTTCGGGGATTCACCGGACCAGGACGGCGAGGAGTTGGCGAGGAGATCTTCGGGCCGGGCCCCAGATACGCTGCGCTGCAGCCGAGGTGTCCCTGGCAGCAGCACCTATCCGCCCGCCGGTTACGCAGCCGTCGTCGCCCGACGCTGACCTGAAGGGCCGTCGACGATTCGTCCCCCCTTATCGACGACCGACGAGGACTCTGCAGCCGAAATGCCGCCGTCAGCAGCACCTAGCCGCCCTCCGCTGCCGACACCCGGTGAATACGTCGCCGCCGATGCCCGGCGGAAAGCCGAGGAGCTGAGCGACGAGCTGTGCTCGTCATCCACCGAGCTTCCCCAGTCGGCCGGTCCGGAGAAACACTCGGCCCGTAATCGACCACCGACGCCGGCTCCTGCTTGACGAAGCCGCCACGATGGCAGAAGACCGCTCGTCCCAGCACGTCCACGCCGCCGCTTCATTAGCGAGTGGCTCCGGTCCATGGACGACCTCTTCGGGGATTCACCGGACCAGGACGGCGAGGAGATCTTCGGGCCGGGCCCCAGATACGCTGCGCTGCAGCCGAGGTGTCCCTGGCAGCAGCACCTATCCGCCCGCCGGTTACGCAGCCGTCGTCGCCCGACGCTGACCTGAAGGGCCGTCGACGAATCGTCCTCCCTTATCGACGACCGACGAGGACTCTGCAGCCTAAATGACGACGGCAGCAGCACCTAGCCGCCCTCCGCTGACGACAGCCGGCGAATACGTCGCCGCCGATGCCCGGCGGAAAGCCGAGGAGCTGAGCAACGAGCTGTGCTCGTCATCCACCGAGCTTCCCCAGTCGGCCGGTCCGGAGCAACACTCGGCCCGTAATCGACCACCGACGCCGGCCCCTGCTTGACGAAGCCGCCACGATGGCAGAAGACCGCTCGTCCCAGCACGTCCACGCCGCCGCTTCATTAGCGAGTGGCCCCGGTCCATGGACGACCTCTTCGGGGATTCACCGGACCAGGACGGCGCGGAGTTGCCGAGGAGATCTTCGGGCCGGGCCCCAGATACGCTGCGCTGCAGCCGAGGTGTCCCTGGCAGCAGCACCTATCCGCCCGCCGGTTACGCAGCCGTCGTCGCCCGACGCTGACCTGAAGGGCCGTCGACGATTCGTCCTCCCTTATCGACGACCGACGAGGACTCTGCAGCCGAAATGCCGCCGTCAGCAGCACCTAGCCGCCCTCCGCTGCCGACACCCGGCGAATACGTCGCCGCCGATGCCCGGCGGAAAGCCGAGGAGCTGAGCGAAAAGCTGTGCTCGTCATCCACCGAGCTTCCCCAGTCGGCCGGTCCGGAGCAACACTCGGCCCGTAATCGACCACCGACGCCGGCTCCTGCTTGACGAAGCCGCCACGATGGCAGAAGACCGCTCGTCCCAGCACGTCCACGCCGCCGCTTCATTAGCGAGTGGCCCCGGTCCATGGACGACCTCTTCGGGGATTCACCGGACCAGGACGGCGCGGAGTTGCCGAGGAGATCTTCGGGCCGGGCCCCAGATACGCTGCGCTGCAGCCGAGGTGTCCCTGGCAGCAGCACCTATCCGCCCGCCGGTTACGCAGCCGTCGTCGCCCGACGCTGACCTGAAGGGCCGTCGACGATTCGTCCTCCCTTATCGACGACCGACGAGGACTCTGCAGCCGAAATGCCGCCGTCAGCAGCACCTAGCCGCCCTCCGCTGCCGACACCAGGCGAATACGTCGCCGCCGATGCCCGGCGGAAAGCCGAGGAGCTGAGCGAAAAGCTGTGCTCGTCATCCACCGAGCTTCCCCAGTCGGCCGGTCCGGAGCAACACTCGGCCCGTAATCGACCACCGACGCCGGCTCGTGCTTGACGAAGCCGCCACGATGGCAGAAGACCGCTCGTCCCAGCACGTCCACGCCGCCGCTTCATTAGCGAGTGGCCCCGGTCCATGGACGACCTCTTCGGGGATTCACCGGACCAGGACGGCGCGGAGTTGCCGAGGAGATCTTCGGGCCGGGCCCCATATACGCTGCGCTGCAGCCGAGGTGTCCCTGGCAGCAGCACCTATCCGCCCGCCGGTTACGCAGCCGTCGTCGCCCGACGCTGACCTGAAGGGCCGTCGACGATTCGTCCTCCCTTATCGACGACCGACGAGGACTCTGCAGCCGAAATGCCGCCGTCAGCAGCACCTAGCCGCCCTCCGCTGCCGACACCAGGCGAATACGTCGCCGCCGATGCCCGGCGGAAAGCCGAGGAGCTGAGCGAAAAGCTGTGCTCGTCATCCACCGAGCTTCCCCAGTCGGCCGGTCCGGAGCAACACTCGGCCCGTAATCGACCACCGACGCCGGCCCCTGCTTGACGAAGCCGCCACGATGGCAGAAGACCGCTCGTCCCAGCACGTCCACGCCGCCGCTTCATTAGCGAGTGGCTCCGGTCCATGGACGACCTCTTCGGGGATTCACCGGACCAGGACGGCGAGGAGTTGGCGAGGAGATCTTCGGGCCGGGCCCCAGATACCCTGCGCTGCAGTCGAGGTGTCCCCGGCAGCAGCACCTAGCCGCCCGGCGGTTACGCAGCCGTCGTCGCCCGGCACCGACCTAAAGGGCTGACGCCGGCCCCTGCTCGACGAAGCCGCCACGATGGCAGAAGACCGCTCGTCCCAGCACGTCCACGCCGCCGCTTCATTAGCGAGTGGCTCCGGTCCATGGACGACCTCTTCGGGGATTCACCGGACCAGGACGGCGCGGAGTTGCCGAGGAGATCTTCGGGCCGGGCCCCAGATACGCTGCGCTGCAGCCGAGGTGTCCCTGGCAGCAGCACCTAGCCGCCCGGCGGTTACGCAGCCGTCGTCGCCCGACGCTGACCTGAAGGGCCGTCGACGATTCGTCCTCCCTTATCGACGACCGACGAGGACTCTGCAGCCGAAATGCCGCCGTCAGCAGCACCTAGCCGCCCTCCGCTGCCGACACCCGGCGAATACGTCGCCGCCGATGCCCGGCGGAAAGCCGAGGAGCTGAGCGAAAAGCTGTGCTCGTCATCCACCGAGCTTCCCCAGTCGGCCGGTCCGGAGCAACACTCGGCCCGTAATCGACCACCGACGCCGGCTCCTGCTTGACGAAGCCGCCACTATGGCAGAAGACCGCTCGTCCCAGCACGTCCACGCCGCCGCTTCATTAGTGAGTGGCCCCGGTCCATGGACGACCTCTTCGGGGATTCACCGGACCAGGACGGCGCGGAGTTGCCGAGGAGATCTTCGGGCCGGGCCCCAGATACGCTGCGCTGCAGCCGAGGTGTCCCTGGCAGCAGCACCTATCCGCCCGCCGGTTACGCAGCCGTCGTCGCCCGGCACCGACCTAAAGGGCTGACGCCGGCCCCTGCTCGACGAAGCCGCCACGATGGCAGAAGACCGCTCGTCCCAGCACGTCCACGCCGCCGCTTCATTAGCGAGTGGCTCCGGTCCATGGACGACCTCTTCGGGGATTCACCGGACCAGGACGGCGAGGAGTTGGCGGGGAGATCTTCGGGCCGGGCCCCAGATACGCTGCGCTGCAGCCGAGGTGTCCCTGGCAGCAGCACCTATCCGCCCGCCGGTTACGCAGCCGTCGTCGCCCGACGCTGACCTGAAGGGCCGTCGACGATTCGTCCTCCCTTATCGACGACCGACGAGGACTCTGCAGCCTAAATGACGACGGCAGCAGCACCTAGCCGCCCTCCGCTGACGACAGCCGGCGAATACGTCGCCGCCGCTGCCCGACGGGAAGCCGAGGAGCTGTGCCCGTCATCCACCGAGCCTCCCCAGTCGGCCGGTCCGAAGCAACACTCGGCCCGTAATTGAGCACCGACGCCGGCTCCTGCTTGACGAAGCCGCCACGATGGCAGAAGACCGCTCGTCCCAGCACGTCCACGCCGCCGCTTCATTAGCGAGTGGCTCCGGTCCATGGACGACCTCTTCGGGGATTCACCGGACCAGGACGGCGCGGAGTTGCCGAGGAGATCTTCGGGCCGGGCCCCAGATACGCTGCGCTGCAGCCGAGGTGTCCCTGGCAGCAGCACCTATCCGCCCGCCGGTTACGCAGCCGTCGTCGCCCGACGCTGACCTGAAGGGCCGTCGACGAATCGTCCTCCCTTATCGACGACCGACGAGGACTCTGCAGCCTAAATGACGACGGCAGCAGCACCTAGCCGCCCTCCGCTGACGACAGCCGGCGAATACGTCGCCGCCGATGCCCGGCGGAAAGCCGAGGAGCTGAGCGAAAAGCTGTGCTCGTCATCCACCGAGCTTCCCCAGTCGGCCGGTCCGGAGCAACACTCGGCCCGTAATCGACCACCGACGCCGGCTCCTGCTTGACGAAGCCGCCACGATGGCAGAAGACCGCTCGTCCCAGCACGTCCACGTCGCCGCTTCATTAGCGAGTGGCTCCGGTCCATGGACGACCTCTTCGGGGATTCACCGGACCAGGACCAGGACCAGGAGATCTTCGGGCCGGGCCCCAGATACGCTGCGCTGCAGCCGAGGTGTCCCTGGCAGCAGCACCTATCCGCCCGCCGGTTACGCAGCCGTCGTCGCCCGACGCTGACCTGAAGGGCCGTCGACGAATCGTCCTCCCTTATCGACGACCGACGAGGACTCTGCAGCCTAAATGACGACGGCAGCAGCACCTAGCCGCCCTCCGCTGACGACAGCCGGCGAATACGTCGCCGCCGATGCCCGGCGGGAAGCCGAGGAGCTGAGCAACGAGCTGTGCTCGTCATCCACCGAGCTTCCCCAGTCGGCCGGTCCGGAGCAACACTCGGCCCATAATCGACCACCGACGCCGGCCCCTGCTTGACGAAGCCGCCACGATGGCAGAAGACCGCTTGTCCCAGCACGTCCACGCCGCCGCTTCATTAGCGAGTGGCTCCGCTCCATGGACGACCTCTTCGGGGATTCACCGGACCAGGACGGCGAGGAGTTGGCGAGGAGATCTTCGGGCCGGGCCCCAGATACCCTGCGCTGCAGCCGAGGTGTCCCCGGCAGCAGCACCTAGCCGGCCGGCGGTTACGCAGCCGTCGTCGCCCGACGCTGACCTGAAGGGCCGTCGACGATTCGTCCTCCCTTATCGACGACCGACGAGGACTCTGCAGCCTAAATGACGACGGCAGCAGCACCTAGCCGCCCTCCGCTGACGACAGCCGGCGAATACGTCGCCGCCGCTGCCCGACGGGAAGCCGAGGAGCTGTGCCCGTCATCCACCGAGCCTCCCCAGTCGGCCGGTCCGAAGCAACACTCGGCCCGTAATCGAGCACCGACGCCGGCCCCTGCTCGACGAATCCGCCACGATGGCAGAAGACCGCTCGTCCCAGCACGTCCACGCCGCCGCTTCATTAGTGAGTGGCCCCGGTCCATGGACGACCTCTTCGGGGATTCACCGGACCAGGACGGCAAGGAGTTGGCGAGGAGATCTTCGGGCCGGGCCCCAGATACGCTGCGCTGCAGCCGAGGTGTCCCTGGCAGCAGCACCTATCCGCCCGCCGGTTACGCAGCCGTCGTCGCCCGGCACCGACCTAAAGGGCTGACGCCGGCCCCTGCTCGACGAAGCCGCCACGATGGGAGAAGACCGCTCGTCCCAGCACGTCCACGCCGCCGCTTCATTAGCGAGTGGCTCCGGTCCATGGACGACCTCTTCGGGGATTCACCGGACCAGGACGGCGAGGAGTTGGCGAGGAGATCTTCGGGCCGGGCCCCAGATACCCTGCGCTGCAGCCGAGGTGTCCCCGGCAGCAGCACCTAGCCGCCCGGCGGTTACGCAGCCGTCGTCGCCCGACGCTGACCTGAAGGGCCGTCGACGATTCGTCCTCCCTTATCGACGACCGACGAGGACTCTGCAGCCTAAATGACGACGGCAGCAGCACCTAGCCGCCCTCCGCTGACGACAGCCGGCGAATACGTCGCCGCCGATGCCCGGCGGAAAGCCGAGGAGCTGAGCAACGAGCTGTGCTCGTCATCCACCGAGCTTCCCCAGTCGGCCGGTCCGGAGCAACACTCGGCCCGTAATCGACCACCGACGCCGGCCCCTGCTTGACGAAGCCGCCACGATGGCAGAAGACCGCTCGTCCCAGCACGTCCACGCCGCCGCTTTATTAGCGAGTGGCTCCGGTCCATGGACGACCTTTTCGGGGATTCACCGGACCAGGACGGCGAGGAGTCGGCGAGGAGATCTTCGGGCCGGGCCCCAGATACCCTGCGCTACAGCCGAGGTGTCCCCGGCAGCAGCACCTAGCCGCCCGGCGGTTACGCAGCCGTCGTCGCCCGACGCTGACCTGAAGGGCCGTCGACGATTCGTCCTCCCTTATCGACGACCGACGAGGACTCTGCAGCCTAAATGACGACGGCAGCAGCACCTAGCCGCCCTCCGCTGACGACAGCCGGCGAATACGTCGCCGCCGCTGCCCGACGGGAAGCCGAGGAGCTGTGCCCGTCATCCACCGAGCCTCCCCAGTCGGCCGGTCCGAAGCAACACTCGGCCCGTAATCGAGCACCGACGCCGGCCCCTGTTCGACGAATCCGCAACGATGGCAGAAGACCGTTCGTCCCAGCACGTCCACGCCGCCGCTTCATTAGCGAGTGGCTCCGGTCCATGGACGACCTCTTCGGGGATTCACCGGACCAGGACGGCGAGGAGTTGGCGAGGAGATCTTCGGGCCGGGCCCTAGATACGCTGCGCTGCAGCCGAGGTGTCCCTGGCAGCAGCACCTACCCGCCCGCCGGTTACGCAGCCGTCGTCGCCCGGCACCGACCTAAAGGGCTGACGCCGGCCCCTGCTCAACGAAGCCGCCACGATGGCAGAAGACCGCTCGTCCCAGCACGTCCACGCCGCCGCTTCATTAGCGAGTGGCTCCGGTCCATGGACGACCTCTTCGGGGATTCACCGGACCAGGACGGCGAGGAGTTGGCGAGGAGATCTTCGGGCCGGGCCCCAGATACCCTGCGCTGCAGCCGAGGTGTCCCCGGCAGCAGCACCTAGCCGCCCGGCGGTTACGCAGCCGTCGTCGCCCGACGCTGACCTGAAGGGCCGTCGACGATTCGTCCTCCCTTATCGACGACCGACGAGGACTCTGCAGCCTAAATGACGACGGCAGCAGCACCTAGCCGCCCTCCGCTGACGACAGTCGGCGAATACGTCGCCGCCGATGCCCGGCGGAAAGCCGAGGAGCTGAGCAACGAGCTGTGCTCGTCATCCACCGAGCTTCCCCAGTCGGCCGGTCCGGAGCAACACTCGGCCCGTAATCGACCACCGACGCCGGCCCCTGCTTGACGAAGCCGCCACAATGGTAGAAGACCGCTCGTCCCAGCACGTCCACGCCGCCGCTTCATTAGCGAGTGGCTCCGGTCCATGGACGACCTCTTCGGGGATTCACCGGACCAGGACGGCGAGGAGTTGGCGAGGAGATCTTCGGGCCGGGCCCCAGATACCCTGCGCTGCAGCCGGGGTGTCCCCGGCAGCAGCACCTAGCCGCCCGGCGGTTACGCAGCCGTCGTCGCCCGACGCTGACCTGAAGGGCCGTCGACGATTCGTCCTCCCTTATCGACGACCGACGAGGACTCTGCAGCCTAAATGACGACGGCAGCAGCACCTAGCCGCCCTCCGCTGACGACAGCCGGCGAATACGTCGCCGCCGCTGCCCGACGGGAAGCCGAGGAGCTGTGCCCGTCATCCACCGAACCTCCCCAGTCGGCCGGTCCGAAGCAACACTCGGCCCGTAATCGAGCACCGACGCCGGCCCCTGCTCGAAGAATCCGCAACGATGGCAGAAGACCGTTCGTCCCAGCACTTCCACGCCGCCGCTTCATTAGTGAGTGGCCCCGGTCCATGGACGACCTCTTCGGGGATTCACCGGACCAGGACGGCAAGGAGTTGGCGAGGAGATCTTCGGGCCGGGCCCCAGATACGCTGCGCTGCAGCCGAGGTGTCCCTGGCAGCAGCACCTATCCGCCCGCCGGTTACGCAGCCGTCGTCGCCCGACGCTGACCTGAAGGGCCGTCGACGATTCGTCCTCCCTTATCGACGACCGACGAGGACTCTGCAGCCTAAATGACGACGGCAGCAGCACCTAGCCGCCCTCCGCTGACGACAGCCGGCGAATACGTCGCCGCCGCTGCCCGACGGGAAGCCGAGGAGCTGTGCCCGTCATCCACCGAGCCTCCCCAGTCGGCCGGTCCGAAGCAACACTCGGCCCGTAATCGAGCACCGACGCCGGCCCCTGCTCGACGAATCCGCAACGATGGCAGAAGACCGCTCGTCCCAGCACGTCCACGCCGCCGCTTCATTAGTGAGTGGCTCCGGTCCATGGACGACCTCTTCGGGGATTCACCGGACCAGGACGGCGCGGAGTTGCAGAGGAGATCTTCGGGCCGGGCCCCAGATACGCTGTGCTGCAGCCGAGGTGTCCCTGGCAGCAGCACCTATCCGCCCGCCGGTTACGCAGCCGTCTTCGCCCGACGCTGACCTGAAGGGCCGTCGACGAATCGTCCTCCCTTATCGACGACCGACGAGGACTCTGCAGCCTAAATGACGACGGCAGCAGCACCTAGCCGCCCTCCGCTGACGACAGCCGGCGAATACGTCGCCGCCGATGCCCGGCGGAAAGCCGAGGAGCTGAGCAACGAGCTGTGCTCGTCATCCACCGAGCTTCCCCAGTCGGCCGGTCCGGAGCAACACTCGGCCCGTAATCGACCACCGACGCCGGCCCCTGCTTGACGAAGCCGCCACGATGGCAGAAGACCGCTCGTCCCAGCACGTCCACGCCGCCGCTTCATTAGCGAGTGGCTCCGGTCCATGGACGACCTTTTCGGGGATTCACCGGACCAGGACGGCGAGGAGTCGGCGAGGAGATCTTCGGGCCGGGCCCCAGATACCCTGCGCTGCAGCCGAGGTGTCCCCGGCAGCAGCACCTAGCCGCCCGGCGGTTACGCAGCCGTCGTCGCCCGACGCTGACCTGAAGGGCCGTCGACGATTCGTCCTCCCTTATCGACGACCGACGAGGACTCTGCAGCCTAAATGACGACGGCAGCAGCACCTAGCCGCCCTCCGCTGACGACAGCCGGCGAATACGTCGCCGCCGCTGCCCGACGGGAAGCCGAGGAGCTGTGCCCGTCATCCACCGAGCCTCCCCAGTCGGCCGGTCCGAAGCAACACTCGGCCCGTAATCGAGCACCGACGCCGGCCCCTGCTCGACGAATCCGCAACGATGGCAGAAGACCGTTCGTCCCAGCACATCCACGCCGCCGCTTCATTAGCGAGTGGCTCCGGTCCATGGACGACCTCTTCGGGGATTCACCGGACCAGGACGGCGAGGAGTTGGCGAGGAGATCTTCGGGCCGGGCCCCAGATACGCTGCGCTGCAGCCGAGGTGTCCCTGGCAGCAGCACCTACCCGCCCGCCGGTTACGCAGCCGTCGTCGCCCGGCACCGACCTAAAGGGCTGACGCCGGCCCCTGCTCGACGAAGCCGCCACGATGGCAGAAGACCGCTCGTCCCAGCACGTCCACGCCGCCGCTTCATTAGCGAGTGGCTCCGGTCCATGGACGACCTCTTCGGGGATTCACCGGACCAGGACGGCGAGGAGTTGGCGAGGAGATCTTCGGGCCGGGCCCCAGATACCCTGCGCTGCAGCCGAGGTGTCCCCGGCAGCAGCACCTAGCCGCCCGGCGGTTACGCAGCCGTCGTCGCCCGACGCTGACCTGAAGGGCCGTCGACGATTCGTCCTCCCTTATCGACGACCGACGAGGACTCTGCAGCCTAAATGACGACGGCAGCAGCACCTAGCCGCCCTCCGCTGACGACAGCCGGCGAATACGTCGCCGCCGCTGCCCGACGGGAAGCCGAGGAGCTGTGCTCGTCATCCACCGAGCTTCCCCAGTCGGCCGGTCCGGAGCAACACTCGGCCCGTAATCGACCACCGACGCCGGCCCCTGCTTGACGAAGCCGCCACGATGGCAGAAGACCGCTCGTCCCAGCACGTCCACGCCGCCGCTTCATTAGCGAGTGGCTCCGGTCCATGGACGACCTCTTCGGGGATTCACCGGACCAGGACGGCGAGGAGTTGGCGAGGAGATCTTCGGGCCGGGCCCCAGATACCCTGCGCTGCAGCCGAGGTGTCCCCAGCAGCAGCACCTAGCCGCCCGGCGGTTACGCAGCCGTCGTCGCCCGACGCTGACCTGAAGGGCCGTCGACGATTCGTCCTCTCTTATCGACGACCGACGAGGACTCTGCAGCCTAAATGATGACGGCAGCAGCACCTAGCCGCCCTCCGCTGACGACAGCCGGCGAAAACGTCGCCGCCGCTGCCCGACGGGAAGCCGAGGAGCTGTGCCCGTCATCCACCGAGCCTCCCCAGTCGGCCGGTCCGAAGCAACACTCGGCCCGTAATCGACCACCGACGCCGGCCCCTGCTTGACGAAGCCGCCACGATGGCAGAAGACCGCTCGTCCCAGCACGTCCACGCCGCCGCTTCATAACCGAGTGGCTCCGGTCCATGGACGACCTCTTCGGGGATTCACCGGACCAGGACGGCGAGGAGTTGGCGAGGAGATCTTCGGGCCGGGCCCCAGATACCCTGCGCTGCAGCCGAGGTGTCCCCGGCAGCAGCACCTAGCCGCCCGGCGGTTACGCAGCCGTCGTCGCCCGACGCTAACCTGAAGGGCCGTCGACGATTCGTCCTCCCTTATCGACGACCGACGAGGACTCTGCAGCCTAAATGACGACGGCAGCAGCACCTAGCCGCCCTCCGCTGACGACAGCCGGCGAATACGTCGCCGCCGATGCCCGGCGGAAAGCCGAGGAGCTGAGCAACGAGCTGTGCTCGTCATCCACCGAGCTTCCCCAGTCGGCCGGTCCGGAGCAACACTCGGCCCGTAATCGACCACCGACGCCGGCCCCTGCTTGACGAAGCCGCCACGATGGCAGAAGACCGCTCGTCCCAGCACGTCCACGCCGCCGCTTCATTAGTGAGTGGCCCCGGTCCATGGACGACCTCTTCGGGGATTCACCGGACCAGGACGGCGCGGAGTTGCCGAGGAGATCTTCGGGCCGGGCCCCAGATACGCTGCGCTGCAGCCGAGGTGTCCCTGGCAGCAGCACCTATCCGCCCGCCGGTTACGCAGCCGTCGTCGCCCGACGCTGACCTGAAGGGCCGTCGACGATTCGTCCTCCCTTATCGACGACCGACGAGGACTCTGCAGCCTAAATGACGACGGCAGCAGCACCTAGCCGCCCTCCGCTGACGACAGTCGGCGAATACGTCGCCGCCGATGCCCGGCGGAAAGCCGAGGAGCTGAGCGACGAGCTGTGCTCGTCATCCACCGAGCTTCCCCAGTCGGCCGGTCCGGAGCAACACTCGGCCCGTAATCGACCACCGACGCCGGCCCCTGCTTGACGAAGCCGCCACGATGGCAGAAGACCGCTCGTCCCAGCACGTCCACGCCGCCGCTTCATTAGCGAGTGGCTCCGGTCCATGGACGACCTCTTCGGGGATTCACCGGACCAGGACGGCGAGGAGTTGGCCAGGAGATCTTCGGGCCGGGCCCCAGATACCCTGCGCTGCAGCCGAGGTGTCCCTGGCAGCAGCACCTATCCGCCCGCCGGTTACGCAGCCGTCGTCGCCCGACGCTGACCTGAAGGGCCGTCGACGATTCGTCCTCCCTTATCGACGACCGACGAGGACTCTGCAGCCGAAATGCCGCCGGCAGCAGCACCTAGCCGCCCTCCGCTGACGACAGCCGGCGAAAACGTCGCCGCCGCTGCCCGACGGGAAGCCGAGGAGCTGTGCCCGTCATCCACCGAGCCTCCCCAGTCGGCCGGTCCGAAGCAACACTCGGCCCGTAATCGAGCACCGACGCCGGCCCCTGCTCGACGAATCCGCAACGATGGCAGAAGACCGCTCGTCCCAGCACGTCCACGCCGCCGCTTCATTAGTGAGTGGCCCCGGTCCATGGACGACCTCTTCGGGGATTCACCGGACCAGGACGGCGCGGAGTTGCCGAGGAGATCTTCGGGCCGGGCCCCAGATACGCTGCGCTGCAGCCGAGGTGTCCCTGGCAGCAGCACCTATCCGCCCGCCGGTTACGCAGCCGTCGTCGCCCGACGCTGACCTGAAGGGCCGTCGACGATTCGTCCTCCCTTATCGACGACCGACGAGGACTCTGCAGCCTAAATGACGACGGCAGCAGCACCTAGCCGCCCTCCGCTGACGACAGCCGGCGAATACGTCGCCGCCGCTGCCCGACGGGAAGCCGAGGAGCTGTGCCCGTCATCCACCGAGCCTCCCCAGTCGGCCGGTCCGAAGCAACACTCGGCCCGTAATCGAGCACCGACGCCGGCCCCTGCTCGACGAATCCGCAACGATGGCAGAAGACCGCTCGTCCCAGCACGTCCACGCCGCCGCTTCATTAGTGAGTGGCCCCGGTCCATGGACGACCTCTTCGGGGATTCACCGGACCAGGACGGCGCGGAGTTGCCGAGGAGATCTTCGGGCCGGGCCCCAGATACGCTGCGCTGCAGCCGAGGTGTCCCTGGCAGCAGCACCTAGCCGCCCGGCGGTTACGCAGCCGTCGTCGCCCGACGCTGACCTGAAGGGCCGTCGACGATTCGTCCTCCCTTATCGACGACCGACGAGGACTCTGCAGCCTAAATGACGACGGCAGCAGCACCTAGCCGCCCTCCGCTGACGACAGCCGGCGAATACGTCGCCGCCGATGCCCGGCGGAAAGCCGAGGAGCTGAGCAACGAGCTGTGCTCGTCATCCACCGAGCTTCCCCAGTCGGCCGGTCCGGAGCAACACTCGGCCCGTAATCGACCACCGACGCCGGCCCCTGCTTGACGAATCCGCAACGATGGCAGAAGACCGCTCGTCCCAGCACGTCCACGCCGCCGCTTCATTAGTGAGTGGCCCCGGTCCATGGACGACCTCTTCGGGGATTCACCGGACCAGGACGGCGCGGAGTTGCCGAGGAGATCTTCGGGCCGGGCCCCAGATACGCTGCGCTGCAGCCGAGGTGTCCCTGGCAGCAGCACCTATCCGCCCGCCGGTTACGCAGCCGTCGTCGCCCGACGCTGACCTGAAGGGCCGTCGACGAATCGTCCTCCCTTATCGACGACCGACGAGGACTCTGCAGCCTAAATGACGACGGCAGCAGCACCTAGCCGCCCTCCGCTGACGACAGCCGGCGAATACGTCGCCGCCGCTGCCCGACGGGAAGCCGAGGAGCTGTGCCCGTCATCCACCGAGCCTCCCCAGTCGGCCGGTCCGAAGCAACACTCGGCCCGTAATCGAGCACCGACGCCGGCCCCTGCTCGACGAATCCGCAACGATGGCAGAAGACCGCTCGTCCCAGCACGTCCACGCCGCCGCTTCATTAGCGAGTGGCTCCGGTCCATGGACGACCTCTTCGGGGATTCACCGGACCAGGACGGCGAGGAGTTGGCGAGGAGATCTTCGGGCCGGGCCCCAGATACCCTGCGCTGCAGCCGAGGTGTCCCCGGCAGCAGCACCTAGCCGCCCGGCGGTTACGCAGCCGTCGTCGCCCGACGCTGACCTGAAGGGCCGTCGACGATTCGTCCTCCCTTATCGACGACCGACGAGGACTCTGCAGCCTAAATGACGACGGCAGCAGCACCTAGCCGCCCTCCGCTGACGACAGCCGGCGAATACGTCGCCGCCGCTGCCCGACGGGAAGCCGAGGAGCTGTGCCCGTCATCCACCGAGCCTCCCCAGTCGGCCGGTCCGAAGCAACACTCGGCCCGTAATCGAGCACCGACGCCGGCCCCTGCTCGACGAATCCGCAACGATGGCAGAAGACCGCTCGTCCCAGCACGTCCACGCCGCCGCTTCATTAGTGAGTGGCCCCGGTCCATGGACGACCTCTTCGGGGATTCACCGGACCAGGACGGCGCGGAGTTGCCGAGGAGATCTTCGGGCCGGGCCCCAGATACGCTGCGCTGCAGCCGAGGTGTCCCTGGCAGCAGCACCTATCCGCCCGCCGGTTACGCAGCCGTCGTCGCCCGACGCTGACCTGAAGGGCCGTCGACGATTCGTCCTCCCTTATCGACGACCGACGAGGACTCTGCAGCCGAAATGCCGCCGTCAGCAGCACCTAGCCGCCCTCCGCTGCCGACACCCGGCGAATACGTTGCCGCCGATGCCCGGCGGAAAGCCGAGGAGCTGAGCGACGAGCTGTGCTCGTCATCCACCGAGCTTCCCCAGTCGGCCGGTCCGGAGCAACACTCGGCCCGTAATCGACCACCGACGCCGGCTCCTGCTTGACGAAGCCGCCACGATGGCAGAAGACCGCTCGTCCCAGCACGTCCACGCCGCCGCTTCATTAGCGAGTGGCTCCGGTCCATGGACGACCTCTTCGGGGATTCACCGGACCAGGACGGCGAGGAGTTGGCGAGGAGATCTTCGGGCCGGGCCCCAGATACGCTGCGCTGCAGCCGAGGTGTCCCTGGCAGCAGCACCTATCCGCCCGCCGGTTACGCAGCCGTCGTCGCCCGACGCTGACCTGAAAGGCCGTCGACGAATCGTCCTCCCTTATCGACGACCGACGAGGACTCTGCAGCCTAAATGACGACGGCAGCAGCACCTAACCGCCCTCCGCTGACGACAGCCGGCGAATACGTCGCCGCCGCTGCCCGACGGGAAGCCGAGGAGCTGTGCCCGTCATCCACCGAGCCTCCCCAGTCGGCCGGTCCGAAGCAACACTCGGCCCGTAATCGAGCACCGACGCCGGCCCCTGCTCGACGAATCCGCAACGATGGCAGAAGACCGCTCGTCCCAGCACGTCCACGCCGCCGCTTCATTAGTGAGTGGCCCCGGTCCATGGACGACCTCTTCGGGGATTCACCGGACCAGGACGGCGCGGAGTTGCCGAGGAGATCTTCAGGCCGGGCCCCAGATACGCTGCGCTGCAGCCGAGGTGTCCCTGGCAGCAGCACCTAGCCGCCCGGCGGTTACGCAGCCGCCGTCGCCCGACGCTGACCTGAAGGGCCGTCGACGATTCGTCCTCCCTTATCGACGACCGACGAGGACTCTGCAGCCTAAATGACGACGGCAGCAGCACCTAGCCGCCCTCCGCTGACGACAGCCGGCGAATACGTCGCCGCCGATGCCCGGCGGAAAGCCGAGGAGCTGAGCGACGAGCTGTGCTCGTCATCCACCGAGCTTCCCCAGTCGGCCGGTCCGGAGCAACACTCGGCCCGTAATCGACCACCGACGCCGGCCCCTGCTCGACGAATCCGCCACGATGGCAGAAGACCGCTCGTCCCAGCACGTCCACGCCGCCGCTTCATTAGTGAGTGGCCCCGGTCCATGGACGACCTCTTCGGGGATTCACCGGACCAGGACGGCGCGGAGTTGCCGAGGAGATCTTCGGGCCGGGCCCCAGATACCCGTCGTCGCCCGACGCTGACCTGAAGGGCCGTCGACGATTCGTCCTCCCTTATCGACGACCGACGAGGACTCTGCAGCCTAAATGACGACGGCAGCAGCACCTAGCCGCCCTCCGCTGACGACAGCCGGCGAATACGTCGCCGCCGCTGCCCGACGGGAAGCCGAGGAGCTGTGCCCGTCATCCACCGAGCCTCCCCAGTCGGCCGGTCCGAAGCAACACTCGGCCCGTAATCGAGCACCGACGCCGGCCCCTGCTCGACGAATCCGCAACGATGGCAGAAGACCGCTCGTCCCAGCACGTCCACGCCGCCGCTTCATTAGTGAGTGGCCCCGGTCCATGGACGACCTCTTCGGGGATTCACCGGACCAGGACGGCGCGGAGTTGCCGAGGAGATCTTCAGGCCGGGCCCCAGATACGCTGCGCTGCAGCCGAGGTGTCCCTGGCAGCAGCACCTAGCCGCCCGGCGGTTACGCAGCCGCCGTCGCCCGACGCTGACCTGAAGGGCCGTCGACGATTCGTCCTCCCTTATCGACGACCGACGAGGACTCTGCAGCCTAAATGACGACGGCAGCAGCACCTAGCCGCCCTCCGCTGACGACAGCCGAGGAGCTGAGCGACGAGCTGTGCTCGTCATCCACCGAGCTTCCCCAGTCGGCCGGTCCGGAGCAACACTCGGCCCGTAATCGACCACCGACGCCGGCCCCTGCTCGACGAATCCGCAACGATGGCAGAAGACCGCTCGTCCCAGCACGTCCACGCCGCCGCTTCATTAGTGAGTGGCCCCGGTCCATGGACGACCTCTTCGGGGATTCACCGGACCAGGACGGCGCGGAGTTGCCGAGGAGATCTTCGGGCCGGGCCCCAGATACCCTGCGCTGCAGCCGAGGTGTCCCCGGCAGCAGCACCTAGCCGCCCGGTGGTTACGCAGCCGTCGTCGCCCATTGCCGACCTAAAGGGCCGTCGACGAGCCGTCCTCTCTTATCGACGACCGACGAGGACTCTGCAGCCGAAATGCCGCCGGCAGCAGCACCTAGCCGCCCTCCGCTGCCGACCCCCGGCGAATACGCCGCCGCCGCTGCCCGACGGGAAGCCGAGGAGCTGTGCGACGAGCTTTGCCCGTCATCCACCGAGCCTCCCCAGTCGGCTGGTCCGGAGCAACACTCGGCCCGTAATCGCTTGACGAAGCCGCCACGATGACAGAAGACCGCTCGTCCCAGCACGTCCACGCCGCCGCACAGTAGCGCCTCTCGAACAAAAGCCATTGCAAAAATCGAAAAAGTCGTTGTCGCAAACGTCGTTGTCGACGAGGACTCTGCAGCCAAAGTGTCGCCGGCGGCAGCACCTAGCCGCCCTCCGCTGCCGACACCCGGAGAATACGCCGCCGCCGCTGCCCGGCGGAAAGCCGAGGAGCTTTTTTATTTTTTGTATTCGATATATGTTTATTACACTTACAATAGACCTACACTACATATACACATAGTTGGCTTTACAGTTACAGAAGAATATGAATCGGACGCCCAGCGGTACCGCCGCCTGGCATTGCTTCGTGGGCGCTGTGACCCCTACTCCGTCTGCTCCTTTCGCCTTCGCTCCTGCTCCCTGAGAGACTTCATGACATCCGCGGCGAATGTCGCTGCAGCCTCCCACACACACTGGTCTGCCAACATCAACGGCACCAGTGTCTCTGGCAAGATACTGGACCCTGCTACCGCCTCCAACTTCTGACGCTCGTGGTCAAACCGGTGGCACTCGAACAGCACGTGCCGCGCGTCCTCGACGACGCCGGAGCCGCACACTGGGCACCAGTCCTCCGTCTCGTGGCCAAATCGCTTAAGGTAGCTGCGGAAGCAGCCATGACCGCTGATCACCTGGGTGAGGTAGAAGTCTACCTGCCCATGCGACCTCTCTACCCAGCTCGTAAGGTTGGGGATGAGCGTGTGCGTCCAGCGTCCTGTTTGCGACGAGTCCCAGCGATTCTGCCAGTTCTCGAGGCTTCTCCTTCTGGCGGTAATCTTCGACTCTGCTCTCGTCTGGTGGGTTGCTTCCGTGACCTGCGCGGCTGCGTATATCTCCGCCCTCTCCCTAACGAACTTCGTCAACGGGACGGACGTGTCCGGCGATAACCAGCGCCGCGTCCTCCGAAATGGTTCGGAAGGCGCACGCGATTCTGACGGCGCACAGCCTATAGGTTGCCTCCACCCCTCGCACATAGATTTTCACCTTAGCTGCTTCCGCCCACACTGGCGCTGCATACAGCATCTGCGACGTCACAACCGTCGTGAGCAGCTTCCGGGTTACTTGCTTCGGCCCTCTAGTGTTTAGCAGCATCCTGGATAAAGCTCCTGCGGTTCCGCTGGCCTTCTTGTGCACAAATTCCAGGTGCTCCTTGAAGCACAGGCGCGTGTCTAGAAGAACGCCGAGGTACCAGATTGCCCGCTGGGACCGTATCGTGGTTCCACCGACCCTCACGCTAGCTGTCTCCACCGCTTTTCGACTTGAGACAAGCATGGATTAGCTGCATATGGTTGGTTTATTCCCTTTCCCTCCGCCAGCAGCTGGACAGCCGCTGCCGCCTGCCTGGTGCGTTGTGTCCTTACTACCGGCCGCCTTGCAAAGGAAACAACGCATCTGGCTGCTTTGTGGCCCGACTCTCCGCATTTGATGCAGCAGGCAGTCCTATCCACCGGGTTCTTGCAGTGGATCGCAATGTGCCCGGTTTCCAGGCATCTGAAGCACCTCGGTGGACCGGATCTTTCCCGGATCCTGCACATCGACCATCCGATACGCACCTCGCCACGCTGCAAAACTGCCTTGCCCAATGGGATGGGCAGACTGACCACCGCCTTCTGCGTCTCTGAGTGGCCGCGGCGCATGCTCCGGACTCTCACACGTCCAACTTCGAAATTGAACTGGCCGGCGATAGCGGCACAGACCTCCTCCTTCGAGGTGATGGAGTCGATGTTTCGTATCTCCAAAACCAACACTTTCGTACTCTCCGTCGACGCACGAACAGTCGCGGTGTCACCGAGCACCCTCTCGATGCTCTCCTTCACGTTCTCGGCGCTCTCCACGCTCCCTTTGGCCACCGTTGCCGTTGTTAGTGCGACGGACCTTGGAGACACAGGCACCCAGGGCCGACAACTGCTTGTCGCTCCTCCTGGTCACCATGGCTAGCACCTCGCTGTAGGACTTGCCGTTTGCCTGCACGATGACAGCATCAGGACGTCCTCGGCGCGCTGCCCTCGGCTTCTTGGCAACTACCTCCCATTCACCAGTGGGTTTTTCGGGGTTCTCGAGAATCCGGGCGGTAACTTGGGCCTCCACGGGCTCTGAAAGGGCTCCTTGAGGCTTCTTCTGGGGCTTTTTGGGCCCTTTCGCTATTACCTGCCGCGCTGCGCCAGTTGGTGTAGGGGCAGGCGCAATTGCTGGTGGTTCCGGCCCATTTCGCTGGCTCAGCCTTCGCCAGGGCTCTGTTTGAGCAGTAGCATCCTTCATCCATACTGTCGGTGTCTGCTGCTCCTTGTCGACGCAGAGTATGCACTGGGCGCATTTGGGCACCGGCTGTTCCCGGCCTCGCTCTCCTGCCTTTCGTTGGCGCCCGCAGCTGCCGCTCTGCTTGGCGCAAGGATGTTTGCGTGCAGTGCCTTCATTTTGGCAAACAGTTCCCTTGTTGAGACGGTGATGTGACGCGTCGTCTTGTCCATCATCTTAGTGGAAACCTCCTGCAGCAGTTTCCCCAATTCTTGGAGATCCTGCAGGCTGGCTGCCTCCTCAGATGCCTTGCTCTTTTTGGCAGGCGTGGATCTCTGCGCACTGGTCGGGCTCGCAGGATCCCGTGTCCTCTTGGGAGGCGGCGTAGAGCCTGGCCCAGGGCTCCGCCCATCCTCCATGGATTCCAGCTCAGTGGGCGTTCGGGAGAGCTTGCTGCTCCTCTTGAAGGCCACTGCTTCATCCCCTTCCCTCTGGGGCGACCTCGCTAGATCCGAACCGCCCACAAAGGGGTTTATGTCCTCCTCCATGGCCGGCCTGTCGGTCCACGCAGGGCTCCCACGCTGGCCAGAGATTTCCCCCTGGCGCTACGACGGGGGTTATACCGCCCCTTCTCGGTGCCCGACGTCCCTTGTATGGGACTCCGCTTTACGCGGGGGATCGGACTTTGGTCGGCTCCGTGACCTTTCCCCCCTGCCAACTGCGCAGCCGAGCACGGCTTCAGGGAGTAAAAACTCTATTTATTATTTATTAAATAAATAAATAAATGTATGTGCCAACGTTTTTTGAAAACTTAATCGGCGGGAAAATCTTAGCCACGCGTGTTTACCAACACTGGAAATGTTGTGCTGTTAAGCGCGGCTCACTCCCCTGGCGTTACACAACACTAGGATACTGATCAGAAACAGCTGTGTTTACGTTCTGAAGAAACGCGGGGAAAGTGGCTTGTGGAAGGTGTGAGGAAAAGTGAAAAATTGAGAGCAAGAAGGCGCTTGTGCTGAGGAGAGGAGAGGAAAGAGTCACCCCCCCCCCCCCCTTGCCACGGGTCCCACCGGTAGAACAATCGCCCACGTTAATTGGGCAACTGGGAAAACTTCAGGGCCGATCCAGGAGCAGCACCGGGTACGTACCAGGGTCCAAGGAGTCTCGCACTGCACTTTTGACCAATTTCAGGCCAACTACACCCCGGCACCGACCGAAAAAGGACAATAAGACGGAGCGCGGTAAGAAACACGACCTCACGGTTCACTGGTTCAGAGCAACAGCCGAGGAGCTGTGCGACGAGCTGTGCTCGTCATCCACCGAGCTTCCCCAGTCGGCCTGTCCGGAGCAACACTCGGCCCGTAATCGACCACCGACGCCGGCTCCTGCTCGACGAAGCCGCCACGATGGCAGAAAACCGCTCGTCCCAGCACGTCCACGCCGCCGCTTCATTAGCGAGTGGCCCCGGTCCATGGACGACCTCTTCGGGGATTCACCGGACCAGGACGGCGCGGAGTTGCCAAGGAGATCTTCGGGCCGGGCCCCAGATACGCTGCGCTGCAGCCGAGGTGTCCCTGGCAGCAGCACCTATCCGCCCGCCGGTTACGCAGCCGTCGTCGCCCGACGCTGACCTGAAGGGCCGTCGACGAGTCGTCCTCCCTTATCGACGACCGACGAGGACTCTGCAGCCTAAATGACGACGGCAGCAGCTTCTAGCCGCCCTCCGCTGACGACAGCCGGCGAATACGTCGCCGCCGATGCCCGGTTGAAAGCCGAGGAGCTGTGCGACGAGCTATGTTCGTCATCCACCGAGCTGACATCGTCATCCACCGAGCTTCCCCAGTCGGCCGGTCCGAAGCAACACTCGGCCCGTAATCGACCACCGACGCCGGCCCCTGCTCGACGAATCCGCCACGATGGCAGAAGACCGTTCGTCCCAGCACGTCCACGCCGCCGCTTCATTAGCGAGTGGCCCCGGTCCATGGACGACCTCTTCGGGGATTCACCGGACCAGGACGGCGAGGAGATCTTCGGGCCGGGCCCCAGATACCCTGCGCTGCAGCCGAGGTGTCCCCGGCAGCAGCACCTAGCCGCCCGGCGGTTACGCAGCCGTCGTCGCCCGACACCGACCTAAAGGGCCGACGCCGGCCCCTGCTCGACAAAGCCGCCACGATGGCAGAAGACCGCTCGTCCACGCCGCCGCTTCATTAGCGAGTGGCCCCAGTCCATGGACGACCTCTTCGGAGATTCGACGGACCAGGACGGCGCGGAGTTGGCGAGGAGATCTTCGGGCCGGGCCGCAAATACCCTGCGCTGCAGACGAGGTGTCACCGGCAGCAGCATCTAGCCGCCCTCCGCTGTCGACCCCCGGCGAATACGTCGCCGCCGATGCCCGGCGGAAAGCCGAGGAGCTGTGCGACGAGCTGTGCCCGTCATCCACTGAGCCTCCCCAGTCGGCCGGTCCGGAGCAACACTCGGCCCGTAATCGACCACCGACGCCGGCCCCTGCTTGACGAATCCGCCACGATGGCAGAAGACCGCTCGTCCCAGCACGTCCACGCCGCCGCTTCATTAGCGAGTGGCCCCGGTCCATGGACGATCTCTTCGGAGATTCACCGGACCAGGACGGCGAGGAGATCTTCGGGCCGGGCCCCAGAAACGCTGCGCTTCAACCGAGGTGTCACCGGCTGCGGCGTCTAGCCGCCCGTCGGTTACGCAGCCGTCGTCGCCCGACGCCGACCTGAAGGGCCGCCGACGAGCCGTCCTCCCTTATCGACGACCGACGAGGACTCTGCAGCCGAAATGCCGCCGGCAGCAGCACCTAGCCGCCCTCCGCTGCCGACCCCCGGCGAATACGCCGCCGCCGCTGCCCGGCGGAAAGCCGAGGAGCTGTGCGACGAGCTGTGCCCGTCATCCACCGAGCCTCCCCAGTCGGCCGGTCCGAAGCAACACTCGGCCCGTAATCGACCACCGACGCCGGCCCCTGCTCGACGAATCCGCCACGATGGCAGAAGACCGTTCGTCCCAGCACGTCCACGCCGCCGCTTCATTAGCGAGTGGCCCCGGTCCATGGACGACCTCTTCGGGGATTCACCGGACCAGGACGGCGAGGAGATCTTCGGGCCGGGCCCCAGATACCCTGCGCTGCAGCCGAGGTGTCCCCGGCAGCAGCACCTAGCCGCCCGGCGGTTACGCAGCCGTCGTCGCCCGACACCGACCTAAAGGGCCGACGCCGGCCCCTGCTCGACAAAGCCGCCACGATGGCAGAAGACCGCTCGTCCACGCCGCCGCTTCATTAGCGAGTGGCCCCGGTCCATGGACGACCTCTTCGGAGATTCACCGGACCAGGACGGCGCGGAGTTGGCGAGGAGATCTTCGGGCCGGGCCGCAGATACCCTGCGCTGCAGACGAGGTGTCACCGGCAGCAGCATCTAGCCGCCCTCCGCTGTCGACCCCCGGCGAATACGTCGCCGCCGATGCCCGGCGGAAAGCCGAGGAGCTGTGCGACGAGCTGTGCCCGTCATCCACCGAGCCTCCCCAGTCGGCCGGTCCGGAGCAACACTCGGCCCGTAATCGACCACCGACGCCGGCCCCTGCTTGACGAATCCGCCACGATGGCAGAAGACCGCTCGTCCCACCACGTCCACGCCGCCGCTTCATTAGCGAGTGGCCCCGGTCCATGGACGATCTCTTCGGGGATTCACCGGACCAGGTCGGCGCGGAGTTGCCGAGGAGATCTTCGGGCCGGGCCCCAGAAACGCTGCGCTTCAACCGAGGTGTCACCGGCAGCAGCGCCTAACCGCCCGGCGGTTACGCAGCCGTCGTCGCCCGACGCCGACCTGAAGGGCCGCCGACGAGCCCTCCTCCCTTATCGACGACCGACGAGGACTCTGCAGCCGAAATGCCGCCGGCAGCAGCACCTAGCCGCCCTCCGCTGCCGACCCCCTGCGAATACGCCGCCGCCGCTGCCCGACGGAAAGCCTTATCGACGACCGACGAGGACTCTGCAGCCTAAATGCCGCCGGCAGCATCACCTAGCCGCCCTCCGCTGACGACCCCCGGCGAATACGTCGTCGCCGATGCCCGGCGGAAAGCCGAGGAGCTGTGCGACGAGCTGTGTTCGTCATCCACCGAGCTGTGCTCGTCATCCACCGAGCTTCCCCAGTCGGCCTGTCTGGAGCAACACTCGGCCCGTAATCGACCACCGACGCCGGCCCCTGCTTGACGAAGCCGCCACGATGGCAGAAGACCGCTCGTCCACGCCGCCGCTTCATTAGCGAGTGGCCCCAGTCCATGGACGACCTCTTTGGAGATTCACCGGACCAGGACGGCGCGGAGTTGGCGAGGAGATCTTCGGGCCGGGCCCCAGATACCCTGCGCTGCAGCCGAGGTGTCCCTGGCAGCAGCACCTATCCGCCCGCCGGTTACGCAGCCGTCGTCGCCCGACGCTGACCTGAAGGGCCGTCGACGATTCGTCCTCCCTTATCGACGACCGACGAGGACTCTGCAGCCTAAATGACGACGGCAGCAGCACCTAGCCGCCCTCCGCTTACGACAGTCGGCGAATACGCCGCCGCCGCTGCCCGACGGGAAGCCGAGGAGCTGTGCGACGAGCTTTGCCCGTCATCCACCGAGCCTCCCCAGTCGGCTGGTCTGGAGCAACACTCGGCCCGTAATCGCTTGACGAAGCCGCCACGATGGCAGAAGACCGCTCGACCCAGCACGTCCACGCCGCCGCACAGTAGCGCCTCTCGAACAAAAGCCGTTGCAAAAATCGAAAAAGTCGTTGTCGCAAACGTCGTTGTCGACGAGGACTCTGCAGCCAAAGTGTCGCCGGCGGCAGCCCCTAGCCGCCCTCCGCTGCCGACACCCGGAGAATACGCCGCCGCCGCTGCCCGGCGGAAAGCCGAGGAGCTTTTTTATTTTTTGTATTCGATATATGTTTATTAAACTTACAATAGACCTACACTACATATACACATAGTTGGCTTTACAGTTACAGAAGAATATGAATCGGACGCCCAGCGGTACCGCCGCCTGGCATTGCTTCGTGGGCGCTGTGACCCCTACTCCGTCTGCTCCTTTCGCCTTCGCTCCTGCTCCCTGACAGACTTCATGACATCCGCGGCGAATGTCGCTGCAGCCTCCCACACACACTGGTCTGCCAACATCAACGGCACCAGTGTCTCTGGCAAGATACTGGACCCTTCTACCGCCTCCAACTTCTGACGCTCGTGGTCAAACCGGTGGCACTCGAACAGCACGTGCCGCGCGTCCTCGACGACGCCGGAGCCGCACACTGGGCACCAGTCCTCCGTCTCGTGGCCAAATCGCTTAAGGTAGCTGCGGAAGCAGCCATGACCGCTGATCACCTGGGTGAGGTAGAAGTCTACCTGCCCATGCGACCTCTCTACCCAGCTCGTAAGGTTGGGGATGAGCGTGTGCGTCCAGCGTCCTGTTTGCGACGAGTCTCAGCGATTCTGCCAGTTCTCGAGGCTTCTCCTTCTGGCGGTAATCTTCGACTCTGCTCTCGTCTGGTGGGTTGCTTCCGTGACCTGCGCGGCTGCGTATATCTCCGCCCTCTCCCGAACGAGCTCCGTCAACGGGACTTGTCCGGCGATAACCAGCGCCGCGTCCTCCGAAATGGTTCGGAAGGCGCACGCGATTCTGACGGCGCACAGCCTATAGGTTGCCTCCACCCCTCGCACATAGCTTTTCACCTTAGCTGCTTCCGCCCACACTGGCGCTGCATACAGCATCTGCGACGTCACAACCGTCGTGAGCAGCTTCCGGGTTACTTGCTTCGGCCCTCTAGTGTTTAGCAGCATCCTGGATAAAGCTCCTGCGGTTCCGCTGGCCTTCTTGTGCACAAATTCCAGGTGCTCTTTGAAGCACAGGCGCGTGTCTAGAAGAACGCCGAGGTACCAGATTGCCCGCTGGGACCGTATCGTGGTTCCACCGACCCTCACGCTAGCTGTCTCCACCGCTTTTCGACTTGAGACAAGCACCGCCTCCGTCTTGTGGGCCGCCAGCTGCAACCCTGCGTTCGCTAGCCACAACTCTACAGCCTGCACCGCTGCGTCAGCGTGAGCCTCCACCGTAGCTAGCTCCTTGGCTACCACCACTATGGCGACGTCATCGGCAAAACCAACCAGGCTGGTGCCCTCTGGCATTGGGAGTCTCAGAACTCCATCGTACATGGCGTTCCAGAGCAGGAGTCCCAAAACGGAGCCCTGCGGGTTTCCCTGGTTTCCTCGGAACGGCCTCCTCCGGAGCATGCTCCGATCGCAGGCGTCTTCCACGGCGTCGGCCAGCTTGTTTGCCATCCCGTTAGCTCCGTCCGCTTCGTCCACTGAGAATCCCTCAAGGGCGCTTACAAAGGCCCGAGGTCTGAAGGTGTCCTGCCGGAACGCCCTTCTTGGTAGAGGTGGGGGGCCACTGGGTCGGCCGCCCATCCCTAGCGTGCACTCGATGGCCTCATGATCGCTGGCAGTGTAGACTTCCCCGATCCTCCAACAGGCGTGGCGGGCCAGCGCACTGCTAACGAAAGTGAGATCGATGACAGATCCCGCGCCTGCCCTGCTGAAGGTCTGCCGGGAGCCTTCATTCAAGAGGACGACGTCCAGCGAGGCAAAGGTTTCCAGCACCGCGCGGCCTATTGCGTTTGTCCGAGAAGATCCCCATTCGGTAGCCCAGGAAGTCGCCACCGACCACCGCGTTGCTACGACCCCGGAGGTCGATGCTCAACTCATCCAGGATCCGACCGAAGGACTCCAGCGAAAGGCTGGGCGCCAGGTAGCAGCTGTATAGCCACGTACCGCCAACATTTGCTCTGACAAAGCCGTCAGTCGCCTTGATGAGCGCATCTGCTGCGCACCCGCTCCGCATAGACATAGGGCCGCTTTGCCAGTACGCTCCGTGGCCCAGTCTCGGCTGCTTCCTATCCTGTATGGCTCGCTGAGGATAGCTACCTCTGAGCCGCGTTCGCGCACCGTCTGCGTCAGAAGATCCTGCGCGGCCCTGCAGTGATTCAGGTTTAACTGGATTAGCTGCATATGGTTGGTTTATTCCCTTTCCCTCCGCCAGCAGCTGGACAGCCGCTGCCGCCTGCCTGGTGCGTTGTGTCCTTACTACCGGCCGCCTTGCAAAGGAAACAAGAGGGTTCGCTGACGCATCTCGCTGCTTTGTGGCCCGACTCTCCGCATTTGATGCAGCAGGCAGTCCTATCCACCGGGTTCTTGCAGTGGATCGCAATGTGCCCGGTTTCCAGGCATCTGAAGCACCTCGGTGTACCGGATCTTTCCCGGATCCTGCACATCGACCATCCGATACGCACCTCGCCACGCTGCAAAACTGCCTTGCCCAATGGGATGGGCAGACTGACCACCGCCTTCTGCGTCTCTGAGTGGCCGCGGCGCATGCTCCGGACTCTCACACGTCCAACTTCGAAATTGAACTGGCCGGCGATAGCGGCACAGACCTCCTCCTTCGAGGTGATGGAGTCGATGTTTCGTATCTCCAAAACCAACACTTTCGTACTCTCCGTCGACGCACGAACAGTCGCGGTGTCACCGAGCACCCTCTCGATGCTCTCCTTCACGTTCTCGGTGCTCTCCACGCTCCCTTTGGCCACCTCCAGGAGCAGGTTGCCGTTGTTAGTGCGACGGACCTTGGAGACACAGGCACCCAGGGCAACAACTGCTTGTCGCTCCTCCTGGTCACCATGGCTAGCACCTCGCTGTAGGACTTGCCGTTTGCCTGCACGATGACAGCATCAGGACGTCCTCGGCGCGCTGCCCTCGGCTTCTTGGCAACTACCTCCCATTCACCAGTGGGTTTTTCGGGGTTCTCGAGAATCCGGGCGGCAACTTGGGCCTCCACGGGCTCTGAAAGGGCTCCTTGAGGCTTCTTCTGGGGCTTTTTGGGCCCTTTCGCTATTACCTGCCGCGCTGCGCCAGTTGGTGTAGGGGCAGGCGCAATTGCTGGTGGTTCCGGCCCATTTCGCTGGCTCAGCCTTCGCCAGGGCTCTGTTTGAGCAGTAGCATCCTTCATCCATACTGTCGGTGTCTGCTGCTCCTTGTCGACGCAGAGTATGCACTGGGCGCATTTTGGGCACCGGCTGTTCCCGGCCTCGCTCTCCTGCCTTTCGTTGGCGCCCGCAGCTGCCGCTCTGCTTGCCGCAAGGATGTTTGCGTGCAGTGCCTTCATTTTGGCAAACAGTTCCCTTGTTGAGACGGTGATGTGACGCGTCGTCTTGTCCATCATCTTAGTGGAAACCTCCTGCAGCAGTTTCCCCAATTCTTGGAGATCCTGCAGGCTAGCTGCCTCCTCAGATGCCTTGCTCTTTTTGGCAGGCGTGGATCTCTGCGCACTGGTCGGGCTCGCAGGATCCCGTGTCCTCTTGGGAGGCGGCGTAGAGCCTGGCCCAGGGCTCCGCCCATCCTCCATGGTTTCCAGCTCAGTGGGCGTTCGGGAGAGCTTGCTGCTCCTCTTGAAGGCCACTGCTTCATCCCCTTCCCTCTGGGGCGACCTCGCTAGATCCGAACCGCCCACAAAGGGGTTTATGTCCTCCTCCATGGCCGGCCTGTCGGTCCACGCAGGGCTCCCACGCTGGCCAGAGATTTCCCCCTGGCGCTACGACGGGGGTTATACCGCCCCTTCTCGGTGCCCGACGTCCCTTGTATGGGACACCGCTTTACGCGGGGGATCGGACTTTGGTCGGCTCCGTGACCTTTCCCCCCTGCCAACTGCGCAGCCGAGCACGGCTTCAGGGAGTAAAAACTCTATTTATTATTTATTAAATAAATAAATAAATGTATGTGCCAACGTTTTTTGAAAACTTAATCGGCGGGAAAAGCTTAGCCACGCGTGTTTACCAACACTGGAAATGTTGTGCTGTTAAGCGCGGCTCACTCCCCTGGCGTTACACAACACTAGGATACTGATCAGAAACAGCTGTGTTTACGTTCTGAAGAAACGCGGGGAAAGTGGCTTGTGGAAGGTGTGAGGAAAAGTGAAAAATTGAGAGCAAGAAGGCGCTTGTGCTGAGGAGAGGAGAGGAAAGAGTCACCCCCCCCCTTGCCACGGGTCCCACCGGTAGAACAATCGCCCACGTTAATTGGGCAACGGAAAACTTAAGGGCCGATCCAGGAGCAGCACCGGGTACGTACCAGGGTCCAAGGAGTCTCGCACTGCACTTTTGACCAATTTCAGGCCAACTACACCCCGGCACCGACCGAAAAAGGACAATAAGACGGAGCGCGGTAAGAAACACGACCTCACGGTTCACTGGTTCAGAGCAACAGCCGAGGAGCTGTGCGACGAGCTGTGCTCGTCATCCACCGAGCTTCCCCAGTCGGCCTGTCCGGAGCAACACTCGGCCCGTAATCGACCACCGACGCCGGCCCCTGCTTGACGAAGCCGCCACGATGGCAGAAAACCGCTCGTCCCAGCACGTCCACGCCGCCGCTTCATTAGCGAGTGGCCCCGGTCCATGGACGACCTCTTCGGGGATTCACCGGACCAGGACGGCGCGGAGTTGCCGAGGAGATCTTCGGGCCGGGCCCCAGATACGCTGCGCTGCAGCCGAGGTGTCCCTGGCAGCAGCACCTATCCGCCCGCCGGTTACGCAGCCGTCGTCGCCCGACGCTGACCTGAAGGGCCGTCGACGAGTCGTCCTCCCTTATCGACGACCGACGAGGACTCTGCAGCCTAAATGACGACGGCAGTAGCTTCTAGCCGCCCTCCGCTGACGACAGCCGGCGAATGCGTCGCCGCCGATGCCCGGCGGAAAGCCGAGGAGCTGTGCGACGAGCTGTGCTCGTCATCCACCGAGCTTCCCCAGTCGGCCTGTCTGGAGCAACACTCGGCCCGTAATCGACCACCGACGCCGGCCCCTGCTCGACGAAGCCGCCACGATGGCAGAAGACCGCTCGTCCCAGCACGTCCACGCCGCCGCTTCATTAGCGAGTGGCCCCGGTCCATGAACGGCGCGGAGTTGCCGAGGAGATCTTCGGGCCGGGCCCCAGATACGCTGCGCTGCAGCCGAGGTGTCCCTGGCAGCAGCACCTATCCGCCCGCCGGTTACGCAGCCGTCGTCGCCCGACGCTGACCTGAAGGGCCGTCGACGAGTCGTCCTCCCTTATCAACGACCGACGAGGACTCTGCAGCCTAAATGACGACGGTAGCAGCTTCTAGCCGCCCTCCGCTGACGACAGCCGGCGAATACGTCGCCGCCGATGCCCGGCTGAAAGCCGAGGAGCTGTGCGACGAGCTGTGTTCGTCATCCACCGAGCTTCCCCAGTCGGCCTGTCTGGAGCAACACTCGGCCCGTAATCGTCCACCGACGCCGGCCCCTGCTCGACGAAGCCGCCACGATGCCAAAAGACCGCTCGTCCCAGCACGTCCACGCCGCCGCTTCATTAGCGAGTGGCCCCGGTCCATGGACGACCTCTTCGGGGATTCACCGGACCAGGACGGCGAGGAGTTGGCGAGGAGATCTTCGGGCCGGGCCCCAGATACCCTGCGCTGCAGCCGAGGTGTCCCCGGCAGCAGCACCTAGCCGCACGGCGGTTACGCAGCCGTCGTCACCCGACACCGACCTAAAGGGCCGACGCCGGCCCCTGCTCGACAAAGCCGCCACGATGGCAGAAGACCGCTCGTCCACGCCGCCGCTTCATTAGCGAGTGGCCCCAGTCCATGGACGACCTCTTCGGAGATTCACCGGACCAGGACGGCGCGGAGTTGGCGAGGAGATCTTCGGGCCGGGCCGCAGATACCCTGCGCTGCAGACGAGGTGTCACCGGCAGCAGCATCTAGTCGCCCTCCGCTGTCGACCCCCGGCGAATACGTCGCCGCCGATGTCCGGCGGAAAGCCGAGGAGCTGTGCGACGAGCTGTGCCCGTCATCCACCGAGCCTCCCCAGTCGGCCGGTCCGGAGCAACACTCGGCCCGTAATCGACCACCGACGCCGGCCCCTGCTTGACGAATCCGCCACGATGGCAGAAGACCGCTCGTCCCAGCACGTCCACGCCGCCGCTTCATTAGCGAGTGGCCCCGGTCCATGGACGATCTCTTCGGGGATTCACCGGACCAGGTCGGCGCGGAGTTGCCGAGGAGATCTTCGGGTCGGGCCCCAGAAACGCTGCGCTTCAACCGAGGTGTCACCGGCAGCAGCGCCTAGCCGCCCGGCGGTTACGCAGCCGTTGTCGCCCGACGCCGACCTGAAGGGCCGCCGACGAGCCGTCCTCCCTTATCGACGACCGACGAGGACTCTGCAGCCGAAATGCCGCCGGCAGCAGCACCTAGCCGCCCTCCGCTGCCGACCCCCGGCGAAAACGCCGCCGCCGCTGCCCGGCGGAAAGCCGAGGAGCTGTGCGACGACCTGTGCCCGTCATCCACCGAGCCTCCCCAGTCGGCCGGTCCGAAGCAACACTCGGCCCGTAATCGACCACCGACGCCGGCCCCTGCTCGACGAATCCGCCACGATGGCAGAAGACCGTTCGTCCACGCCGCCGCTTCATTAGCGAGTGGCCCCGGGCATGGACGACCTCTTCGGGGATTCACCGGACCAGGACGGCGAGGAGTTGGCGAGGAGATCTTCGGGCCGGGCCCCAGATACCCTGCGCTGCAGCCGAGGTGTCCCCGGCAGCAGCACCTAGCCGCCCGGCGGTTACGCAGCCGTCGTCGCCCGACGCTGACCTGAAGGGCCGTCGACGATTCGTCCTCCCTTATCGACGACCGACGAGGACTCTGCAGCCTAAATGACGACGGCAGCAGCACCTAGCCGCCCTCCGCTGACGACAGCCGGCGAATACGTCGCCGCCGCTGCCCGACGGGAAGCCGAGGAGCTGTGCCCGTCATCCACCGAGCCTCCCCAGTCGGCCGGTCCGAAGCAACACTCGGCCCGTAATCGAGCACCGACGCCGGCCCCTGCTCGACGAATCCGCAACGATAACAGAAGACCGCTCGTCCCAGCACGTCCACGCCGCCGCTTCATTAGCGAGTGGCCCCGGTCCATGGACGACCTCTTCGGGGATTCACCGGACCAGGACGGCGAGGAGTTGGCGAGGAGATCTTCGGGCCGGGCCCCAGATACCCTGCGTGCAGCCGAGGTGTCCCCGGCAGCAGCACCTAGCCGCCCACCGGTTACGCAGCCGTCGTCGCCCGACACCGACCTAAAGGGTCGACGCCGGCCCCTGCTCGACAAAGCCGCCACGATGGCAGTGGATCGCAATGTGCCCGGTTTCCAGGCATCTGAAGCACCTCGGTGTACCGGATCTTTCCCGGATCCTGCACATCGACCATCCGATACGCACCTCGCCACGCTGCAAAACTGCCTTGCCCAATGGGATGGGCAGACTGACCACCGCCTTCTGCGTCTCTGAGTGGCCGCGGCGCATGCTCCGGACTCTCACACGTCCAACTTCGAAATTGAACTGGCCGGCGATAGCGGCACAGACCTCCTCCTTCGAGGTGATGGAGTCGATGTTTCGTATCTCCAAAACCAACACTTTCGTACTCTCCGTCGACGCACGAACAGTCGCGGTGTCACCGAGCACCCTCTCGATGCTCTCCTTCACGTTCTCGGTGCTCTCCACGCTCCCTTTGGCCACCTCCAGGAGCAGGTTGCCGTTGTTAGTGCGACGGACCTTGGAGACACAGGCACCCAGGGCAACAACTGCTTGTCGCTCCTCCTGGTCACCATGGCTAGCACCTCGCTGTAGGACTTGCCGTTTGCCTGCACGATGACAGCATCAGGACGTCCTCGGCGCGCTGCCCTCGGCTTCTTGGCAACTACCTCCCATTCACCAGTGGGTTTTTCGGGGTTCTCGAGAATCCGGGCGGCAACTTGGGCCTCCACGGGCTCTGAAAGGGCTCCTTGAGGCTTCTTCTGGGGCTTTTTGGGCCCTTTCGCTATTACCTGCCGCGCTGCACCAGTTGGTGTAGGGGCAGGCGCAATTGCTGGTGGTTCCGGCCCATTTCGCTGGCTCAGCCTTCGCCAGGGCTCTGTTTGAGCAGTAGCATCCTTCATCCATACTGTCGGTGTCTGCTGCTCCTTGTCGACGCAGAGTATGCACTGGGCGCATTTTGGGCACCGGCTGTTCCCGGCCTCGCTCTCCTGCCTTTCGTTGGCGCCCGCAGCTGCCGCTCTGCTTGCCGCAAGGATGTTTGCGTGCAGTGCCTTCATTTTGGCAAACAGTTCCCTTGTTGAGACGGTGATGTGACGCGTCGTCTTGTCCATCATCTTAGTGGAAACCTCCTGCAGCAGTTTCCCCAATTCTTGGAGATCCTGCAGGCTAGCTGCCTCCTCAGATGCCTTGCTCTTTTTGGCAGGCGTGGATCTCTGCGCACTGGTCGGGCTCGCAGGATCCCGTGTCCTCTTGGGAGGCGGCGTAGAGCCTGGCCCAGGGCTCCGCCCATCCTCCATGGTTTCCAGCTCAGTGGGCGTTCGGGAGAGCTTGCTGCTCCTCTTGAAGGCCACTGCTTCATCCCCTTCCCTCTGGGGCGACCTCGCTAGATCCGAACCGCCCACAAAGGGGTTTATGTCCTCCTCCATGGCCGGCCTTTCGGTCCACGCAGGGCTCCCACGCTGGCCAGAGATTTCCCCCTGGCGCTACGACGGGGGTTATACCGCCCCTTCTCGGTGCCCGACGTCCCTTGTATGGGACACCGCTTTACGCGGGGGATCGGACTTTGGTCGGCTCCGTGACCTTTCCCCCCTGCCAACTGCGCAGCCGAGCACGGCTTCAGGGAGTAAAAACTCTATTTATTATTTATTAAATAAATAAATAAATGTATGTGCCAACGTTTTTTGAAAACTTAATCGGCGGGAAAAGCTTAGCCACGCGTGTTTACCAACACTGGAAATGTTGTGCTGTTAAGCGCGGCTCACTCCCCTGGCGTTACACAACACTAGGATACTGATCAGAAACAGCTGTGTTTACGTTCTGAAGAAACGCGGGGAAAGTGGCTTGTGGAAGGTGTGAGGAAAAATTGAGAGCAAGAAGGCGCTTGTGCTGAGGAGAGGAGAGGAAAGAGTCACCCCCCCCCCTTGCCACGGGTCCCACCGGTAGAACAATCGCCCACGTTAATTGGGCAACGGAAAACTTAAGGGCCGATCCAGGAGCAGCACCGGGTACGTACCAGGGTCCAAGGAGTCTCGCACTGCACTTTTGACCAATTTCAGGCCAACTACACCCCGGCACCGACCGAAAAAGGACAATAAGACGGAGCGCGGTAAGAAACACGACCTCACGGTTCACTGGTTCAGAGCAACAGCCGAGGAGCTGTGCGACGAGCTGTGCTCGTCATCCACCGAGCTTCCCCAGTCGGCCTGTCCGGAGCAACACTCGGCCCGTAATCGACCACCGACGCCGGCCCCTGCTTGACGAAGCCGCCACGATGGCAGAAAACCGCTCGTCCCAGCACGTCCACGCCGCCGCTTCATTAGCGAGTGGCCCCGGTCCATGGACGACCTCTTCGGGGATTCACCGGACCAGGACGGCGCGGAGTTGCCGAGGAGATCTTCGGGCCGGGCCCCAGATACGCTGCGCTGCAGCCGAGGTGTCCCTGGCAGCAGCACCTATCCGCCCGCCGGTTACGCAGCCGTCGTCGCTGACCTGAAGGGCCGTCGACGAGTCGTCCTCCCTTATCGACGACCGACGAGGACTCTGCAGCCTAAATGACGACGGCAGTAGCTTCTAGCCGCCCACCGCTGACGACAGCCGGCGAATGCGTCGCCGCCGATGCCCGGCGGAAAGCCGAGGAGCTGTGCGACGAGCTGTGCTCGTCATCCACCGAGCTTCCCCAGTCGGCCTGTCTGGAGCAACACTCGGCCCGTAATCGACCACCGACGCCGGCCCCTGCTCGACGAAGCCGCCACGATGGCAGAAGACCGCTCGTCCCAGCACGTCCACGCCGCCGCTTCATTAGCGAGTGGCCCCGGTCCATGAACGGCGCGGAGTTGCCGAGGAGATCTTCGGGCCGGGCCCCAGATACGCTGCGCTGCAGCCGAGGTGTCCCTGGCAGCAGCACCTATCCGCCCGCCGGTTACGCAGCCGTCGTCGCCCGACGCTGACCTGAAGGGCCGTCGACGAGTCGTCCTCCCTTATCAACGACCGACGAGGACTCTGCAGCCTAAATGACGACGGTAGCAGCTTCTAGCCGCCCTCCGCTGACGACAGCCGGCGAATACGTCGCCGCCGATGCCCGGCTGAAAGCCGAGGAGCTGTGCGACGAGCTGTGTTCGTCATCCACCGAGCTTCCCCAGTCGGCCTGTCTGGAGCAACACTCGGCCCGTAATCGTCCACCGACGCCGGCCCCTGCTCGACGAAGCCGCCACGATGCCAAAAGACCGCTCGTCCCAGCACGTCCACGCCGCCGCTTCATTAGCGAGTGGCCCCGGTCCATGGACGACCTCTTCGGGGATTCACCGGACCAGGACGGCGAGGAGTTGGCGAGGAGATCTTCGGGCCGGGCCCCAGATACCCTGCGCTGCAGCCGAGGTGTCCCCGGCAGCAGCACCTAGCCGCACGGCGGTTACGCAGCCGTCGTCACCCGACACCGACCTAAAGGGCCGACGCCGGCCCCTGCTCGACAAAGCCGCCACGATGGCAGAAGACCGCTCGTCCACGCCGCCGCTTCATTAGCGAGTGGCCCCAGTCCATGGACGACCTCTTCGGAGATTCACCGGACCAGGACGGCGCGGAGTTGGCGAGGAGATCTTCGGGCCGGGCCGCAGATACCCTGCGCTGCAGACGAGGTGTCACCGGCAGCAGCATCTAGTCGCCCTCCGCTGTCGACCCCCGGCGAATACGTCGCCGCCGATGTCCGGCGGAAAGCCGAGGAGCTGTGCGACGAGCTGTGCCCGTCATCCACCGAGCCTCCCCAGTCGGCCGGTCCGGAGCAACACTCGGCCCGTAATCGACCACCGACGCCGGCCCCTGCTTGACGAATCCGCCACGATGGCAGAAGACCGCTCGTCCCAGCACGTCCACGCCGCCGCTTCATTAGCGAGTGGCCCCGGTCCATGGACGATCTCTTCGGGGATTCACCGGACCAGGTCGGCGCGGAGTTGCCGAGGAGATCTTCGGGTCGGGCCCCAGAAACGCTGCGCTTCAACCGAGGTGTCACCGGCAGCAGCGCCTAGCCGCCCGGCGGTTACGCAGCCGTTGTCGCCCGACGCCGACCTGAAGGGCCGCCGACGAGCCGTCCTCCCTTATCGACGACCGACGAGGACTCTGCAGCCGAAATGCCGCCGGCAGCAGCACCTAGCCGCCCTCCGCTGCCGACCCCCGGCGAAAACGCCGCCGCCGCTGCCCGGCGGAAAGCCGAGGAGCTGTGCGACGACCTGTGCCCGTCATCCACCGAGCCTCCCCAGTCGGCCGGTCCGAAGCAACACTCGGCCCGTAATCGACCACCGACGCCGGCCCCTGCTCGACGAATCCGCCACGATGGCAGAAGACCGTTCGTCCACGCCGCCGCTTCATTAGCGAGTGGCCCCGGGCATGGACGACCTCTTCGGGGATTCACCGGACCAGGACGGCGAGGAGTTGGCGAGGAGATCTTCGGGCCGGGCCCCAGATACCCTGCGCTGCAGCCGAGGTGTCCCCGGCAGCAGCACCTAGCCGCCCGGCGGTTACGCAGCCGTCGTCGCCCGACGCTGACCTGAAGGGCCGTCGACGATTCGTCCTCCCTTATCGACGACCGACGAGGACTCTGCAGCCTAAATGACGACGGCAGCAGCACCTAGCCGCCCTCCGCTGACGACAGCCGGCGAATACGTCGCCGCCGCTGCCCGACGGGAAGCCGAGGAGCTGTGCCCGTCATCCACCGAGCCTCCCCAGTCGGCCGGTCCGAAGCAACACTCGGCCCGTAATCGAGCACCGACGCCGGCCCCTGCTCGACGAATCCGCAACGATAACAGAAGACCGCTCGTCCCAGCACGTCCACGCCGCCGCTTCATTAGCGAGTGGCCCCGGTCCATGGACGACCTCTTCGGGGATTCACCGGACCAGGACGGCGAGGAGTTGGCGAGGAGATCTTCGGGCCGGGCCCCAGATACCCTGCGTGCAGCCGAGGTGTCCCCGGCAGCAGCACCTAGCCGCCCACCGGTTACGCAGCCGTCGTCGCCCGACACCGACCTAAAGGGTCGACGCCGGCCCCTGCTCGACAAAGCCGCCACGATGGCAGAAGACCGCTCGTCCACGCCGCCGCTTCATTAGCGAGTGGCGCCGGTCCATGGACGACCTCTTCGGAGATTCACCGGACCAGGACGGCGCGGAGTTGGCGAGGAGATCTTCGGGCCGGGCCGCAGATACCCTGCGCTGCAGACGAGGTGTCACCGGCAGCAGCATCTAGTCGCCCTCCGCTGTCGACCCCCGGCGAATACGTCGCCGCCGATGTCCGGCGGAAAGCCGAGGAGCTGTGCGACGAGCTGTGCCCGTCATCCACCGAGCCTCCCCAGTCGGCCGGTCCGGAGCAACACTCGGCCCGTAATCGACCACCGACGCCGGCCCCTGCTTGACGAATCCGCCACGATGGCAGAAGACCGCTCGTCCCAGCACGTCCACGCCGCCGCTTCATTAGCGAGTGGCCCCGGTCCATGGACGATCTCTTCGGGGATTCACCGGACCAGGTCGGCGCGGAGTTGCCGAGGAGATCTTCGGGTCGGGCCCCAGAAACGCTGCGCTTCAACCGAGGTGTCACCGGCAGCAGCGCCTAGCCGCCCGGCGGTTACGCAGCCGTTGTCGCCCGACGCCGACCTGAAGGGCCGCCGACGAGCCGTCCTCCCTTATCGACGACCGACGAGGACTCTGCAGCCGAAATGCCGCCGGCAGCAGCACCTAGCCGCCCTCCGCTGCCGACCCCCGGCGAAAACGCCGCCGCCGCTGCCCGGCGGAAAGCCGAGGAGCTGTGCGACGACCTGTGCCCGTCATCCACCGAGCCTCCCCAGTCGGCCGGTCCGAAGCAACACTCGGCCCGTAATCGACCACCGACGCCGGCCCCTGCTCGACGAATCCGCCACGATGGCAGAAGACCGTTCGTCCACGCCGCCGCTTCATTAGCGAGTGGCCCCGGGCATGGACGACCTCTTCGGGGATTCACCGGACCAGGACGGCGAGGAGTTGGCGAGGAGATCTTCGGGCCGGGCCCCAGATACCCTGCGCTGCAGCCGAGGTGTCCCTGGCAGCAGCACCTATCCGCCCGCCGGTTACGCAGCCGTCGTCGCCCGACGCTGACCTGAAGGGCCGTCGACGAGTCGTCCTCCCTTATCGACGACCGACGAGGACTCTGCAGCCTAAATGACGACGGCAGCAGCTTCTAGCCGCCCTCCGCTGACGACAGCCGGCGAATGCGTCGCCGCCGATGCCCGGCGGAAAGCCGAGGAGCTGTGCGACGAGCTGTGCTCGTCATCCACCGAGCTTCCCCAGTCGGCCTGTCTGGAGCAACACTCGGCCCGTAATCGACCACCGACGCCGGCCCCTGCTCGACGAAGCCGCCACGATGGCAGAAGACCGCTCGTCCCAGCACGTCCACGCCGCCGCTTCATTAGCGAGTGGCCCCGGTCCATGAACGGCGCGGAGTTGCCGAGGAGATCTTCGGGCCGGGCCCCAGATACGCTGCGCTGCAGCCGAGGTGTCCCTGGCAGCAGCACCTATCCGCCCACCGGTTACGCAGCCGTCGTCGCCCGACGCTGACCTGAAGGGCCGTCGACGAGTCGTCCTCCCTTATCGACGACCGACGAGGACTCTGCAGCCTAAATGACGACGGCAGCAGCTTCTAGCCGCCCTCCGCTGACGACAGCCGGCGAATGCGTCGCCGCCGATGCCCGGCGGAAAGCCGAGGAGCTGTGCGACGAGCTGTGCTCGTCATCCACCGAGCTTCCCCAGTCGGCCTGTCTGGAGCAACACTCGGCCCGTAATCGACCACCGACGCCGGCCCCTGCTCGACGAAGCCGCCACGATGCCAAAAGACCGCTCGTCCCAGCACGTCCACGCCGCCGCTTCATTAGCGAGTGGCCCCGGTCCATGGACGACCTCTTCGGGGATTCACCGGACCAGGACGGCGAGGAGTTGGCGAGGAGTTGGCGAGGAGATCTTCGGGCCGGGCCCCAGATACCCTGCGCTGCAGCCGAGGTGTCCCCGGCAGCAGCACCTAGCCGCACGGCGGTTACGCAGCCGTCGTCACCCGACACCGACCTAAAGGGCCGACGCCGGCCCCTGCTCGACAAAGCCGCCACGATGGCAGAAGACCGCTCGTCCACGCCGCCGCTTCATTAGCGAGTGGCCCCAGTCCATGGACGACCTCTTCGGAGATTCACCGGACCAGGACGGCGCGGAGTTGGCGAGGAGATCTTCGGGCCGGGCCGCAGATACCCTGCGCTGCAGACGAGGTGTCACCGGCAGCAGCATCTAGTCGCCCTCCGCTGTCGACCCCCGGCGAATACGTCGCCGCCGATGTCCGGCGGAAAGCCGAGGAGCTGTGCGACGAGCTGTGCCCGTCATCCACCGAGCCTCCCCAGTCGGCCGGTCCGGAGCAACACTCGGCCCGTAATCGACCACCGACGCCGGCCCCTGCTCGACGAATCCGCCACGATGGCAGAAGACCGTTCGTCCCAGCACGTCCACGCCGCCGCTTCATTAGCGAGTGGCCCCGGTCCATGGACGATCTCTTCGGGGATTCACCGGACCAGGTCGGCGCGGAGTTGCCGAGGAGATCTTCGGGTCGGGCCCCAGAAACGCTGCGCTTCAACCGAGGTGTCACCGGCAGCAGCGCCTAGCCGCCCGGCGGTTACGCAGCCGTTGTCGCCCGACGCCGACCTGAAGGGCCGCCGACGAGCCGTCCTCCCTTATCGACGACCGACGAGGACTCTGCAGCCGAAATGCCGCCGGCAGCAGCACCTAGCCGCCCTCCGCTGCCGACCCCCGGCGAAAACGCCGCCGCCGCTGCCCGGCGGAAAGCCGAGGAGCTGCGCGACGACCTGTGCCCGTCATCCACCGAGCCTCCCCAGTCGGCCGGTCCGAAGCAACACTCGGCCCGTAATCGACCACCGACGCCGGCCCCTGCTCGACGAATCCGCCACGATGGCAGAAGACCGTTCGTCCACGCCGCCGCTTCATTAGCGAGTGGCCCCGGGCATGGACGACCTCTTCGGGGATTCACCGGACCAGGACGGCGAGGAGTTGGCGAGGAGATCTTCGGGCCGGGCCCCAGATACCCTGCGCTGCAGCCGAGGTGTCCCCGGCAGCAGCACCTAGCCGCCCGGCGGTTACGCAGCCGTCGTCGCCCGACGCTGACCTGAAGGGCCGTCGACGATTCGTCCTCCCTTATCGACGACCGACGAGGACTCTGCAGCCTAAATGACGACGGCAGCAGCACCTAGCCGCCCTCCGCTGACGACAGCCGGCGAATACGTCGCCGCCGCTGCCCGACGGGAAGCCGAGGAGCTGTGCCCGTCATCCACCGAGCCTCCCCAGTCGGCCGGTCCGAAGCAACACTCGGCCCGTAATCGAGCACCGACGCCGGCCCCTGCTCGACGAATCCGCAACGATGGCAGAAGACCGCTCGTCCCAGCACGTCCACGCCGCCGCTTCATTAGCGAGTGGCCCCGGTCCATGGACGACCTCTTCGGGGATTCACCGGACCAGGACGGCGAGGAGTTGGCGAGGAGATCTTCGGGCCGGGCCCCAGATACCCTGCGTGCAGCCGAGGTGTCCCCGGCAGCAGCACCTAGCCGCCCACCGGTTACGCAGCCGTCGTCGCCCGACGCCGACCTGAAGGGCCGCCGACGAGCCGTCCTCCCTTATCGACGACCGACGAGGACTCTGCAGCCAAAATGCCGCCGGCAGCAGCACCTAGCCGCCCTCCGCTGCCGACCCCCGGCGAAAACGCCGCCGCCGCTGCCCGGCGGAAAGCCGAGGAGCTGTGCGACGACCTGTGCCCGTCATCCACCGAGCCTCCCCAGTCGGCCGGTCCGAAGCAACACTCGGCCCGTAATCGACCACCGACGCCGGCCCCTGCTCGACGAATCCGCCACGATGGCAGAAGACCGTTCGTCCACGCCGCCGCTTCATTAGCGAGTGGCCCCGGGCATGGACGACCTCTTCGGGGATTCACCGGACCAGGACGGCGAGGAGTTGGCGAGGAGATCTTCGGGCCGGGCCCCAGATACCCTGCGCTGCAGCCGAGGTGTCCCCGGCAGCAGCACCTAGCCGCCCGGCGGTTACGCAGCCGTCGTCGCCCGACGCTGACCTGAAGGGCCGTCGACGATTCGTCCTCCCTTATCGACGACCGACGAGGACTCTGCAGCCTAAATGACGACGGCAGCAGCACCTAGCCGCCCTCCGCTGACGACAGCCGGCGAATACGTCGCCGCCGCTGCCCGACGGGAAGCCGAGGAGCTGTGCCCGTCATCCACCGAGCCTCCCCAGTCGGCCGGTCCGAAGCAACACTCGGCCCGTAATCGAGCACCGACGCCGGCCCCTGCTCGACGAATCCGCAACGATGGCAGAAGACCGCTCGTCCCAGCACGTCCACGCCGCCGCTTCATTAGCGAGTGGCCCCGGTCCATGGACGACCTCTTCGGGGATTCACCGGACCAGGACGGCGAGGAGTTGGCGAGGAGATCTTCGGGCCGGGCCCCAGATACCCTGCGTGCAGCCGAGGTGTCCCCGGCAGCAGCACCTAGCCGCCCACCGGTTACGCAGCCGTCGTCGCCCGACGCCGACCTGAAGGGCCGCCGACGAGCCGTCCTCCCTTATCGACGACCGACGAGGACTCTGCAGCCGAAATGCCGCCGGCAGCAGCACCTAGCCGCCCTCCGCTGCCGACCCCCGGCGAAAACGCCGCCGCCGCTGCCCGGCGGAAAGCCGAGGAGCTGTGCGACGACCTGTGCCCGTCATCCACCGAGCCTCCCCAGTCGGCCGGTCCGAAGCAACACTCGGCCCGTAATCGACCACCGACGCCGGCCCCTGCTCGACGAATCCGCCACGATGGCAGAAGACCGTTCGTCCACGCCGCCGCTTCATTAGCGAGTGGCCCCGGGCATGGACGACCTCTTCGGGGATTCACCGGACCAGGACGGCGAGGAGTTGGCGAGGAGATCTTCGGGCCGGGCCCCAGATACCCTGCGTGCAGCCGAGGTGTCCCCGGCAGCAGCACCTAGCCGCCCACCGGTTACGCAGCCGTCGTCGCCCGACACCGACCTAAAGGGTCGACGCCGGCCCCTGCTCGACAAAGCCGCCACGATGGCAGAAGACCGCTCGTCCACGCCGCCGCTTCATTAGCGAGTGGCGCCGGTCCATGGACGACCTCTTCGGAGATTCACCGGACCAGGACGGCGCGGAGTTGGCGAGGAGATCTTCGGGCCGGGCCGCAGATACCCTGCGCTGCAGACGAGGTGTCACCGGCAGCAGCATCTAGTCGCCCTCCGCTGTCGACCCCCGGCGAATACGTCGCCGCCGATGTCCGGCGGAAAGCCGAGGAGCTGTGCGACGAGCTGTGCCCGTCATCCACCGAGCCTCCCCAGTCGGCCGGTCCGGAGCAACACTCGGCCCGTAATCGACCACCGACGCCGGCCCCTGCTTGACGAATCCGCCACGATGGCAGAAGACCGCTCGTCCCAGCACGTCCACGCCGCCGCTTCATTAGCGAGTGGCCCCGGTCCATGGACGATCTCTTCGGGGATTCACCGGACCAGGTCGGCGCGGAGTTGCCGAGGAGATCTTCGGGTCGGGCCCCAGAAACGCTGCGCTTCAACCGAGGTGTCACCGGCAGCAGCGCCTAGCCGCCCGGCGGTTACGCAGCCGTTGTCGCCCGACGCCGACCTGAAGGGCCGCCGACGAGCCGTCCTCCCTTATCGACGACCGACGAGGACTCTGCAGCCGAAATGCCGCCGGCAGCAGCACCTAGCCGCCCTCCGCTGCCGACCCCCGGCGAAAACGCCGCCGCCGCTGCCCGGCGGAAAGCCGAGGAGCTGTGCGACGACCTGTGCCCGTCATCCACCGAGCCTCCCCAGTCGGCCGGTCCGAAGCAACACTCGGCCCGTAATCGACCACCGACGCCGGCCCCTGCTCGACGAATCCGCCACGATGGCAGAAGACCGTTCGTCCACGCCGCCGCTTCATTAGCGAGTGGCCCCGGGCATGGACGACCTCTTCGGGGATTCACCGGACCAGGACGGCGAGGAGTTGGCGAGGAGATCTTCGGGCCGGGCCCCAGATACCCTGCGCTGCAGCCGAGGTGTCCCCGGCAGCAGCACCTAGCCGCCCGGCGGTTACGCAGCCGTCGTCGCCCGACGCTGACCTGAAGGGCCGTCGACGATTCGTCCTCCCTTATCGACGACCGACGAGGACTCTGCAGCCTAAATGACGACGGCAGCAGCACCTAGCCGCCCTCCGCTGACGACAGCCGGCGAATACGTCGCCGCCGCTGCCCGACGGGAAGCCGAGGAGCTGTGCCCGTCATCCACCGAGCCTCCCCAGTCGGCCGGTCCGGAGCAACACTCGGCCCGTAATCGACCACCGACGCCGGCCCCTGCTTGACGAATCCGCCACGATGGCAGAAGACCGCTCGTCCCAGCACGTCCACGCCGCCGCTTCATTAGCGAGTGGCCCCGGTCCATGGACGATCTCTTCGGGGATTCACCGGACCAGGTCGGCGCGGAGTTGCCGAGGAGATCTTCGGGTCGGGCCCCAGAAACGCTGCGCTTCAACCGAGGTGTCACCGGCAGCAGCGCCTAGCCGCCCGGCGGTTACGCGGCCGTTGTCGCCCGACGCCGACCTGAAGGGCCGCCGACGAGCCGTCCTCCCTTATCGACGACCGACGAGGACTCTGCAGCCGAAATGCCGCCGGCAGCAGCACCTAGCCGCCCTCCGCTGCCGACCCCCGGCGAAAACGCCGCCGCCGCTGCCCGGCGGAAAGCCGAGGAGCTGTGCGACGACCTGTGCCCGTCATCCACCGAGCCTCCCCAGTCGGCCGGTCCGAAGCAACACTCGGCCCGTAATCGACCACCGACGCCGGCCCCTGCTCGACGAATCCGCCACGATGGCAGAAGACCGTTCGTCCACGCCGCCGCTTCATTAGCGAGTGGCCCCGGGCATGGACGACCTCTTCGGGGATTCACCGGACCAGGACGGCGAGGAGTTGGCGAGGAGATCTTCGGGCCGGGCCCCAGATACCCTGCGCTGCAGCCGAGGTGTCCCTGGCAGCAGCACCTATCCGCCCGCCGGTTACGCAGCCGTCGTCGCCCGACGCTGACCTGAAGGGCCGTCGACGAGTCGTCCTCCCTTATCGACGACCGACGAGGACTCTGCAGCCTAAATGACGACGGCAGCAGCTTCTAGCCGCCCTCCGCTGACGACAGCCGGCGAATGCGTCGCCGCCGATGCCCGGCGGAAAGCCGAGGAGCTGTGCGACGAGCTGTGCTCGTCATCCACCGAGCTTCCCCAGTCGGCCTGTCTGGAGCAACACTCGGCCCGTAATCGACCACCGACGCCGGCCCCTGCTCGACGAAGCCGCCACGATGGCAGAAGACCGCTCGTCCCAGCACGTCCACGCCGCCGCTTCATTAGCGAGTGGCCCCGGTCCATGAACGGCGCGGAGTTGCCGAGGAGATCTTCGGGCCGGGCCCCAGATACGCTGCGCTGCAGCCGAGGTGTCCCTGGCAGCAGCACCTATCCGCCCACCGGTTACGCAGCCGTCGTCGCCCGACGCTGACCTGAAGGGCCGTCGACGAGTCGTCCTCCCTTATCGACGACCGACGAGGACTCTGCAGCCTAAATGACGACGGCAGCAGCTTCTAGCCGCCCTCCGCTGACGACAGCCGGCGAATGCGTCGCCGCCGATGCCCGGCGGAAAGCCGAGGAGCTGTGCGACGAGCTGTGCTCGTCATCCACCGAGCTTCCCCAGTCGGCCTGTCTGGAGCAACACTCGGCCCGTAATCGACCACCGACGCCGGCCCCTGCTCGACGAAGCCGCCACGATGCCAAAAGACCGCTCGTCCCAGCACGTCCACGCCGCCGCTTCATTAGCGAGTGGCCCCGGTCCATGGACGACCTCTTCGGGGATTCACCGGACCAGGACGGCGAGGAGTTGGCGAGGAGTTGGCGAGGAGATCTTCGGGCCGGGCCCCAGATACCCTGCGCTGCAGCCGAGGTGTCCCCGGCAGCAGCACCTAGCCGCACGGCGGTTACGCAGCCGTCGTCACCCGACACCGACCTAAAGGGCCGACGCCGGCCCCTGCTCGACAAAGCCGCCACGATGGCAGAAGACCGCTCGTCCACGCCGCCGCTTCATTAGCGAGTGGCCCCAGTCCATGGACGACCTCTTCGGAGATTCACCGGACCAGGACGGCGCGGAGTTGGCGAGGAGATCTTCGGGCCGGGCCGCAGATACCCTGCGCTGCAGACGAGGTGTCACCGGCAGCAGCATCTAGTCGCCCTCCGCTGTCGACCCCCGGCGAATACGTCGCCGCCGATGTCCGGCGGAAAGCCGAGGAGCTGTGCGACGAGCTGTGCCCGTCATCCACCGAGCCTCCCCAGTCGGCCGGTCCGGAGCAACACTCGGCCCGTAATCGACCACCGACGCCGGCCCCTGCTCGACGAATCCGCCACGATGGCAGAAGACCGTTCGTCCCAGCACGTCCACGCCGCCGCTTCATTAGCGAGTGGCCCCGGTCCATGGACGACCTCTTCGGGGATTCACCGGACCAGGACGGCGAGGAGTTGGCGAGGAGATCTTCGGGCCGGGCCCCAGATACCCTGCGTGCAGCCGAGGTGTCCCCGGCAGCAGCACCTAGCCGCCCGGCGGTTACGCAGCCGTCGTCGCCCGACACCGACCTAAAGGGTCGACGCCGGCCCCTGCTCGACAAAGCCGCCACGATGGCAGAAGACCGCTCGTCCACGCCGCCGCTTCATTAGCGAGTGGCGCCGGTCCATGGACGACCTCTTCGGAGATTCACCGGACCAGGACGGCGCGGAGTTGGCGAGAAGATCTTCGGGCCGGGCCGCAGATACCCTGCGCTGCAGACGAGGTGTCACCGGCAGCAGCATCTAGCCGCCCTCCGCTGTCGACCCCCGGCGAATACGTCGCCGCCGATGTCCGGCGGAAAGCCGAGGAGCTGTGCGACGAGCTGTGCCCGTCATCCACCGAGCCTCCCCAGTCGGCCGGTCCGGAGCAACACTCGGCCCGTAATCGACCACCGACGCCGGCCCCTGCTTGACGAATCCGCCACGATGGCAGAAGACCGCTCGTCCCAGCACGTCCACGCCGCCGCTTCATTAGCGGTCCCGGTCCATGGACGATCTCTTCGGGGATTCACCGGACCAGGTCGGCGCGGAGTTGCCGAGGAGATCTTCGGGCCGGGCCCCAGAAACGCTGCGCTTCAACCGAGGTGTCACCGGCAGCAGCGCCTAGCCGCCCGGAGGTTACGCAGCCGTCGTCGCCCGACGCCGACCTGAAGGGCCGCCGACGAGCCGTCCTCCCTTATCGACGACCGACGAGGACTCTGCAGCCGAAATGCCGCCGGCAGCAGCACCTAGCCGCCCTCCGCTGCCGACCCCCGGCGAATACGCCGCCGCCGCTGCCCGACGGAAAGCCTTATCGACGACCGACGAGGACTCTGCAGCCTAAATGCCGCCGGCAGCATCACCTAGCCACCCTCCGCTGTCGACCCCCGGCGAATACGTCGCCGCCGATGTCCGGCGGAAAGCCGAGGAGCTGTGCGACGAGCTGTGCCCGTCATCCACCGAGCCTCCCCAGTCGGCCGGTCCGGAGCAACACTCGGCCCGTAATCGACCACCGATGCCGGCCCCTGCTTGACGAATCCGCCACGATGGCAGAAGACCGCTCGTCCCAGCACGTCCACGCCGCCGCTTCATTAGCGAGTGGCCCCGGTCCATGGACGATCTCTTCGGGGATTCACCGGACCAGGACGGCGAGGAGATCTTCGGGCCGGGCCCCAGATACGCTGCGCTGCAGCCGAGGTGTCACCGGCAGCAGCACCTAGCCGCCCGGCGGTTACGCAGCCGTCGTCGCCAGACGCCGACCTGAAGGGCCGGCCCAGTGGGGCTGGAGTTGCTCTGGCCTCATATGAGTTGAGCCGGCGCGCTGGGGCGCTTGCAGGGGTCGACCTGGGCGGAACTTGCCCCGAACTGCTACTCCTGATATCGTCGATAGCCTCCAGCGTTCGGCGACGCTCTGTCAGAAACGAGTCTAACTAGTTCCAGGTTGGAATTTCGGCCTTGTTGTGGATGGATTACTCCCACATGGACAGTGTGGTTTTGGGAAGTTTTATGGAAACCATGTATACCAGGAGACAATCCCAGGTTTCGACCTAGATGGAGGACATCGATAAGGCTGTTAGGCAACTCTGGATGGTGCCTTGCAGCTCTTTCAGAGCGGCTCCTGACTCTTGGGGGACTGCCGGAAGGCTGAATAGAATTTTCAACTGGCTATTGACGAGCAACCGCTGATTTTCGAACCGGTCGGTGAGGCATTGCCATACAGAGATGAACCCTTCGTTTGTGAGGGGAGCCTTCGACACAATGGCATGTGCATCGCCATTTGTTTTTGACAACAGTTGGAATAGCTTTTCTACCGGTGTGAGACGCGAATTATGGATATAGATCGCAGTAAAAAGGTATCGGAACGTTGGCCACCGAAGATAGTCACCAGTGAAGACTTCTGTGTCCACTGGTGGCAGACGACAACCCGTAGAAGGGGGTGGTTGACTACTGGCGAAAGCCTGTGTGGATTGGGAGGCGGCCTTGGCAATTACGTCCTGAAGCTGGACCACACACTTCGAATGCACAGAATAGCAGTAATTATACTTCGATTCTAGCACTGATGCAATGGTCGTAGTGTCGTCGGACTCGGCAAGGAGGTCGGAGCAGCTCTCGTAGCATTTCTTCACATTTTCTCACAGGGGCCAGAGTTGGTCCGGGTGGACTTGGCACATGCCAGGGGACAATCTGTCCGTGTCAAGGGCAGCCGGAGTGTGCAGGTTAGCTTCGAAGTGGCTAACACGGTCTGATGTGGCAATAAACTTCTTAAGGGCAACATCTACCGTATTTTGAGCCATCTTGGACATGGATCGAGTAACTTTTGGCGATGGACCGGGGCAAAGGTTCACGGAATTGTCGCTTTTTGCCCTTGGGATGGCAATGGCTGCCTTTGACTTTAGCGGAGTTGAGCGCGGAGAAGTTCGGCCACGACGCAAAAGTGACTGAATGGGAAAAAAACCACAGCGAATGCTGCTGCAGGCCATAGGATGCCTTATGCGGAGATACTCTAGGAGAGAGAACAAAACGGAACCCAAAAAACAGCAACAATAATAACACGTCTGCTGCGGCGGTTGTGTGGATTTGGAGAAATAAACCAGAGATCAATCAAGTTCTTTCGGAGAGAGAACAATCAAATAGTCTGCAAAGGGTCTCTCTCACAGATGTTTTAGCTTCTTTTTCTTTGTTTGCGATTCTAGTTAACTGTAACGGGAGAACGCAAAGACAAAGCTTTCTGAAAGCGAAGCGGCATCGAAACTACTCGCTCGATTCTTAGTCGAAAAGAGAGCCTGAGAGAGAGAGAGAGAGAGAGAGAGATACAGCACTCGTTGAGCTCATGTGTACGAAAAATTAAAAATATGTATATTCTGAAAACACTTTATACACAAAATAATAAGGAAATAAACTTAAGTTTATGTTAAATGTTGTTTTATATGTAATTTATTATTTATTTTAATCAATAGCATTTCAAGCCACTCACATTAAATTTTCATATGTGTGTTGTATTGTTAAAAAGGAAGAAATTGTGCAAACAATCAACTGAAGCTACGCGAAATGTGCAAATTACCAGCGAGAACTTTCCATGAGCCGGTCACACTTAAGACCGCGAGTTCGCTCTCGCCGCTTCAACCGAGAGAGCACAGAACAAGGGCCCAAGGCAGATGTCTCATTGAGACTTTTCGTGGCTAACCGGTTACGTAACCTGAATGTTGAGACTTTTTTGTAGATCGGGACTCAACCCTGCGAGCTCTGAAATAAACAACTGCGGTCGCACCCGTGTGAATTTTTAATCTTGGTTATTTCTTCTCGTTTGTTATTGTTTGATTGTTATTTAATTCCTGTATGTAAGGGCAGAAAATATAAATACATATTGTTGGGGCGGCGCTTCCTTCCTTCGGGAAAAGTGGAGTTTTAGAAGATGGAAAATTCCCACGGCGCAAGCGAAGTAGTGGCGAAGTAGAAATAAAAAACGGGGGCGTCGTAGGGAACTTCACACGTAGTCGATCAGCTTTATTTCGCTGCATACATGGAACTAATTCTAAGCTTAAGCAAACGGCCCGCGCTCGAGAGTGCGAAAGCGCTCAGCGCTGCGGGAGAGCGAGCGCGGGAGAGCAAGAGGGCGAGAGCAGCCCGAGGCCCGCGCTCGAGAGTGCGAAAGCGCTCAGCGCTGCGGGAGAGCGAGCGCGGGAGAGGAAGAGGGGCGCGAGCGGAAAGCTCAGCCGGCAGCGGTGGTACAATGGGCCGCGTACCTAAACATTCCGCCCCCCTTGCCATCACTCGGGGTGCAACAGGTCCGTGGACATTACGGCTGGTGACACGCGCCGGAGACGACCCAGCCGAAGACGGTGCTCTGGGCCACCGGGAGCCCTTCGTGGATCTTGAGGAACCCCGGTTGCATCACACGCGGTTACATGTCCGCGCCCAGGACTACGGAGATCGTTGCTGGCAAGTAGAAGCGCTCGTCGGCTAGCATGATGTCCCGGAAGTGGGCGCGCACCGCCTCACTCAGCTCCCGGACGGGAGTGCGGATGCGCACGCTCGGCTCCACGTCGAGTTGGACCTCATTGTCGGCCTTGGACCCCACGGTAGCCGCACAAATCTGCTCTCCACCGACGCTGGTAGTTGGCAGCCGGAAACACGCTGCCAGCGACGCGTCTATACAGCTCACAGGCGTGCATGGGTCAATGAGGGCCGCCGTGTAGAATGTCTGCGTCCCGGTCTGGATGCGCACCATCGCAGTCGGGAGGATGTTGACGCTGTGCCGCTGCATGAGCGACGACAGCGACGGCGCCGTAGCCGCAAAGCGGCCGGCGGAACCTTGCTGAGGAGCGGCAGGCGAGGGCCGAGGAGCCACTGTAGACTGCCGTGGAGCGCCGGACGAGGGGCGCTGAGCTGCCGAGGAACGCCGTGGAGCGGCGGACGAGGGCCGCGGAGCGGCTGCAGAACGTCGTGGAGAGGCGGACGAGGGCCGCGGAGCGGCTGCAGAACGTCGTGGAGCGGCGGACGAGGGCCGCGGAGCGGCTGAAGAACGCCGTGGAGCGGCGGATGCGGGTTGCGGAGCGGCTGCAGAACGCCGTAGAGCGGTAGACGAGGGCCGAGGAGCTGGAGAACCCCGCGACCGGGACCGTCGCGCCTCCTGACGCGACTGGCGCGGATTCCGCGGCTCATCGGAGAGGTGCAGCAATGTGTGATGGTCCTGGCCGCACTTCTTACAGCGATCTCCCCGCTGACACCCTCCGTCAGAGTGCTCGTGGGCCAAGCAGTTGGGGCAGTACCGGTTGGCGAGGACGGCCCGGAGTCTCTTCTCGGCACTCAGTCGAAGAAAACGGCGACACTTCTTCAGCGGATGAATCTTGTTGCAGACTCGGCATCGGTAGGAATTCGAACCTCGCGAACATCTGCGCTCCAGTGCGATGGCGCTGCGTGGACGTGGAGACATCGTGCTGCTATTACTGGCGGAATAGGACGGAGATAAAAAAATCTAAATAAGTAATAAGCACTCGCAAGTCGAGACACGAACAGGAGCTATGGAACGGCACATTGACATAGAACATTGAGGCCGGTGGCTATTGGGGACCGGCGGAAGCTTCCGTCGGAAGAAGGACGAGCTTCGCTATGGGACGCTTAATGAGTCCCCGCGCCGTGCGGATGTCGACCACACGGACATGGCCATCGGCTCCGGGAAAGACCGCATCAATCCTGCCTAAACGCCACTCATTGGACGGAAGGTTGTCCTCCTTGACAACCACCATGTCCCCGACCGGAAGATTCCTTGCCGGAGCTCGCCACTTATTCCGCTTATGGAGTTCCTTCAGGTACTCCTCCTTCCATCGTAGACGAAATTGCTGGTTAAGAGCCTTCAGGTGTTGCCAGCGGTTTATGATGGCCGTGGCGTCCCCCTTTATTTCGGGTTCAACCACGGCGAGGAGGGGCCCCCCAACAAGAAAGTGCCCCGGAGTCAGTGCCAACAGGTCCGCGGGGTCTTCGGACATTGGCGCGAGCGGACGCGAATTCAGGCACGCCTCGATCCTAGCTAGAAGCGTAGATGGCTCTTCGAATGTGTATTTTCGCGTGGCCGTAGACTTGTAGAACAGGGTCTTGAAACTTTTAACGCCTGCCTCCCACAAGCCTCCCATATGGGGGGCTCCCGGCGGAATGAACTGCCAGAGCAGCTGCTGGTGACTGTAAGCACCAGTCACAGCCTCCTTGACAGCTTGTAGGAAGTCTCGGGAGAGAAGGGTAGCCGCACCCACGAAGGTCTTCCCGTTGTCCGACTGAACCTGACGGGGGCATCCTCTTCGGGACACAAACCGGGCAAAAGCGGCGAAAACTTCTCAGTCGTAAGGTCGGATGTGGGCTCTAGATGAATGGCCTTAGTGCAGAAGCACACGAACACCAACACATACCCCTTTGTGATGAGGCAAGCTCGACCCGTGTAATTCTTTATGTCGAAGGGACCCGCATAGTCCACACCAGTAAATGTGAAGGGGCGCGAAAAGGCCGTCCGTTCTTGCGGTAAGTCTCCCATGAGTTGCGTTTGCAACTTCTTTTTGTGGATGACGCATATCTTGCAGGAATAGATGACGGACTTGACCAAATTCCTCACCCTTGGGATCCAAAATTTTGGAACGGATCAGGCGGATCATCAGCTGGTTGCCACCGTGCAACGTTATGCGATGCGTAAATCGGACTAGGAGTCGAGACAGATGGCAGTCGTATGGCAGGATGACCGGATGCCGTTCGTCATATTGGAGAAGATCGGAGGACGTGACACGGCCGCATGCTCTCATGAGTCCTTGGGAGTCAAGGAACGGGTTCAGGTTCTGAACCGGACTGGATGCTGGCACTGGCCGCTTTTGACTTAAGCAGCCAATTTCAAGGACGAAGTGCCTGCGTTGCGTGACGGAAATTAGGAGACGTTCGGCCGCCGCGATTTCTGAAGCTGTCAGGTGATCCTCAACCGGAGACAAGATCTTTCGTGCGCGCTGAATAAACCGATGAACGTACGCGAAGACTCGCAACGCCTTGTCGAGCGTCGAAAATCGGTCAAGAAGGTCTTCAGGGGGACCCACATGGACTCTGACGGCTCGCTTCTCGAGATCAGTCACAGGGGAATCATTGCATTGGATGGGCCACTCGCCGCGCGGTCTTTGCAGCCAGGCTGGACCATGCCACCACAGCTGGCTGTCTGCGAGGTCTTGAAGCCCGACCCCCCGGCTGGCAAGATCGGCCGGGTTATGTTCGGAGCGGCATGTGCCCATCTCTCGACCTCAGTGAATTGGGTAATCTTGGTCACCCGATTGGCCACGAAAGTTGTCCAGTGACACGCCGGCCTATGCAACCAAGCGAGCACAATCGTGGAGTCAGTCCAACAGTACAGGGCGGACGCAGGCCCGGGCATCTTCGGAAGAATGGCGCTGGCCATTTCGGACAGTAGCAATGCCCCTCATAACTCGAGCCGCGAAAGTGACACCGTTTACTGGGGCAACCCTCGTTTTTGCCGTTAGCAGATTCACCATCACAGTGGACCCAGCCTCCACCCGGACGTAAATGGCGGCGCCATACGCCTTCTGCGAGGCATCGCAGAACCCATGATGCTCCACCTTCAAATGGGGTCGGAACGCGACCCATCGGGGAATGCGGATCTGATCGAGAGCGGAGTAGTGTCCCAGGCAGTCAACCCATCTCTGGCAGAAATCTCGAGGGAGGTCATCGTCCCATGCTAGATCTTGGAGCCAAATTTCCTGCATGAACATCTTTGCCTGGACGATGAAGGGGGCGAGCCAGCCCGCTGGATCAAATAACTTGGCAATCTGGGATAGGACCTGTCGCTTCGTGAACGATGATCCCGCGGTCAATTCGGGCGGAATGAAAAAGAACTCATCAGACGTCGCTTTCCATCGTACGCCGAGAGTCTTAGCCGTGCTCTCTGCGTCGATCTCGAGGAAATCAGCCGTCTTCAGCTCGTAGTCGCGGAGTTCCCCATTGGAATTGCGAAACAGGATGCGCTGGAAAGGAGTATGCTGGGGATCTACCCAAATTTGGCGATACATCTTTTCGATGTCGGCATTGATCACAAACATAAAGTACCTCCACTTTAGGATTTGAATCGTGAGGTCGGATTGTAAGAGCGGGCCCGCATATAGAATGTCATTCAGGCTGGTCCCGTTTGCGGAGGGGCTCGAAGCATTAAAAACCACACGGACCTTAGTGGTGGTGCTTTCAGGCTTCAGAACCGCATGATGAGGAAGGTAGTATGTGGCGGAACTGCTCGTCGAAGGAACCTCGGCCATGTGACCTAATTCGAGGTATTCTTGGATGACAGCATCATACCGGGCCTTGAGGGGAGGATCCCTCTTTAGGCGCTGCTCGTTACGCAGGAACTGAGCCAGAGCAAAGGATCGCGAAGATGCGAGCTCGGACCCCTTGTGTGCGGGGTCGCGTAAGGGAAGCGTTACCACGTACTTGCCACAGTTGTCTCTTCGTGTAGTTTGGACGAAATTCTTCTCACAGACGGAATCAGACTCTGGGACAATCTGTTTGGACACTTCCTCCACCTCCCAGAATTTGGTAAGGAGCTGGTCTAGGGAGTCGTCGAGGGCGCAGGTAACTCGTGTGGCGAAGGCGGAAACACTGCGGTGGGCCGCTGGAGATACTGGGCCTGTCAATACCCATCCAAAAATGGTCTCCTGGCCAAGAAGGGAGCCGCAAATGTTAGCCTTGGAGTTGCCGAGGAGAATAGACGGAAGAATGTCGGCTCCTATTAGGACATCGATTTGGGAGCTCTCAAAGAACTTGGGATCCGCCAGGGGGATGTCAGGAAGCCCCTTAAGAAGATCTCGTGGGACTGGATACGAGGGCAGACTCCCGGCCAGCTGCGGAAGAACGTAAGCTGCAGTCTCTAACTGCAGCCCGGGTCTGGAGGGCGATCGCATGGAAAACTGGCAGAGCTTCGTGGACTGAGCGGTAACGGTGTGATTCAGGCCCGAGACTTGGGCTTGGATAGTCGTGAACGGAAGTTTGACGAGGTTGAAAAGCCTCTCCGTGATGAATGTCGCCTCGGAACCCGAGTCGATTAAGGCTTGCGCCTGGAAATTGCACCCTAAATGGCAAATGTCAATGAGGGCTGTGCCCAGTAAAACGGCCCTTGAGCCCGAAGCGAAACACACCTGCACATCAGGATGATCCTCAGGAGTGGCCGCGGGTCGAGGCCTGGCTGGCGCAGGTAGACTTGGAGCGGTCGCGAATGGATTACCGCGGTGCAGGAGGGTATGATGGCGACTGTGGCAAGTGAAGCAACTACGGGCACTATTACAGTCCCGCTGTTGGTGCCCTCGCGCAAAACAGTCAAGGCATAACTGTTTTCTCTTAATATAGTCGGAGCGACTATTTACGTCCATCTCGAGGAACCGTGGACACACGCGAATCGGATGGTTCTCCCTGGAACAAAGATCACATCCTCTTTGGGCCGGAGCAACTCTGGCCTCGTAGGAGTTGAGCCTGCATGCTGGGGCGTCCGCAGCCGTCGGTCTTGGCGGAATTTGCCCTGCTAGGCCTGATGTCGTCGATCGCTTCCAGAGTGCGATGCCGCTCTGTCAGAAACAAATCTAACTCGTTCCAGGTCGGAATTTCAGCCTTATTGTGTATGGATTGCTCCCACATCGAAAGTGTGATTTTGGAAAGCTTTAAGGAAACCATATACACTAAGAGACAATCCCACGCCTCGATTTGAATGGAGGACATCTCTAAGGCTGTCAGACAACTTTGGACGGTGCCTTGCAGTTCTTTTAGAGCTGCTCCGCTTTCTTGGGGGACTGCTGGAAGGTTGAATAGGATTTTTAACTGGCTGTTGACGAGCAACCGCCGATTTTCGAACCGTTCGGTGAGGCTCTGCCATGCGGAGATGAACCCTTCGTTTGTAAGAGGGGCCTTCGACACAATGGCATGTGCATCGCCACTTGTCTTTGACAACAGGTGGAACAGCTTTTCCACCGGTGTGAGACGCGAATTCTGGATATAGATCGCCGTAAAAAGGTCTCGGAACGTTGGCCACCGAATATAGTCCCCAGTGAAGACTTCTGTGTCCACTGGTGGCAGACGACAACCCGTAGAAGGGGGTGGTTGACTACTGGCGGAAGCCTGTGTGGGTTGGAAGGCGGCCCTGTCAATTACGTCCTGCAGCTGAAACATACACTTCGAAAACACAGAATAGCAGTAACTATACTTCGATTCTAGCTCTGATGCAATGGTCGGAGGGTCGTCGGATTCGGCAAGGAGGTCGGAGCAGCTTTCATAGCTTTTCTCCACCTTTTCCCACAGGGCCCTAATTTGGTCCCGGTGGATTTGGCACATGCCAGGGGGCAATCTGTCCGTGTCAGGTGCAGGTTAGCCTCGAAGTGGCTAACACGGTCTGTTGTGGCAATAAATTTCTTGAGGGCAATATCTATCGCCTTTTGAGCCATCTTGGACACGGATCGCGTAGATCTGGATGAGGTACTGGGGGCAGTGTCGAGGGCCTCTTGACTTTTTGCCCTTGGAGTGGGAGTGGCCGCCTTTGCCTTTAATTGATCAGGCCGAGGAGATCCGGACTGGGACCCTTCCAGAGTGATTGCTGGAATCAGAGGAGTCTGTTCCTCGTCTCCCGTGGGCATCCTTGAAGTCGAATGGGTCGCGAATCAGTTGGTCGCCGCAGGAAACGGACAAGTCCCGAACTCAATGGTTCGAAAACGTGACGGAAAACAAGTTTTGGAATGGGACTTGGGATCACTTTGGCAAAGGGGCGCAATAGGAACTGCCGGAAGCCGCGGAATTGTATAACTTATGCAGTACAAAATATCCCAGAAAATTCCGCACTCGGAGGGGAGGACAATGTGCTCGCTTACGGTCACACTGCCAGTGGCTGCTGCGGGTGAATTCAAGAATTAAATGCCGGGCTCAGGTTCTGAGAGCCTCGGGCACCACCGAGCAAAAAAAATTGACGAAAACTCGTGAAGGAGGAAATCACTCGAGTAAGGGCGTCAGGCGCCGACTTGGACAAAAATAAATAAAACAACGAACGTCGACCGGAATGTCGAGGAACAAAAAAATTCTGTATTTAGGGGTCTCGGATGAGAAAGTTGTATCCGGCTTTGGTCGGCTCAGAACAGGACTAAACAGTGACCCACGAATGTTTGGTTTCTTCCCGCAATAAATGAATTAATCCACCAATAATTCGAAAAAAATTATTGGCTGCAAATAATTAGTTAATAATTCGGAAAATTATTGGCCGCAAATACTCCACTAAGAATTCGAAAAATTATTGGCCGCAAATAACTTATTAATAATTCGGAAAATTTATTGCGGAGCCGGAAAGGTGGAATTAAAACCTTGGCTTTTGTTTGGAAGAACACGGGCACTGGGTTCTGCCGCCGGCAAAAACAACCCCAATAAAAAACACAGGTTAATTTGGAAAAGGCGGAAAAAAAAACACAGTCGTAATCGCACCCGTGAATTGATTTGCCGTTTTGTCCTAAACGTTTGTTGTTTTGTCGCGGTTTATATATATATATATTTTAATTTTATTTTAATTTATTTTATTTGAATTTTTTTTAGTTTATTTATTGGTCGTTCCTGTGTAGGAGGCAGAAAATATATTGTATGGGCATGCATGCATATGGAAATATATGTGTATGTGTAAGGCTCGTGATTCACAGTGGAGCTTCGAGAAGTGGACTGTATTTGGATTGGCGGAATAGCACAAATTATGTGGAGAAAAAATTGCACACAAAAAAAATATCGCGGCAGCGGCGAACTGTTCGGCGAACAGGGAACTCCCGAAACAATTACTTTCCGGATGCCGAATATTAATTATGCCTTTATTTTTCTTCACCACACAATTTCACTTTGCCTTTGTGTGTGTACACCGGAGCAACGGAGGAACCGAGAATCGAAAAAAACCAGGAATATGGCGACACACACAAAGCGGAGGCGGATTGAAAATTTCCACGAAACGACGAGAATGGAGGATTGGAAATTCCTCAACTGCCGTTGTGTCAGGAAAACTCGGACTTGGAGTCGACACGGAAAACCTTGCAGCAGAGTGAACGAAATTTATGTTCGAACCACTGCTGAAGATCGGCAGGGAGGGGGGGAGACGGAATGCTCGTTCTTATCTTGGTGGAGAGAAACGCCAAGAACTGCTGGGGGCGGAGTTGAAAATAATCCGGAGTCCAAAAAAAATCCGGCTCTGTGGACCAAAATGTTGGGGCGGCGCTTCCTTCCTTCGGGAAAAGTGGAGTTTTAGAAGATGGAAAATTCCCACGGCGCAAGCGAAGTAGTGGCGAAGTAGAAATAAAAAACGGGGGCGTCGTAGGGAACTTCACACGTAGTCGATCAGCTTTATTTCGCTGCATACATGGAACTAATTCTAAGCTTAAGCAAACGGCTGCGCTCCCGCCCGCTTACTTCGCTAAGCGAGAGCGAGAGAGCGGCAGCGGCCGATCCAAGTGTTCGGCAGCGCAGCCCGAGGCCCGCGCTCGAGAGTGCGAAAGCGCTCAGCGCTGCGGGAGAGCGAGCGCGGGAGAGCAAGAGGGCGAGAGCCGCCCGAGGCCCGCGCTCGAGAGTGCGAAAGCGCTCAGCGCTGCGGGTGAGCGAGCGCGGGAGAGGAAGAGGGGCGCGAGCGGAAAGCTCAGCCGGCAGCGGTGGTACAATGGGCCGCGTACTTAAACACATATGTAATTGGATAAGCATGCAAAATATGTAGGGATGAGTTGTCTTTACTTTGTACAGTGGAAACCCGATAACGGAACTGCTGAAAGCGTACAAAAAATATTTTGGAGACAGAAAATATATTTATATATGGGCATGCATAACACATACAGTAAAGCGTCGAGGAGTGCACTGCATTATTTGAATTTGAAGAAACAGTTTCCAGAAAATACCGTGGCCGCGGGAAAATCTAGTGAACGAAAATATGTTGCCGAATGCGGCAACACGAACTATTCACTGTTCAATTTTCATTATTATTCATTCAGGCCTGCTCCGGTAATCGTAAAATTTTTTTGATTTCGTTTTGGGCGAAAACGAACCGTTTTCGTTTTTAGCTGCTCCGGTTTTCGGCAAATTTCTGCTATCGGAATCTATCGTTTTCTCATCGTTTCTCACTGCTCAAGCAGCTAACTTGTGTTTTTGGTAATAAGCAAACAACGTAAAGTACTGCCTATTATATTTACAATTGCCCTTTTTATAAGCCAGAAAAAGGCAGAAAATGCTAGAGTTAAGTAAATCTAGGCATTTAAGATGCTGCCACACTATTCACTGTTTTATTTCCGGTGGTCTCAAATAATTATTTGGTCAATTTCGACCATTTAAGTAATCACATTAAATAGCATTATTTATAAACAACCATTTATATTTTATAAGTATTTTTAACTGGCTGTTTCGTTCAAACAACAATATGGCAACCTTGGCGATAACTTTTTGCGGTGAACTTATCGACCTATCGCCAAAACGAAAAAACTGGTGAACACGGCAAAAATTTTGTTGTCAAATCTGAGGTGGGGTCAAAAATAAATTTTTTATAAAATAACTACCTGCCAGAATGATCTTGTGTATTTTTATCCTTTTGTAAATAAGATCTGATTTCATATAAAAAAAGCCATTTACTTTTCATTCCGGCCAGAAAAAGGTGCCCTTTTTTCAAATCGAAAAAAATCTTTCGTTTTCGATTACCAAAGCACGAATGCTAACAAATATAGGTCGATGCTAACATAAACAACTAAACCAAAGGGGAGATTCGCTCCAAAAAAGCCCACGCCACTACGCCCTACGTAAAATCTTTAAAGCTTGGCTTTTGGCAAGTCTGACATACTTGCATGGTTAAAAACAACAAAAAGAACTATTGCCGATTTTCGGGGTTTGTTGTTGCCTTTACATCGAAGCTTACGATTCTCAACGGGTCTAAGCGTAGATTATAGGTAAAGTACCAAAAAAATTAGCAATAGTTAGCAAGTGGTCTGATGAGTTGGGTAGCGCCAACGAAACGATCGTCACCACAGCTGCTACTTGTCTATTGACAAGTTATTTTTGTTGTTTTTAGATACAGTCGGAGCCTTTGATTTTTATAAAATCGAAGCCGACTGAGACCTCAAGTCTGCAATTACGAATATTTTTATTATTTTTTTTTTTTAATTCATTGTTCGGCTGAAGATTGAGGATGTCAATTACCACTCTAAGTAAATGACCAACCAACTTGCGGAGTAATGCGCGCCGATGTACGGCCGACTATAGGGACGTATATATGTATGTACGGAGAAATGTATAACGGGTCCGAAGAAGTTTTTTTTTTTTTTTTATTAGGCTTTGCTATTATTTATTGAATCTTCTCATTTATGAGATTAACAATAAGTGTATCAGTCTTACAATACTATCTAACTAGTAGTCATGAGACTGGTACAGAGTAAATGGCCCTGACTAATTATGGCTGGGTTGGATGGTCGTTACGTAGTAGGCGGCTTCTTCTGGAAACTCGTATCCAGTTCCTTGCTAGAGGATTTGGATGGGCGGAGAGTTTTTCCTTGTAGGACGCTTTTTGTTTTTCTATTTCGTTCTTAACTGCAGGAATGCCGAGATCCCTGTTGATATGTTCATTGCGAATATACCATGATGCCCCAGTGATAGTTCTCAGGATTTTTGATTGGGCGCGCTGTATGATGTCTAGACGCGTTCCCCCAAAGCTGGGAGCCATACGTCCATATTGGCTTCAGTGTGGAGTTGTAGAGCAGGACCTTGTAGTCCAGACACAGGGGCGATCGGGAGTTTATGAGCCAGTGGAGGCTGCTGGCTTTTATTTTTAGATGAATTTTCTTGCATTCAATGTGTCTTCGCCATGTTAGGCGTCTGTCCTGGTGGACTCCTAGGTACGTTACCACGTTGATTTCGGGGATCTGCGTGCTGTTCAGGTAGAGCGGAGGGCATGTTTGTCTGTTGAGAGTGAACGTTATGTGCTTACACTTTTGTTCATTTATTTTAATACGCCAATCAGATAGCCACTTCTCGACTACCTTGAGGTGGTTGGCGAGCTGGGTTGTTTGCCGGACTGGGCATCTGGAATGGCTGAGGATCGCAGTGTCGTCAGCGAAGGTGGATAGTGTTAGCTGGTCGCTTGTGGGGATATCCGCTGTGTATAGGACAAATAGGGTAGGCCCAAGTGCGCTTCCTTGTGGAACTCCAGCTTCGATTGAATAGGTGCCGGATGTTGTTGCGTTGCACCTCACTGCGAAGACTCTGTTGTAGAGATACGACTCAAGTAATTTGTGTGTGTATTGAGACCATTGAGCCAGACGCGGTCGAATGCTTGAGAAAAATCTAGAAATATTGCGCTGCAATATTCTCGATGCGAATTGATGAGCTGGGATGATGTTGTGAGCTCCCAGATAAGGAATTATGCGCTTTAGTTGGCATTTTTCAAATAATTTGGACAAGCATGATATGGTCTTTTCCGGGCTTCGGTATCATTATAATTATAGATTTTTTCCATTTAGTTGGGTAATGGCCGAAACTTATGATCCCATTGAAGATTTTACAGATGACCTCAATAGCACAATTATCATTTTTTGTGTTATTAGGTCATCGCCGGGAGCCTTTTTCGGCTTCAGTTCCCTGATGACCTTCGTGATCTCGTTCGGACGAAATGATGCTGGAGTAGATTCCGTTTCAGTTTGGTTTTGCGGTAGTTCAAATGGTAGTTCAAATGGATGTGCAGCAGGGTTCGGCTGGAAAACGCCCTGGAGATGTGAGGCAAAAGTTTCGTCTCTGTCTTTGTCGCTGCGGGCCCAATAACCAGATGATTTTCTAATCGGGGTAATGGTTTTAGTCGGAGAGCTTAAGTTTGGGTGAGCTCTCCATAAGGGATGCTTTGTGCTGGTTGGCGAGAGTTTCTCAATTATCTTAATTGTGCATTTTCGGCATCTTGCTTCAGGGCCCGGCATAGTTTGCGTGTGGCTTCATTAAGACGTTGCTTTGAGCATGGCGATCTATTGTTTTGCCACGCCCGTCGCAGGCGCCTCTTTTCTTGGATAAGCTGTTCAATCTGCTGGTTTGTTTTGAATTTGATTTTTTGCACATCCTTCTGTTGTGGTGTTGAGATCCTGGCTGCAGTCACAAGTACCTCTTCCAGAGCGGAGGTGGAGGAGTCGATGTCTGCTTCAGTATTGAGCTGGGGGGCTAGCTCAATGTGGGAACTCACATACTTTTTGTATTTCATCCAATGTGTTCTGTGCGACGTCAGCCTTTAGGGGCGATCCGTAGTTTCTGGGCTTTGAAGAAGGGTTATCAACAGCGGCGAGTGATCTGAAGAGAGGTCCGGAAGGGCGCTGGCGTTTATTAAATTGCGTGGGATGTTTTTTGTCACCGCGAAGTCAATTAGATCAGGTATCTTTCTGGGGTCTGCTGGCCAATCGGTGGGGCTACCAGGGGAGACGTAGTCCAGTTTATTTCTCACATTGATGAGAGCGTTATACAGTTGTTCTTCCCTTGGGGGTCACGAGGCGGGATCCCCAATGCGTGTGCTTGGCGTTGTAATCTCCTGCAGCTATGAAACGATATCCAAGAGAGTTGTAAAAGTCCATGAATTGGCCTTCAGAGATTGTAAAGCGAGATGGGCAGTAGACAGCAGCAATGCAAAGGTCGCCGTTACCTACCTGGACGTAGCTTGTAAGTAATTTGTTGCAAACCTTTGTTGAAAGTGGTGTTTGATGCGTTCTCTGATAAGGACGCCGTGGGCTTTACCATCTGGATGATCTGTGCGGTGGAAGGTATAACCTCTTATATGGAAGTTGTATCTGCTTGTGAGGTGCGTTTCAACCAGTAGCATGGCGTCGATGTGGTTTTCATTTAGGAATTGTGTTAGTTCATTCCACGTGGATATACGTAGATTAGATATTGATTATTTCGACTGTTGTGCTACGAGCAACTGTATCACCATATTCTGATTCTGGACGAGCGTTTGCATGGTCGTTTTCATAAATGACATGAGTACAATCATACTTTGTTGCATGGTCACCATCATGGATTCCAGGTTGTTTTGTGGCTGCCCTGGAGCCTGCTGAGCATTTACTGAGTTTGAGGGGAGTGGATTTTGCAAACCTGTCCGTAGGGCTTCGGCGTAGAAGATGCCCGTGGGGGCATTTAGCGGACCAAAAGAAGATCTGGGTGCTTTGGCAAAAAATACATCTGGAGTAGTTTTTGAATTATAATACACAAAATGTGTATTTTGTTGGCGTGTAGCTGTCGCTCTTCGCATGCGACTCTTCAGCTCCTTGTAGACCACACAGCCTCTGTAGTTAGCTGTATGGTTTCCTCCACAGTTTCCACATTTTTTCGTGTTGGGGTCTTCTTTGTTCGCAGGGCAGTGTGCGGAGTTGTGGAAATCTCCACAGACTACGCAGACTGACCGAAGGGTGCAGTATGTCCTTGTATGACCATACTCCTGGTAATTTGTGCATTGCACATAGAACATTGAGGCCGGTGGCTATTGGGGACCGGCGGGAGCTTCCGTCGGAAGAAGGACGAGCTTCGCTATGGGACGCTTAATGAGTCCCCGCGCCGTGCGGATGTCGACCACACGGACATGGCCATCGGCTCCGGGAAAGACCGCATCAATCCTGCCTAAACGCCACTCATTGGACGGAAGGTTGTCCTCCTTGACAACCACCATGTCCCCGACCGGAAGATTCCTTGCCGGAGCTCGCCACTTATTCCGCTTATGGAGTTCCTTCAGGTACTCCTCCTTCCATCGTAGACGAAATTGCTGGTTAAGAGCCTTCAGGTGTTGCCAGCGGTTTATGATGGCCGTGGCGTCCCCCTTTATTTCGGGTTCAACCACGGCGAGGAGGGGCCCCCCAACAAGAAAGTGCCCCGGAGTCAGTGCCAACAGGTCCGCGGGGTCTTCGGACATTGGCGCGAGCGGACGCGAATTCAGGCACGCCTCGATCTTAGCTAGAAGCGTAGATGGCTCTTCGAATGTGTATTTTCGCGTGGCCGTAGACTTGTAGAACAGGGTCTTTTAACGCCTGCCTCCCACAAGCCTCCCATATGGGGGGCTCCCGGCGGAATGAACTGCCAGAGCAGCTGCTGGTGACTGTAAGCACCAGTCACAGCCTCCTTGACAGCTTGTAGGAAGTCTCGGGAGAGAAGGGTAGCCGCACCCACGAAGGTCTTCCCGTTGTCCGACTGAACCTGACGGGGGCATCCTCTTCGGGACACAAACCGGGCAAAAGCGGCGAGAAACTTCTCAGTCGTAAGGTCGGATGTGGGCTCTAGATGAATGGCCTTAGTGCAGAAGCACACGAACACCAACACATACCCCTTTGTGATGAGGCAAGCTCGACCCGTGTAATTCTTTATGTCGAAGGGACCCGCATAGTCCACACCAGTAAATGTGAAGGGGCGCGAAAAGGACGTCCGTTCTTGCGGTAAGTCTCCCATGAGTTGCGTTTGCAACTTCTTTTTGTGGATGACGCATATCTAGCAGGAATAGATGACGGACTTGACTAAATTCCTCACCCTTGGGATCCAAAATTTTGGAACGGATCAGGCGGATCATCAGCTGGTTGCCACCGTGCAACGTTATGCGATGCGTAAATCGGACTAGGAGTCGAGACAGATGGCAGTCGTATGGCAGGATGACCGGATGCCGTTCGTCATATTGGAGAAGATCGGAGGACGTGACACGGCCGCATGCTCTCATGAGTCCTTGGGAGTCAAGGAACGGGTTCAGGTTCTGAACCGGACTGGATGCTGGCACTGGCCGCTTTTGACTTAAGCAGCCAATTTCAAGGACGAAGTGCCTGCGTTGCGTGACGGAAATTAGGAGACGTTCGGCCGCCGCGATTTCTGAAGCTGTCAGGTGATCCTCAACCGGAGACAAGATCTTTCGTGCGCGCTGAATAAACCGATGAACGTACGCGAAGACTCGCAACGCCTTGTCGAGCGTCGAAAATCGGTCAAGAAGGTCTTCAGGGGGACACACATGGACTCTGACGGCTCGCTTCTCGAGATCAGTCACAGGGGAATCATTGCATTGGATGGGCCACTCGCCGCGCGGTCTTTGCAGCCAGGCTGGACCATGCCACCACAGCTGGCTGTCTGCGAGGTCTTGAAGCCCGACCCCCCGGCTGGCAAGATCGGCCGGGTTATGTTCGGAGCGGCATGTGCCCATCTCTCGACCTCAGTGAATTGGGTAATCTTGGTCACCCGATTGGCCACGAAAGTTGTCCAGTGACACGCCGGCCTATGCAACCAAGCGAGCACAATCGCGGAGTCAGTCCAACAGTACAGGGCGGACGCAGGCCCGGGCATCTTCGGAAGAATGGCGCTGGCCATTTCGGACAGTAGCAATGCCCCTCATAACTCGAGCCGCGAAAGTGACACCGTTTACTGGGGCAACCCTCGTTTTTGCCGTTAGCAGATTCACCATCACAGTGGACCCAGCCTCCACCCGGACGTAAATGGCGGCGCCATACGCCTTCTGCGAGGCATCGCAGAACCCATGATGCTCCACCTTCAAATGGGGTCGGAACGCGACCCATCGGGGAATGCGGATCTGATCGAGAGCGGAGTAGTGTCCCAGGCAGTCAACCCATCTCTGGCAGAAATCTCGAGGGAGGTCATCGTCCCATGCTAGATCTTGGAGCCAAATTTCCTGCATGAACATCTTTGCCTGGACGATGAAGGGGGCGAGCCAGCCCGCTGGATCAAATAACTTGGCAATCTGGGATAGGACCTGTCGCTTCGTGAACGATGATCCCGCGGTCAATTCGGGCGGAATGAAAAAGAACTCATCAGACGTCGCTTTCCAACGTACGCCGAGAGTCTTAGCCGTGCTCTCTGCGTCGATCTCGAGGAAATCAGCCGTCTTCAGCTCGTAGTCGCGGAGTTCCCCATTGGAATTGCGAAACAGGATGCGCTGGAAAGGAGTATGCTGGGGATCTACCCAAATTTGGCGATACATCTTTTCGATGTCGGCATTGATCACAAACATAAAGTACCTCCACTTTAGGATTTGAATCGTGAGGTCGGATTGTAAGAGCGGGCCCGCATATAGAATGTCATTCAGGCTGGTCCCGTTTGCGGAGGGGCTCGAAGCATTAAAAACCACACGGACCTTAGTGGTGGTGCTTTCAGGCTTCAGAACCGCATGATGAGGAAGGTAGTATGTGGCGGAACTGCTCGTCGACGGAACCTCGGCCATGTGACCTAATTCGAGGTATTCTTGGATGACAGCATCATACCGGGCCTTGAGGGGAGGATCCCTCTTTAGGCGCTGCTCGTTACGTAGGAACTGAGCCAGAGCAAAGGATCGCGAAGATGCGAGCTCGGACCCCTTGTGTGCGGGGTCGCGTAAGGGAAGCGTTACCACGTACTTGCCACAGTTGTCTCTTCGTGTAGTTTGGACGAAATTCTTCTCACAGACGGAATCAGACTCTGGGACAATCTGTTTGGACACTTCCTCCACCTCCCAGAATTTGGTAAGGAGCTGGTCTAGGGAGTCGTCGAGGGCGCAGGTAACTCGTGTGGCGAAGGCGGAAACACTGCGGGGGGCCGCTGGAGATACTGGGCCTGTCAATACCCATCCAAAAATGGTCTCCTGGCCAAGAAGGGAGCCGCAAATGTTAGCCTTGGAGTTGCCGAGGAGAATAGACGGAAGAATGTCGGCTCCTATTAGGACATCGATTTGGGAGCTCTCAAAGAACTTGGGATCCGCCAGGGGGATGTCAGGAATCCCCTTAAGAAGATCTCGTGGGACTGGATACGAGGGCAGACTCCCGGCTAGCTGCGGAAGAACGTAAGCTGCAGTCTCTAACTGCAGCCCGGGTCTGGAGGGAGATCGCATGGAAAACTGGCAGAGCTTCGTGGACTGAGCGGTAACGGTGTGATTCAGGCCCGAGACTTGGGCTTGGATAGTCGTGAACGGAAGTTTGACGAGGTTGAAAAGCCTCTCCGTGATGAATGTCGCCTCGGAACCCGAGTCGATTAAGGCTTGCGCCTGGAAATTGCACCCTAAATGGCAAATGTCAATGAGGGCTGTGCCCAGTAAAACGGCCCTTGAGCCCGAAGCGAAACACACCTGCACATCAGGATGATCCTCAGGAGTGGCCGCGGGTCGAGGCCTGGCTGGCGCAGGTAGACTTGGAGCGGTCGCGAATGGATTACCGCGGTGCAGGAGGGTATGATGGCGACTGTGGCAAGTGAAGCAACTACGGGCACTATTACAGTCCCGCTGTTGGTGCCCTCGCGCAAAACAGTTAAGGCATAACTGTTTTCTCTTAATATAGTCGGAGCGACTATTTACGTCCATCTCGAGGAACCGTGGACACACGCGAATCGGATGGTTCTCCCTGGAACAAAGATCACATCCTCTTTGGGCCGGAGCCACTCTGGCCTCGTAGGAGTTGAGCCTGCATGCTGGGGCGTCCGCAGCCGTCGGTCTTGGCGGAATTTGCCCTGCTAGGCCTGATGTCGTCGATCGCTTCCAGAGTGCGATGCCGCTCTGTCAGAAACAAATCTAACTCGTTCCAGGTCGGAATTTCAGCCTTATTGTGTATGGATTGCTCCCACATCGAAAGTGTGATTTTGGGAAGCTTTAAGGAAACCATATACACTAAGAGACAATCCCACGCCTCGATTTGAATGGAGGACATCTCTAAGGCTGTCAGACAACTTTGGACGGTGCCTTGCAGTTCTTTTAGAGCTGCTCCGCTTTCTTGGGGGACTGCTGGAAGGTTGAATAGGATTTTTAACTGGCTGTTGACGAGCAACCGCCGATTTTCGAACCGTTCGGTGAGGCTCTGCCATGCGGAGATGAACCCTTCGTTTGTAAGAGGGGCCTTCGACACAATGGCATGTGCATCGCCACTTGTCTTTGACAACAGGTGGAACAGCTTTTCCACCGGTGTGAGACGCGAATTCTGGATATAGATCGCCGTAAAAAGGTCTCGGAACGTTGGCCACCGAATATAGTCCCCAGTGAAGACTTCTGTGTCCACTGGTGGCAGACGACAACCCGTAGAAGGGGGTGGTTGACTACTGGCGGAAGCCTGTGTGGGTTGGAAGGCGGCCCTGTCAATTACGTCCTGCAGCTGAAACATACACTTCGAAAACACAGAATAGCAGTAACTATACTTCGATTCTAGCTCTGATGCAATGGTCGGAGGGTCGTCGGATTCGGCAAGGAGGTCGGAGCAGCTTTCATAGCTTTTCTCCACCTTTTCCCACAGGGCCCTAATTTGGTCCCGGTGGATTTGGCACATGCCAGGGGGCAATCTGTCCGTGTCAGGTGCAGGTTAGCCTCGAAGTGGCTAACACGGTCTGTTGTGGCAATAAATTTCTTGAGGGCAATATCTATCGCCTTTTGAGCCATCTTGGACACGGATCGCGTAGATCTGGATGAGGTACTGGGGGCAGTGTCGAGGGCCTCTTGACTTTTTGCCCTTGGAGTGGGAGTGGCCGCCTTTGCCTTTAATTGATCAGGCCGAGGAGATCCGGACTGGGACCCTTCCAGAGTGATTGCTGGAATCAGAGGAGTCTGTTCCTCGTCTCCCGTGGGCATCCTTGAAGTCGAATGGGTCGCGAATCAGTTGGTCGCCGCAGGAAACGGACAAGTCCCGAACTCAATGGTTCGAAAACGTGACGGAAAACAAGTTTTGGAATGGGACTTGGGATCACTTTGGCAAAGGGGCGCAATAGGAACTGCCGGAAGCCGCGGAATTGTATAACTTATGCAGTACAAAATATCCCAGAAAATTCCGCACTCGGAGGGGAGGACAATGTGCTCGCTTACGGTCACACTGCCAGTGGCTGCTGCGGGTGAATTCAAGAATTAAATGCCGGGCTCAGGTTCTGAGAGCCTCGGGCACCACCGAGCAAAAAAAATTGACGAAAACTCGTGAAGGAGGAAATCACTCGAGTAAGGGCGTCAGGCGCCGACTTGGACAAAAATAAATAAAACAACGAACCGGAATGTCGAGGAACAAAAAAATTCTGTATTTAGGGGTCTCGGATGAGAAAGTTGTATCCGGCTTTGGTCGGCTCAGAACAGGACTAAACAGTGACCCACGAATGTTTGGTTTCTTCCCGCAATAAATGAATTAATCCACCAATAATTCGAAAAAAATTATTGGCTGCAAATAATTAGTTAATAATTCGGAAAATTATTGGCCGCAAATACTCCACTAAGAATTCGAAAAATTATTGGCCGCAAATAACTTATTAATAATTCGGAAAATTTATTGCGGAGCCGGAAAGGTGGAATTAAAACCTTGGCTTTCGTTTGGAAGAACACGGGCACTGGGTTCTGCCGCCGGCAAAAACAACCCCAATAAAAAACACAGGTTAATTTGGAAAAGGCGGAAAAAAAAACACAGTCGTAATCGCACCCGTGAATTGATTTGCCGTTTTGTCCTAAACGTTTGTTGTTTTGTCGCGGTTTATATATATATATATATTTTAATTTTATTTTAATTTATTTTATTTGAATTTTTTTTAGTTTATTTATTGGTCGTTCCTGTGTAGGAGGCAGAAAATATATTGTATGGGCATGCATGCATATGGAAATATATGTGTATGTGTAAGGCTTGTGATTCACAGTGGAGCTTCGAGAAGTGGACTGTATTTGGATTGGCGGAATAGCACAAATTATGTGGAGAAAAAATTGCACACAAAAAAAATATCGCGGCAGCGGCGAACTGTTCGGCGAACAGGGAACTCCCGAAACAATTACTTTCCGGATGCCGAATATTAATTATGCCTTTATTTTTCTTCACCACACAATTTCACTTTGCCTTTGTGTGTGTACACCGGAGCAACGGAGGAACCGAGAATCGAAAAAAACCAGGAATATGGCGACACACACAAAGCGGAGGCGGATTGAAAATTTCCACGAAACGACGAGAATGGAGGATTGGAAGTTCCTCAACTGCCGTTGTGTCAGGAAAACTCGGACTTGGAGTCGACACGGAAAACCTTGCAGCAGAGTGAACGAAATTTATGTTCGGACCACTGCTGAAGATCGGCAGGGAGGGGGGGAGACGGAATGCTCGTTCTTATCTTGGTGGAGAGAAACGCCAAGAACTGCTGGGGGCGGAGTTGAAAATAATCCGGAGTCCAAAAAAAATCCGGCTCTGTGGACCAAAATGTTGGGGCGGCGCTTCCTTCCTTCGGGAAAAGTGGAGTTTTAGAAGATGGAAAATTCCCACGGCGCAAGCGAAGTAGTGGCGAAGTAGAAATAAAAAACGGGGGCGTCGTAGGGAACTTCACACGTCGATCAGCTTTATTTCGCTGCATACATGGAACTAATTCTAAGCTTAAGCAAACGGCTGCGCTCCCGCCCGCTTACTTCGCTAAGCGAGAGCGAGAGAGCGGCAGCGGCCGATCCAAGTGTTCGGCAGCGCAGCCCGAGGCCCGCGCTCGAGAGTGCGAAAGCGCTCAGCGCTGCGGGAGAGCGAGCGCGGGAGAGCAAGAGGGCGAGAGCCGCCCGAGGCCCGCGCTCGAGAGTGCGAAAGCGCTCAGCGCTGCGGGTGAGCGAGCGCGGGAGAGGAAGAGGGGCGCGAGCGGAAAGCTCAGCCGGCAGCGGTGGTACAATGGGCCGCGTACTTAAACACATATGTAATTGGATAAGCATGCAAAATATGTAGGGATGAGTTGTCTTTACTTTGTACAGTGGAAACCCGATAACGGAACTGCTGAAGGCGTACAAAAAATATTTTGGAGACAGAAAATATATTTATATATGGGCATGCATAACACATACAGTAAAGCGTCGAGGAGTGCACTGCATTATTTGAATTTGAGAACAGTTTCCAGAAAATATCGTGGCCGCGGGAAAATCTAGTGAACGAAAATATGTTGCCGAACGCGGCAACACGAACTATTCACTGTTCAATTTTCATTATTATTCATTCAGGCCTGCTCCGGTAATCGTAAAATTTTTTTGATTTCGTTTTGGGCGAAAACGAACCGTTTTCGTTTTTAGCTGCTCCGGTTTTCGGCAAATTTCTGCTATCGGAATCTTTCGTTTTCTCATCGTTTCTCACTGCTCAAGCAGCTAACTTGTGTTTTTGGTAATAAGCAAACAACGTAAAGTACTGCCTATTATATTTACAATTGCCCTTTTTATAAGCCAGAAAAAGGCAGAAAATGCTAGAGTTAAGTAAATCTAGGCATTTAAGATGCTGCCACACTATTCACTGTTTTATTTCCGGTGGTCTCAAATAATTATTTGGTCAATTTCGACCATTTAAGTAATCACATTAAATAGCATTATTTATAAACAACCATTTATATTTTATAAGTATTTTTAACTGGCTGTTTCGTTCAAACAACAATATGGCAACCTTGGCGATAACTTTTTGCGGTGAACTTATCGACCTATCGCCAAAACGAAAAAACTGGTGAACACGGCAAAAATTTTGTTGTCAAATCTGAGGTGGGGTCAAAAATAAATTTTTTATAAAATAACTACCTGCCAGAATGATCTTGTGTATTTTTATCCTTTTGTAAATAAGATCTGATTTCATATAAAAAAAGCCATTTACTTTTCATTCCGGTCAGAAAAAGGTGCCCTTTTTTCAAATCGAAAAAATCTTTCGTTTTCGATTACCAAAGCACGAATGCTAACAAATATAGGTCGATGCTAACATAAACAACTAAACCAAAGGGGAGATTCGCTCCAAAAAAGCCCACGCCACTACGCCCTACGTAAAATCTTTAAAGCTTGGCTTTTGGCAAGTCTGACATACTTGCATGCCAAACAACTGGTTAAAAACAACAAAAAGAACTATTGCCGATTTTCGGGGTTTGTTGTTGCCTTTACATCGAAGCTTACGATTCTCAACGGGTCTAAGCGTAGATTATAGGTAAAGTACCAAAAAAATTAGCAATAGTTAGCAAGTGGTCTGATGAGTTGGGTAGCGCCAACGAAACGATCGTCACCACAGCTGCTACTTGTCTATTGACAAGTTATTTTTGTTGTTTTTAGATACAGTCGGAGCCTTTGATTTTTATAAAATCGAAGCCGACTGAGACCTCAAGTCTGCAATTACGAATATTTTTATTATTTTTTTTTTTTAATTCATTGTTCGGCTGAAGATTGAGGATGTCAATTACCACTCTAAGTAAATGACCAACCAACTCGCGGAGTAATGCGCGCCGATGTACGGCCGACTATAGGGACGTATATATGTATGTACGGAGAAATGTATAACGGGTCCGAAGAAGTTTTTTTTTTTTTTTATTAGGCTTTGCTATTATTTATTGAATCTTCTCATTTATGAGATTAACAATAAGTGTATCAGTCTTACAATACTATCTAACTAGTAGTCATGAGACTGGTACAGAGTAAATGGCCCTGACTAATTATGGCTGGGTTGGATGGTCGTTACGTAGTAGGCGGCTTCTTCTGGAAACTCGTATCCAGTCCCTTGCTAGAGGATTTGGATGGGCGGAGAGTTTTTCCTTGTAGGACGCTTTTTGTTTTTCTATTTCGTTCTTAACTGCAGGAATGCCGAGATCCCTGTTGATATGTTCATTGCGAATATACCATGATGCCCCAGTGATAGTTCTCAGGATTTTTGATTGGGCGCGCTGTATGATGTCTAGACGCGTTCCCCCAAAGCTGGGAGCCATACGTCCATATTGGCTTCAGTGTGGAGTTGTAGAGCAGGACCTTGTAGTCCAGACACAGGGGCGATCGGGAGTTTATGAGCCAGTGGAGGCTGCTGGCTTTTATTTTTAGATGAATTTTCTTGCATTCAATGTGTCTTCGCCATGTTAGGCGTCTGTCCTGGTGGACTCCTAGGTACGTTACCACGTTGATTTCGGGGATCTGCGTGCTGTTCAGGTAGAGCGGAGGGCATGTTTGTCTGTTGAGAGTGAACGTTATGTGCTTACACTTTTGTTCATTTATTTTAATACGCCAATCAGATAGCCACTTCTCGACTACCTTGAGGTGGTTGGCGAGCTGGGTTGTTTGCCGGACTGGGCATCTGGAATGGCTGAGGATCGCAGTGTCGTCAGCGAAGGTGGATAGTGTTAGCTGGTCGCTTGTGGGGATATCCGCTGTGTATAGGACAAATAGGGTAGGCCCAAGTGCGCTTCCTTGTGGAACTCCAGCTTCGATTGAATAGGTGCCGGATGTTGTTGCGTTGCACCTCACTGCGAAGACTCTGTTGTAGAGATACGACTCAAGTAATTTGTGTGTGTATTGAGACCATTGAGCCAGACGCGGTCGAATGCTTGAGAAAAATCTAGAAATATTGCGCTGCAATATTCTCGATGCAAATTGATGAGCTGGGATGATGTTGTGAGCTCCCAGATAAGGAATTATGCGCTTTAGTTGGCATTTTTCAAATAATTTGGACAAGCATGATATGGTCTTTTCCGGGCTTCGGTATCATTATAATTATAGATTTTTTCCATTTAGTTGGGTAATGGCCGAAACTTATGATCCCATTGAAGATTTTACAGATGACCTCAATAGCACAATTATCATTTTTTGTGTTATTAGGTCATCGCCGGGAGCCTTTTTCGGCTTCAGTTCCCTGATGACCTTCGTGATCTCGTTCGGACGAAATGATGCTGGAGTAGATTCCGTTTCAGTTTGGTTTTGCGGTAGTTCAAATGGTAGTTCAAATGGATGTGCAGCAGGGTTCGGCTGGAAAACGCCCTGGAGATGTGAGGCAAAAGTTTCGGCTCTGTCTTTGTCGCTGCGGGCCCAATAACCAGATGATTTTCTAATCGGGGTAATGGTTTTAGTCGGAGAGCTTAAGTTTGGGTGAGCTCTCCATAAGGGATGCTTTGTGCTGGTTGGCGAGAGTTTCTCAATTATCTTAATTGTGCATTTTCGGCATCTTGCTTCAGGGCCCGGCATAGTTTGCGTGTGGCTTCATTAAGACGTTGCTTTGAGCATGGCGATCTATTGTTTTGCCACGCCCGTCGCAGGCGCCTCTTTTCTTGGATAAGCTGTTCAATCTGCTGGTTTGTTTTGAATTTGATTTTTTGCACATCCTTCTGTTGTGGTGTTGAGATCCTGGCTGCAGTCACAAGTACCTCTTCCAGAGCGGAGGTGGAGGAGTCGATGTCTGCTTCAGTATTGAGCTGGGGGGCTAGCTCAATGTGGGAACTCACATACTTTTTGTATTTCATCCAATGTGTTCTGTGCGACGTCAGCCTTTAGGGGCGATCCGTAGTTTCTGGGCTTTGAAGAAGGGTTATCAACAGCGGCGAGTGATCTGAAGAGAGGTCCGGAAGGGCGCTGGCGTTTATTAAATTGCGTGGGATGTTTTTTGTCACCGCGAAGTCAATTAGATCAGGTATCTTTCTGGGGTCTGCTGGCCAATCGGTGGGGCTACCAGGGGAGACGTAGTCCAGTTTATTTCTCACATTGATGAGAGCGTTATACAGTTGTTCTTCCCTTGGGGGTCACGAGGCGGGATCCCCAATGCGTGTGCTTGGCGTTGTAATCTCCTGCAGCTATGAAACGATATCCAAGAGAGTTGTAAAAGTCCATGAATTGGCCTTCAGAGATTGTAAAGCGAGATGGGCAGTAGACAGCAGCAATGCAAAGGTCGCCGTTACCTACCTGGACGTAGCTTGTAAGTAATTTGTTGCAAACCTTTGTTGAAAGTGGTGTTTGATGCGTTCTCTGATAAGGACGCCGTGGGCTTTACCATCTGGATGATCTGTGCGGTGGAAGGTATAACCTCTTATATGGAAGTTTTATCTGCTTGTGAGGTGCGTTTCAACCAGTAGCATGGCGTCGATGTGGTTTTCATTTAGGAATTGTGTTAGTTCAAGTTTATGCCGTGAGACGCCGTTGGCATTCCACGTGGATATACGTAGATTAGACATTGATTATTTCGACTGTTGTGCTACGAGCAACTGTATCACCATATTCTGATTCTGGACGAGCGTTTGCATGGTCGTTTTCATAAATGACATGAGTACAATCATACTTTGTTGCATGGTCACCATCATGGATTCCAGGTTGTTTTGTGGCCGCCCTGGAGCCTGCTGAGCATTTACTGAGTTTGAGGGGAGTGGATTTTGCAAACCTGTCCGTAGGGCTTCGGCGTAGAAGATGCCCGTGGGGGCATTTAGCGGACCAAAAGAAGATCTGGGTGCTTTGGCAAAAAATACATCTGGAGTAGTTTTTGAATTATAATACATATTTTGTGTATTTTGTTGGCGTGTAGCTGTCGCTCTTCGCATGCGACTCTTCAGTTCCTTGTAGACCACACAGCCTCTGTAGTTAGCTGTATGGTTTCCTCCACAGTTTCCACATTTTTTCGTGTTGGGGTCTTCTTTGTTCGCAGGGCAGTGTGCGGAGTTGTGGAAATCTCCACAGACTACGCAGACTGACCGAAGGGTGCGGTATGTCCTTGTATGACCATACTCCTGGTAATTTGTGCATTGCACAGGACCGTTGCGTTTTTGCGGTTCTTCCATGGTGATTCTTCGATGCAGTAAGAACTGCAACTTGCAGATCGGGTGAACTTCATTCTTCTTTAGGGCTTTACTGTCTGGCTCAAGTTGGACTTTGAAAAGTGGTTGCGGCTTTTTGTTTTTGTTGATAATGTTGCTAACATTCTTCGCAAAGAAACCCTTGCCTTTCAGGGCTTCTAGTATCTCAGAGGGGGCGACTTCTGGTTCAATTTCTTTCAGCACAACTTGCAGTCCCTTGCTGCTTTTTAGTTGGTGGGTGTAAAAGTTCTTTTTGGATTCCTGCAGGTAATTAGACACAGCTCAATAGTGTTCTTCTGATTTGGTTTGAACTTTGGTTTCGCAAATGTTCCCTTTAATAATCGGAACAACATGAAAATTTCCGTCCCCGACCACCGCAACAATTTTGTTGACCAGGGCGTTTGAACTTTTCTCCCTAATATAAATAGGTGGGGGCTTTGGCTGTTTTTGAGTCTTCTGCTCCGGCCCTGCTTGGTTATTCTCATCAGCTGCTAGCGGAGAAAATTTGTTGGAGTTGTTTGGGTCGTAGCTTTTGGTGACACGGTTGATCTTAGGCTTGTTACCAACCGTGTTATGTGGGCTAAGCTTACGCTTAATTTGGATGTAGCGATCCATGCCAGTCTGTATCGCCGGAACCGCTTGTTGCTTATCGGAACTCACGGTTTTTGTTACCATTGAATTTGGCGCTGCGGCCGTTGGCACCGATTTTGCAATATGGGTCGTTGGTTTAGTTGTTGTTGTTGCTTTTGTTGCGTTTGCAGAAATTGCAGCACTGCTTGTTGTTGGTACGTCTTCTATCGAAGCCGGTGGTGGTGGGGTTTGGCATTCGTAGCTCCAAGATGTAGGTGTTGGAGTGAGTAGGGCGGGTGAGCAAGAGCGCGCTCTCTTGTCATCGGCGGTCAGTAGAGCCGGGTTTTTTCTGCTTCGATATCGCGAGTTGAGAAGTAAGCTAAACAACCGTTTCTTTGGTTTACAGGGCTTCTACGCTCATTCTTTTGATCGCCGCTCATTATTTAGAGCTTGTCCGAAGAAGTGGAAGAAAAAAAAACTCAAAAGGAACGGCGATAATTATGGCGTTGTAGACCGAAGTGCAGGCAAATAGATGTGGAGAAAATCGGATTTGGATATAGATTTTTACGTTGTCTAATTGCCATGGTGTCGGAAAACTTGGACTAGGAGTTGACAAAAATCGTACGCAGGTTGACCGAAATTTAAATTTCAGACAACTATTGACGACCGGCAATTAGAGACGGGAGGAAACTTTTTACTTATCTTTTTGCGATGGTACCACCTAAGCTGCTGGGAAAAAAAGATTCCAGGACGATGTCCTTATCCGGCTCGAAGGACCATGTTCAGGAGGGGGGTGGCGAGGAAATCCTCCTCAAAAGGATGCAGTAACAAATTTATCCCACGAAGAAGAAAAAGTCGCTGAAGCCATGATGCTCGACCTTGAAATGGGGTCGGAACGCGACCCATCGGGGAATGCGGATCTGATCGAGAGCGGAGTAGTGTCCCAGGAAGTCAACCCATCTCTGGCAGAAATCTCGAGGGAGGTCATCGTCCCATGCTAGATCTTGGAGCCAAATTTCCTGCATGAACATCTTTGCCTGGACGATGAAGGGGGCGAGCCAGCCCGCTGGATCAAATAACTTGGCAATCTGGGATAGGACCTGTCGCTTCGTGAACGATGATCCCGCGGTCAATTCGCGCGGAATGAAAAAGAACTCATCAGACGTCGCTTTCCAACGTACGCCGAGAGTCTTAGCCGTGCTCTCTGCGTCTATCTCGAGGAAATCAGCGCGCAGGAGATGGTCACTTTGGATGTTGGCCAAAATGTCCTTACTATTGGACGTCCATTTCCTCAGTGGGAACCCTGCCGAACCCAGGGCACCCTGGAGCTCACGGATAGCCACCTTCGCTTCGATTTTGGAGTCTGCCCCGGCGAGAACGTCGTCGACGTACATGAAATGACGGATAATCTGACTCGCCTGAGGATACCTTGACTCCTCGTCGTCGGCGAGCTTCTGGAGGACACGGATCGCTAAGAACGGGGCACAATTGACTCCTAAGGTAACCGTCTTCAGCTCGTAGTCGCGGAGTTCCCCATTGGAATTGCGAAACAGGATGCGCTGGAAAGGAGTATGCTGGGGATCTACCCAAATTTGGCGATACATCTTTTCGATGTCGGCATTGAACACAAACATAAAGTACCTCCACTTTAGGATTTGAATCGTGAGGTCGGATTGTAAGAGCGGGCCCGCATATAGAATGTCATTCAGGCTGGTCCCGTTTGCGGAGGGGCTCGAAGCATTAAAAACCACACGGACCTTAGTGGTGGTGCTTTCAGGCTTCAAAACCGCATGATGAGGAAGGTAGTATGTGGCGGAACTGCTCGTCGACGGAACCTCGGCCATGTGACCTAATTCGAGGTATTCTTGGATGACAGCATCATACCGGGCCTTGAGGGGAGGATCCCTCTTTAGGCGCTGCTCGTTACGCAGGAACTGAGCCAGAGCAAAGGATCGCGAAGATGCGAGCTCGGACCCCTTGTGTGCGGGGTCGCGTAAGGGAAGCGTTACCACGTACTTGCCACAGTTGTCTCTTCGTGTAGTTTGGACGAAATTCTTCTCACAGACAGAATCAGACTCTGGGACAATCTGTTTGGACACTTCCTCCACCTCCCAGAATTTGGTAAGGAGCTGGTCTAGGGAGTCGTCGAGGGCGCAGGTAACTCGTGTGGCGAAGGCGGTAACACTGCGGGGGGCCGCTGGAGATACTGGGCCTGTCAACACCCATCCAAAAATGGTCTCCTGGCCAAGAAGGGAGCCGCAAATGTTAGCCTTGGAGTTGCCGAGGAGAATAGACGGAAGAATGTCGGCTCCTATTAGGACATCGATTTGGGAGCTCTCAAAGAACTTGGGATCCGCCAGGGGGATGTCAGGAAGCCCCTTAAGAAGATCTCGTGGGACTGGATACGAGGGCAGACTCCCGGCCAGCTGCGGAAGAACGTAAGCTGCAGTCTCTAACTGCAGCCCGGGTCTGGAGGGCGATCGCATGGAAAACTGGCAGAGCTTCGTGGACTGAGCGGCAACGGTGTGATTCAGGCCCGAGACTTGGGCTTGGATAGTCGTGAACGGAAGTTTGACGAGGTTGAAAAGCCTCTCCGTGATGAATGTCGCCTCGGAACCCGAGTCGATTAAGGCTCGCGCCTGGAAATTGCACCCTAAATGGCAAATGTCAATGAGGGCTGTGCCCAGTAAAACGGCCCTTGAGCCCGAAGCGAAACACACCTGCACATCAGGATGATCCTCAGGAGTGGCCGCGTGTCGAGGCCTGGCTGGCGCAGGTGGACTTGGAGCGGTCGCGAATGGATTACCGTGGTGCAGGAGGGTATGATGGCGACTGTGGCAAGTGAAGCAACTATGGGCACTATTACAGTCCCGCTGTTGGTACCCTCGCGCAAAACAGTTAAGGCATAACTGTTTTCTCTTAATATAGTCGGAGCGACTATTTACGTCCATCTCGAGGAACCGTGGACACACGCGAATCGGATGGTTCTCCCTGGAACAAAGATCACATCCTCTTTGGGCCGGAGCCACTCTGGCCTCGTAGGAGTTGAGCCTGCATGCTGGGGCGTCCGCAGCCGTCGGTCTTGGCGGAATTTGCCCTGCTAGGCCTGATGTCGTCGATCGCTTCCAGAGTGCGATGCCGCTCTGTCAGAAACAAATCTAACTCGTTCCAGGTCGGAATTTCAGCCTTATTGTGTATGGATTGCTCCCACATCGAAAGTGTGATTTTGGAAAGCTTTAAGGAAACCATATACACTAAGAGACAATCCCACGCCTCGATTAGAATGGAGGACATCTCTAAGGCTGTCAGACAACTTTGGACGGTGCCTTGCAGTTCTTTTAGAGCTGCTCCGCTTTCTTGGGGGACTGCTGGAAGGTTGAATAGGATTTTTAACTGGCTGTTGACGAGCAACCGCCGATTTTCGAACCGTTCGGTGAGGCTCTGCCATGCGGAGATGAACCCTTCGTTTGTAAGAGGGGCCTTCGACACAATGGCATGTGCATCGCCACTTGTCTTTGACAACACCGGTGTGAGACGCGAATTCTGGATATAGATCGCCGTAAAAAGGTCTCGGAACGTTGGCCACCGAATATAGTCCCCAGTGAAGACTTCTGTGTCCACTGGTGGCAGACGACAACCCGTAGAAGGGGGTGGTTGACTACTGGCGGAAGCCTGTGTGGGTTGGAAGGCGGCCCTGTCAATTACGTCCTGCAGCTGAAACATACACTTCGAAAACACAGAATAGCAGTAACTATACTTCGATTCTAGCTCTGATGCAATGGTCGGAGGGTCGTCGGATTCGGCAAGGAGGTCGGAGCAGCTTTCATAGCTTTTCTCCACCTTTTCCCACAGGGCCCTAATTTGGTCCCGGTGGATTTGGCACATGCCAGGGGGCAATCTGTCCGTGTCAGGTGCAGGTTAGCCTCGAAGTGGCTAACACGGTCTGTTGTGGCAATAAATTTCTTGAGGGCAATATCTATCGCCTTTTGAGCCATCTTGGACACGGATCGCGTAGATCTGGATGAGGTACTGGGGGCAGTGTCGAGGGCCTCTTGACTTTTTGCCCTTGGAGTGGGAGTGGCCGCCTTTGCCTTTAATTGATCAGGCCGAGGAGATCCGGACTGGGACCCTTCCAGAGTGATTGCTGGAATCAGAGGAGTCTGTTCCTCGTCTCCCGTGGGCATCCTTGAAGTCGAATGGGTCGCGAATCAGTTGGTCGCCGCAGGAAACGGACAAGTCCCGAACTCAATGGTTCGAAAACGTGACGGAAAACAAGTTTTGGAATGGGACTTGGGATCACTTTGGCAAAGGGGCGCAATAGGAACTGCCGGAAGCCGCGGAATTGTATAACTTATGCAGTACAAAATATCCCAGAAAATTCCGCACTCGGAGGGGAGGACAATGTGCTCGCTTACGGTCACACTGCCAGTGGCTGCTGCGGGTGAATTCAAGAATTAAATGCCGGGCTCAGGTTCTGAGAGCCTCGGGCACCACCGAGCAAAAAAAATTGACGAAAACTCGTGAAGGAGGAAATCACTCGAGTAAGGGCGTCAGGCGCCGACTTGGACAAAAATAAATAAAACAACGAACGTCGACCGGAATGTCGAGGAACAAAAAAATTCTGTATTTAGGGGTCTCGGATGAGAAAGTTGTATCCGGCTTTGGTCGGCTCAGAACAGGACTAAACAGTGACCCACGAATGTTTGGTTTCTTCCCGCAATAAATGAATTAATCCACCAATAATTCGAAAAAAATTATTGGCTGCAAATAATTAGTTAATAATTCGGAAAATTATTGGCCGCAAATACTCCACTAAGAATTCGAAAAATTATTGGCCGCAAATAACTTATTAATAATTCGGAAAATTTATTGCGGAGCCGGAAAGGTGGAATTAAAACCTTGGCTTTTGTTTGGAAGAACACGGGCACTGGGTTCTGCCGCCGGCAAAAACAACCCCAATAAAAAACACAGGTTAATTTGGAAAAGGCGGAAAAAAAAACACAGTCGTAATCGCACCCGTGAATTGATTTGCCGTTTTGTCCTAAACGTTTGTTGTTTTGTCGCGGTTTATATATATATATATATTTTAATTTTATTTTAATTTATTTTATTTGAATTTTTTTTAGTTTATTTATTGGTCGTTCCTGTGTAGGAGGCAGAAAATATATTGTATGGGCATGCATGCATATGGAAATATATGTGTATGTGTAAGGCTTGTGATTCACAGTGGAGCTTCGAGAAGTGGACTGTATTTGGATTGGCGGAATAGCACAAATTATGTGGAGAAAAAATTGCACACAAAAAAAATATCGCGGCAGCGGCGAACTGTTCGGCGAACAGGGAACTCCCGAAACAATTACTTTCCGGATGCCGAATATTAATTATGCCTTTATTTTTCTTCACCACACAATTTCACTTTGCCTTTGTGTGTGTACACCGGAGCAACGGAGGAACCGAGAATCGAAAAAAACCAGGAATATGGCGACACACACAAAGCGGAGGCGGATTGAAAATTTCCACGAAACGACGAGAATGGAGGATTGGAAATTCCTCAACTGCCGTTGTGTCAGGAAAACTCGGACTTGGAGTCGACACGGAAAACCTTGCAGCAGAGTGAACGAAATTTATGTTCGGACCACTGCTGAAGATCGGCAGAGAGGGGGGAGACGGAATGCTCGTACTTATCTTGGTGGAGAGAAACGCCAAGAACTGCTGGGGGCGGAGTCGAAAATAATCCGGAGTCCAAAAAAAATCCGGCTCTGTGGACCAAAATGTTGGGGCGGCGCTTCCTTCCTTCGGGAAAAGTGGAGTTTTAGAAGATGGAAAATTCCCACGGCGCAAGCGAAGTAGTGGCGAAGTAGAAATAAAAAACGGGGGCGTCGTAGGGAACTTCACACGTAGTCGATCAGCTTTATTTCGCTGCATACATGGAACTAATTCTAAGCTTAAGCAAACGGCTGCGCTCCCGCCCGCTTACTTCGCTAAGCGAGAGCGAGAGAGCGGCAGCGGCCGATCCAAGTGTTCGGCAGCGCAGCCCGAGGCCCGCGCTCGAGAGTGCGAAAGCGCTCAGCGCTGCGGGAGAGCGAGCGCGGGAGAGCAAGAGGGCGAGAGCAGCCCGAGGCCCGCGCTCGAGAGTGCGAAAGCGCTCAGCGCTGCGGGTGAGCGAGCGCGGGAGAGGAAGAGGGGCGCGAGCGGAAAGCTCAGCCGGCAGCGGTGGTACAATGGGCCGCGTACCTAAACACATATGTAATTGGATAAGCATGCAAAATATGTAGGGATGAGTTGTCTTTATTTTGTACAGTGGAAACCCGATAACGGAACTGCTGAAGGCGTACAAAAAATATTTTGGAGACAGAAAATATATTTATATATGGGCATGCATAACACATACAGTAAAGCGTCGAGGAGTGGACTGCATTATTTGAATTTGAAGAAACAGTTTCCAGAAAATATCGTGGCCGCGGGAAAATCTAGTGAACGAAAATATGTTGCCGAATGCGGCAACACGAACTTTTCACTGTTCAATTTTCATTATTATTCATTCAGGCCTGCTCCGGTAATCGTAAAATTTTTTTGATTTCGTTTTGGGCGAAAACGAACCGTTTTCGTTTTTAGCTGCTCCGGTTTTCGGCAAATTTCTGCTATCGGAATCTTTCGTTTTCTCATCGTTTCTCACTGCTCAAGCAGCTAACTTGTGTTTTTGGTAATAAGCAAACAACGTAAAGTACTGCCTATTATATTTACAATTGCCCTTTTTATAAGCCAGAAAAAGGCAGAAAATGCTAGAGTTAAGTAAATCTAGGCATTTAAGATGCTGCCACACTATTCACTGTTTTATTTCCGGTGGTCTCAAATAATTATTTGGTCAATTTCGACCATTTAAGTAATCACATTAAATAGCATTATTTATAAACAACCATTTATATTTTATAAGTATTTTTAACTGGCTGTTTCGTTTAAACAACAATATGGCAACCTTGGCGATAACTTTTTGCGGTGAACTTATCGACCTATCGCCAAAACGAAAAAACTGGTGAACACGGCAAAAATTTTGTTGTCAAATCTGAGGTGGGGTCAAAAATAAATTTTTTATAAAATAACTACGTGCCAGAATGATCATGTGTATTTTTATCCTTTTGTAAATAAGATCTGATTTCATATAAAAAAAGCCATTTACTTTTCATTCCGGCTAGAAAAAGGTGCCCTTTTTTCAAATCGAAAAAATCTTTCGTTTTCGATTACCAAAGCACGAATGCTAACAAATATAGGTCGATGCTAACATAAACAACTAAACCAAAGGGGAGATTCGCTCCAAAAAAGCCCACGCCACTACGCCCTACGTAAAATCTTTAAAGCTTGGCTTTTGGCAAGTCTGACATACTTGCATGCCAAACAACTGGTTAAAACCAACAAAAAGAACTATTGCCGATTTTCGGGGTTTTTTGTTGCCTTTACATCGAAGCTTACGATTCTCAACGGGTCTAAGCGTAGATTATAAGTAAAGTACCAAAAAAATTAGCAATAGTTAGCAAGTGGTCTGATGAGTTGGGTAGCGCCAACGAAACGATCGTCACCACAGCGCTACTTGTCTATTGACAAGTTATTTTTGTTGTTTTTAGCTACAGTCGGAGCCTTTGATTTTTATAAAATCGAAGCCGACTGAGACCTCAAGTCTGCAATTACGAATATTTTTATTATTTTTTTTTGTAATTCATTGTTCGGCTGAAGATTGAGGATGTCAATTACCACTCTAAGTAAATGACCAACCAACTCGCGAAGTAATGCGCGCCGATGTACGGCCGACTATAGGGACGTATATATGTATGTACGGAGAAATGTATAACGGGTCCGAAGAAGTTTTTTTTTTTTTTTTTATTAGGCTTTGCTATTATTTATTGAATCTTCTCATTTATGAGATTAACAATAAGTGTATCAGTCTTACAATACTATCTAACTAGTAGTCATGAGACTGGTACAGAGTAAATGGCCCTGACTAATTATGGCTGGGTTGGATGGTCGTTACGTAGTAGGCGGCTTCTTCTGGAAACTCGTATCCAGTCCCTTGCTAGAGGATTTGGATGGGCGGAGAGTTTTTCCTTGTAGGACGCTTTTTGTTTTTCTATTTCGTTCTTAACTGCAGGAATGCCGAGATCCCTGTTGATATGTTCATTGCGAATATACCATGATGCCCCAGTGATAGTCCTCAGGATTTTTGATTGGGCGCGCTGTATGATGTCTAGACGCGTTCCCCCAAAGCTGGGAGCCATACGTCCATATTGGCTTCAGTGTGTAGTTGTAGAGCAGAACCTTGTAGTCCAGACACAGGGGCGATCGGGAGTTTATGAGCCAGTGGAGGCTGCTGACTTTTATTTTTAGATGAATTTTCTTGCATTCAATGTGTCTTCGCCATGTTAGGCGTCTGTCCTGGTGGACTCCTAGGTACGTTACCACGTTGATTTCGGGGATCTGCGTGCTGTTCAGGTAGAGCGGAGGGCATGTTTGTCTGTTGAGAGTGAATATCTAGAAATATTGCGCTGCAATATTCTCGATGCAAATTGATGAGCTGGGATGATGTTGTGAGCTCCCAGATAAGGAATTATGCGCTTTAGTTGGCATTTTTCAAATAATTTGGACAAGCATGATATGGTCTTTTCCGGGCTTCGGTATCATTATAATTATAGATTTTTTCCATTTAGTTGGGTAATGGCCGAAACTTATGATCCCATTGAAGATTTTACAGATGACCTCAATAGCACAATTATCATTTTTTGTGTTATTAGGTCATCGCCGGGAGCCTTTTTCGGCTTCAGTTCCCTGATGACCTTCGTGATCTCGTTCGGACGAAATGATGCTGGAGTAGATTCCGTTTCAGTTTGGTTTTGCGGTAGTTCAAATGGTAGTTCAAATGGATGTGCAGCAGGGTTCGGCTGGAAAACGCCCTGGAGATGTGAGGCAAAAGTTTCGGCTCTGTCTTTGTCGCTGCGGGCCCAATAACCAGATGATTTTCTAATCGGGGTAATGGTTTTAGTCGGAGAGCTTAAGTTTGGGTGAGCTCTCCATAAGGGATGCTTTGTGCTGGTTGGCGAGAGTTTCTCAATTATCTTAATTGTGCATTTTCGGCATCTTGCTTCAGGGCCCGGCATAGTTTGCGTGTGGCTTCATTAAGACGTTGCTTTGAGCATGGCGATCTATTGTTTTGCCACGCCCGTCGCAGGCGCCTCTTTTCTTGGATAAGCTGTTCAATCTGCTGGTTTGTTTTGAATTTGATTTTTTGCACATCCTTCTGTTGTGGTGTTGAGATCCTGGCTGCAGTCACAAGTACCTCTTCCAGAGCGGAGGTGGAGGAGTCGATGTCTGCTTCAGTATTGAGCTGGGGGCTAGCTCAATGTGGGAACTCACATACTTTTTGTATTTCATCCAATTGGTTCTGTGCGACGTCAGCCTTTAGGGGCGATCCGTAGTTTCTGGGCTTTGAAGAAGGGTTATCAACAGCGGCGAGTGATCTGAAGAGAGGTCCGGAAGGGCGCTGGCGTTTATTAAATTGCGTGGGATGTTTTTTGTCACCGCGAAGTCAATTAGATCAGGTATCTTTCTGGGGTCTGCTGGCCAATCGGTGGGGCTACCAGGGGAGACGTAGTCCAGTTTATTTCTCACATTGATGAGAGCGTTATACAGTTGTTCTTCCCTTGGGGGTCACGAGGCGGGATCCCCAATGCGTGTGCTTGGCGTTGTAATCTCCTGCAGCTATGAAACGATATCCAAGAGAGTTGTAAAAGTCCATGAATTGACCTTCAGAGATTGTAAAGCGAGATGGGCAGTAGACAGCAGCAATGCAAAGGTCGCCGTTACCTACCTGGACGTAGCTTGTAAGTAATTTGTTGCAAACCTTTGTTGAAAGTGGTGTTTGATGCGTTCTCTGATAAGGACGCCGTGGGCTTTACCATCTGGATGATCTGTGCGGTGGAAGGTATAACCTCTTATATGGAAGTTGTATCTGCTTGTGAGGTGCGTTTCAACCAGTAGCATGGCGTCGATGTGGTTTTCATTTAGGAATTGTGTTAGTTCAAGTTTATGCCGTGAGACGCCGTTGGCATTCCACGTGGATATACGTAGATTAGACATTGATTATTTCGACTGTTGTGCTACGAGCAACTGTATCACCATATTCTGATTCTGGACGAGCGTTTGCATGGTCGTTTTCATAAATGACATGAGTACAATCATACTTTGTTGCATGGTCACCATCATGGATTCCAGGTTGTTTTGTGGCTGCCCTGGAGCCTGCTGAGCATTTACTGAGTTTGAGGGGAGTGGATTTTGCAAACCTGTCCGTAGGGCTTCGGCGTAGAAGATGCCCGTGGGGGCATTTAGCGGACCAAAAGAAGATCTGGGTGCTTTGGCAAAAAATACATCTGGAGTAGTTTTTGAATTATAATACACATTTTGTGTATTTTGTTGGCGTGTAGCTGTCGCTCTTCGCATGCGACTCTTCAGCTCCTTGTAGACCACACAGCCTCTGTAGTTAGCTGTATGGTTTCCTCCACAGTTTCCACATTTTTTCGTGTTGGGGTCTTCTTTGTTCGCAGGGCAGTGTGCGGAGTTGTGGAAATCTCCACAGACTACGCAGACTGACCGAAGGGTGGAGTATGTCCTTGTATGACCATACTCCTGGTAATTTGTGCATTGCACAGGACCGTTGCGTTTTTGCGGTTCTTCCATGGTGATTCTTCGATGCAGTAAGAGCTGCAACTTGCAGATCGGGTGAACTTCATTCTTCTTTAGGGCTTTACTGTCTGGCTCAAGTTGGACTTTGAAAAGTGGTTGCGGCTTTTTGTTTTTGTTGATAATGTTGCTAACTGTTCACGCCAGAAAGGCGCTCAATTTCGGGAGGCAATGTGATCCCGAACGCTCTCCTTTTCTCTCCCTCTTCCTCCGGACTTCCAGTCCTAGAGCTTCCAATCCGCTCTCCCTAGCAGTAGCTTTTTTTTGTATGTTGAGTACCAATTTACCTACGACTAAATAAATATCCCTACGCACGTCGCGTAAAACCCCGACAAGTCTTCGTGTTATTATTTATCGAGTGCATTTCAGCTTAAAGCCGCCCCCCTCCAACATTTGGTCCTTCGAGCCGGATTTTTCGTCGCATCTACCAGCAGCTCCGGTGGCTTTAAAACCGCACAAGATAAGTTCAAATATATTATTGCTGCCGGTCATACAGTTAGGTTTTGCGAAGCTCAATTCGTCTTAATCTCTCTGTATGATTATTGTCTAAATCCAAGTCCGATTAATCCGACACTACGGCAGCATAAGAAGTTCCAATTCCAAATCCAAAATATTCGTTTTCTACATTTTTCAATATCTGTGCCGAAATCCAAATTGTGTGTGTAAATAAGTGCAATAGCCACAGTGAGAATTTATTTCCAATAGTTCTCAATTCCTCTTCAATAACTGTGTTTCCGCTAGCATTTATTTACATTTACATACATATTTAATACAGTCCACTCCACAAGACTACAATCGCTGTCAACATTGACATTTCCCTAATTCGAGAAATTATATCCAAATAATTTCTATACTAGATCTACGGGTTCCAAAATTCATAAAGTGTTTGTTTCAATAAATGCCTAAGCCACAGTGAAACTTTCAGTTCCGAATTGTTCTAAATTCCTTTATGTTCGCTGTGTTCCGCTTGCATTTATTTACATTTATATAGGTACGTACGTACATATATTTTGCAATACAGTCCGCACTACTGATCTTCAACTACTTCTACTTCTGAGTATATGTATAAAAATCTAAAAAAAAAAAAAACATAATATATAATTACAGTCCACAGCTCCTATAAATAAATATATTCACCGCAACGCCAACTTCATTTGTATATTTATCTATTTACTCCCTTGCTCTATCCTGAGCTGAACTTCACCTAATTAAATATACATATGTACATATGTACATACATAATCGTCTGCAAGTCGACGCTCCAATATTTGGCAATTTTTTCCGCCTCTCCTTATCTCCGCTATTTTGCACTTGCATACGACAAGTGCACAAATAGACATACATACGTATTGGTTCCGAAATACAGCACCGGTCAATCACATAAGTCCAGATAAATAAAATAATTTGTAAATTATTTTATATTAAAATTCCAACTAACTAATTAAGTTAGTAATCCAAGTGCGCTTCCGTATCCGCATTAGTGTGACCGTATTTTCGCTGCTGACCGGAATTATTGAATTAATTCAAATATTCCCGATTTAAATTCCATACGGGAAAACTACGATTTTCCAAAATTAATTATATATAATAATTATTACGACTCCGATTGGTTCCTAAATTCCCAATCAAACTTCGACACATAAATTTTAATATATATTTATAGTACATTTTTGTAAAAAAAAAAAAATCCAAATGGGTCCTTCAATTTCAAACAAATTTACTTTGATCTGTGACCGTCTGAGTCACTTCGAGTCCAGAGCCTGCAATCCAGCAGCACCCACTCCATCCAAGTACTCTTGTCAAATCCATCTCGACCAAGTCCGCGCGCTATGGGACAAGGTCGAGACAGAGTACGAAGCTTGTTCAGAGCTAATTTCAGTTGGTTTAGAGGGCGCTGCAGACACCTTGCCTACTCTTAAGGCAAAATACGACGACACCTATTCCATTTATGAACGGTGTGCCGCCAAGTTCATGGAACAGATCGATACGATCTCTGCTAAAGCAGCTCCAGTCCAACCTCCTGCGCCCCAAAATTCCTTTCCGTCTGGCTGTCGGCTTCCTCCGTGCGAAACGGAAGTGTTCTCGGGCGATTATCTTCGCTGGCCGACTTTCCGAGACCTTTTCACAGCGGTCTATATCGACAATCCTACGCTGACCCCTGTAGAAAAGTTGTTCTATTTAAATGCCAAGACGAGTGGTGAAGCTCATTCCATAGTTTCGAATTCGCCACTGACCAACGACGGTTTCCGCTCAGCATGGGAAAACCTATCTGAGCGTTTCGAAAATAAACGCGCGTTGGTGAACAGCCAACTGAAGAAATTACTAAACATACAATCCATTGAACGCGAATCCTCGGCAGCCTTGAAGGAGCTGCAGAATACAATTCAAAATTGCCTCACATCCCTAACTCTGTCCGGCCTTCCTACGGATAAATGGGATTGTCTATTGGTTTATTTGTGTTCCACGAAGCATCCAAAGCTGACGCTCTCATTATGGGAGCAGTCCTTACCAAATAAAACCGAAATTCCGACGTGGCTAGAATTAGATTCTTTCCTTACTGAGCGCCATAGAACTCTGGAATCTATAAATTCTATTCAACCTCCTACGATACGCCTCAGTCCGTCCAACCCGACAAAATCCATCGTGGCACCGCGAGTACTAAAATCCTTTAGTACGCGGATTGTTCACTTATCCAAAAGATGCGATTTGTGTTCTGCAGAGAACCATCCAGTGCGTAAATGTCCACGCTTCCTCCAAATGACGATAGAAGATCGTACTTCATACATTGAGAAAAAGCAGTTGTGCTTAAATTGCTTTGCAAGCGGTCATCCACTCCGTAATTGCACAAGCGCCCACAGCTGTCTTACTTGTCACGGTCGGCATCACACATTGTTGCATCCAAGCAACACTTCATCCAGTGTTCCGAATCCTCGTGATGACGCACCATAAATTCCTGCACCCATCCAAAGAATTTCCTCGTTCTCCACACGAGTGACCACTTCTGCCGATTCCAATTACTGGGTTCCGTACGACGATAGCAAGAGCAGACGTTCCCGAGGTATTTTATCCTACCAATGCCGAGTCTGCCAAGGGAACCATCCTCTTCGGAAATGCCACCGGTTTCTGCGCCTTAGCGCTGAGAAACGGCTCCAGGCAGTCATCGAAAAGAAGTACTGCGTCAACTGCCTGGCCCACCACCATTCCGGGGGATCGTGTCGTAGTAAAGACCGATGCCAGTCGTGTGGACAGGATCACCACACTCTTCTCCATACCAACGAACGCTCAGCGTTATCCTACGCTTTCCAGAGCTAATACTTCCTGGTACTTTTGCTGCGTATCCTCGCAAGGGGGGGGGAGAATGTTCACGCCAGAAAGGCGCTCAATTTCGGGAGGCAATGTGATCCCGAACGCTCTCCTTTTCTCTCCCTCTTCCTCCGGACTTCCAGTCCTAGAGCTTCCAATCCGCTCTCCCTAGCAGTAGCTTTTTTTTGTATGTTAAGTACCAATTTACCTACGACTAAATAAATATCCCGACGCACGTCGCGTAAAACCCCGACAAGTCTACGTGTTATTATTTATCGAGTGCATTTCAGCTTAAAGCCGCCCCCCTCCAACACTAACATTCTTCGCAAAGAAACCCTTGCCTTTCAGGGCTTCTAGTATCTCAGAGGGGGCGACTTCTGGTTCAATTTCTTTCAGCACAACTTGCAGTCCCTTGCTGCTTTTTAGTTGGTGGGTGTAAAAGTTCTTTTTGGATTCCTGCAGGTAATTAGACACAGCTCAATAGTGTTCTTCTGATTTGGTTTGAACTTTGGTTTCGCAAATGTTCCCTTTAATAATGGTCGTCCCCGACCACCGCAACAATTTTGTTGACCAGGGCGTTTGAACTTTTCTCCCTAATATAAATAGGTGGGGGCTTTGGCTGTTTTTGAGTCTTCTGCTCCGGCCCTGCTTGGTTATTCTCATCAGCTGCTAGCGGAGAAAATTTGTTGGAGTTGTTTGGGTCGTAGCTTTTGGTGACACGGTTGATCTTAGGCTTGTTACCAACCGTGTTATGTGGGCTAAGCTTACGCTTAATTTGGATGTAGCGATCCATGCCAGTCTGTATCGCCGGAACCGCTTGTTGCTTATCGGAACTCACGGTTTTTGTTACCATTGAATTTGGCGCTGCGGCCGTTGGCACCGATTTTGCAATATGGGTCGTTGGTTTAGTTGTTGTTGTTGCTTTTGTTGCGTTTGCAGAAATTGCAGCACTGCTTGTTGTTGGTACGTCTTCTATCGAAGCCGGTGGTGGTGGGGTTTGGCATTCGTAGCTCCAAGATGTAGGTGTTGGAGTGAGTAGGGCGGGTGAGCAAGAGCGCGCTCTCTTGTCATCAGCGGTCAGTAGAGCCGGGTTTTTTCTGCTTCGATATCGCGAGTTGAGAAGTAAGCTAAACAACCGTTTCTTTGGTTTACAGGGCTTCTACGCTCATTCTTTTGATCGCCGCTCATTATTTAGAACTTGTCCGAAGAAGTGGAAGAAAAAAAAACCCAAAAGGAACGGCGATAATTATGGCGTTGTAGACCGAAGTGCAGGCAAATAGATGTGGAGAAAATCGGATTTGGATATAGATTTTTACGTTGTCTAATTGCCATGGTGTCGGAAAACTTGGACTAGGAGTTGACAAAAATCGTACGCAGGTTGACCGAAATTTAAATTTCAGACAACTATTGACGACCGGCAATTAGAGACGGGAGGAAACTTTTTACTTATCTTTTTGCGATGGTACCACCTAAGCTGCTGGGAAAAAAGGATTCCAGGACGATGTCCTTATCCGGCTCGAAGGACCATGTTCAGGAGGGGGGTGGCCAGGAAATCCTCCTCAAAAGGATGCAGTAACAAATTTATCCCACGAAGAAGAAAAAGTCCAGAAAATTGACTGAACTAAACTTAGCCTAAGGGCCCGCTGCCGACCGAGAAGCCCAGCTTAACAGAGCGAGAGCGGGAGAACCAGGAATTGGCGCGGAGCAGCCGTCTCTGAGCTCGCCCAGCAGCGAGCGACGATCGGGAACAAGGGTGCGTGCGATCGGGAATACCGAGGAGCGGAGAGCGGGCGAGCATTGCTAAGCTGGGAGCGCTTGAGCTTTTGGACGCTCGGTGGGCAGAGGCGGAACAGGGGCCTCCCGGCGTGAATACCTTCTATACTAAAAACTTTAATACTTGTAGAGTTAGCTCGTGGTGTAGCACCGTAGTCTAATTTTGCATGCGTTTTTATTTATTTATCTTATTTATTTAGTTATAGTTATAGTTATATATAGTTACATTATATTGTAAGGAAGTTCGACGGCTGGGGTAAGCCTCAGTCACGTCCAAGGTCCTCTTTAACAGAAAAATTTGTAAAGATGTGGGACAAAGTGTTTTGACGGACGGCAAACTGACATGAGCTGGTAATGGTCAGTTACCGGGATACGCAGCCAGAAAAATGGCTGATTCGGTCTCTGCAATAGAGCGAAATATGCGTCGGAGCGCGTTTTGGGTCGGGCCCATAGCAATCGCTAGAAGGAGACTGAAAGAGGGGTCGATTTTGGGGACCACCGTTTCCTAGGGCAGAGTTTATGGCCTAAGATCTAGGCATTTTTGGGCAAATATTCTACGAAATTCATGGCCAGCGTGGCGGTGGGTCGTTCCCTCGCGAGCTGGACTCGATCGGAGTCGAAGATTTTACTTGAGAAAGCTTTTCTGGAATTTATTTAATTTTTCTCAATTCTAAATTTCTCTGCATTTTATTTTTTCCCCACTGAGGGCAGCATACGGCCTCTCGGAAGTGGCGATCAGTGATTAACTCCTCCGCGAGAGCACAAAAATATATATATTAAATAAGATTTTACTTATATCTCATTATTAAATTTCGGAGTAAAATTTCTCCCAGTGTAGGCGAAACTCAGCCTTTCCCGCGAGCACCAAAGAAGAAAATTTATATTTATGAGAGCTTTCTTGAATTTATTTAATTTCTCCTCATTTTAAATTTATCTGCGTTTATTTTTCTCAGTGTGGGCCGTGGTTAGATAATCCGCGAGAGCAGGAATATATTTTTGAATAAAATTTACTTAGGTCTCATTATAAAAGTTCGGAGGAGAAATTTCCCCCAGTGTAGGCCATCCCCCGCAAGCACCAAAGGAAAATTATAAATACATCCGAGTTTATGTTTAATTAGTTTTCAGTTTCATTATTTATTTATTTTTACTTGAGTTGTATTTTCTTCAAAAGGTTTATTTTTCAGTTTTCATTGGGTTTTATTTTTATTTAAATCAAGTTGTATTTTTCCAAAATTTCTCTCTTTTAGTTTTCGTTTTGGTTTTATTTGAATAATAAAGTTTGCAGGGAATTTTAACAAAAAAAATATGGTTAGATGTCGGGGCATTATTTCTAGCCTACTCTAGCGAAAACCGCATCCTGGCCATCGAGAAATTTCTATTTACACCGGTACCCGCTGGCCAAAATGCGATCCTCCCTATACACTCACCCGTCTCCGTATTTCCGCACACACACACGTGCCTGCCGGTGGCTGCTGCTTCCGCCACGTCCTCGCCGTCCGCTTCCAAAAGAATTTTTCCTCCTTGGCCGTCGAGAAAAATCAAACTCCGCTGCACTTCACTGGCTGCCTCACGATCGTTGGGCACTTGGTATAAATTGTCACTGTCAATCGGCACTTTTTCTGCACTCGTTGGTCGCAAGAAAAAAATATAACTCCGTCGCTTGAAAAAAAAAACACTCCCGTTTTGGCTTCGCTGTGAAAAGAACTCCGTCGTCCGCTCGCACGTCTCTTCGATGTCGTCGCCTCCGCAAAAGTAAATCAGACCACGCGGCTTTGCCAAATTTTCGGCCGCGCCGGTAATTTTTCGTTGCTCATTGCATTGCGGTGCATCAGCTTCCCTCTCGCTCTCTCCTGTTGGCGCGTGCCAATTTTCGGGGGTTGCTTTGCGCTCGATCGTATGCTCGCTCTCTGTTGCTCCCATACGGCGCTAACTCCGTGGCCACTTATTCGTGGTGAATAGCTCTCTCTGCTCTCCGCGTGTAGATGTGTGTGTGTGTGTGTGCGGGGTCTAGAGATGTGAGAACGGGGAACCAAAGATAACTACAAACTCTTTTCTATGCTTAACTTTTGTACAGCTTATAAATGACTATATTATTATATTAAAATATACGTTGCCCATTTTATAAAGAATGTATACGAAAATGATTATATCTACAATGAATTATTTATACAAAGCTTAAGGTTACAAAAGGAGAAGTGAATAAAGTATTTTACAAGAGATTATTTAAATATTGACAAAGAGAATAATTGGGCGTTTGCCGGTTTGTTTTTGTTGTTTTTTTTCGCTGCTCGCTGCGGTGGCTCTCCATGAGCGTTGGCGGCGGTTGTTTTGCCGTCGGCTGTTGTTGTTGTCGCTGCCGGCTCCTGATCGCCGTTGTTGTTGGCTTGGTGAGCTGTTGATGACGTGGCCGTTGTTGATGACGTAGCTGCGGTTGTTTTTGCTGGCTACGGGCGCGAAGTATTGTTTTCGCTGGTCGCGCTGGCCGTTGCCATTGCCGCTGCTGTTGGCCGCTGTTCTGGCCGGTTTTGTTGTGGCCGGCGTTGATGACGTCGACGGCCGGTGTTGTGGCCGTTTTGTCGATGACGTCGACGTTGGTGACGTGGCGGCCGTCGTTGTTGTTGACGGCGAGAGCGCGCTGTTGTTGTGGCCGCTGTTCTGGCCGTTTTGTTGTGGCCGGCGTTGATGACGTCGACGGCCGGTGTTGTGGCCGTTTTGTCGATGACGTCGACGTTGGTGACGTGGCGGCCGTCGTTGTTGTTGACGGCGAGAGCGCGCTGTTGTTGTGGCCGCTGCTCGGGCCGGTGTTGAGGCCGCTGGCCGCTGTTTTCTGACGTCGCTGTTGATGACGTGGCCGTTGTTCTGGCTGATGTTGTTGCCGTCGGCTGCTGGCGCGGGTGGCCGGTGTTAAGGCTGATGTTGGTGCCGCCGCCAGTATTGGTGGGGAGTCAGACGACTCCTCACATCCTCCCCTTACTTCGGGGTGCGCTGAGAGATGGTGACCACGTTCCCCTTGCTGAAATGGACCCTGAATTCCACTGGGCCCGCGTAGTACAGGAATTTCCTGCTCACTCGCCTGTTCGCTGCCTCCTGTGGTTGGACGCGCTCGACCACAGAGCGTGGGATCCGTCCTCCCGGGATCCGGATACGCCAATGTCGTGGCGGCAGGACCCAGTCCTCATCGGCAGTGGGATACTCCTCCCTCTCCTCGGCTGCGGGGGTGGCAGGCGGACCCTTGCTCGGCACCGGTGTAGGGCGGTTGCGTTGTTCAGCTCGCTCTCGGCGGGCCTTAGCGAGACAGTCCTTATCGTACTGCACAAACCAGGGATCGGGGGGCAGCTCGCTCGCGCTGCGCTTGGGTTTCGGCTTTGGCTTCAGGCCGCATATCACCCCGGACGCGGAGAAAATGGTGCGTCGGGCAACGTCGGCCGGGTCGAAGTCCGACATGCTGCTGGCCCGCCGGTGTCTCTCGTAGGTGGGGCCCACGTCGTCGTCCTCCTGGCTGCCGTCGGCGTCGGCTGCGCTCCCGTTGCTGCCCTTGCTGCTAGGGCCTGTGGCGACTACGTCGTTGTTGTCGCTGCTCCCGTCCGGTCGACCGTGGCGGTTCTCCTCGGGTGTCGCCGACCTCGAGGTCCCCACGGCCGACGCGAACACCACCCGGCGACGTGCGACTGGCACCCTGTTGGGCACCGCCGCGGCTGCGCCGGCGTGGCTAACTGCGCGCTGGAGATCGGGCAGTGGTCTACGGCCCGCTAAAATCTCGTCAGCGTGCTCCATCGCCTCGCTGAAGGCCTCCCAATCGATGTCCTTGGGCAGGAATCCCTCGGCTGGATATCCCAGCACCACGTCATCCGTGCGGGGGACTTCCACGGTGGCCGCGGCTGATGTCGCTGCGCGCCACAAACGGCCAGGCTTGTTCGATGCCATTGTCTCTGTAGAGGGAGAAAAACAAAGGTTTATTAGCTCGCGGTTGTGATGATTACTAACTAAGGTTTTAAGGAAAGTTAGTAATAAGGGCAAAGATTCGCTGTGCTGGCACTGGGAGCGTTGAGTTTCCACTAGGGAAAGTGGGACGTTGGGAAGGCGCACCCTCCAGCAAGTGGCCCCACTGACTCAATTGTTGGCTCCTGTATCAGTGTTCCTAGGTGGCTCTTGCCTCGGCCGGATCGAGCGTGACTCGTCGGCTTCTTTGGAGCAAGTTGGTTGCTGTTTTGCCGTCTTCATACGGACTTCCGCGACTGCTGCTGCGTGGCTGTCGCCGTGTGTTCTCCCGCGGTCCACGGGTATCCTTGTCTTCTGCGTCTCTGCTGCTGCTGTTCCGCTGCTCAGGGGTTTAGCGCTCCTCGATCGCTAAACTTGCTCCGTAATCGGTGTGTCTTCTACGTGGTCCAGTCTGCTGGGCACCAGATTCTGTGTTTCTGGCTCGTTGACTGCTTCCTTCAAGTCTCCAAGGGCTGCTGTTCGACGTTGCCGGCTGTGAAGATGCTGCAAGCGCACTATGGTGGGAGAGAAAAATTTGATTACTTTGTAAGGGCCTTCATATTTGGGAGCGAGCTTGGCGGCAAAGTTATCCGCCGCCTTAGACAAATGATGCTGCTTTACAAAGACCAGTGATCCTATGGTTGGCCTCCATGATCGTCGTCTGAGATCATAATGCTTGCGCTGTTCCAACGACGCCCGTTGAGTGTTCTCTCGAACCACCTTGAAAATATCCCGCAGCAATTCCGCCTTTGCTTCTGGTGAATGTGGCGCTTGGCTTGGCCCTGGAGTCACTTCATCATACAAGGCTCCTGGGAGTCGTGGCTCTCGGCCTTGAACGATGAACGCCGGACTAAATCCGGTGGAGTCGGAGACGCTGCTATTTATCGCCAGGTTCAACTCGGGCAGGAGTTCGTCCCAAGTCGTCAGCTTGTCCTCGATATACTGGGCGACCATTGTTTTAATGGTTCGATTGGCCCTCTCTGTCGGGTTCTGCTGCGGGGTATATGGCGCTGTGTACTGGATCTCCATCCCTGCCTGTTTACAAAAGGATTTAAATGAACGACTCGTAAACTGTGTCCCATTGTCACAGACAAAAGTGCGAGGAACTCCGAAGTGATTTAAAATCCTCTCCCTAAAGGATTTTTCGAGATGTGCTGAGGTGGCTTTTCTAAGTGGGACCAGCTCGACCCACTTCGAGAACGCGTCGAAAAATACGAGCAACATTGTATTTCCACCTTTTGATCGCGGAAGAGGCCCAATAAAATCGGCGCAGACAGTATCGAATGGCTCACTCACCTGCCTGGTAAACATTTTACCCGCTGGCTTGGCTTGACTAACTTTGAATAGCTGACAAGTGTCGCACTTGCGAACGTACCTGGAAATATCGCGAAAGAGGCCCGGCCAGTAGTATCTCTGGGCGATCCGGGCGGTTGTCTTCCTGATTCCGAGGTGTCCTGCCGTGGGCTGGTCATGACATTCCGCCAGTACTCGCTGTCGGTGTTCCTTGGCCACACACAGTTTCCATGGCACGGAGTCTTCGTCGTCGGGTCGAGATCCGATGTGTCTATACAGCTGCTGGTTCTCATATACATAGTCCGGGTAATCCTCAGGTCTGTCCTGTACAAGCTTCACCATCCGCTGGTACCATGTACTCTCCGGCTTATCCTCCTGGATCATCTGTAGTACTTCTAAAGGCTGTCGAGAAAGTGCGTCAGCGACGACGTTCTGGCTCCCGCGTCTATAGGTGACATCGAACTGATACTGCTGGAGCTCTAGCGCCCAGCGCGCTACGCGGCCGGTGGGATTCTCAATCGAGTTGAGCCACTTCAGAGCGAGATGATCGGTTATCACCTCAAATCGATATCCTTCCAAGTAACATCTGAGCTTCCTGATGGCCCATATGATAGCCAGACACTCCTTTTCCGTGGCGGAATAGTTCTCCTCTGCAGCGATGAGGCGTCTGCTGGCAAATGCGATGACTCGTTCTTCCCCTTGGATTGTCTGGGTTAACACTGCTCCGAGGCCGATGTCGCTGGCGTCCGTTTGTAACACGAACTTCTCGTTGAAATCAGGGCAGGCCAGAACCGGTGCCTCCGTCAGTTTACTCTTCAGGTCATCGAACGCATCCTGCTGCTCCTTCTCCCATTGCCACTTCTTGCCCTTCTTGAGCAGTAGAGACATGGGCTGCACGACGCTAGCAAAGTTTGGTACGAATCGCCGATACCAAGACGCGATACCCAGACATCTCCTTAGCTCCTTGCACGTGGTCGGTGGGCTCAGTTGCCGTACTGCTGAGATCTTCTCGGGGTCGGTGTGAATTCCCTCCTCGCTGATAACATGTCCCAAGTATACCAGGCTGCGCTTAAAGAAGCTGCACTTCTTTGCGTTGAGGCGAAGGTTCGCCTTCCGTAGCCGCCGGAATACTTCCTGTAGATGCTGTACATGCTCTTCCAGAGTGCGTCCGATGATGATGATATCATCTAAGTACGCAAACGCGTTGGGCTCCATGTCCGGTCCTATGACGCTGTCGAGCGCCCGCTGGAATGTGGCTGGTGCTGAGTGGAGGCCAAACGGCATCACTTTCCAGTGGTACAGGCCCCTCCCGGGGACCGTAAAGGCAGTGCATTCGCGACTAGACTCGGCTACAGGAATTTGCCAATATCCGCTCTTCAGATCGAGCGTCGATATATATTTGGCATGGCGCAGGCGTTCCAAGATGTGGGTTATCCTTGGCAGCGGGTATGCATCTGGAATGGAGTGAGCATTTAATTGGCGAAAATCCACGCAAAGTCGCATCTCTCCGGACTTCTTGCCCACGAGTACGATCGGGGCGCTGTGGGGACTCCGTGAGGGCTCTATACAGTCGTTGCGCAGCAGCTCATCGATCTGCTCATCAATAATCCTCTGCATCGCGGGATTCTTCGGAAAGTATCTCTGTTTGATGGGCTTGTCATCCCGCATCGTGATCGTGTGTTCCGCGATATTCGACACTCCTGTCAATCCGTCGAATTTAGCCAATTCCTCCTGTAGAAACCGGTTCACCCATGGCTCCAAGTCTGCGTGCTCCGTATGTTCGGTGATGACAGCTAGTGCTCCTCCAGCGTCAGATCTAGGCTCCGGGATGGCTGGTGAAGGTGCTCGCCTTTCCGCTACGGGTTCCACTGCCGGCTCCACTGGCCTGGTGGCTTGTCTTCGTCGAAACGGATTGTTTCGCACGGCGTTGTCATCACGAGGCCCTAAAATGCGACTGGTCGGGGTATCTGACGTCGCATGGTCTGTCTCGTTGCTGGCTGGTGGGGATTCTGCGGCTTCGATGGGGTCTGCTGCTTTCGGAGTGAACGCGTTTGTCAAAACCAACGGCGTAGCTAAATTATAGGTGGGGCTGGTTAACAAGAACGGGTTTAGCTGCAGTGATGCGCGGCCACATTGAATAGTGGCAGATACGCCACAGAGGAAGTCCATGCCTAAGAGCACGTCTTCCATGATCGACGGCAGAACTAGTAGAGGAAAAGTCACCCTACGTTGGTCCAACTGGACTTTGGCGACTAGAGACGTTGTGATCTCCTTGCGGGAGCCTTCAGCCAGGCTGACGTGAGTGCGTACCGACCGTACGTTATGTGTTGTCCCAACGAGTTGGACCACTCGTTCACTCACAAAGCTCCTGCTAGCTCCGGTGTCTATAGTCGCGCTGAACTTCTGCCCCTCGATCTGCACCTGCGCGATGATCCGACCAGCCTGCACCTGTAATATCTCTCCTAATTCCGGGGATTCCTGAAGGCAGTCTCCGTCCGCTCCCCGAGTGGGCGAAGACTCCTCTCGTTTCCCGGCTGTGTGCGTCTGCAACACTCGACTGTGCGTATTCCCCGACGCCCACAATCCCAACAGAAAAGAACTCTGGGATTGCGGCACGTTGCCTGCTGGTGGCCCTCTTGAGCACAATTCCTACACGCAAACCTGAAATTTGTGATCGTTGACAGATTCCCTACTCGAGGACCCTGTGGGGTCGTAGCTGGGATGGGTGGTCGCCCGACTGTTCGCGAGAAATTTTGTTGAACTGCTGGTGGCTCGTATCCGCTCCTCCTTGGCGCGGGTTGTGGCTCAGCTACCATCCTGGCATGGCTTCCAGTGCTCCGGTCCCGAGTGACCTCGAAATTGACCGCCAAACTGGTGAGTTGCTCCAATGTGGTAAAGTCGTGCCTCCTGGCGTACATCTGGTACTCCGGTTGGAGGTTCTCGTAGATGCGCTCCAGCTCTTGTTCCGCGCTGTATCCCGCTCGGTGCATCAACAGTTTGATGTTGACGAGATATTGCTTGAACGTCTCCCCTCGACGCTGATCCCTAGTGCGGATCTCATCCTCGAGTCGCTGGAAATACCTCGGCGGCAAGAAGAAATCCAAAAACCCCTTTTTGAACTTCGTCCAGGATTCTCCTAGCAGCTGGCTCGTCCGGAACCAGTGCTCGGCCGTGTCCGACAAAAGGCCAGGGATGGCCTGCGGCATCTTCTCCACGTCGACTTCGTAGGCCGTTGCTCGTTCCTCGAGATGCTGGATGAAGGTGATGGGATCCGTGGTGCCATCGAAAGTTATTCCCCAGTTCCTGAGTTTCTCCGACAGTGTCGCTGCCGACATCTCCGCCTTCTTTGGAAGAGTCTCACGCCTGGCCGGGAGGGTCTCCACGTCTCTGGCCACGTCGGCGGTAGCTCTGCCCTCCAGCACTGGTACTTGCAGTTGCGCGGGACCCGGTGGGTGTGGTTGTGGACTCGGCGATCGTTGTTTCCTATCCGCTAGAGTGGCGTTGATTTCCGCCTCACATTCCTGTAGTCGTTCGATGACTTCCAGCACGTGATCATCTTGATTGTTGAAAGCAGCCAGCCGGCTCCGCATTTCCTCCACGGTTCCGGTTGCTTCCAAGGAAAACTCCTTCAAAATCGCCTCCAATTCCCGCTTCCGCAGATACGCGATCCAGCGTGCGACCATATTGCTGTGAAAAATTTAATCGACTGGCAAACGACAGGAAAAATTTCGAAAGGTCGAGAGAAATATTTCCGACGAGGGTCAAGCGACGGTTGAGTTGATTAAACTTCAGTGAACTATTTGGTTTTTATTTTTCGCACAAAAAAAAAATCACCAAATATATGCCAATTAATGTTAATAATTTATGAAAAAAAAAAACACACACACAACGAACTCAGACACACACCCACACATATTTTGACCATTGATAATTTTATGTTTTTTATATATATATACAAATATTGGCATATATAAAGTATTATATAGAATAGATATGGGGGGAAAAATAAATTATGTTGAGTCGAATCGGCGTTTCTTGATTCGATTTTCTTCTTGAAATGCAAACAAAAATTATAATTCATCAAATTCAATTAACCTTCTCTTCGTTTACTCCTTTGCTTTTGTCTTGTTTAGTTATTTTGTCTCCTTTTTTTTTCGTCGTTTCGTTTAGTTATTGTTGTTGTGATTTGTGGCTGAGGTATATCATCAATAATCATATAATATTCATCCAAGATCATTGCAATTGTAATTGGTAAATGGTTTAAATATATATATATATAATTTATACAAGAATATATGTACAGCAACTCTCTCTCTCTCTCTATTACATAAAATTTAGCGCAAAAAAAAATGTAAATAAATTAAAAGGATTTTCCTTGGTCTCTGCCCGTCCAAATGAATTGATTTAAAACTTTGACTTGGAAGACACATTCTCTCTAATCTCTAATCCAAAATCACATATATATATCTTTATAAATATATATGTATATATATCATTAAAAATTGAACAAGGGCTTCTCTGATACCTTTATAAATGCAGGAACGATTGAGTGTTTTTTTCAAGTTTTTATAAATTTTTGAGCAAAACGTTATTATATCATTGCTTTAAAATCATTTTTTCTAAGGATTTCCAACTAGTTTTTGTCTTCGTTCCGTTTTAGAATGCTGCGTGTATCGCTTAAGGGTTTGATGTTGTGGTTTTTTTGTTTGTTTTTTAACATATATAGTTTAAGATCATCGTTTGCATATGGATTGTTTTTGTTTTGTTTTGTTTTTGTCATTTACGTATCTAACATCTATCTAATCTCCGTTCGTCCTTTTGTTGCGTCTATTTATGTGTCTTTTTCCGTTTCTGTTTTAGATCAGTTTCTGTTTTCGTTTCAGTTTCTGTTTGTTTCAGTTCTGTTTCCGTTTCAGTTTCTGTAATAGTTCTGTTTCAGTTTCTGTTTCCGTTTCCGTTTCAGTTTCAGTTCCGTTTCACTTCCGTTTCTGTTTCAGGTCCGTTTCCGTTCGTTTTTCGTCTTGTTTTCCGTCCCAGTTGTTGTCCTTTCATTTAAATAAATAACGATAGACGGCTATAAACTGTCACAGCTTGAGAAAAATCGGCTTAAAAACACTTATATGGAGTTACCAGCTTCCGTTGGATGAATTTACATAAAAGCCAAGAGTTCCAGCCTTCCAGGGTTCCAGTTTTGGGGTTTTTGCTTACATTTCCCATCAGTTGTTGTTGTTGTCCATTGTCGTTGTTGTCGTTCTTGCTGAGATTTTGTTGTTGTCAAAGGATGCTGCTAACTTTGTGGGTTCACTTTTCTTTTCTTTTCTCAATGGAGGGATGCGGGTTTTTGTGGAAGGAAAAGGATGTTTGAGTTCTTCTCGTTGCTCCTTTAAAGCCCCAAATTGGACTGATGCTGGAATACCTCCACCGCCGAGCTCAATCGATTAAAGACCGGCAGCCTGGGCTGCGTCTGTGACTCCTCCTGCTGCATCGGTGTGCTGACGCTCTTCTGGAGCAACTGCTTGCCGTTGTTTGTGGCCTCCACATCGTATGGCGGCGGTGTATGCACTGGCGAAATGGGCACATTAGGTGACTCTGGGGGCGTGGCTTGTCCCAAGCTTTGTCCCAGACCCATGACCATGCCCAGACCCAGACCCGAGGCCGAGGATGTGGATGAGGCGGAACTATTGCTAGCCCCACCACCATTGCCGTGGGCCAGAGCCATGCGATGATGCTGCAGCGACATGGCCTCGTGGAAGGGGAAGCTGGTCAGCGAATTGGCGGGGCTCATCGACAGAGATCCAGTGGGTGATTCCCTATCAGAGCCGGTGCTCATGCTTAGCGGTGGGCTTAGCGGCAGGAAGAACTGACTGCTGCTGCTGTTGTTGCTGCTGCTGCTGTTGCTACTGATGTTGCTGTTACCTTGGCTCTGACTGTTCTTTGAGGAGAAAATCTGCGACTGCGACTGTGACTGTGACTGTTGCTGCTGCTGCGACTGGGACGAGGACGAGGACGACGACGATGACGACGACGACGACGACGACTTGGCTGCCTGGGCTGCCTGCTGGGCCCTTGCCTCGTCCGCATTGTGAACAAAATGGCAACGTGGCCCATAGGGGCAGAAGCCCACACTGTGAAAGGTGCGACAGTACTCGGTCTTGTACTTGGGATGACGCTGCAGATTGCGCAGCTCATGGTAGCCATGAGCAAACTGGCACTTCTCCCCGTACTTGCACTCGCCGGCCTCCTCAAAGGGGCGGCATAGCTCCGTCTTGTATCTGGATGTATTCATGGGCTGCTGCGGCAGTGGCTCCGACTGTGTGCGCTCTAGCTTGCGGTGCAGGTTCATGTTGCCCAGATTCTCGATGATGGTCACCAGATTGGACACTGGCTGTTGCTGCTGCATCAGCTGCTGCTGTTGCTGGCGCTGGGCCGGCTGTGAAATGGTGCGTGTGAGGGCGCCATGCAGGCGATGCTGCTGCTGGTGCTGCTGCTCCCTGTTGCTCCTGTCCAGGACAAGCTCCACTTGCTGCTGCTGTTGCTGCTGGAGATGTTCGCGATCACGATCGCTGGCCACCGTTTGGAATATGTCGCCGCACTCGAAATAATGCGAATTTCCAACTGTCGTAGATTTCTGTACTATAGTCGCAGACATTTTAGTAATTTTTCCTACTATTGTTGAATTCAGGATAGATTTTGAACTTGGATTTATTTATCGCTTGCTGCTCTGCTTGATATTGTTGATGCTGCTGCTTGTTGTTGCTGCCGGCTCCTGATCGCCGTTGTTGTTGGCTTGGTGAGCTGTAGATACGCGCTGCCGCTGTTGATGACGTAGCTGCGGTTGTTTTTGCTGGCTACGGGCGCGAAGTATTGTTTTCGCTGGTCGCGCTGGCCGTTGCCATTGCCGCTGCTGTTGGCCGCTGTTCTGGCCGTTTTGTTGTGGCCGGCGTTGATGACGTCGACGGCCGGTGTTGTGGCCGTTTTGTCGATGACGTCGACGTTGGTGACGTGGCGGCCGTCGTTGTTGTTGACGGCGAGAGCGCGCTGTTGTTGTGGCCGCTGCTCGGGCCGGTGTTGAGGCCGCTGGCCGCTGTTTTCTGACGTCGCTGTTGATGACGTGGCCGTTGTTCTGGCTGATGTTGTTGCCGTCGGCTGCTGGCGCGGGTGGCCGGTGTTAAGGCTGATGTTGGTGCCGCCGCCAGTATTGGTGGGGAGTCAGACGACTCCTCACAATATTATATTTTTTTATATATATTTTGTTCTCTCCTAATTTTGCATGCGTTTTTATTTATATATTTATATTATATTCTATTTTTTTTATACCCTTGCAGGGTATTATAATTTCAGTCAGAAGTTTGCAACGCAGTGAAGGAGACGTTTCCGACCCTATAAAGTATATATATTCTTGATCAGCATCAACAGCCGAGTCGCTCTAGCCATGTCCGTCTGTCTGTCTGTCCGTCTGTCTGTCTGTCCGTCTGACTGTCTGTCCGTCTGTCTGTCTGTCCGTCTGTCTGTCTGTCTGTTTCTACGCAAACTAGTCCCTCAGTTTTAAAGCTATCTGAATGAAACTTTGCATATAGTTTTCTATATGCTCTCACTGCTATATATGTCGGAACGGGCCGGATCGGACGACTATAACATATAGCTGCCATACAAATGTTCGATATATTTGTAGAAAAAAAATTAGAACTTTGATGTTTTTCAACATTTTTGCACCATTTTTTAGATATGGCCATTCTATATTATTTTAGAATTTTGGTATAAATTTTATCAAAATCGGACGACTATATGATATAGCTGCCATAGGAACGATCGAGAAATAAATAGGAACAAAAATTATAGTTTCGTTGTTTTTCAACGTATGTTTATCTACTCTGAGATATAAGCATTTTTTATTATTCTAGAATTATGGTATAAATTTCATAAAAATCGGACAACTATATCATATAGCTGCCATATAAACCGATCGGTAGATGTAGAGAAAATGTAAAACTGGGAATGTAAAACTGTAACTGTCAAACTGTAAACATAATAAGTATAGGTAAAATGTAGTGAAACTCTGTTTTGTGAGTGTTTTCAGCATTTAAATCTATAATATAAACATCGAAACCAATCTGCAAGGGTATACAAACTTCGGCGTGCCGAAGTTAGCTTCCTTTCTTGTTTTTAATTAAATTTTTTTGTTCTCTCCTAATGTTTCCTCGTTCATTTCTTCTTTCATTCTAACGCGTCTATCTAGTTCGCTATTCATGCCGTACGTCACACGGCTGCGCTCCTCGGTCGGTTGGGCGGGAGGTGAAAACAAGACCCCGCGCAAAAACAAAAAAAAAACAAAAAGTTCCAAGTGTACTGGATTTTTTTTCAGGGGTTTTTTTAAAATTTTTTGTTAGTTTGTTGCGTTTTCTGCATTTATTGTTATCTGCGCCGTCGCGCCACCTTTAAACAGTTCCAGTTAGTGCTTAATCTCACGCCCACCCGCTCTATTGCTCTCCCGCTCTTCCAAAGCCGCTGCACTTAATCCCTTGCGCCCTCTCTTAAACAACGAAGGTATAGTGTCCGTAAAATGTCTTCTAATATGGTCCGCTTATCAAAAACATGTAAGAAGAATATTTCTTATGGTGAACTCACTATAACTTGGCCAAAAATATCGGCGTACGTTATTGTTGCAAGGCTTGCCACGATGTGGAAAGGGAAATGATGTCGTTTATGCGGAGATATGCTGATGTTAAACCTTGTGTGCAATATAAGGACGGTTCCTGCCAGTCTGATCTTAACAATTTTCAAACATGGTGCTGCGGGAACTTATTAAACTTAAGTGGCTCTAAATGCAAGCTAATCACATTCTCCCGTGTCGTTCCGAAAAATGCAAATTATACGCAGAACTGCTGGTCTTTGGGAAGAATTAATATAGTTGATGATTTGGGTGTTCGTCTGGACCCTAAACTTGACTTTTTCGATCATATTTCGTCCATGGTGAACAAAGCCAGGGGTGTGCTTGGTTTCATTAAACGGTGGTCGAAGGAATTTAATGACCCCTATGTTACAAAATCTTTAAATACTTCGCTTGTCTTAGAGCCCTCAGTATGGCGTCCACAGTGAACGTATAGAATCGGTTCAAAAGAACTTTTTACTATTCGCATTACGCGGCTTAAACTGGGATGCAAACCAGAGTTTACCGTCTTATACTAGTAAACTCCGGCTAATTAACTTACCCTATTTATCGAATAGTAGAACCATGCGAGGTATTACACTCTTATATGACTTAATCCGTGGTGACGTGGAAAGTGGTAACTTGCTGGGTCAGCTTACTTTTGACGTATTGAGAAGAAACACTAGATCCTTTTTACCATTAGTTTTGCACCACTGTAGCACATCCTTTGAACTGCATGAACCCTTTAGAGTCCTCTGTGCAAATTACAATGATTTGTACACCATTACATCTAATGTAGATAGCCTTCCTAAACTAAGAACATTAATCTTAACCCACTTAGTACGCATGCAAGCAACCAAACCAGCACGCCAGTAGTAGTTTCCTCGCATCCTTTTCAATTTATTTCCTTCGCGCCAACTAACACTTAACACGAATCAGCACGTGCTTGGTCGCAAGGTCCACTTGATATGTACTGTACATAGTGCATCAACGTCTTGCAATTAATAGCAGACCTCTTTCTTCGAGGTGATGGAGTCGGTGTTCCGTATCTCCAGAATCACCGTCTCGATGCTCTCCTTTATGGTCTCGGCGCTCCCATTATTTGTGCAACTTACCTTGTATTCACAGGCACCCAGGTGCGATAACTGCTTGTCGTCCCTCCTGGTCACCATGGCTAGCAACTCGCTTAGTACTTGCCGTTTGCTTGCACAATGACAGCATCGCCTTTAGCTTTCTGACGACTATCTCCATTCGCCTGTGGGGTTCTCGGGTATCCGAAAGGCAGCGTGATTCTCACGGGCTTCTTGAGTCTTTCTACGGGGCTTTCTGGGCCCTTTCACGCTTCTCTGGACAGGACAGGACAGAGACCTGTGGAACGTCACGTTTGACGCACATGTACATAATTTTTCCTAAAAGTATTTGTTATAACTGCCTGCCTTCTGCTGCTTATATAGGAGTTCAAAAGTTTGAAGGCTTTCTCAGAGAAATTGTAAAGTCCTCCTGATTTAGTCAACAGAATAGTATTGTGAAGTCTCACATTTTGCCTTCACATTTTTCACATTCACATATGTACATAGTTAGAATTAAGTAAATAGTTTAAGTTCATAGCCAATAGTTTTTAAGTCTATATACTGCAGTAGTTTTAAGAGACAAAACCTGAAGTTAAATAATTTTAAGTTAGTCCTAAGTGGCAACCCAAAACTATCGAATAAGTCAGGAGAATAGTTGAATTTCCCGCCGAAGCCAGGACACCAACCACGATCACGCCATGGAAAATACTAAGAAGAAATCCCCGATAAAATCCCACAGGGGAGGTTTCTTGGGAACGAGACCAACAGCCACACTAACTTCCGGGACTTGGATTTTTGTGCGCGGCGAGAAAAGTTCGGAGTTTTGGGAAAGCGGAGAAAACGACGGAGAAAGAAACCAAGTCCAAGATTCAACCGACGCGTGGCCAGGAAGTGGAAGCAAGCAACTGACGAGACACAGAAACACTGGCTTCGGCAAGCAGGGTGAGCATAAAGAGTGCGACAGGGACAGATAGGGATTAGTAAGTAAAAGTAACTCGGAATCAAAGTGTTAGAATTATTTGTGCAAGTGTCAAGCCCCGATCGTGCCGTCTGTGAGTATTCCGGGCATGTGCGCAGTAGTTTTCTCGACAGGAGTAGCCGCGCCGGTGCCGTCTGCGAGAATTCCGGGCACATGCGCAGTAGTTAGGGCTGGTCGTAATACCACCGCTTTTGCTGTCTGCGAATATTCCGGGCATTTTCGTAGTAGGATTTGCATGCCAGAAATAGCCGCGACAGTGCCGTCTGCGAGTATTCCGGGCATTTGCGCAGTAGTTAGGGCTGGTCGTAATACCTCCGAGTTTGCTGTCTGCGAGTATTCCGGGCATTTTCGTAGTAGGATTTGCGTATCAGAAATAGCCGCGACAGTGCCGTCTGCGAGTATTCCGGGCATTTGCGCAGTAGTTAGGGCTGGCCGTAATACCTCCGATTTTGCTGTCTGTGAGTATTCCGGGCATTTTCGTAGTAGGATTCGCGTGCCAGAAATAGCCGCGACAGTGCCGTCTGCGAGTATTCCGGGCATTTGCGCATTAGTTAGGGCTGGCAGTATTATCTCCGATTTTGCTGTCTGTGAGTATTCCGGGCATTTTCGTAGTAGGTTTCGCTTGCCAGAATTAGCCGCGACTGTGCCGTCTGCGAGAATTCCGGGCATTTGCGCATTAGTTAGGGCTGCCAGTGTTACCTCCGATTTTGCTGTCTGTGAGTATTCCGGGCATTTTCGTTGTAGGTTTCGCTGGTCAGAATTAGCTGCGACAGTGCCGTCGGCGATTATTCCGGGCCTGTGACAATACTTGTGACCACCAGTATTACCTCCGTTAATGCCGACCGTGAGTACTCCGGTCATTTTCGTAGAAGGATTTCTGGGCAGGATTGGCCGCGACAGCGCCGGCCGTGAGTATTTCGGACACACGCGTAAAGTTTGTACCACCAGGATTAGCTACGATTGTGTCAGAGCGTAGCCATACATATGCGTTATAGCTTCTCATATTCATATATATTTTCTTCCATAAGCGTCCGTCGCGGCATAGCCAACAGTACGCGACTCGGTGACCCGAGTAAGAATTTTTTCCAAATATAATATTATGAAACCCCTCCTCAACTGTCTCAAAGATAAACAAATTTATCTGATGAGGACTCTGGGCGGACTGAGACGCCGACCCCAGCAAAACGCATCCTTACAGATTGGCGCCCGAAGCAGGGACTAGTTGAGGAAATTTTGGGGAAAAATTCCAACCATCGTGGCCTAAAGAACCAGTAGATCATTTTATTCTCCACCACTGGGAAAATTTCTGTCAAGGGGAAAATACACTGAGAACAATTCTGGGAGAAATTTTGTTGCATTTTGTTGTTGAGAAGAAATTTCGAATGCATTGAGAGAAACGTTAAATTGGAAAGTTCGGAATCAGCAAGATAAATAAAATATATCCGAAAACACGAAAAGAATTTTTAATGGGGAAAATACTAATAAAAGTAGAAGTAATAGTAGTAACAGTAGTGACAGACAGGGCTCTACCTAACCTCTGAGATCGCACGCTCATAATACCCATAGTAAGCAGAGAACCACGTGCGTGAGTTCGACCCGAACAAAAACCGACGAGAAGCAACGTGATCGCGCTGCCACCGGGTATATAACAACGAGAACTCATCGTCACGAGGTCAGTCGTTCGTGAGAGCTCAAGCAGTCAACATCGGTAAAGACCAACAAAGAACAAGAACATTTTTTTTATCGTGAGCATCGTGCACTGTACAGTCGTTCGTCGCCGAAGAATAAAACCGCGTGCATTGTGCAATTAAAAATCGTGAACCACGTGCACCATACAAACGAAAAACAACACTGTAGTCCGTGGTCATCGAAACAATATTTAAGAAAATATTTTTTTTTCTTCGTGCCATCGTCGAGAATTTAAACGTCACGTGATCCGAACCGCGTGTGTACCCTCAAGTAATGGGTGTCAAGTGGATCTCGTATCGTCGGAAACAGGAGCTCGAGACCCTGACCGCCGCGTTCGATTTAAGTAGCGTTGGAACCGTCGAGGAATTACGCCAACGACTCGTTGAATTTTCGAAGCGGGAGGATCTGTCGCCAGAAACGCAAGGACAATTGGCAAAAATGGAAACGGCATACGGGAATGCCGTTACTCCTGACCAAAAATCGCCGCTTGCCGTCATGGTTGAACCCACGAGCGAAAAAGTATCGGGCGACTGCAGGAGTCACACCCTCCAGCTACCACGGACCAATTCGGCTCCTAATTTGGTGTCGCTGCTACAAGCAGACGAACGTCGTAGCGCGCGACCTGAAGGCACCTCTAGCGCCACATTGGTGGACAAGATGGCCCGATGGGGGCTTACTTTTGATGGATCTGGCGACCCACTCCAATTTATGGAACACATTGGAGAAGGAGCAGCCACGTATCAGGTCGATCTAAGGGCCCTACCCCAGGCAATGCCAGTGCTCCTAGCCGGAAGGGCAGAGAGCTCGTTCCAAACGAGCAGACTGCAGGGCACGACATGGAAAACTTTTAAGAAGGAGTTTCTGGAATTTTTCTTACCACCACGGTACTTCCAAAGGCTGAAAGATCAGATACGGACGCATACACAGAGACCAGGTGAGCTGTTCAAATTCTACTTGATCGATCTCCGCATACTCATGCAACGAGCGGGATATACCATGGCGCAAGAACTGGAGCGCGTTTTCGAAAATATGTTGCCTGAGTACCAACTGTATACACGGCGTCAGGATTTTCACACGCTAGCCGAGCTGACACAGCTAGTAGTAAGCTTCGAGATCATAAGAAGTCGAGGACAAGGAAACCAAATGGGTAGTCAGGAGCGCGAAGGATTTAATGCACCCCACCGAGGAACTACAGTTGGTCCGATAGGTGTACACAGAAAAAATGGTAGAACGAAACAATCAAGAATATTTTTCTTGATTTTTTCGATGTGGTGGATTAAAATTTTTAAGTACGATTCGGGGTTAGACAGTCGAGTTAATCCCGTTTCGGGATTAAATGACAAATTAAGCCTAAAAATTCTTGAATCAATCCCGTTTCGGGATTAAAATTACCAATTAAGCCTAAAAATTCTTGAATCAATCGCGTTTCGGGATTAAAATGACAAAATGAGCGTAAGAATTCTTGAATTAATCTCATTTTGGGATTATAGAGGCATAATAGGCCCAAACATTCTTGAATTAAGCCTAAATATTCTTAAAAATTTGGTGAGAGCAGCAAATCTATTTTTAGCTCAGAGAGAGAGATAACATTTTTGCTCTTTCCTTGAAACTGTATGTATTCGCGTTCCCGACATTAGCTTTTGATTTGACTCAGTGGCCCAGTTGGTAAGCGGACGGTCTGTGATTTCTGAGACATGGGTTCGAATCCCGACCGGGAACTAGGAAAAGTAAGTTTAAGTGGCTTTTAATAAGATTTATACATTAATATAATTAATTTAATAACCATTTGTAGCTTTATAATTACAGATTTAAATAAAAACTTCTTTCACTTCTCACTAAGAACTTTAGAGGGATTAAATCAAGGATTTTTGGGATTAAAATAATTAAGAATTTCGGGGACTAAGCCGAGAAAAAAATTTTTTTTTTTTTTAATTAAATTTAAATTTAAATTTTTAAATTAAAATTTAAGAATGTTTGAGATTAAATTAAGAAAAATTGGGATTAAAATTTTTAAGGTTAGCGGGATTGAATCAAGAATTTTCGAGATTGAAAAAATTAAGTATGTTCGTTCTTATATTAAGAAAATCCTACCTTAGCTCGAAATCATGCCCACTTGGGATTGATTTTGGCGGCTTTATCCCGGATTTTTTTTTCTGTGTACGAACACCCTCAAACCCGGAGGGGCCGAACGGACGCTTCCTTCCTTCGGGAAGAGGGGAGTTTTAGAAGATGGAAAATTCCCACGGCGCAAGCGAAGTAGTGGCGAAGTTGTGACGCGCAGACGCGCACAAATATATACGTAAGATATAAAATAAGGAATATACAATAGAAAACAATGAATATAGAATATGGAATAGATTTGAATTGAATGCGCGCGCGCGCCAAGATCGCGCCCAAATGGTCACACTGGCCCAGGAAGGGTCTGGCTACACTATTATGGCAAAATATCTTCGGGTGCGGCGGTCACACTCGACCCTGCCAGAGCCCTATATAAGGCGAGCCTCAGCCCTTGGAAGGCATTCAGTTTTCGGCCAGCGATCGGCCAAGTCCTCTACCAGGAGCTAAGGGGAAGCCAACAGGAAGGAGTCACCCAAGGAGCACGGTTAAGTAAGGTATATTGGTAAGCGGTAACCCATAGTCGGACCCCGACCATATCTTACGTCTATAACTTGTGGAAGACCTTAGGGCCTCTCTGTACGTCTCGATCTTAGAAGACCTAAGGGCCTCTAACAACTTCACAAACTTAGAAGACCTAAGGGCCTCTAACAACTTCTCGATCTTAGAAGACCTAAGGGCCTCTAACAACTTCTCGATCTTAGAAGACCTTAGGGCCTCTAACAACTTCTCGATCTTAGAAGACCTAAGGGCCTCTAACAACTTCTCGATTTTAGAAGACCTTAGGGCCTCTACAAACTTCTCATCTTAGAAGACCTTAGGGCCTCTACAAACTTCTCATCTTAGAAGACCTTAGGGCCTCTACAAACCTCTCATCTTAGAAGACCTTAGGGCCTCTACAAACTTCTAAAGATTGGAAGACCTTAGGGACTCCACAAATCTGCTCGCTAACTGGAAGACCTCAGGGTCTCCGCTAACAAGTTATTCCACTAACTGGCAGACCTGAGGGCCTCCACCAGGTATCCTCACTCTAGGAGATCTGAGGGGCATCCGCGCATCGGCGTTTCACCGACACTGTCGACCCGAGCGGGAAGGATGTACCTGACCCTGAAGTGCGGCGTTCCAGAGCGACTACCCACGGCAGCAGACTAAATCCAATCTTTTTAACACTTGTAATGTTGGAGGCAATAAACAGATAATTATAGTTACGGCATATTTCTCGGCGTTCTACTCTGGGACCGGGTCGGCATCTCTTTCAGCAACCACCTCAGACAACAAATAAATTTCTGAGACGAACCCTGGCCATCCTTGAGCCCCGAGGAATGACCTAACCGTCACAAAGTAGAAATAAAAAACGGGGGCGTCGTAGGGAACTTCACACGTAGTCGATCAGCTTTATTTCGCTGCATACATGGAACTAATTCTAAGCTTAAGCAAACGGCTGCGCTCCCGCCCGCTTACTTCGCTAAGCGAGAGCGAGAGAGCGGCAGCGGCCGATCCAAGTGTTCGGCAGCGCAGCCCGAGGCCCGCGCTCGAGAGTGCGAAAGCGCTCAGCGCTGCGGGAGAGCGAGCGCGGGAGAGCAAGAGGGCGAGAGCAGCCCGAGGCCCGCGCTCGAGAGTGCGAAAGCGCTCAGCGCTGCGGGTGAGCGAGCGCGGGAGAGGAAGAGGGGCGCGAGCGGAAAGCTCAGCCGGCAGCGGTGGTACAATGGGCCGCGTACCTAAACACATATGTAATTGGATAAGCATGCAAAATATGTAGGGATGAGTTGTCTTTATTTTGTACAGTGGAAACCCGATAACGGAACTGCTGAAGGCGTACAAAAAATATTTTGGAGACAGAAAATATATTTATATATGGGCATGCATAACACATACAGTAAAGCGTCGAGGAGTGGACTGCATTATTTGAATTTGAAGAAACAGTTTCCAGAAAATATCGTGGCCGCGGGAAAATCTAGTGAACGAAAATATGTTGCCGAATGCGGCAACACGAACTATTCACTGTTCAATTTTCATTATTATTCATTCAGGCCTGCTCCGGTAATCGTAAAATTTTTTTGATTTCGTTTTGGGCGAAAACGAACCGTTTTCGTTTTTAGCTGCTCCGGTTTTCGGCAAATTTCTGCTATCGGAATCTTTCGTTTTCTCATCGTTTCTCACTGCTCAAGCAGCTAACTTGTGTTTTTGGTAATAAGCAAACAACGTAAAGTACTGCCTATTATATTTACAATTGCCCTTTTTATAAGCCAGAAAAAGGCAGAAAATGCTAGAGTTAAGTAAATCTAGGCATTTAAGATGCTGCCACACTATTCACTGTTTTATTTCCGGTGGTCTCAAATAATTATTTGGTCAATTTCGACCATTTAAGTAATCACATTAAATAGCATTATTTATAAACAACCATTTATATTTTATAAGTATTTTTAACTGGCTGTTTCGATCAAACAACAATATGGCAACCTTGGCGATAACTTTTTGCGGTGAACTTATCGACCTATCGCCAAAACGAAAAAACTGGTGAACACGGCAAAAATTTTGTTGTCAAATCTGAGGTGGGGTCAAAAATAAATTTTTTATAAAATAACTACCTGCCAGAATGATCTTGTGTATTTTTATCCTTTTGTAAATAAGATCTGATTTCATATAAAAAAAGCCATTTACTTTTCATTCCGGCCAGAAAAAGGTGCCCTTTTTTCAAATCGAAAAAATCTTTCGTTTTCGATTACCAAAGCACGAATGCTAACAAATATAGGTCGATGCTAACATAAACAACTAAACCAAAGGGGAGATTCGCTCCAAAAAAGCCCACGCCACTACGTAAAATCTTTAAAGCTTGGCTTTTGGCAAGTCTGACATACTTGCATGCCAAACAACTGGTTAAAAACAACAAAAAGAACTATTGCCGATTTTCGGGGTTTGTTGTTGCCTTTACATCGAAGCTTACGATTCTCAACGGGTCTAAGCGTAGATTATAGGTAAAGTACCAAAAAAATTAGCAATAGTTAGCAAGTGGTCTGATGAGTTGGGTAGCGCCAACGAAACGATCGTCACCACAGCTGCTACTTGTCTATTGACAAGTTATTTTTGTTGTTTTTAGCTACAGTCGGAGCCTTTGATTTTTATAAAATCGAAGCCGACTGAGACCTCAAGTCTGCAATTACGAATATTTTTATTATTTTTTTTTTGTAATTCATTGTTCGGCTGAAGATTGAGGATGTCAATTACCACTCTAAGTAAATGACCACTCAACTCGCGGAGTAATGCGCGCCGATGTACGGCCGACTATAGGGACGTATATATGTATGTACGGAGAAATGTATAACGGGTCCGAAGAAGTTTTTTTTTTTTTTTTATTAGGCTTTGCTATTATTTATTGAATCTTCTCATTTATGAGATTAACAATAAGTGTATCAGTCTTACAATACTATCTAACTAGTAGTCATGAGACTGGTACAGAGTAAATGGCCCTGACTAATTATGGCTGGGTTGGATGGTCGTTACGTAGTAGGCGGCTTCTTCTGGAAACTCGTATCCAGTCCCTTGCTAGAGGATTTGGATGGGCGGAGAGTTTTTCCTTGTAGGACGCTTTTTGTTTTTCTATTTCGTTCTTAACTGCAGGAATGCCGAGATCCCTGTTAATATGTTCATTGCGAATATACCATGATGCCCCAGTGATAGTTCTCAGGATTTTTGATTGGGCGCGCTGTATGATGTCTAGACGCGTTCCCCCAAAGCCATACGTCCATATTGGCTTCAGTGTGGAGTTGTAGAGCAGGACCTTGTAGTCCAGACACAGGGGCGATCGGGAGTTTATGAGCCAGTGGAGGCTGCTGGCTTTTATTTTTAGATGAATTTTCTTGCATTCAATGTGTCTTCGCCATGTTAGGCGTCTGTCCTGGTGGACTCCTAGGTACGTTACCACGTTGATTTCGGGGATCTGCGTGCTGTTCAGGTAGAGCGGAGGGCATGTTTGTCTGTTGAGAGTGAACGTTATGTGCTTACACTTTTGTTCATTTATTTTAATACGCCAATCAGATAGCCACTTCTCGACTACCTTGAGGTGGTTGGCGAGCTGGGTTGTTTGCCGGACTGGGCATCTGGAATGGCTGAGGATCGCAGTGTCGTCAGCGAAGGTGGATAGTGTTAGCTGGTCGCTTGTGGGGATATCCGCTGTGTATAGGACAAATAGGGTAGGCCCAAGTGCGCTTCCTTGTGGAACTCCAGCTTCGATTGAATAGGTGCCGGATGTTGTTGCGTTGCACCTCAGTGCGAAGACTCTGTTGTAGAGATACGACTCAAGTAATTTGTGTGTGTATTGAGACCATTGAGCCAGACGCGGTCGAATGCTTGAGAAACATCTAGAAATATTGCGCTGCAATATTCTCGATGCAAATCGATGAGCTGGGATGATGTTGTGAGCTCCCAGATAAGGAATTATGCGCTTTAGTTGGCATTTTTCAAATAACTTGGACAAGCATGATATGGTCTTTTCCGGGCTTCGGTATCATTATAATTATAGATTTTTTCCATTTAGTTGGGTAATGGCCGAAACTTATGATCCCATTGAAGATTTTACAGATGACCTCAATAGCACAATTATCATTTTTTGAGTTATTAGGTCATCGCCGGGAACCTTTTTCGGCTTCAGTTCCCTGATGACCTTCGTGATCTCGTTCGGACGAAATGATGCTGGAGTAGATTCCGTTTCAGTTTGGTTTTGCGGTAGTTCAAATGGATGTGCAGCAGGGTTCGGCTGGAAAACGCCCTGGAGATGTGAGGCAAAAGTTTCGGCTCTGTCTTTGTCGCTGCGGGCCCAATAACCAGATGATTTTCTAATCGGGGTAATGGTGTTAGTCGGAGAGCTTAAGTTTGGGTGAGCTCTCCATAAGGGATGCTTTGTGCTGGTTGGCGAGAGTTTCTCAATTATCTTAATTGTGCATTTTCGGCATCTTGCTTCAGGGCCCGGCATAGTTTGCGTGTGGCTTCATTAAGACGTTGCTTTGAGCATGGCGATCTATTGTTTTGCCACGCCCGTCGCAGACGCCTCTTTTCTTGGATAAGCTGTTCAATCTGCTGGTTTGTTTTGAATTTGATTTTTTGCACATCCTTCTGTTGTGGTGTTGAGATCCTGGCTGCAGTCACAAGTACCTCTTCCAGAGCGGAGGTGGAGGAGTCGATGTCTGCTTCAGTATTGAGCTGGGGGGCTAGCTCAATGTGGGAATTCACATACTTTTTGTATTTCATCCAATGTGTTCTGTGCGACGTCAGCCTTTAGGGGCGATCCGTAGTTTCTGGGCTTTGAAGAAGGGTTATCAACAGCGGCGAGTGATCTGAAGAGAGGTCCGGAAGGGCGCTGGCGTTTATTAAATTGCGTGGGATGTTTTTTGTCACCGCGAAGGCAATTAGATCAGGTATCTTTCTGGGGTCTGCTGGCCAATCGGTGGGGCTACCAGGGGAGACGTAGTCCAGTTTATTTCTCACATTGATGAGAGCGTTATACAGTTGTTCTTCCCTTGGGGATCACGAGGCGGGATCCCCAATGCGTGTGCTTGGCGTTGTAATCTCCTGCAGCTATGAAACGATATCCAAGAGAGTTGTAAAAGTCCATGAATTGACCTTCAGAGATTGTAAAGCGAGATGGGCAGTAGACAGCAGCAATGCAAAGGTCGCCGTTACCTACCTGGACGTAGCTTGTAAGTAATTTGTTGCAAACCTTTGTTGAAAGTGGTGTTTGATGCGTTCTCTGATAAGGATGCCGGTCCCGCCGTGGGCTTTACCATCTGGATGATCTGTGCGGTGGAAGGTATAACCTCTTATATGGAAGTTGTATCTGCTTGTGAGGTGCGTATCAACCAGTAGCATGGCGTCGATGTGGTTTTCATTTAGGAATTGTGTTAGTTCAAGTTTATGCCGTGAGACGCCGTTGGCATTCCACGTGGATATACGTAGATTAGACATTGATTATTTCGACTGTTGTGCTACGAGCAACTGTATCACCATATTCTGATTCTGGACGAGCGTTTGCATGGTCGTTTTCATAAATGACATGAGTACAATCATACTTTGTTGCATGGTCACCATCATGGATTCCAGGTTGTTTTGTGGCTGCCCTGGAGCCTGCTGAGCATTTACTGAGTTTGAGGGGAGTGGATTTTGCAAACCTGTCCGTAGGGCTTCGGCGTAGAAGATGCCCGTGGGGGCATTTAGCGGACCAAAAGAAGATCTGGGTGCTTTGGCAAAAAATACATCTGGAGTAGTTTTTGAATTATAATACACATTTTGTGTATTTTGTTGGCGTGTAGCTGTCGCTCTTCGCATGCGACTCTTCAGCTCCTTGTAGACCACACAGCCTCTGTAGTTAGCTGTATGGTTTCCTCCACAGTTTCCACATTTTTTCGTGTTGGGGTCTTCTTTGTTCGCAGGGCAGTGTGCGGAGTTGTGGAAATCTCCACAGACTACGCAGACTGACCGAAGGGTGCAGTATGTCCTTGTATGACCATACTCCTGGTAATTTGTGCATTGCACAGGACCGTTGCGTTTTTGCGGTTCTTTTATGGTGATTCTTCGATGCAGTAAGAACTGCAACTTGCAGATCGGGTGAACTTCATTCTTCTTTAGGGCTTTACTGTCTGGCTCAAATTGGACTTTGAAAAGTGGTTGCGGCTTTTTGTTTTTGTTGATAATGTTGCTGACGTTCTTGGCAAGGAAACCCTTGCCTTTCAGGGCTTCTAGTATCTCAGAGGGGGCGACTTCTGGTTCAATTTCTTTCAGCACAACTTGCAGTCCCTTGCTGCTTTTTAGTTGGTGGGTGTAAAAGTTCTTTTTGGATTCCTGCAGGTAATTAGACACAGCTCAATAGTGTTCTTCTGATTTGGTTTGAACTTTGGTTTCGCAAATGTTCCCTTTAATAATCGGAACAACATGAAAATTTCCGTCTCCGACCACCGCAACAATTTTGTTGACCAGGGCGTTTGAACTTTTCTCCCTAATATAAATAGGTGGGGGCTTTGGCTGTTTTTGAGTCTTCTGCTCCGGCCCTGCTTGGTTATTCTCATCAGCTGCTAGCGGAGAAAATTTGTTGGAGTTGTTTGGGTCGTAGCTTTTGGTGACACGGTTGATCTTAGGCTTGTTACCAACCATGTTATGTGGGCTAAGCTTACGCTTAATTTGGATGTAGCGATCCATGCCAGTCTGTATCGCCGGAACCGCTTGTTGCTTATCGGAGCTCACGGTTTTTGTTACCATTGAATTTGGCGCTGCGGCCGTTGGCACCGATTTTGCAATATGGGTCGTTGGTCTAGTTGTTGTTGTTGCTTTTGTTGCGTTTGCAGAAATTGCAGCACTGCTTGTTGTTGGTGCGTCTTCTATCGAAGCCGGTGGTGGTGGGGTTTGGCATTCGTAGCTCCAAGATGTAGGTGTTGGAGTGAGTAGGGCGGGTGAGCAGGAGCGCGCTCTCTTGTCATCGGCGGTCAGTAGAGCCGGGTTTTTTCTGCTTCGATATCGCGAGTTGAGAAGTAAGCTAAACAACCGTTTCTTTGGTTTACAGGGCTTCTACGCTCATTCTTTTGATCGCCGCTCATTATTTTGAGCTTGTCCGAAGAAGTGGAAGAAAAAAAACCCAAAAGGAACGGCGATAATTATGGCGTTGCAGACCGAAGTGCAGGCAAATAGATGTGGAGAAAATCGGATTTGGATATAGATTTTTACGTTGTCTAATTGCCATGGTGTCGGAAAACTTGGACTAGGAGTTGACAAAAATCGTACGCAGGTTGACCGAAATTTAAATTTCAGACAACTATTGACGACCGGCAATTAGAGACGGGAGGAAACTTTTTACTTATCTTTTTGCGATGGTACCACCTAAGCTGCTGGGAAAAAAGGATTCCAGGACGATGTCCTTATCCGGCTCGAAGGACCATGTTCAGGAGGGGGGTGGCCAGGAAATCCTCCTCAAAAGGATGCAGTAACAAATTTATCCCACGAAGAAGAAAAAGTCCAGAAAATTGACTGAACTAAACTTAGCCTAAGGGCCCGCTGCCGACCGAGAAGCCCAGCTTAACAGAGCGAGAGCGGGAGAACCAGGAATTGGCGCGGAGCAGCCGTCTCTGAGCTCGCCCAGCAGCGAGCGACGATCGGGAACAAGGGTGCGTGCGATCGGGAATACCGAGGAGCGGAGAGCGGGCGAGCATTGCTAAGCTGGGAGCGCTTGAGCTTTTGGACGCTCGGTGGGCAGAGGCGGAACAGGGGCCTCCCGGCGTGAACACCTTCTATACTAAAAACTTTAATACTTGTAGAGTTAGCTCGTGGTGTAGCACCGTAGTCTCATTTTGCATGCGTTTTTATTTATTTATCTTATTTATTTAGTTATTTATATAGTTACATTATATTATATTTTTTTATATATATTTTGTTCTCTCCTAATTTTGCATGCGTTTTTATTTATATATTTATATTATATTCTATTTTTTTTATACCCTTGCAGGGTATTATAATTTCAGTCAGAAGTTTGCAACGCAGTGAAGGAGACGTTTCCGACCCTATAAAGTATATATATTCTTGATCAGCATCAACAGCCGAGTCGCTCTAGCCATGTCCGTCTGTCCGTCTGTCTGTCTGTCCGTCTGTCTGTCTGTCCGTCTGTCTGTCTGTCCGTCTGACTGTCTGTCCGTCTGTCTGTCTGTCTGTTTCTACGCAAACTAGTCCCTCAGTTTTAAAGCTATCTGAATGAAACTTTGCATATAGTTTTCTATATGCTCTCACTGCTATATATGTCGGAACGGGCCGGATCGGACGACTATATCATATAGCTGCCATACAAATGTTCGATATATTTGTAGAAAAAAAATTAGAACTTTGATGTTTTTCAACATTTTTGCACCATTTTTTAGATATGGCCATTCTATATTATTTTAGATTTTTGGTATAAATTTTATCAAAATCGGACGACTATATGATATAGCTGCCATAGGAACGATCGAGAAATAAATAGGAACAAAAATTATAGTTTCGTTGTTTTTCAACGTATGTTTATCTACTCTGAGATATAAGCATTTTTTATTATTCTAGAATTATGGTATAAATTTCATAAAAATCGGACAACTATATCATATAGCTGCCATATAAACCGATCGGTAGATGTAGAGAAAATGTAAAACTGGGAATGTAAAACTGTAACTGTCAAACTGTAAACATAATAAGTATAGGTAAAATGTAGTGAAACTCTGTTTTGTGAGTGTTTTCAGCATTTAAATCTATAATATAAACATCGAAACCAATCTGCAAGGGTATACAAACTTCGGCGTGCCGAAGTTAGCTTCCTTTCTTGTTTTTAATTAAATTTTTTTGTTCTCTCCTAATGTTTCCTCGTTCATTTCTTCTTTCATTCTAACGCGTCTATCTAGTTCGCTATTCATGCCGTACGTCACACGGCTGCGCTCCTCGGTCGGTTGGGCGGGAGGTGAAAACAAGACCCCGCGCAAAAACAAAAAAAAAAACAAAAAGTTCCAAGTGTACTGGATTTTTTTTCAGGGGTTTTTTTAAATTTTTTGTTAGTTTGTTGCGTTTTCTGCATTTATTGTTATCTGCGCCGTCGCGCCACCTTTAAACAGTTCCAGTTAGTGCTTAATCTCACGCCCACCCGCTCTATTGCTCTCCCGCTCTTCCAAAGCCGCTGCACTTAATCCCTTGCGCCCTCTCTTAAACAACGAAGGTATAGTGTCCGTAAAATGTCTTCTAATATGGTCCGCTTATCAAAAACATGTAAGAAGAATATTTCTTATGGTGAACTCACCATAACTTGGCCAAAAATATCGGCGTACGTTATTGTTGCAAGGCTTGCCACGATGTGGAAAGGGAAATGATGTCGTTTATGCGGAGATATGCTGATGTTAAACCTTGTGTGCAATATAAGGACGCTTCCTGCCAGTCTGATCTTAACAATTTTCAAACATGGTGCTGCGGGAACTTATTAAACTTAAGTGGCTCTAAATGCAAGCTAATCACATTCTCCCGTGTCGTTCCGAAAAATGCAAATTATACGCAGAACTGCTGGTCTTTGGGAAGAATTAATATAGTTGATGATTTTGGGTGTTCGTCTGGACCCTAAAACTTGACTTTTTCGATCATATTTCGTCCATGGTGAACAAAGCCAGGGGTGTGCTTGGTTTCATTAAACGGTGGTCGAAGGAATTTAATGACCCCTATGTTACAAAATCTTTAAATACTTCGCTTGTCTTAGAGCCCTCAGTATGCCGTCCACAGTGAACGTATAGAATCGGTTCAAAAGAACTTTTTACTATTCGCATTACGCGGCTTAAACTGGGATGCAAACCAGAGTTTACCGTCTTATACTAGTAAACTCCGGCTAATTAACTTACCCTATTTATCGAATAGTAGAACCATGCGAGGTATTACACTCTTATATGACTTAATCCGTGGTGACGTGGAAAGTGGTGACTTGCTGGGTCAGCTTACTTTTGACGTATTGAGAAGAAACACTAGATCCTTTTTACCATTAGTTTTGCACCACTGTAGCACATCCTTTGAACTGCATGAACCCTTTAGAGTCCTCTGTGCAAATTACAATGATTTGTACACCATTACATCTAATGTAGATAGCCTTCCTAAACTAAGAACATTAATCTTAACCCACTTAGTACGCATGCAAGCAACCAAACCAGCACGCCAGTAGTAGTTTCCTCGCATCCTTTTCAATTTATTTCCTTCGCGCCAACTAACACTTAACACGAATCAGCACGTGCTTGGTCGCAAGGTCCACTTGATATGTACTGTACATAGTGCATCAACGTCTTGCAATTAATAGCAGACCTCTTTCTTCGAGGTGATGGAGTCGGTGTTCCGTATCTCCAGAATCACCGTCTCGATGCTCTCCTTTATGGTCTCGGCGCTCCCATTATTTGTGCAACTTACCTTGTATTCACAGGCACCCAGGTGCGATAACTGCTTGTCGTCCCTCCTGGTCACCATGGCTAGCAACTCGCTTAGTACTTGCCGTTTGCTTGCACAATGACAGCATCGCCTTTAGCTTTCTGACGACTATCTCCATTCGCCTGTGGGGTTCTCGGGTATCCGAAAGGCAGCGTGATTCTCACGGGCTTCTTGAGTCTTTCTACGGGGCTTTCTGGGCCCTTTCACGCTTCTCTGGACAGGACAGGACAGAGACCTGTGGAACGTCACGTTTGACGCACATGTACATAATTTTTCCTAAAAGTATTTGTTATAACTGCCTGCCTTCTCTGCTAGGAGTTCAAAAGTTTGAAGGCTTTCTCAGAGAAATTGTAAAGTCCTCCTGATTTAGTCAACAGAATAGTATTGTGAAGACTCACATTTTGCCTTCACATTTTTCACATTCACATATGTACATAGTTAGAATTAAGTAAATAGTTTAAGTTCATAGCCAATAGTTTTTAAATCTATATACTGCAGTAGTTTTAAGAGACAAAACCTGAAGTTAAATAATTTTAAGTTAGCCCTAAGTGGCAACCCAAAACTATCGAATAAGTCAGGAGAATAGTTGAATTTCCCGCCGAAGCCAGGACACCAACCACGATCACGCCATGGAAAATACTAAGAAGAAATCCCCGATAAAATCCCACAGGGGAGGTTTCTTGGGAACGAGACCAACAGCCACACTAACTTCCGGGACTTGGATTTTTGTGCGCGGCGAGAAAAGTTCGGAGTTTTGGGAAAGCGGAGAAAACGACTGAGAAAGAAACCAAGTCCAAGATTCAACCGACGCGTGGCCAGGAAGTGGAAGCAAGCAACTGACGAGACACAGAAACACTGGCTTCGGCAAGCAGGGTGAGCATAAAGAGTGCGACAGGGACAGATAGGGATTAGAAAGGAAAAGTCCAGAAAATAAAAGTAAAAGTAACTCGGAATCAAAGTGTTAGAATTATTTGTGCAAGTGTCAAGCCCCGATCGTGCCGTCTGTGAGTATTCCGGGCATGTGCGCAGTAGTTTTCTCGACAGGAGTAGCCGCGCCGGTGCCGTCTGCGAGAATTCCGGGCACATGCGCAGTAGTTAGGGCTGGTAGTAATACCTCCGATTTTGCTGTCTGCGAGTATTCCGGGCATTTTCGTAGTAGGATTTGCGTATCAGAAATAGCCGCGACAGTGCCGTCTTGGAGTATTCCGGGCATTTGCGCAGTAGTTAGGGCTGGTCGTAATACCTCCGATTTTGCTGTCTGCGAGTATTCCGGGCATTTTTGTAGTAGGATTTGCGTGCCAGAAATAGCCGCGACAGTGCCGTCTGCGAGAATTCCGGGCACATGCTCAGTAGTTAGGGCTGGTCGTAATACCTCCGAGTTTGCTGTCTGCGAGTATTCCGGGCATTTTCGTAGTAGGATTTGCGTATCAGAAATAGCCGCGACAGTGCCGTCTGCGAGTATTCCGGGCATTTGCGCAGTAGTTAGGGCTGGCCGTAATACCTCCGATTTTGCTGTCTGTGAGTATTCCGGGCATTTTCGTAGTAGGATTTGCGTGCCAGAAATAGCCGCGACAGTGCCGTCTGCGAGTATTCCGGGCATTTGCGCATTAGTTAGGGCTGGCAGTATTACCTCCGATTTTGCTGTCTGTGAGTATTCCGGGCATTTTCGTAGTAGGTTTCGCTTGCCAGAATTAGCCGCGACTGTGCCGTCTGCGAGAATTCCGGGCATTTGCGCATTAGTTAGGGCTGCCAGTGTTACCTCCGATTTTGCTGTCTGTGAGTATTCCGGGCATTTTCGTAGTAGGTTTCGCTGGTCAGAATTAGCTGCGACAGTGCCGTCGGCGATTATTCCGGGCCTGTGACAATACTTGTGACCACCAGTATTACCTCCGTTAATGCCGACCGTGAGTACTCCGGTCATTTTCGTAGAAGGATTTCTGGGCAGGATTGGCCGAGACAGCGCCGGCCGTGAGTATTTCGGACACACGCGTAAAGTTTGTACCACCAGGATTAGCTACGATCGTGTCAGAGCGTAGCCATACATATGCGTTATAGCTTCTCATATTCATATATATTTTCTTCCATAAGCGTCCGTCGCGGCATAGCGACGCGACTCGGTGACCCGAGTAAGCATTTTTTCCAAATATAATATTATGAAACCCCTCCTCAACTGTCTCAAAGATAAACAGACAGAGACGCCGACCCCAGCAAAACGCATCCTTACAGATTGGCGCCCAAAGCAGGGACTAGTTGAGGAAATTTTGGGGAAAAATTCCAACCATCGTGGCCTAAAGAACCACTAGATCATTTTATTCTCCACCACTGGGAAAATGTCTGTCAAGGGGAAAATACACTGAGAAAAATTCTGGGAGAAATTTTGTTGCATTTTGTTGTTGAGAAGAAATTTCGAATGCATTGAGAGAAACGTTAAATTGGAAAGTTCGGAATCAGCAAGATAAATAAAATATATCCGAAAACACGAAAAGAATTTTTAATGGGGAAAATACTAACAAAAGTAGAAGTAATAGTAGTAACAGTAGTGACAAACAGGGCTCTACCTAACCTCTGAGATCGCACGCTCATAATACCCATAGTAAGCAGAGAACCACGTGCGTGAGTTCGACCCGAAGAAAAACCGACGAGAAGCAACGTGATCGCGCTGCCACCGGGTATATAACAACGAGAACTCATCGTCACGAGGTCAGTCGTTCGTGAGAGCTCAAGCAGTCAACATCGGTAAAGACCAACAAACAACAAGAACATTTTTTTTATCGTGAGCATCGTGCACTGTACAGTCGTTCGTCGCCGAAGAATAAAACCGCGTGCATTGTGCAATTAAAAATCGTGAACCACGTGCACCATACAAACGAAAAACAACACTGTAGTCTGTGGTCATCGAAACAATATTTAAGAAAATATTTTTTTTTCTTCGTGCCATCGTCGAGAATTTAAACGTCACGTGATCCGAACCGCGTGTGTACCCTCAAGTAATGGGTGTCAAGTGGATCTCGTATCGTCGGAAACAGGAGCTCGAGACCCTGACCGCCGCGTTCGATTTAAGTAGCGTTGGAACCGTCGAGGAATTACACCAACGACTCGTTGAATTTTCGAAGCGGGAGGATCTGTCGCCAGAAACGCAAGGACAATTGGCAAAAATGGAAACGGCATACGGGAATGCCGTTACTCCTGACCAAAAATCGCCGCTTGCCGTCATGGTTGAACCCACGAGCGAAAAAGTATCGGGCGACTGCAGGAGTCACACCCTCCAGCTACCACGGACCAATTCGGCTCCTAATTTGGTGTCGCTGCTACAAGCAGACGAACGTCGTAGCGCGCGACCTGAAGGCACCTCTAGCGCCACATTGGTGGACAAGATGGCCCGATGGGGGCTTACTTTTGATGGATCTGGCGACCCACTCCGATTTATGGAACACATTGGAGAAGGAGCAGCCACGTATCAGGTCGATCTAAGGGCCCTACCCCAGGCAATGCCAGTGCTCCTAGCCGGAAGGGCAGAGAGCTCGTTCCAAACGAGCAGACTGCAGGGCACGACATGGAAAACTTTTAAGAAGGAGTTTCTGGAATTTTTCTTACCACCACGGTACTTCCAAAGGCTGGAAGATCAGATACGGACGCATACACAGAGACCAGGTGAGCTGTTCAAATTCTACTTGATCGATCTCCGCATACTCATGCAACGAGCGGGATACACCATGGCGCAAGAACTGGAGCGCGTGTACGAAAATCTGTTGCCTGAGTACCAACTGTATACACGGCGTCAGGATTTTCACACGCTAGCCGAGCTGACACAGCTAGTAGTAAGCTTCGAGATCATAAGAAGTCGAGGACAAGGAAACCAAATGGGTAGTCAGGAGCGCGAAGGATTTAATGCACCCCACCGAGGAACTACAGTTGGTCCGATAGGTGTACGAACACCCTCAAACCCGGAGGGGCCGAACGGACCAGGTGCCGAGGTACAGCATGGGACCATAATGACGGAATCAGAGGCCCCAATCAACGCGCTCAACGCCTGCAGGAATTGTGGGGAGAGTGGCCATTTCCAAAGGGAATGCCGACAGCCGCAAGTTTTATTCTGTTGGGACTGCGGCAGACGTGGCCTTCGCACCGTGGAATGCTGCCGCAGATCGGGAAACGGCTACGGGCCTCGAGCAGGCGGGATCGCCCGAGGAACCCGAGAGCTTCCCCAAGCCAGTAAGCCAAGTTCTAAGACTAAAGCAGGGCAGGATCCAGGCGCTGGTCCGCATCAAAGGAAACACGTTTAAGGCCACCCTGGATACGGGAGCCACCCGAAGTTTCATTAGCGAACAGCGGGCGGCGCAGATCGGACGTGGGAGAGATGGCGAGAGATTCGCACCCGGATCCGATTGGCGGATGGATCCCATCGAGACCTCACCAGGGGCCTTGTAGTAACCATTCACCTGGGCCAACAGCAAGTAAAACTGTTCTTACTAGTGATGCCCACGGTGCTAGATGACATACTACTGGGAATCGACTTCCTTTGTGGCATCAAGGCCATCATTAGCTGCGGAGGAGAACACTTGCAATTGGATTCGAGGGCGGAATTAACCTGCGAGGAACAAAACAATCCGGAGATTTCAGCGAGGAACGACGCACCGAACGAGGAGTGCGTGGCTGCTCCTTCTGGAATCCTGCGAAGCAACGAGGAAAATCCGGAGATTTCAGCGAGGAACGACGCACCGAACGAGGAGTGCGTGGCTGCTCCTTCTGGAATCCTGCGAAGCAACGAGGAAAATCCAGAGATTTCAGCGGGAACGACGCACCGAACGAGGAGTGCGCGGCTGCTCCTTCTGGAATCCTGCGAAGCATCGAGGAAAACCCGGAGATGTCGGCGAGGAACGACGCACCGAACGAGGAGTGCGTGGCTGATTCCCCCGGAATATCCAGGAGCAACGAGGACACAAAGGAGACCCCCACAGTCAAACACAGACGATCGAATCGTGCCAGACGGAACCGAAACCGACACGGAGACCCGATGGTAAGGGAGGCCCAACCTAGCTGGACTTCGGCCTTGCCTGCCAGCAGCCAGACCGCTCGGCAACACAATCCTTTCCGACAAGGACCAGAGGCACCTCTACCAACCAGGAAAGTCCGGTTCCGAGAACCAATTGTGGAAAGCGAAGACGGCGTTAGGCCTGACGAATCAACATCAACAGACCTCCAAAGGGAGGAAAGCCTAGCCAGCATTGACACCAACCCGAGCTTGACAGCGGCACCGGACACCATAGATCCGAGGGTGAGTGCTTTTCTGCAGACTGAATTAGATAAGTTTGACCATCTGGCGGGCACTTCTAATATCGCGGAACATCACATCGTTATGAGGGATGATAAGCCCATTAAGCAGCGATATTACCCGAAAAATCCAGCAATGCAAGCAGTTATAAATAAACAAGTAGATCAACTATTGCGGGATGGACGGATCGAGCCATAAAAAAGCCCTCATAGTGCACCAATAGTACTAGTCGGGAAAATGACAGGCGATATCCGAATGTGCGTGTATTATCGGCAACTGAACGCGCGATCAGTCCCCGACGCGTACCCCCTACCCAGAAATCATTACATTCTGGAACGCTTACGGAACGCGCGGTTCATTTCCACTCTCGACCTTATGAGTGGATACTGGCAAATTCCGGTCGCGCCTGCCAGTCGGGAATACACCGCTTTTACCGTCCCAGGACGAGGCCTCTTCCATTGGAAGGTGATGCCATTCGGGTTACATTCAGCTCCCGCGACGTCTCAAACAGCTCTCGATAGCGTCATAGGTCCGGAGTTAGAACCTTCAGCCTTCGCGTACTTAGATGACATCATTGTTATCGGCACGACTCTCGACGAACACATCGAAAACCTGCGACTCCGGCAAGCTAATCTGAAGCTCAACCGAGACAAATGTAGTTTCTTTCAGCGGAGTCTAAAATACCTGGGTCACGTGATAAGCGAGTCAGGGATCCACATTGACCCTGATAAGATCGCCGCGATTCGCGAACTACAACCGCCTACGAATGTCCGTGAATTGCGACGCTGCCTCGGTGTCGCGTCGTGGTACCGCCGTTTCGTCCCGAACTTTGCAGCCATCGTAGAACCGATATCCACACTCCTCCGGAAAGGTAGGAAACGGAGTTGGGACACGGAACAGGAGCAAGCTTTTGAGACTCTAAAAACCCGACTCACCGAAGCCCCAGTACTTGCGTGCCCCGACTTTACGCAGAAGTTTTCCCTGCAAACCGACGCTAGCGATCACGGGTTAGGAGCAGTCCTACTACAAAGCATCGACGGGGAAGAACGAGTCATAGCTTATGCCAGTCGACGATTAACCCGAGCCGAGGAAAATTACTCAGTAACAGAAAAGGAGTGCCTCGCGATCGTATGGGCCATTCACAAAATGCGTTGCTATCTGGAAGGATATCGGTTCGAAGTCATTACGGACCACCTGGCTCTAAAATGGCTAAACTCAATCGACAACCCAACCGGACGAATAGCAAGATGGGCACTCGAACTACAACAATATCAGTTCGACGTTCAATATCGACGAGGGAAATTCAACATAGTAGCCGACGCTCTTTCCCGTCAGCCCTTGGACACTGTACAACAAGCCAACGTAGAGCCATCCCAATGCAAATGGGTGCGCAAGGTGATACTTCAAGTGACTCAGGAACCGGGAAAATTCCCAGCTACCAGATCGAAGGAGGCCAGCTGTACCGAATGACGGGGAATACACCCCAGGAGGAAGACCAGGTCCCGTGGAAGCTATGCGTTGGCCAGGAGTACCGCCAACGAGTCCTACAGGAGTGCCACGATCATCCGACAGCGGGACATCTCGGGACACGGAAAACCGGCAAGCGAGTAGCGCAAAAGTATTACTGGCCAGGACTTTTTAGGGAAGTCACAAAGTACGTACGACGGTGCCCCACCTGCCAAAAATACAAGGTTAGCCAACTTAAACCCGCCGGCCAGATGTTAACACGCCAAGTCGAAGAACCATTCAGCGTAGTATGTGCGGACTTCATGGGCCCATTTTCACGTTCTCGTCATGAAAATACCATGTTACTGGTATTTTTGGACGCATTCACCAAATGGGTAGAATTAGTCCCACTCCGGAAAGCGACAACACCTTATCTGGAACGATCGTTCCGGAATCGGACAAAACACCTGGGACGAGCTACTCCCCGAACTCTCGCTGGCCATAAACTCAAGCGTTTCAGACACCACCGGATTCAGCCCCGCCTTCATCATGCAAGGGAGGGAACCGAGACTACCCAATACATTGTTCGATCAAGCCACGCCGACTCACACGTCGAATCAGCCACCACCAGGAAAGAAGGCGGAACAGATGCAGGAATTGTTCCGGATCGTCAAAGACAACAGCGAGCGAGCATCTAACGAACAAAGACGGCACTATAATCTCAGACGCCGGGAATGGCGACCGGCCGTGGGATCACTGGTACTCCTCCGCCGCCACGTACTATCCAAGGCTTCAGAGGGATTCACTGCAAAGCTGGCGGCCAAATACGATGGACCATACAAAGTTCACAAGTTCCTGTCTCCTAATCTTTTACAATTACAGGTGCCTGGGTGCCGACGACGACGCACAGCCGGACTAGGGGACGTAAAGGAATACCATTACGAGGATACTGACGACGACGAGCCACCCGCTGCCGTCGAGGGGACCAAGTCTTGAGAAAAGGGGGCCACTTGCTGGTAGTTGCGACTACCCAACGTCCCTCCCCATCAAGGGGGAACTCAGTGACTGGCCACTCAAAACTTTTTTTTGTTATTTACTATTATCACTAAAACTTTGTTAGACTAAGAAAATACGAGTTACGTAGGAAGGAGCTAGGTTTAGTTTAGGCATTCGCACTCATAGGGATATCAAATATTTAAGATATACTAACTTTCTTTACCCGCAGTGCCATGAGTTCAGGAGACCCGAGACGCCCAGTGGAGATGCAGGAGGCGCTGAACAATTCAATACAAGACCTCCTGAGCGATCCACTGTGGGAGCCAGACCAGCTGATCCTGGAGGCTGAGGCCACCGGCCTCTCCCTGGAAGATGTCCTCGACCTCTGCGTCGCACCAGGGGACCCGCTGGGAAGTATAGGCGATGGAGACGTCGAACCAAACGGCAGATTTGGGAGCTACCGCAACCCGAGCCCGCCACGGCAGCGACCCCCTGCTGACCAACTGCAGAGTGCCGCAGCACCAACTAGCGCCAGCGAAGCATCCAGCGGGACATCAAGCGGCACCATCCCAGGCAGTTCGGGCGGATCCTCGCGTGACGCCTTGCTACCAGGATCCTGCGGATCCTCTTGCGACGCGCTGCTACCCAGCTCGGGTGGTTCCTCCGCCGACGTCATACTGTCCAGCGTTGGCAGGTCTGACAGGGACGCCATGCTGCCCTCCATCAGGGAAGTGGCCAGGACGACCGTCGAGATGCCCAACCCACCGCCACGGTACGAGGACATCTCCAGTGCCGACGAGACAGAAGCCACGGCCCGGTCGTTCGCCACAGCGCGTTCCGAAGCAGGAACCCGGCTGTCCAGCGCCACCACGGATGAGATTAAAGAAGTCTCGGTTTCCGACGAAGCACCTGCCAGCAGCGACTGCACCCCAGCAGAGTCGCAACAACACCCGGCGACTCAGCGACGAGCTGCTCATGGAGGGCCCCAGCACATCCGGCCAAGCAGCCAGGGCACGGGCGACTGCACCCCAGCAGAGTCGCAACAACACCCGGCGACTCAGCGAGGAGCTGCTCATGGAGGGCCCCAGCACATCCAGCCAAGCACCCAGGGCACGGGCAACTGCACCACAGCATAGTCGAAACAATACCCAGCGACTCAGCGACGAGCTGCTCATGGAGGGCCCCAGCACATCCAGCCAAGCAGCCAGGGCACGGGCAACTGCACCACAGCATAGTCGAAACAACACCCAGCGACTCAGCAACGAGCTGCTCATGGAGGGCCCCAGCACATCCAGCCAAGCAGTCAGGGCACGGGCAACTGCACCAAAGCATAGTCGAAACAACACCCAGCGACTCAGCGACGAGCTGCTCATGGAGGGCCCCAGCACATCCAGCCAAGCAGCCAGGGCACGGGCAGCCGTACACCAGCAGAACCGTGACAACAACCGGGCACCCAGCAGCAACCCTGACTCCGCGCAACCGCAGGCGGCGACAAAGAGGAGACGCCGACCCAATGGGAACAGGGCCAGGATCAACCGGCAGCGACTGGAAGCAGGTCCTCAAACCAGGGAGGAGATCCCCTGCGGAGCGGTGCAAGAGGTCGTGTACACCGGACGCCCCAACCAGCGCCGCCGAGCCGCACGGTCAAGGGGAAGTTCCTCCACGGACAGCTCCCCTGAGCCGACACCGAGATCCGGACTCGTGGAACGACCACGACCCTCCATGGTAGTGGCCCCGGACCAGTGGTGAGTGGAGACGGCTGGACGGGTAATCCCAGCAACCCTACGCACCTGGATAGAAGGAGAGCTGGGATTACCAAGGAACAGGGACATACGACGCCAGGAAAAGATCGACGGCAGGCCTTATAGAATCCACCTCTCGAGGAGTGGGCGCGTCACCATCTTTTCACCCACCCCAAAGTAAAGGGGAGGTGTGAAGACTCACATTTTGCCTTTACATTTTTCACATTCACATATGTACATAGTTAGAATTAAGTAAATAGTTTAAGTTCATAGCCAATAGTTTTTAAGTCTATATACTGCAGTAGTTTTAAGAGACAAAACCTGAAGTTAAATAATTTAAAGTTAGTCCTAAGTGGCAACCCAAAACTATCGAATAAGTCAGGAGAATAGTTGAATTTCCCGCCGAAGCCAGGACACCAACCACGATCACGCCATGGAAAATACTAAGAAGAAATCCCCGATAAAATCCCACAGGGGAGGTTTCTTGGGAACGAGACCAACAGCCACACTAACTTCCGGGACTTGGATTTTTGTGCGCGGCGAGAAAAGTTCGGAGTTTTGGGAAAGCGGAGAAAACGACGGAGAAAGAAACCAAGTCCAAGATTCAACCGACGCGTGGCCAGGAAGTGGAAGCAAGCAACTGACGAGACACAGAAACACTGGCTTCGGCAAGCAGGGTGAGCATAAAGAGTGCGACAGGGACAGATAGGGAATAGAAAGGAAAAGTCCAGAAAATAAAAGTAAAAGTAACTCGGAATCAAAGTGTTAGAATTATTTGTGCAAGTGTCAAGCCCCGATCGTGCCGTCTGTGAGTATTCCGGGTAGTGCTGGAACAAACATCGATGTTTATTCGATACAATCGATGTTTCTAAAAAATCGTCCAACATCGATGTTTACTCGTTAAACATCGATTAGTTTTAACTGTCACTTGAAAACCGAGCAAGATGGCAAAATTGGCATACTAGATCAAAAAACTGGGTTTTTTTTTCAAGCCGGAATGCCGAGCAGGCAGCAATTGCTTTGGAGTTCAAGCTTTATTTGTATTAATTTATCCAAACACTCCAGCGATGAGCAGTCAACACCATTTCCTAAATAATATCAAATAAACTTAGGCAGAACAAAATAGATTTCCTTTTTTATAAACATCGATTATTAATCGATGTTTTTTATGAAAGTACTCACAAACATCGATGTAAGCAAACATCGATGTTTTTCCAGCACTAGTTCCGGGCATGTGCGCAGTAGTTTTCTCGACAGGAGTAGCCGCGCCGGTGCCGTCTGCGAGAATTCCGCGCACATGCGCAGTAGTTAGGGCTGGTAGTAATACCTCCGATTTTGCTGTCTGCGAGTATTCCGGGCATTTTCGTAGTAGGATTTGCGTATCAGAAATAGCCGCGACAGTGCCGTCTGCGAGTATTCCGGGCATTTGCGCAGTAGTTAGGGCTGGTCGTAATACCTCCGATTTTGCTGTCTGCGAGTATTCCGGGCATTTTCGTAGTAGGATTTGCGTGCCAGAAATAGCCGCGACAGTGCCGTCTGCGAGAATTCCGGGCACATGCGCAGTAGTTAGGGCTGGTCGTAATACCTCCGAGTTTGCTGTCTGCGAGTATTCCGGGCATTTTCGTAGTAGGTTTCGCTGGTCAGAATTAGCTGCGACAGTGCCGTCGGCGAGTATTCCGGGCCAGTGACAATATTTGTGGCCACCAGTGTTACCTCCGTTACTGCCGACCGTGAGCACTCCGGGCATTTTCGTAGAAGGATTTCTGGGCAGGATTGGCCGCGACAGCGCCGGCCGTGAGTATTTCGGGCACACGCATAAAGTTTGTACCACCAGGGCTGGCTACGATGGTGTCAGAGCGTAGCCATACATATGCATTATAGATTATCATATTCATATACATTTTCTTCCATAAGCGTCCGTCGCGGCATAGCCAACGGTTCGCGACTCGGGGACCCGAGTAAGAGTTTTCCCCAAATATAATATTATGAAACCCCTCCTCAACTGTCTCAAAGATAAATAAATTTATCTGATGAGGACTCTGGGCGGACTGAGACGCCGACCCCAGCAAAACGCATCCTTACAGATTGGCGCCCAAAGCAGGGACTAGTTGAGGAAATTTTGGTGAAAAATTCCAACCATCGTGGCCTAAAGAACCACTAGATCATTTTATTCTCCACCACTGGGAAAATGTCTGTCAAGGGGAAAATACACTGAGAAAAATTCTGGGAGAAATTTTGTTGCATTTTGTTGTTGAGAAGAAATTTCGAATGGCTTGAGAGAAACGTTAAATTGGAAAGTTCGGAATCAGCAAGATAAATAAAATATATCCGAAAACACGAAAAGAATTTTTAATGGGGAAAATACCAACAAAAGTAGAAGTAATAGTAGTAACAGTAGTGACAAACAGGGCTCTACCTAACCTCTGAGATCGCACACTCATAATACCCATAGTAAGCAGAGAACCACGTGCGTGAGTTCGACCCGAAGAAAAACCGACGAGAAGCAACGTGATCGCGCTGCCACCGGGTATATAACAACGAGAACTCATCGTCACGAGGTCAGTCGTTCGTGAGAGCTCAAGCAGTCAACATCTGTAAAGACCAACAAACAACAAGAACATTTTTTTTATCGTGAGCATCGTGCACTGTACAGTCGTTCGTCGCCGAAGAATAAAACCGCGTGCATTATGCAATTAAAAATCGTGAACCACGTGCACCATACAAACGAAAAACAACACTGTAGTCTGTGGTCATCGAAACAATATTTAAGAAAATATTTTTCTTTCTTCGTGCCATCGTCGAGAATTTAAACGTCACGTGATCCGAACCGCGTATATACCCTCACGTAATGGGTGTCAAGTGGATCTCGTATCGTCGGAAACAGGAACTCGAGACCCTGACCGCCGCGTTCGGGTTAAGTAGCGTTGGAACCGTCGAAGAATTACGCCAACGACTCACCGAATTTTCGAAGCGTGAGGATCTGTCGCCAGAAACGCAAGGACAATTGGCGAAAATGGAAGCGGCATACGGGAATGCCGTTACTCCTGACCAAAAATCGCCGCTTGCCGTCATGGTTGAACCCACGAGCGAAAAAGTATCGGGCGACTGCAGGAGTCACACCCTCCAGCTACCACGGACCAATTCGGCTCCTAATTTGGTGTCGCTGCTACAAGCAGACGAACGTCGTAGCGCGCGACCTGAAGGCACCTCTAGCGCCACATTGGTGGACAAGATGGCCCGATGGGGGCTTACTTTTGATGGATCTGGCGACCCACTCCGATTTATGGAACACATTGGAGAAGGAGCAGCCACGTATCAGGTCGATCTAAGGGCCCTACCTCAGGCAATGCCAGTGCTCCTAGCCGGAAGGGCAGAGAGCTCGTTCCAAACGAGCAGACTGCAGGGCACGACATGGAAAACTTTTAAGAAGGAGTTTCTGGAATTTTTCTTACCACCACGGTACTTCCAAAGGCTGGAAGACCAGATACGGACGCATACAGAGAGACCAGGTGAGCTGTGCAAATTCTACTTGATCGACCTCCGCATACTCATGCAACGAGCGGGATACACCATGGCGCCAGAACTGGAGCGCGTGTACGAAAATATGTTGCCGGAGTACCAACTGTACACACGGCGTCAGGATTTTCACACGCTAGCCGAGCTGACACAACTAGTGGTAAACTTCGAGATCGTAAGAAGTCGAGGACAAGAAACCAAAAGGGTAATCAGGAACGCGAAGGATTTACTGCACCCCACCGAGGATCTACAGGTGGTCCGATAGGTGTACACACACCCTCAAACCCGGAGGGGCCGAACGGACCAGGTGCCGAGATACAGCATGGGACCATAATGCCGGAATCAGAAGCCCCGATCAACGCACTCAACGCCTGCAGGAATTGTGGGGAGAGTGGCCATTTCCAAAGGGAATGCCGACAGCCGCAAGTTCTATTCTGCTGGGACTGCGGCAGACGTGGCCTTCGCACCGTGGAATGCTGCCGCAGATCGGGAAACGGCTACGGGCCTCGAGCAGGCGGGGATCGCCCGAGGAACCCGGGAGTTTCCCCAAGCCAGTAAGCCAAGTTCTAAGACTAAAGCAGGGTAGGATCCAGGCGCAGGTCCGTATCAAAGGAAACGCGTTTAAGGCCACCCTGGATACGGGAGCCACCCGAAGTTTCATTAGCGAACAGCGGGCGGCACAGATCGGACGTGGAAGAGATTGGCGAGAGATTCGCACCCGGATCCGATTGGCGGATGGATCCCATCGAGACCTCACCAGGGGCCTTGTAGTAACCATTCACCTGGGCCAACAGCAGGTAAAACTGTTCTTACTAGTGATGCCCACGGTGCTAGATGACATACTACTGGGAATCGACTTCCTTTGTGGCATCAAGGCCATCATTAGCTGCGGAGGAGAACACTTGCAATTGGATTCGAGGGCGGAATTGACCAACGAGGAAAATCCGGAAATTTCAGCGAGGAACGACGCACCGAGCGAGGAGTGCGTGGCTGCTCCTTCTGGAATCCTGCGAAGCAACGAGGAAAATCCGGAAGTTTCAGCGAGGAACGACGCACCGAGCGAGGAGTGCGTGGCTGCTCCTTCTGGAATCCTGCGAAGCAACGAGGAAAATCCGGAAGTTTCAGCAAGGAACGACGCACCGAACGAGGAGTGCGTGGCTGCTCCTTCTGCAATCCTGCGAAGCAACAAGGAAAACCCGGAAATTTCAGCGAGGAACGACGCACCGAACGAGGAGTGCGTGGCTGATTCCCCCGGAATATCCAGGAGCAACGAGGACACAAAGGAGACCCCCACAGTCAAACACAGACGATCGAATCGTGCCAGACGGAACCGAAACCGACACGGAGACCCGATGGTAAGGGAGGCCCAACCTAGCTGGACTTCGGCCTTGCCTGCCAGCAGCCAGACCGCTCGGCAACACAATCCTTTCCGACAAGGACCAGAGGCACCTCTACCAACCAGGAAAGTCCGGTTCCGAGAACCAATTGTGGAAAGCGAAGACGGCGTTAGGCCTGACGAATCAACATCAACAGACCTCCAAAGGGAGGAAAGCCTAGCCAGCATTGACACCAACCCGAGCTTGACAGCGGCACCGGACACCATAGATCCGAGGGTGAGTGCTTTTCTGCAGACCGAATTAGATAAGTTTGACCATCTGGCGGGCACTTCTAATATCGCGGAACATATCACATCGTTATGAGGGATGATAAGCCCATTAAGCAGCGATATTACCCGAAAAATCCAGCAATGCAAGCAGTTATAAATAAACAAGTAGATCAACTATTCCGGGATGGACGGATCGAGCCATAAAAAAGCCCTCATAGTGCACCAATAGTACTAGTCGGGAAAATGACAGGCGATATCCGAATGTGCGTGGATTATCGGCAACTGAACGCGCGATCAGTCCCCGACGCGTACCCCCTACCCAGAAATCATTACATTCTGGAACGCTTACGGAACGCGCGGTTCATTTCCACTCTCGACCTTAAGAGTGGATACTGGCGAATTCCGGTCGCGCCTGCCAGTCGGGAATACACCGCTTTTACCGTCCCGGGACGAGGCCTCTTCCACTGGAAGGTGATACCATTCGGGTTACATTCAGCTCCCGCGACGTTTCAAAGAGCTCTCGATAGCGTCATAGGTCCGGAGTTACAACCTTTAGCCTTCGCGTACTTAGATGACATCATTGTTATCGGCACGACTTTCGACGAACACATCGAAAACCTGCGCGAAGTATTTAGGCGACTCCGGCAAGCTAATCTGAAACTCAACCGAGACAAATGTAGTTTCTTTCAGCGGAGTCTGAAATACCTGGGTCACGTGATAAGCGAGTCAGGGATCCACACTGATCCTGATATGATCGCCGCGATTCGCGAACTACAACCGCCTACGAATGTCCGTGAATTGCGACGCTGCCTCGGCGTCGCGTCGTGGTATCGCCGTTTCGTCCCGAACTTTGCAGCCATTGTAGAACCGATATCCACACTCCTCCGGAAAGGTAGGAAATGGAGTTGGGACACGGAGCAGGAGCAAGCTTTCGAGACTCTAAAAACCCGACTCACCGAAGCCCCAGTACTTGCGTGCCCCGATTTTACGCAGAAGTTTTCCCTGCAAACCGACGCTAGCGATCACGGGTTAGGAGCAGTCCTACTACAAAGCATCGACGGGGTGGAACGGGTCATAGCTTATGCCAGTCGACGATTAACCCGAGCCGAGGAAAATTACTCGGTAACAGAAAAGGAGTGCCTCGCGATCGTATGGGCCATTCGCAAAATGCGTTGCTACCTGGAAGGATATCGGTTCGAAGTCGTGACGGACCATCTGGCTCTTAAATGGTTAAACTCAATCGACAACCCAACCGGACGAATCGCCAGATGGGCACTCGAACTACAACAATATCAGTTCGACGTTCAGTATCGACGAGGGAAATTCAACATAGTAGCCGACGCTCTTTCCCGTCAGCCCTTGGACGCTGTACAACAAGCCAACGTAGAGCCATCCCAATGCAAATGGGTGCGCAAGATGATACTTCAAGTGACTCAGGAACCGGGAAAATTCCCAGACTACCGGATCGAAGGAGGCCAGCTGTATCGAATGACGGGGAATACACCCCAGGAGGAAGACCAGGTCCCGTGGAAGTTATGCGTTGGTCAGGAGTACCGCCAACGGGTCCTACAGGAGTGCCACGATCATCCGACAGCGGGACATCTCGGGACACGGAAAACCGGCAAGCGCGTAGGGCAAATGTATTACTGGCCAAGACTTTTTAGGGAAGTCACAAAGTACGTACGCCGGTGCCCCACCTGCCAAAAATACAAGGTAAGCCAACATAAACCCGCCGGCCGGATGTTCACACGCCAAGTCGAAGAACCGTTCAGCGTAGTATGTGCGGACTTCATGGGCCCATTTCCCCGTTCCCGTCATGGAAATACCATGCTACTGGTATTTTTGGATGCATTCACCAAATGGGTAGAATTAATCCCACTCCGGAAAGCGACGACACCCCATCTCGAACGATCGTTCCGGAATCGGATTCTGAGTCGCTTTGGCGTTCCACATACATTCGTATGTGACAACGGGACCCAGTTCACCCATTCTGAAAAAATCTTGGGATGGAACTTCAGCACACAGCCCCCTACACGCCACAACAGAACCCAACGGAAAGGGCAAACAGGACCATAAAAACAATGCTGGCCCTGTACTTGGATGGAGCTGAGCAAAACACCTGGGACGAGCTACTTCCCGAACTCTCGCTGGCCATAAACTCAAGCGTTTCAGACACCACCGGATTCAGCCCCGCCTTCATCATGCAAGGGAGGGAACCGAGACTACCCAATACATTGTTCGATCAAGCCACGCCGAGTCACACGTCGAATCAGCCACCACCAGGAAAGAAGGCGGAACAGATGCAGGAATTGTTCCGGATCGTCAAAGACAACAGCGAGCGTGCATCCAACGAACAAAGACGGCACTACAATCTCAGACGCCGGGAATGGCGACCGGCCGTGGGATCACTGGTACTCCTCCGCCGCCACGTACTATCCAAGGCTTCAGAGGGATTCACTGCAAAGCTGGCGGCCAAATACGATGGACCATACAAGGTTCACAAGTTCCTGTCTCCTAATCTTTTACAATTACAGGTGCCTGGGAGTCGACGACGACGCACAGCCGGACTAGGGGACGTAAAGGAATACCATTACGAGGATACCGACGACGACGAGCCACCGCTGCCGCCGAGGGGACCAAGTCTTGAGAAAAGGGGGCCACTTGCTGGTAGTTGCGACTACCCAACGTCCCTCCCCATCGAAGGGGAACTCAGTGACTGGTCACTCAAAATTTTTTTGTTATTCACTAAAACTTTGTTAGACTAAGAAAACACGAGTTACATAGGAAGGAGCTAGGCTTAGTTTAGTCATTCGCACTCATAGGGATATCACATATTTAAGATATACTAAGTTTCTTTACCCGCAGTGCCATGAGTTCAAGAGACCCGAGACGCCCAGTGACGGGTACCGTAGATACAGACGACGATGTGGAGATGCAGGAGGCACTGGACAACTCAATACGAGACCTCCTGAGCGATCCATTGTGGGAACCAGACCAGCTGATCCTGGAGGCTGAGGCCACCGGCCTCTCCCTGGATGATGTCCTCGACCTCTGCGTCGCACCAGGGGACCCGCTGGGCGATGGAGACGTCGAACCAGACGGCAGATTTGGGAGCTACCGCAACCCGAGCCCGCCACGGCAGCGACCCCCTGCTGACGCCGCAGCACCAACTACTGCCAGCGATGCAACGAGCGGGACATCAAGCGGCACCATCCCAGGCAGTTCGGGCGGATCCTCACGCGACGCCTTGCTACCCGGATCCAGCGGATCCTCTGGCGACGCGCTGCTACCCAGCTCGGGTGATTCATCTGGCGACGTGCTGCTACCCAGCTCGGGTGATTCCTCCGCCGAGGTCTCACTGCCCAGCAGGTCTGACAGGGACGCCATGCTGCCCTCCATCAGGGAAGTGGCCAGGACGACCGTTGAGATGCCCAACCCTCCGCCACGATACGAGGACATCTCCAGTGCCGACGAGACGGAAGCCACGGCCCGGTCGTTCGCCACAGCGCGTTCCGAAGCAGGAACCCGGCTGTCCAGCGCCACCACGGATGAGATCATTGAAGTCTCGGATTCCGACGACCGAAGCACGCCCCTGTGGAGGGAGGTACCACCACGGCCAGAGACTCCACCGCCGTCGTACCAAGATCTGTTCGGGCCAGGCCCCTACGACAGCCCCCGCACCATGGCCAAGAAGCATCTGCCAGCAGCAACTGCACCACAGCCGAACCACAACAACACCCGGCGACTCAGCAACGATTCGCTCCTAGATGGTCCCAGCACATCCAGCCAAGCAGCCAGGGCACGGGCAACTACACCACAGCCGAGCCCCAACAACACCCGGCGACTCAGCGACGAGGTGCTCCTAGATGGCCCCAGCACATCCGGCCAAGCAGCCAGGGCACGGGCAATTGCACCACAGCCGAGCCACAATAACACCCGGCGACTCAGCGGTGAGCTGCTCCTAGATGGCCCCAGCACATCCAGCCAAGCAGCCAGGGCACGGGCGACTGCACCACAGCCGAGCCACAACAACACCCGGCGACTCAGCGGTGAGCTGCTCCGAGATGGCCCCAGCACATCCAGCCAAGCAGCCAGGGCACGGGCAACTACACCACAGCCGAGCCCCAACAACACCCGGCGACTCAGCGACGAGGGGCTCCTAGATGGCCCCAGCACATCCGGCCAAGCAGCCATACACCAGCAGAACCGCGACAACAACCGGGCACACAGCAGCAACACTGGCTTCGCGCAACCACAGCCGGCAACAAAGAGGAGACGCCGACCCAATGGGAACAGGGCCAGGATCAACCGGCAGCGGCTGGAAGCAGGTCCTCAAACCAGGGAGGAGATCCCATGCGGAGCGGTACAAGAGGTTGTATCCACGGGACGCCCTAACCAGCGACGCCGAGCCGCACGATCACGGGGAAGTTCCTCCACGGACAGCTCCCCTGAGCCGACACCGAGATCCGGACCCGTGGATCAACTAAGACCCTCCATGGTAGTGGCCCCGGCCCAGTGGCGAGTGGAGACGGCTGGACGAGTAATCCCAGCAACCCTACGCACCTGGATAGAGGGAGAGCTGGGATTACCACGAAACAGGGATATACGACGCCAGGAGAAGATCGACGGCAGGCCGTACAGAGTCCATCTCTCCAGGAGTGGGCGCGTCACCGTCTTTTCAACCACCCCAAAGTAAAGGGGGGGTGTGAAGACTTACATTTTTGGCCTTCACATTTTTACGTTTCTGATATATGTACATAGTTAGAATTAAGTAGTTTAAGTTCACAATCAATAGTTTTAAGCGTATATACTGCAGTAGTTTTAAGAGACAGAAACTTGAAGTAAATAATTTTAAGTTAGCCCTAAGTGGCAACCCAAAACTATCGAATAAGTCAGGAGAATAGTTGAATTTCCCGCCGAAGCCAGGACACCAACCACGATCACGCCATGGAAAATACTAAGAAAGAAATCCCCGATAAAATCCCACAGGGGAGGTTTCTTGGAAACGAGATCAACAGCCACACTAACTTCCGGGACTTGAAATTTTGTGCGCGGCGAGAAAGGTTCAAAGTTTTGGAGAAGCGGAGAAAACGACAGCGAAAAACCAAGTTGAAGATCCAACCGACGCGTGGCCAGGAAGTGGAAGCAAGCGACCAACGAGACATAGAAACACTGGCTTTGGCAAACAGGGTGAGCATAAAGAGTGCGACAGGGACAGATAGGGATTAGAAAGGAAAAATCCAGAAAATAAAAGTAAAGTAACTCGAAATCAAAGTGTTAGAATTATTGGTGCAAGTGTCAAGCCCCGATCGTGCCGTCTGTGAGTATTCCGGGCATGTGCGCAGTAGTTTTCTCGACAGGAGTAGCCGCGCCGGTGCCGTCTGCGAGAATTCCGGGCATTTGCGCAGTAGTTAGGGCTGGCTGTAATTCCTCCGATTTTGCTGTCTGCGAGTATTCCGGGCATTTTCGTAGTAGGATTTGCGTGCCAGAAATAGCCGCGACAGTGCCGTCTGCGAGTATTCCGGGCATTTGCGCAGTAGTTAGGGCTGGTCGTAATACCTCCGAGTTTGCTGTCTGCGAGTATTCCGGGCATTTTCGTAGTAGGATTTGCGTATCAGAAATAGCCGCGACAGTGCCGTCTGCGAGTATTCCGGGCATTTGCGCAGTAGTTAGGGCTGGTCGTAATACCTCCGATTTTCCTGTCTGCGAGTATTCCGGGCATTTTCGTAGTAGGATTTGCGTGCCAGAAATAGCCGCGACAGTGCCGTCTGCGAGAATTCCAGGCACATGCGCAGTAGTTAGGGCTGGTCGTAATACCTCCGAGTTTGCTGTCTGCGAGTATTCCGGGCATTTTCGTAGTAGGATTTGCGTATCAGAAATAGCCGCGACAGTGCCGTCTGCGAGTATTCCGGGCATTTGCGCAGTAGTTGGGGCTGGTCGTAATACCTCCGATTTTGCTGTCTGCGAGTATTCCGGGCATTTTCGTAGTAGGATTTGCGTATCAGAAATAGCCGCGACAGTGCCGTCTGCGAGTATTCCGGGCATTTGCGCAGTAGTTAGGGCTGGCCGTAATACCTCCGATTTTGCTGTCTGTGAGTATTCCGGGCATTTTCGTAGTAGGATTTGCGTGCCAGAAATAGCCGCGACAGTGCCGTCTGCGAGTATTCCGGGCATTTGCGCATTAGTTAGGGCTGGCAGTATTACCTCCGATTTTGCTGTCTGTGAGTATTCCGGGCATTTTCGTAGTAGGTTTCGCTGGTCAGAATTAGCTGCTACAGTGCCGTCGGCGAGTATTCCGGGCCTGTGACAATACTTGTGACCACCAGTATTACCTCCGTTAATGCCGACCGTGAGTACTCCGGTCATTTTCGTAGAAGGATTTCTGGGCAGGATTGGCCGCGGCAGCGCCGGCCGTGATTATTTCGGACACTCGCGTAAAGTTTGTACCACCAGGATTAGCTACGATAGTGTCAGAGCGTAGCCATACATATGCGTTATAGCTTCTCATATTCATATATATTTTCTTCCATAAGCGTCCGTCGCGGCATAGCCAACGGTACGCAACTCGGTGACCCGAGTAAGAATTTTTCCCAAATATAATATTATGAAACCCCTCCTCAACTGTCTCAAAGATAAACAAATTTATCTGATGAGGACTCTGGGCGGACTGAGACGCCGACCCCAGCAAAACGCATCCTTACAGTATTAATGACCACCTTATCGTCACGGGTGATTTTAATCTGCCCTCCATTTCCTGGATGCCCTTACCTGATTCCAATGTTCTTGTCCCCACCTCACCCCACGATTTAATTAATGGTCTCATTGACCATTCATTGGGACAATTAAATTTTGTTATGAACTGCAGTAATAACGTCTTAGACCTCATCTTTGTCTCTGAGTTTGCCAATGCCTACGTCACTAGAATTGACCCTCTTTCTAGTCCTGAGGACGCTTATCATCCCACTCTGGAGCTAACCCTCGAAGCCTCCACTCCATTATTATTGTGTCCGGAAGCTGAGCCTGGAACGTTTCGTTGCTTTCGAAAAGCTAAGTTTACAGAAATGAACCACCACTTATCCTCCACAACAGAACCCAACGGAAAGGGCAAACAGGACCATAAAAACAATGCTGGCCCTGTACTTGGATGGAGCTGAGCAAAACACCTGGGACGAGCTACTTCCCGAACTCTCGCTGGCCATAAACTCAAGCGTTTCAGACACCACCGGATTCAGCCCCGCCTTCATCATGCAAGGGAGGGAACCGAGACTACCCAATACATTGTTCGATCAAGCCACGCCGAGTCACACGTCGAATCAGCCACCACCAGGAAAGAAGGCGGAACAGATGCAGGAATTGTTCCGGATCGTCAAAGACAACAGCGAGCGAGCATCTAACGAACAAAGACGGCACTATAATCTCAGATGCCGGGAATGGCGACGGGCCGTGGGATCGCTGGTACTCCTCCGCCGCCACGTACTATCTAAGGCTTCAGAGGGATTCACTGCAAAGCTGGCGGCCAAATACGATGGACCATACAAAGTTCACAAGTTCCTGTCTCCTAATCTTTTACAATTACAGGTGCCTGGGAGCCGACGACGACGCACAGCCGGACTAGGGGACGTAAAGGAATACCATTACGAGGATACTGACGACGACGAGCCACCCGCTGCCGTCGAGGGGACCAAGTCTTGAGAAAAGGGGGCCACTTGCTGGTAGTTGCGACTATCCAACGTCCCTCCCCATCAAGGGGGAACTCAGTGACTGGCCACTCAAAACTTTTTTTTGTTATTTACTATTATCACTAAAACTTTGTTAGACTAAGAAAATACGAGTTACGTAGGAAGGAGCTAGGTTTAGTTTAGGCATTCGCACTCATAGGGATATCAAATATTTAAGATATACTAAGTTTCTTTACCCGCAGTGCCATGAGTTCAAGAGACCCGAGACGCCCAGTGGAGATGCAGGAGGCGCTGAACAATTCAATACAAGACCTTCTGAGCGATCCACTGTGGGAGCCAGACCAGCTGATCCTGGAGGCTGAGGCCACCGGCCTCTCCCTGGAAGATGTCCTCGACCTCTGCGTCGACCCGCTGGGAAGTATAGGCGATGGAGACGTCGAACCAAACGGCAGATTTGGGAGCTACCGCAACCCGAGCCCGCCACGGCAGCGACCCCCTGCTGACCAACTGCAGAGTGCCGCAGCACCAACTAGCGCCAGCGAAGCATCCAGCGGGACATCAAGCGGCACCATCCCAGGCAGTTCGGGCGGATCCTCGCGTGACGCCTTGCTACCAGGATCCAGCGGATCCTCTTGCGACGCGCTGCTACCCAGCTCGGGTGGTTCCTCCGCCGACGTCATACTGCCCAGCGTTGGCAGGTCTGACAGGGACGCCATGCTGCCCTCCATCAGGGAAGTGGCCAGGACGACCGTCGAGATGCCCAACCCACCGCCACGGTACGAGGACATCTCCAGTGCCGACGAGACAGAAGCCACGGCCCGGTCGTTCGCCACAGCGCGTTCCGAAGCAGGAACCCGGCTGTCCAGCGCCACCACGGATGAGATTAAAGAAGTCTCGGTTTCCGACGAAGCACCTGCCAGCAGCGACTGCACCCCAGCAGAGTCGCAACAACACCCGGCGACTCAGCGAGGAGCTGCTCATGGAGGGCCCCAGCACATCCAGCCAAGCACCCAGGGCACGGGCAACTGCACCACAGCATAGTCGAAACAATACCCAGCGACTCAGCGACGAGCTGCTCATGGAGGGCCCCAGCACATCCAGCCAAGCAGCCAGGGCACGGGCAACTGCACCACAGCATAGTCGAAACGACACCCAGCGACTCAGCAACGAGCTGCTCATGGAGGGCCCCAGCACATCCAGCCAAGCAGTCAGGGCACGGGCAACTGCACCAAAGCATAGTCGAAACAACACCCAGCGACTCAGCGACGAGCTGCTCATGGAGGGCCCCAGCACATCCAGCCAAGCAGCCAGGGCACGGGCAGCCGTACACCAGCAGAACCGCGACAACAACCGGGCACCCAGCAGCAACCCTGACTCCGCGCAACCGCAGGCGGCGACAAAGAGGAGACGCCGACCCAATGGGAACAGGGCCAGGATCAACCGGCAGCGACTGGAAGCAGGTCCTCAAACCAGGGAGGAGATCCCCTGCGGAGCGGTGCAAGAGGTCGTGTACACCGGACGCCCCAACCAACGCCGCCGAGCCGCACGGTCAAGGGGAAGTTCCTCCACGGACAGCTCCCCTGAGCCGACACCGAGATCCGGACCCGTGGAACGACCACGACCCTCCATGGTAGTGGCCCCGGCCCAGTGGCGAGTGGAGACGGCTGGACGAGTAATCCCAGCAACCCTACGCACCTGGATAGAGGGAGAGCTGGGATTACCACGAAACAGGGATATACGACGCCAGGAGAAGATCGACGGCAGGCCGTACAGAGTCCATCTCTCCAGGAGTGGGCGCGTCACCGTCTTTTCAACCACCCCAAAGTAAAGGGGGGGTGTGAAGACTTACATTTTTGGCCTTCACATTTTTACGTTTCTGATATATGTACATAGTTAGAATTAAGTAATTTAAGTTCACAATCAATAGTTTTAAGCGTATATACTGCAGTAGTTTTAAGAGACAGAAACTTGAAGTAAATAATTTTAAGTTAGCCCTAAGTGGCAACCCAAAACTATCGAATAAGTCAGGAGAATAGTTGAATTTCCCGCCGAAGCCAGGACACCAACCACGATCACGCCATGGAAAATACTAAGAAAGAAATCCCCGATAAAATCCCACAGGGGAGGTTTCTTGGAAACGAGATCAACAGCCACACTAACTTCCGGGACTTGAAATTTTGTGCGCGGCGAGAAAGGTTCAAAGTTTTGGAGAAGCGGAGAAAACGACAGCGAAAAACCAAGTTCAAGATCCAACCGACGCGTGGCCAGGAAGTGGAAGCAAGCGACCAACGAGACATAGAAACACTGGCTTTGGCAAACAGGGTGAGCATAAAGAGTGCGACAGGGACAGATAGGGATTAGAAAGGAAAAATCCAGAAAATAAAAGTAAAGTAACTCGAAATCAAAGTGTTAGAATTATTGGTGCAAGTGTCAAGCCCCGATCGTGCCGTCTGTGAGTATTCCGGGCATGTGCGCAGTAGTTTTCTCGACAGGAGTAGCCGCGCCGGTGCCGTCTGCGAGAATTCCGGGCATTTGCGCAGTAGTTAGGGCTGGCTGTAATTCCTCCGATTTTGCTGTCTGCGAGTATTCCGGGCATTTTCGTAGTAGGATTTGCGTGCCAGAAATAGCCGCGACAGTGCCGTCTGCGAGTATTCCGGGCATTTGCGCAGTAGTTAGGGCTGGTCGTAATACCTCCGAGTTTGCTGTCTGCGAGTATTCCGGGCATTTTCGTAGTAGGATTTGCGTATCAGAAATAGCCGCGACAGTGCCGTCTGCGAGTATTCCGGGCATTTGCGCAGTAGTTAGGGCTGGTCGTAATACCTCCGATTTTCCTGTCTGCGAGTATTCCGGGCATTTTCGTAGTAGGATTTGCGTGCCAGAAATAGCCGCGACAGTGCCGTCTGCGAGAATTCCAGGCACATGCGCAGTAGTTAGGGCTGGTCGTAATACCTCCGAGTTTGCTGTCTGCGAGTATTCCGGGCATTTTCGTAGTAGGATTTGCGTATCAGAAATAGCCGCGACAGTGCCGTCTGCGAGTATTCCGGGCATTTGCGCAGTAGTTGGGGCTGGTCGTAATACCTCCGATTTTGCTGTCTGCGAGTATTCCGGGCATTTTCGTAGTAGGATTTGCGTATCAGAAATAGCCGCGACAGTGCCGTCTGCGAGTATTCCGGGCATTTGCGCAGTAGTTAGGGCTGGCCGTAATACCTCCGATTTTGCTGTCTGTGAGTATTCCGGGCATTTTCGTAGTAGGATTTGCGTGCCAGAAATAGCCGCGACAGTGCCGTCTGCGAGTATTCCGGGCATTTGCGCATTAGTTAGGGCTGGCAGTATTACCTCCGATTTTGCTGTCTGTGAGTATTCCGGGCATTTTCGTAGTAGGTTTCGCTTGCCAGAATTAGCCGCGACAGTGCCGTCTGCGAGAATTCCGGGCATTTGCGCATTAGTTAGGGCTGCCAGTGTTACCTCCGATTTTGCTGTCTGTGAGTATTCCGGGCATTTTCGTAGTAGGTTTCGCTGGTCAGAATTAGCTGCTACAGTGCCGTCGGCGAGTATTCCGGGCCTGTGACAATACTTGTGACCACCAGTATTACCTCCGTTAATGCCGACCGTGAGTACTCCGGTCATTTTCGTAGAAGGATTTCTGGGCAGGATTGGCCGCGGCAGCGCCGGCCGTGATTATTTCGGACACTCGCGTAAAGTTTGTACCACCAGGATTAGCTACGATAGTGTCAGAGCGTAGCCATACATATGCGTTATAGCTTCTCATATTCATATATATTTTCTTCCATAAGCGTCCGTCGCGGCATAGCCAACGGTACGCAACTCGGTGACCCGAGTAAGAATTTTTCCCAAATATAATATTATGAAACCCCTCCTCAACTGTCTCAAAGATAAACAAATTTATCTGATGAGGACTCTGGGCGGACTGAGACGTCGACCCCAGCAAACGCATCCTTACAGTATTAATGACCACCTTATCGTCACGGGTGATTTTAATCTGCCCTCCATTTCCTGGATGCCCTTACCTGATTCCAATGTTCTTGTCCCCACCTCACCCCACGATTTAATTAATGGTCTCATTGACCATTCATTGGGACAATTAAATTTTGTTATGAACTGCAGTAATAACGTCTTAGACCTCATCTTTGTCTCTGAGTTTGCCAATGCCTACGTCACTAGAATTGACCCTCTTTCTAGTCCTGAGGACGCTTATCATCCCACTCTGGAGCTAACCCTCGAAGCCTCCACTCCATTATTATTGTGTCCGGAAGCTGAGCCTGGAACGTTTCGTTGCTTTCGAAAAGCTAAGTTTACAGAAATGAACCACCACTTATCCTCCACAACAGAACCCAACGGAAAGGGCAAACAGGACCATAAAAACAATGCTGGCCCTGTACTTGGATGGAGCTGAGCAAAACACCTGGGACGAGCTACTTCCCGAACTCTCGCTGGCCATAAACTCAAGCGTTTCAGACACCACCGGATTCAGCCCCGCCTTCATCATGCAAGGGAGGGAACCGAGACTACCCAATACATTGTTCGATCAAGCCACGCCGAGTCACACGTCGAATCAGCCACCACCAGGAAAGAAGGCGGAACAGATGCAGGAATTGTTCCGGATCGTCAAAGACAACAGCGAGCGAGCATCTAACGAACAAAGACGGCACTATAATCTCAGATGCCGGGAATGGCGACGGGCCGTGGGATCGCTGGTACTCCTCCGCCGCCACGTACTATCTAAGGCTTCAGAGGGATTCACTGCAAAGCTGGCGGCCAAATACGATGGACCATACAAAGTTCACAAGTTCCTGTCTCCTAATCTTTTACAATTACAGGTGCCTGGGAGCCGACGACGACGCACAGCCGGACTAGGGGACGTAAAGGAATACCATTACGAGGATACTGACGACGACGAGCCACCCGCTGCCGTCGAGGGGACCAAGTCTTGAGAAAAGGGGGCCACTTGCTGGTAGTTGCGACTATCCAACGTCCCTCCCCATCAAGGGGGAACTCAGTGACTGGCCACTCAAAACTTTTTTTTGTTATTTACTATTATCACTAAAACTTTGTTAGACTAAGAAAATACGAGTTACGTAGGAAGGAGCTAGGTTTAGTTTAGGCATTCGCACTCATAGGGATATCAAATATTTAAGATATACTAAGTTTCTTTACCCGCAGTGCCATGAGTTCAAGAGACCCGAGACGCCCAGTGGAGATGCAGGAGGCGCTGAACAATTCAATACAAGACCTTCTGAGCGATCCACTGTGGGAGCCAGACCAGCTGATCCTGGAGGCTGAGGCCACCGGCCTCTCCCTGGAAGATGTCCTCGACCTCTGCGTCGACCCGCTGGGAAGTATAGGCGATGGAGACGTCGAACCAAACGGCAGATTTGGGAGCTACCGCAACCCGAGCCCGCCACGGCAGCGACCCCCTGCTGACCAACTGCAGAGTGCCGCAGCACCAACTAGCGCCAGCGAAGCATCCAGCGGGACATCAAGCGGCACCATCCCAGGCAGTTCGGGCGGATCCTCGCGTGACGCCTTGCTACCAGGATCCAGCGGATCCTCTTGCGACGCGCTGCTACCCAGCTCGGGTGGTTCCTCCGCCGACGTCATACTGCCCAGCGTTGGCAGGTCTGACAGGGACGCCATGCTGCCCTCCATCAGGGAAGTGGCCAGGACGACCGTCGAGATGCCCAACCCACCGCCACGGTACGAGGACATCTCCAGTGCCGACGAGACAGAAGCCACGGCCCGGTCGTTCGCCACAGCGCGTTCCAAAGCAGGAACCCGGCTGTCCAGCGCCACCACGGATGAGATTAAAGAAGTCTCGGTTTCCGACGAAGCACCTGCCAGCAGCGACTGCACCCCAGCAGAGTCGCAACAACACCCGGCGACTCAGCGAGGAGCTGCTCATGGAGGGCCCCAGCACATCCAGCCAAGCACCCAGGGCACGGGCAACTGCACCACAGCATAGTCGAAACAATACCCAGCGACTCAGCGACGAGCTGCTCATGGAGGGCCCCAGCACGTCCAGCCAAGCAGCCAGGGCACGGGCAACTGCACCACAGCATAGTCGAAACAACACCCAGCGACTCAGCAACGAGCTGCTCATGGAGGGCCCCAGCACATCCAGCCAAGCAGTCAGGGCACGGGCAACTGCACCAAAGCATAGTCGAAACAACACCCAGCGACTCAGCGACGAGCTGCTCATGGAGGGCCCCAGCACATCCAGCCAAGCAGCCAGGGCACGGGCAGCCGTACACCAGCAGAACCGCGACAACAACCGGGCACCCAGCAGCAACCCTGACTCCGCGCAACCGCAGGCGGCGACAAAGAGGAGACGCCGACCCAATGGGAACAGGGCCAGGATCAACCGGCAGCGACTGGAAGCAGGTCCTCAAACCAGGGAGGAGATCCCCTGCGGAGCGGTGCAAGAGGTCGTGTACACCGGACGCCCCAACCAGCGCCGCCGAGCCGCACGGTCAAGGGGAAGTTCCTCCACGGACAGCTCCCCTGAGCCGACACCGAGATCCGGACCCGTGGAACGACCACGACCCTCCATGGTAGTGGCCCCGGACCAGTGGTGAGTGGAGACGGCTGGACGGGTAATCCCAGCAACCCTACGCACCTGGATAGAAGGAGAGCTGGGATTACCAAGGAACAGGGACATACGACGCCAGGAAAAGATCGACGGCAGGCCTTATAGAATCCACCTCTCGAGGAGTGGGCGCGTCACCATCTTTTCACCCACCCCAAAGTAAAGGGGAGGTGTGAAGACTCACATTTTGCCTTTACATTTTTCACATTCACATATGTACATAGTTAGAATTAAGTAAATAGTTTAAGTTCATAGCCAATAGTTTTTAAGTCTATATACTGCAGTAGTTTTAAGAGACAAAACCTGGAGTTAAATAATTTTAAGTTAGTCCTAAGTGGCAACCCAAAACTATCGAATAATACAGGAGAATAGTTGAATTTCCCGCCGAAGCCAGGACACCAACCACGATCACGCCATGGAAAATACTAAGAAGAAATCCCCGATAAAATCCCACATGGGAGGTTTCTTGGGAACGAGACCAACAGCCACACTAACTTCCGGGACTTGGATTTTTGTGCGCGGCGAGAAAAGTTCGGAGTTTTGGGAAAGCGGAGAAAACGACGGAGAAAGAAACCAAGTCCAAGATTCAACCGACGCGTGGCCAGGAAGTGGAAGCAAGCAACTGACGAGACACAGAAACACTGGCGTCGGCAAGCAGGGTGAGCATAAAGAGTGCGACAGGGACAGATAGGGATTAGAAAGGAAAAGTCCAGAAAATAAAAGTAAAAGTAACTCGGAATCAAAGTGTTAGAATTATTTGTGCAAGTGTCAAGCCCCGATCGTGCCGTCTGTGAGTATTCCGGGCATGTGCGCAGTAGTTTTCTCGACAGGAGTAGCCGCGCCGGTGCCGTCTGCGAGAATTCCGGGCACATGCGCAGTAGTTAGGGCTGGTCGTAATACCACCGCTTTTGCTGTCTGCGAATATTCCGGGCATTTTCGTAGTAGGATTTGCGTGCCAGAAATAGCCGCGACAGTGCCGTCTGCGAGTATTCCGGGCATTTGCGCAGTAGTTAGGGCTGGTCGTAATACCTCCGAGTTTGCTGTCTGCGAGTATTCCGGGTATTTTCGTAGTAGGATTTGCGTGCCAGAAATAGCCGCGACAGTGCCGTCTGCGAGTATTCCGGGCATTTGCGCAGTAGTTAGGGCTGGTCGTAATACCTCCGAGTTTGCTCTCTGCGAGTATTCCGGGCATTTTCGTAGTAGGATTTGCGTATCAGAAATAGCCGCGACAGTGCCGTCTGCGAGTATTCCGGGCATTTGCGCAGTAGTTAGGGCTGGCCGTAATACCTCCGATTTTGCTGTCTGTGAGTATTCCGGGCATTTTCGTAGTAGGATTTGCGTGCCAGAAATAGCCGCGACAGTGCCGTCTGCGAGTATTCCGGGCATTTGCGCATTAGTTAGGGCTGGCAGTATTACCTCCGATTTGGCTGTCTGTGAGTATTCCGGGCATTTTCGTAGTAGGTTTCGCTGGTCAGAATTAGCTGCGACAGTGCCGTCGGCGAGTATTCCGGGCCTGTGACAATACTTGTGACCACCAGTATTACCTCCGTTAATGCCGACCGTGAGTACTCCGGTCATTTTCGTAGAAGGATTTCTGGGCAGGATTGGCCGCGACAGCGCCGGCCGTGAGTATTTCGGACACACGCGTAAAGTTTGTACCACCAGGATTAGCTACGATCGTGTCAGAGCGTAGCCATACATATGCGTTATAGCTTCTCATATTCATATATATTTTCTTCCATAAGCGTCCGTCGCGGCATAGCCAACGGTACGCAACTCGGTGACCCGAGTAAGAATTTGCCAAATATAATATTATGAAATCCCTCCTCAACTGTCTCAAAGATAAACAAATTTATCTGATGAGTACTCTGGGCGGACTGAGACGCCGACCCCAGCAAAACGCATCCTTACAGTATGATTCACAGTGTCAAATGCTTTACTAAAGTCAAGAAGTGTCAGGAAAGTTATGTCATTCTTATGTGTTTCGTCTAATGTCTTCAATAATTTTGACTAAAGTTGTTGTGCAGTTTCTATTTTGTCGAAAATCAGATTGCTTGCTATTTTTTTTTTTTTTTTTTTTTGTATTCCAATTATTTTTATTCCATCTTACAATACTAATCAACTATAATACACTTAAAGTTACAACTAGGACAAGACGGAACAGGTACTTGGGAATAGAAGCTCACGCCGTGCGGTACCGCCGCCAGGCATTGCTTCGCGGGCGTGGAGGCCCCTACTCCGGCCGCTCCTTCCGCCTTCGCTCCATCGCTCTGAGGGTCTTCATGGCGTGTGCGGCAAATGTTTCTGCCGCTTCCCAAACTTTTGGGTCTTCCAGCATCCTCGGCACCAAGGTTTCGGCGCTAATCGAGGATCCCGCTGCTTCCTCCAGTTCCTGTCTCTCGAGGCCGAACCTGCGGCACTCGAAGAGAACGTGGTGCGCATCCTCCACTATGCCGGAGCCGCACTCCGGGCACCAGTCTTCCGCCTCGTGGCCAAAGCGCTTCAGGTACTGGCGGAAGCATCCGTGGCCACTAAGCACCTGGCTGAGGTAAAAACTCACCTGGCCATGCGCCCTATCAACCCATCGCGCTAGGTCTGGGATGAGCCTGTACGTCCACCGGCCTTTCGGAGAAGAGTCCCATCGAGCTTGCCAGTTCTCCATGCTCCTTCTTCTAGCGGTATGCTTCACCTCAGCGTAGGACTGTGGTAATCGCCTGTCCTGTAGGGATTCGGAGATCTCCTTCCTCTCCCTAATGAGCTCCGTCAGTGGGACTTGCCCTGCGATCACTAGTGCCGCGTCCTCCGAAATTGTCCGGAACGAGCATGCGATCCGGATGGCACATAGCCGGTAAGTCGCCTCCACTCCTCGCATGTAGCTTTTGACCGAAATAGCTTCAGCCCAAACTGGTGCCGCATACAGGATCTGCGCGGTCACCACCGATGAGAGGAGTTTCCTCGTGTACTGCCTTGGACCTCTAGTGTTCGGCAGCATCCTGGAGAGCGCTCCAGCCGTGCCGCTAGCCTTTTGGTGGACGTACTCCAGGTGCTCCTTGAAGGACAGCCGGGTGTCGATGATAACGCCCAGGTACTTGATCGCCCTCTGCGACCGGATCCTCGTCCCTCCAACCAGCACGCTAGCAGTCTCCACCGCCTTCCGACTCGAGATTAGGACCGCTTCCGTCTTGTGGGCCGCCAACTCCAGACCTGCAACCGCCAGCCACGACTCTACGGCTTGGATGGCCGTGTCCGCGCGCGCCTCCACAGATGCTAGCTCCTTTGCTACCACCACTATAGCGACGTCGTCCGCAAATCCAACCAGGTTGGTGCTGACTGGCATCGGAAGCCTCAGCACGCCGTCGTACATTGCGTTCCAAAGGAGAGGACCCAGGACAGAGCCCTGCGGGACTCCGGCTGAGACGTTGTGCTCTTTGGGACCCATGCTCGTGTCCAACAAGAGTACCCTGTTGCTGAAGTAGCTGTGAGCTACGTTCAGCAAGTACCCAGGGACGTTAAAGTTCCTCAGGGACTCTAGCGTACGGCTCCAGTCTGCCGAGTTAAAGGCATTCCTGATGTCCAGGGTGACCACCAGGCAGTAGGACTTGCTTCCTCCTTTCCACCTGGTTCCGGCAATGGCATCCTGCGCCAATTTGACTACCTTTGCAATGGCGTCCAGCGTAGACTTCCCCTTCGTGAAGCCATATTGCTCCGGGGAGAGTCCACCAGCGGCTTCGATAGCTTGGCTCAGCCGGGTTGAGATCACCCTTTCGAACACCTTGCCGATCGAGTCCAGCAGGCAGATCGGTCTGTAGGACGATGCTTCTCCTGGTGGCTTGCCTGGCTTGGGCAGCAGAAGCAGACGTTGCCTTTTCCATCTGTCGGGGAACGTCCCCTCCAGAAGGCACTTGTTGAACAGGCCGGCAACTTCGGACGTCAGCAGCGATAGAGTCAACTTGGTTGCTCTACTCGGAATCGCGTCTGGCCCCGGAGCCTTCTTGGGCTTCAGGCTTCTACCGGCAAGGAGAACCTCAGCTTCCGTGACCCAACGGATGTCGCCCAACTCGGTGCTGGGGCAGATCAAGACCTGCCGACCGCTCGGGAACAGGGAGCCAACTATCCTCTCCAGCGTCGCCGGGTCGGTTGGGGCACAGCCACCCGCATTAAGCCTCTTTACTACCGTTCTGTAGGCTCCTCCCCATGGATCCTCCTCGGCGGCGTCGCACAGCTTGAGGAAGCATTCTCGTTTGCTGTTCTTAATGGCAGTCTTAAGCTCCTTTCTTGCTGCCTTGTAGCGGTCGCTGCACGCAAGAAGGCGCGGGGTGCCTCTAGCTCGCTGCATCAATCTTCTGCTGCGGTGGCATTTACGGCGCAGGTCCGCGATCTCCTCGCTCCACCAAAACACCGGGGAGTGGTGCTTTCTGAACGGCCTTCTCAGTAGCATGCTTTGCCTGCAAGCGCCGTCCACGGCCCATGCCAGCTTGTCGGCCGTCTCGTTGGCTCCGTCTGCTTCGCCTGCCGTGAAGCCCTCGAGGGCATATGCAAAATCCCGCGGCCTGAAGGTGTCTTGCCGGAACGCCTTCCTATCCGGGAGTAGGGACCCACTCGTGCGATGCGCGGCGCCTATCGAGCACTCGATAGCCTCGTGGTCGCTGGCGGTATAGGCCTCGCTGATCTTCCATCGGGCGCGGCTGGCCAGCGCACTGCTGACATAGGTAAGGTCGATTACCGAGCCCACCCCGGCCCTGCTGAAGGTCTGCCGGGAGCCTTCGTTCAGAAGGACTACGTCCAGAGAGGCGAAGGTCTCCAGCACCGCTCGGCCTCTGGCGTTGGTCCGGGAGGATCCCCATTCCATGGCCCAGGCGTTGAAGTCGCCGCCGACCACGACGTTGATCCGCCCACGCAGATCGCTGCTCAGCTCGTCCAGAATCCTGCCGAACGCCTCCAATGAGAGACTGGGTGCCAGATAGCAGCTGTACAGCCAAGTGCCGCCGACGTTCGCCCGGACAAAGCCTTCCGCTGCTTTGGTGTCGCACATCTCCGGAGCATCCGCTCCGCAGAGCCACAAGGCCGCCTTGCCAGAGCGGTCAGTGGCCCAGACGCGGCTGGTACCGACCCTGTAGGGTTCGCTCAGGACTGCCACCTCCGAGCCCAGCTCCCGCACCATCTGCGACAGGAGATCCTGCGCAGCCCTGCAGTGATTCAGATTGAGTTGAATCAACTGCATGCAGGCTTGGGATTCGCATACCCACTGTTCGAGGCTGGACATCCCCTGGCGCCTGCCTTGTGCCTCGTCTCCTTCCTTCCGGCCGCAGAGCATATGAAGCAAGACGGCTCCTTGTTGCACGAAGCCGCCTTGTGTCCCGGCTCGCCGCAGTTAATGCAGCAACCGCTCCTGTCCACAGGGCCCTTGCAGTGGATCGCAATATGCCCAGGTTCTAGGCATCTGAAGCACCTCACGGGACCACTTCGTTCCCGGATCCTGCAGATGGTCCATCCAATCCGAACTTCACCTCTATGGAGGACGGCTTTGGCAAGGGATACGGGAAGGCTGATTATCGCAGTTTGGGTTTCAGCAAAACTGCGGCGCATGCTCCGCACTTTCACCCTCTCCGCCTCGAAGTTAAACTGGCCCGCGAGTGCGGCGCAGACCTCCTGCTTCGTCGAGATCGGCTCGATATTGCGCACCTCCAAGACGAGGACTTTTGAGTCCTCTGTCGTTGCGCGCACCGACGCTGTACCTCCGAGTACCTTCTCGATGCTCTCCCTCATTGTCGTGGCGCTCTCGGCGCTACCTTTCGCCACCTCCAGGAGCAGGTTACCGTTGTTGGTTCGGCGAACCTTTGACACGCAGCGTCCCAGGTCCGACAGCTGCTTGTCCTCTCTCCTCGTAACCATTGCGAGCACCTCGCTGTAGGACTTGCCGCTCGCGTGGACAATGACAGCGTCCGGGCGAGTGCGGCGCGCTGTTCTCGGCTTCCTCGCCACGACCTCCCAGTCGTTTACGGGGATTGCCTGGCTCTCAGGCTTCCGAGCTGGCCTATGCTGCTCCGATGCATCAAGCACCGCCGCTGGCGGCTTCGCACGGGGCTTCTTGGGCGCCCTTGCGCTTTTCTGCTGCGCTGGGCGAGGGGGTGGCGGGGCCAGCACCGGTGCGGGTAATCCCGGCGCATCTGGCTGGCTTAGCCTTCTCCAAGGCTCGGTTTGGGCCGCGGCCTCCTTTTTCCAGGTGGTCACCGTTTGCTGCTCCTTGTCCGCGCTTTTGGTAATCTGGGCGCATTTCCGGCACAGGTTGTTTGCGACCCGGCTCTCCTGCCTGCCGCTGACTCCTGCCGCGGCCGCTCTGCTTGCCGCAAGGATGCTCGAGTGCAGGGTTTTCACCCTGGCAATCATTTCCCTCAGCGGCACGGTGATATGCCGCGTCGACTTATCCATCATTCTCGATGAGACCTCTTGTAATAGATTGCCCATCTCCTGCAGATCCTGCAGGCAGGCTGCCTTCTCTGAAGCCTTGCTCTTCTTCGCCGGCGTAGTTCTCGGTGAGCTAGTCGGGCTAGCCGGGTCCCTCAACCTCTTAGGGGGCGGCGTAGAGCCTGTGCTCTGCCTACCTTCTTGGGCCTCGTACATCGGTGGTGTACGGGAGAGCTTATTGCTCCTCCCGAACGCCGCCTCCTCCTCCTCATCCCTCGGTGCACATGGCGAGCTCGCTAGTGCAGACCTGCCCGCGCAGGGGTTTTCCTCCTCCATATCCGGCTAGTCAGTCCGCGCAGGGCTCCCACGCTGGCCAAGAATTTCCCCCTGGCTCTACGACGGGGGATATACCGCCCCAACTCGGTCCCCGAAGCCCGTTTGCTCGGGACACCGCCTAGGCGGGGAATCGGAAATTGGTCAGATCCGAGACCTTTTTCCGCCTGCCAGCTGCGCGACCTTGCACGGTTCCGGGTTGGCAATTAATAAAATTTATTAATTAATATGTCGATTTAAATTAAAAATTTAAAACGGCACAGGGCGGGAAAGCTTAACCGCAGGCACTTTCCAACACTAAAGTGTGCTGTTAGGCGCGGCTGTACAAGCTCCCGCGGAAGCGTTACACAACACTGGATCAGCTGCGATCAGCTGTGTTTGAGTGCCAAAAAGAAAACGCGGGGAAAGGCTTGTGGAAAGTGGAAAGCAGCGAGAGTGGAAGGCGTCTGCTGGGAAGAGAGGCTGGAGTTCCCCCTCCCCCCTGTCCACCGGTTCCTGAGGCGGCCTGGGTTGCCAAAAAACTTTTGGGCGTCCGGGGCCTAGTGGAGCCGAAGCCAGGAACGATCCGGGTACGTACCTGTGTACCTGGGAGTCTCACACTACACTACACGCCTTTTTCAGGATACCTGACACGCTTAACCGGCTTAAAAGGATAATTTAGCGGAGCGCGGTGAAAAACACAACTTCCTCCGAGTAAGTGAGTCCGTGTGTGTCCTTGCTATTAGGTAATTTGTGTGTGTCCAAAAAATGTGTTGACCTGCTTCGCCATTAGTTGCTTAAACGACTTAGACAAAAAATGGGCGTAATGTGTCGCTAGACTTGGGGCTACAATATTATAGGACATTTTGGGCATATATCATCCAAGCTTTATTTTATTTTCAAAATAGCCTCTAGGACATCAGACTTATTTACATATACAAAATCATAGTTAGCCAAAATTTTACCTACCTGTAAAGTATTTATTATTAAGAGTTGTATTATATTTTTTTAATTTATAATACAAAATTATACATTTTCGGACCTTTTCATAAATACTAACTAACCGTATAAGCTTATCAACATCGGTTATTGACCGCCGACAAATAATTATAGATTACATTCAGGATATTCCTTATACAACTATATATAAGTCAACAGCTAAATTATATATAAATATATATATATATATTTTATTTTATATTCTCCTATAATCATTATATTTTTAAAATTACTGGGTTTTATTTAGCAATCCAAAATGTGGATTTATACGAACTCCGTAGATACACTGAGTTATCAGCCATTTAGCCGATATACAAGTATTCAGCAATATTATAACTGAAAATATTAAATAAGCAATTTGTATGGGAACAACAGTTGAGCTGCCGATATTTTAAGTCGTTCAGGCATTCAGCTGTATAAGGAATCTCCTGATTATATAAATATATATTGTTTAAGAACGGTTTAAGTTATTTATTAAATATTATTCTTTAAGAACATGAAATACATTTGTAAAAAATGACTTTCTATCAGGGAAGTCTACAATAAAGGTTTGTACAACTTCCATAAGGCTGTCATTTAACTCGCTTTGCTTATGCGAATGCTGTTTAACTGTCGTTTCTGATCTAGCAATTTTCTGTGGGGATTTCAAAATATTAAGCCTCCGATACGCCTTGGCCCGTGTTTGTTTTCGTATGATTTGCTCCAAATTAGCATGCTTAGCCAAAATACATTCTTCTATGCGCTCTTGTATATTAGCATCATCTTTAATTATATCATTGAGATCAGATTGAATTCTGCGCAACATGTAAATCATACGTTCAATTTTATTCACATCGTCTAATAAGCGTTTTTCCGATAAAAAATGTATTTCATTACGAATTAACTTTGCTCTATTATGAACTTCATCTAGACGTACTTGAGTTTGAGATGCATTTTTCAATTTTTTAGTTTGGATTTTAACATGTTCTTTAGTTGTCGCACTTACGAAAATTTGTTCTCGGTGCATAACACAATGCTCCAGATCTTGAACAAGTCTTTCTTGGGCGCGCTTAAGTTGACTATATCTTATATTCATACGATGAATTTCCGTTTTCATTACACCGAGTTCGCCGTCTAAAGATCGCTCAGACTTTGACCATTTAATGGTTTCTTCAAGTAATTTATATTTGGTTTCCCAAGATAATGTTTCTCTATGATTATCTATAACAAAATCTTTGTTAAGCTCTATTTCATTCATAAGTATGGTGATTGCTTCTTCCATCTTTAAAATCCCATGTTCAGAGTCCTTAAATAAGAGAAATTAATAGATTTCTGACAAATAAGTATTTTTATGTACACACCTTGAGTTGTTCACTGTACTCCGTCTGTTCATGTTCGAATTCAGTCTCTTCAAAGTCATGGTGAATTCTTTTTTTATAAATTTTATCATTTAGTAGTTCCAATTTTGAAGTAAATTTCTGAATATTTAATTTTAAGTCCTTTGTTTTGCTTTCTGAAAGTTCCAGTTCTTTATCAATTTTTAAAGACTTTTGCTTAATTATGGAGAGTTCTGAAAATAAAATAAATTATGGTTAATAGTGTTTTTTTACTGGATAGTGAGAAGGATTTAAATGTTCGCTGTTTAAATTATCAGCAGCTGAACTTTTTTGAGAAAGCATGAAAATTGCGTGAAAATTAAAAACAATATTATAATGTCTTCCCACACAGCGCATTTGTGAGGAACGTTTGGGATTTAAAAAAAAAAAGGGAAACTCGTGTTCCCACACACCGTCAAAGCGCATTCACCATCCGAACAGCTGATCGATCAGCTGTGGCTCATGAAAACGTAAACAAAGACTGTCGAATTGGCAGTTGCAATTTGAAATGGAGCATTTACCAACTATTTTGGCTGTTGTACAACAGCAAAAGGCACAGATTGCGTCAGAATTTATCCGCACTAAATTTAAATGAACTAAATGACAAGGAATTTTAGTTTTTCTAATGATTTTTCTCTAACAAAGAGCAAATTCCCCGAAGAGTGTCTATAGGTGGTATAGGCATCCAAAATATTTAAAATAAGGTAGAGGCAGGCGGTTTATATTAAATAGTAACAATTGGGGACATATTGGGTCAAGAATATACAGCAAAAACGCCTACAACTATTTTGGGCATGCTTGTAGCTTTGGCGCCACATTTTAAATTCCATATCTCATTTGTTTCTCGCCAAGTGTGTATACACTTTCGTAGTGATGGTAAAATTTTCAGAGTTGCACCAAAAAACTATCGCCAACTATCGCCAAACAAACCCTGTTTAGATTTTAATGCGTTCTAACGGCGGTCCATTTGGAAAAATTCGGAACGGCAAAACCTTATGGACCGTTTGTTCAACGGACGGTGAATGCGCTTTGACGGTGTGTGGGAAGATCCTATAACACAAAAATTTTCCCCTCCTCGCTGAGAACATATCAGAAACAATAACACGAAAAACCATAATTATATAAATATTATATAAATTATATCTAGATTAATAATATAAAATAAAATAAATTAATAATATAAAAAAATTTAAAATGACATAATATTTGTCTTTAAAAAATGTAGTTATAAAAATTTCGCAAGAATTATTAAACATTTAATTCGTTCTTCTCGATAATTTATTTCAAAAAAATTTGAGTCAAAATTAACGAGTGCTAACTAAGAGCCTATTTACACTAGGCTGCGTTATTGCGTTATTACGTTAACTCAGTAAACGTAGTTTTTTTACTAGCAGTTTTTAGTTTTGTTTTTTTTTTTTTTTTTTTTATTAGGCTTTGCTTTTATTTATTGAATCTTCTCATTTATGAGACTAACAATAAGTGTATCAAATCTTACAATACTACCTAACTAGCAGTCATGAGACTGGTACAGAGTAAATGGCCCTGACTAATTATGGCTGGGTTGGATAGTCGTTACGTAGTAGGCGGCTTCTTCTGGAAACTCGTATCAAGTCCCTTGCTAGAGGATTTGGATGGGCGGAGAGTTTTTCCTTGTAGGACGCTTTTTGTTTTTCTATTTCGTTCTTAACTGCAGGAATGCCGAGATCCCTGTTAATATGTTCATTGCGAATATACCATGGTGCCCCAGTGATAGTTCTCAGGATTTTTGATTGGGCGCGCTGTATGATGTCTAGATTGGTACTGCACGCGTTCCCCCAGAGCTGGGAGCCATACGTCCATATTGGCTTCAGTGTGGAGTTGTAGAGCAGGACCTTGTAGTCCAGACACAGGGGCGATCGGGAGTTTATGAGCCAGTGGAGGCTGCTGGCTTTTAGTTTTAGATGAATTTTCTTGCATTCAATGTGTCTTCGCCATGTTAGGCGTCTGTCCAAGTGGACGCCCAGGTACGTTACCACGTTGACTTCGGTGATCTGCGTGCTGTTCAGGTAGAGCGGAGGGCATGTTTGTCTGTTGAGAGTGAACGTCACTTACACTTTTGTTCATTTATTTTAATACGCCAATCAGATAGCCACTTCTCGACTACCTTGAGGTGGTTGGCGAGCTGGGTTGTTGCCCGGACTGGACATCTGGAACGGCTGAGGATCGCAGTGTCGTCAGCGAAAGTGGATAGTGTTAGGTGGTCGCTTGTGGGGATATCCGCTGTGTATAGGACAAATAGGGTAGGCCCAAGTGCGCTTCCTTGTGGAACTCCAGCTTCGATTGAATAGGTGCCGGATGTTGTTGCGTTGCACCTCACTGCGAAGACTCTGTTGTAGAGATACGACTCAAATAATTTGTGTGTGTATGCCGGCAAGAGTGTTTTGATTTTGTGCATGAGGCCATTGAGCCAGACGCGGTCGAATGCTTGAGAGACGTCTAGAAATATTGCGCTGCAATATTCTCGATGTTCGAAGGCTGTGCGAATTTCTGATGTTATTCTGTTAACTTGCTCTATAGTTCCATGCTTTTCTCTGAAGCCAAATTGATGAGCTGGGATGATGTTGTGAGCTCCCAGATAAGGAATTATGCGCTTTAGTAGGCATTTTTCAAATAACTTGGACAAGCATGATAGTAGACTTATTGGTCGGTAAGATGATGGAATCGTGTGGTCTTTTCCGGGCTTCGGTATCATTATAATTATAGATTTTTTCCATTTAGTTGGGTAATGGCCGAAACTTATGATCCCATTGAAGATTTTACAGATGACCTCAATAGCACAATTATGATTTTTTGAGTTATTAGGTCATCGCCGGGAGCCTTTTTCGGCTTCAGTTCCCTGATGACCTTCGTGATCTCGTTCGGACGAAATGATGCTGGAGTAGATTCCGTTTCAGTTTGGTTTTGCGGTAGTTCAAATGGTAGTTCAAATGGATGTGCAGCAGGGTTCGGCTGGAAAACGCCCTGGAGATGTGAGGCAAAAGTTTCGGCTCTGTCTTTGTCGCTGCGGGCCCAATAACCAGATGATTTTCTAATCGGGGTAATGGTTTTAGTTGGAGAGCTTAAGTTTGGGTGAGCTCTCCATAAGGGATGCTTTGTGCTGGTTGGCGAGAGTTTCTCAATTATCTTAATTGTGCATTTTCGGCATCTTGCTTCAGGGCCCGGCATAGTTTGCGTGTGGCTTCATTAAGACGTTGCTTTGAGCATGGCGATCTATTGTTTTGCCACGCCCGTCGCAGACGCCTCTTTTCTGGGATAAGCTGTTCAATCTGCTGGTTTGTTTTGAATTTGATTTTTTGCACATCCTTCTGTTGTGGTGTTGAGATCCTGGCTGCAGTCACAAGTACCTCTTCCAGAGCGGAGGTGGAGGAGTCGATGTCTGCTTCAGTATTGAGCTGGGGGGCTAGCTGTATGTGGGAACTCACATACTTTTTGTATTTCATCCAATTTGTTCTGTGCGACGTCAGCCTGTGAGGGCGATCCGTAGTTTCTGGGCTTTGAAGGAGGGTTATCAACAGCGGCGAGTGATCTGAAGAAAGGTCCGGAAGGGCCTTGGCGTTTATTAGATTGCGTGGGATGTTTTTTGTCACCGCAAAGTCAATTAGATCAGCTATCTTTCTGGGGTCTGCTGGCCAATAGGTGGGGCTACCAGGGGAAACGTAGTTCAGTTTATTTCCCACATTGATGAGAGCGTTATACAGTTGTCTTCCCTTGGGGGTCACGAGGCGGGATCCCCAATGCGTGTGCTTTGCGTTGTAATCTCCTGCAGCTATGAAACGATCTCCAAGAGAGTTGTAAAAGTCCATGAATTGGCCTTCAGAGATTGTAAAGCGAGGTGGGCAGTAGACAGCAGCAATGCAAAGGTTGCCGTTTCCTGACTGCACTTTAATGGACGTAGCTTGCAAGTAATTTGTAGCAAACCTTTGGTGGAAGTGGTGTTTGATGCGTTCTCTGATAAGGATGACGGTCCCGCCGTGGGCTTTACCATCTGGATGATCTGTGCGGTGGAAGGTATAACCTCTTATATGGAAGTTGTATCTGCTTGTGAGGTGCGTTTCAACCAGTAGCATGGCGTCGATGTGGTTTTCATTTAGGAATTGTGTTAGTTCAAGTTTATGCCGTGAGACGCCGCACAGTAGCGCCTTTTCTCATTTTACGTTGCAAAAATCATAACTTTTGAACAAAACATGATTACTAAATAATTTAAATGCCATTTGACAGGTAATTGTTGTAAAATTAACATATGTATTGGAAAATCTGCCACGCCCACTAATTCGCCTTTTTAAAGGGTATCAAAGTGAAGAAATATTTTTTTCTCAATGAAGACAATTTTTTAAAAATATTTTTTATTTAATTTTTTATCTTTATTTTAATATATTTGCTTAAATAAAAATAATTTGAAAACTGAAAAAAAAAAAAAATTTTTTTTTGTTCTATGTTTAACCGCCACAGAACCGTGAGCGCTACAGTTAGTATTTTTTGTTGGTTTGTATGAAATTGTGTCGGTATTTTGGTATATTTTACCCTGAGTTGTTTCAGTGTTTTGCTTCGCAATGCCAGAGTCGCAGCTGGACGCAGACTTTCTAAACGGATTCTGATTCAGGAAAGATACACGCAGTGCGTAGTCATAGTGTAGTCGCCGGCTCTGGGCAGCTTCAGAAGTTATAGACTACTTTAGCCAGAAAAAGGTGAAAATAATGGACACCTGGCAGGTAGCGATTTACCTGTACAAGCCCACACAAAACTACCTTTTTTTTAATATGAATAAGAGGTAATGAATATACCTATCATTTAAAAAAAAATTCAAGACCATTGGTTATGTAGTTTTTGTGTAATATTACCTGAAAGTCGACTAATTTACCTATTTTTTGTTGTATGACGCATACACGGAAAACAATTTCGACTTTGAATGCTCATATCTTCCTCAAAAAAATTCTGAAAATTTTTTTGGTTACAGATTCGGAATCCTTGGGAAATTCTCTGTCGATTTCTTATAGTTCAAATCGATTTTGCGATTATGACTTTTTCGATTTTTGCAACGGCTTTTGTTCGAGAGGCGCTACTGTGCGCCGTTGGCATTCCACGTGGATATACGTAGATTAGACATTGATTATTTCGACTGTTGTGCTACGAGCAACTGTATCACCATATTCTGATTCTGGACGAGCGTTTGCATGGTCGTTTTCATAAATGACATGAGTTCCATCATACTTTGTTGCATGGTCACCATCATGGATTGCAGGTTGTTTTGTGACTGCCCAGGGGCCTGCTGAGGGTTTACCGAGTTTGAGGGGGGAGGATTTTGCATACCTGTTCGTAGAGCTTCAGCGTAGGAGATGCCTGTGGGGGCATTTAGCGGACCAAAAGAGGATCTGGCTGCTTTGGCAAAGAATACATCTGGAGTAGTTTTTGTATTATAGTACACATTTTGTGTGACCACGCAGCCTCTGTAGGTAGCTGTGTGATTTCCTCCACAGTTTCCGCATTTTTTCGTTTTTGGGTCTTCTTTGTTCGCAGGGCAGTGTGCGGAATTGTGGAATTCTCCACAGACTACGCAGACTGACCGAAGGGTGCAGTATGTCCTTGTATATCCATACTCCTGGCAATTTGTGCATTGCACAGAACCGTTGCGTTTGTGTGGTTCTTCCACGGTGATTCTTCGATGCAATAGGAACTGCAACTTGTAGATCGGGTGAACTTCATTCTTCTTCAGGGTTTTACTTTCTGGCTCCAGTTCGACTTTGAATAGTGGTTGCGGCTTTTTGTTTTTATTTATAATGTTGCTGACGTTCTTGGCAAGGAAACCCTTGCCTTTCAGGGCTTCCACTATCTCAGAGGGGGCGACTTCTGGTTCAATTTCTTTCAGCACAACTTGCAGTCCCTTGCTGCTTTTCAGTTGGTAGGTGTAAAAATTCTTTTTGGAATCTTCCAGGTATTTTGACACAGCCCGAAAGTGTTCTACTGTTTTGGTTTGAATTTTTGTTTCGCAAATGTTCCCTTTAATAATCGGAACAACATGAATGTTTCCGTCCCCGACCACCGCAATAATTTTGTTGACCAGGGCGTTTGAGCTGTTCTCCCTAATATAAATGGGTGGGGCTTTGGCTGTTTTTGAGTCTCCTGCTCCGGCTCTGCTTGGTTATTCTCATCAGCTGCTAGCGGAGAAAATTTGTTGGAGTTGTTTGGGTCGTAGCTTTTGGTGACACGGTTGATCTTAGGCTTGTTACCAACCGTTATGTGGGCTAAGCTTACGCTTAATTTGGATGTAGCGATCCATGCCAGTCTGTATGGCCGGAACCGCTTGTTGCTTATCGGAGTTCACGGTTTTTGTTACCATTGAATTTGGCGCTGCGTCGTTGGCACCGATTTCGCAATATTGGTCGTTGGTTTAGTTGTTGCTGGTGCTTTTGCTGCGTTTGCAGAAATTACAGCTCTGCTTGTTGTTGGTGCGTCTTCCATCGAAGCCGGTGGTGGTGGGGTTTGGCATTGGGAGCTCCAAGATGTAGGAGCTGGAATGAGTAAGGTGGGTGAGCAAGAGCGCGCTCTCGTGCCGTCGGCGGTCAGTAGAGCCGGGTTGGGCTTGGTAGACGTTTTTTCTGCTTCGATATCGCGAGTTGAGAAATAGGTGAAGCAACCGTTTCTTTGGTTTACCGAGGTTCTACGCTCATTCTTTTGATCGCCGCTCATTATTTTGAGCTTGTTACGCGTGGCACCATATAAATGAACTTTGCAGCTCAAAAACACGTCTCACGCACTAGTGTCCGTATGTCATACGCACTGTAGGGCTTGGCCTAGCTGACAGTACGTAGTTTAGAGTTCCGAATTTACTTTTTCACCATGAAAAAAAAACACTTTGAGAATAAACCCCGCGTAGCGGTCGTCCGTAAGCACGTCTGCACTCGATGAAGGTCGAATGCGACCAAGTTGCGTTCATATCGATAACAACGGATTTTTTCAATTGTCGTGTCGATTACAAGAAATTTGTTAGATTTCTACTCGATGTTCGGACTATCGAACAAGTTCCACCACCAATTCGGAAAAAAAAACTAAGCAGCCGACGATTGATAATTCAAATAATTCAATCTGATTTCAAAAACGGCCGAAAATAGATTTGTGCGATACACAATGTGTGAAGAAGAAGAGCTGTCGTTGGGGGCACTTCTAAGGGATTGGACGGAAAATGTCTTCGCCAGTCGTCCATTCCTGAGACTGGCCAGTGAAAGAATTGACGGAACCAATTGGAAGAACTGGTAGAAAAGAAAAAAAAGCGGACTCTGGTTCATCACGAAGACAGAAACAAACTTAAAACAAACAATTAAAATAAAAATCTATAAATTTAAAATGTATATGCAAATTATTTATTGGAAATGTACGCCCAACGCTTGCCTAATGCGTTTAGCACTTTCGGTTGCAAGTTTCTTGATCAGGTTATCCCTCCCTTATTGCACACTTTTGCTCTGGATATGGCAAGGGGACCTCGCTATAGTGGGGTATTCCGCAGAGGATCCCAAGGTGTTCAGGGCAATCCCTGAATTTTGAAGCTCCTCGAAGGTTGCTGGAGACATCCCAGCCAATTCCATGAACTTCATCTTTATGTTGCTCTATTGCTGCTTTTAATATTCATTATGCTCATCTTTTTGAGTTTCTGTCTCCACTTGCTTTTTCTATTATATTTTTTCTATAATTTTTGTATTTAATATTTTTTTTTAGGAACGGTGATAAATATTTGACTTTATTTTACCCATTTTTCATTTTATTTATTTTCTTTTGTAGCTCACCACAATTTATTTTCCGCTGACAAATTCCTCGATGAAAGCGCTTTCAAGAGGCACTGCAACGCTAGGAAAATTATTTGGGGGGTTAGAAATCACACATTTCAGAACCTTGCCTTTGCCATTGGCCGACTAAATTAAGACAATTTTTTTTTTCACTCGCGGCTCATTTGCCTTAACCCTAGACGGTCATGCTTATTTTTTCTACGTTAAGGTTATGCTTCGACGAATCGACGACCCCAATTTTAAAATAAGAATAATTGTTAAAAAACAAACAAACAAACATATAAAAGTTCAAAATTAAAAAAAAATACTTTTCTTTTCTTTCTTTTTACTTAGAATTTTTTGTTGTCGTGGCACTGGCAGGTTAGGTAACTTTTCTCAGCACAATTTTTGGTCGGGGCTTTCTTTCAGTTAGGGCTCGAGTTTTCACCAAAACGTTCGACAATTAAACTTTTCCCTATGCACCAAAAAAACCTTCCGTCTCTGCTCGACGAATTGGAGTTTTCCTCCACCGAATTAAGGCGCTCCGGCGAGCGCTTGCGCGACGACTGCCCTGAGCGGTTTCTTTGTCCTCAGTCCGCTGTTCCAGCGCTCGCAATTGAGCGCTTTTCAGATCTCTCCGGAGCGTTATTTCGTCTTTTCCTTCCTGGTGGCTGCACCTGCTAATAAGATCTCGGCGCTGGCTTCTGCGTTGCTGGGGATTCCCTTGGTGAAGTAATCGCTCTATTTGGCTGCCGCAACCTATATAATAATTTGGCAGGCCCTAGTCAGAACAACCTATTTACTTTTTCTCACATCGCTCTATTTAGCGGACACGCTGGTATGTTTGGAGCTAAAGAAGCGAATACTGCCGCCCTGCCTTTTTTTCCTATTCCTTCCCTGCTGTTGCGCACCTCTGGCTCGAGTGAAGGATGAACTGCAATCGCATCAAAAGAAACAGCAGCTCCGAACGGCCAAACAGACTGGAACGGATCGCTACTGTAAGGAAGTTCTAAGGCTGGGATAGGTCTCAGTCTCGTCCAGGTCCTCTTTATCAGAAAAATTTATAAAGATATGGGACAAAGTGTTTTGACGCGCGGTAAACTGACGTGAGATGGTAGTTGTCAGTTACCGGGATACGAAGCCAGAGAAATGGCTTGTCCGGTCTTTGCAATAGAGCGAAATAATCGGCGGAGCGCGTTTTGGGTCGGGCCCATAGCAGACGCTATGGGGAGACCGAGAGAGGGGTCGATTATGGGGAGCACCGCTTCCTAGGGCAGAGTTTATGGCCTAAAATCTAGGCATTTTTGGGAAAATATTCTACGTGGGTCATGGCCAACGTGATTTGGGGTCGTCCCCTACGAGCAAAGAGTTAAATTTGGGTCGACAATTTATTAATTTCTCCCAGTGTAAGCGGAAGACTCGCCTGTTTCCCCGCAAAACTATGCCTGAAATCTTCTCCTCGCAAAAGCGTGGCCACAGCACTGCGCTAAATAACCGGAGAAATATTTACTTTAATTTGCTGTAATACATTTGCCGCGAAGATAAGGTCCACCCTTTTCGCCGGACTTCGACGTTGTAATAAAATATTTCATTATAAATTTCCAACTGCTTTTTATCTCAAGACGATCGGGGCTGAGCGAAATATTTTAATTTATAAATTTCAATAAAGTTTTAGCGAAGTTCGGGTCCACCCTTTTTCCTCTACATGTCTCGTTTGACAACAGTTGGCGTAGGTCAGGGCAAATGACATGACGACAGCGAGGGGAGTTTTTATTTGATATATATATGTTCAAGTTTTATTTAATTAATTTCAGTTTTCATTTTTATTCTCAGATTTCTTTAGTTTTCATTTCTCTTTGCAGGGGTTTGAGGTTAAGTTTTTCTAGCCTATTCTAAGTGCAACCGCATCTTGGCCGTCGAGAAATTTCTAAATGCACGTTACACTCGCTGGCCAGAGTGCGGTTCACCCTAATCACTCACCCGTCTCAAACTCCACGCACACACACACGCGCGATGTCTCTAAGTGCTCCGCCGCTGGTCCTGGGCCGGGCACACTCTTTCGCGATCGCCTGGTTGACCTCCTCCTGGATTGTCGTCAGCCGGTGGCTGGAATCGGGCGCTCCTGATCGCCGCCGCTGTTGGTCTCGCGCGTCGAAGCTGGCTTTCGCATCCCTCCTGGTGGTCTCCTTGGTCACTTTGAACTCCCTCGTCGTCACTCGCTGCTATGGTCCACCGCACTTAGCAATCGCACAATCTGGCTCGAAGGTTTACATGTTTTCCGCTCGCACTTCTGATTTAGTTCGCCGCCTCCGCAAGAGTGAAAAAATATGCCATGCGTTTTGCAAATTTCGGCCGCGCTGGTAATTTTCCACTTCTCGAAGTTTCGGTGCATTCCTTCGCTCTCGTTCTTTCTTTGGCGCGTGCCAATTTTCGGGGGTTCTTTTGTGCTTGATCGTATGTCCTCTCTCTCTTGCTCCTGCACGGCGCTGGCTCCGTGGCCACTTGTTCGTGGTGAATAACTCTCTGCTCTCCGGGTGTGTGTGTGTGTGTGCGCTAGTGGTGTGAGAACGGGGGGAATGATAACTACGATTTGGTTAATCACTCTCTTCTTGTAAGGATCAAAAGCTTTACTGAAGTCTGTGTAAATCACGTCGGTTTGAAAGATAAGTTGTATGTTCCCTTTAATAAGCGGAACAACATGAAACTTTTTGTCCTCGACCAGCGCAATAATTTTGTTGACAATGACGTTTAAACTTTTCTTCCTAATAATCATCGCTAGCGGGGAAAAACTGTTTTTCTTGGTTGGGTCGTTGCTTTTGATGGCACGGTTGATCGTTACCTACCGTGCTATGTGGGCTGAGCTTATGCTTAATCTGGATGTAGCGATCCGTGCCAGTCTGTTTGGCCGTTCGGAGCTCACGGTTCTTGTTACCTTTGAATTTGGCGCTGCTGCCGTTGAAACCGATTTAGCAATATTGGTCGTTGTTTTAGTTGTTGCTGTTTCTTTTGATGCGATTGCAGTTCATCCTTCACTCGAGCCAGAGGTGCGCAACAGCAGGGAAGGAATAGGAAAAAAAGGCAGGGCGGCAGTATTCGTTTCTTTAGCTCCAAACATACCAGCGTTTCCGCCCTATATTGGAGTATGGTTCCTGCGTCAGGTGTCTCAATTTGGAGTCCATGTTAACTGTATTGAATCTGCACAAAAAACTTTTTACTTTTCGCCCTCCGTGGCTTAGCCTGGGAAACTAACTTGAGAACAAATATCTTATTAGTAATAAATCACTGTAGGCGGGAGTTTTAAGTACATTAACACTTTAGGGTTTATGTGCTGATTACAACCGCCTCTCTGATATAATTATTCGTAACTATAACCTTCCCAAACGTAAATCCTTAATACTTGTAGAATTAGTTTGATAGCATGTAATTGTTGAGGAATAAGGGGCACGAAATTAATACATATAAAATTACATTAAATAATAAGGATGATAAGAGAAAAATATGTGAAGACGGGATGAAATTATGGGATCTATCTCAACTCTAGCAACCAAATCATGGATTAATGAAACTCTTGCGATAGAGGTGACATTAATGAGTGAGAAAAAGAAGACCTAAATAGAAACTTAGATGAAACAAACGGTGATTATGAACAAAATGTAGTTTGGCATTACATTAAAATAGCTAAACTACAAAATACAGAATTTTTGATTCAAAATATAAAATCAAATTTCGAAATAAAAAATTATATTAAAGTTTTATATATAATAATTTATTCAACACGTGTAAATCTAAGATTATAAAATATTTATTTTATAAACAGTTATTTTATAATTAGTTTATATATCTAATGTATTTACTAATAAGTTCAAGTTAAAATTGTTAAAAACAAAAATAAAATAAAAATACATATAAAAATAAAAGAAAAGAAAACATAATTGAAAGAGCATCCAGATTGTTCTGTACGGGGGTGGCTAGGAGATCCTTCACAAAAGAATCCAATATAAGGTTTTCCGTCAAAGAAAAAAAAAACAGAAATTGGAGGTCGAGAAATTGACGATGGCATGGAGCGCCTGTTGCATATATAGACATTCGTTTTGGTACTAACCTTAGCTTAGCCAAAGGGCCCGCTCCCGACTAAGAAGCCCAGCTTAACAGCTCGAGAGCGGGAAAATCATGAACTAGAGCGGACAGCGCCTAAGCTCGACTAGCTGCGGGTGGTCAGAGGGGGAACAGGGGCCTTCTGACGTGAACATTCCGCCCGAATTTGGTCCCGATGAACTCGACAGATGGCAGGGGAAAAGCTCTCAGTTTCAAGAGCGATCGGAGTGTGGATGTTAGCTTCTAATTGCCTAACACGGTCGGTCGTGGCAATAAACTTTCTAAAGGCGATGACCACTGCATTTTGAGCCATTTTGGAAAGAAAACTCAATAACGACGGAAAAGAGACACGGCGACAGCTGCTGCAGGTGGAGGATGCCTGATTCGGAATGCTTTCCAGAGTCGGAAACACGAACGTAGACCGGAATGATTAAATGCTTGAGTATTTGTAAGTTAAAAAAATACAATTTTTATTTAACCGAATATTTCACAAGGGGTTTTTACAATGATTGAAGAACACCGACCGAGTAGTTTCGAGTCTCAAACTGAATTTAACTTATTAATCTGAATTGATTGGCGTTCAAGCCTCGGTCTCGTTTAGAATTTCATTTTGGTTCGGGTGTTCTTTTGGCTTAGTGCATTTTACAATAAGTTTTTTAGGATTATTCTTATATACTAGATACAGGATTAGGCTGGCTATTTTTATTACAAATGATGTAAGACATATAATTTGGAATGTATATATATGACTGTTTATTAATTCTTTTGTTTCTAAATACTAGTGGTTCTATTTTTGTAACATTGTTATTTATATAAATGGTTTGTGTAAAGTCGGCAAATTTGTTCGAAATTATGGATTCATTAATGTGAATTGTACAATTTCTAATTTTGATCATATTATTACCTATGATAGAAAATTTATTGTTTGTACAATTTACAATTGTTTGTGGGATATTCCATGTAGTTTATTTGGAAATTCTTGCGTGTTTTGGGTATATGCATTCTGTTGATTCTTGTTTCATAATGCCAATGATACATTTATCAAAAAGGGTTGCTCCCGTATGCTTATTGTAAATCTTATCTTCATAAATGTAAAACTTATCAAATATATGTTCCGTCAGGATATAATTATGTTCGTCGGGGTAAGGGATTATTTCGAAAACTGGCGCTTTTGTGATTTTGTTTGGAATGTGGGAAATAATCAGGATTTCGTCTGTATCGGATTTTAACCAAGTAGAAGTTTTAATTTGTAAGATTTTCTCGGAATTTACCGGTTTTAAATAATCATGTTTTAATAATTTTGAATAAAAAATACCTGGGGTAAGTTGCATGCCTAATTTGACATCCTCTATATAGTCCGTGGCCTGTTGTAGGTTAAATATCAGTATGGCTAATTGCTGGTCCCTCTCCTTCTCTACCTTGAGCTTATTAATAATGTCAATCCCGCTGTTAATAACATCAATGATCATATTCAGAACAAGATTTTGGTCCGAATTTTCTGACAAATTGTTAATTCTTTCTTCCAGCTCATTCTGATCCAATGTGCCTTTATGCTGTTCCCACTACGTTAAGAAGACCTCTTTTTTTTTTGCTTAATAATTCTTAACCCGTTTATTTCCCTCTTTAATTTTTCAACTAAATATTGTATCTAAGATACAATTGCAACAAATTTATACTTAAAGCCTAGTACTCTGACGACGAAAATCCGCTGTCTAAATGAAGATAGCGGAATCGCTGTTTAATTGGTTACCGAACCAGTGTGACCAAGAAAATCAATGAAAAGACATAAAACGCCATGAAAATGTACCTTTTATGGCGTTTAAGGATTTTCGTTGGTCACACTGGACAGCTGTTTGTAAACAAATATTCAAAAAAAATATATTGAAAATATTAATAAATATGGCATTAAAATGTCCTTTGTGGGTTAAATTCAATATTATGGGCTTCGCCTTGACAGCCCCTATCAATGCCACATTTTTCCTTCAACTCTTCCTATATTAGGGGTGTCTAATTAAATCAAATGAATTATTTAGACAGCGCGATATCAGCTGTTTACTCTCTTGATCTGGCAACGCCATTCAATTTTCGCAGGTATCATTTTCGTCGTCAGAGTACCGGCAAAATCGACGAGGCAAAAAGTTCTTCCTTCTTTTTCGACACCGTTTTTCGTCGTCAGAGTACTAAGCTTAAATAATGATATTCGTAGTTAACCGGGATATCCATCGATCTTCCTGCCACGGTTAGTTTTTTCGAAATGTTTATCATCCACTTGTTTTTTTTGCTGTCTTCTTGAATGGGTTAGTAATTTTGCTTATTACAAGTGCGGCCTGCCTGTACTTTGTATTGACCTCAAACTCGTGTCTTTTCTCATTGAGTTTGTGGATTCGGTCAATTTTGTTTTGTAGCGTATTGAAGTCTGGGCTTCCTGCATATAAGAAGATATCTGCCGGTGGTCACTTAGTAGTATTGTGTTTTGTTTTATGATTGTAAACATATAGGATTGACTCGAATTTCGTGCACTTACTCCCTATAAAAGCTGAAGCCTTATATGCCTAGATTTCTTGGGGCTTCCCCATATCATTGAATATCATTAATGTGCTTCTTTTTGCTTCAAGCCAATCTCTACTTTTTACCCTCGGATGCTGATGAGAGACTAACGTCCTATTCTAGTAGACTTCTATTAATTAACTTACCCTCCCTAGTTAACAGTAGAACGATGCGATGTACAGTACAGTTCATATCAAGTGGAACTTGCAACACCAAGCACGTGCTTGTTCTGTTAGCAGTTAGAAGGCGCGAAGGAAATAAATAGAAAATGATGCGAGGAAACTACTACTGGCGTACTGCCGGATTGGTTGTTTGCATGCGTACTAAGTGGGTTAAGATTAAAGTTTTTAGTTTTGGGAGGCTATCAACATTAGATGTTATGGTGTGCAAATCATTAAAATTTGCACAGAGGACTCTAAAGCGTTCATGCATTTCAAAGGCAGTTCTACAGTAGGGCAAAACTAATGGTAAAAAGGATCTAGTGTTTCTTATTAGTACGTGAAATTTAAGCTGACTCAGCAAGTCACCATTTTCCACGTCACCACGGATTAAGTTATTTTTTTATTTTTTTTTTTTTTTTTTTTTCGCGCGGGGTCCCGCTTCCACCTCCCGCCCAACCGACCGAGGGGCGCAGCCGTGTGACGTACGGCACGAATCGCGAACTAGATAGACGCGTTAGAAGGACAGACGAAATGTACGAGGAAACATTAGGAGATAATATAATAAACTATAAATATATAAATAAATAAAAACACATGCAAAATAATGATCTAATAATAAAAATATATAACCATAACCATAATTTAACAAATAAACAAAATATAAAAAATAAAAAAAAAAAAAAAATAAAAATAAAAACGCATGCAAAATAAGTGCTACTCTACGAGATAACTACTACAAGTCATGCAAGAATAAATAAATAGGTAAAATAAAAAGAAACGCATGCAAAATTAGACTACGGTGCTACACTACGAGCTAACTCTACAAGTATTAAGGTTTTTAATATAGAAGGGTTATCGCTACGAATTATAATATCAGAGAGGCGGTTGTAATCCGTACATAAAACCCTAAAGGGTTCATGTACTTCAAACTCCCGCCTACAGTGATTTACTACTAAAGGGATAAGGGTTCTAGATGTTAGTCGGGGAACGTGGAAGTTAAGCTGCCCTAAAAGAAAGGGGCTCTCAACCACACCATTTATAAGGTTATGAAGGAATACGACACCAAGCATTGTTCTACGGTTAGCTAGGGAGGGTAAGTTAATTAATAGGAGTCTACTTGTATAGGACGGTAGCCTCTCATCAGCATCCCAAGGTAGGCCACGGAGGGCGAAAAGTAAAAAGTTCTTTTGTACAGATTCAATACGGTTAATATGGATTCCGAATTGAGGACTCCAGACGCATGAACCATACTCCAATATAGGGCGAACTAATGAAGTAAAAAGGGTCTTCGTTATATAAGGGGAATCGAATTCCTTCGACCACCTCTTAATAAAACCTAGCATGCCTCTGGCCTTATTAACCGTGCACGAAATATGTTCAGAGAACGAAAGTTTAGGGTCTAAGCGAACGCCTAAATCATCAACAAGAGATATTCTTTCAAGAGCACAATCATTTAGCATATAAGTGGCAAACTGGGGAGTGACACGTGAAAATGTCATCAGCTTGCATTTAGAGCTGTTGAGATGTAATAAATTAGCACGACACCATGCTTGAAAGTTATTAAGATCCGATTGCAGGTCTGACTGGCAAGAGCTGTCCTTATACTGCAAGCATAGCTTAACGTCATCAGCGTACATAAGTACTCTAGAATTCGTTAGAACCAGCGGGAGGTCATTGATAAACAATGTAAATAGCAGCGGGCCGAGGTGGCTACCCTGCGGGACGCCAGAAGTGACTCTGAGGAATTTGGATAGAGCATTTTTAAACAGAACCTTTTGAGTTCTGTTACTCAAATAGCTCAAAATCCATTTAAGAAGATCGACAGGAAACCCGATTAAGTCAAGCTTCCTTACAAGAAGAGAGTGATTAACCGAGTCAAAAGCTTTACTGAAGTCTGTGTAAATAACGTCGGTTTGAAAGTTTCGTTGGAAACCTCTAATAACGAAAGAGGTGAGTTCCAGAAGATTTGTAGTGGTCGATCTTCGCCTCACAAAACCATGTTGACATGGTGAAATTACGGATCTGCATAAATGCTGCAAGTGGGGAGTAATTACATTCTCGAAAAGTTTTGGAATTGCCGACAACTTAGAGATTCCTCTATAGTTGCCGGCGTCCGATTTGCTACCTTTTTTGTGGAGAGGAATGATAAATGATTCCTTCCAAATAAGGGGAAATTCTGAGGTTTCTAAAGATAAGGTAAACAATTTCAAAAGGGGATTGCACAGAGCTCCGGCACAATACTTGAGCACGCAGCCTGGTATTCCATCGGGACCCGGTGAGTAAACTGGTTTTACACGATGAAGATCCGAACTAAGGGAGCTTTCGGTTAAAATGGGACTGAAAATTAGGTTCGACTTGGGCAAATCAAAAGAGTAAGTCTGATCTGAGCTATTCGAGGAACAATACGTAGTTTTGAAAAACTCGGCAAAGAGATCGGCGATGGCCTGATCAGAGTTTGCTGTAGCGTTTCTGAACGAAAGCGATGAAGGATGTAAATTGGGTTTTCGCTTAGTGTTAACAAAGTTATAAAACTGTTTCGGGTCCTGCGCGAACTGAACCCTACAGCGAGTTAAATAACTTTTATAACATTGCGCATTTAGCACGGTGAAATTCGACCGAGCACTAAGATATCTTGAATGAACAGTGGGAGATCCGGTGCGTTTATAGCGATTATAAAGCCTAGACTTAACGTTTTTTAGGCGTGTCAGCTCTTTGGTGAACCAAGGTGGTTTACTAGAAACCGACGGATAGGCTAAAGGAACACACAATGCAAAGAACGAATTCATGGCACTGTAAAAAATATCCACGGCGGACGCCATGTCAGTACATCTGTAAAGTTCAGACCAATTAAATTGGGAAATCAAGATATCTAGCCTTTGAAAATTTGCTTTACGAAAGCAGCGAACTTTAGTTGCTGAGCAACTCAAATCAGGTTTAGTCTTTACGACAGTCCCCAAATCGATGGTCACTTCGAAAGTAGGATGGTAAGGGTCTTCGGGAAGCGTCAATGGATCGACTCTTGTTAAGTTTACACCTACAGGATCAGAGACGAAACACAGATCTAGTAGGCGATTTAAAGAATTTACGACATGGTTAACTTGGGACAACGAAATGTCAAGCAAACCATCTATGAGGTCATGCTGTACCGCAGTTTGGAGGACATTTGACGTACCATCTGATGACCAACGAGCTCCAGGTATATTGAAGTCTCCTAGAGTTATTAGTTGGTCTCTATCTGAAAGCCTGTTGGCAACAGCCTGAATTGCCGAAAGGTGTTTCCAATAAATGGGCTCTTCAGCAGATGGAGGAACGTAAGAACAGGTTATATAGATAAAACTACCTGGAAATGATAGTTTTACACAGATAAATTCAATACCTGTGAGATCATCTATTTGAACCAGTTCGGAACTAAGGGTGGAGTCAACGGCGATCAAAACTCCACCTCCTCGCTGGGAAAGACGGTCTACTCTATAAGTTGTGTACTTACCTGGGAAAATTTCGGAGCTGAAAATCTCCGGCTTTAACCAGGTTTCGGTAAACACAATCACCTGGGATGCAAACGAAAGACTATCAGAATACAATTTAGAGAGCTTGCTGCGTAAGCCTCTAGTATTCTGATAGGAAAGTAGGAGGGAGGTATTTAGTTTTTTGGCACTGCCGTGACGCCCGCGGTCGCTGTGGTTTGTGCCGGCCGTGAAGGCCGTTTTTTCTTTATTTTTACCTCGTACTCCTTGACTACAGCGTGCTCAGGCCAGAAGTCACCCGAACAAATTGTGTCAAAAATATCGAAGGAGACACTTATCTTGAAAGATGAGATGTCTCTGGGGTATGAAAAGTTGAATTTTTCTATTTTCACATTATTGGCTTGTATTTTGCTCTGTATATGAGCTTGTACATCTTCAGATGCGAGGTCAGGGGCAAGCCGAGAAACAAATATTGTTTTTAATGGTGGAATAGCGGTGAGGGTTTTTGGTAAAGGAACATTACCGACTTCAGCCATTTGAACGGCTCTTTTTTTGCCCTGTGGGATAGCTGAGATTTTTTTTGAAGTCTGCGGTGTCAGTGATTGAGACTCCGCAGCGGACTCAACTAATAAAACGGGCGGAGCTGCTGCCATTTCATTCCCGGCACGTTCGATTGCCGAATCTTTCGCCGTTCCCGATCTCAACACCATTGGAGTTGGTGTCGGTGCCGGGGGCTGGGCCGAGGGGGTATGCCAAATCTTTGGTGGCTGGGGTTCGCCCAATTGCTGCCGACCAGAAGCTGATTTTTTGCGCTTTGGCGACTCACTTAACAGCTTCATCCCGTTAAATTGAGCGTCCAGCGCTGTGAACAGGTCGTTCGCTTTGCGAAAATTGACCCTAAGTTCATTAAATCCGCCCCTGGTCTGCCGCATGAAGGATAACATTTCCTTCTCAACCTGCCGGCAGGCATGGCAACAGTAACGTATGCCTTTATTGGCAGAAATTACGTCGGCGATACGGCCCGTTAAGTCAAGACACTTAGCGTGTACGACCGCATCGCAAAGCCAGCAAAAAAGGCTGGGCTGTTCTGCCAAAACTTCTTTTTGGCAGCCTTTAATAGCACAAACAGTATTCGACACCATTTTACACAACCTACAACCACGGTGCACCGATAAGCAGAGCCGAAACGAGAACAAAAAAAACAAGAGAGCGGGAGCGTAAGCGTGGGTGAGCAGAGACACAACGAAAGCTTCGAACCGCCTAAGTGCAGCTAGACGCAAATAAACGGGACTACACAAAGAGGAGGCAGGAAAACTCAAAAAACTAAAAGTGATTAAATGAGATATATGTATATATTAAATAAACACTTAAAGACACATGCACATGCACTCGCGTAGCAAAACGGCAAAGTTATATATTGTATTTTAACAAGTTAAAATCTGGACCCCGGTGGTTTTAAATGCAAAACAACACAAAAGTTCGGAGCGCAAAACAAAAACACGACCGTTCGCTATGAAAGTTCACGAAAATTGAATTATATAAGAATGTAATGCCTAGCATGGATCTACGATTAGATAATGAGGGTACGTTAATTAGTTAGAGTCTACTAGAATAAGACGGTAACCTCTGGTTTGCATCCCAGTTTAAACCGCGTACAGCGAAAAGTAAGAAGTTCTTTTGAACCGATTGTATGCTTTTAATGTGGACGCCATACTGAGGGCTCCAAATGCAGGAATTGAATTCAGAGAAATTTTTGGATGTCAGTCAATTTGTGCGGAACAAACCGTGCACACACCTTTATTAAGCACAAATGTTCGGTCAAAATGCGATAAATCAATGTTTTGGAGACGTTCAATTCTATTTCCATGAATTTCAATGATGATTTCGGCTGATTTTTTTATAAATTCACGCACAGTTTCGATGGAATTTTCGGTGATCACGGATTTTGGTTGGCCCACATGTTCATCGTCATTTATGTCCTCACGACCACTTTAAAAACGTTGAAACCACTCGTGCACTCTGCTACGGGATAGGCAATCATCGCCATAAACTTGTTTCATCAATTAAAACGTTTCGGTAAAAGTTTTACTAATTTTAAAACAAAATTTAATGTTGGCTCTTTGTTCAAAGCTCATTTTCGCACCGATGACAAAAACATACTGACACTTAAAACGCAATAACCTCACTTCCAATAGATGAAATGTCAAGAAATTTTTACTGGAAGTCGATAAACGATAGCAGATTCTAACGCACCAGTTGACATATAGATGGCCACTAGAGGGCGCTAGATTAGAAAAGTACGGTTTACTTTGGAACTAGCCTTGTAGTTCTACTTGTATACTCTTTGCCCAATCCCAAGAATCCCCAACCGAGACCGGAGAGTATCGAACTCAAAAGGACCCAAGCACCAAACGGTGTTATGCTCATTTTAATAAAGTGCAGCGAAGGCTGATACGAGGACATGCTGAAGCTGGTTAGAACTGAGCCCTCCCTCCTCCTACATATGCAGAAGCCTCAGAACCCATCCACACTACAGGCACCACTCAAGACGGCCATTTCTGACAAATCAGAGGTGGCGATTATGCAGTAAACTGTCCAAGTGGGGATCCGCGACCTGGACGAGATGACAAGCGGCGAAGAAGTCACCATGGCTCTGTTCGCAGGAGAAGATTGCGACATTCCAGGCAATGCTGCACCCAGGATGCGGAAGGCGTTTGGCGGAAGGCATTTGGCGGAAGGCATTTGGCGGAAGGCGTTTGGCGGAACACAAACAGCAATAGTCAGCCTCAGACCTGACCACGCGCGGAGACTTCTCGAGAAGGGCAAAATCCGAATCGGATGGGTCGTCTGTCGCATCAAACTGAAGACCGACCTGAAAAGGTGCTTTAAATACATGGGCTATGGGCATACCTCGACGAGATGCAGGGCCTCAGACGCAGTAGCCAAGGCCACACAGAATTCCTGCTTCAGATGCGGGGAAACAGGCCATAAGCATTACACGTGCCAAGCCAAACCCAGGTGTATCCTATGCACCCGAGGAGGCAAACCCGCGGGTGAAGCTGCGCATGGTACTCTGAGCAGGATCTGCCCTGAGTACCTAAAGGCCAAAACAAGCAGAATGGTTAAGTTTTTACAGATTAACTTAAACCACTGCAGAGCTGCACAAGATCCGCTGTCGCAGACGGTTTTCGAATGTGGACGCCATACTGAGGGCTCCAAATGCAGGAATTGAATTCAGAGAAATTTTTGGATGTCAGTCAATTTGTGCGGAACAAACCGTGCACACACCTTTATTAAGCACAAATGTTCGGTCAAAATGCGATAAATCAATGTTTTGGAGACGTTCAATTCTATTTCCATGAATTTCAATGATGATATCGGCTGATTTTTTATAAATTCACGCACAGTTTCGATGGAATTTTCGGTGATCACGGATTTTGGTTGGCCCACATGTTCATCGTCATTTATGTCCTCACGACCACTTTAAAAACGTTGAAACCACTCGTGCACTCTGCTACGGGATAGGCAATCATCGCCATAAACTTGTTTCATCAATTAAAACGTTTCGGTAAAAGTTTTACTAATTTTAAAACAAAATTTAATGTTGGCTCTTTGTTCAAAGCTCATTTTCGCACCGATGACAAAAACATACTGACACTTAAAACGCAATAACCTCACTTCCAATAGATGAAATGTCAAGAAATTTTTACTGGAAGTCGATAAACGATAGCAGATTCTAACGCACCAGTTGACATATAGATGGCGCCACTAGAGGGCGCTAGATTAGAAAAGTACGGTTTACTTTGGAACTAGCCTTGTAGTTCTACTTGTGTACTCTTTGCCCAATCCCAAGAATCCCCAACCGAGACCGGAGAGTATCGAACTCAAAAGGACCCAAGCACCAAACGGTGTTATGCTCATTTTAATAAAGTGCAGCGAAGGCTGATACGAGGACATGCTGAAGCTGGTTAGAACTGAGCCCTCCCTCCAGGGACTCAAAGATAAAGTCCAAGGCCTGCGAAGAACTGCCGATGGCGGACTCCTCCTACATATTCAAAGCTCATTTTCGCACCGATGACAAAAACATACTGACACTTAAAACGCAATAACCTCACTTCCAATAGATGAAATGTCAAGAAATTTTTACTGGAAGTCGATAAACGATAGCAGATTCTAACGCACCAGTTGACATATAGATGGCGCCACTAGAGGGCGCTAGATTAGAAAAGTACGGTTTACTTTGGAACTAGCCTTGTAGTTCTACTTGTATACTCTTTGCCCAATCCCAAGAATCCCCAACCGAGACCGGAGAGTATCGAACTCAAAAGGACCCAAGCACCAAACGGTGTTATGCTCATTTTAATAAAGTGCAGCGAAGGCTGATACGAGGACATGCTGAAGCTGGTTAGAACTGAGCCCTCCCTCCAGGGACTCAAAGATAAAGTCCAAGGCCTGCGAAGAACTGCCGATGGCGGACTCCTCCTACATATGCAGAAGCCTCAGAACCCATCCACACTACAGGCACCACTCAAGACGGCCATTTCTGACAAATCAGAGGTGGCGATTATGCAGTAAGCTGTCCAAGTGGGGATCCGCGACCTGGACGAGATGACAAGCGGCGAAGAAGTCACCATGGCTCTGTTCGCAGGAGAAGATTGCGACATTCCAGGCAATGCTGCACCCAGGATGCGGAAGGCGTTTGGCGGAAGGCATTTGGCGGAAGGCGTTTGGCGGAACACAAACAGCAATAGTCAGCCTCAGACCTGACCACGCGCGGAGACTTCTCGAGAAGGGCAAAATCCGAATCGGATGGGTCGTCTGTCGCATCAAACTGAAGACCGACCTGAAAAGGTGCTTTAAATGCATGGGCTATGGGCATACCTCGACGAGATGCAGGGCCTCAGACGCAGTAGCCAAGGCCACACAGAATTCCTGCTTCAGATGCGGGGAAACAGGCCACAAGCATTACACGTGCCAAGCCAAACCCAGGTGTATCCTATGCACTCGAGGAGGCAAACCCGCGGGTGAAGCTGCGCATGGTACTCTGAGCAGGATCTGCCCTGAGTACCTAAAGGCCAAAACAAGCAGAATGGTTAAGTTTTTACAGATTAACTTAAACCACTGCAGAGCTGCACAAGATCCGCTGTCGCAGACGGTTTTCGAAGAGTTAATTGACATTGCTACACTGAGCGAACAGTAAACGTCAAAATCATAAAGAGTATGGCAACAGTGGAATGGAAATTTTTGGCTGTGTACCTGTGTTATACATACAAAATAGCAAAAAAAACAATTTTTTTAGCACTGAAAAAAATTTTTAATCCTTAAAAAAAGGCGAGACCACGCCTATTTTTAACTTAAAAATTTTAACTCGTCTTAAAGTTATTAATTAATGCCACAAAAAGTGGTCGTTCGCCCCATAGTGCAGTGTGCGGACGGCGAAATTTTTATGAAATGTTTACCGAAAATAAATGAAACTTCACACCTTTAATTTTATTTTGTAAGGATGTATTTGCTGGGGTCGGCGTCTCAGTCCGCCCAGGATCCTCATCAGATAAAATTTTTATCTTTGAGACAGTTGAGGAGGGGTAGCGTAGTGTTGAATTTGGGTGAATTCTTACTCGGGTCACCGAGTCGTGTACCGGCGGCCATGCCGCGGCGGACACTTATAGCAAGAAACTCAATGAGACTGTTGGGATACATATAGGCGATCTGACTGAAATTAACACTTAGGGTCTAAACCATTGCGCACGGGCCCGGAATATTCACAGCCGGCACCGTTGCGACTAACCCTGCTGCGCAAAATTTATGAACATGCGCGGATACGCACAGCCGGCACCGTCGCGACTAATCCTGTCCAGAAAACCTTCAACGAAAACGCCCGGAGTACTCACAGACGGCATTATCGGAGGTAACACTGGTGGCCCTAGATATTGCGTATGAGCCCAAAGTACTCGCGGACGGCACTGTCGCAGCTACCACTGTCGAGAAAAAAAACCCAGCTACGAAAATGCCCGGACGACTCGCAGACGGCATAATCGGAGGTAACACTGGTGGCCCTAAATATTGCGCACATGCCCGGAATACTTGCAGACGGCACTGTCGCGGCTAACCTGTCGAGAAAAACCTGCTACGAAAATGCCCGGAATACTCGCAGACAGCATGATCGAAGGTACAATGGTTACACAAATGATCCTAGCGTTTCGATTTAGAGTTCCTTTTACTTTTATTTCAATAATTTTTCTTTTTAAGCCCTATCTGTCCCTGTCGCACTCGTTATGCTCACCCTGCTTGCCGAAGCCAGTGTTCCGGTATCTGATGCTCTGCTTGATTAACTTCCTGGCCGTGCGTCGGTCGCCTCGATTATTTTTTCCTCGTTGAATTTTCCGAACTTTTCTCGCCGCGTGCTCAATTTCAAGTCCCGGAAGTCAGTGTGGCCTTTGGTCTTGGTTTTAGGAAACCCTTGCTGTGGGATTTTATCGTGGTGATTTCTTCTTGGCGCGATCGTGGTTTGTGTCCTGGCTTCGGCGGGAAACTCAACTATTCTCCTAGCTTATTAGAGAGTTTTGGTGGCCACAGGGCTAACTTAAACTAGGTACTTCAAATATCGACGATTAAATCTACAGCAAACAAACTAATATTAGTGTTGTCGTGTAGAGTATCGAAAACAATGAAAATGGTGGTATGACAGCATTTTATTAGTCAACATTGAGATGGTCAAACGACAACAAGTTTGTTTTCACAATTTTGACTTTCATTTTTGTGCAAAATTAGCTGCAGGATATTTCTTTTTGTCAAAGTTATCGCATGAAAAGGTAAGTGGATTTAGATTCTTTGAATAAAGTCCTATAAAGTGCATATAAGTTTGGTTCATTTTTTTGCATAATTTCTTTTTTAATTGCGTTTTTATGAAAAATTACGTGGTGGGGCAAATCCGACCTTTAAATAGTGGGGTAAATCCTGCCGCAAAAAAAGCCAAAAAACAACAATCACACCCAAAACCATCAACATCGCAGCCAACCAGACGTTCAACTCGAACCAAAAAACGCCAGCAAGCTATTTGAGCAGCGAATCAGATGATATTGACTAATTATTGTGTTATTTTCATTATTTTAATTTTATTATCTTTTATTACCATTATAAAATATATCACATTTATTGATTTATCATTGCAAAAACCTATATTTACGTTATATCTGTACTAAATCAACCAAAAACATAGGCGGTCGGGTTTAACCCGAAAATAGCAAAAATGAACTTTTTCGAAAAACGCTTGTATCTCAAAACTTTACAAAGGTATGAATAAAATGCTATGCATAGAAAGTTGCGCAAAAGTCTAACCTTTAATTTGGTATATTTAACGACTTGATCCGATGTAAAAGAAGCATTTTATAGCCAAAACCATTTACTAGGTCGGCTTTACCCCACCTTACCCTACTTAAAACTATTGATTAGAAACTTAAACTATTTAGTTAATCCTAACTATTTACATAAATCCAAAATGGAAATCTTCACAATTTAATTTTTAATTTTTTATTTTTTTATTTATTTTTTTTTTTTTATGAATTTATATTTGTTTTAAAGATGTTATTTAAAAAAAAAAGCCGCAAACAAATAAATTTCAATTTTCCGAGTTTGAATCGGAATTTTCTTCTTGTATATTTTAGGCTACAAGTAGATTTGGACCTTCAATGTCAAAAGAAACTGCTTTGCTCGAACTATTAGCCGCACTTTTGCTTAAACTTGTTATTACTGGATCCGACGATACCAACAATAATTGCAAAAGATCCTTCATTGTGTTAGACCGAGAGTTTTCGCAAGTGTGGTTCAAGGCAGGTACTTCCCAAACGGCGAAACAGACCAAGAAGACCGCAAACGACTCGGCTGTTGAAGCTGATCAAGAATATATATACTTTATAGGGTCGGAAACATCTGCTTCAGTGCGTTGCAAACATCTGACTGAAATTATAATACCCTGCAAGGGTAGTCTTGATCTCGCACTGAATAAATAAATAGATACTTATTGAAATACGTTAACACAACACAAATAAATATGAGAGATTAAAAATAAAGTAATAAATTAAATAAATATTAAAAATTAAACATCTTGTAAACTCCTAGGTTCTTTTCAAATAATATTTCACACGGATTGCTTTTATTAAATAAGATTTCTTTTTCTGCGATCTAAAACACGTTGTTCTTCCATCTTGTTACGATCCAAAGTGACCGTCTCTTCAGTTTACAAAATCCAACTTAAATCTACGATTGGTCTCTTATCGATAGCTCTACAATAGCTGGTCACACTAAGGCGCGCAACCTTAAAAATTAGGGGTTTACATTCGGGCAACCTGACATTTGATCGACCTCGATCATACACACATTCCTATGGTTTACAAGACTCAATAGATCGACAAGGTATAAAAGTTTCACACGGTTCACAAGGTCCAATAGGTTCACGAGGTCCAATAAGTTCGCAAGGTCCAATAGGTTCGCGAGGTCCAATAGGTACAGCATCTCTTGACAGAATCGGACACGGATCAGAAATTCCAAACGTGCACAGACATGTTATCGTCTCCAGAAAAATTTCGCAAACTAGCCTCAAGGTCCCTGGCATCAACAACGGGCCTGCCGTCCAGCGAGTTGCCTTCCAAGGCGGCAACCTTCGCCTTTAGCTCCGCAAGATCCTTTCGTGCTGCATACAGCGCCATCTGCCTCATGATTTCGGCCATCTCATTTGGCCCTCGATCCTCCTGCTCGCACTCCCTTCCCACGACGCTCTCCGTTCTGCTCTACCACGCTATTCGCAACGCTCTCCGCCACGCCAATGTCGTCGTTCAGCTCTCCGGATTCCATCAAGGCGGCATCATCCTGGTCTACAACTATGGTTTTCACCATTCCCCGCAACTGGTGAATGGTCTCCTTCCCGGTCAACGGCACGTGCTTCTCCGAAAACCATTTAGATAGCTCCTCCATCGTCAGGTTGAGTATGTCGGCGTATTTCATCACGAAATAATGTTTTGGGCGAACCCCACACCTGATTTGTAAACTCCTAGGTTCTTTTCAAATAATATTTCACACGAACTGCTTTTATTAAATAAGATTTCTTTTTCTGCGATCTAAAACACGTTGTTCTTCCATCTTGTTACGATCCAAAGTGACCGTCTCTTCAGTTTACAAAATCCAACTTAAATCTACGATTGGTCTCTTATCGATAGCTCTACAATAGCTGGTCACACTAAGGCGCGCAACCTTAAAAATTAGGGGTTTACAATCTACATATAATTGCACAACACAACTACACTTTAAAGAATTGTAACCTAAAACTGATGATAAAATATATACTGGTCGATATAGAAAAGGTTTTGATCAATTAATTTATTATTCTATAATACTAAAAATCATATAACTCTTCCAAAATAATAAGGTAAATAACTGTTGACAGATTCGAGCGATCGCAAAAAACTGTTATATTCCATTTGCGCCGACCTTTTCAATGAATCGGTCTTCTTAAAATCGCTCTGAGTGAGCGTCAGTCGCATTCGGTAAAAGAGCGGTAGAACAGCGCGCCTTATGAACACTAACGTAAAGCAATAAGCTGAAAACCAAAACAAAGAGAAACGACGTCGGCTGTTAAGAGCGAGAGCGAAGATTCATAATTCTTTTCTGCTTTTCGCACGAGTAGAGCGTAGGGGAAAAAACTTTTAACAGTTATTTGCAAGCTTTGGTTTAGAATCAAGCTTCATGATGTCTACATCGCTAACAATTGCCTTAACAGGAAATTCATCAGTTAAAAGCGAAAACTTTTTTCCAAAAATGGAATTAAAACGTAATTATGTGAATGTGAATGTGAATTATTATAAATGCCAATATTTAAAATAGGTCGCTCAGCTAAAAAGTTATTGAAATTCAATTTTTATTTTCCATTTTTAAAATAAAAGTTATTGACAATTTTTATTTTTAAATTTTAAAATAAAAGTTATATGTACATTTTTACTTTCTCATAACTCTTATTTGCGATCCCTGCTTTTAGGTAGTGAATATTGATCGGATAACATTGTGGTGGTGGTGAGAGCGAATGTTCAGCAAGGCAGGACTACAGATATCGGACTGAAGGTGCTCGCTGAAGCCTGCAGTAGTGGACAAATTAATATTTATCAACCGTGTTGGAGCAGTAGATTACCAATGGATAAGATCTATATTTTAAATAATGGCGTGTAACGGCCAGGAGTTCGAATTTTTAAAACGAATATCTGAAAGCTCCAAAAGTTTTTATAATAGCTATATTAAAATCTGGCATCGCTGATAAAAAAAATGGCTTATCTTAAGCTTGCTCTCTTAATGCAGGTGCATTGATAAGCGCAGCCAACTTTGGTCCAGATTAAGCTTTCTGAGCTTAGCTATATAAACCACCCACGCGGCTTTATTCGATCTTTTCCGACCAATATAATAAAACTCCGCAGACATCGATATTGTGTTTTGTCAGAGCCCGCACAAAACGGTCAACCGTTTTGATCATTCAAATTCTTTCGGAGAGAGAACAACCAAATAGTCTGAAAAGGGTCTCTCGCAGATGTTCTCGCTTCTTTGCTTTGATTGCGATTCCGGTTAACTTTAACGGAAGATCGCAAAGACAAAGCTTTCGGGAAACGAAGCGGCAAAGAAACTACTCGCTCGCTTCTGAGTCGAAAAGAGTGCCTGAGAGAGAGGGAGAGGGATGAAGCACTCGTATTTTTACGAAAAATTAAAAATATATTCTACAAACAATTTAAACACAAATTAATAAAAAAATAAACTCAAGTTTGTGTTAAATGTTTTTTTCTTTTTGTTATTTTTATTTTTTATTATTTTAATCATTTAATTTAATTTAATCATTTACATTTTTAAATGTTTGTTGTCAAAAATGAAGAAATTGTGCAAACAATTAACTGACGCTACGCGAAATGTACAAATTAACAGCGAGAACTTTCCGCGAAGAGACCGGTCACACTTCAGACAACGAGCCCGCTCTCTCCTCTTCAACCGAGGGAGAATAGAAAAAGGGCCCGTGGCAGATGTCTCGTTGAGTCTTTTCGCTGCTAACCGGTTACATAACCTTAATGTTAAGCCCTTTTTGGAAATCGGGACTCAACCCTGCGAGCTCTGGTATAAAGGATCTAGTGTTTTTACTCGGTAAGAGAAAATTAAGCTGACCTAAGTCAGAACTTTTTACCTCACCGATAAGATTATAAATGGTTCTACGGTTAGATAAAGAGGGTAAGTTGATTTATCGGAGTCTACTAGAATACGATGGTGACATCTGGTTTGCACCCCAGATTAAACCGCTGAAACCGAAAAGTAAGAACTTCCTATTTATTGGAACCATCATTCCGCAATATACTTGGTTTCCAATAGACTTTCGGATAAGGACATAAGGGATTTTTTTTTGTGATTTTAACATCTCAGGGACTATTTGGTCCTCACAACACGATTTTACTACTGGCTTGTTTAACCATGTACGAAATTCCTTAGAGCGCAAGGTTGATATTTGTTTTGTCCCTGATCTGACAAGAGTCAGATTAGCTGAAAAATTCCTATAATCCTGATTTTGATGTGACTCTTACTTTGTGAGTGTTTTCCTGTATAGTTATTTATTTATTTATTTACTTGTACACTGAATAGTTAATTCTAAATGAACCGTTCAACTCCGACAGTCGATGCGAACGGTTGTGCCTTTTTTTTAATGTGCTTTCACGTAAAAATTATCAAAGAACCCGAAGTGATCATACCAGTGTCTATAAATAGAACGCTTATCAGTTCGGAAATCAATAAGCAAAAGAATGCTTGACCCCCCCTGGAAGAGACCCCCTGCCCCAGATGGCAAATACCTTGTTATTGCCCGAACAGACGATGGATCGCTCAGCGGAATATCGCCGTTTACAATAAAAATAACAATTGACTCTACTATTGGTGGAGAAATCGCTGAATTGAAAAGAACCAGAGACGGAAACCTTCTGATCAAAACAAAAAATAACACCCAAGCGGACAAACTCCTCAAACTTACCACAATGCCCAGCAACATTCCCATCAAAGTCACCGAACACAGAACTTTAAACTCCTGCAAAGATGTCATTTACTGCAATGAACTGAGAGGTATCGAAGAAGCTGAAATTTTGCATCACCTAAAAGCCCAAAAAGTCACAAAAGTGAAGAAAATTACTAAGTTCGTCTGCGGGAGCACTGCCGAAACTGGTCTAATTATTCTTACCTATTCACTGCTTAATCTCACAGAAAACGTAAACATTGGATACGAGAAAGTCAAAGTTCGACCATACATCCCCCAGCCAATGCGTTGCCTAAACTGCCTACGTTTTGGACACACAGCCAAATATTGCAAGAACCCATCATAATGCAACATATGCAGCCACACAGCTCATGTCAACACTGACCTTGATGAAGTATGCAAAGAAAACCCAAGTTGCATAAACTGCCTAGAAAAAAATTACCCCAACGCCAATCATCTAGCAAAGGACAGAAAATGCCCAGTCTTTATTACCTACCAGGAAATACAAGCCATAAAAACACTGCAAAAAGTGGACAACCGCCAAGCCTGGTCCATATACAAGACCAGACATCAACACGATGGCTCACTGTATTCTTCAGTGGCCAAACAAAACCAGAACCAAACAGCACAACAGGAAAAGAGCAAAAATCTCCCCGATCCCGCTGAAAAATCAAACTCAGAGCAACCACCATCAAACAAGCGAACACTCCTACAATATGAAGACGACGCTCCTGCAACATAAAATTCGGAACAACCATCATCAAGCAAGCGAACGCTCCTACAATATGAAGATGACGACGCGATGTCCACAAGCTCCCTCAGCTCGGAACAAAACACTACGGCTAAGTCTACCTCAAAAACCATAATATATCCTAAAAAATTATCTAAAAGAGAAAAAAGAATTTTCAAAAACAATAATGAAACCGCAAGTCTAACTAAATATAAGATTAAGTCGTTAATAAACACAGAAGGAATTAACAGCATAACCATTGGAAAGACCTAAACTAATCTCTAAATTAAATAATTAAAATTCATGACACTAAACTAAATGGAATTTAAATGGTTACTTAAATAACTACAACGAACTCCTAATCCTTATAAAGCTACACAATCCAAAAATTATTTCCCTCCAAGAAACCCATATAACACTTACCCAAAATATTCCTATCCCAGTTAACTTTAAAATATATCACACATCGTCCATCTCAGCCAAAGGCGGTGTTGCCTTGCTAATACACAAAGCACGGCACCACAAGCTTATTCCATCAGGAAACATATTTGATGCCATTATCCAATCTAAAACAAAATTTAATATAATCACAGCATACATCCCACCAAATCAAAATTTCACACAAGCAGAACTAGAAACAATGTTCCCAACTACCAACACACCATCGCTAATAACAGGGGATTTCAACAGCTGGAATACGCTGTGGGGATCTCCCCAAGACAATAGAAGAGGGAAATTTCTCGAAAAATTCATTCTGAACAGCAATCTAGTGATTCTCAACAAAGGCGAACCAACACACTTTTCGACACACAGCTCATTTACACACATCGACCTAGCCCTTTGTCCACCTGAACTCAAAATTCACTGTGACGCAAAAATTAGCGACACACTACAGGGCAGCGACCATTTTCCTATCACCATACATATGTTTCCGGAACAAAATAGAAAGCCACAAAAATACCCAACGAAATTTATAACTAAATTGGCAAATTGGGATAAATTCAAACTACTTACAGAAAACATATCCCTTCAATTACCGGTAGCAACGAACATTAACAAAGAAGCAAGCAATATAAATAAAATCATACTCCAGAGTGCCTATAGAAGCATTCCCCAAACACAGCCACCTAAACAGCACCACAACGTACCCTGGTGGAACAAAAAACTGGAATCATTAAAAATAGCCAAAAATGCAGCCTGGAGAAAATTTAACAGAAACATCAACAATGAAAACCTAATAAACTTTAAACGTATAAATGCTCAATATAGAAGGGAAATCAGATCAAGCAAAAAAGACAGTATCAGCAAACTTACATACAGCATTTGCCCAGACACCAAATGTGAAACAATATGGAATAAAATTCGACAATTTTGTGGCTTACATAAAGCAACAGCGGTGCACTGTATTAAAGATCCCGACTCGAACTCTTTCATAACCGATCCCCAGAATATAGCCAATGTCTTTGCCAAGCATTGGTCTATTCGCCCTGAAGACAATAACTTCCCACCCAGCTTCCTACAAGCCAAAAAAGACATACTATTGACTACTGAGAATGACCTTGCACACAAAAACGAAGAATTTATGGAGCACGACATCCAATTACTAGAATTTTTAACAGCTCTTAATAGTATACGAGGAAATACTCCAGGTTATGATAAAATAAACTATGCTATGATAAAACATACCTACATAAATACTAAATATAGATTAATAGACTTTTTTAACAGCATCTTACGATCTCAGATACCTCACATATATAAAATAAGCACCATAATTCCAATCCACAAGCCCGGAAAAGACAAATCACACATCGAATCCTATCGACCTATATCACTCAATCCATGTATCTCAAAAATATTTGATAAAATTATTTCAAAACGACTTTGGTGGTTTGTTACATCAAACAAACTACTTAACAGTCATCAAATGGGCTTTAGAAAAGGGAAATCTGCTACAGACTGTCTACTTTACGTAGATGCCCTAGTTAGCAGAGCACTCTCTGAAAAGAGACACTTATCTCTCATATCATTGGACTTTGAAAAGCATTCGAAAAAGTAGGACTCCACACAATTCTAGACCAATTAAGAAAATTGGGTTGCGGACAGGCAATCTTAAAATATATATCAAACTTTATGACCAACCGCAAAATTCGAGTTCGAATGAACCAAAACCACTCAACAATGCAAAGCTTGCATAATGGTATTCCACAAGGATCACCGCTATCAGTAATTTTGTTCCTAATAGCATTTAACAGCGTAGCGGATATAATCGAAAAACACAAACACCTCAACTTCACAGCCTATGCAGATGACTTCAACATAATTATAGACCTAAAAAAAAAGCAAAAACATAAGACACAACCTAGATCCTGTGTTCACAGAGATCAGAAATTGGTGTGCACGTTCTGAAGCTTCACTATCATTAAACAAATGTAATCATTTACATATATGCAGGAAAAGAAATTGCAATTGCAAAATTGAAATTAGCTCATACGAGATCGAAACATCAAAAGGATCAAGGTTTTAGGATTAGTCATTAACACAAAGTACAAATGGAATTCTCACATCGCAAAACTAAAAAGCTCATTGTCGAATTCGTTAAACGTTATTAAGTGTCTGTCAAGTTATAAGTACAACTGTCACCCATACACACTAGTCCAAATTGTGAAAAGTCTCTGTATAGCTTTTTTTTTTTTTTTTGGCATAACATTAAACAAAATTTTATTAACGTTGATCAACCAACCTAATGGCTATAAAACGTTGGTTATAAATATGAACAAAACAATAACATGGCACTTAACAGAAACTCTGTATAGCAAAAATAGAATATGCATTACCCATATACGGCAAAGCCCCAAACTCATCTTTAAGGCCAATAAAAACATTAATCAACGCGGCATTGCGCTCCGCTCTGGAAGCATTTCCCACAACACCAACCCATAATTTGCATGTGGACACGTCCTACCACTAAGAGAAAGGATTAAAACTTTGACGGCTAAACTATTCCACATACTAATTCACTCAAATGACACCCCACTTGGTCCTATAATAATAAAAATAACAAAAAAGAGCAATTCAAAATATAGAAATTCAACAATACAAGAAAGCATCAACATCTGCAGTAGCTTAGGCCTGACAATTGATCTCACCAAAAAACTACCCAAATCTAAATATACCTTAAAGAATTTCAAGAAATAAAAAACAACCTTAGCAACTTCTCCTTCCTCTACACAGATGGATCGATGTCTAAAGAGATAATAGGATACGCTGTAACTAATGAATCCAGAGTATTAACAATGTGAGTCCTCCCATTCTACTCTTCAGTATACGCAGCCGAAGCAACAGCAATTCTCAACGCTATCCAAATAAGGCTAACGACTAGAGGAAAAATATGTATCTGCACAGACTCACTATCGATTACCGAAGCTTTAAAAAATATTGATAACTCCGAACACATGATCTCCAAAATACGTGGGTTGATAAACAACCACTTCCCAAAAATGAAAATTCTATGGGTACCCAGCCATATAGGTATCCCAGGGAACGAATTCGCTGATGAGACAGCGAAAGCAGCCACAAACTCGCCATTATTAACATCGGAAAACACATATCGACCAGACATTATCAGGCTCCTTAAATCATGCATACCGGAACTACTCCCCTTAACCTCCAACTGGTACCAACACATAAATAAAGAAGGCTTCAACATTGCCAACTACACAAAAAATTCAACATTCACCAATATACCACATATCGAGCAAATAAAAATTATAAGACTACGTCTTGGACATACTAGACTGACTCATTTAAACAAATATGCACAACCACCATCAAACCAATGCCAATTCTGCAATAGCACAGAAGCCACAATCGAACACATCCTAAATCAATGCCCAGCCTTTCAAAATCTGCGAATCCCAACCACAAACTTCCTCCCACTCCTTAGCAACCCAACACCCAACATTAATGAAGTTCTTTCTTTTCTAAAAAAATTAAACTTAGTACATAAATTATAAATTTAAGAAATTAATGAAATAATAAATATTAAAATTACCAATAAGCACTAGAAGTAAAAATGTATAAATCATGAAAATAAAAGTTAAACCCAGCCGAAAGCCACAGCAGCTATGGCTGATACCCATCCTGTAGCTTAATTTAGAATTAAGCATACAGCGTACAAAATAAATAAATAAATAATTCTAAATGAAGCTACAGGATGGATATCAGCCATAGCAGCGATAGACGGAGTTCGAACGGCTAAATAATTTTGTATCTGAATTTATTACTGTCGGAATTAAAATCGTATATTATATTTGGATCTTAATCGAGGATTAATTTTTTTTTTGTAATTATCGCTTTTGATTTATTTTACGATTTGGTTATGCATCACTTACGCTTTCGAGTTACTTGAATTTCATTAAGCTGGTCACATCTTTTTTGAGATAAATTAACGAAATGATTTTGCAGCATAATCCAAAATTGTTGATGCTCTCTGATTTGGAGTTCTCCTGTGTGAATGGATTTTTCAATTTGTTTTATCTATAAAAGAAGAAAACATATGATTTTAATACATGTAGACGTTGATGCATTACGGTCATGACATATGGGCATTTCCATAATGTCGCACGCGACATTCGTACGCATTCAAAGCAAAAAAAAAGTATGGTACATTTCATTTCTATTTTTATACCCTTGCAGGGTATTATAATTTCAGTCAGAAGTTTGCAACGCAGTGAAGGAGACCTTTCCGACCCTATAAAGTATATATATTCTTGATCAGCATCAACAGCCGAGTCGATCTAGCCATGTCCGTCTGTCCGTCTGTCCGTCTGTCCACCTGTCCGTTTCTACGCAAACTAGTCCCTCAGTTTTAAAGCTATCTGAATGAAACTTTGCACATAGTCTATATACTCTCACTGCTATATATGTCGGAACGGGCCGGATCGGACGACTATATCATATAGCTGCCATACAAATGATCGATAAATTTTTAGAAAAAAAATTATAACTTGGATGTTTTTCAACATTTTTGCACCATTATTTAGATATGGCCATTTTATATTATTTCTGAATTTTGGTAAAAATTTCACGACAATCGGACCACTATATCTTATAGCTGCCATAGGAACGATCGGGAAATTAATAGGAAAAAAATTATAACTTCGTTGTTTTTCTACGCATTTTCATCTACTCTGAGATATAAGCTTATTTTATTATTTTAGAATTTTGGTATTAATTTCATAAAAATCGGACAACTATATCATATAGCTGCCATAGAAACGATCGGTAGATGTAGAGAAAATGTAAGGCTGGGAATGTAAAACTGTAACTATCAAACTGTAAAGATAATAAGTATAGGTAAAATGTAATGAAATGATATCTGCAAGGGTATACAAACTTCGGCGTGCCGAAGTTAGCTTCCTTTCTTGTTTTTATAAATGTTAACTTATAGCTCTTGCCTATAATTGGTGCAAATGTTGATTTTGAGTATTTGCTCAAATTTAAAAAAAAACCAAGGGATTCGCACGCGACAAAAACAGAAGTCACTTTTGCGGCGAGCTGTTTAAACACTGATTTCAGCGAAACGGCAGGGATTATTTTAATGAAACTAATTTTAAAGTGTGATGCAGTAATGCCAGTTTCATATGCTTTAATTTACAATCAGAAATATAGCGTAGTTTATTATACCCTTGCAGGGTATTATACCCTTGCAGGGTATATTTCAGTCAGAAGTTTGCAACGCAGTGAAGGAGACGTTTCCGACCCTATAAAGTATATATATTCTTGATCAGCATCAACAGCCGAGTCGATCTAGCCATGTCCGTCTGTCCGTTTCTACGCAAACTAGTCCCTCAGTTTTAAAGCTATCTGAATGAAACTTTGCATATAGTCTTCTGTATACTCTCACTGCTATATATGTCGGAACGGGCCGGATCGGACGACTATATCATATAGCTGCCATACAAATGTTCGATATATTTTTAGAAAAATAATTATAACTTTGCTGTTTTTAAACGTTTTTGCACCATTTTTTACATATGGCCATTTTATTTTATTTCAGAATTTTATGAAAATCGGACGACTATATGATATAGCTGCCATAGGAACGATCGGGAAATGAATAGGAAAAAAAATTATAACTTCGTTGTTTTTCAACGTATTTTCATCTACTCTGAGATATAAGCTTATTTTATTCTAGAATTTTGGTATAAATTTAATAAAAATCGGACAACTATATCATATAGCTGCCATAGAAACGATCGGTAGATGTAGAGAAAATGTAAAGCTGGGAATGCAAAACTGTAACTGTCAAAACTGTAACTGTTAACATAATAAAATAGGTAAAATGTAATGAAATAATATCTGCAAGGGTATACAAACTTCGGCGTGCCGAAGTTAGCTACCTTTCTTGTTTTTTATTTAATTTTAATCAGATTCGCACGTGACATTTTTTATCATCATACTTTGCATGTAATTTTTACTAAGTAAATAGGAAGAGCATATATCCATTTTATTTCGACTTTTTGCATTCTTTTAGTGATGATAGTAAACAACAGTCAACAGTTAGTGCCTCGGTTTGGATGTAATTATCAAAAGAAAACAGGCCCATTTTTATGATGTTTTTCATCAAAATAATGAAAAATTGTGTTTGCGCGAATATGCATTCGAATATTTCGAAATTTGTTTTAGAATATGATAAAGCCCTTCAAATTTAATCAACTGGCCTTTTCCTAATGTTACTATGCTGGAAAAAAAACATTTTAGAAAAGTTTTAGTGTTTTGGCCGCGGTGGACCTTTCTGTGGATATGCCCATATGCAATAGTAGGAACTATAAGTAAATAATGAAAAAAATTAATACCGTACCTACAAATGCAACTAAATGGGTAAAAATTATGGTTTTGTATTAACGTTTAAGGTTATTGTTAAAAAATCGTTATAAAATAAAAATATAGAAAGAAAAAATCTCACTTCGGCACGTCGTACGTTGTATAAATTTGCAGTTTGTAATTGGATCATTAACAATCGATCCATTTTCGCGAATGAATAAAAACGAACAGGAGACGTATAAAGGATATATATTATATTATTACAAAGTATAAAATAATTTGGTTCTGATCAAATTTAATAAGCATTTTTTTAAAATCGTATAAAATTTATTTATATATTTTTTTAATTATGTAATATCATAAAACAAACTATACAGCAAAGTAATATTAACTTTTTTTCATTAAGCTATTCATATTACAGTTTTACGTTAACAGCTTTACATTTTTCTCTAGATTTATGGAACATTCCTATGATATAGGCGACCGGTTTCATAAAATTGAAACCGAAATTCTGAAATAATAGCAAGTTCTAACATCTCAGAGTAGATAAAAATATGTTGAAAACTAATAAAGTTATAATTTTTTTCTATGAAATAGTGGCCCGATCCGGCACGTTCCTACTTACATATATACTAATGAGTAGTCAGTAGTAAGTGCAGCAGCAAGGGCCCTGATTCGCAAAAAAAAATATATAAAATAATAATAATAAAAATAAAAAATAAATAAAACAAAGTGCATATTCCAGTATATTTACATTAAATCTATTTGTTTAATGACTCGAATAATCATTCCACAGTCGTGAGGATCAAAATGGATCACCAGAGCTATGCTCTTGCTTCAGGTGATCGTAGGTAGGGTGGGCATTATGCGAAAACAACAAGATCTGTGTCTCCACAAACATTAATTTTCTCCCTGTCCTTCTGTATTTTGTCTAAAATTCTGGTTTTCTCCTAATTTTGAATTTTGCTTATCAATTCTTCCGGTTCGCTGCACGTTCAATTTCTTGTTTTGTTAGAAATGATTTGCAGTATGTGTCCGAGGCCTGAGGTAACAAGACCACCACCCCATGACGAGTAAGACCCGGAACCTAAAGCGTGCCTCAGCAGCTCAGATCCTCCCAAAACCAGACGAACTTGAACGTTACAAAGTACGAACTCCATGGTCGATCCCTGCCGATCTCCTGCTCTCGCGCGGTCTTATTTTAAGGCTTAAGTTGGTTTGCATGTATGCAGCCAAATAAAGCTGACGCTGAAGTACCCCCAACTTCTTGTTTTCTTCGACCACAACAGTCTTCGCCTGCGCAGTGGGAATTTTATCTACCACAGATTTACCTCATGGGAAGGAAGCGCCCCCCTCAACAATAGGAAAAATAAAGATGGCGAGGAACAATTGATATATGTATGTAATTATAAATGTTAGCGGTTCCGGCCATACAGACTGGTATGGATCGCTACATCCAAATTAAGCGTAAGCTCAGCCCACACAACACAGTTGGTAACAAACCTAAGATCAACCGTGTCACCAAAAGCTACGACCCAACCAACTCCAACAGATTTTCCCCGCTAGCAGCTGAACAGAATAAGCAAGCAGAGCCGGAGCAGGAGACTCAAAAACAGCCAAAGCCCCCACCTAATTATATTATGGAGAAAAGTTCAAACGCCCGGGTCAACAAAATTGTAGCGCTGGTCGGGAAGCTCCATTAGTTCGGATCTTCATCGTGTAAAACCAGTTTATTCACCGGGTCCCGATGGAATACCAGGCTGCGTGTTCAGGTATTGTGCTGGAGCTCTGTGCAATCCCCTTCTGAAATTGTTTACCTTATCTTTTGAAACCTCTGAATTTCCCCTTATTTGGAAGGAATCATTTATCATTCCTCTCCACAAAAAAGGTAGCAAATCGGAGGAATCTCTAAGTTGTCGGCAGTTCGAAAACTTTTCGAGAATGTATTTACTCCCCACTTGCAGATCCGTAATTTCAAAGGCTAGATATCTTAATTTCCGAATTTGATTGGCCTGATCTTTACTTGTGTAAAGATAATAAATATTTTTTACAGTGCCATGAATTCGTTCTTTTTATTGTGTGTTCCGTTCCTATCCATCGGTTTCTTCTAAACCACCTTAGTTCACTAAAGAGCTGACACGCCTAAAAAGCATTAAGTGTAGGCTTTACAATAAGTATAAACGTACCGGTTCTCCCACTGTTTTATCTAGCTATCTTAGTGCTCGGTCGAATTTTACCGTGATTAACGCGCAGTGTTATAAAAATTGTTTAACTCTCTGTAGGGTTCAGTTCACGCAGGACCCAAAACAGTTTTATAACTTTGTCAACACTAAACGTAAACCCAATCTATAGCCTTCCTCGCTTTCATTTACAGCCAACTCTGATCAGGCTATCTCCGATCTCTTTGCTGAGTTTTTCAAAACCACTTATTCTTCCTCAAATAGCTTAGACTAACTCTTTCGATTTTCACAGGTCGAACCTAATCTTCAGTCCTATTTTGAACGAAGGCTCCCTTAGTTCGGATCAGCATGGTTTTATGAGGCGAAGATCGACCACTACAAATCTCCTGGAACTCACCTCTTTCGTTATTAGAGGTTTCCAACGCAATTTTAAAACCGACGTGATTTACACAGACTTAAGTAAAGCTTTTGACTCGGTTAATCACTCTCTTCTTGTAAGGAAGCGTGACTTAATTGGGTTTCCTGTCGATCTTTTTAAATGGATTTTGACTGACAGAACTCAAAAGGTTCTGTTTAAAAATGCTCTATCCAAATTCCTCAGAGTCACTTCTGGCGCCCCAAAAGGTAACCACGTCGGGCCGCTGCTATTTACATTGTTTATCAATGACCTTCCGCTGGTTATAACGAACTCTAGAGTACTTATGTACGCTGATGACGTTAAACTATTCTTACAGTATAAGGACAGCTCTTGCCAGTCAGACCTGCAATCGGATCTTAATAACTTTCAAGCATGGTGTCGTGCTAATTTATTACATCTCAATAGCTCTACATACAAGCTGATGACATTTTCACATGTCACTCCCCAGTTTGCCACTTATATTCTAAATGATTGCGCCTTTGAAAGAATATCTCTTGTTGACGATTTAGGTGTTCGTTTAGACCCTAAACTTTCGTTCTCTGAACATATTTCGTGCATGGTTAATAAAGCCAGGGGCACGCTCGGTTTTATTAAGAGGTGGTCGAAGGAATTCGATTCCCCTTATATAACGATGACCCTTTTTACTTCGTTAGTTCGCCCTATATTGGAGTATGGTTCATGCGTCGGAGTTCTCCATTCGGAGTCCATATTAACCGTATTGAATCTGTACAAAAGAACTTTTCACTTTTCGCCCTCCGAGGCCTACCCTCGGATCCTGATGAGATACTACCATCCTATTTTAATAGACTTCTATTAATTAACTTACCCTCGCTAGCTAACCGCAGCTCAATTTCCACGTTCGTCGACTAACATCTATTTATTTTATTTATTTATTTAATGCTATTAGTTATAAACTAAAAGTTAACAAAAGGTTAATGAGCATTGGCTACCGAGGCCTTCCGCTCTACAGTGTATTAACAAAGATATGTGTGTGAAATATGTTATAATTAAATTTTATGTATGAGATTCGTTTTGTGTAGAAAGTATATAATTTTATTGGAGTTTGCTGCTGTTGGATTCGCAAGGAGATGGATTGGGTTATCATTGGAAAAGCAAATTGTTCTAACATGTGAAAGTGCAGTGCAGTCTATTAAAATGTGTTGGATGTCTATCGCTGAGGTGTTGCAAAAGGGACAGATACTTGTTAGGGATCTATTCATATAATGGGCGTTTGTTGTTGTCCTAGTCGTAGTCTATTTATTATAATTTTTTGTTGTCGGTTGAGGTTTGTGGTTTTGAAAGAGAAGTTTGCTGGGGTGTTTAGTAAGATCTGTGGGTAGTTTGTGCTTGAAGACTGTTCAGTTTATCGGTATAGTGTTTTTTAAGGAGTTGTGTGATGTCTTTGGTGTTGAAGTTGTCTGTAAATATTAGAGGGTATTTGTGTGTTTCTTTAGCTGCTGTGTCTGCTCTCTCATTGCCTTGTATACCTATGTGGCTAGGGATCCAAATTAGTCTGATTTTGGGAAAGAGTTTGGTAATAAGTGCATTCGAATATTTCGAAATTTGTTTTAGAATATGATAAAGCCCTTCAAATGTAATCAACTGGCCTTTTCCTAACAAAGTGCATATTCCAGTATATTTACATTAAATCTATTTGTTTAATGACTCGAATAATCATTCCACAGTCGTGAGGATCAAAATGGATCACCAGAGCTATGCTCTTGCTTCAGGTGATCGTAGGTAGGGTGGGCATTATGCGAAAACAACAAGATCTGTGTCTCCACAAACATTAATTTTCTCCCTGTCCTTCTGTATTTTGTCTAAAATTCTGGTTTTCTCCTAATTTTGAATTTTGCTTATCAATTCTTCCGGTTCGCTGCACGTTCAATTTCTTGTTTTGTTAGAAATGATTTGCAGTATGTGTCCGAGGCCTGAGGTAACAAGACCACCACCCCATGACGAGTAAGACCCGGAACCTAAAGCGTGCCTCAGCAGCTCAGATCCTCCCAAAACCAGACGAACTTGAACGTTACAAAGTACGAACTCCATGGTCGGTCCCTGCCGATCTCCTGCTCTCGCGCGGTCTTATTTTAAGGCTTAAGTTGGTTTGCATGTATGCAGCCAAATAAAGCTGACGCTGAAGTACCCCCAACTTCTTGTTTTCTTCGACCACAACAGTCTTCGCCTGCGCAGTGGGAATTTTATCTACCACAGATTTACCTCATGGGAAGGAAGCGCCCCCCTCAACAATAGGAAAAATAAAGATGGCGAGGAACAATTGATATATGTATGTAATTATAAATGTTAGCGGTTCCGGCCATACGGACTGGTATGGATCGCTACATCCAAATTAAGCGTAAGCTCAGCCCACACAACACAGTTGGTAACAAACCTAAGATCAACCGTGTCACCAAAAGCTACGACCCAACCAACTCCAACAGATTTTCCCCGCTAGCAGCTGAACAGAATAAGCAAGCAGAGCCGGAGCAGGAGACTCAAAAACAGCCAAAGCCCCCACCTAATTATATTATGGAGAAAAGTTCAAACGCCCGGGTCAACAAAATTGTAGCGCTGGTCGGGAAGCTCCATTAGTTCGGATCTTCATCGTGTAAAACCAGTTTATTCACCGGGTCCCGATGGAATACCAGGCTGCGTGTTCAGGTATTGTGCTGGAGCTCTGTGCAATCCCCTTCTGAAATTGTTTACCTTATCTTTTGAAACCTCTGAATTTCCCCTTATTTGGAAGGAATCATTTATCATTCCTCTCCACAAAAAAGGTAGCAAATCGGAGGAATCTCTAAGTTGTCGGCAGTTCGAAAACTTTTCGAGAATGTATTTACTCCCCACTTGCAGATCCGTAATTTCAAAGGCTAGATATCTTAATTTCCGAATTTGATTGGCCTGATCTTTACTTGTGTAAAGATAATAAATATTTTTTACAGTGCCATGAATTCGTTCTTTTTATTGTGTGTTCCGTTCCTATCCATCGGTTTCTTCTAAACCACCTTAGTTCACTAAAGAGCTGACACGCCTAAAAAGCATTAAGTGTAGGCTTTACAATAAGTATAAACGTACCGGTTCTCCCACTGTTTTATCTAGCTATCTTAGTGCTCGGTCGAATTTTACCGTGATTAACGCGCAGTGTTATAAAAATTGTTTAACTCTCTGTAGGGTTCAGTTCACGCAGGACCCAAAACAGTTTTATAACTTTGTCAACACTAAACGTAAACCCAATCTATAGCCTTCCTCGCTTTCATTTAATAACACTACAGCCAACTCTGATCAGGCTATCTCCGATCTCTTTGCTGAGTTTTTCAAAACCACTTATTCTTCCTCAAATAGCTTAGACTAACTCTTTCGATTTTCACAGGTCGAACCTAATCTTCAGTCCTATTTTGAACGAAGGCTCCCTTAGTTCGGATCAGCATGGTTTTATCAGGCGAAGATCGACCACTACAAATCTCCTGGAACTCACCTCTTTCGTTATTAGAGGTTTCCAACGCAATTTTAAAACCGACGTGATTTACACAGACTTAAGTAAAGCTTTTGACTCGGTTAATCACTCTCTTCTTGTAAGGAAGCTTGACTTAATTGGGTTTCCTGTCGATCTTTTTAAATGGATTTTGACTGACAGAACTCAAAAGGTTCTGTTTAAAAATGCTCTATCCAAATTCCTCAGAGTCACTTCTGGCGCCCCAAAAGGTAACCACGTCGGGCCGCTGCTATTTACATTGTTTATCAATGACCTTCCGCTGGTTATAACGAACTCTAGAGTACTTATGTACGCTGATGACGTTAAACTATTCTTACAGTATAAGGACAGCTCTTGCCAGTCAGACCTGCAATCGGATCTTAATAACTTTCAAGCATGGTGTCGTGCTAATTTATTACATCTCAATAGCTCTACATGCAAGCTGATGACATTTTCACATGTCACTCCCCAGTTTGCCACTTATATTCTAAATGATTGCGCCTTTGAAAGAATATCTCTTGTTGACGATTTAGGTGTTCGTTTAGACCCTAAACTTTCGTTCTCTGAACATATTTCGTGCATGGTTAATAAAGCCAGGGGCACGCTCGGTTTTATTAAGAGGTGGTCGAAGGAATTCGATTCCCCTTATATAACGATGACCCTTTTTACTTCGTTAGTTCGCCCTATATTGGAGTATGGTTCATGCGTCGGAGTTCTCCATTCGGAGTCCATATTAACCGTATTGAATCTGTACAAAAGAACTTTTCACTTTTCGCCCTCCGAGGCCTACCCTCGGATCCTGATGAGATACTACCATCCTATTTTAATAGACTTCTATTAATTAACTTACCCTCGCTAGCTAACCGCAGCTCAATTTCCACGTTCGTCGACTAACATCTATTTATTTTATTTATTTATTTAATGCTATTAGTTATAAACTAAAAGTTAACAAAAGGTTAATGAGCATTGGCTACCGAGGCCTTCCGCTCTACAGTGTATTAACAAAGATATGTGTGTGAAATATGTTATAATTAAATTTTATGTATGAGATTCGTTTTGTGTAGAAAGTATATAATTTTATTGGAGTTTGCTGCTGTTGGATTCGCAAGGAGATGGATTGGGTTATCATTGGAAAAGCAAATTGTTCTAACATGTGAAAGTGCAGTGCAGTCTATTAAAATGTGTTGGATGTCTATCGCTGAGGTGTTGCAAAAGGGACAGATACTTGTTAGGGATCTATTCATATAATGGGCGTTTGTTGTTGTCCTAGTCGTAGTCTATTTATTATAATTTGTTGTTGTCGGTTGAGGTTTGTGGTTTTGAAAGAGAAGTTTGCTGGGGTGTTTAGTAAGATCTGTGGGTAGTTTGTGCTTGAAGACTGTTCAGTTTATCGGTATAGTGTTTTTTAAGGAGTTGTGTGATGTCTTTGGTGTTGAAGTTGTCTGTAAATATTAGAGGGTATTTGTGTGTTTCTTTAGCTGCTGTGTCTGCTCTCTCATTGCCTTGTATACCTATGTGGCTAGGGATCCAAATTAGTCTGATTTTGGGAAAGAGTTTGGTAATAAGTGATCTTATTGTATTGGGGTAGTAAGAGTAATTGTTTATGTTTGAAATGGATTTGATTGAGGAAAGGGAGTCCGAGCATAAAGCATATTTGCCGGGTGAACCAGAGCAAATTTTTATAGCTTCATGGATTGCAATTAACTCACTAGAGATTACGGAGGAGTACTGGGGAAGGAGGCCATATTTGATTATGTCAGTATTGTTGGTTACACTGTAGCTTACAGTGTCATTTGTTTTTGAGCCGTCTGTGTAAATGAATTTGTGATCGTGTAGGGAGTTTTTAATAGAGTGGAACAGCTGGTGGTATGTTATAGGTGAAGTTGTGTTTTTGTTGTATAGGGAAAGGGAGGTGTTTGTGGCTTTAAGAATTATTCCCGGATTGTATTTTTTTGACGTGTAGAATTTGGCGGGAGAGAATGGAAGGGAAAAATGATTTGCAGGAGTCGATGATTCTGTCTAATGTGCTGGGGTATCTGTAGTTTCTTTTTGTTTTGGCTATGGATTTGGATAGTTTGCCTATTGGGGAGTTATGAGAGAGAATAAGTTTTGTTCCGAGCTTGCTTCTTAAAAGTTTACATCTGTTTTCTAGCGTATTAATTTTAGCTTCAATTAGCAGGTTATTTATAGGAGTTGTTCTAAAGGCCCCGAGGGCTGCTCTTATAGCAGAGTTTTGGGTCGATTTAAGGCAGTTTAAGATGGTGGTGGGAGCTTTCCCGTATATAGGTAGGCAGTAATCAATTTTTGAGATGAGGATAGAGTTTACAATTTGTATGAGGGAGGTTGTGTTGCAGTTGTATTTTCTTGAGGAGAGGTGTTTTATGATATTTAGGGGACGGGAGAGGGATGTTTTCAGGTTGGTAATGTGATGATTCCAACTGTATCGTTTGTTTATCATGAGTCCTAGGATTTTTGTTTGATCAGTGGTTGGGATGTTGATGGAACCAGTGATGTTGTTTGCTCTGCAACTTCTTTTCCGGCATATGTGGAGTAGTTGACATTTATCAATTGAAAGTGAAGAACCTGAGTAAGAACACCATTCTCCGATTTGATGGAAAAGAGTTGAAAGATTGATTTGGGGATTGTTGTTACGGTTATGTTGCAATATTAGATGAAAGTCGTCAGCGTAGGCTGTAAAATTAAGATTATTTGGAATGGAGATAATATTAGTTAGGGAGTTGTAGGCGATAAGGAAGAGGATGACGGACATAGGGGATCCTTGAGGGATACCATTATCGAGTGGGAAGCTTATAGAGAGAGATGTGCCGTTTTTAACTATAATTTTCCTGTTCGTCATGAAATTCCATACGTATTTTATAATTCGGGGACCAAGTTTCCATTTTTCTAGCTGGTGAATGAGAGAGTGAATACCTATTTTGTCAAAAGCTTTTGCAAAGTCGAGAGAGATAATAGAGATGTGTTTTTTTAGAGACAATGATCTTGTTGCAAGGTGGTCTACATAAAGTAGACTGTCTAGAACTGATCTGCCACGCTTAAAACCAAATTGATTATTATGAATTAGTTTATTTGAAAGGACAAACCATCACAACCTATTTGCTACGACTTTGTCAAGGACTTTGGCTAAGCATGGGTTAAGGGAAATGGGACGGTAGGAGTTGGGGTTGATTTTGAGTTTATTGGGTTTAAGGATTGGTAACACAAGGCTGAGTTTATAGGATTGGGGTTTGTGGGAATCAAGAATGTCGTTGAAGTGTTGTAAAATTCTAAATTTAAATGAGATGGGAGTGTTTTTAATCATGGAGTAAGAAATTCGGTCTAGTCCTTGTGTGTCCCTTAAGTGAGTTAATAGCAGAGTTCTATTAGATTTATGTTTTTTTCTATTTCTATGGCTGTTGGGGTTGGGGCATATGTATTGTGGGGAGTAATAAGCATTTTGTTAGTGCGGAATTCTGGGGAGAAGTTGGAGTCTTTTGCCTGTTTTGACCATAGGTCTCCGAGTGTGTTACCTATCTCAGCTGGGTCTATTGTTGTTGTTAGTGTTATAGGGTTGTGGATGCTGTGTATATGTTTAGTCGGATAGATACCGCAAAGTCGTTTAATGTTTGCCCACATTTTTGCAGGATCAGAGTTTGGCTGGATTTCGGAAGTGAAGTTTAAAATAGAGGCTTTTTTAGCATCTCTAATTGACCTCCTGAATATAGCATTAGCTCTTTTATATTCGATCATGTTTTCTGTATTGATATTGTTTCGAAGGTTTCTCCATTTGAGGTTTTTTAATTTTTTTAAGAGGGTTAGGTTTTGGTTCCACCAGGGAACTGTACGCGGGAAAGAGAATGTCGTGTTTTGTGGTATGGATAGGTGAGCACTTTGGATCAGTGTCTTTTTAATATAAGCTGCTTCTTTGTTTGTGTTGTTACTGGAACGTCTGAGTGTGGATAGTTTTGTAATGTGCTCTCTAAAGAGGTCCCAGTTTGCATTTTTTAGTTTGAATGACGGTTTGGATATGAATGTTGGGGGGGAAGGGTTTGGGAATATTGAGATTAGGATAGGGAAGTGGTCGCTTCCGTGTAGATCGGCTAGGATTTTCCATGAGATCTCTGGGAATATGTTGGCTGTGGCTAGAGAGAGGTCAATATGAGTTAGTGTGTTGTGTGTTAAGTAGTGTGTAGGGGATTTGTCATTTAGTACGGTATAGACTGTTCTGTCAATGAATTTAGCTATTGTGTTGCCTCTGGTATTGGCTCTAGGGGAGCCCCAATATGGATGCCAGCTGTTGAAGTCGCCAAGGACGATAGCATATGGGGTAGATGGGGCTAAAACATTTTCAAGATTTTTTAGATTAAATTGTTTTGAAGGAGAGATTTATGCTGATATGAGATCTATATTTGTTTTTGTTTGAATTGAGATGCCAACGGCTTCAAAGTCCGTGTTGAGAGTTTTTTGTGAGTGGGAGATAGAGTTATGTACTAGGAGGGCTGCTCCTCCGAAACTATTGGTGGTATTGCTGCAGTATAGGGAAAAGTTAATGGGGATTGGTAATGAAGTTAAATTGTTAAGGTGGGTTTCTTGAAGTGCTATGATTTGTGGGTGGTATTGATTAATGAGGATTTGTAATTCTGGGTAGTTGTTTCTATAACCTTTCATATTCCATTGGATAATTTTTAACATATTAAATTAAAGATAAATAAGTTGGATGTAGATTACGAAATGTCCATGTCCTCTGAATCGCTTGAAGTGTCAGGGTTTATGAGTGTTTTGAGTTTTTTTGCGTCTTTTTTTATGGAAGAAGTTATTCGTTTTGATATGTCTAGTGATAGTTTTTTGGTGGTTTTAGTTGGGGAGTTCTTGGTTGTTTGTGGAGAATTGTTGTCGGTTAAGGTTTTCCTGGTGCTAGGATAAAGGTCCGCGTATAATGTGGGTGCTGGTCTGGAAGTGGATTGATCATGATTGGAGTTACCGGGTCCGGGTCCTTTGAGTAGATGAGGTCCTGTTGTATTGTTAGATTTTTGAAGATTTGAATGCTCTTGGTGCGTTTGTCCGGGTCCTTTGAGTTGTTGAGGTCCTGTTGAATTGTTGAGTTTTTCAAGATTAGATTGCTCATGGATTGAGAGTCTGGGTTCTTTGGGTTGTTGAGGTCCTGTAGAAATGTTGGATTGTTGGGGATTTGAATTCTTGGCAATAGAAGAGTATAATTGTGAAGTTTCCTTGGAGAATCGTGCATTGAGGATTGTATTTGCCGTTTTGTTGTCACATCTGTTCGTAGTTTTAATGGCTTGGAGTTCTTGTTGTTTGAGAAATACAGGACATTTCTTGCTGGTGGAGTTGTGAGGGTTTGCTAGTTGTTCAATGTTGCAGTTAATGCATTTTTGGGGTCTATTGCATTTGATGTTAGAGGTCGGGTCGATATGGTGTTCTTCTCCGCAGTTGTAGCAAATTTTATTAGATTGTGTGTGTTGAATGTAATAATTAAGAGGCCAGTTTCCTTTAGTGCGCCGTTGTCTCTTTTAAGAATTTTACGAACTTCTGTTACTTTTTGGTTTGCTATTTCTTGCACAATAACGCTTTTTTCTAATCCTCTTAGATCGTTAGAGTAAATAACTCCTTTAGATGAGTTTAGAGAGTTATGTACAGAGACAGTAACGTTAATGTTGGGGGCAAATGCTTTAAGTTTCATTAGTTTACAAGCTTGAACATCAGTTTTAGTTTTAACTAACAGAGTGCCATTACGAAGAGTCTTGCATTCTTCTATTTCACCACCACACGTAAAGTCGATTTGTTTTTTAACAAGGAATGGATTGATGTTATTCAGGTCGAGTCCGGGGTCTGTTCTGGAGATGGTTAGATACTTTGGTCCGGGAGATGTTAGTATTTGGTCTGTTATGGCTCTTAGTGGGCCACGGTCAGGGGGGTCCCCCATCACTACGTTGCAATGCTGATCTTCTTTTTTATTTTTATTTGAATTTGATATTAGTAATGAACGGTAAGGATGAATTTTTGTCGAAAAATAAAATGTGGTTTGCTGGAAAACAAATTTATATATTTTTCAAAGAGCGAATGAATTTTTTTTTTTTTTTGAGAAAAAATTTAGTGCACGACTAGTCCGTATGACAGAAAATTCGAGACTGCGACTAACATCTAGAATCCATATCCCCTTAGTAATAGGCGAGTGTAGTATGCACATATATTGAGTACCCACTATACTTAGCGGGTACACACTGTAACACTAAGTTGCAATGTTTATATCATAAACATCAAGTGGACGAAATATGAACTACCCACTTATGTATATATTGGCCGCTCACAAAGAATGCAAGTGTCAGCATAAATGCTACACGAGCGGACCACATGTATGTATGTGCATATACCTCCGCGCTCAGTCCAAAAGAGCATAGCTATGTATTTAAGAATATTTAAGAATATATATGACTCTCTGCTGCCGCTGTTGGCAGCGCAGCTAAGGGACTTAGACTTCCCTAGCTTTAAATCCATATTGATTAAGACACACATGAATGAGAGTTCGGAGCGACAACAATGGTTGCTCCGACCAAACCTAATCTGAAGAATTAATAAAATAATAATCAATAAAAACCCACTCGAGAACCTGCCTACTTATTTCTGGAGGAAACTGATGTTAATATTACATGGCGACCGTGACAGGAATATATATGACTCTCTGCTGCCGCTGTTGGCAGCGCAGCTAAGGGACTTAGACTTCCCTAGCTTTAAATCCATATTGATTAAGACACACATGAATGAGAGTTCGGAGCGACAACAATGGTTGCTCCGACCAAACCTAATCTGAAGAATTAATAAAATAATAATCAATAAAAACCCACTCGAGAACCTGCCTACTTATTTCTGGAGGAAACTGATGTTAATATTACATGGCGACCGATAACAGAGAAGAACCTCAAGGGACCGCAACTCTGAACCGCAAATGATGAAAACCGATGCTGGAAAACGGATCAAGAGGCAAAACGCAGTGAGTAGTGTGTGATGTGCGGAAAAAGACGTGGTGTGGTAAAAAAATTAAAGGCCAGAAAGGCCGAACTACTGAAGCTATTGAATAGCGGAAGTAATGTGAATTGGGCCCACTCGGTAAAAATACATGCCGAAGTGGAGCATATAAAAAATATATTGAATGAAAAAAAGAACAAACCACCAAAAACCACTAATTAAATTTTATGTATGAGATTCGTTTTGTGTAGAAAGTATATAATTTTATTGGAGTTTGCTGCTGTTGGATTCGCAAGGAGATGGATTGGGTTATCATTGGAAAAGCAATTTGTTCTAACATGTGAAAGTGCAGTGCAGTCTATTAAAATGTGTTGGATGTCTATCGCTGAGGTGTTGCAAAAGGGACAGATACTTGTTAGGGATCTATTCATATGATGGGCGTTTGTTGTTGTCCTAGTCGTAGTCTATTTATTATAATTTGTTGTTGTCGGTTGAGGTTTGTGGTTTTGAAAGAGAAGTTTGCTGGGGTGTTTAGTAAGATCTGTGGGTAGTTTGTGCTTGAAGACTGTTCAGTTTATCGGTATAGTGTTTTTTAAGGAGTTGTGTGATGTCTTTGGTGTTGAAGTTGTCTGTAAATATTAGAGGGTATTTGTGTGTTTCTTTAGCTGCTGTGTCTGCTCTCTCATTGCCTTGTATACCTATGTGGCTAGGGATCCAAATTAGTCTGATTTTGGGAAAGAGTTTGGTAATAAGTGATCTTATTGTATTGGGGTAGTAAGAGTAATTGTTTATGTTTGAAATGGATTTGATTGAGGAAAGGGAGTCCGAGCATAAAGCATATTTGCCGGGTGAACCAGAGCAAATTTTTATAGCTTCATGGATTGCAATTAACTCACTAGAGATTACGGAGGAGTACTGGGGAAGGAGGCCATATTTGATTATGTCAGTATTGTTGGTTACACTGTAGCTTACAGTGTCATTTGTTTTTGAGCCGTCTGTGTAAATGAATTTGTGATCGTGTAGGGAGTTTTTAATAGAGTGGAACAGCTGGTGGTATGTTATAGGTGAAGTTGTGTTTTTGTTGTATAGGGAAAGGGAGGTGTTTGTGGCTTTAAGAATTATTCCCGGATTGTATTTTTTTGACGTGTAGAATTTGGCGGGAGAGAATGGAAGGGAAAAATGATTTGCAGGAGTCGATGATTCTGTCTAATGTGCTGGGGTATCTGTAGTTTCTTTTTGTTTTGGCTATGGATTTGGATAGTTTGCCTATTGGGGAGTTATGAGAGAGAATAAGTTTTGTTCCGAGCTTGCTTCTTAAAAGTTTACATCTGTTTTCTAGCGTATTAATTTTAGCTTCAATTAGCAGGTTATTTATAGGAGTTGTTCTAAAGGCCCCGAGGGCTGCTCTTATAGCAGAGTTTTGGGTCGATTTAAGGCAGTTTAAGATGGTGGTGGGAGCTTTCCCGTATATAGGTAGGCAGTAATCAATTTTTGAGATGAGGATAGAGTTTACAATTTGTATGAGGGAGGTTGTGTTGCAGTTGTATTTTCTTGAGGAGAGGTGTTTTATGATATTTAGGGGACGGGAGAGGGATGTTTTCAGGTTGGTAATGTGATGATTCCAACTGTATCGTTTGTTTATCATGAGTCCTAGGATTTTTGTTTGATCAGTGGTTGGGATGTTGATGGAACCAGTGATGTTGTTTGCTCTGCAACTTCTTTTCCGGCATATGTGGAGTAGTTGACATTTATCAATTGAAAGTGAAGAACCTGAGTAAGAACACCATTCTCCGATTTGATGGAAAAGAGTTGAAAGATTGATTTGGGGATTGTTGTTACGATTATGTTGCAATATTAGATGAAAGTCGTCAGCGTAGGCTGTAAAATTAAGATTATTTGGAATGGAGATAATATTAGTTAGGGAGTTGTAGGCGATAAGGAAGAGGATAACGGACATAGGGGATCCTTGAGGGATACCATTATCGAGTGGGAAGCTTATAGAGAGAGATGTGCCGTTTTTAACTATAATTTTCCTGTTCGTCATGAAATTCCATACGTATTTTATAATTCGGGGACCAAGTTTCCATTTTTCTAGCTGGTGAATGAGAGAGTGAATACCTATTTTGTCAAAAGCTTTTGCAAAGTCGAGAGAGATAATAGAGATGTGTTTTTTTAGAGACAATGATCTTGTTGCAAGGTGGTCTACATAAAGTAGACTGTCTAGAACTGATCTGCCACGCTTAAAACCAAATTGATTATTATGAATTAGTTTATTTGAAAGGACAAACCATCACAACCTATTTGCTACGACTTTGTCAAGGACTTTGGCTAAGCATGGGTTAAGGGAAATGGGACGGTAGGAGTTGGGGTTGATTTTGGGTTTATTGGGTTTAAGGATTGGTAACACAAGGCTGAGTTTATAGGATTGGGGTTTGTGGGAATCAAGAATGTCGTTGAAGTGTTGTAAAATTCTAAATTTAAATGAGATGGGAGTGTTTTTAATCATGGAGTAAGAAATTCGGTCTAGTCCTTGTGTGTCCCTTAAGTGAGTTAATAGCAGAGTTTAGTTCTATTAGATTTATGTTTTTTTCTATTTCTATGGCTGTTGGGGTTGGGGCATATGTATTGTGGGGAGTAATAAGCATTTTGTTAGTGCGGAATTCTGGGGAGAAGTTGGAGTCTTTTGCCTGTTTTGACCATAGGTCTCCGAGTGTGTTACCTATCTCAGCTGGGTCTATTGTTGTTGTTAGTGTTATGGGGTTGTGGATGCTGTGTATATGTTTAGTCGGATAGATACCGCAAAGTCGTTTAATGTTTGCCCACATTTTTGCAGGATCAGAGTTTGGCTGGATTTCGGAAGTGAAGTTTAAAATAGAGGCTTTTTTAGCATCTCTAATTGACCTCCTGAATATAGCATTAGCTCTTTTATATTCGATCATGTTTTCTGTATTGATATTGTTTCGAAGGTTTCTCCATTTGAGGTTTTTTAATTTTTTTAAGAGGGTTAGGTTTTGGTTCCACCAGGGAACTGTACGCGGGAAAGAGAATGTCGTGTTTTGTGGTATGGATAGGTGAGCACTTTGGATCAGTGTCTTTTTAATATAAGCTGCTTCTTTGTTTGTGTTGTTACTGGAACGTCTGAGTGTGGATAGTTTTGTAATGTGCTCTCTAAAGAGGTCCCAGTTTGCATTTTTTAGTTTGAATGACGGTTTGGATATGAATGTTGGGGGGGAAGGGTTTGGGAATATTGAGATTAGGATAGGGAAGTGGTCGCTTCCGTGTAGATCGGCTAGGATTTTCCATGAGATCTCTGGGAATATGTTGGCTGTGGCTAGAGAGAGGTCAATATGAGTTAGTGTGTTGTGTGTTGAGTAGTGTGTAGGGGATTTGTCATTTAGTACGGTATAGACTGTTCTGTCAATGAATTTAGCTATTGTGTTGCCTCTGGTATTGGCTCTAGGGGAGCCCCAATATGGATGCCAGCTGTTGAAGTCGCCAAGGACGATAGCATATGGGGTAGATGGGGCTAAAACATTTTCAAGATTTTTTAGATTAAATTGTTTTGAAGGAGAGATTTATGCTGATATGAGATCTATATTTGTTTTTGTTTGAATTGAGATGCCAACGGCTTCAAAGTCCGTGTTGAGAGTTTTTTGTGAGTGGGAGATAGAGTTATGTACTAGGAGGGCTGCTCCTCCGAAACTATTGGTGGTATTGCTGCAGTATAGGGAAAAGTTAATGGGGATTGGTAATGAAGTTAAATTGTTAAGGTGGGTTTCTTGAAGTGCTATGATTTGTGGGTGGTATTGATTAATGAGGATTTGTAATTCTGGGTAGTTGTTTCTATAACCTTTCATATTCCATTGGATAATTTTTAACATATTAAATTAAAGATAAATAAGTTGGATGTAGATTAAGAAATGTCCATCTCCTCTGAATCGCTTGAAGTGTCAGGGTTTATGAGTGTTTTGAGTTTTTTTGCGTCTTTTTTTATGGAAGAAGTTATTCGTTTTGATATGTCTAGTGATAGTTTTTTTGGTGGTTTTAGTTGGGGAGTTCTTGGTTGTTTGTGGAGAATTGTTGTCGGTTAAGGTTTTCCTGGTGCTAGGATAAAGGTCCGCATATAATGTAGGTGCTGGTCTGGAAGTGGATTGATCATGATTGGAGTTACCGGGTCCGGGTCCTTTGAGTAGATGAGGTCCTGTTGTATTGTTAGATTTTTGAAGATTTGAATGCTCTTGGTGCGTTTGTCCGGGTCCTTTGAGTTGTTGAGGTCCTGTTGAATTGTTGAGTTTTTCAAGATTAGATTGCTCATGGATTGAGAGTCTGGGTTCTTTGGGTTGTTGAGGTCCTGTAGAAATGTTGGATTGTTGGGGATTTGAATTCTTGGCGATAGAAGAGTATAATTGTGAAGTTTCCTTGGAGAATCGTGCATTGAGGATTGTATTTGCCGTTTTGTTGTCACATCTGTTCGTAGTTTTAATGGCTTGGAGTTCTTGTTGTTTGAGAAATACAGGACATTTCTTGCTGGTGGAGTTGTGAGGGTTTGCTAGTTGTTCAATGTTGCAGTTAATGCATTTTTGGGGTCTATTGCATTTGATGTTAGAGGTCGGGTCGATATGGTGTTCTTCTCCGCAGTTGTAGCAAATTTTATTATTTTTACAGAATTTGTGGAGATGGCCGTATTTGAAACAATTGTTGCATCTCATGGGCAGTGGGATATAAACTCTGACGGAAGTCCGCTGGTAGCCGATCATTATGTATTCGGGAAGATTGTGTGTGTTGAATGTAATAATTAAGAGGCCAGTTTCCTTTAGTGCGCCGTTGTCTCTTTCAAGAATTTTACGAACTTCTGTTACTTTTTGGTTTGCTAGTTCTTGCACAATAACGCTTTTTTCTAATCCTCTTAGATCGTTAGAGTAAATAACTCCTTTAGATGAGTTTAGAGAGTTATGTACAGAGACAGTAACGTTAATGTTGGGAGCAAATGCTTTAAGTTTCATTAGTTTACAAGCTTGAACATCAGTTTTAGTTTTAACTAACAGAGTGCCATTACGAAGAGTCTTGCATTCTTCTATTTCACCACCACACGTAAAGTCGATTTGTTTTTTAACAAGGAATGGATTGATGTTATTCAGGTCGAGTCCGGGGTCTGTTCTGGAGATGGTTAGATACTTTGGTCCGGGAGATGTTAGTATTTGGTCTGTTATGGCTCTTAGTGGGCCACGGTCAGGGGGGTCCCCCATCACTACGTTGCAATGCTGATCTTCTTTTTTATTTTTATTTGAATTTGATATTAGTAATGAACGGTAAGGATGAATTTTTGTCGAAAAATAAAATGTGGTTTGCTGGAAAACAAATTTATATATTTTTCAAAGAGATGTTAGTATTTGGTCTGTTATGGCTCTTAGTGGGCCACGGTCAGGGGGGTCCCCCATCATTACGTTGCAATGCTGATCTTCTTTTTTATTTTTATTTGAATTTGATATTAGTAATGAACGGTAAGGATGAATTTTTGTCGAAAAATAAAATGTGGTTTGCTAGAAAACAAATTTATATATTTTTCAAAGAGCGAATGAATTTTTTTTTTTTTTTGAGAAAAAATTTAGAAAATTCGAGACTGCGACTAACATCTAGAATCCATATCCCCTTAGTAATAGGCGAGTGTAGTATGCACATATATTGAGTACCCACTATACTTAGCGGGTACACACTGTAACACTAAGTTGCAATGTTTATATCATAAACATCAAGTGGACGAAATATGAACTACCCACTTATGTATATATTGGCCGCTCACAAAGAATGCAAGTGTCAGCATAAATGCTACACGAGCGGACCACATGTATGTATGTGCATATACCTCCGCGCTCAGTCCAAAAGAGCATAGCTATGTATTTAAGAATATTTAAGAATATATATGACTCTCTGCTGCCGCTGTTGGCAGCGCAGCTAAGGGACTTAGACTTCCCTAGCTTTAAATCCATATTGATTAAGACACACATGAATGAGAGTTCGGAGCGACAACAATGGTTGCTCCGACCAAACCTAATCTGAAGAATTAATAAAATAATAATCAATAAAAACCCACTCGAGAACCTGCCTACTTATTTCTGGAGGAAACTGATGTTAATATTACATGGCGACCGTGACAGGAATATATATGACTCTCTGCTGCCGCTGTTGGCAGCGCAGCTAAGGGACTTAGACTTCCCTAGCTTTAAATCCATATTGATTAAGATTATTATTACATGGCGACCGTGACAGGAATATATATGACTCTCTGCTGCCGCTGTTGGCAGCGCAGCTAAGGGACTTAGACTTCCCTAGCTTTAAATCCATATTGATTAAGACACACATGAATGAGAGTTCGGAGCGACAACAATGGTTGCTCCGACCAAACCTAATCTGAAGAATTAATAAAATAATAATCAATAAAAACCCACTCGAGAACCTGCCTACTTATTTCTGGAGGAAACTGATGTTAATATTACATGGCGACCGATAACAGAGAAGAACCTCAAGGGACCGCAACTCTGAACCGCAAATGATGAAAACCGATGCTGGAAAACGGATCAAGAGGCAAAACGCAGTGAGTAGTGTGTGATGTGCGGAAAAAGAAGTGGTGTGGTAAAAAAATTAAAGGCCAGAAAGGCCGAACTACTGAAGCTATTGAATAGCGGAAGTAATGTGAATTGGGCCCACTCGGTAAAAATACATGCCGAAGTGGAGCATATAAAAAATATATTGAATGAAAAAAAGAACAAACCACCAAAAACCACTGAGACAACCACATCCACCTACACTGTGATTAAAAACAATGCAAAAATTAATCTGAAACAACCCCCTCCAGAAGAAGCTGAATTTCCACGATTTAAAAAGGAATGCCCAAAGGACTGCCCGGGACCTCTGGAGAGCCCGTTTTGCATATCAACATGTATGAAGCCTGTGCGATGACCAGCACCGGCACCGCCTGAGCCCATAGGCCCAGCACAGCTGCAGCAGAAACTGTGAGTGTGAGGGGCAGGCCGCCTCTTACACCTTCGAGGGAGCGTCAGCGAAGCCGGACTGGCGACGACCAGCTGACGCAGAAGGACGTCACTGGAACCTGTGGAATCCTGCACAATATTTTTAAAAAACATTTTGCACTGCGTTGCATATTTTTTTTAAATTGCACTACGATGCATATTTTTTTTTATACATATAAAAAACAATTGTAAAATTGAGCGACATTAAAGTTGCCCGATAGCGTGTGGCCTGGCGGCTATACAACCAATAGGCAGGGAAAAATGTAAATTTTTTTTATAAAAGAAAAGAAAATTAAACAATATCTTGAAATTTACAAATTCTCTAATATTTTCTATGAGCCATTGGCAAATAAGTTCAAAGCCAAAATCCACGCCATATGTTAATGGCATAAAATTGGAAGAAGATTTTACAAATTTTAAAAACAAAGCTAAACAAAACATAGCCACTATGGGATTGATAGAAACAAAGTCAGTGGACTCCACTGCAAATGTAATTAATAAAATCGAATCACACACCAGTGACACCAATTTGACAAATATTTTATTAGCAGTTATTGTTTTCATAATGAGTGCTTACATTCTGTACAAGGCTTATATTTTCCATAATAAATGCATTTCAAAAAGAGCCATAAACAGGAGTCAGGCTAATGACCTGGACAAAATATAAGAAGCACAAACAATAATTGAAAATAAAATTCGAAAAATATTATGTATACCATTGAGGAAATGTATAAAGAACTATATTAAAAATTACTTATCATATATCCTTGGAAATAAAATAAAATAAATAAATAAAACAAACACAATTCGAAAACAATCAATAGGAAACCATCAGCAAAATGGCTAGCAGCAACGCTGACATTAGACGTACTGACATGAGTCAGGAAATGCAGGAAAGCGCCATTGAATGCGCAAAACAAGCCATTGGTGCATTCGAAACTGAATCGCAGATTGCCAAATATATAAAAAACGAATTCGATGCAAAATTTAGACCCAACTGGCATTGCATTGTCGGCAGGGATTTCGGATCATCTGTGTCCCACGATCCAGATCATCTTATATATTTCTATTTAAATCAGTTAGCGATTTTATTGTATAGGACAAGTTCGTAGAGACAGCAATTCCGTTTGTGTAGGTTCGAGAATAAAATTCGAGTAATGTTCTGAACAAAATTCCATTAAATAATGGAATGGGGTGAACTTTATAAAGAACTGAACAACATAAAAACTGATTTTGACAGATCATACAAGTCATTATCAAGGACCCGGCTGGCACAACAAAATACTGTGAATAAGCATGCTGAAATATTAGTAGACCGCTTTAACGCAGAGCGTATATGACCAGAGAGACCGGCTAGACAAAGCCAATTGGTCTCGAGTATCTAAGTTCTTACTAAAATTACGAGAGAACTTAATATACATAAAACAAAGGTATAACTTGGCCATTTCAGTGCCAACTATATTAAATACACCATTGGCAGTAGAAACTGAAGACGAGCCAGCACCATCAGAATCACCAGCTCTTGAGCCGGATGAAATAAGTGACCCAGCTACTGCAGATACCGAAATAGAGGAAAAAGATATAAACAACCTCACGGTACCTGCAGTCCTTATTCAATCTGAACCATCAGATCAGGATCTAACAGACTCTACCGATAACGACAGCATTGTAGAAACAAAACCTAACACAATGGCTGACGAAACGATTGCCCAACGGGCATACATTAAAGAAATTTCGAGTGCCATACCCGAATTCAACGGCCAAAAATTACATCTACAACGATTTGTAACGGCCTTGAAGTTAGTTAACCTAACAAAGGGAACATTCGAACACATAGCTGTAGAAGTGATTAAATCCAAAATTATTGGATCAACACTATACAGAGTTCAAGATGAAACGACCATACTTGCGATAATCAAGAAGTTGCAAGACACCATAGTCGGCGAAACGTCCGATGTAATAAAGGCCAAAATGGCCAAGACTATACAGAAAGGCAAAACTGCCGAAAAATTTACCTCTGACATTGACAATTTACGGAAGCTCCTCGAAGCTTCGTATATCGATGAAGGCCTCTCAGCCGAACACGCTGATAAATTCAGCACAAAGGAAGCCATCTCCACAATGGTCAAAAATTGTGAGCACGGCCGACTTAAGACAATATTGGAAGCTGGCAACTTCACGACAATGAATGAAGCCGTCACCAAGTACATACAATGTAGTACCGAAATGACGGGTAATGCCAACGCCATATTGTACACACAGAGAGGTAACAACTATCGCGGTAATAATTACAGAAATAATTATCGCGGTAGGGGTAATAGCCGAGGTAACTACCGAAATAATGGCTATTACCAGAATAACCAAAATAACGGTTATAACCGCAGCTATAATAATAATAACAATAATTATTATAGAGGAAACAACCGTGGCGGAAACAACCGCAGCGGAAATAACAGCGGATCGAACCGAAATAATCAAAACAATGTCCGAGTAGCCCAAGGCACATCGGAAAACTCGCAAACCCCTTTAAATATTCAAAATTAGACGAAGCTAGAATTCACTCAGTTAATCTCAGCCAAAATGTATTTGTTCCATTTTTCAATGTAGCTACTGGGAAACACCTAACCTTTTTAATAGATACGGGTGCAGACATTTCAATTTTAAAAGAAACTTCGGATAACTTCCAAAACATTCAATATGATTACATAATAGATATAAAAGGCATAAGTCAAGAAATAACCAAATCTCAAGGTTTAGTTTCAATTGAGATACAAACAACTAAATACATAATTCCACACGATTTTCATATCGTAGATTCACACTTCCCTATTCCATGCGATGGAATATTAGGAATTGACTTTATTAAAAAATACAACTGTCAATTAGACTTCAAGCCATCTGAAGACTGGCTTATAATTAGACCCAATAATTTGAAATTCCCAATTAATGTACCAATAACTTACAGTTCTGGCAACAATTCAATACTTCTGCCAGCAAGATCCCAAGTTATTCGGAAAATTGAACTTAATTCAAAAGAAGACAGTGTATTAATTCCAAATCAGGAAATTCAGCATGGTATTTACGTTGCGAATACCATAGCAACATCCCAAAATGCCTTCATAAGATTAATTAATACAACAAATACAAACCAAATAGTAAGTACAGATAATCTAACATGTGAACCACTTTCGAACTACGATGTAGTCAACACAAATCCAGACAATAGAGAAAAATCTGTACTATCGCAACTTTCAAAAAACTTCCCTCCACAATTCAAGTCACAGCTTTCCAACTTATGCACTCAGTATAGCGATATATTCGGATTGGAAACCGAATCAATAACAACGAACAATTTTTATAAACAAAAACTGAGATTAAAAGATGATGAGCCAGTCTATATAAAGAACTATCGAAGCCCTCATAGTCAGGTTGATGAAATTCAAAAGCAAGTCGGAAAATTAATCTCCGACGGGATTGTCGAACCATCTGTTTCTGAATATAATAGCCCTCTGTTACTTGTTCCTAAGAAATCATCCCCAGGGTCCAATTTAAACAAATGGCGATTAGTAATTGACTATCGTCAGATTAATAAAAAATTACTATCTGATAAATTCCCATTACCTAGAATTGATGATATTTTGGATCAACTAGGTCGAGCTAAATACTTTTCATGCCTTGATTTAATGTCAGGATTCCATCAAATTGAACTAGAAAAAAGTTCAAGAGATATAACGTCTTTTTCAACGAGCAATGGCTCATATCGCTTCACGCGATTACCTTTCGGATTAAAAATAGCTCCAAATTCGTTTCAGAGAATGATGACTATTGCATTCTCTGGACTAGAACCTTCTCAAGCATTCCTTTACATGGATGACTTAATAGTAATAGGTTGTTCCGAAAAACATATGCTTAAGAACTTAACAGATGTTTTTGAGAAATGCAGAATATACAACCTAAAGTTACATCCAGAAAAATGTTCATTTTTTATGCATGAAGTGACTTTTCTAGGTCATAAATGCACAGATAAAGGAATACTTCCAGATGACAAGAAATATGACGACAGTGCTAGACGTTTCGTCGCGTTCTGTAACTATTACAGACGTTTTATAAAAAATTTCGCCGACTATTCACGGCACATAACAAGATTATGTAAAAAGAATGTTCCTTTTAAATGGACAGATGATTGTGAAGATGCATTTCAGTATCTAAAAACAAAACTTATGGAACCTACCTTGTTACAATATCCAGATTTCACAAAAGAATTTTGCATAATAACAGATGCAAGTAAGCAAGCATGTGGAGCGGTTTTAACTCAAAACCATGATGGTCTCCAACTTCCCATTGCATACGCATCAAGAGCATTCACTAAAGGTGAAAGTAACAAGTGTACTACTGAGCAGGAATTATCTGCAATTCATTGGGCAATATTACATTTTCGACCGTATATTTATGGAAAACATTTCGTAATTAAAACGGATCACAGACCCCTTACATATTTATTTTCAATGACTAATCCAAGCTCTAAACTTACACGTATGAGGCTCGAACTAGAAGAATACGACTTTACAGTCGAGTATTTAAAGGGAAAAGACAATTATGTAGCTGATGCGTTATCGAGGATAACCATCAAGGAATTACAGAACATCACTGGATCTATACATAAAGTCACTACTAGAAATCAAAGTAGACAGAAATCCTGCGCAGGAAATCAACAAACAGAATTGCCTAGGCAATCTAAAGAAAAAGCTTCAAAGCCCAACGTATATGAAGTCATTAATAATGACGAAGTACGTAAAGTAGTGACCTTGCATGTAAATAATAACATGTGTTTATTCAAACACGGAAAGAAAATTACAGCAAGTTATGATGTTAGCGATTTGTATACTAATGGAACCTTTGACCTAGGTCAATTCTTCCAAAGGCTTGAAAAGCAGGCCGGTATTAACAAAATCAGCCAACTCAAGGTGGCACCGTGGGAAAATATCTTTGAACTAGTTTCAATTGATAATTTTAAGATAATGGGCAATAAAATATTGAAATTATTGAGAGTAGCGCTACTCAACCCGGTGACCAAAATAAACAATAAAAAAGAACAAGAAGCTATACTGTCTACATTCCATGATGATCCAATCCAAGGAGGTCACACAGGCATTACAAAAACCTTGGCCAAGGTCCAGAGACACTACTACTGGAAAAATATGTCCAAAGACATAAAAGAGTACATAAGGAAATGTCCAAAATGCCAAAAGTCCAAAACGACTAAAAATACCAAGACCCCGTTTACAATAACAGAAACTCCGCAAAGAGCTTTCGATAGGGTAATTGTGGATACAATAGGTCCACTACCAAAATCTAATAATGGAAATGAATACGCAGTAACATTAATATGCGATTTGACTAAGTATTTGGTAGCAATACCCATACATAATAAAAGTGCAAACACAGTAGCGAAAGCTATATTCGAAAATTTTATTCTCAAGTACGGTCCAATGAAGACGTTCATTACGGACATGGGAACGGAATATAAAAATTCGATAATTGAAGACTTATGTAAATACTTAAATATCAAAAACATAACTTCTACTGCACACCATCACCAGACCGTCGGAACAGTGGAACGAAGCCACAGAACACTTAACGAGTTCATACGCTCATATATCTCGGTCGATAAAACAGATTGGGATACATGGCTACAATACTTCGTATATTGTTTCAATACAACTCACTCTATGGCACATGATTATTGTCCATATGAGTTTTTGGTAAATCTTCAAATTTGCCAAAACACTTTAATAGCATAGATAGAATAGACCCATTATATAATATAGAAGACTATGCTAAGGAATCTAAATTTAGATTGGAGCAGGCATACAAGAGAGCTAGAATAATGCTAGACATTAATACACAAAAACAAAAACATAGGTACGACAAAAATAGTTTAGACTTTGAATTAAAAATAGGAGACCAGGTTTTATTTAAAAATGAAACTGGTCATAAGTTAGACTTTAAATATACAGGTCCGTATAAGGTAGAATCAATAGGAGTTAACGATAACATAACCATAACAAATATTAGAAATAAAACACAAGTAGTTCACAAGGATAGATTAAAACCATTTATTTCATAACCATTTTAGTTCTTTTTATATTTCACGTATGGCCATACATAGCATAAATACTATTAAAATCATAATACATAAGGCAACTAAAAAAAAAAAAAAAATTAATTAAAAAAAAAAAAAAAAAAAAAAAAATTACACAAAAAAAAAGAGAAAAAATTTAAAAATTTAAAAACTCAAAAAAAAAATTTTATATATACATATATATACAACTATAAAATAACTTCACTATATTACGTTATTTTCAAAAGGAGGGAGATGTAGTATGCACATATATTGAGTACCCACTATACTTAGCGGGTACACACTAAGTAACACTAAGTTGCAATGTTTATATGATAAACATCAAGTGGACGAAATATGAACTACCCACTTATGTATATATTGGCCGCTCACAAAGAATGCAAGTGTCAGCATAAATGCTACACGAGCGGACCACATGTATGTATGTGCATATACCTCCGCGCTCAGTCCAAAAGAGCATAGCTATGTATTTAAGAATATTTAAGAATATATATGACTCTCTGCTGCCGCTGTTGGCAGCGCAGCTAAGGGACTTAGACTTCCCTAGCTTTAAATCCATATTGATTAAGACACACATGAATGAGAGTTCGGAGCGACAACAATGGTTGCTCCGACCAAACCTAATCTGAAGAATTAATAAAATAATAATCAATAAAAACCCACTCGAGAACCTGCCTACTTATTTCTGGAGGAAACTGATGTTAATATTACACGAGAGTTGGAAGCACATGAACCCTTTAGGGTTTTATGTACGGGTTACAACCGCTACTCTGATATTTTTATTCGTAGTGATAACCCTTCTGTACTGAAAACTTTAATACTTGTTGAGTTAGCTCGTAGTGTAGCACCGTATTCTAATTTTGCATGTGTTTTTATTTATTTTTCGTAGTTATTATATAGTCACATTATATTATATTTTTTTTAGATTTATTTTTCATGCGTTTTTATTTATATATGTTTAGGAGTGGGGTGGCTAGGATATCCTCCGCAAAAGGATTAGTAGAAAACTCCGTCCCACGAAGAAGAAACGCAGAAAAAAGTCCAGAAATTAGGGGGTCAAAAATGACGTTGGCATGGAGCGCCCTTTGCCTGCATTTATTGACATTCGTATTGGAACTAAAACTTGAGCTTAGCCTAAGGCCCGCTGCCGACCGAGAAGCCCAGCTTAACGGCGCGAGAGCGGGAGAACCGGGAATTGGAGCGGCGTAGCCGTCCCTAGACGCGAGCGACGATCGGGAACACGGGAGCGTGCGATCGGGAATACCGAGGAGCCGAGAGCGGGTGAGCGTTGCTAAGCTGGAAGCGCTAGAGCTTTTGGACGCTCGGTGGGCAGAGGGGGAGCAGGGGCCTCCTGGCGTAAACAATATATATATTTTTATTATATTCTATTATTTTTCCTTATTAAATTCTCTCCTAATGTTTCCTCATTCTTTTCTTCTTTCATTCTAACGCGTCTATCCAGTTCGTGAATCGTTCCGTACGTCACACGGCTGCGCCCCTCAGTCGGTTGGGCGGGAGGTGGAAGCGGGACCACGCGCGAAAAAAAAAAAAAACAAAATTACAGATGCCAGCAAACATGCATGTGGAGCAGTCTTACACAAAACAAAAATGGACTACAGCTTCCAGTTGCTTACACATCAAGATCTTTTACTAAAGGCGAAAGCAACAAGAGCACAATAGAACAAGAGCTAGCAGCTATTCATTGGGCAATAACACATTTCAGACCATATATTTATTGTAGACACTTCACTGTCAAAACAGATCACAGAACACCTACCTACCTATTTTCAATGGTAAACCCCAGTTCCAAACTTACACGAATGAGACTTGAATTAGAGGAATATAATTTTACAGTAGAGTATCTGAAGGGTAAAGATAATTACATAGCTGAAGCGTTATCAAGAATAACCATCAAAGAATTACAAAATACTACTGGAAATATAAATAAAGTCACTACAAGATATCAAAGTAGACAAAAATCCTGTGCAGGAAAAGAACAAATAGAATTGCCGAAGCAATCTATAGAAAAAGCTTCAAAGCCCAACGTAAATGAAGTCATTAATAATAATGAAGTACGTAAAGTAGTGACCTTGCATGTAAATAATAATATAAAAAAGAAAAGAACAGCAAGATATGATGTTAGCATTTTGTATACTAATGGAACCATTGAATCAATTCTCAATTCTTTCAAAGGCTTAAAAAGCAGGCCGATATTAACAAAATTAGCCAACTCAAAGTGGCACCGTGGGAAAATATCTTTGAGCTCGTTTCAATTGATCATTTTAAAATAATGGGCAATAGAATATTGAAATCATTAAGAGTAGCGCTACTCAACCCGGTGACCGTAATAAATAATAATAAAGAAAAAGAAGCTATACTGTCTACATTCCATGATGATCCAATACAAGGAGGTTTCACAGGCATTACAAAACCCTTGGACAAGGTTCAGAGACACTACTACTGGAAAAATATGTCTAAAGACATAAAAGAGTACATAAGAAAATGTCCAAAATGCCAAAAGTCTAAAACGACTAAACATACAAAGACCCCATTAACTATAACTGAAACTCCACAAAGAGCTTTCGACAGGGTGATTGTGGATACAATTGGCCCACTACCAAAATCGAACAACGGAAATGAATACGCAGTAATACTCATATGCGATTTGACAAAGTATTTGGTACCGATACCAATACCAAATAAGAGGGCAAACACAGTAGCAAAAGCTATATTCGAAGATTTTATTCTAAAGTAGGGTCCAATGAAGACGTTCATTACGGACATGGGAACAGAATATAAAAATTTATGCAAAAATTTGAATATTAAAAACATAACTTGAACTGCACACCACCACCAGAATGTAGGTACCGTTCATACATCTCAGTTGACAAAACAGATTGGGATGTATGGCTACAATACTTCGCTTATTGTTTTAACACGACATCCTCTATGGCACATGACTATTGTCCATATGAGCTAGTTCATAGAGCATTCCAAATAAATGAGAAGTCTTCATTCGTTGAGTTTTTGTAAGAAACTAATTTATTTCATTCAAATCCTAGCTTATATAGCTAACATGAGAATGTACATTTAGATATTAGTTCTAGACCCACGCATCGGACAGTTCCCGATCGTGGGAAATATTTTAAGTGAGATATGGGTGCACACAGTCGACCCGATAGCACATATCTTAAACAAACCCAGACCGCTCACAGGAGGTCATATTTCGGGTTGCTTGTATTACATAGGCCCAAGTGGCGGGTTTACTTAAAGATATACAAGTACAGTGCACTGCGGCAGAGATTTAATGCGTGACATGTGCATCTTATCTATATTCATGCGTTAACACTAGTTTTTGGTAAAACTTCAAATTTGCCAAAACATTTTAATAGCAAAGATAGAATAGACTCTTTATATCATATAATATAGAAGATTATGCTAAAGAATCAAAATTTAGACTAGAACAAGACTCACATAAACTAAAGCACAAAATTAGTTACGACAAACATACTTTAGATTTTGATTTAAAAAAAGGAGATCAGGTTTTATTGAAAAATGAAACAGGACATAAGCTAGACTTTAAATATACAGGTCCTTATAAGGTAGAACAAATAGAAGATAGAGATAACATAACTATAACAAAAACTAAAAATAAAAAACAACTAGTACACAAGGATAGATTAAAACCTTTTATTTCATAACCAGTTTAGTTCTTTTTATATTTCACGTAACGCCATACATAGCATAGGGGAGAGTGGGGATAGGTGAACCATGGGGATAGATGAACCACTACAAATATTTCACCTTCTGTCATGATTTGGTGCGCCATCTTATATGTGTTGCTTACTTAGTCGATATTCTAACCTCACACCCACGCACAGTCGCTTCAAACGATTGTTGTCGTTTTTATCGCTAATCGAAGTTTGTGTTCGCCGTTTGCAGCTTCAATTGTGACCTAACGTTTTCTTGGAAAAATTTTATCGTGCTTCGCCAGTGGCATTAAACTTCATAAAATTGTATTTTATCGTAAGAGGACGCAAATTATGATATTTCCACGGATAGCTCACGCAGTTTAAATATTTCATGTTTTCTTCAAATCACATCTAATTGGCTAATGACTTGTGGGGATACATGAACCAGTACTTGTGGGGATACATGAACCACCTTTCCAAATTTGATTTTCTAAATTTTCCATCGCAGGCTGCCAAAATGAGTTTCTCACCAAAATATCAAATCAGGTTTTGAAAAGAGTGGAATTTTTCCCTTCAACCCACAAAAGTTTTCTGCATCTGACTTTCTTGGGAGTGATTACACTAACAGAGACATGAACACAGAAAACACTCACAATCTAAATTCTCAACAAATGGCAATCGTACAAGATGAAAATGTGCGAGGAAAAATACCTCAGTCGAGTCCGCAATGTCTCCCAATATTGACCTGGATGATGTTCCTTTGACGATCAGAATGCGTGGGTTCTTGCCAGGAAAATCGCCAGAGGACTTACGAGGGTACCCAAAGGCTAAACCACGAAAACAGACAACTCGGGGAAGAAAACGAGGAAGGAGTATCATTGCTACGGACTCACCACAGAAAAATTGATCGCGGAAAAACAGAAAACTCAAGAAAACCCTCGAAAAAAGAAAGAATAAAAACAAAAATAAGAATAAATAGCAATATTGTAATGTTTTATATCATGCTGTAACGTGCAATGTTTATATTCGAACAGAAAGAAGGCATGCACAAAGAAAAAAAGTACACTTTTTTTATACAATTGTAGTTTTTGTGTTATCCTGATAGGTGGTTCAACTATCCCCATAGGGTGGTTCAGGTATCCCCACGGGTGGGGAGACAAAAATTTGGAGACAAAAATTTGGAAAGCAAATAAAGTTTACAAAACAAAACATAGTATTTTTGCATAATACTCAATATTCCAAGGAATGTGGGCTCTTTTAGATTTCTATATAGGCAGACCCTTACGTCGAATAGTTCAGTCATAATAATGATTATAAAAAAAAGTGGTTCACCTATCCCCACTCTCCCCTAAATACCATACATAACATAAGATTACATAAGACAAAATTAAAAATTAATAATATATATAGCATTCGTAATTGCAGGACTTGGGGTCATAGCCGGCTTCGATTTTATAAAAATCAAAGACTCGGCTTTAGCTAAAATCAACAAAAAGAACTAGTCAATAGACAAGCAGCAGCTGTGGTGACGATCGTTTTGTTGGCGCTACCCAACTCATCAGACCACTTGCTGACTATTGCTTATTTTCTTGGTACTTTACCTTCAATCTTAGCTTAGACCCGTTGGGAATCGTAAGTTTCGATGTAAAGGCAAAAGCAAACCCTGAAAATCGGCAATTGTTCTTTTTGTTGTTTTTAACCAGTTGTTTGGCATGCAAGTCTCTCAGACTTGCCATAAGCCAAGCGTTAAAGCTTTTACGTATGGTGGCGTGGGCTTTTTTGGGGCGAATCTCCCCTTTGGTTTAGTTGTTTTGATCGTCACCACAGCTGCTGCTTGTCTATTGACAAGTTCTTTTTGTTGTTTTTAGCTAGAGAATAGTAAATAAATAATAGCGCCACAGCTTCAAAATCAACGCTTGTAGATGTGTGTAGTGGACCCTCAAATTCTGCTGCTTTTTTGACATCGTATCTGCCGTTTCGTTTTACTTGAGTTATTTATTAGCCAACTTTCTTCCGGTTATGAACTGCGTTGCTTTGATGGCTACTAGATCACCCAACTGATAGCGTCGATTGCGTTCGTCTTGTATGTTTAAAAGCATTTCATCTTGTAGAATCTTCATTAGCTCAGGACTGGAGTTATTTCTCATTCGTTGACCAAAACATTACTTCAAAGGGTGTGAAGCTAGTCGATGCGTGGACATGTGCGTTAATAGCCTGCTGCACTTGGGATGTGTACTTATACCATTTTGCTGGTTCCGCTGCTGACATCTTTGAGAGTACAGAAATAATAACTCTGTTGACTCGTTCGATTTGGCCATTGCCCCTTGGTACGCCTGCTGTAGTCTTGATATGTTCAATCTTGTTGTTAGTGCAAAATTCTCTAAAAGAATGTGATGTAAACGCAGCTCCTTTATCGCTGATTATTCTTTGAGGACTGCCAAATATTAAAATCCACGATTCCAGATGGCGGATAGCTTCTTCTGCGTTTGTCGACTTAGTAGGGAATATCCAAGTATATTTCGAAACACCATCGACAACTGCGAAAATATACTTGTAGCTTTTCGATGTCAAGTCCAACGAACCTAAATGATCAATGTGCAATGTTGACAGTGGTATGTCGCCTTTATCTATTGCGTGTAGATAATCCTCTTGTTTACCCAGCTTTTGGTTGTGAGTGATGCATTCAATGCAGTTCGAAATTACCTGCTTTACTTTCTTTTCTAAGTGTGGTATGTAAAAATCCTGCTGAACTGCGTGTATAGTCTTCTGCGTTCCCATGTGGCCAAAGTTATGTGCATTCTGTATTATCTCCTTCTCCATACATTTTGGTACTGCCAGCAAATCTTGTCCATTTATTTGTTTAAAAATTATGTCGTTCTTGACTACATAATCTGCATACGCCTTTTGCTTTAAAATTTCCCTAACCGTTGTTAGATGCTCATCATTCTGCTGCGCTCTTCTGATCTGTGCGTGTACCTCCGACGTAATGATCATTACAGGAAAACGACTCAGGCTATCGACATGCTGCATTCTGGTTCCTGCTCGGTGCTCTGCATTGAAGGTAAAGTCTTTTAGATACATCAGCCACGGCGTCACTTCTCGAGGAATATCTTTCTTGGAGATTGTCTGTTTAAATGCTGCACAGTCAGTGACTAAATCAAAGTGTGTTCCCAACAAGTAATGTCGAAGTCTCTTCGTTGCTAGGTAAGGTGCCTTCACTTCAAGTACGTAACTTGTAAGCCTTTCTTCTTGAGGCGTTGTTTTCTTACTCCAGTAAAAAACAGGGTGCCATTTGCCATCGTGTTGCTGCAGCAGTGTTCCACCGAATCCATGCTTAGATGCATCCACATGCAGTTGTGTTTTAGCGCTTTGACTCCAGATCTTGAGAACAGGTTCATCTATTAGGGCTGCTTTTAGTTGTTCTACTGCTTGTTTCTGTTCTCCCTCAATTTTAAAAGCCGATTCTTCTTTCAACAGCTGCGTTAGGGGTTTAGATATGAGGGCGTAGTTCTTAATAAACTTACGGAAGTATCCCGTCAATCCAAGAAAAGTTTGAATACCTCTGATATTTATCGGCATTGGAAAATTTTTAACGGCTTTAACCTTCTCTTTCCCAGGCCATATCTCTCCATTTTCCACCTCGTAGCCAAGGAAATTAATACGCTCTTTTAAAAAGTGGCATTTCGACCATTTAATGTCGAGGCCGTACTGCTCTGCCTGCTTTAGGACTCGCTGCATGTTGTTAAGACATTCTTCGACTGTACGTCCAAAAACAACAATGTCGTCTATGTGCATCTCCATAATACCTTCATGGATCAGCTGCTGGAAAATATATGTGACATACCTCACGAAAACTGCTGGCGAATTATAAAATCCAAATAGAGCTCTGTTAAATTCGAAAAGTCCCTCCTTTGTCACAAACGATGTGTATTTTCGGCTGGGTTCATCAATTTCGACTTGGAAGAAACCATTCTTGAGGTCAAAGACGGAAAATTATTTCGCACCTTGCATCTTATCCAGCACTTCCTCAATGAGTGGTACTGGGAATCGATCTTTCAGAACGATTGTGTTCAAAATACGGTAGTCTATGCAAAGCCTGTATGTGTTAGCCTTCTTCTTAGCTAGAACAACTTTACTCGCAACATCAGAATGGGATTCACGTATAATACCCTGCTGTAACCATTCCACGACCTGTTTGCGAATTATCTCTCGTTCTGCTGCTGATGATCGGCTACGCTGCTCCCTAAATGCCATTTTGTTGCAATTCGGAATTATTGTCATCTTTACTGGACAGGTTAGCTCCCTCGACGGTTTGTAATTATCAACTAGCTGCTTGACGACTGCTTTGTATTTGTGTGGAACATCTAGTTCTGTATCCTGACTTACAACGTTGTAGACATTATGTTGTAAACGAGCTTCTTCGGCGTCATCTTATCCAGTGAAAGCATATTTGCCTTTCTCCAGCACAACTGTGAACTTCTTCAGGAAATCAAAGCCGATGATTACGTTGACATTGACTTTGGAATCAGGGACGATGAGAAACTTATGATGAGTAGCCATTCCATCCACCTCCACTTGCGCGTTTAACGCACCTAGTACAGTTGTCGCAATATTTCCGAGACCGTACAGTTTAGCAAAACTTTTCTGCAGTGGATTTTCAGCGAACTTCTCCTTATATGTCCTGAATCGCATAAGGGACACGTCAGCACCAGTGTCGAATAGACAGGAAACGCTTTTGTTGTTGATGGTAAGGGTCTTCTCCCTTGACTCGCTGATCACACCGATGTTTGGATTTTCTCCTCTACCATTGCGTGATGTGTGCCCACTGCCGCTGCACTTAAAACATTGCAACATGCAATGCAAAGAGGAGACAACTTTGCATTCAGCTCTCATATGCTCGGGTGAGCCGCAGTTAAAACAATACCTTTTGTTTTGGTTTTTCTGTTGTTCGAATCGCCTCCCTGGTTTTACTGCTTTGCCGAAATCACTCTGCTGCACTGCTTGCTTTCGTCCGGCTGTTGATTTTGTCATCATTTCGATCGTTTCAAATCGGCTTCGCAACTCCTTAAAACTTGGCGCACTGTAAAGAGGATATTTAAGATCGTTACTCAGCTTTAGTCCATCTGCAATATAACGGATCACTGATTCATCTTCAACCAATCCTTGAGCTGCTATCTTTCGCATATGCAATACGTATTCATGAAAGTTCTCGTTCTCATTTTTCTTTCGTTCTCCCAACTGCTTGTGCACTTCAGCACTGCTTAGGGATTTATCAAATTCATCCAATAATACGGCAGTTAAATTCTCATACGTTGACACAGTGGTAGATTCGAGAAACAACTTAGCTGTGCCCTTCATTTTCATACGAGCGTTCACATATTTCTGCCTGGTGGTCAGCTCATAGGCATCTGCGTTCTCGTCAAAACATTTTAGCCACTGCTTAATTGGGATTGAAACTCCATCAAAATCTGGTACCACTTTCTTCATGGCCTGTTGTGAATTTCAGCGTGTGGTGAAATTCAGAATTTGCTGCTCCGCCACTCGCAAAGTTTTCGATCTCATTCCTGCCGATTTCTTCCTTTTCGCTTTGGTCTTCTACTTCGTTCGGCGGCAAGAAAAATGTTGTATTCAAATCCATCTCCTTGACTTCTGCGTTTACTGGATCGTGAGATACATGCTGTTGTCCACTTCGGGTTTAAGGTTGATTATTCTGGTTGTGATTTTTGTTCTTCTTCGCAGACCGAATCATTATTACAACGTTTTATTAAGGGTCCATTCTGGTTAGTTGAAAAAAAAAAAATCGAATTTTTTTTTTTTGCATTTTTCGATAGCTTTAAGTGTGTAGAATATCATACTAAAAGATCAAATCGAAATACGTAATAGTTTAAAAGCTATGAGCCTCCGAACCGGCTGACTCAAAGCAGCTACAGAGCAAACATAAAACTTTAAACGCGTTTTCTGGAAAACTACATTTTTCGGGCTGGCGACCACAATATCTCAGTCAATTTTTAACGAATCTTAATGATTTTTTTTTTTAAATACGCGTAATTAACGTGTCCATGGAATAGGCTACAATTATATTGATAGCTTAAACATTGGATTTTTACTCAACAAAAAAGTAAGGAAATTTTTCAAAAAAACGAAAAAAAAATTTTAAGGCGCCGCCATTCTCTTATTTTTTATTCAATTTAAAATTCCATAACCACATTCATACAAAACAAGAACATATTTGAATTTTTTGTTTCAGTCGATTTTTACGTCCTGCAGGATGGTCGCCAGAGGGGTGCCTTTCTTGGGCATGGGCTTACGTCGCCCTGTGTCCTGCTTCAGGACATGCTCTAAAAATTTTTGAAAATTTTGCTAAATAATCTTTAAACTATGATAAATATATGTGACAAGTTTGAACTTTCTATGTCTTTTCGTTTGTCCACAACAAATTTCTGAAAATGGCCTATTTTTTGGCCCAACTAACCAGAATGGACCCTTAAACTGCAACTTGATCTGTCTTGTTTTGTCTCTGTCCTCTGTATTCGACTGACGCTCACACACACAACTGTACTTTTTTCGACTCTTTCAATGGCTGCTTCGGTTGAGCTTCCATGTAAGATAATTGGATATTATAAGTTTATTATATATGATTATATGGTATGTTTATAAGGTTTACAACAACTTAACAACTTATTTAACTGCTCTACAAAACGACGCTACGACTTCTTCAACTTTTCTCGACGGCTTCTCTCTCTTAGTGATGTACGATAGCGACTCCCTCTTGAAGACACGACTCTTGCCGATATTTGTATGGGCTGCCAACTGATACCCATAACGCCTCCTTACATATATATATAAATATATATAATTATAAAATAACTTCAACTTAACTTTCTCAAGGACCAAGAGTACTTAACCGGTACACACTGTAACTCTTTGTTGCAGTGTTTACATAATTTAAAGTCCCGGTCATAAACCTAAGTGGCCGAACACACAGAAAGTGCAAGAGTCAGCATAAATGTAACACGAGCGGACCTCATGTATGTATGTGCATATACCTCCGCGCTCCAGCCTAAGCGAGCATAGCTATGTATTTAAGAATATATATATAACCGTCTCTCCGCTGCCGCTGTTGGCAGCGCAGCTACGAGACTTAGACTTTCTTAGCTGTTAAGGCATATGATAAAGACAGATACTATTGTGAGCTCGGAGCGGCATGAAAGGCTGCTCCGAAACCAAATTGAAATATACATAAATGGACATTTTTTTTAATATTATGCTTTGCTTTTATTTATTGAAGCTTCTCATTTATGAGACTAACAATAAGTGTATCAAATCTTACAATACTACCTAACTAGCAGTCATGTAGACTGGTACAGAGTAAATGGCCCTGACTAATTATGGCTGGGTTGGAAGGTCGTTGCGTAGTAGACGGCTTCTTCTGGAAACCCGTATCAAGTCCCTTGCTAGAGGATTTGGATGGGTGGAGAGTTTTTCCTTGTAGGACGCCTTTTTTTTCTATTTCGTTCTTAACTGCAGGAATGCCGAGATCCCTGTGGATGTTTTCATTGCGAATATACCATGGTGCCCCAGTGATAGTTCTCAGGATTTTTGATTGGGCGCGCTGTATGATGTCTAGATTGGTGTTGCACCCGTTCCCCCAGAGCTGGGAGCCATACGTCCATATTGGCTTTAGTGTGGAGTTGTAGAGAAGGACCTTGTAGTCCAGACACAGGGGCGATCGGGAGTTTATGAGCCAGTGGAGGCTGCTGCACTGCTGGCTTTTAGTTTTAGATGAAGTTTCTTGCATTCAATATGTCTTCGCCATGTTAGGCGTCTGTCCAGGTGGACGCCCAGGTACGTTACCACGTTGACTTCGGGGATCAGTGTGCTGTTCAGGTAGAGCGGGGGGCATGTTTGTCTGTTGAGAGTGAACGTTATGTGCTTTCACTTTTGTTCATTTATTTTGATACGCCAGTCAGATAGCCACTTCTCGACAACCTTGAGGTGGTTGGCGAGCTGGGCTGTTGCACGGACTTGGCATCTGGAACGGCTGAGGGACTCCAGCTTCGATTGAATAGGTGCCGGATGTTGTTGCGTTGCACCTCACTGCGAAGACTCTGTTGTAGAGATACGACTTTTTTTTTTTTTAATTCGTTTAATAAAGCAAAGAAATATACAAAAGAGTGGGGGGATAGAGGGGTTTGGGTCACACAGAACTCGGGACGGTTTGCTCGCGCGGTACGGCCGCGAAGCAATGCTTCGCGCGGGCGCTGATCCCGATCTATGCTGCCTCCTGGTTCCTGCGACGCTCCTCTGCTCGGAGCTCCGTCATAGTCCTCGCTGCGAAGTCCGACACGGCCTGCCAATTCGCTTCGGACAACAACATCAACGGAACTAGGTTTTCCGCTGTGATGGTGTTGCCCAGCCTGGCCTCCAGCGATGCTCGCTCGCCGGCAAACCTCGCACAGTTGAAAACCGTGTGCTCTGCCGTCTCCTCCAGCTGTCCTAGACAGTGCGTGCAGGAGTCGTCTTCCTCGTGGCCGAATCTCCGCAGGTAGCTCCGAAAACAGCCGTGGCCGCTGAGGATCTGGGTCAGGTGGAAGTTTATCTGACCGTGCTTCCTCCTCAGCCAGCGCTCCAGCTGGGGAATCATCCGAAACGTCCATCTTCCCTTGGACGCTGACTCCCACCGCAATTGCCACGCTGCCAAGGTGGCGTCTTTCGCCGCTACGCGTATCACCTGCTTGTCGCGAGGTGACGGCGTTCTACCATTCGTAGCAGTAGCAGTAGCAGCCTGCTCGCCTGCTTCGGGCCCCTGTGGTTCAACATTAGTGTGCCGACTGCTCTCACCGCTGTGGCGGCCTTTGTGCTAGCATACGCTAAGTGCTCGCGGAAGGAGAGCCTCGTATCGATCATCACGCCCAGGTACTTAATGGCTCTGGACGATCTGATCGAGGCCCCGCACACTCGGATGGTTGCGACCTCCACCTTCTTCCGGCTGCTTACCAGCACGGCTTCCGTTTTTTGCGGCGCTAGTTGTAGGCCAACACTGGACAGCCACAAGTTTATGCGGCTGATGCTCCTGTCGCACAGCTCTTCTGCTCCTGCGAGTTCCTTGTCTACTACGACTACGGCTATGTCGTCTGCGAAACCCACCAGCTCGGTCCGACCTGGTAGCGGGAGCCGCAGAACACCGTCGTACATAGCGTTCCACAGCAACGGAGCCAGGACCGACCCTTGCGGCACTCCGCAGGAAAGCTCAGCCGATCTAGCACCGCCATCGGAGTCGTACACCAGAGTCCTGCCTCTGAAGTAACTCTTCAACAGCTCCAAGAGGTACGGGGGTACTCCGAAGCTGGAAAGTGCGTCTAGGATACAATCCCATCTCGCCGTATTAAAGGCGTTGCGGACGTCTAGCGTGACTATCAGGCAGTACTCCTTCGCGCCTCCTTTCCACCGTTGTCCCGCAATGGCGGCTTTCGCGATGCCCACCACTTTGGAGATGGCATCTACCGTCGACTTAGCCTTCCTGAAACCGAACTGGGAGTCGGACAGGTCGCCGGCTGTGGCAATGGCCTTCTCGAGCCTCGTCCGGATCAATTGCTCCAAAACCTTGCCCGCCCCATCAATCAGGCAGATTGGTCTGTAGGCGGATGGGTCCTCTGGTGGCTTTCCCGGTTTCGGGAGCAGGACCAGCCTCTGGACCTTCCATCTCCCAGGGAATTTACCTTCTCTGAGGCATCTTCCATAGAGCTCCGCGAATAAGTCCGGGCGGAGCGAGAGAGCAAGTCTCAGGGCTCTGTTGGGAACCAGGTCAGGGCCCGGGGCTTTCGCCTCCCTGATTCTCATCGCCACCGCCAGGACTTCCGTGTCCGTTACTGGCTCGAACCCTTCCAGCGAGTGCGTCGCTATCTCCAGCGTGTCTCTAGGGTTATCCGTCCTCGGGAACAGGTGTTCGACTATCCTGTCGATGCTCTCCGCGTCATGCGGGGCGCCCTGTTTTGCCCCATGGATCTTCTTTACGATGATCCTGTAGGCGTTTCCCCAGGGATCGTGGTCCGCGGTGTCGCAAAGGTCGAGGAAGCATTGGGTTTTGCTAGCCCGGATTGCCGCCTTGAGAGCCTTGCGGCATCTATGGAACTCTGACCGCCTCTCCAGGTGGGAGCTCGAGCGGTAGGAGCGCTGATACCGACGCCTTGCCTTGATGCATTCCGATCTGGCCGCGGCAGACTCCGCCATCTGCTCTGCAGAGCCATTTACTTCCAACCTCTGCAAATGCTCTGCGAAGGCTTGGATGTCCAGTGTATCGGCCTTGTATCCCCTACGAGCTTGGGGAAGCCGCGGTGTGGGTTGCGCTCGCTCTATATCCAACGCGGTGATGATCGCCGCGTGGTCGCTCCCCGTATAGACATCGCTCAGGACCCAGATGCACTGGCTAGCCCTGAAGCAGCTCACAAACGTGAGGTCGACCACCGAACTCGCCCCGGCTCTGCTGAAGGTGGGCTGTGCCCCGGTGTTGAGGAGTGTGACGTCTAGCGTGGAGAACGCCTCGAGGAGGGTCCTGCCTCTGGCATTGGTTAGGGAGCTGCCCCAGTCCACCGCCCAGGCGTTGAAGTCTCCGGCTATAAGGCACGGAGTGTGGCACCTTGCGTCTGCGGCTAGCCGATCCACGGCGTCACCAAAATCCTCGAATGACATGCTCGGCGCCAGATAGACACTGAACATCCACCAGCCGGCCATCTTGGCACGCACGAAGCCTCTCTCCGAGCGAACGTCAGACATTCCCTTGGGAGTATTGCCGCATGACCACAGAGCAGCTTTGCCAGAGCTGTCCACCGCCCAGTAAGGGCCAGGGCCTACCCTGTACGGCTCACTGATAGCGGCAACATCGACACCGCGTTCTCGGATCGATTGCGACAGCAAATCGTGTGCTGCCGCGCAGTGGTTCAGATTTAGTTGAACCACTATCATGCACTTATTGTTTTGGCTGCTCTACGCGACGTCACAAAGGGGCAGTGGCGGCTACCCGCCTGGTGGTTCGTGTCGCTACGGTTCGACTCGGCGCAGCTAAAGCAGCGCGGACTTTTCTTGCAGGCGGCTATCTTATGCCCCTCCTGGCCACACCTGAAGCAGGAGCTGCTCCTGTCGGAGGTGCTGGTGCACCTGGCCGCAATGTGCCCTGTCTCCATGCAGCGGAAGCATCTGGGGCGAGATTCTATCATCTTGATTCGGCATCTCGTCCAGCCGACTTTCACCCTCCCCAGACTATCTATGGAGCCAGCCATAGTCTCTGGGAGGGAGAACATTGCCACCTGACCTCCACTTGCGAGGGAGCGGATGCTCTTGATGGTGACGGCACCAGGTGGGCAGTTAGCCTGTGAGGCGAGCTCTGCCGCAAGTTCCTCCCTGGTTACCAGCTCGTCCAGGTCCCGGATAAGGAATGTGGTCTGGGGTGACACGGCACTGATCGGCACTCCTCCGCCTAGCACACCTCCAATCTGCTCCTTCAGCGCGATGAGGGAAGGACCAGAGGACTTCTTTAGCTCTATTAAAAGCTCGCCCTTTGCCGTTTTCCTGACTCTGGATACCATATCCCCAATATATCCCATTCGGGAGTCCTTTGTGCGCGTGACCATGCTCAGGACCTCGCTGTAGGACATCTCCGCCGCGGGGGTTATGATGATCGCGTCATTTTTGCCCCTCTTACGGCCCTCTCGGCGCATGGTCGCTGACTGCGCCTTCGGTCCAGAGTCGCTGTCAACACGCTTCTGCGCTCTGCCGGCGTTTTGGGTGGGGGCCCTTGGTGGGGGGCGCGTGCTTGCGCGACCGACGGGGGTCGTACCAGGGTTACGGCTTGCGGGACGGGGACGACTTTTAGGAGAAGTCTGCGCTGATTTCTCCGCAGAGGGCCACGCCCGAGTCATCGGTGAATCAGTCTGGCTCCATTGGTCTGCCACTGCGATGGCATCAGCCCTGTCCTTGGCCTCGAGCAGCGAAAGCTCTTCCTGGAGCTCCTTAAGACGCGCAAAGGCATTCTTCATCGACTGGTTGATGCTTCGGACCTTCTGCTCGTTGACCTTGGCTAACAAGTCGTCCAGTATCAATCCCATCTCCTTGATCTGTGGTTTTGGCGCCTTGATCTTCTTGCGTGGGTGGGCCGCTACCGGGGGGCTAGGGGAGTCCCTTACTCTCTTTGAGGGTGGGGTTGACGAACTCGTCTCCCGACCGATGGGAACCAGGACTCTCTCCGGGTCTTGGCCAGTTGCCGTGGGGCCGCCGCTTGGTGGGGTCCTCTGCAACTTGGACCGCTTTTGGAAGGCTCCCAAGTCATTTGGATCATCACTTGTCGCTGTTTAAAGAGCGCCGGCCAAGTGGGCCGCCGGGGCTGCAGTGTGGGTTGGAATGTGGGTTAGGGCCTCCAGAATACGTGCCCTTGCCGCGGGGTCAACCGCGGGTGGATTTCCACATTTGTGGCTGCCACCTGGAGTAATAATGTTGTTACTCGACATTCCTTGTTTTTTGCATCTTAGCCCAATGCGGGGCTGCATTTTATACCTCCTGCCAGGTGGGTTAAAGACTGCCGGCCACTATGGCTCAGACGCAGACCAAGTAGCCGCCCAATGTGGGTCAGACGCTACCTGGATTTGGAGTAGTGTGCAGCTGGTACCTGCTGCCAGGCTGGTTCCACTGCCGGCCACTATGACGCAGACGCAGATCACGCAGCCGCCCAGTATGCGCAGACGCTGCGTGGATTCAGTTGATGTGTGTGGTGATCGCTTCCACCAGATCGGGACGACACGCGGCCTCCCTCGCTGGTCGAATATTTCCCTCCGACTACGTAATGTTGGGGGTTATACCGCCCCGCCTCGGTCGCCAGAGCCCCTTTTTGGGTGTACCGCCAGGGCGGAGGGGATGGCAGTCGGTCAGATCCGTGACCTTTTCCACCATTTGGCCACGTGCGCGAACCCCAACTTCGACGGAACATAGCCAAATTCCGACTCCTTGGCAAGGACTTCGGGCTGCAGCCCGGGAATGTATGCTACGCATTTCCGCAGCGATCGTTTGCTGAAGCTTGTAGCAAACAGCTTCTGTCACGTGTCAGGGTTTTTTACCCAATGGGTGGCGCTAATGTGCACATGTAGAGTGCAGCGGCGCTGCAGTGCTGCCACACAGCTGCATTGCGCTCGCTTCACTACACTGCACGCCAGCTGATCGAGCAATCAGCTGACGTGACCGGCACAATTTTGTGGGGGCATCCACATTATGACCCCTAAGAGAGAAAGCGGCGGTGGAAGAGAAGGAAGAGAACGTTTCCGGGGAAGAAAGATCCCCCCTTACCCCTAGCCGTCGTCCGTCTCGCCACAACCTTGGGACACAAAAGTGCCCACCGCGGGCCGTAGGAGCCGTGCCTCGACAGGTAAGTCTGTAGACTACCCTCATACTGCATCCTGCGTACTGCTACCACTATTTTTCACCTAGGGTCACTGCCACAGCACGAATCTTTGTCGGAGCATCCGCGCGGGCGTCCGCACACCGCTACTTCACACACATCCCTAGAGATACGACTCAAGTAATTTGTGTGTGTATACCGGAAAAGTGTTTTTATTTTGTGCATGAGGCCGTTGAGCCAGACGCGGTCGAATGCTTGAGAAACACCGAGAAATATCGCGCTGCAATATTCTCGATGCTCGAAGGCTGTCCGAATTTCTGATGTTATTCTGTTAACTTGCTCGATAGTTCCATGTTTTTCTCTGAAGCCAAATTGATGAGCTGGAATGATGTTGTGAGCTCCCAGATAAGGAATTATGCGCTTTAGTAGGCATTTTTCAAATAACTTGGACAAGAATGATAGTAGACTTATTGGTCGGTAAGATGATGGAGTCGTGTGGTCTTTTCCGGGTTTACTGATCTTTACTTGTGTACTGACAAGGCGTCCGCCGTAAATATTTTTTACAGTGCCATGAATTCGTTCTTTTTATTGTGTGTTCCGTTCCTATCCATCGGTTTCTTCTAAACCACCTTAGTTCACTAAAGAGCTGACACGCCTAAAAAGCATTAAGTGTAGGCTTTACAATAAGTATAAACGTACCGGTTCTCCCACTGTTTTATCTAGCTATCTTAGTGCTCGGTCGAATTTTACCGTGATTAACGCGCAGTGTTATAAAAATTGTTTAACTCTCTGTAGGGTTCAGTTCACGCAGGACCCAAAACAGTTTTATAACTTTGTCAACACTAAACGTAAACCCAATCTATAGCCTTCCACGCTTTCATTTAATAACACTACAGCTAACTCTGATCAGGCTATCTCCGATCTCTTTGCTGAGTTTTTCAAAACCACTTATTCTTCCTCAAATAGCTTAGACTAACTCTTTCGATTTTCACAGGTCGAACCAAATCTTCAGTCCTATTTTGAACGAAGGCTCCCTTAGTTCGGATCTTCATCGTGTAAAACCAGTTTATTCACCTGGTCCCGATGGAATACCAGCCTGCTAGATCACGTATTGTGCTGGGGCTCTGTGCAATTGTTTACCTTATCTTTAGAAACCTCAACATTTCCCCTTATTTCCCCTTATCATTCCTGTCCACAAAAAAGGTAGCTACTCCTCACTTGCAGCATTTATGCAGATCCGTAACTTCTCCATGTCAGCATGGTTTTATGAGGCGAAGATCGACCACTACAAATCTCCTGGAACTCACCTCTTTCGTTATTAGAGGTTTCCAACGCAATTTTAAAACCGACGTGATTTACACAGACTTAAGTAAAGCTTTTGACTCGGTTAATCACTCTCTTCTTGTAAGGAAGCTTGACTTAATTGGGTTTGCTGTCGATCTTTTTAAATGGATTTTGACTGACAGAACTCAAAAGGTTCTGTTTAAAAATGCTCTATCCAAATTCCTCAGAGTCACTTCTGGCGCCCCAAAAGGTAACCACGTCGGGCCGCTGCTATTTACATTGTTTATCAATGACCTTCCGCTGGTTATAACGAACTCTAGAGTACTTATGTACGCTGATGACGTTAAACTATTCTTACAGTATAAGGACAGCTCTTGCCAGTCAGACCTGCAATCGGATCTTAATAACTTTCAAGCATGGTGTCGTGCTAATTTATTACATCTCAATAGCTCTACATGCAAGCTGATGACATTTTCACATGTCACTCCCCAGTTTGCCACTTATATTCTAAATGATTGCGCCTTTGAAAGAATATCTCTTGTTGACGATTTAGGTGTTCGTTTAGACCCTAAACTTTCGTTCTCTGAACATATTTCGTGCATGGTTAATAAAGCCAGGGGCACGCTCGGTTTTATTAAGAGGTGGTCGAAGGAATTCGATTCCCCTTATATAACGATGACCCTTTTTACTTCGTTAGTTCGCCCTATATTGGAGTATGGTTCATGCGTCGGAGTTCTCCATTCGGAGTCCATATTAACCGTATTGAATCTGTACAAAACAACTTTTCACTTTTCGCCCTCCGAGGCCTACCCTCGGATCCTGATGAGATACTACCATCCTATTTTAATAGACTTCTATTAATTAACTTACCCTCGCTAGCTAACCGCAGCTCAATTTCCACGTTCGTCGACTAACATCTAGAATCCATATCCCCTTAGTAATAAATCACTGTAGGCGAGAGTTGGAAGCACATGAACCCTTTAGGGTTTTATGTACGGGTTACAACCGCCACTCTGATATTTTTATTCGTAGTGATAACCCTTCTGTACTGAAAACTTTAATACTTGTTGAGTTAGCTCGTAGTGTAGCACCGTATTCTAATTTTGCATGTGTTTTTATTTATTTTTCGTAGTTATTATATAGTCACATTATATTATATTTTTTTTAGATTTATTTTGCATGCGTTTTTATTTATATATATATTTTTATTATATTCTATTTTTTTTTTTCCTTATTAAATTCTCTCCTAATGTTTCCTCATTCTTTTCTTCTTTCATTCTAACGCGTCTATCCAGTTCGCGAATCGTGCCGTACGTCACACGGCTGCGCCCCTCAGTCGGTTGGGCGGGAGGTGGAAGCAAAAAAATTACAGATGCCAGCACCGTTACCTAAATATTTGGCAACTAAACCTAATTCGAAGTAAATTCTATGTTTACAATGCTGAGTTATGGAGGAGTTAAGTTATGTTTACATAATTTGAAATGATTTTCATGTTTTGTCTGATATGTTACGTCAAGACCCGGTCAGGGAGGTCTTGAGGGTGGTGATTAAAGATTATAAAAAATTATTTCAGCTGCGGAAGCTTGCTGCAGCACATTTGCCATTACATAACATAATTAACTTAATTTTTTAGGAAATAATCCGGGTTGTGACTTCCAATTTTGATAAAAAATCGAAAAAAAATTTTAAAAATAAAAACGTCACCTGAGTACCTCGGGGCACTTATCCTTTAACGAATGCAATACATTTTTTTTTATATCGGATGTTTTTGTGGACAGTTAGGATGTACACCTAAAATACACTTTTTTTTGTGGGGACTCAGGAGATTCGCTATTACTCGTAAGCACGTAAATATTTTTTAATCTAAAAATTAAAAAAAAAAAGATTCTAATATTGTGTTATTATTTGATATTTAATTCATTAAGCTAACTTTGGCCGTTTCATCACAACATTTTTTGAAAAATAGCCAGTTTTGCACCCAATTAACCTAGCTTTCATTTTTGAATACTAAATTAAATTAAATAACTGCATGCATTACTAAGAGAAAGCCATCTATAATATATACAAAAAATTTTAATATAATTTCTTAGCACAATATACTTGGAAGGAGAATGTACGAAATAGAATAAATGCATATACATATGTTAGCCAAAATCAGTAAAATTTTACCTTTAAATCCGTAGGGTTTCCAGAGGCATCGCCAAATAGTTTTTGCAAGTTTTCAATTTTATTATTGATCTTTTCGAATAATTTCATTTTAATTTCAATTTGAACATGCATTTTCTTTAAGTCATTATCAAGCGTACAAGATTTTCTTTCACAATTATTTAGATTTGTTTTAATATTATCATTATTAATCTTGGCATTAAATACAGCACTTCTAAGTTTCTCGACTTCCAGCATGGACAACGCCAACTGATTTTGAACTTTTGATAATGATGAATCAACATTGCGACGTTGCTCCTGCGATTTATTCAATAACTTTAAGCGGAAAGCTGTAGCTTTGTCTGTAATAAGATGATCTTGTGCCAATTTTAATATGCTTTCCTCAATATTTATTTTTTTTTTATGATATTTATCTAATGTGAAGTCTAGCCTTCGAATTTCTGAGAATAATCGACTTCCTTCCCTTACTGATGCTTGTAAATCAGACTCTGTTCGGGTCAAAAAATCTGGCAAGTCATCAAGTTTTGTTTTAAGTCTGAAAAGTATTTCGTTTTCTTCTTCACCTAGAAAATAAAATCAATATTACTCTTATTAAAGAAGATAAATAATAATTATATAGTTATCAACAATTGTATTATACGGTATTTTCTATAGCACTAGGAGATGCAAAAAATTTCATGTTCGAAATATGGACAAGCAAGCTTATTTATACAAGAATCTAATTAGTTTTATGTAAAGAATTTTTACATTTTATATTATTTATTTTGCACAAAGAATACATTCAATAACATATATCTTCGGACCCCACAAACTGTTATATAATATCGATGATTTTACTTCTATTTCTAGCGTGATTGTGGCTGAAGATAATCAGTGTCGTAAACGTCTCGTAACCCATCACATACGTCGTAGCTTGAGATGAAATCGCAACACACTCCGCTTCTGTGATACATTTATGCGGTGCGTCAACGAGATCATTAAAAACGGTGCTTAATGATATTTAATATGTTAGGTTTGGTTGATCCGGACGGCCCTCATGGGGCCACGCATAGGCCAATATGGCCCTTAGTTGTACTGGGACCTAGTTGAGCAATGTGTGCGTGTGACAGTTAAATCGTGGGCTAGCCAGGCATTTTATAATGTTTAGTAAGCTTGAAAGTGCTGGGATGATGTGGGTGTTCCAGTTGTATTTGTGGTTTATCCAGAGTCCAAGTAAGTTGAGTGATAAGGAGTTTGTTATGTTGGCGTTGTTACAGGTGATCGTGCAAATGCAGTTATGTTTTCTGCAAATGTGCAGATGTTGGCATTTTGATGGTGAGAGAGAAGCACCAGAGTACTCGACTGGACCTGGAAACTTTATGCGGGTTTCGAGATCCTTAAAGATCAAGGTGTTTTTCGCAAAGGCCAGGAATTCGCCAGTCTTCTTCCTGGACGCATCTAGTAGCGATGCCAGAACCGGAGAGCCTAGGTGTCTCATTCTTGCCCTCGTTAGGGCTGGAAATTTCCAATTGAGATGCTCAAAGGTTTCGGTTGCCCTGGAATTATAAAATTTCCGGCATTTGGCGTTGTCGGTAATACCCAGCTTGACTGCGTGTGCAGCAGACAGGCAGTGACCTGTTAGAATACCCACTATAATTTATCAAATATTCCGCGGAAGATGCAGCACGAAGTGAATAAGTTTCTCGTTGCGCTCTTTGCACAAGACTTTTGATATTCTGCAGGTTGTGGAATTACTCCTCCACTTGCTTTTTGCGCTTGCGTCGCTTTGGAGCGTTCTAGGTAGACAGGAACGTTTTCTGCTCTTTCACTCGCTAGTGCGACGCCTTCCTTTGCAAGTTCGTCCGTGGTCTCGTTACTGTCTATGGCTTGATGGCTGGGAACCCAGTAGATCCTCACTGACTTAGTCGTGCTCAGGCTATCTAGTGACTCCCTGCTTGCCAGGGAAGGTCGCATTCGACCTTCATCGAGAGCAGACGTGCCTACGGAAAACCGCTACGCGGGGTTCATTCTTGTAGTGTTTTTCATGGTAAAAAAGTAAATTCGGAACTCTAAACTACGTACTGTCAGTTAGGCCAAACCCTACAGTGCGTATGACATACGGACACTAGTGCGTGAGACGTGTTTTTGAGCTGCAAAGTTGATTTATATGGTGCCACGCGTAACAAGCTCAAAATAATGAGCGGCGATCAAAAGAATGAGCGTAGAACCTCTGTAAACCAACCTCTTATTTCTCAACTCGCGATATCGAAGCAGAAAAAACGTCTACGTAGCCCAACCCGGCTCTACTGACCGCCGACGGCACGAGAGCGCGCTCTTGCTCTCCCGCCCTTCTCACTCCAGCCCCTACATCTTGGAGCTCCCAATGCCAAACCTCACCACCACCGGCTTCGATGGAAGACGTACCTACAACAAGCAGAGCTGCAATTTCTGCAAACGCAGCAAAAGCAACCACAAAAGCTAAACCACCGACCAATATTGCAAATAAAACAAAAACCGTGAGCTCCGATAAGCACCAAGCGGTTCCGGCCATACAGACTGGCATGGATCGCTACATCCAAATTAAGCGTAAGCTTAGCCCACATAACACGGTTGGTAACAAACCTAAGATTAACCGTGTCACCAAAAGCTACGACCCAACCAACTCCAACAGATTTTCTCCGCTAGCAGCTGGTGAGAATAACGAAGCAGAGCTGGAGCAGGAGACTCAAAAACAGCCAAAGCCCCCACCTATATATATAAGGGAGAAAAGTTCAAACGCCCTGGTCAACAAAATTGTTGCGGTGGTCGGGGACGGAAATTTTCATGTTGTTCCGATTATTAAAGGGAACATTTGCGAAACCAAAGTTCAAACCAAAACAGAAGAACACTTTCGAGCTGTATCTAATTACCTGCAGGAAGCAATAAAGAGCTTTTACACCTACCTACTAAAAAGCAGCAAGGGACTGCAAGTAGTGCTGAAAGGAATTGAACCAGAAGTCGCCCCCTCTGAGATACTAGAAGCCCTGAAAGGCAAGGGTTTCTTTGCCAAGAATGTTAGCAACATTATCAACAAAAACAAAAAGCCGCAACCTCTTTTCAAAAGTCGAACTTGAGCCAGGCAGTAAAGCCCTAAAGAAGAATGAAGTTCACCCGATCTACAAGCTGCAGTTCCTACTGCATCGAAGAATCACCGTGGAAGAACCACACAAACGCAACGGTCCTGTGCAATACACAAATTGCCAGGAGTATGGTCATACAAGGACATACTGCACCCTTCGGTCAGTCTGCGTAGTCTGTGGAGATTTCCACAACTCCGCACACTGCCCTGCGAACAAAGAAGACCCCAACACGAAAAAATGTGGAAACTGTGGAGGAAACCATACAGCTAACTACAGAGGCTGTGTGGTCTACAAGGAGCTGAAGAGTCGCATGCGAAGAGCGACAGCTACACGCCAACAAAATACACAAAATGTGTATTATAATTCAAAAACTACTCCAAATGTATTTTTTGCCAAAGCAGCCAGATCTTCTTTTGGTCCGCTAAATGCCCCCACGGACATCTCCTACGCCGAAGCTCTACGGACAGGTATGCAAAATCCACTCCCCTCAAACTCAGTAAATGCTCAGCAGGCCCCAGGGCAGCCATAAAACAACCTGGAATCCATGATGGTGACCATGCAACAAAGCATGATGGAACTCATGTCATTTATGAAAACGACCATGCAAACGCTCTTCCAGAATCAGAATATGTTGATACAGTTGCTTGTAGCACAACAGTCGAAATAATCAATGTCCAATCTACGTATATCCACATGGAATGCCAACTGCGTCTCACGGCATAAACTTGAACTAACATAATTTCTAAACGAAAACAACATCGACGCCATGCTACTGGTTGAAACGCACCTCACAAGCAGATACAACTTTCATATAAGAGGTTATACCTTCCACCGCACAGATCATCCAGATGGTAAAGCCCAGGGCGGGACCGGCATCCTTATCAGAGAACGCATCAAACACCACTTCCACCAAAGGTTTGCAACAAATTACTTGCAAGCTACGTCCATTAAAGTGCAGTCAGGTAACGGCAACCTTTGCATTGCTGCTGTCTACTGCCCACCTCGCTTTACAATCTCTGAAGGCCAATTCATGGACTTTTACAACTCTCTTGGAGATCGTTTCATAGTTGCAGGAGATTACAACGCCAAGCACACGCATTGGGGATCCCGCCTCGTCACCCCCAAGGGAAGACAACTGTATAACGCTCTCATCAATGTGAGAAATAAACTGGACTACGTTTCCACTGGTAGCCCCACCTACTGGCCAGCAGACCCCAGAAAGATACCTGATCTAATTGACTTTGCGGTGACAAAAAACATCACAGCAATCTAATAAACGCCAAGGCCCTTCCGGACCTTTCTTCAGATCACTCGCCGCTGTTGATAACCCTCTTTCAAAGCCCAGAAACTACGGATCGCTCTCACAGGCTGACGTCGCACAGAACAAATTGGATGAAATACAAAAAGTATGTGAGTTTCCACATACAGCTAGCCCCCCAGCTCAACACTGAAGCCGACATCGACTCCACCACCTCCACTCTGGAAGAGGTACTTGTGACTGCAGCCAGGATCTCAACACCACAACAGAAGGATGTGCAAAAAATCAAATTCAAAACGAACCAGCAGATTGAACAGCTTATCCAAGAAAAGAGGCGTCTGCGACGGGCGTGGCAAAACAATAGATCGCCATGCTCAAAGCAACGTCTAAATGAAGCCACAGGCAAACTATGCCGGGCCCTGAAGCAAGATGCCGAAAATGCACAATTAAGATATATTGAGAAACTCTCGCCAACCAGCACAAAGCATCCCTTATGGAGAGCTCACCCAAACTTAAGCTCTCCGGCTGAAACCATTACCCCGATTAGAAAATCATCTGGTTATTGGGCCTGCAGCGACAAAGACAGAGCCGAAACTTTTGCCTCACATCTCCAGGGCGTTTTCCAGCCGAACCCTGCTGCACATCCATTTGAACTACCATTTGAACTACCGCAAAACCAAACTGAAACGGAATCTACTACAGCATCATTTCGTCCGAACGAGATCACGAAGGTCATCAGGGAACTGAAGCCGAAAAATGCTCCCGGCGATGACCTAATAAGTCAAAAAATGATAATTGAACTTCCGAATTGTGCTATTGAGGTCATCTGTAAAATCTTCAATCGGATCATAAATCTCGGCCATTACCCAACTAAATGGAAAAAAATCTATAATTATAATGATACCGAAGCCCGGAAAAGACCACACGATTTCATCATCCTACCGACCAATAAGTCTGCTATCATGCTTGTCCAAGTTATTTGAAAAATGCCTACTAAAGCCCATAATTCCTTATCTGGGAGCTCACAACATCATCCCAGCTCATCAATTTGGCTTCAGAGAAAAGCATGGAACTATAGAGCAAGTTAACAGAATAACATCAGAAATTCGCACAGCCTTCGAACATCGAGAATATTGCAGCGCGATATTTCTCGGTGTTTCTCAAGCATTCGACCGCGTCTGGCTCAATGGCCTCATGCACAAAATTAAAACATTCTTGCTGGCATACACACACAAATTATTTGAGTCGTATCTCTACAACAGAGTCTTCGCAGTGAGGTGCAACGCAACAACATCCGGCACCTATGCAATCGAAGCTGGAGTTCCACAAGGAAGCGCCCTTGGGCCTACCCTATTTGTCCTATACACAGCGGATATCCCCACAAGCGACCAGCTAACACTATCCACTTTCGCTGACGACACTGCTATCCTCAGCCGTTCCAGATGTCCAATCCGGGCAACAACCCAGCTCGCCAACCACCTCAAGGTAGTCGAGAAGTGGCTATCTGATTGGCGTATTAAAATAAATGAACAAAAGTGTAAGCACATAACGTTCACTCTCAACAGACAAACATGCCCTCCGCTCTACCTGAACAGCACGCAGATCCCCGAAGTCAACGTGGTAACGTACCTGGGCGTCCACCTGGACAGACGCCTAACATGCCGAAGACATATTGAATGCAAGAATCATCTAAAACTAAAAGCCAGCAGTGCAGCAGCCTCCACTGGCTCATAAACTCCCGATCGCCCCTGTGTCTGGACTACAAGGTCCTGCTCTACAACTCCACACTGAAGCCAATATGGACGTATGGCTCCCAACTCTGGGGGAACGCGTGCAGTACCAATCTAGACATCATACAGCGCGCCCAATCAAAAATCCTGAGAACTATCACTGGGGCACCATGGTATATTCGCAACGAATACATCCACAGGGATGTCGGCATTCCTGCAGTTAAGAACGAAATAGAAAAACAAAAAGCGTCCTACAAGGAAAAACTTTCTACCCATCCAAATCCTTTAGCAAGGGACTTGATACGAGTTTCCAGAAGAAGCCGCCTACTACGTAACGACCATCCAACCCAGCCATAATTAGTCAGGGCCATTTACTCTGTACCAGTCTCATGACTGCTAGTTAGGTAGTATTGTAAGATTTGATACACTTATTGTTAGTCCCATAAATGAGAAGATTCAATGAATAAAAGCAAAGCCTAAAAAAAAAAAAAAGTACATTTTTGGAATTGACCGCTGATGATTGCATTGATCATATTGCAGTTTGACTATCTACGAACAAATTGAACGCCCAATGTAGACGGTTTATGCTCTGCGCAAGCTCTGCAGCTTTCCTGATGGAGAATACTTCCGCCTCCAACTGACAGACCGCTTGCGTCAGCCATTTCCTCGTCGGGTCATCCATGCACTTCAGGCCTTTGAACCCATTTAGCCACCCGGAACTATCAAAGGTGGACATGTGAGATTTGGGATCTTCCTTCTTTAGTGCAAGCAATGACTCAACGAGCCGCGCATTCACCATCCACCGCGCCTCGGCCATCTTGCCAGCTTCATCGCGTCTGTTCACGCCAGAAAGTCGTTTAATTTCGGGAGGCAGTGTGATCCCGGACGCTCTCCTTTTCTCTCCCTCTTCCTCCGGACTTCCAGTCCAAAGAGCTTCCAACCCGCTCTCAATAGCTTTAGTTTCTTTTGTATTGTTTAGTACCAATTTACTTCTGCATAAATAAACATCCCGACGCACGTCGCATAACACCCCGACAAGTCCAACGTGTTCTTATTTCGAGTGCATTTCAGAGTTAGAGCCGCCCCCCTCCAACATTGTGGCGCGCGTGAATCTTCAATAAGTGCCACGATCAAATGTCGCTTGGTCACCTCACTGACTTTTGCGGTCTTGTTGGGCTTTTTCGTCATTTGGGGAGGGCCTGCCTCCTTAGGCCCGCGTTGCCGCTTGCTCCCCGGTGCGTCCTTAGAGGCGCTCTCAGGTGAGCGTTGCCATTCGTTGTCAAGCGTCTCCTCCACCTTGAAGGTGAATCCGCCCGTCGATTTCATGTGGGGGAGTTTGGCGAACGTGCCTGCCTTCAGCGATCCTCTTCTCGGCTCACGTAAGCACAACATTCCACACAGCTTCAAAAATAAATTTTAAACTGTTTGCGGAATACATGTTGATGAAAGAACATTAAACTCAAATGGAAATAACTCTACTTACGATTGGATCAAATTGAATCGATTTTTACAATTCCCACACTGTGTGACGCTTGTAAGCGCACAATATATCGTAATAGTAGGAAATATAATAAAATAGGAGCAATTAGCGACATAAGAATATGGATCGGCGACATAATGAATATAATTTGAATTAAATGCGCGCGCGCGCCACTGATCGCGAGCGGAGGGTCACACTAGACCGAACGACTGGCCACACTATTCGGGCAAATCCCGCACAGGACTCTGGCCACACTGAAGTCGCGCCAGGGCCTATATAAAGCGGACCACGGCCCTGGAGTAATCACTTAGTAGCCGACTGCGATTGGGTCGAGTTAACCTCCCCAGTAGTTTGCAGCGAAGTCACTTTTTGGGAACTCTGGTTCCTATTTATAAATTGTAGTTAGGATCTCTGCTGACTTGCGAGTCCAAAACACTGCCGACTTTCGAGTCCAATTCTCTCTGCTGACTTGCGAGTCCAATCTCTGACGACTTTCGAGTCCAAAACACTGCCGACTTTCGAGTCCACTTCTCTCTGCTGACTTGCGAGTCCAAGTCTCTCTGCTGACTTTCGAGTCCAAACGTCTCTGCTGACTTTCGAGTCCGAATCTGCAGACTTTCGAGCTGACTTTCGAGTCCGAATCTGCAGACTTTCGAGTCCAAACGTCTTCGAGCTGACTTTCGAGTCCGAATCTGCTGACTTTCGAGTCCAACAAACGGCGCTGAGCTGACTGTCGAGTCCGACAACTACTGGGTTCGGTCGACTTTCGAGTCCGAACGCATTCTCTCGTGGTTGACTTTCGAGTCCGAACGCATTCGCTATTGGGTGGCTTTAAAGGCCCATACCCTGGCGGGACTATTGGCATTCCCCTATCGGACAGCCGTACTCGGGTCGAGGACGAATCGGAGCTACGGCGTACCCCAGAATCGAGATCCGGCATGAAATTATTGAATTATTATTATTGTACCTTTTACGTAAATAAACATTAAGATACATTTACGGCATAATCCTCTAGCGTTCTACTCTGGGACGGGGTCGGAATCTCTTACAGCAACCACGCCTGAACCAAATAAATATATCTGCACAGACCCTGGACGTCCCGCTGACTACCCGTGGACGACAGGACGTTACAGATTGGCGCCCGAACAGGTTGAAGTGGTTGCAAGAGATCGACACCAAGAGTAATGGCTAGCAGGCAGATTTAAGAGAGAGGCAGCAAGACCGTGAGTCAGAGCAACGACCACAAGGAAACGGTCAAGGATTGTAGGAGCTAGACAGACGCAAGGCTGGAGATACAATCATGGAGAGGAGGATAAACGTGGAAATCCTGGATCAAGTACGGAGCTGGGGAATAACGTACGATGGAATGACCAACCCGCTGGAATTTATAAGGAAGCTGGAAGGTTGGGCGACGGGATACGGCATCGGGCACGACCAGTTGGTGCAAACCATGCCGTTCATCCTGGAAGACGCGGCGAGCGATTGGTGGAACTGCACACCAAACAAGCTTGACAGTTGGGAGAAGGTCACGGGAGAGCTGGTGGCGTACTTCTTGCCGCGGAGGTATCAGGAGCAACTCAAGGAGCAGATCCAGCATCGGAGGCAAGGAGAGACCGAACCAACGAGAGGGTTCGCAATGGAGCTGATGCAAATGATGAGGTTTGCGGAGTATACGGCGGAGGAAAAATTGAACCGCATATACCTGAATTGCCGAAGCCAGATAAAACTATACACGAGGAGGTCGGGGTTCAAAACACTTCCCGAGTTTCTCAAACTGGCAGAGGTAGTTGAGATGATCGAAGCAGAAAGTTTCGATCAACCACAGCACAGACTCGACCAAGAGATCTGCAGAGAGTCCGACGGTGGGCCTGTTAAAAGGGACCCCAAAACCATCGGATGCTGTGAGACGGCATGGAACCGATCAGGGCACACAAGCCAGGTGGTTCCTGACCAATGGAATACACTGGAAGGTGGAGAGGCCGAGGTGTGCATTCGGGCAGCCGTTAGGAAGGAGGTCACCGAGGAATTAGAGGAATCCGACATGGGGATCCAACAAGACCTGGAAGAGGAATCGAGGCAAGAGGAAGGTGGAAGCACCACGGCGCTAGCAGGCGAGATAGGAAGGATGGCAGAGCAAGTGGAAGAACAGCCGCACGGGCAGGAAGACGAGGATCAAGAAGAAGAAATGCTGGAGGACCAGATGAGGGCGGACGTAGAGAAGAAGAACGTGGACCAGGGAGAGGAGCCAGTACAGGAAGTAGCCAACTTCGCGAGAACAACGGCAGGACGAGCATCGTGGGAAGGAGACGGCACGATTACACAAGCAACGGCGAAAGACTGGAGCGAACGGAGAGCGACGGGTCTAGTGGCATCCCGGGGAAAAGAACAAGGAGCGAAACGCAGGAAGCAACGGCACAAAGACGGAACGATGGACAGGACCCCGAACTGGAGAAGCGTATTCGACCGGGGAAAAGATCTTACGGTGTGGTAGCACACCGCCTCCCAAACGGGGGGGGAGTGTGACGCTTGTACGCGCACAATATATCGTAATAGTAGGAAATATAATAAAATAGGAGCAATTAGCGACATAAGAATATGGATCGGCGACATAATGAATATAATTTGAATTAAATGCGCGCGCGCGCCACTGATCGCGAGCGGAGGGTCACACTAGACCGAACGACTGGCCACACTATTCGGGCAAATCCCGCACAGGACTCTGGCCACACTGAAGTCGCGCCAGGGCCTATATAAAGCGGACCACGGCCCTGGAGTAATCACTTAGCAGCCGACTGCGATTGGGTCGAGTTAACCTCCCCAGTAGTTTGCAGCGAAGTCACTTTTTGGGAACTCTGGTTCCTATTTATAAATTGTAGTTAGGATCTCTGCTGACTTGCGAGTCCAAAACACTGCCGACTTTCGAGTCCAATTCTCTCTGCTGACTTGCGAGTCCAATCTCTGACGACTTTCGAGTCCAAAACACTGCCGACTTTCGAGACCACTTCTCTCTGCTGACTTGCGAGTCCAAGTCTCTCTGCTGACTTTCGAGTCCAAACGTCTCTGCTGACTTTCGAGTCCGAATCTGCAGACTTTCGAGCTGACTTTCGAGTCCGAATCTGCTGACTTTCGAGTCCGAAACACTGCCGACTTTCGAGTCCAACCGTCTCTGCTGACTTTCGAGTCCGAATCTGCAGACTTTCGAGTCCAACCGTCTCTGCTGACTTTCGAGTCCGAATCTGCAGACTTTCGAGTCCAACCGTCTCTGCTGACTTTCGAGTCCACACGTCTTCGAGCTGACTTTCGAGTCCGAATCTGCAGACTTTCGAGTCCAACCGTCTCTGCTGACTTTCGAGTCCGAATCTGCAGGCTTTCGAGTCCAAACGTCTTCGAGCTGACTTTCGAGTCCGAATCTGCTGACTTTCGAGTCCAACAAACGGCGCTGAGCTGACTGTCGAGTCCGACAACTACTGGGTTCGGTCGACTTTCGAGTCCGAACGCATTCTCTCGTGGTTGACTTTCGAGTCCGAACGCATTCGCTATTGGGAGGCTTTAAAGGCCCATACCCTGGCGGGACTATCGGCATTCCCCTATCGGACAGCCGTACTCTGGACGAGGACGAATAGGAACTACGGCGTACCCCAGAATCGAGATCCGGCATGAAATTATTGAATTATTATTATTGTACCTTTTACGTAAATAAACATTAAGATACATTTACGGCATAATCCTCTAGCGTTCTACTCTGGGACGGGGTCGGAATCTCTTACAGCAACCACGCCTGAACCAAATAAATATATCTGCACAGACCCTGGACGTCCCGCTGACTACCCGTGGACGACAGGACGTTACAACTGAAGCATTTATTACGAAAATGGGCGAGTTCCAAGAGAAGGACAGTGTCCATCCGTAACACGCATAGTTAGGGTCGAGTTGAACATGATGCAATGTGTTCCTCTGAAGGGATCTCAGTATTTCGATCTCTCTTCCTCTTAAAAACCGCAGAGCATGCATCAATGTGCAGAACAGAGATGTTTTCTGCTTCTAGTGAGCAATAGTGTCAGCACCCAAAAGATAAAGGGGAAATGTGCATTGCCTATGGTGTGGATATTCAATACCAATCATCCACACCAATAATATTAAAATTGATTTTACTGTGTTGACGTTCCCCATTAAAATAAAGAGCATAGACAATTTCGTGGTCTAAAAACCTCACATAAGTGTAATTGTGTTTGGGTATTATGAGGAGAAGGACACCGTCTATGGCCCACTATATTCGAATGAAACGGAGAAGCAGAACCATGTTAATATGCTTTTCCTCGATGGACCAACCCCCGAGAATTATGGACAGGGTCAAATGTCGGGCACTTTTCTGTAAATAGTTTAACATCCGATTTGTCTGCTATTTACGAGAACTATATAAATTATTATAATTCAAATGAGTTCACAGGATGCATATGCTTTTGATGAGGCCTTTGACTGTCACATATGTAAGGAAGTTTGAGGAAATGAAAGAGTGAGAGATCATTACCATTTTACAGGTAATTTTCGAGGTGCCGCATATACGAGTGTAACCTGAAATATAAGACAGGAAATTTTATACCCGTTTTCTTTCACAATATGTTTAAATATGACGATCAGAGAACGGCAAGGGTGCCTGTTTCGACAACTCTATTCACACTTGTCAAAATTTTGGTGCCGGTGTTTCTTACCACCGGCAAATAAAGTAAACGAGTCGCACACACATAAACTTGCACGAGTATAACGAGTGGCATGTCTACCGAGCACCTGATTACGTTTTCAACGATTTTTTTTATTCATTTTACACCTGGTACTTTTCGTTGCTCGGTGCCGGTGGCACTCACACACATAACTAAACGAGCGAGTAGTTGAAGCACACATAAGTAAACTAGCCAGTGGGTAAAGCACACAAAAAATACTCGGGTGAAGTCATCCGAGTAGTTTTTGTGTGCTTTACCCACTCATTCGATTAGCATTCGGTTTTTTTACTATGTGTGAACGACGATAATCGCACTCTTCTCGCTCTTGTCAACGCACGTGAAAATCGACGGCATAACATTGGTTTGGTGACGCTAAAGACAAAAAATTGCAAGATGACTGAAACTGAACAAACATTAAAAAACAAAATAGATTCGGGAACCTACAAAGTGAACAAAAGAACAAAGGGAAAAAGCTTAATTTGGAACATTTTGTACGAAATTTTGAAAGAGGACGACACTGTGGTTGACGGATGGATTTATTGCGGTAAATGCAAACAAATTCTAAAATACGTGGTAAACCAAACGTCGAATTTATCTCGCCACAAATCTTGTGTAGAATTGAAGCAACCCAAAGAAGTTAAAAAAGTGTCAGAGACTGACAAAAAACAAGCCACAATAAAGTGCACGGAGTGGGTTGTGCGAGACTGTCGTCCATTTTCTGCAGTTTCTGGATCGGGATTCAAAAACTTGGTCAACTTTTTTATCAAAATCGGTGCCACCTATGGCGAAAACGTGGACGTGGACGACCTAATACCCGATGAGAGAACATTAAGCCGGAATGCGGAAAAACTAGCCATGGAAAAAAGGAAAATTGTTGCTGAGGATGTTAAAGATCTAATGGAAAGCGGAGGAGTGGCAGCAACGCTAGATATGTGGACAGACCAATATGTCCAAAAAAAATTATAAACTTCATGACATCATTCTGGGAATAACATCTATGGATTATGCTAAATCTACAGGTGAAAATATTTTGGATAAAATAAAAAGCTTGTTTTTAGAATATAATATTGAAAACATAAAAAACATAACATTTGTTACGGATAGAGGAGCGAATATTAAAAAGACGTTGGAAAACAATATATGTACGTTTAAATTGCAGCAGCCATCTTTTCGCGAATGTTTTACAAAAATCTTTTAAGCAAACAACCGAATTGGATGAAACCGTGCACGCTTGCAAGAAAATTGTAAAATATATCAAGGAGGCGAACTTGCAACACCGGCTTCAAACCACAGTGAAAGGGGCATGTCCAACTCGATGGAATTCTAATTATACCATGATGAAGTCCATTGTCGATAATAGGCTGACAATAACACAGTTGTTAAGCGAGTCTCCAGGAGCACAACAGGATGACCTAATTGAAATAAAATTATTCTGTGCTGATCAGATGGAAACACTCAATAGCTCTGTACTAAAAAATACAAATAGTTTTCCACCCTATGCAGAAAGCTCAAATAGCCCAAACAATTTACTCAAAACTAAAGCTCAATCACCCGTTTCAAGAACATAATTTTTTTCCCGAAGTTAGTTGCCACATCTAATTCTAATTCGCAAGAATCTGTACTGGAAGAAATAGAAAGATATTGCAAGGAATGGGTATCAATAACCGAACATTTTGAAGCTATCGACTGGTGGAAAGCTAACGAGTTCAATTACCCTCGGTTGTCGAAGCTTGCCTTTATACTCCATGCGATACCTGCAAGCAGTGCCGCCGCTGAAAGGGTGTTTTCGTTGGCAGGCAATATTATCACTGAAAAACGAAATAGACTGTCTCCCAAATCTGTTGACAGTATTTTTGCACTCCTTTTTAAAAAATATGAATATTTCCGAATTTTAAAAATAGAAGAAATGAAAATGTATACTGTATTTTTAATTTACTTTAATGTATTTTGGTTGTACCAGGTTGCAAAAGGAATCACAAAAATGAACTAGAGCATCTAGTCACCGGGTGTTGTTTTCTCTTTCAAGCATTTCTCGCTCAACTTCAACACACACACCGAATCAAAATAAGACTCCTAGACGAACTTCGCTTGTGTGCACAAATATACGAGAATTATTGTCTAGTGTTTACTCGCACCCTATTCTCGTTGCCGAAAAATAACTCGGGTGTCAAAAATACTCGGTGTTTATCCGGTGGTCCGGTTGATCCGGTGGTTTGCTGCCGCTCTCTGATGACGATCACTTATTTGTAAAAGAACTCAGGAACTCGGAAACAAGGAGGTATATATTTTAATTTCAAAATATATTCCTGTAGGAAAGAATAAGTTAGAAATTAGATTTTTATATATTAGGTTGTTTGGTAATGACATACCGCTTTTTACATTCAAATTTCGCACATCGCTTGTGAAGTCAAATATAATCGTACATGGCAATGTTGTATATTGTTTGAAAGGTATTGGTATCTCCTTTAAAATGATATATAAATTGTTTACATGAGCTTCCACATTAAAAAGTTACAATCGATTGAAATGGAGTTCACAAACGCAGAAATTCGGGCAATTTTAAAAATTTATTTCGCACAGGGAAAAACTGCTGAGGAATCTCGCCGACAAATTTTTGCTGTCTTAGGAGATAACAAACTTTCGATCCAAATCGCCGAACAGTGGTTTAGGCGATTCCGAAGTGACAATTTTGATACCAAAACACCGAAGCTCTCCTGACGACCAGTGACCGTTGATACGGATAAAATCATGGAAATAGTGGATCGAGATCGTCATGTGACTTTTAGAACCATCGCAGAGGAGCTGCAACTAAGCACGGAAACAGTCCATAGGCATTTAAAGTCGAAAAACGTAACAAAAAAGCTCGATGTAAGGGTGCCTTATGAGTTATCCCAAAAAAACCTATTCGACCGTGTATCAATCTGCGAATCTTTGTTGCACCGTAATAAACTCGACTCATTTCTGGATCGGTTAGTCACTGGTGATGAAAAATGGATCACATATGACAACATAAAGCGTAAAAGATCCTGGTCGAAGCACGGTGGTCGTTTCAAACGGTGTTGCTGAGTGTATGGTGGGATATCAGAGGAATTATCCATTATGAAGTGTTGCTCAACCATCAATTCTGACCTCTACTGCGAACAACTGGAGAGATTGAAGATTGCACTTGAACAGAAGTGGCCAGCCATGGTGAATCGTAAGGGCGTTGTGTTCAATCATGACAACGCCAGGCCCCATACATCTTAGGTGACGCGTCACAAGCTACGGGAGCTTGGTTGGGAAGTGTTAGTGCATCCACCTTATAGTCCGGACATTGCCCCAAGCGATTACCATCTGTTTTTGGCCATGCAAAATTTTTTCGGTGGACAAAAATTGAGTTCAAGGAAGGATTGTGAAAATCGAATCGCTGAGTTTTTTGCCAGTAGGGACAAGGACTTCCTTAGGAGAGGCATATACAAGTTACCATCAAAATGACAGAAAATCATCGAAGACAACGGTACATAAAGCACTTAAATCGGACAATGCTAACTATGTTAAAATCGTCGTCAAAAATCAATAAAGAAACCGGTATGTCATTACCAAATAACCTGATATTATTCGTTCCTGCCCTATAGTCTAAGACACCCTTGCAGGGAATTTAAGTGAAGGGAATTTCAATGTTCTTTAAAATCATTTTCCAAATAACCCTGCGACGACCCACATCGCTACAAAAAATATAATCCATAAGTAGACTTCGAATAAGATTAAGAATAGTAGTGACAACGCCGGCCAAGGAATAGCGCGTCCAGCCCTGAACAGCTGACTATAATCGAATGGATACGATCGATCTGGCAACGCCCTGCCTATCGACCATCGGGGAATTATCGATTATCGATCGGGGAAAAACAGCTGTCGACCGGCTATATAAAGCGACGCACCGGCCAGTGCCAGTGACTTTTGCGGAGCAGCCGAGCAGGGAACATCTCGTAAGTAAATACGTAAACAAGTAGGACAGGGTCTGGCCCTAGCGGCGGACCTTGGTAGGCAGTAGGATATTGTTTGGCCCTAGTTGGCGAACCTTAATTGCTAAGATATATAGGAAAAGGTATAGGTAGCAGTAGGATTAGGTCTGGCCCCTGCAGGCGGAGTAGACGGGAGGAGCGGAGTCTGGCCCTAGTTGGCGGGTTTCATATAGCTAGTTAGGCGTGGGACGAGGTCTGGCCCTTGCTGGCGGATCTCGATAGCTACGGGGTAGCAGGAAAGCGAGCTTAGGCACGACGGTCGCTCACTTCGAGAGACGTCACCCGGACCCACCTACCGTGACCACGATAGCGGCCACCCGCAACCGGTCACGCACCCTACACGCATCACCCGAAAAGGGTACTGTGACGACACGACTGGTCGCCACAACCCTATAAATATAATTATGTAAATAATACCCTAAAATTTAAGCTTAGAACTACTTATGTACATATTATACCTAAAATTAAGACTAAACACACACACTCACACACGCACACCCGGCATGAAAAAAAACAGCGAGAACCGTATACGTACTAAGTCGAGTTTTAATCGTGCTCCGAAGTTTTATCCTTTAAAGCCGGTTAAAAGTGCTAAGTTCATCCTGGAAAAGGAACAGAAGTGTGGTGCGAGATTCCCGGCGTCAGTGGTACATACCCGGAACGTTCCTGGATTTCAAACCCATCAGGCCTCAGGTGCCCAAAAAAATCTCGGCACCCAAACCGCCGCAGAAGCTTGGAGGTAAGGGGTACTCTCGCCTCTCTTCCCAGCAAACGCCTTTCTTTTTTCACTCCACTCACGCTTTCCACCATCCACAAGCCTTTTTTCCCCGTTTTCCTTTTGCCACGCATACACAGCTGATCGCGGCTGATCGTAGTGTTGAGCAACGCTAACGCAGGAGCTCCTACAGCCGCGCTTAACAGCACGACACTCTTAGTGTTGGAAAGTGCTCGCGGCCAAGCTTCCCGCCCTTCCGCGACTTACATTTGATTCAAAATAAATAAAATAAATAAATAAGTAAATAATTAATTCTATTAGTTTGATTAGCCTGACTGGTCTAACGGATCCAATTGGTCGGATTGACTTAATTAATTGATTTGACTGAGCTGATTGACCTAGTTAATTATTGATTTGATTAACCTGATCGATCTTATTGGTTTGATTAATAATTTAATTGATTTAGTTGACTTGATTGATTAGTTGCTTTGTTTGATTTGATTGATTTGATTTGTTTAGTCGATTTGAATAAATTAATTTATTTAATTTAATTTAAACTGACTTAATTGATTGGATTGATTTTGTCGAGCTGGTCAACTTAATTGATTTAAGTAATTTAATTAATTTTATTAAGTTAAATTTGTTTGATTGGTTTGGTTAGTTAGATTGTTTTAATTGGTTGATTGATTTAGTTGGCTTAGTTGATTGGTTGGTTGGTTGCCTGATTCAATTAATTAAACAATAAATAATTATTAACCCGAGGCCGTGTAAGGTCGCTCTGCTGGCAGGCGAAAAAAGGTCTCGGATCTGACCAAGCTCCGATTCCCCGCCTAGGCGGTGTCCCGATCAAGGGACTTCGGGGACAGAGTCGGGGCGGTATAACCCCCGTCGCAGAGCCAGGGGGAAATCCTTGGCCAGCGTGGGAGCCCGGCGCTGACCGACAAGCCGGCTATGGAAGAGGTAAACCCCGTCGTGGGCGGAACAGCACTGGCGGGGTCGCCATGTGCATCGAGGGAAGAGGAAGAGGCAGCGGCGTTCAGCAAGAGCAACAAGCTCGCCCGATCGCCACAGCTGCACAAGTCCCAAGGAGGGCAGAGCTCAGACTCTACGCCGCCCCCCAAGAGGTCACGAGACCCTGCAAGCCCGGCTGGTTCACCAAGAACTACGCCGGCCAAGAAATGCAAGGCGTCAGTAGAGGCAGCTTGCCAGCAGGATCTCCAGGAGATGGGAAAATTGCTGCATGAGGTTTCATTGAAGATGATGGACAAAACTACGCGTCACATCACCATGTCCTTGAGGGAGATGATTGCCAAGGTGAAGTCCCTGCACTCCAACATCCTTGTAGCAAACAGAACGGCCGCGGCAGGTGTCAGCGACAGGCAGGGGAGCCGGGTCGCGAATAACCTGTGCCGGAAATGCGCCCAGATCACCCAAAGCGCGGACAAGGAGCAGCAAACGGCGACCGCCTGGAAAAAGGAGGCATCGGTCCAAACCGAGCCGTGGAGAAGGCTAAGCCAGCCAGAGGCGCCGGGATTACCCGCACCGGTGCTGGCCCCGCCACCCCCTCGTCTAGCGCAGCAGAAAAGCGCAAAGGCGCCCAAGAAGCCGCGTGCGAAGCCGCCAGCGGCTTTGCATGTTGCATCGGAGCAGCATAGGCCAGCCCGGAAGCCTGTGAGCCAGGAGAACCCCGAAACCGAATGGGAGGTCGTGGCGAGGAAGACCAGAACAGTGCGACGCACTCGGCCAGACGCTGTCATTGTCCACGCGAGCGGCAAGTCCTACAGCGAGGTGCTCGCAATGGTGACGAGGAGAGACGACAAGCAGCTGTCGGACCTGGGACGCTGTGTGTCAAAGGTTCGCCGAACCAACAACGGCAACCTGCTCCTGGAGGTGGCGAAGGGTAGCGCCGAGAGCGCCGCGACAATGAAGGAGAACATCGAGAAGGTGCTCGGAGATTCAGCGTCAGTGCGCGCTACGACTGAGGACTCAAAAGTCCTCGTCTTGGAAGTGCGCAACATCGACACGATCGCGACGAAGCAGGAGGTCTGCGCCGCCCTCGCGGGCCAGTTTAACTTCGAGGAGGAGAGGGTGAAAGTGCGGAGTATGCGCCGCAGCTTTGCAGAAACCCAAACTGCAATAGTCAGCCTTCCCGTATCCCTTGCCAAAGCCGTCCTCCATCATGGTGAAGTTCTGATTGGATGGTCCATCTGCAGGATCCGGGAACGACGTGGTCCCGTGAGGTGCTTCAGATGCCTAGAACCAGGGCATATTGCGATCCACTGCAAGGGCCCGGTGGACAGGAGCGGTTGCTGCATTAATTGCGGCGAGCCGGGACACAAGGCGGCCTCGTGCAACAAGGAGCCGTCATGCTTCATATGCGCTGCGGCTGGAAGGAAGGAGACGAGGCACAAGGCAGGCGCCAGGGGATGCCCAGTCTCAGATAGTGGAAAGGGGAATCTTCGACCTCCATGCAGTTGATTCAACTCAATCTGAACCACTGCAGGTCAGCGCAGGATCTCCTGTCGCAGACGGTGCGAGAGCTTGGCTCGGAGGTGGCAGTCCTAAGCGAGCCCTACAGGGTTGGTAGCAACCGCGACTGGGCCACTGACCTCTCTGGCAAAGCGGCCCTGTGGAGCTGCGGAGCGGATGCGCCGGAGATGCGCGACACCAAATCAGCGGAAGGGTTCGTTCGGGCGAACATTGGCGGAACCTGGCTATACAGCTGCTACTTGGCACCCAGCCTTTCACTGGAAGAGTTTGGCAGGGTACTGGACGAGCTGTGCAGCGACCTGCGTGGGAGGAGCAACGTGGTGGTCGGCGGAGACTTTAACGCCTGGGCCATGGAATGGGGGTCCTCTCGGACCAACGCCAGAGGTCGAGCGGTGCTTGAGACCTTCGCCTCCCTGGACGTAGTCCTTCTGAACGAAGGCTCCCGGCAGACCTTCAGCAGGGCTGAGGTGGGCTCGGTAATCGACCTTACCTATGTCAGCAGTGCGCTGGCCAGCAGCGCCAGATGGAAGATCAGCGAGGCCTATACCGCCAGCGACCACGAGGCTATCGAGTGCTCGATAGGCGCCGCGCATCGCACGAGTGGGTCCCTACTCCCGGATAGGAAGGCGTTCCGGCAAGACACCTTCAGGCCGCGGGATTTTGCAAATGCCCTCGAGGGCTTCACGGCAGGCGAAGCAGAAGGAGCCAACGAGACGGCCGACAAGCTGGCACGGGCCGTGGACGGCGCTTGCAGCCAAAGCATGCTACCAAGAAGGCCGTTCAGAAAGCACCACTCCCCGGTGTTTTGGTGGAGCGAGGAGATCGCGGACCTGCGCCGTAAATGCCACCGCAGCAGAAGATTGTTGCAGCGAGCTAGAGGCACCCCGCGCCTTCTTACGTGTAACGACCACTACAAGGCAGCAAGAAAGGAGCTCAAGACTGCCATTAAGAACAGCAAACGAGAATGCTTCCTCAAGCTGTGCGACGCCGCCGAGGAGGATCCATGGGGAGGGGCCTACAGAATGGTAGTAAAGAGGCTCAATGCGGGTGGCGGTGCCCCAACCGACCCGGTGACGCTGGAGAGGATAGTTGGCTCCCTGTTCCCGAGCGGTCGGCAGGTCTTGAGCAGCACCGAGTTGGGCGACATCCGTTGGGTCACGGAAGCTGAGGTTCTCCTTGCCGCTAGAAGCCTGAAGCCCAAGAAGGCTCCGGGGCCCGACGCGATTCCGAGTAGAGCAACCAAGCTGACTCTATCGCTGCTGACGTCCGAAGTTGCCGGCCTGTTCAACAAGTGCCTTCTGGAGGGGACGTTCCCCGACAGATGGAAAAGGCAACGTCTGCTACTGCTGCCCAAGCCAGGCAAGCCACCAGGAGAAGCATCGTCCTACAGACCGATCTGTCTGCTGGACACGATCGGCAAGGTATTCGAAAGGGTGATCTCAACCCGGCTGAGCCAAGCCATCGAAGCCGCTGGTGGACTCTCCCCGGAGCAATATGGCTTCAAGAAGGGGAAGTCTACGCTGGACGCCATTGCAAAGGTAGTCAAATTGGCGCAGGATGCCATTGCCGGAACCAGGTGGAAAGGAGGAAGCAAGTCCTACTGCCTGGTGGTCACCCTGGACATCAGGAATGCCTTTAACTCGGCAGACTGGAGCCGTACGCTGGAGTCCCTGAGGAACTTTAACATTCCTGGGTACTTGCTGAACGTAGCTCACAGCTACTTCAGCAACAGGGTACTCATGATGGACACGAGCATGGGTCCCAAAGAGCACAACGTCTCAGCCGGAGTCCCGCAGGGCTCCGTCCTGGGTCCTCTCCTTTGGAACGCAATGTACGACGGCGTGCTGAGGCTTTCGATGCCAGTCAGCACCAACCTGGTTGGATTCGCGGACGACGTCGCTATAGTGGTGGTAGCAAAGGAGCTAGCATCTGTGGAGGCGCGCGCGGACACGGCCATCCAAGCCGTAGAGTCGTGGCTGGCGGTTGCAGGTCTGGAGCTGGCGGCCCACAAGACGGAAGCGGTCCTAATCTCGAGTCGGAAAGCGGTGGAGACTGTTAGCGTGCTGGTTGGAGGGACGAGGATCCGGTCGCAGAGGGCGATCAAGTACCTGGGCGTCATCATCGACACCCGGCTGTCCTTCAAGGAGCACCTGGAGTACGTCCACCAAAAGGCCAGCGGTACGGCTGGAGCGCTCTCTAGGATGCTGCCGAATACTAGAGGTCCAAGGCAGTACACGAGGAAACTCCTCTCATCTGTGGTGACCGCGCAGATCCTGTACGCGGCATCAGTTTGGGCCGAAGCTGCTTCCGTCCAAAGCTACATGCGAGGAGTGGAGGCGACCTACAGAGTATGCGCTATCAGGATCGCGTGCTCGTTCCGGACTATCTCGGAAGACGCGGCACTGGTCATCGCAGGGCAAGTCCCACTGGCGGAGCTCATCCGGGAGAGGAAGGAAATCTTCGCAGCCATGCAGGACAGGAGGGCACTGCCATCCAGAGCAGAGCTAAAGGTCGCCGCTAGAAGGAGGAGCATAGAAAACTGGCAGTCCCAATGGGACTCCTCATCCCGACTCATCCCAGACATAGCGCGATGGGTAGAGAGGTCGCATGGGCAGGTCAACTTCTACCTGAGCCAGGTGCTAAGCGGCCACGGATGCTTTCGCCATTACCTAAAGCGCTTCGGCCACGAGACGGAGGATTGGTGCCCGGAGTGCGGATCTGGCATTGTGGAGGACGCGGAACACGTCTTCTTCGAGTGCCGGAGGTTTGGCCTGGAGAGGCAGGAGCTAGAGGAGGTAGCTCGATCCACGATCAGCGTCGAATCCTTGGTACCGAGGATGCTCGAGGACCAGAGAGTGTGGGAAGCGGCAAACTCATTTGCCGCTTGCGTGATGAAGACCCTCAGGACCCTGGAGCGAAGGCGGAAGGAGCGGCCGGAGTAGGGGCTTTTGCGCCCGCGAAGCAATGCGGCGGTACCGCACGGCGTGAGCCCGTACTTCAACGCAAAATCTTTTCCGTTAATCAGTAGTGTAAATTTTTGTAAATGTAAGATAGTAAATAGTGGAATAAATCTCGAATACAAAAAAAAAAAAAAAAAACGCACACCCGGCATGAAGCCATACACACACACACACACATCACCCGGTCACAGGACGTTGTAGTACGCTGTACGGTGAGGTTGTGTTTTCCGGGGCGCTCCCCCAGGGAGGCGGAATTGAGGCCAAACCTAGTACGAATAAAAGTGTTAGTGCTATGTGAAGTTGCAGGATGACCATGGGTCGGACCTACATGCCCGGTCCGCCGTTCCTAGGACCGTGGTGCGCTGCGCAGAGGGTCCACTCGATGGCCACAGCTCCGGCGGCAGGGGTAAGTGGGGGTGGCTCTTTCACCGAGAGCCTTTCTTCACTTTCTCTTTAACGCGTTGGTAATTGCTCTTACCAATGTGGCGGCCCGCATTAAGTGGCATATCATCCCAGCTGAGCGTTAGATCAGCTGTAGTAACAGTGTTGGAAAAGGCGAAACCGCGTAAGCTTGTAGCTCGCGTAACTCGGCCCGTAACCAGTGTGCGCCAGAGGGCGCTTGGCCCGGTAGGCGGCGCTGGCGATCAAACCAGTGCTGGCTGTTAAAAGCTGCCTGTTACGACGTTTACATGCGGGGAGGCCGACGAAACAGTAGCATACTGTTTCGGGCGGCGGCCACGATCCTTTGGCAGAGGGTCATGGCAGGGATTTGAAACTCCCTCTCAGCACAGCGGAGGCCTTCGATGTGGTAAAGGTCATGGAACGGACCAACTGCCATCCCCTCCGCGACGCGGCACACCCTAAAACGGAGCTCTGGCGACCGAGGAGGGGCGGTATAACCCCCAGCGATAATGCCGTGGAGAAATCCTCGGCTATCGTTGGATGCCCCGAATGGTGCAACCCACGCCCGTAACGCACTTAGCCTGTCCCTAATGGGGCGGCTGATCGGTCTGCGTCTGTGCCATAATGGCCGGCAGGCTCGAGCTGCGACGGCTCCCCAAATCCATACCGCGTCTGAGCCATATTGGCCGGCGGTATGGTCTGCGTCTGCACCGTATCGGTCGGCAGCAATCTAAACCTGGCAGGGGGTATAAAATGCAACCTAGCAGGAGGTATAAAATGCAACCCATCAGCAGGGTATATTGCTGCATGTAAAGGTATAGGAATGCTTGGTATCAACAATTATACTCCAGGTGGCAGCCACTCAGGTGGAAATCCACCCGCGGTAAACTCCGCGGCTAGGGCACGGATTCTGGAGGCCCTAACTACCATTCCACCCACCACGGCGACGCCGGCGGCACACTTGGCCGACGTCAACCCGGATGCTACAAGTGTAGATGAAGAACTGAGAGCGTTTCAGAAGGGCTCCCGCCTACGGCGCAGCCCGCCAGGAAATGCTGCCAAAGCGTCTGTTGTCTCAGCCCCAAGCGGGACCGCTGAAGGGGACAATTCGTGTACCCCAATAGCGAAACGCAACAGGGACTCCCCGAGTCCATCAGGGACTGAGCAGCCTACTAAGAGGCACAGGGCCCCCCAGCCACAGCTAGTGGAGATGGGGGTGATCCTCGAAGACCTGCTTACGAAGGTCAACGAGCAGAAGGTGCGGAGTATCAACCAGGGTATGAAGAATGCCTTCGCCAGGCTCAAGGAGCTCCAAGAAGCATTAATGCGCAACCCGGAGGCAAGGCCCCCCCACACACGGAGTGAGGAAACTTGGGACAGCCCAAGTCTGTATTCCGCGCCGCGACAAGTCAGCCCAAACTTCTCCGAGCAGGCGTGTCCGTCCGGATAAACGAGACCAGGGAAGCGACCCTAAACGCCACATGGTGAGGAGCTCGCAATCACCGAATCCTAGGAGGATTGCGGAGGGCACCAATGGAGGAGACGGAAAGGCGCCCATCGAGCAAACACGACGGGCTCATCCCGGAGCAGGCCGGCCCGAGAGGCCCAAAAGACGTGGTAAGGATGCGCTGATCATAAGCCCTCCTCCAGACAGGTCTTACAGCGACGTGCTCGGTCTGGTTACGCGAGCTAAGGACGCCAGGATGGAAGAAGTTGGCGATAGCGTCTCCAGAGTCAGAAAGACAGCTAAAGGAGAATGCTACTGGAGATTAAGCGCAACTCGCAGGCCCAAACCAGCGGCTTTAAGGAGCTGATTGGCAAAGCACTGGGAGCCGGAGCCACGATCCGCACAATGACGCCCCAGGCCGTTTTCCGGATATGGGACCTGGACGAGCTGACCACAAAGGAGGAGCTAGTGAATGGGCTAGTCAAGCAGGCGGACCTCCCTCCGAACTCGGTGACAATAAAAGGGATACGCGCCTTGGCCTCAGGAAGCCAGGCCGCAACCTTCACGGTTCCGGCGGGCGTGGCAGGCGCGCTCATCAAACTTGGCAAAGTTAACGTCGGATGGACCAGGTGCCGGATCAAGGAATACGGAAGAATACGGAACCGATCTCGCAGTGCTAAGCGAGCCGTACAGAGGTGGTCGCAACCACAACTGGGCCGTGGATAGCTCCGGCAAGGCGGCCTTGTGGGTTTGCGGAACCACGTCATTGCGTTTGGAAAACGTCCACGCGGACAATGGCTTCGTGCGTGCCAAAGCTGGAGGCTGGTGGGTCTACAGCACATACCTCGCCCCTAGCCTCACGCTAGCAGAGTTCGCTGCCAGCCTGGACAGGCTTGCTGCTGATGCAAGAGGCCGCTCACCGACTCTGCTTGCGGGAGATTTCAACGCCTGGGCGGTCGACTGGGGTAGGGCTACCACAAACGCCCGTAGCAGAACACTCCTTGAAGTGCTCTCAACGCTAGATGTGGCCTTACTCAACGTAGGGCAGGAGCACACTTTTAGCAGGGCGGGAGCAGGATCGGTGGTGGACCTCACCTTCGCCAGTCGCTCGAGAGCTGGGCAGTGCAGGTGGATACTTAGCGGGGTGTACACGGCAAGTGACCACGCGGCAATTTTCACCACGCTGGATGTTCGCAGCACGCTCCCTCCACCTCCCCCCGCGCAGCAGCGCAAAAGCTTTAAGGCCGACTTGCTCGACACCCAAGCCTTTGCACTAAAGATGCAGAGAGTGGAAGCGACAGGCGACACCGATGACATGGCCAATTCGGAGATGAGTCAGGTGCTATCGGCCTGTGAGGAGTGCATTCCATCCAGGTCCGCCCACTCTAGGCACCGCGACTCCGTGTACTGGTGGAACCAGGAAATAGCAGAGGCACGAAAGGACTGCGTGAGAGCCAGGCGACTTTACCAACGGTCGCGCGGATCCCAGTCACACCTGGTAAAGCGCGAGGCATACCATCGGTGCAGAAGAGCTCTCAAGGCGGCAATAAAGGGCAGCAAGAGAAAATGCTTTCTGGAGCTGTGCGAGGCAGCGGACCGAGACCCATGGGGGAACGCTTACAAATTAATTGTAAAGAAAGTCGGCAGAGCGAACAACTGCGCCCCACTGGACGCGGAAAGCCTCGGGAAGATTGTTGCGCACCTATTCCCCAGGATGTCTAACCCTGATGCATGAGCTCGAGCACGTCTCCGAAGAGGAGATGATGGCGATGGCGGGTAGGATCAAGGTGACGAAGGCGCCAGGCCCGGATTGCATTCCCAACAGGGCGCTCAAACTAGCCAAACTTCGCCCGGACATATTCGCGGTGCTGTTCGAGAAATGCATGCGGGAGGGGCTCTTCCCCCTCAATATGGAAAGCGCAGAGACTGGTTCTGCTGCCCAAGCCGGGAAAGCCGTTGGATGATCCAGCATCCTTCAGACCAATATGCCTGATAGACGGGGCCGGCAAGGTGCTGGAACACCTAATCAGCACGAGACTGGAGAGGGCTATCGTAGCGGCAGGAGGTCTCTCTGAGGTCTACCGTCGACGCCATCTCCAAGGTGGTGGACATTGCCTCCGCGGCTATCGCCGGACAACGCTGGAAAGGGGGCTCTAAGGAATATTGCCTTATTGTCACCCTGGACATACCCAATGCATTCAACACGGCGAGATGGGGCCGGATAATGGATGCCTTGTCCAACTTCGGAGTTCCCACCTATCTGCTCAACCTGATGCGAAATTACTTTCACGAGAAAGTCAGAGAAAGACGTATTTTTATTATTTTTATGAAAATAATTAAAATCCTTTGTAATCTCACTTATTGTGGTGGAAAATACATTTAATTCCAAAAATCACTCAGTTTTTTTATCTGAACCGATACACTTTAAAAAACACTATAAAAATAATTAAAAGTGCAAAAATAATTTTTGTTTGCGCGCGAAGTACCAAGCAAACGAAACATAAAACACTCAAACAGAAGTGGGCAAGGAAGATCACAGAAGACAAAGCATAATCCGTCGCACGCACACAAACAAATGGCTCCAGCACCCAAGCGCCAGCGTGAAGCTACGTCCACGGACTTAAAGAAGGATCGACCCTCTGATGCGCCGTGTCCTAAATTACTGGACATCATCGAGAACAAGCTAGCCTTACAAACAGCCAATATATCAGCCACAATAACTGATGCGGTTCAAGCATCCGAGAGCCGCATACTACAAGAGCTGGGCGAAAAGGTAAATGTGATGAGTGAGACCATTGAAAAACTCACTCAAAGGGTGCTCCAGCTGGAAAGAGAAGTCGCCGGTGTGGAGCAGCTGAAGAAGCGGTTGTTGCAGCTAGAGGCCTCTGCTCAGGAGGCTCAACATTTGGGTGGGCGTCTCGGAGAAGTGGGGGCTCAGGTGGCTACTCAGGCTAACGCCTGCATCGCGGCAGACTTGCGAGTCCACGGAGTCCCCTATGGTGAAGGCGAAAATTTAAAAACTCTGATCCACTCCCTATGCTTCAGCCTGAAACTCACGCCACCGCCTAAGATCCGCGATATTTTCCGGATAAAGCCGCGGAGATCTAACCAGCCGTGGATCCGGCCATTATTATTAAATTTGAACATGTGCGAGATAAGGCCGCGATGCTGCGTGCGGCTGGTGCATACCGAAAAGAATTTAAGCAGCCACTAAACCTAAAACTTTTGGGTATCAATTCCCCGGCAGCCCTCTACTTAAATGAGCAGCTTTCAAGAGAGAACTACGCTATCTTCAAAGAGGCCATGCGCTTAAAAAAGCTTAAGCGTCTGCACTGGGTGTTTACACGACGGGCGGTCGTCCATGTCACCCAATACGAGGGAGCCGACGCAGAGATAATGCGTATTGATAGCATGCAGAAGCTCCACGACCTGCAAGCTAATACATCGCTATCTCTGGATATCTCGTCTGCTGGAAATGCTGAAGAGCAACTAAGAGAGGGAACTCTTTTTCGTTAGTATTTGTCTCTTATGTAGGCTTAATAGGCTAAGTTCTTTAAGAGAGATCAGTTTAATATAATTCTTTTTTTGTAATTATTTTATAGTTCTTAAATTGCGTGTGTGTTTAATTTATTATTTTAATTCAATAGCTTCGATTTAACAGCATCCAGAGCGAGTAGTAGTGCAATAATTAGGTTTCTTGCAAAACAAAACGAAGGGTTGCGTATATGCCATATTAACGCTCAAAGCTTATGCAAAAAAATTGATGAGTTCCGGTATTTGTTTATTAAATCTAATGTTGATGTTGTGTGTGTTAGTGAAACTTGGTTTGTCCCTCAACTTAGTGATGTCCTAGTTGAATGTGAAGGTTATGACCTTTATAGATCTGACCGCGGGCGGCATGCTGGAGGGGTTGCCATCTATATTAAGAAAACTTTAAAAACCAAATTAGTAATCAAACAACCCTCTGGCAGTTCAATAGAATATCTTTTCCTGGAAGTACATGGGCGTGGAAACTCATCGAATATGCTCCTTGGATGTGTCTACAGACCACACAGAACGATTGACTGTAGTGAATTTATTGACGAGGTATCTTCCTTATGTTCCGAATACACTGACGTTTTAATAACTGGGGACCTGAATAGTAATATGCTAAGGGAACGACAATTAAACTCTGAAATGGAAAGTCTTGGACTACAACTAGTAAATAAGACTCTCCCAACACATTTTACGACGAATTCAAATGCACTTCTAGATGTCTTCTTTGTCAGCAATACAGACAGAATTCTTCTTTATGACCAGGTCTCAGTTCCGGGTTTCTCAAAACATGACCTAATATATATGACGTACGAATTTAACCCTAACTGTACTGACCATACAATTTTCTATAGGGACTTTAGGAACATTGACTTTGAACTTGAATTGGATACTTATGATTGGAACCCTATGTACAATTTTAGTGACGTTAACTCCCAACTGCATTATTTAACGTACTGCATTGACTCAATGTACGAAAGGTTTGTGCCACTTAAGCAAAAGGTTCTTAAAGCCAAAGGTAATCTGTGGTTCAATAATGGTATTGCTGCAATGATCAATCGACGCGATATTGCCTATAGACGCTGGAAAAGATACAAAATTGCAAGTTACTATGACGAATTTAAGTCTTTGAGAATGACTGCTAACTTGATGATTGCCAATGCAAAGAGCAATTATTTCGCTCAAAAATTTACCAGTCATTGTGACAATGAAACAAAGATGGAGAGAACTTAAAATGTTGGGAATCGGAAAATCAAACAACATTAGCAAATTAGACATAGACCCCAATGATCTCAACAGAAAATTCCTGCAATCAAACGTACCTGAAACATTGACTAACCCTTATTTGGACATGACTGTGAATAATATCTGTGATAATAGCTTTAGTTTTATGTGTGTTTCGCCGTGTGACGTTATAGAATCAGTCCTTTCTGTTAAATCGAGTGCTGTTGGGCTTGATAATGTTCATCCCAAATTTATAAAAATTATATTGCCAAAGATTTTAGACAAAATAACATATGTGTTCAATTCCGTTTTGACTATGTCTAGTTTCCCTACCTGCTGGAAATCAGCCAAAATTGTTCCTGTCCCAAAAAGTAACGGCGAATATAGGCCGATATCCATACTGCCATTTTTATCCAAAGTCCTTGAGCAACTTTTGGCCAAACAGATCAACTGGTTTCTGAGACAAAACACCCTAATGTGCAATAACCAATCTGGCTTTAGACAATTTAGAAGCTGTACCACTGCAATAATAGATATAACTGAGAGCATTAGACAAAAACTTGATGACAAACATGTGACGTTATTAACTCTTTTGGACTTTAGCAAAGCCTTTGACACGGTTAACCACGAAATTTTATGTACGAAGCTTTCAAAGTTCTTCTCATTCGCGGACACTGCTGTTAAATTAATTTCGTCATATTTATATGGCAGATCGCAAACTGTGATCACTGACACTGGACCATCTGACGATATGATCTTGACGCGAGGTGTACCTCAAGGCTCTGTTCTTGGTCCACTACTGTTTTCTATGTACGTGAATGACCTCCCGAGTGTATTAACCAATGGTTCTCTTCATATGTATGCTGACGATGTTCAAATGTATGTTAGTTGTCCTGTTGCTAGAATTTTTGACTGTGTAGATGTATGTAGGATTTGAAACAGGCGGGTTTCCTTCGCGGCACACTCGAAGCGGTTTAAGTTATCTGGCAACACAAGATCAGGACGATACTGAAATACTATTCGATAGTTAGAATAAGCAGAATTAGGAAAAGCGAAGATGCCATGTTTTGTCATCACTAGATCGTCGAGAGAGAAAAGAAGAAGTCGTGAAATAAGAGCTCGTAATAAGTAAAAGAAAGAACATTGTAAAACTATCCTAAGCACTTATGTTTAAACCAAATCCCACAAATAAATCATTGTATTGAATATTAAATTCCTACAATTTGGGGGCTCAACCGGGACTTAACCCAAACATCAAGTGCCAGACAATTGGAGAGTGCTGAAGTGCGTTTTCACACACAACTACAGATGCACAAAAATTGCGAGGTGTGGTGAAATTGCAACTGAAACGAAGCAGTTTGTGAAACGAGGCAACGCTGGAGAGCAACATTTTGAATGTGTGAGCGCATTTGAGACGAGCTAGAAGACACGCAAAGGAGACGCATGTGGATGTAGCGGCTGAAGTCCAGAGGCAGTGCGTCAATTATCGTCAGAGCGGCAGTCTGAGATCGGGCCGGTCACGGAAAACTGACGTTTGCAAAGGCTGATCTGTGGAAGGCGTTGGGAGCAGCGTAAGGCAGAGGCGAGCGGAGCAAGTCAGGAGCGTGAGGCAGGGACTATAGACGCAGAGGCGAGGTGACAGCAGAGGCAGATCATCGTGGAAGAACACAGGCGGACAAGCAGAGACAACGGAGGTGAAGTGAAGTGACGCTAACTGAAGCAAGCAGATTTGGCGGTCAAGCAGTTGGCAAGTAACTGGTGTAAGGCGAGACAGGCGGTCAAGCAGTCTCGAAAGCAGTGCACCGGAAGAGGTGCAAAACGTTAAGGCCAAGAAGATCTAATTGGAAGTGGCTGAGAAGCAGTGTTAAGCAGACTGTATGTATAAAATTTGAACAGAACTGAACGTAAGAACAACTAAAACGTAAGAAATTCTTAAAATATTGAAAAAACATATTGTTATTGTTAAGCTAATATCAATTATTGTAAACATTTCAAAATGCAGCTCGAAGAAATAATGGTTATGAGATGTGAAGATTTGCGCGCGAAGCTAGGAGAGTTGAATTTAGTCACAACCGGTAGAAAGCGCGATTTACAGGATAGGCTTCTTGCTCACTTTAATATTCGTGATGAGGATGAAAACAGCGATTCAGAAGTCGAATCTGTAGCTACCGCACTCGATCGTACAATGCCGGAAATGCCCACAAGCCGTTCTATGTTCACTCTTAAAGATGTAGAAGGCAGTGTAACAACTTTTGCAGGAACAGGTAGCCCAGACGTAGACCATTGGATTCAAGAGTTAGAAGAATGTGCTTTGACCGTTGAGTGGAATCAGCTTCAACTATTCATTTACTCTAAACAGTTGCTCAGTGGAGCTGCTAAATCGTTCATTCGCAGTCAGGTTAATATTCGCAATTGGGATTCTCTCAAGGCAGCATTGCGCAGGGAATTTGCGGTTAAAATATCGTCGGCTGAGGTGCATCGCAAGCTAGGTCAGCGGGTGCAAGCAAAAAGGAGAAACTCTTCAGGAATATTTGTATGCGTTGATGGAAATTGCTAAGCCAGTCAATTTAGACGAAGAGAGTTTAATCGAATACTTCGTGAAGGGAGTGCCAGATGCCAAGGCGAACAAGATCATGTTATACCAGGCCAAAACTATAAGGGATCTGAAGGAGCAGATTGAAGTCTACAAGAAAGTTCGTGGCACTTTTAAGGGATCATTCAAGAATGAGCAGCGTACATCTGAGACGGAAGGATCAAAAGGTTTTGTCTCGAAACCTGAATTTGTGCGAAAATGCTTTAAGTGCGGAGATCCGTCCCACTTAAAAAAGGATTGCAAGAAGAAGGACAATTTCAATTGCTATCGTTGCGGACAGCCAGGTCATCGTGCTGCACAGTGCAAGGCCGAACTCGAGGTAAAGCAAGAGAGTAACACTAATGCTATTCACTTGGAGAGCGCAACCACGAAGCCAAAAAGCGAGTTTACAGCTTCCGGGCTTGAACTAAAAGTTGTAAAGCATCCCGTCGTTCAATTTAAAGGACTCGTCGACACAGGTGCAGATCTATGCTTGATGCGCAGAAACATTTTCCTCAAGATAGGCCGCAAACTTCTCACTGGAAGAGAGAAATGCTTGACTGGAATAGGCGAGAGTCAGGTATTGACGTTTGGAAGTATAATTCTACCAGTTGAAATAGACAACATCGAAATGGAAGTAGAGTTTCACGTAGTTCCGGAAGAAGACATGGGTTTTGACGCTATTTTAGGCAGAACCATTCTTGACGTTGTGGACATGAAAGTTACTAAGGAAGGCACCGAGTTTTTGCGTCGAAACGCATCCAGAAGTATCGATGAAGAGCAGAGCAACATAGATACCGAGTTTCTACAAGAGTTTAGGAGCATGTGTGCAGAACAGGTGGCAGTTGCAGGTCAGGTTGATTTGTCGCATTTAGATCAATCTCAGGTTGTCGAGGTCAAGAATCTGATTGAAGAGTACGTAGCCGAACGCAATGTAGACGCACCTGTACAAATGAAAATCATTCTGAAGGACGAAATACCTGTTTATCAGCATCCACAGCGCTTACCTGTCTGTGACCAGAAAACAGTGGACGATCAAATTAAGGAGTGGCTTGCAGAGAAGATTATCCAACCGAGTACCTCGGAATATGCGTCGCCAGTAGTTTTGGTATCCAAGAAAAACGGAAAGAAGCGTCTATGTTGTGACTATCGGAAGCTAAACGAGAAGATTATACGAGACAATTTCCCTATGGCTCATATGGAGACAGTTCTGGACAAGCTGCAAGGATCCAAAATATTCACCACTTTGGATCTAACCAACGGTTTCTTCCACGTTCCCATTGAACCAGGTTCTCGAAAGTACACATCGTTTGTAACTCAGTCAGGACAGTTCGAATTCCTTTATGTTCCGTTTGGCATATCGAATTCGCCTGCGGTTTTCACCAGATTTATCATGGCAGTTCTAAGAGAACTCATTGCTACCAATGTTGTCGTTGTTTACATGGACGACGTAATTATTCCCAGCCAGGATATTAAAGAAGGACTTGCTAAGTTAAAAGATGTGTTAGAGGTCGCTTCTAGAAACGGTTTGCGTATCAACTGGAGTAAATGTCAAATACTGAGCAATAGAGTACAGTTTTTAGGCTACATCATTCAGAGTGGAACTATCACTCCAGGTCCTGAGAAAATACAAGCCGTAAAAGAATTTCCCGAACCGCGAGACAAGAAAGGTATTCAGAGATTCCTAGGTCTAACGTCCTATTTTCGAAAATTCATTAACGAATATGCTTCCATTGCCAGGCCTTTGTCGGATTTGCTGAGAGGTGATTTTAAGTATGAATTCGGGGAAAAGCAACGATTGGCGTTTGAAAAACTGAAGACTGCTCTCATCAGTGAACCAGTCCTGAAGCTGTATAATCCAAATTTACAAACTGAAATTCACACAGATGCTTCTAAGCACGGTTTCGGCGCTGTTTTATTGCAGAAAGATTCAGAAGACAGTTCCTTTCACCCAGTTCAATACATGAGCCGCAAAACTTCACCATTTGAGGAAAAATATGATTCGTACGAGCTAGAGGTGTTGGCTATTATTGGAGCTCTAGTCAAGTGGCGTGTTTATGTTTTGGGCATAAAGTTCACAATCGTTACGGACTGTAACGCATTCAAGATGACAATGAACAAGAAGGAAGTTCCTCTTCGCGTCGCACGGTGGGCGTTGTATTTGCAGGACTTCAACTACAAGATTGAGCATCGTTCAGGGACGCAAATGAAACATGCTGATGCACTGAGCAGAGCCTCATGTTATTTCTTATCGGACTCTGCAACACATCGTTTAAAGGAAGCTCAAGTTAAGGATGAGTGGACTCAAGCAGTTAGGAGCCTTGTGGAAAAGGATGCTTATCAGGATTTCTACATCCAAAACGACGTTCTTTTCAAAGACCCAAATCGTGAACTACTTGTTGTACCTTCGCTTATGGAAAAAGAAATAATCCAAAACGCGCATAATCAAGGACATTTCTCAACCAAAAAGACACAGGATCTCATCGAAAAGTCCTACTTCATTCCCAAGTTGAAAGAGAAGACAGAGCGAATAGTCGAGAGTTGCATCAGATGCATAATCGTAAATGCCAAAGCAGGAAAAAGGGAAGGGTTTTTAACTCCTATTGACAAAGGTGAGCTACCATTCGTCACATACCACATCGATCACGTCGGGCCAATGGAGATGACGACCAAACGCTACAATCATATCCTTGTCGTAGTTGATGGATTTTCAAAGTATGTGTGGCTCTACCCAACTCGTAGCACTGGTGTCGAAGAAGTCTTAGCTTGCCTGGAAAAGCAAGCTGCCCATATTGGTAATCCGTTTCGCATAGTAAGCGACAGAGGCACAGCTTTTACCTCTCTAGCGTTCAAGGAGTATTGCGAGTCGAACAACATTCAGCATCTGCTGATAGCAACAGGCGTACCGCGAGGAAATGGCCAAGTCGAAAGGATTCACATGATTGTTGTACCAATGCTGGCAAAGCTGAGTTATGAAAGTCCGTTTGCATGGTATAAATACGTCGGAAGAGTTCAGCAGATTATCAATAGCACTGAGCCGAGAAGCACGAAGATCACGCCGTTCAAGCTTTTAACAGGAGTAGAGATGCGGCTGACCGATTTCAATGAACTGAGAGATTTGATGCAGGAGCTTGTAGTGAAAGAGCTGGATGAAGAAAGGGAGAAATATCGTCAAACAGCCAGAGACAACATAAAAGCGGTACAGGACGAAAATAAGAAAGCGTTTGATTCAAAAAGAAAGCAAAAACGAGTTTACAAAATCAATGACCTAGTGGCGATAAAGAGAACCCAGTACGGAGTCGGATTGAAGCTTAAGGGAAAGTTCTTAGGGCCATACAAGATAGTTGCTGTAAAAGAGCATGGAAGATATGAGGTAGAACGCATTGGAGATACAGAGGGTCCGTTTAAAACATCAACAGTTTCTGAATTTATGAAGCCATGGTCAGGTCCATTCGAGGCGAATGAACAGTCAGGAGGGCCGAATGTAGGATTTGAAACAGGCGGGTTTCCTTCGCGGCACACTCGAAACGGTTTAAGTTATCTGGCAACACAAGATCAGGACGATACTGAAATACTATTCGATAGTTAGAATAAGCAGAATTAGGAAAAGCGAAGATGCCATGTTTTGTCATCACTAGATCGTCGAGAGAGAAAAGAAGAAGTCGTGAAATAAGAGCTCGTAATAAGTAAAAGAAAGAACATTGTAAAACTATCCTAAGCACTTATGTTTAAACCAAATCCCACAAATAAATCATTGTATTGAATATTAAATTCCTACATGTATGCAACCTTGAATTGTCAAATATTAGTAAGTGGGCAAACATGAATGGACTCTCCCTTAATCCGTCAAAATATAAATGTTTAATTGTTAGTAAAAGATCGTCAAATATTCCAAATCTTCCTAGTCTTCGTATTAATAATGGCTGTATTGAGTATGTTGAGCAAGTTGTTAATCTAGGTATTACCATGACTAATAACCTTTCATGGAGTGCACATGTCATAAGGGTATCCGGGAAAATATACGGCCTACTTAGGCAACTCTACATGACACAAAAGTACCTATCGGCTGATATGCGGCTTATGATTGCAAAGGCGTATCTCATACCTTCCCTAAGTTATGGGATAGAAATTTTCGGGAACTGTGATGCTGCCTCCCAACACAAATTAAACGTTGCATTTAACATTGCAAGATTATTATCAATATTAAACGAGGTGATCCCATTACGGCAATGGCCAATAGCATATACGGATTTAACTTTAAAATTTGGAGCAATACCAGAAATCTAATTCTTTTGCATAAGGTAATAAATACCAGAGAGCCCAGTTATCTATTTGAAAAACTAAAATTTGGAACATCAGCAAGAACCAATAATCTCATTAATTTTCGTCATAATCTTTCGACTTCTGAACGCCACTTTTTTATTCACACTATTTGCTTGTGGAATGAACTTCCTCAAAATTTAAAATCAATAAAAAGCACACCGCAATTTAAGAATAATTTAATAAAGGTTTATAGAAATGAAAACATAAACTAGACATAATAAAATAAATCTTCATTATAACATAAGGACATTCAAATTGTTAGAATAAGATTTACATGTATTTCAATCTTGTGTAGTTTTAAGACAGATATGAAAATTTTATAATTGACCCGTTGTGACTATCGCACTAATTTATAAGTTTTTAACTTGTAGCGGTAGGAATTTATTTACCAATAAATTAAATTTATTTAAGACAGGGTGCTGCAGATAGACTCGGACAGCGGTACTCAAGCGGTCGAGCTGTCGTGCGGGGTTCCACAAGGGTCCGTGCTTGCGCCACTTTTGTGGAATGCAATGTACGACGGCGTCCTCCGGCTTCCACTACCAGGGAGAACGGAGACTGTGGGCTTCGCAGACGACATAGCGGTGGTCACCGTCGCAAAGGAGATCGCAGGAGCAGAGGAGACCAGCAGCCGGAGCATAGCCATAATCAACGATTGGCTGTCGAACGCCGGACTGCAGCTAGCGCCGCAGAAAACCGAAGCCGTCCTGGTGAGCAGCAGGAAGAAGGTGGAGGTGGCAAGTGTGCGGGTCTGCGATGCATCGGTCAGATCTTCTAGAGCTATTAAATACCTAGGAGTGATGATCGACACCAGACTCTCCTTCAGGGAGCACCTGACTTACGCAAGCTCCAAGGCTGCCACGACAGTGAGAGCACTTTCAAGGATCATGCTGAACCATCACGGCCCAAGACAAGCGAGCAAGCTCCTCTTAGCGAGCGCAGCTAGAGCAACTATGCTATATGCAGCCCCCGTATGGAGCCACGCCATGGCGACGCCTTCTTACGGCCGCGGGCTGATGGCCGCACACCGTCTGGCCGCTCTTCGCATTTGCAGTGCGTTTCGGACGGTCTCTGATCAGGCGGCGCTAGTCATAGCTGGCACCCCGCCGATAGATCTGCTGGCCAAGGAGCAGGCTGATGTCTTCAAGAAGGTCCACGGCCAAGCCCTGTCGCCCCGTGAGAAGAAGGAGGCAAAAGCAGAGGCGAGAATGGCAACGCTACAAAAGGCCGGTGGACGCACCGTCTAATTCCGTGCCTGGAGACGTGGACCAAGAGAAAACACGGACAGGTTAATTTCTTCCTGACTCAGGTACTTAGTGGCCACGGGTGCTTTAAGGGCTACCTACATAGGTTCGGCCACGAGGAGAGTGGAGGCTGCAGTCGATGCGGCCAGGAGGTTGAGGAGACAGCTGAGCACGCGCTGTTCTTGTGTGTTAAATTCGAGAGCGAGCGGCGCGCGGTGGAGTCCCTTCTACATACCAGCATTAGCGTGGAAAACCTCGTTGCAGTGATGTTGAGGAGCGAGGATAACTGGCAAGGAGTCTCCAGCTTCGCCGCAGCGATCATCTAATGTTAACCCCCACCCTTCCCTTATGTACAGGCCCTCCCCCCCCCTAATGCTAAATAAACGAATTTAAAAAAAAAAAAAAAACATCACCCGGCATGAAGCCAACGGCATGAAGCCAAATAAACCCCGCGAAGGGAAGTTCAAAACAAGCACTAAGCTTTGAAGTTATGCGCGCAAGTGGCAACGCTGTCAGCGATAGTATCAGCATCTGGCAACGCCAAGATCGATCGCGGCAGCGCTGCCGGCAGGAACTAGGTCACGGCCACACTGCAGAAATTAGGTCAATTTAATCCTCGGAAAATTCTTAATCGCGCAAGTCGTGTCGCTCCGCAAGTGAAAAGTCTAAGTGCCAAAACTGCGTGTCCGCGTCGGGACCCAATTATCCTGCAGGACCTCTAAGGACATCCAGCCAGGGTGAGCATGGCCGCCGGCCATTAAAGATATTGGGTATTTATCCCACACCCGCCGCCAGAAGTTATTTTATCAATAAAATTACCTAATTAGAAAACATGTGCCTAAATCAAATTGCGCGTTTTCCCTGTCTTCGTTCGCGGGCCGGCGCCCCTCGCCGGCAGTGACCAATTCCCCTCCTGCTTTCCCCGTAGCACCGGAGTAATTCCGGGTGCGGGCGAAAGCCGGACGGGAACAGGAGCCCGTAGCTGCTGGATTTTTCCGAGCCCGGACTTGCAGCGAGGCCGCCGGTCCCCCTTCCCCCTTGCCCATCAGAGAGCCATCCCGCTGCTGGATTTTTCCGGGCGAGGATCTGGGGTTGGTCGCTGGATTTTTTTTCCGAACCAACTGTCCCGCTGCTGGATTCTTCCGAGCGTGGACGCAGGCATCGGCTACTGGATTATTCCGAGCCCTCTGAGCAATCCTGCCGCTGGATTCTTCCGGGCGAGGATTTGGAGCTGGCTGCTGGATTTTCTCCGAGCCAGTGGTCCCGCTGCTGGATTCTTCCGAGCGTGGACACAGGCCTTGGCTGCTGGATTCCTCCGAGCCTTTGTCCTGCCCCGAAGGCGCCCCGCTGCTGGATCACTTCAAGCGTGGGCGTGGCCGCTGGATAATTCCGGGCCGCTCGTCCCGCCGCTGGATAATTCCGGGCGCGGACGCGGGCTTGACAGCTGGATTATTCCGGGTCGCCCAGTTTCCTGGCCAATAATCACGTGCGAATATTTTCTAACCCATTTCCCCCGCTAGCTGGCCAGAAAATTATCGGCGCTTTTCCGTTCTGGGTGTCTCACAAATTATACATTTTGTGAGGGGACTCTGGGCCGCTGAGGATCACCCCGGCCGCCCAGACGCTTCCTTACAGTACCAACAAGCCGACTCCAGCCAGTCGCATCACCCGAATAGGGTATTCTCAAGCCGACTCTCCGTATATTCGTAGCGGAGTCGCATCACTCAGACAGAGTGCAGTTAAGCCGATCACCGACAGTCGCATCACCCGAAGAGGGTATTCTCAAGCCGACTAACCGCACACTCGTAGCGGAGTCGCATCACTCGGACAGAGTGCAGTCAAGCCGATCACCGACGGTCGCATCACCCGAATAGGGTATTCTCAAGCCGACTCACCGCACACTCGTCGCAACACTCAACCAGAGCATCGTTAAGCCGACTATCGACAGTCGCATGGCCCTAACAGGGTATCATCAGAGCATCGTCAAGCCGACTACAGACAGTCGCATCACGCACCCAGAGTGCCATCAAGTCGACCAAAACGCGCACATACCGCGCTATCCGATCGCTCACGAGGGGATTGGACATTACAAAAATTTCTGTACGAACCCCGACCCCGGCGAGCTAGACCGTGCACCCCAAAAGAGGGTCGTTACAACCCTGTTTTTAGATTCTGAGCACAAGCTGACGGAATTTTGTCTCCCACCAAGGAGTACATTTTTCAGTAAATTATCCTTATAATATAATAATATACTTACAATTTTCTGAAACTGATTGGACTTGGACTCACTTTAAGTGTCAAAAATAGAAAAATGAATTAGCGACATCATGAAAAAGATCCACTAATCGCGGCAGAGGGTCACATTGGAACGAACGGAGGCTGGCCACACTATGACAGGCAAATCCAGGATAGACGAAAGGTGACACTGGACCACGCCAGGGCCTATATAAAGCAGGCCGCAGCCCTAAATAAATCATTCAGCAGCCGACTGCGATTGGCTCGAGATAAGCTCCCCAGTAGTTAGCCCAGAAAATCAGAACAAGGTAACACAGGTTCCTCTAAATATATTGTAGTTAGAATCTCTTTCTGCTGACTTCCGAGTCCAACAACAACTGCTCTCTGCCGACTTTCGAGTCCAACAACATTCTTTCTGTGCTGACTTTTGATTTCAACAACAGCGACTCTCTGCTGACTTGCGAGTCCAAAAGCAATTCTATGTGTTGTCTTACGAGTCCAAAAACAACGGGACTGTTAACTTTCGTGTCCGGACACATCCCCTCGTGGAAGACTTTCGAGTCCGAACGCATTTGCTCGTTCAAGACTTTCGAGTCAGACTGACCTATCTTTTGGCGGAACTATCGGTATCTTCCCTACCGGACAGCCGCAAATCAGGACGAGGATGACGAATCGGAACCGCTGCGTTCCCCAGAAGCGAGACCCGTCATGAAATTATGGAGAATTGTACATTTTATGTCAATAAAAAATCAAGATACATTTTAAGGCATAATCCTGGGACCGGGTTAATATTTGAACAAAATTAATTGCTGAACGGCAGACCGACACAGGTGGCGCCCGAGCAGGTAGAAGTGGTTTCAAGAGAAAGAACGACAGTAGTATGTTTACCTATTAGCTAGGCCAGTTTTATTGTTTATTAGGGTCATTAATTATATAAATTAGGGTGATCTGACCCCTGTCACCTTAAAAGGGTAGGGTAATAAAAATTTATTAGGGTATGATTGAATTGGTTGGTTTGAGGACACGGTACCGCCCCAAAGACGCACTCGATACGGCATGCGCAGGCGGCAGGCGCGTTATCGTTCGATCCGCGTGCGATCATTTTCCCACAATCAAATCTCCCACCAAAAGGGGATGGAGGGTGAAAAGGGTGCGAACACACACAACGCATTGAAGAGGGAGGGATGAAAAGGGCACCATTGTCCGAGATTTTCGATAAAAAAGGATCACTTTCCCTTTCAACAAAGGTCACTTGCCAACGAATGCTTACTAAAAAGGAATTAAGGGATCCTCTCCCAAAAAAGGTAAGCAGTCTCACACATTTACCGCAAGGTAAGCGGTCTCACACATCACTCTTGCACCTATATTTTTTTTATGAAAAGAGGTATTCACACACTCAAATGTGGTCCCTTCTTTTTCTCAAATGAACAACAAAAACAAATATTGAAAGATCATGGGTAAATTTAGTCTTCCTCACAAAAGATTGCTTATGATGACTAATTGGTGACTTCTCAAGAAGGTTTTTAGCTCATATATCAATGGGTGGGTGAGTGGGGTGAAAAAAGGGAACGTGCATTTCAAAAACAAAGAAATGAAAAGTCAACAAAGGTTGGCGCCGACCACCTTAGAGTCAATCTCAAATAAACAAAGGACCTTGGGTTCGCATACCACCAGTTCTCAAAAGACATTTCAAAATTAAGAAAAGTCACCGAGACAAACATATTCCCTTAAGGGGGGGGTAAGGTTAATTCGGTGCAAAAATGGCCACTATTCAAAAAATTATTGTGGCGGAACGGCTAAAGTTAGCTTAATAAATTAAACACCATATAATAACACAACATTTGAATAATTTTTGATACATTTTGTATTGATCCTAACAGTCCACAGGATCATCCGATCTAAAACAATTATACCTCATTCGTTAAAGGATAAGTGTCCCGAGGTATTCAGGAAGCGTTTTTTTTTTTAGTTTTTTTGTGATTTTCAAGGAAATTTGAAAGTCAAAAACCCGATTTTTGAAAAAAAAAAAAAAAAAAACGTTATTTCTTAATTTAAAAATATATAAAAATTAAAAGTTAAAAAAAGGCCGACGTGAATACCTGAGGAATTAGTTAAAGAATGTGTGTGCCAAATTTCAAATCGATCGGTCCAGTAGTTTTTCTGTAACCGATTTGAAAAATGGAATTTTTCAGGAGAGCGCTTTAAACTTTGTGATTCTCATGCATTGAACACGAACCGACCTTCGTTCAACTCCGCATAACTTCGTCAATTTTCCTATGATCGATGTAAAACTTGGACACAATATTCTTAAGATGCTGAACTTTCAAAATAAAAAATTACGATAAAAAAAATTAAATACCTTGCTTGTAAAGGTGCATATAACTCAAGGGGAGATAAAGTCAATCCAAAGTAAAATGGCATTGGTTTCATCAGCCTCCAATTTGATAATGCTATTTAATTTTCATAAAGAGGAAATTGAATCAAAAATGAGTGAGTTCCAGGAAAGGGACAGCGGATGGACTCTAACCCGCATAATTAGAGTCAAGTTAAATATGTTAAAATGCGACCCATTAAAAGGAAGCGGACCCTTTCAACTCCCAAAAAACTACAAAGCAAAAAGGCTGTGATTAACGAATATTGCTTTAAGTGGGCAATATTATTCAGCTTTTCGAATAGCAAAAAGTCACAAAGATGTTCAACATATAAAGTGAACATTTCATCAAGCGTCATTTACGTTGGACCATCCACGAAATTAGATTTCACTGGTTTCAATTTCCCAATGGAAATACGTGAAGTTTGCAAGTTCACTGCTCTAAATCCACACATTAGCATAAATGTGTTTGGGTATGATGAAGAACGGGCTAAAGTGTTTGGACCAATTCGTTCGGATGCTGTGGAAAAGGAATTCCACATCAATTTATTATTTGTGGATGGACCAACTGCCAACATTCCAGGACATTACGTCTGTATAAAAATATGTCAAAGTAAGTAAAATAAAAAAAAAATAAATAAATAAAATACATATGCATTCTAATTTGTATACTAATTAAATTTGTATTTTTATTTATAGACTACTTACATCACAAATTGGGAATCAAAGAGTTGAACGTTTGTTCTGTAACAGATGTTTAAGCTACTCAACAAACGATGAGAGGTTTGAGAAGCATAAGGAAGTCTGTAGCAAAGTGGTCACCGAAGGACCTCATGTGAAAGCCACAAGGCTACAGTTTACAAATTATCATCGTCAACTGGAGGCCCCTTTTACAGTTTACGCTGACATTGAGTGTATCCTGGAGCCTGTCTCAAAAGCAATAAGTGAGAAATCTCAAATTGTAAATAAGCATATTCTTATATCATTTGCATACGATATAAAGTATGCATTTGATTTTAAGGACAGGTGGGAATGTGAGTCGCACTTTCCTTGAATCCTTAAGGAGGTCTTCTCATTCAAAACCCGTTTTTTCGGAAATGTCTCCTTCACTGCGTTGCAAACTTCTGACTGAAATTATAATACCCTGCAAGGGTATAATGAAAATGTTTGCTTTATTATTATTTAAGCATATTTATACCCTAGCAGGGTATTATAATTTCAGTCAGAAGTTTGCAACGCAGTGAAGGAGACGTTTCCGACCCTATAAAGTATATATATTCTTGATCAGCATCAACAGCCGAGCCGTCTGTCCGTCCGTCCGTCCGTCTGTCTGTTTCTACGCAAACTAGTCCCTCAGTTTTAAAGCTATCTGAATGAAACTTTACATATAGTCTTCTATATACTCTCACTGCTATATATGTCGGAACGGGCCGGATCGGACGTCTATATCATATAGCTGCCATACAAATGTTCGATAAATTTTTAGAAAAAAAATTATAACTTGGCTGTTTTTCAAAATTTTTTGGGATATGGTCATTTTATAATATTCCAGAATTTTGGTAAAAATTTTATGAAAATCGGACGACTATATCTTATAGCTGCCATAGGAACAATCGAAAAATTAATAGGAAAAAAATTATAGCTTCTTTTATTATTTCAGAATTTAGGTAAAAATTTTATGAAAATCGGACAACTATATCATACAGCTGCTATATAAACGATCGGTAAATGTAGAGAAAATGTAAAGCTGGGAATGTAAAACTGTAACTGTCAAACGTAAACATAATAAGTATAGGTAAAATGTAATGAACCTCTGTTTTGTGAGTGTTTTCAGTATTATAATCTATAATATAAACATCAAAAACAATCTGCAAGGGTATACAAACTTCGGCGTGCCGAAGTTAGCTTCCATTCTTGTTTTGTTACCTTTTATATAAGATACATTTTTGTTCTGATTTGATTTTAATATAAATAAACACATTCATTTATTAAAATTTAATTTAAGATCGTATGTGGGTTAATGTTTAATGGTTATTGCTTATGCAGCTTGAAATTAAAAAAAATATATAATAAAACAAAAATATCAAAAATATTTGATATATCGATATTTTTTTCTGATATATCAAATATAATTTTGATATTTTGTTTCAATAAAAACTATCATCGTTACGATATTTTTAAATATTTCGACAACCCTAGTGTCGTCCTTCTTGGTGTCGTCTTTCTTGGTGTCGTCCTTCTTGGTTTCTTTAATGTGGGTAGCGATGGATTGCCCTCGCATATTTATTTGATCGATTATTAATTAGCGGATTGTTGTAAGTAATGAGGGATTATTTCTTTAAACTGATTAAAATAGAATTTCCAATGTGAACTTTTTCGTCGGTTGATAGGGGGATTTTTTTATCACTTAAGTGAATTTTTACTTTAAAACCGTTAGTTATTTATTTCCAAGCTTTTATTTAAAACGAATTTTGCCCAACTTCACGTTGGGCGTCAATTAAATAAATCGATTGTGAATTAATTAGGTTAGGTTACTTATACTTTACTGTTCCAAATTTTTCCGGTATTACGACCGATCCAGTTTGATTCCCGAAACGGTCGGCTGGCCAAGGGCCGATTATCTGATAAACAAACCTCGGTTTAAGAGAATCAGGAATCTCCTGAAGCGTTGGACTTAAGAGTGTCTGAAAATTGGATGATGAACTTGGGTTACTTGTATATGTATAGAGAGAGATAAAGATATTTCTAAACTTCTCAATGTTCATATTGCTCAGACCTACATACCAATTCTAGGTGTACCGCATGGCTATCCTAGCACTATGTCGAGGAATTAAAGCTGATACTTGTTTACAGACTCCTACACAATTATTGAACTGGTGCAATATTTAGTTACCTGACACTGGTACATCTGCTCGCCGTTTAAGTTGGTGTCAGGGGGCATAACTTCTTAGATATGAGTCCCGCCGGTCTTTTCAGAACCCCTTACCCATATATTCAAGCCATATGTCAAAGGCTGCTGTCTCGGGCCTCTGAGTGCGGTCTTTGTTAAGTAATCCCACCACTTTTTAACAAGTTGGAGAGAGTTTGCTGATCGCCGTCTAAGCCCTTTGGCCAAAACCAACATATCTTTTGCACAGCGAACTGATACTTTAAACTTTACTAGCTCTACAATATTGCCTTTTATTTTATTAGGTGATTAGCTATTAGCAAATTCGGTCTTAGCTGAAAGATTTGACATAGCGGTGATATCGGGAGATCTTCTTGTGTTCTGTCATTCCTCCAGTTACAACATGTGCATTAGCCAGGGCGGTTATAAAAGTTTGCTATACTAATTGTGCCTAACAATTAACGCTATCTAAATTTTAATTTTTCCGAAAAGTTTAATACTTCAATACCTAAAACTTCAAAATTAATTTTATATAATTGAAATCTGACCTAACCAGCGAACGTTTGACTGCTTTAAAATGGAATTTTGGTGTGACGAAAAGCAACCAAAACGCCACTGCTCTGCAAAAATGAACAAGTGCTCTCGCTTTGCAGTCTATTTTTAAAATGTTCTGTTTCCAGACAAAACCGGTTTGCCATAAATAAATTGGGACATTTTAGAAAAAATTTGGTTAGTTTGAGATTTTTATTTTTCATAGTTTTTAGTTAATGGCTAAATTATACCCCCAACTAAAGAAATATTGGAAATGCAATTAGCACAGTATTGACCTGCATTCGTGTATCGTATACCGAACTATCGAGAGTCATCGTATAATGTAACTTCTTTAACGATTGTTTTCTTTCTTATTCTGGCCAACACTATCGTCAGCGAATGTGTAAAACTTAATCTTTGTATTAATTATTCTAAATAATAAAAATCAAAGGCGCGATTGTAGCTAAAAACAACAAAAAGAACTTGTCAATAGACAAGTAGCAGCTTTGGTTACGATCGTTTCGTTCGAGCTACCCAACTCATCAGACCACTGCGAATCTTCAAACTATGTAAGGAAGAAGCTGCATAGCCCTTATCAGTCTACGGGGCCAGCCCGTAAAACCGCACTGTTAAAATCCCTGATCCTACCTTAAAATGTATACAGGCGGAGACATGAGAAGCCACATTGATATGTTTTCCAATTTAGTAGACAAAATAAACGAAGTTGATCTCAGGAATATTGACGATCTGTTAACCATTTTGCTACTGTAAAGTATTCCTGAGGAATATGAAAGATTTCGAACCGCGATTGAAACGCAGGAAAACTTAATCCCAACGGAGGCACTTAAAATAAAGTTATTAGACGAATACAAGGCGAGAAACAGAAATCAATGCGAGTCGACGCCCGGAGCATTATTGGTACTGATGAGACTACAGACATAAAAGAATATGGATCCGTACAGTTCTCGCCAAACCACAAGATCACCGCCAGCCTGAAGAACACGCTGTATGTGCCGGATTTAATGACCAATCTCTTACCGATCTCAAAAATATGTGATCACGGCTTTAATGTTGTTTTCAAGAAGGAGAAAGCTGAAATAATTATAGCTACAGGAGGAGAAATAGTGATCACCGCTCCTCGCAAATTAGACTTATACCAGATAGAAGAAAAACACGAATGCAGCTAAAGCGCTGCAAAACAGCATGAATGAATGGCATAAACGTTGAACGGCGAACTGAAAAGAAGATAAAAACAATCAGGACAGATAACGGTACAGAATACACTAATAATGAGATCAAAAGTTATTTTGCAGCCCAGGGAATAAAGCACGAGTATTTCGTAGAATATACTTCTCAACAAAATGGTACAGCCGAACGTAAGAACCCTTGTTAAAATGACTCGCTGCCTGATGTTGCAGGCCGCACTTCCTGCGAGCTATTGGGCTGAAACAGTAAACACAGGAAACTACATAAGAAACAGATGTCCTTCAAGGAGCCTATGTGGAGTAATCGTATCCGAAATGTAAGGCATATCCTAAAATTTGATCAAATGGCATATTCACTGGACAAACGATCAAAGGGTAAGTTCAGCCCAAAATCTAAAAAAATTGGTATATGTTGGATACTGCACTGATGCCAAAGCTTATAGGTTTTACGATGTGAAAAACCAAACGTTAATTTAAAGCCAAGACGTCGCTTTTACAAATTTATTTGGGCACTAGTATAAGAAGAGTTCATTGAACCTTAGATCGATGTCAAATTGAACCGGTAGCAGACAATCAACCAGAAAATGACCAAGATGACAACGAAAGCATCCAACCAGAAGATCCTGAGTCAAGGACAATGAGCCAGACGAAAGACAGCCAGTTAAACGTGGTCGTGGAAGGACAAGGAAGTTGTTAACAGATCAACCAGGAAGACCCTAATTCATTTACAATCAAATACTTGCAAACCAGATCGACACACCGACTCACAAGATGTGTTCTAAGACGCCACTTCACTCGCAACGAACCCAAAGGAACTAATGCTATCGAATGGAATGAGGCGTTAATGAACGAGTACAGATCATTGAAAATAAACAATACCTGGGATGTTGTTAATCGGCATAAAAACCATGGGGTTATCGATTCGAAATGGGTACTTCGATCAAAAAAAACTTACCCGATGGAAGGGTGAATTGCCGTAAAGCTCGCCTGGTTGCTAAAGGATTAATTGACTAAAGAAGGCATTGACTATGATGAGACCTCCACAGCAGCAGAACTCGAACTGGATCTTCATCAATTCGACTTCAACAGCGCCTATTTGAATGAAGATATTAAGGAAGAACTTTACATCAGCGACCCAACTGAATTCCAAGAAATCTTGACAGCTAAAGAGAAAAAGATGTATTGACCTGAAAATGTGTGTAAGCTAAAAAATGCTCTATATGGCCTAAAGCAGAGTGGACGCCAGTGGTAAAAAGCTAAATACTTAACTTAAAGAACTGAACCTTAAGCGACTCGCCGCCGACCTATACGTGTACCTGAAAAATGAACAAAACGGAATCCTGATCGTATCGCTCTATGCGACCAATAACACCCAAATGCTTTTACAACAACAAGTTCCAGATGAAAGATTTGGGTAAGCTATCGTATTGCTTGGGCACCGAGTTCAAACAAAACAGAGGCAAAACAGAGTTTACCATGGGTCAGCCAAAATATATCGCAGATATTCTCAAACGGTTCAATATAGAGAATTGTAGGCCCGAAAATACACCAATCGACTCGAATGAGAAATTGTCAACTGAAATGTGTCCAAAAATTGAAGACGAGAAGGAAGATGTTTCCAATGTGCCGTATCAGAGTTTAGTAAGAGCCCTAATGTGGTTGGCAGTATCAACGCGCCCTGATATTGTATTTGCAGTGAGTGCACTGAGTCAATGTTATACTAACTTTGGAAAGCAACATTGGATTGCTGCGAAAAGGGTATTACGTTACCTAAAAGGCACTCAGAACTATTGCCTGGTTTACAAACGAAGTGGCAAAGACCTTGTGGGCTACGCCGATGCTGACTGGGCCGCCAACATTGATGATCGCATTTCTTTTTCAGTTTTTGCTTTTAATGTCGCAGGTGCAGCAATATCGGACGGTTGCACTGTCAAGCACAGAAGCAGAGTACATGGCTCTGTCTGACTCCTCAAAGGAACCTGTTCATCTTGGAAGCTTTCCACAAGAAGTTTTGGTCAACTGAAGACGACCATCATCTACAATGACAATTAAGGAGCTGACCAACTTACACGCCACCCCGTGAACACCATTTCATCCGAGAGCTGGTTGAAGAAGAAACTATTTCTGTAAACAACATTCCAACGGCCGAGATGTCAGCAGACATATTGACAAAGAGACTCGGTGCTTTAAAACACAATACCTGCAAGGCAGCCTTGGGTATACGTCCAGTCAATCAACACATTACCAATTAAGGAGAAGTATTGGAAATGCATTAAGCACCATTGTTCACGCCAGAAAGGCGTTTAATTTCGGGAGGCAGACTTCCAGTCCCTAGAGCTTCTAATCCGCTCTCCCTAGCTTTAGTTTCTGCTGTGTATTTAGTACCAATCACTCCTTCTATAAATAAAGACATCCAACGCACGTCGCGCAACAACCCGAAAGTCTACGTGTTCTTATTTCGAGTGCATTTCAGGTTAAAGCCGCCCCCTTCCATCATTTGGTCCATCAGAGCCGGATCTCATCCACCAGCAGCTCCGGTGGCTTTAACACCGCACCAGATAAGTTCATTACATAATTGCTGCCGGTCATACAGTTAGGTTTTGCGAAACTCAATTCGTCTTAACTTCTCTGTATGATTATTGTCTAAATCCAAGTCCGATTAATCCGACATTGCGGCAGCATAATAACTTCCAAAAATCCAAAATAATTCGGTTTCCACATTTTCTACATTTGTTTCAAATTTCTGTGCCGAAATCCAAATTGTGTGTTTAAATAAATGCAATAGCCACAGTGAGAATTTAATTCCAATAGTTCTCAATTCCTCTTCGTTAACTGTGTTCCCACTAGCATTTATTTACGTTTGCATACATATTCATTACAGTCCACTCCATAAGACTACAATCGCTGTCCGAGAAGTTATATCCAAATAATTTTTATACAAGATCTGCGGGTTCCCAAATTCCGAAAGTGTTTGTTTATATAAATGCCTAAGCCACAGTGAAACTTTCAGTTCCGAATTGTTGTAAATTCCCTTACGTTCGCTGTGTTCCGCTTGCATTTATTTACATTTACTGATACTTTTACTACTGATCTTCTACTACTTCCGAGTATATATTGTTGGGGGTTATGTTCGTGGATAAATATAAGGGCCTAATACTTGAGTAAAACCGTACGCGACACACGCGTTAGAAAAGGAGAACACCAGACTTGAACTTAAGCGTGTGACGCTGCGCGCACAAAGTAAGGAATAGTAGTATAAATAATAATAGAATATAAGCAAAACTGAAAAGAAAACAAAAGAAAATGAAGTAGCATAACCAAAAAGAAACCAAAAGAAACATGAAGTAATAATAGTCAATAAGAACACAAATGTAAACGAAAGTGAAAAGAAAACAAAAAGAAATGAAGTAGCTGCAATAAACACAAAAAGCACGGGAACATGAAGTGTTTCAATCGAGCAAACTCGAAGAAAGAGGAAAATGGAAGACACACGCGAATTTAAATCAAAAGCGCGCACGCGCGCACGGTTAACGAACGGCCACACCGGCTATACGACGGCCGGGCACACTATCGGAGGCCAAAACCAACAAGTGAGCTGGACGCACTAGGGCCTCGCCGAGCCCTATATAAAGCGGGCCACGGCACTGGAGCAGGCACTCAGCCGCTGATTGCGATCGTAATCACCCAAGCAGCCAAGTCATTTTTCTGGAACCAGGTAAACCCAGGTTCCAACCAATACATTGTAGTTAGTCGTAGTCTTCCCCTCTAACCCTCCACCCCCCTCTCTGCTGACTTTCGAGTCCAAATCGTTGCCGACTTTCGGGTCCACACTTTGCTGACTTTCGAGTCCAAAACTCTGCTGACTTTCGAGTCCACCCTTTGCTGACTTTCGAGTCCAAAACTCTGCTGACTTTCGAGTCCAAATCTCTGCTGACTTTCGAGTCCAAAACTCTGCTGACTTTCGAGTCCAAATCTCTGCTGACTTTCGAGTCCAAAACTCTGCTGACTTTCTAGTCCAAATCTCTGCTGACTTTCGAGTCCAACACCAACTTCTCCGTGCAGACTTTCGAGTCAAACAACAAGCTCCTCATCGCAGATTTTGGAGTCCAACACCAACCGTCTCCTTGCCGACTTTCGAGTCCAACAACAAGCTTCTCATCGCAGACTTTCGAGTCCGACGCCAACTTCTCCTTGCCGACTTTCGAGTCCAACAACAAACTTCTCATCGCAGACTTTCGAGTCCAACCCCAACTTCTCATCGCAGACTTACGAGTCCAACAACAAAACTTCTCCCCGCAGACTTTCGAGTCCAACCACAAACTTCTCCTCGCAGACTTTAGGGTCCGAACCCCAACATCGTTGAGCCGACTTTCGAGTCCCGTTCCCATCATCCGAGCAGACCGGCGAACCCCAAGTGACGGGCGACACACGGACCGGCGCACCCGACAACAACCCGCCGACGCAGCTCGATCGGAGCCAACATCCTCTCTTCTCCCTTTTCCCCAGGCACCATCTGCAGCCGGCGACATCCCGACGCGAGAAGACCCTCCCAGACGCGAGAAGCCTACGCCCTCCGCACCCAGGAGCCCTGATCTGATCTTTTCCGTCGCCCGAGCTCTCAGTTGGTCACCAGCGCAGCCCAGATCCTGATCAATTTACCTGACTGTAATTTTCCGTCATTAAACCGCACTCTTACTCTTTACCGTATTTCCCTCTCGAGTTCTCCCTGGGGGGCAAACAGATCGGGGAAATCTTTACAGCAACCACGCCTGAACCCAAATAAATATATCTGCACAGACCCTGGACGTCCCGCTGACTACCCGTGGGCGACAGGACGTTACAAGCGACATACGTTTATTCAGTTTGATGGCTTGCGAAGGAGAGAACATAGGAGGAGGATAATAAAGAGACCATACTTCATTATACTATAAATGGAAATGGATCATCGGTTATCGAATTTGAAACGTTCAAGCTTGCATACTTTAACACTTCTTCTCAAGTTGAAAGTTTCTTTACAATATTGTTTACAGTTTTAAACCGAGCATTTCCACAAATTTATCATGTTTGATTTTCTGTACATTTTTGGTAAAAATATCTGCCACGTTTTCTTTACTTGGAACATAACTTATACAAATTTCATTTCTTTCAATTACTTCTCTGACGTGGTGATATCTAATGTCGATGTGCTTGGTTCGCTTGTGGTGCACGGGATTGGTAGCAATTTGCTGTGCACTTAGATTGTCACCGTATATGTGGACAGGATCAGATGCCGGATGGCATCCAACTTCCTTCAGGAGACGTCTCAGGTACATAGCTTCTTTGGCAGCTGACGACAACGCTACGTACTCGGCTTCGGTGCTGCTTAAAGCGACGACAGTTTGCTTGCGTGATTCCAAGGAAATCACCGATCCTCCGTAGAAGAAACCGTACCCAGTGTACGACTTCCGTTCTAGGATGCTGTTCGCCCAGTCTGCATCGACATACGCATGCAGGCGCTGCCCAGTCTTCTGATAACGCAGCTTCAGGTCGATCGTCTTCGATAGATAGCGCAATATGTGTTTGGCTGCTAGCTCGTGCTCTTGGTGTGGATCGCAATTCCTTTGGGCCAGTTTGCACACAGAGTGCATGATTTCAGGGCGAGTACATATCGCTAAATACATTAGCGATCCAATGATCGACCGGTAGTCGGTCGCATTTGCCCTTTTGCAGCTTTCGTCCAAGCAGCTTCCTTGGAATCCAGGATCCAGTGGCGTCGATACAGAGCGACATACGCCCATGTTGTACCTCTCCAGTATGCTCTTAATGTACTGTTTCTGATACACAGAAATAGTACCCTGCGGATCCTCACGACGAATCTCCATACCCAGAAAGTGGTGGAGTGGCCCGTTATCACGACTCTCGAATTTGTCGTGCAGCTTCTTCTTGATGTTTACCAGGTCATCTTTGTTGGAACAGGCTATAACTAGGTCGTCTACATAAATGGCGATAAGATTATAAGAATTAGCACTGATTTTCATATAAAGGCATTTTTCAAAATCAGACTGCACAAATCCTAAGTCCTTTAATGCTTTATCAATTGTTTCGTTCCAAATTCTGCCGGATTGCTTAAGCCCGTAGATGGCCCTGTTGAGTTTTAATACGGCATTTGGCTTTTCTGCATCTATGAAGTGCTCCGGTTGCTTCATGAAAATTACTTCGTTTTCGCCAAGCTTGCCGTTTAAATATGCATTTGTGACGTCCATCTGATGTAAATGCAACCCTTTCTCTGCCGCTATGGCAATAATTAAACGGATGTTTTCATACCGTATGACTGGCAAAAACGTTTCAGTGTAGTTAACACCGAACTGCTGGCTGCATCCCTTGGCAACCAGCCTTGACTTGAATCTCTCTACATTGCCCTGGTCATCGCGTTTGATGCGAAAAACTAACATCGATCCTATCTCTTTGGCATTCGGCGGGAGGTCGACCAACGTCCACGTTTCGTTATCGAGAAGAGCCTTGTACTCACGCTTCATCGAATTCTCCCACTCAAACGAATGTTTGCTCAAAAGCGCCTTTTTTACAGTAATGGGTGTATCTATGTCGGTGCTAGCGGCGATATTGTTCAGCATGTTGAAGTCTTTTCGGGGTCGTCCTCTTTGTCCAGTGCGCACCGGCCTAGGTCTGCCCGGTCCTCGACGAACTCCTGCTTCTTCTTCTTCAGATGAATCCTCTTCAGATTCTTGCTCTTGGGCTTGTTCTTCATCAACAGCTGCTTCTTCTGGATTGGGTTTGTCGCAGGCTGCTACTTCTTCTGAAATCGCCTGTATTTGGTCATCTGCTTGTGGGATGGAGTCTAATACACCTGTCGAAGACTCATTATTAGTGAAATTAGATACAGTATTTTCAAATTCCACGAATTTCACGTCACGCCTCTCGATGACTTGTCTTCGAAGTTTGTCGTATAACCTATACGCTTTTGCCGTTAAAGAGTATCCAACGAAAATATATTCGTCCGCTTGTAACGTCCTGTCGTCCACGGGTAGTCAGCGGGACGTCCAGGGTCTGTGCAGATATATTTATTTGGTTCAGGCGTGGTTGCTGTAAGAGATTCCGACCCCGTCCCAGAGTAGAACGCTAGAGGATTATGCTGTAAATGTATCTTAATGTTTATTTACTTAAAAGGTACAATAATAATAATTCAATAATTTCATGCCGGATCTCGATTCTGGGGTACGCCGTAGTTCCGATTCGTCCTCGTCCCGAGTGCGGCTGTCCGATAGGGGGATGCCGATAGTCCCGCCAGGGTATGGGCCTTTAAAGCCACCCAATAGCGAATGCGTTCGGACTCGAAAGTCAACCACGAGAGAATGCGTTCGGACTCGAAAGTCAACCGAACCCAGTAGGTCGGACTCGACAGTCAGCTCAGCGCCGTTTGTTGGACTCGAAAGTCAGCAGATTCGGACTCGAAAGTCAGCTCGAAGACGTTTGGACTCGAAAGTCTGCAGATTCGGACTCGAAAGTCAGCAGAGACGTTTGGACTCGAAAGTCTGCCGATTCGGACTCGAAAGTCAGCAGAGACGTTTGGACTCGACAGTCTGCAGATTCGGACTCGAAAGTCAGCAGAGACGTTTGGACTCGAAAGTCTGCAGATTCGGACTCGAAAGTCAGCAGAAACGTTTGGACTCGAAAGTCTGCAGATTCGGACTCGAAAGTCAGCCGAGAGAATCGGACTCGAAAGTCGGCAGTGTTTCGGACTCGAAAGTCAGCAGAGAGAATCGGACTCGAAAGTCGGCAGTGTTTTGGACTCGAAAGTCGTCAGAGATTGGACTCGCAAGTCAGCAGAGATCCTAACTACAATGTATAAATAGGAACCTGAGTTCCCAAAAAGTGACTTCGCTGCTAACTACTGGGGAGGTCAACTCGACCCAATCGCAGTCGGCTGCTAAGTGATTCCTTCAGGGCCGTGGCCCGCTTTATATAGGCCCTGGCGATGCTTCAGTGTGGCCAGAGTCCTGTGCGGGATTTGCCCGAATAGTGTGGCCAGTCGTTCGGTCTAGTGTGACCCTCCGCTCGCGATCAGTGGCGCGCGCGCATTTAATTCAAATTATATTCATTATGTCGCCGATCCATATTCTTATGTCGCTTATAGCTCCTATTTTATTATTATTGTGCGCGTACAAGCGTCACACGCTTTAGCTTGAAATTTATGACGATTTTTCTTATCCAGTGCGAATACCTTTGAGCCAAACGTGCGTAAATGGCTCACAGTTGGTTTTCTGCCGCTCCATGCCTCCATTGGTGTAAGATCTTCTTTTAGCGCGTTGGTAGGGCTTCGATTTCGAAGATATGCAGCAGTCGATACTGCTTCAGCCCATAGCGATTCACCAACATCTGCATGCACGAGCATGCTACGCGCCATTTCGAGGGTTCTGTTAGCCCTCTCGGAAACACCGTTCTGTTCCGGAGTATACGGCACTGTTAACTGTCTTTTAATGCCACAATCGCTCAAAAAATCGTCAAACTGTTTGTTTTTATACTCTCTTCCGTTATCACTGCGAACACATTTTATTTTCTTTCCGGTTTGACACTCGACCAAGTTCTTAAACGCTTTAAATGATTCGAATGCTTGGTCCTTTGATTTCAGAAAATACACGAAAATTCTGTGCGACTTGTCATCTATAAAAGTAATAAAATATCTTGCTCCACCGACCAACGGCACGTTCATAGGACCGCATATGTCCGTATGAAATATTTCCAAAACTTCCGACGCACGGCTTACTGAGTTTTTTGGAAATGGAGTCGCACTAATTTTGCATTTATTACACGTTTCGCAGTTTATTTCCGTAATGTTTTTCACATCAAACCCGTTCACAATGTTTTTGTTGACCAATTCTTTTAGGCTTCTGTAATTGAGATGGCCATACCGATTATGCCAAATTATGTCCTTTTTATTCATCAGAAACAACGAATGTTTCTTTTTATCGTCAAAAATGAATAGCCCGTCTTTCATTTTTGCCCGCAGCAACACGACATTGTTTTCGTCTTTGACTATTGCTTCCTTCTTTTTGAACTGCACACAGTGTCCATAACTCATAGCTTTGCCCACAGAAATAAAATTCATCTGCAGCGATGGTACATACAGTACATCTTTTAATTTTATCACACTTTCACCAGTTTTTATGATCACTGTGCCTCTGCCAATTGATTCGATAAAATTATTAGCTGCCAACATGATTTTGTCTTTGATTTCGACAAACGAAACAAACAAATCTTTTTGTTTACACATGTGAGAAGTTGCCCCACTGTCCAGACACCAAGCGCTTTCCGATACCGTTGCTTTGTGCGTTGCCGAAAAAACGGAATACGAAATTTTGTGTTCACTTTGATCCGTTCTTTCGTCTTCGTTGCCTTTTCGCGATCTGCATTGCACTGCTCTGTGCCCGCGTTTTCCGCATTTGAAACATTTACTCATGTTTGTATTAAGTCACTTTATTTAATTTGCGAATTTCACTGGGCCCATAACCTATGTTGGGGGTTATGTTCGTGGATAAATATAAGAGCCTAATACGTGAGTAAAACCGTACGCGACACACGCGTTAGAAAAGGAGAACACCAGACTTGAACTTAAGCGACATACGTTTATTCAGTTTGATGGCTTGCGAAGGAGAGAACATAGGAGGAGGATAATAAAGAGACAATACTTCATTATACTATAAATGGAAATGGATCATCGGTTATCGAATTTGAAACATTTAGCTTGCATACTTTAACATATATAATAAATCTAATAAAAAAAAAAAACAATACAGTCCACAGCTCCTATAAATAAATATATTCACCGCAACGCCAACTTCATTTGAATATTTATTTATTTACTCCCTCGCTCTATCCTGAGCTGAGCTTCACCCAAGTATTTACATACATACATACATAATCGTCTGCATACGACGCTCCGATATTTGGCAATTTTTCCGCCTCTCCTTATCTCCGCTATTTTGAACTTGCATACAGCAAGTGCACAAATAGACACACACTCGTATTTGTTCCAAAATACAACACCGGTCAATCACATAAGTCCAGATAAATAAAATAATTTGTAAATTATTTTATATTAAAATTCCAACTAACGAATTAAGTTAGAAATCCAAGTGCGCTTCCGTATCCGCATTAGTGTGACCGTATATTAGTCGCTGCTGACCGGAATTATTAAATTAAATTGCATATTTCCGCTTCAAATTCCAAAGGAGAAAATAAAAATTTCCACAAAAGTAATTATTATATCAAAAATAATTATTACGAGTCCGATTGGTTCCTAAATTCCCAATCAAACTTCGACCCATAAATTTTAATATATATTTATAGTACATTTTTGTAAAAAAATATCCAAAATGGCTTCTTCAATTTTAAACAAATTTACTTTGATCTATGACCGTCTGAGTCACTTCGAGTCCAGAGTCTGCAATCCAGCAGCACCCACTCCAACCAAGTACTCTTGCCAAATCCATCTCGACCAAGTCCGAGGGCGCGGAGGACACCTTGCCTACTCTTATGGCAAAATACGACTACTCCTATTTTATTTACGAACGGTGGGCCGCCCAGCTCATGGAAAAGATCGATACGATCTCCTCCAAAGCTGCTCCAGTTCAACCTCCTGCGCCCCAAAATTCCTTTCCGTCTGGCTGTCGGCTTCCTCCGTGCGAAACGGATGTTTTCTCGGGCGATTATCTTCGCTGACCGACTTTCCGGGACCTTTTCACAGCGGTCTGACCCCTATAGAAATTTATTCTATTTAAATGCCAAGACTAGTGGTGAAGCTCATTCTATAGTTTCCAATTCGCCACTCACCGACGGTTTCCGCTCAGCATGGGGAAACCTAACTGAGCGTTTCGAAAATAAACGCGCGTTGGTGAAAAAATTACTGAACATACAATCCTCGAAGCCTTGAAGGAGCTGCAGAATACAATTCAAAATTGCTTCACATCCCTAACTCTGTCCGGCCTTCCTACGGATAATTGGGATTGTCTATTGGTTTATTTGTGCTTCAAATATTCCAACGATATTCCAACGTGGCTAGAACTCGATTCTTTCCTTACTGAGCGCCATAGAACTCTGGAAACCATCGATTCTCTCCAGCCTCCTACGATACGCCTCAGTCCGTCCAAACCGACAAAACCCATCGTGGCACCGCGAGTACTAAAATCCTTTAGTACGCGGATTGTTCCCATATCCAAAAGATGCGATTTGTGTTCTGCAGAGAACCATCCAGTGCGTTTGTGTCCACGCTTCCTTCAGATGACAATAGTCGATCGATCATCTTACATCCAGAAAAAGCAGTTTTGCTTAAATTGCTTTGCAAGCGGTCATCCACTCCGTAATTGCACAAGCGCCCACAACTGTCTTACTTGTCACGGTCGGCATCACACATTGTTGCATCCAAGCAACACTTCATCCAGTGTTCCGAATCCTCGTGATGACGCACCTGAACCCATCCAAAGGATTTCCTTGTTCTCCACACGATTCCTGCCGATTCCTCCAATTACTGGGTTCCGTACGACCACAGCACGAGCAGTCGTTCCCGAGGTATTTTATCCTACCAATGCCGAGTCTGCCAAGGGAACCTGTCTACGTGTTCTTATTTCGAGTGCATTTCAGGTTAAAGCCACCCCCCCTCCATCAACCGTATTGATCTACATTTACATATCGTACACCGAACTGTCGATAGTCATAACGTCATCGTATAATGTAACTTCTCTAACGATTGTCTTCTTCATCTGCCCACCACTATCGCCAACAAATGTGTAAAACTTACTCTTTGTATCAATTATCCTACATAAAACTATTATTTGTAACGGAACTGCTTTTTGCCAGGGCAATGCCAGGCTAGCTCAGAGTGGCCCAGGGCGGGTTCGACCCGATGCCCGCAGTCCGCACAATCGAATATCGGACATCTCGACTAACACCTATCGCTGACAAACTCACATCACTACATGATAAAGGTAAACAAGGATTTGGACGACAATTTGGACTAATTGGTGGCTTAGGTGTGGACGCCACGACGCACCCACCCATCCAGTGATGCCTCCTGGTCATCTTGGGGCATCACCCATTCTCCGGCGGACCGGAGTCAATTCCAGGCGGTCTGGCGACCGACTCATCTCCCCCAGGTAATAACGCTTACTCGATGTTCATTGCTTTTTTTAATACGTTATAATGGTCGTTTTAGATTGCTTGTTACATGGCAGAGTACGTGCGACCCAAATCCCCAACGTGGTCGCGACCCTAGCCAGGGATGCGCTCGCGCCAAGGCTGCCGCCAAACGATTAAAAGAAGTGGCCAAGGAGAAATGGCCAACCATACACCGGCCAACAAATTACGCTAAGTACCCCTTTCCCACCTCGGGTCCCTACTGGAGCTCCAAAAGAAACCACAAGGGTGGGTCACTCTAAACTTCCTTCTTCTTTTATAATCCTAAGAAATTTCAATTCGCAGCACTTGTGTTGCACAAATCCCGGACACAAGGCACGAATACACGGAGAAAGAGAGGTACGACGACAGGTGAGTTACCGAATACAACAAAAACTATTAACTTAGAACATTTTTTTTTGCATTTATTTATAGCTTGGGATGTTGTGTATATGTCCTCAAAAGGATTTTTAGAAATTCGAAATACTTTAGAAGATACAGCCATTTTTGGGAAGCAAAATGAGCTTTTTTCAAACTTTAAACGCGTTTATCTCGTTTTTCGAACTGGCGGCCATGATATCTCCAGTTCAACTGAACCGATTTTCATGAAACAAAGTGGAATCGACGCAGAATTGTCACTATTTTCGGCTTTAACTTTTTTTCTATTTTTTTTTTACACTAAACTACAAAAAAAACGCCCGAAATCGATTTTTTTTGAATGGCCGCCATTTTGTTTTAAAAATTAAAAAAAAAAATATTATATTATAACACCGTTTTTTTTTTTATTTCGGACGCTCTGGAGACCCTGAATCGTGGCCGCCAGAACGACACCTTTTTTTTCGACCACCAAGTTTGAAGTCTCATTACTCTTTGATCAACCCTCGTATCGAGGCAAAAACAACTTTTTTAGTTACTTTGAACATTTTTGAATACAATAAATAAAAAAAGTTTTCAATGATTCTTTGCGTTTTCAAATAAGAATTTTTTTAAAAAGGGTCCAAAAAACGGGGTTTGAATGAGAAGACCCCCTTAAATATTATAATTTTATTTCCTCGTATATTTCCGGCGGCTGAGAATAAGGGACAGCATGGGGCAGACGAAGCCCAGGATTGGTGGCTAATGGAATTCGGCCAGGCCTAGCAGCAAAAATGTAGGCCCTACAGGCGGCATGAACATTAGCCGACCACCTAGGTTAGGGCCGGCCGATTTTGATCGGAACGGACTCACCGCTGTCCTCCAGTTGCCGTTGGGTATGCCGGTTGCTTCCGGTTTCGCCTGATGGCTTGTGCTGGCGGCCGCTGGCGCGCAAGTGTGCTGGGACCTGCTGTCACGCAGGTGTCTCCGGAAGTGAGGGGCTCGCTCATACAAGATCCACCGAACGCTCGGAGACAGCGAATGCACCAACACGTAAGAACAACAAAAAAACCCTGTGGCCCGTGTTATTCGTCACGGCCACGGTGTAAGAAAAAAAACATATTTTTTTACCAACCCTATTGTTTATTTTCCTTCGCGCCACTTCACTCACGTTTCCCTTTTTTTTTAATCTTAAATTTTTCTAATCCCTAGAGTCGCAATGCTACCGCGCCGGCCGATGTCCCGCTAATTTCTATCTCTTCCAGTCCCCTGCCTCCCTATATAGACTCCGTTGCCCGAGTTCCAATTTTCGGCTTATCTTGGGGCGCTCAGTGCAACGGCCTAGTGAAAAGGGTAAAAACCCTTTCTCTTAACTTTGTTTTTTCCCGGTTCGCTCACCAGTCCCTTCAAATTGTAAAAAAAAGAAAGTATGAATAATAAGAACCACCATTGGTTTTTGCACTACATGTTCCCAGATATAAGTGCTTAGTAACATCTTCTGATGAATTTCACAGTGCTATTTTTAGCCGGTTATTTAGCAATTTTAATGCCTTGAGCTCCGTCGAGATTTTCTTCTTGTTTGTTATACCCTTGCAGGGTATTATAATTTCTGTAATGCAGTGAAAGAGACCTTTCCGATCCTATAAAGTATATATATTCTTGATCAGCATCAACAGCCGAGCCGTCTGTCCGTCCGTCCGTCTGTCAGTCCGTCTGTGTCTACGCAAACTAGTCCCTCAGTTTTAAAGCTATCTGAATGAAACTTTACATATAGTCTTCTATATACTCTCACTGCTATATATGTCGGAACGGGCCGGATCGGACGACTATATCATATAGCTGCCATACAAATGTTCGATAAATTTTTAGAAATAAAATTATAACTTGGCTGTTTTTCAATATTATTCCATCATTTTTGGGATTGTCTTGCTTCATGCGGAGTTGCCTTAAACGGCTCCCCACACAAGTAGGTCCGAAGAGAGGGATAACTTCAAGGGTGCGGTTTTATTCTGTGAAAACATTAAATTAGCCTAATACATTTTTAAACTAACTTAAGCTTACCGCAGTGTGCCCTCCTACAATTCACAAGACAATGAAAAAATTTAGGCGGCATTCACAGTGCCGATATTAGTAGGCCAAGAAATCAATACAACATCGGATAACTTACAAAATACTAGAATTTCCTTCCAACACTTATTCTACCTATCGATTACAATGTTTGGCCGTCGACATCCCCGACCCCGTGAAGAACCGCTTCACTCAAATCCAAAACTGCAAGTTTCGAGACAGGCCGCAACATTGTCCGAGATAGTCCGTTGTCGCTCGCGCGCACACTGGCGCGTCTGACGACTCCATCAGCTCCGCTGTAGACCTCCTCCACGATGCCCTTGCGCCACTCTCGTCTGGGCAAGGCAGGATCGCAGACGAAGACCATATCGCCCTGGCGGATGGGCTCCGTTCTCCGGCACCACTTCTCGCGGCGCACAAGCGTAGGCAGGTACTCCAGGACCCACCTCCTCCAGAAACGGTCTCGCAGCATGCGAGCAATCCTCCACTGCTTTCGCGTAGAACCCTCCTTGGGCAGCTCCGCCTCCAAAACAGGCGTATTCGGCAGGTTAGCTGCTCCCTTGAGCAGGTCGTTTGGCGTCAACGGCGCCTCCTGGTCCGCATCCACCGGCAAGTGGGTGAGCGGACGCGAATTGACCACATTCTCCGCCTCGATCAGTAGACTTTCCAATACGTGATCCCTCGGCGCGACTTCCTTCAATGTATGGCGCAGCACTCGCTCGACGCACTGCACCATCCGCTCCCATACTCCACCCTCGGACGGGTTCGATGGGCAATTAAAGACCCATTCAATGCTCCTGCTGGATAACTCACTCTGTATTCTCTCCGTCTCGAACACGTCTCCGAATCGTCTGGCCTCCCTGTCAGCTCCCACGAAGTTCTTGCCGTTGTCACTCCGCAGTCTATGTACCGGTCCTCTACGGCAGACGAAGTTCCTGATCGCAATTATGCAGGAATCCGTCGACAGGTCATGCGCCAGCTCCAGATGAATCGCCCTTGTCGTCAAACACGTGAACAGGGCGACCCAACGCTTCTCTCGGTGACGGGCAACAGTCACCAGCAGTGGTCCAAAGTAGTCCAATCCAGTATATTTGAATGGCCATCCACCCGCTTCCAATCGATCCTCTGGAAGGGGTGCCATTATCGGCGGCATCGGCCGCGTTCGCTGCAACTTGCACTCGTTGCACGACGAGATCACCTCCTTCAGCATGCGCCTCATCTTCGTGACCCAGAATCTCGTCCGGATCTGAGCAATCGTCGCATCCACGTTTTGATGCTTCATCTGGGCGTGGAAGTGTCTCACAATCATCTCAGTAAGACTGTGCCTGTGTGACAGTATCACAGGCCTCCTCGCACTGTACGGCATGCACAGCGCGGCATCAACTCTGCCATGAACTCGCAGAACTCCATGTTCATCCATGTACGGCGCCAGGCCTCGAATCTCGCTCGAGCTGGCGACTTCCTTTCCGCGTTTCGCCGACCTCATCTCATCGGGAAACGATTCCAATTGGGCCTGCCTGACCAGCAGGTTCTCCGCGGCCTCACACTCCTTTGCAGTGAGTCCGTATTCCTCGAGCTCGCTTCTCTGTCTGCGGCACCAACGCGCAAACCTCAAGACCCAGGCTGTGGTCCTCACCAGGCGGCTGAAGCTCGAGAATCTCTGGAACGGAATGACAAATTCATTTGTGGCCACCAATGCAAACTCACTCGGCATCTCCTCGTCATCAGATGCATCCGGAACACGCTCAGTTCCCTCCTCAGGCACTGGCCAGCCGCTCGCTGGCTGCCTCAAAAATGCGGGACCGCTTAGCCACCGGGATTCCGGGCTAAGGTCCGCCTTGTTCTGCGACCGCGCCGCATCATCCGCTGCGTTGTCAGCTGTAGGTACCCATCTCCACTGGGAAACGGGTGCATGGCATAACGCCCAGTGTCATAGCGCCCACGGGCGTTCTGTCACTTTTAAAAGTGTCATATCGCCCGCGGGCTTTCCGTCACATTTTGAAAGTGTCATATCGCCCGCGGGCGCTATGTCATTTTTCTTGTGGGCCTTATGACACTAAAAGAAGTGCATTAACGCCCGAACCTAATAATAATGAAATACCTGGTACAAATGGCCGCCCAGCATAATTATTTGGGAGAATCGAGTGCTCAATATTGTAAGAATGAAATAAATGACATGTTAACACAATTTTGTATTTAAATTTACTTTATTAAAAGCGTGCGATTTTTATGTAAAACAATTTTTGCTTGCTTAATTTCGAAAGAAGCGCCGCAGACAAAAATTTTTTGCCTGCGCTTTTAATAAAGTAAATTTAAATACAAAATTGTGTTAACATGTAATTTATTTCATTTAAACATTATTGAAAAACTTTGATTTGGCTGTCTACTATTTGCCTGCAATATGGGCAGAGCAATAGAGACTTCGCCGCTTTCATTTTCATCACTTTGTAGCAAACGAGATAACACATTAAACTGTATTATTAAAAACAGTACTTTCATTGATTCTTGATAAACTTTGCAAGTTTTAAGAAATTGAGGGCGTTATGACACAGGTTAAAAATGTCATAAGACCCACGGGCGCTCTGACATTTTCGGTGCGGGCGATATGACACTTTTAAAAGTGACAGAACGCCCGCGGGCGCCATGACACAATTGTTTGTGTCATAGCGCCCGTGGGCACTATGAGACTGGGCGTTATGACATGCACCCCTGGGAAACCTTTGACGACTCCAAAATCTCCGCCACTCGGTTGCCAACAAACTGCTTATACCGGCGGTGGGTGCTGCCGATCCATCTCAGCACCGTTTTTGAGTCCGTCCATAATACCGTCTCGCTGATGTCCACACTGTGCTCCTCCTTGATAGTGTTTATCAATCTGGTTCCAAGAACCGCTGCCTGCAGCTCCAGCCGTGGGAAACTAGCCAGCACTTTGCCATCCTCGTACATGACCCTCCAATAGGCCACCGCCGCGAATGCAGATTGACTCGCATCCACGAACACGTGCAACTCGATGGTCCGAACTGCTCCATGCCCAAAATAGTGCCGAGGACATCGGAACTGTCCCACGGCGTCCATCTGCCTGCGCCAGGCAGCAAAGGCTCTGCCTATCTCCTCCGGTAGTGGTTCGTCCCACTGGATCTTCTGCCTCCATATCTCTCGCAGCAACAGCTTCGCTGTAATCATCAGGCAGCACAGGAATCCCAATGGGTCGAATGTTGACATCAGCAGGCTCAAATACTCCCTCTTTGTAGGGACTCGATCTCCACTTAGAACGCTTTCTGGCACTCGATGATGCTCCACGTTGAATCTGAAGTCATCCGTTGCTACCTGCCAGCGCATTCCAAGGATCTTCTGCTCAGCCTCACCCCATCCGACGCTCTTGACTCGTCCAGGTGGTCCCAACGCCGCTTCCACGATGGGTGAGCTGGATGAAAACTGGCATAGTTCGAAGCCAGCCTCCGCATGTATCTCCTTCACTCGGGTAGATACCGCAAGAGCCTCGCTCTCTGTAGCGAAACTGTCCACATAGTCATCAACATAATGGTGGTCGATGATGGCCTTGACTGCCCTCGGATCTGAATCCCGAAACTTCAGGGCATTCAGCGTCTTCACGTAATGCGCAGTGCTCGGCGAGCAGGCTGCTCCAAACGTCATTACGTTCATCTCGTACACATCCGGGTCTCGATCGTCGTCGCCATCTCTCCAAAGGAACCGTTGGGAACATCGATCCTCGGGTCGGATCAGCACTTGGTGGAACATCTCCTTGATGTCACCGCAGACTCCGACTGCTCCTTCCCTGAAATGGAAGAGCACGGCTGGCAAGGGCTTATAGTGCTGAGGCCCCTTGTCCAGCGCCGAATTTAGAGAGGTTCCTCCAACCTTGGCTGCAGCATCAAACACAAGCCGGACCTTACCGGGCTTGTTCGGGGTTTCGACACCAAAATGTGGCAAATACCATAGCTTGTCGCTCTTCACGGCGACCTCATCCGGCTGCAGCTTCCTCGTATACCCTTTGGACACGTAATCCTTGATGATACGATCGTATTCCAGCGCCAACTGCCCGTTGCGCTTCAACTTCTTCTCTACGTTGATCAGCCGTCTGTGCGCCATCTCGTAGCTCCGTGGCAGCACAGCGTGGTCGTCCTTCCAGAGTAGTCCCGTCTGGTAGCGACGCCCCACTTTCACCGTGGTGTCTTCGAGGATCCTTTGTGCCCGCGCGTCATCGCTTGCTGCGACCTGTGGCGCGAGCTTCACACCAAAGCTTTCCATCTCGAAGTAGTCCTCTACCATCTTTTCCATCGCATCTTCCATTGACACGGCTAGAAGGCAGGACCTCGGTGACGGCGTAGTCAATGGTCCACTTACCGGCCCATACACAACCCATCCAAGCTCGGTTGCGGCCGCATACGGTCCCTCTCTGGCAAACCGCCTCGTCCTAAGTGGCAATCCCAAATGTCCATGGTCCAGTCCGATGAGCAACTTCGGCACCGCGTTGCTGTAGGGCTTCATCGGCAGACGCGCATCCTTATGCACGCCCTGGACATCTCGCCGACATAACGTCTGCATCGGCAGACTCAAACTCGAAACGGCGTACACGTTCCTCAACGCGTGGCGAGTGGGCTTCCCAGCTCCACTTATCTCTAGACTCACCACGTTGGTGGGCTCTCTACTGGCCTTTCCTCCAAACCATTGAATGTTAAGCTGTCGATGTTCGCCTCGCACTCCCAGATCCCTCCGCAACTCGTCATCGATCATCGTGACGGAGGATCCTTCATCCAGAAGCGCGTAGGTATCTACCTGGCGACCAGCTCCGTACAGCGTTACTGGCAGTATACGGAACAATAGTCGGCCCCCCTCGGCGTCAATGCAGCTTAAGTTCCTTTGCACAGGTGCCTCCGCTGGCTGCGGGGCTCTTCTCTCCAGGCTATTTCTGAGAACCGCCGGCTGCTGGCTCCTCTCGTGGTCCCTGTAACCACCTCGTGGCGAAGACCTTCTTTCCGGGCTGCGTCTGGAAACTGCTGACTGCTGGTTCCCACCGTCGTGGCGCCTGAAGCCACTTTGCTGCTCCGGCCATCTTCGCCCCTCGTCCGCTCCATGTAGCAGACGGTGATGCATCTGGCGGCATCCGTTGATTCGGCACTCGCCGTGCCGATTGCAGGTTCTAGCTGTATGACCAATCCGTAAGCATGTGAAGCAGAGCCGATGCCTCTTCACCATGCTCCACCTTCTCGATGGCGAAGCTCCGATGAACTCTCTACAGCTCGTCGTAGCGTGTTGCCCTCCACAAATGGGACAACCTCTATGCCGATCATCCCGCTGCTCGCATCCGTTCTGGTCGACGCTCGCATGCAGGACTAGACGCCACGGCTCCTATCCCTCGACGTCCAAAATCGTACACACGATGTTTGCGTACTCCTGTAGCCACGTGCTGAAGTGCGCTACAGTGGGAAAGGGCTCGATCGATGCAGCGTGCCTGGCCCAATCCACTCTCTTGCTCGTAGGAAGCTTTGCCACTAGCTCCTCCATGAGGGTGGGGTTCCCCAGGTGCTGCTCCGCCTTCGCTGACTGCAAGAAGGCCGTGAGGTTACTCACTCGGGTTGCGAAGGGGACGATCCTCGCCAGGTGCTGCTCCGAAACCGGCGGCACCTCTCGCACGCTGTTCAGCTGGCTGCGTATAAGCTGCTCCGGTCGGCCAAACCTAAAGCGCAGCTGCTCCATCACGGCGCTGACGTTCCCAGGGTGAATCAGTAGCGACTTCACTGTCTCGCGTGCTTCATCCTTCAGCGCCTTCAACAGCCTCTGGTTGTTCTCCAGGTCTGTGCAGTTGTATGCTTGGGTCGACTCCACAAATGCACAGTTAAATATAGGCCACTCCTCGGGCTGCCCTCCAAATACAGGCAGGTCCGGAAGCCTTCTTGGCCCATTCGCTCCTTGGGCTCCATTCGGCGTCATCGAGGCGTAGGATCCAACAAATGGCGATGCTGTTGCCACGTTGTGGATGCTCCCGCCCGGTAGCACGAATCCATGCGCCGTCTGCGCAACACTCGTAGCACACAGTGGCTCCACTAGATGATTGCTAGTCGTTAGCAATGGCGGTCCACTCCAATATGGCGGCTGCGTGCAGGCCGTACTGCTCGCACCGACATAGCTATGTGGGACAGGCCCGACCCCGTTAGTTGGGGCCTCACCGTTAGATATGGCTACTGGCGGCCCGCCCCAAGATGGCGGCCGCCCCGACGCTTCACTGTTGGCGCCATTTGCGCTTGGGCCAACTGCGATTGGCGCGCGTTTGGCGGTGCTCTCACTGTTCAGGACTTTAACCTGCCTCAGCTCATTCTCCAACGCCGTAATCCTCTCCATAAGGTACGACGTCAGTGGGTGGCCTTCCTCCGGCACTGAACTCGCAGCTGTGACAGCAGTACTCCTCGGTTGAGACGCTACTGTAGTCACCGTAGTGGCTGGGCGAGAAATGGCCGCCGCCGTGGTTATGTTCACTTGCGGCCGGTTTCCCGCTCCACTACTCGCTGGCTGCTGATCCGCTCGCGTTGTTGTAGGGGTGGCTTCCCCTCCGTTCAGCCGGGAACTCCTCCTGGGGGAATGCTGCATCCCAGGTTCAATATGGCGCTGCCTCAGCGCGCTTCAAAATGGCGACCCTTGTGCCGCTGCCTGCGTCACACCGACGCCTGACGCTCCTTGCGCCTTCTGTCCGCTTGCTGCGGATACCTCAATTGACGCTGACTGCGTCTCCGTCCGTACCCAGTGTTCGGCGCTGGCTGCGCTCCTCAATGTCGCTGACTGCGACTCCTCTACTGGTACGGGAATGTGCGCCTGGCGCTCCTGCGCCACCGTCCGTACCCAGTGTTCGGCGCTGGCTGCGCTCCACTATATCGCTGACTGCGACTCTGCTACTGGGACGGGAATGCGCTCCTGGCAACTCTCTAGCTGGGCATCAGACCATCCAGCGCAAGTTGCCCTTGCAGTCTCCCTAGGACTGCGAATAAAAGGAGTTGTCTTGCTTCATGCGGAGTTGCCTTAAACGGCTCCCCACACAAGTAGGTCCGAAGAGAGGGATAACTTCAAGGGTGCGGTTTTATTCTGTGAATACATTAAATTAGCCTAATACATTTTTAAACTAACTTAAGCTTACCGCAGTGTGCCCTCCTACAATTCACAAGACAATGAAAAAGCACAATTTAGGCGGTATTCACAGTGCCGATATTAGTAGGCCCCTACTTCATGGGCCAAGAAATCCATACAACATCGGATAACTTACAAAATACTAGAATTTCCTTCCAACACTTATTCTACCTATCGATTACAATGTTTGGCCGTCGCACAGTAGCGCCTCCCGAACAAAAGCCGTTGCAAAAATCGAAAAAGTCGTTGTCGCAAAAACGATTTTAACCATACTTATTCGACAGGAAATTTCCCATGGATTCAGAATCTGCTGTAAAATCAATTTTCGGATTTTTTTTGTAGAAGATATAAGCATTCAAAGTTGAACTTTGTTTCCATTTTTGCATCATAAGAAAAAAAAAGGAAAAATTTGTTGACTTTCAGGTAATATTACACAAAAACTATATTACCTATCGCCATGATTTTTGCTTTAAATAATAGACACATTCATAAACTGTAACCCAATCTAAAAAAAAGGGGAATTGGGTTAGGGCTTGCACAGGTAAATCGCTACCTGCCAGGTGTCCATTTTTTTCACTTTTTTCTGGCTAAAGTAGTCTATATCTTTTTTGGATGGGCTGAGCCACTATACACACTATACCTACGACCTTTGTGGATCTATTCTGGACCAAAATCAACTTACATCTGCTGCGTCGAGCTGCGTCCCCGGAAATGCAACAGCATAAACCAAAACTACTCAGGGTTAAATATACCAAAATACCGACTCAGCTTCATACTAACCAAAAAATATACTAACTGTAGCGTGTGGCGGTTACACGTTGAAATAAAAAAAAAATTTTTTTTCCAGTTTTCAAACTATTTTTATCTGAGCAAATACATAAAAATAAAGATAAAAAATTAAATAAAAAATATTTTTAAAAAATTGTCTTCATTGAGAAAAAAATATTTCTTTACTTTGATACCCTTTAAAAAGCGAATGAGTGGGCGTGGCAGATTTTCCATTACATATGTAAATTTTACAACAATTACCTATAAAATGGCGTCTAAATTATTTAGTTATCTTATTTTGTTCAAAAGTTATGATTTTTGCAACGTAAAATGAGAAAAGGCGCTACTGTGCGTCGACAGAGATATATTTATATTTATATATATATAAAATTTTATGAAAATCGGATGACTATATCTTATAGCTGCCATAGGAACGATCGGGAAATTAATGGGGAAAAAACTATAACTTCGATGTTTTTCAACATATTCCTATCTACCTTTAGATATGAGCTTCTTTTATTATTTCAAAATTTTATGAAAATCGGGACAACTATATCATACAGCTGCCATATAAACGATCGGTAAATGTATAGAATATGTAAAGCTGGGAATGTAAAACTGTAACTGTCAAACTGTAAACATAATAAGTATAGATAAAATGTAATGAAACTCTGTTTTGTGAGTGTATATAAGCTATGTCAGATAATGTGCATAAGATATGGGGAAGTGCATAGAATGTCGCGAGAAAGCATTAATTTCTAATGAAGTTATGGTTTCGGCAATTTACCTGGACCGTCGACTCCGCAGGATTTTAATAAAGAAGCCAACCCAAAAAATGTTGGCTAGAAGACACTTATTATCCTTGTTTGTTTGGGGAATGTAATAAGCATTACGTATACGCATATTTTTATGCATATGTAATACCCACAATATATACATCAAACGAAAGGTATTAAAGCGTAGATTAATTTTATGTCAATCTTTAAGATATACCGCTCCGTTGAAAAGTTATTGCGATTAAATTTTTATTTTCAATTTTTAAAATAAAAATTGGCAATTTTATTGTCAGGTACTTTTATTTTTAATTTTGTTAAATAAAAATTGGAGAATAATTTTAATTTTCAATTATTATTTTAAAAATTGAAAATAACTGTTATACCCCAACTTTTATATAAAAATTGAAAAATAATAATTATTCTAAAACTTTTTTTATTACAATTTAAAAATAAATAATAAATAAAATAAATAAATAAAATAAATATTACAAAATAAAAGCGCAATTAAAAAATAAAAATTTGGTATAAAAGTTTATTTTATTTTTGAGAACTCCTTGAAAAATTATGGTTTACCTAAATATTTATCTTTCCAGCTCAATTTTTTCATAACTTTTATTTTACTCATAACTCATAATTGCGATCCCTGCTCCAGCAGTTGACTTAATACTAAAACCTTGCAAGGGTTTAAAAAAACTTTTATTTTTATACCCTTGCAGGGTATTATAATTTCAGTCAGAAGTTTGCAACGCAGTGAAGGATCTAGCCAAGTCCGTCTGTCCGTCTGTCTTCTATATACTCTCACTGCTATATATGTCGGAACGGGCCGGATCGGACGACTATATCATATACATAGCTGCCATACAAATGTTCGATACATTTTTAGAAAAAAATTTATAACTGCTGTTTTTTAACATTTTTACACCATTTTTTAGATGTGGCCATTATATATTATTTCTGAATTTTGGTAAAAATTTTATGAAAATCGGACGACTATATGATATAGCTGCCATAGGAACGATCGAAAAATTAATAGAAAAAAATTATAACTTCGGTGTTTTTCAACATATTTTCATCTACTCTGAGATATAAGCTTTTTTTATTATTCTAGAATTTTGGTATAAAAATCGGACAACTATATCTTATAGCTGCCATAGAAGCGATCGGTAAATGTAGAGAAAATGTTAAGCTGGGAATGTAAAACTGTAACTGTCAAACTGTAAACATAATAAGTATAAGTAAAATGTAATGAAACTCTGTTTTGTGTGTGTTTTAAGCATTTAAACTTATAATATAAATATCAAAACCAATCTGCAAGGGTATACAAATTCGGCGTGCCGAAGTTAGCTTCCTTTCTTGTTTTGAAATAAAACTCTCAATTTTTTTAAACAATTCATTCAAAATTAAAGTAAACTATGAAAAATGTTTAAAATATATAATTACAAATAATAATTTTAATTGTACAAGTAGTAGAAAATGAGAATTCACTACTTACAGTCTCGTCTTAGTGAACTTGTTTCATCGGCCAGTCGTTGCTTAAATGATTCCAGCTTGCTCTGTAGTTCAATCTCCTTCCCAATTTGTTTTTTAATTGCTTCAATTCCAGCAAAGTTAAGTTGAATTGACTCCTTGTGCTTTCTACCATAGTATTACAAATAGAAAAAAAAAGAAATATGATGGATATATGCTTATTGGTTGTCAATAAAGGAAACTAGCTTCAGGAACATTCCTGCGGTTTGCAATTTTACGCAACCGTTTCCAAGATATAAATATAATTGTATGTGTATATAAACAAAAGTCCAGATTTGTTTTCTAATACTGTCTTCCCACACAGCACATTTGTGGGGAACGTTTGGAATTTTTAACAAATGAAACTCGTGTTCCCACACAACGTCAAAACACATTCAACATCCGAACAGCTTATCTATCAGCTGTGGCTCATGAAAACGTAAACAAAGGCTGTCGAATTGGCAGTTGCAAATTTGAAATGGAGCATTTACCAACTGTTTTGGCTGTTGTACAACAGCAAAAGGCACAGATTGCGTCAGAATTTATCCGCACTAAATTTAAATGAATTAAATGACAAGGAATTTTAGTTTTTCTAATGATTTTTCTCTAACAAAGAGCAAATTCCCCGAAGAGTGTCTATAGGTGGTATAGGCATCCAAAATCTTTAAAATAAGGTAGAGGCAGGCGGTTTATATTAAATAGTAACAATTGGGGACATATTAGGTCAAGAATATACAGAAAAAACGCCAACAACTATTTTGGGCATGCTTGTAGCTTTGGCGCCACATTTTAAATTCCATATCTCATTTGTTTCTCGCCAAGTGTGTATACACTTTCGTAGTGATGGTAAAATTTTCAGAGTTGCACCAAAAAACTATCGCCAACTATCGCCAAACAAACCCTGTTTAGATTTTAATGCGTTCTAACGGCGGTCCATTTGGAAAAATTCGGAACGGCAAAACCTTATGGACCGTTTGTTCAACGGACGGTGAATGCGCTTTGACGGTGTGTGGGAAGATCCTATAACTTTTTAAAATGGGTAATACATTACTAGTACACTTTACAGGCGCACTTAATAATACTAAAATATTCCTAAACTGGTCTTTATTATTGAAAGATTTTGTAACTACTGATGCTTACTTAAAATTCTGGAATGAATAAAATATCGGGCTAATCAAGTAGAGGTGCAGAAACGTCAAGTGAAACATCGATAACCAGGCCTGCTCCGGTAATCGTAAAATTTTTTCGATTTCGTTTTGGGCGAAAACGAACCGTTTTCGTTTTTAGCTGTTCCGATTTTCGGCAAATTTCTGCTATCGGATGTTTCGTTTTCTCATCGTTTCTCACTGCTCAAGCAGCTAACTTGTGTTGTTGGTAATAAGCAAACAACGTAAAGTACTGCCTATTATATTTACAATTGTCCTTTTTCTAAGCCAGAAAAAGGCAAAAAATTGTAGAATTAAGCAAATCCAGGCACCTAAGATGCTGCCACACTTTTCACAGTTTTAATTCCGGTGGTCTCAAATAATTATTTGGTTAATTTGGACCATTTAAGTAATCACATTAAATAGCATTATTTATAAACAACCATTTTGGCGGTCCTTTAAAGTTATTAATGTATTCATTTATATTTTATAATCATATCAACTTTTGACTTTCATAGCGAACGGTCGTGTTTTTGTTTTGCGCTCCGAACTTTTGTGTTGTTTTGCATTTAAACCACCGGGGTCCAAATTTTAAATTGTTAAAATACAATTCGTAATTTTGCCGTTTCGCTACGCGAGTGCATGTGCATGTGGCTTTCAGTGTTTAATTAATATATATATAATTAATCACCTTTAGTTTTTGTGTTTTTGCGTTTTCTTATCCCCTCTTTGTGTTGTCCCGTTTATTTGCTTCTAGCAGCAGCATTTAACCGGCTCCAAAGCTTTCGTGTTTCTCTTCTCACCCACGCTTACGCTCCCGCTCTCTTGTTTTTCGGTACTGCTTATCTGCGCACCGTGGGTAAAGACTAGTGAAAATGGTTCCAAATATGATTTGTGATATTAAAGGCTGCCAAAAGGAGGTTTTGGCAGATCAGCCCAGCCTTTACTGCTGGCTTTGCGATGCGGTCGTTCACGCTAAGTGTCTAAGCTTAACGGGCCGTATCGCTGACGCAATTTCGGCCAAAAATGGCTTGCGCTATTGTTGCCATGCCTGTCGTGAGGTGGAGAAGGATATGCTATCCTTCATGCGGCAAACCAAAAGCGGTTTTAGTGAACTTGGGGTCAACTTCCGCAAAACAAATGACCTGTTCACAGCGCTGGACGCTCAATTTAGCGGCATGAAGCTGCTAAGCGAGTCACCAAAGCGCAAAAAATCTGCTGCTGGTCGGCTGCAGTTGGGCGAACCCCAGCCACCAAAGATTTGGCACACTCCCTCGGCACAGACCCCGACACTGACGCCAACTCCAATGGTGTTAAGATCGGGAACGGCTAAAGATTCGGCATTCGAAGGTGCCGGGGCAGTAATGGCATCAGATCCGCCAGTGTTATTAGTTGAGTCCGCTGCGGGGTCTCAATCTCTGACACCGCAGACTTCAAAAAAAATCTCAGCTATCCCAAAGGGCAAAAATAGGGCTGAACCACTAGTAGAAGTCGGTAATGCTGCGTTACCAAAGACCATCACCGCTATTCCACCACTAAAAACAATATTTGTTTCTCGGCTTGCCCCTGATCTCGCATCGGAAGATGTACTAGCTCATATACTGAGCAAAACACAAGCCAAAAATGTGAAAGTGGAAAAATTTAATTTTTCATACCCCAGAGATATCTCATCTTTTAAAATAAGTGTCTCCCGTGAGCTTTTTGACTCAATTTGTTCGGGTGACTTCTGGCCCGAGCACGCGGTAGTTAAGGAGTTCGAGGTGAAAATAAAGAAAAAACGGCCTTCACGGCCGGCACAAACCACAGTGACTGCGGGCGTCACGGCAGTGCCAAAAAACTAAATACCTCCCTCTTACTTTCCTATCAGAACACTAGAGGCTTACGCAGCAAGCTCTCTAAATTGCATTCTGATAGTCTTTCGTTTGCATCCCAGGTGATTGTGTTTACCGAAACCTGGTTAAAGCCGGAGATTCTCAGCTCCGAAATTTTTCCGGGTAAGTACACAACTTATAGATTGGACCGTCTTTCCCAGCGAGGTGGTGGAGTTTTAATTGCCGTTGACTCCACCCTTAGTTCCGAACTGGTTCAAATTGACGATCTCACAGGTATTGAATTTATCTGTGTAAAACTATCATTCCCAGGTAGTTTTATCTATATAACCTGTTCTTACGTTCCTCCATCTGCTGAAGAGCCTATTTATTGGAAACACCTTTCGGCAATTCAGGTCGTTTCCAACATGCTTTCGGATAGAGACCAACTAATAACTCTAGGAGACTTCAATATACCTGGAGCTCGTTGGTCATCAGATGGTACGTCCAATGTCCTCCAAACTGCGGCACAGCATGACCTGATAGATGGCTTGCTTGACATTTCTTTGTCCCAAGTTAACCATGTCTTAAATTCTTTAAATCGCTTACTAGATCTGTGTTTCGTCTCTGATCCTGTAGGTGTAAACTTAACAAGAGTTGATCCATTGACGCTTCCCGAAGACCCTTACCATCCTACTTTCGAAGTGACCATCGATTTGGGGACTGTCGTAAAGACCAAACCTGATTTGAGTTGCTCAGTGACTAAAGTTCGCTGCTTCCGTAAAGCAAATTTTCAAACGCTAGATATCTTGATTTCCCAATTTAATTGGTCTGAACTTTACAGTTGTACTGACATTGCGTCCGCCGTGGATATTTTTTACAGTGCCATGAATTCGTTCTTTGCATTGTGTGTTCCTTTAGCCTATCCGTCGGTTTCTAGTAAACCACCTTGGTTCACCAAAGAGCTGACACGCCTAAAAAACGTTAAGTCTAGGCTTTATAATCGCTATAAACGCACCGGATCTCCTACTGTTCATTCAAGATATCTTAGTGCTCGGTCGAATTTCACCGTGCTTAACGCGCAATGTTATAAAAGTTATTTAACTCGTTGTAGGGTTCAGTTCACGCAGGACCCGAAACAGTTTTATAACTTTGTTAATACTAAGCGGAAACCCAATTTACATCCTTCATCGCTTTCGTTTAAGAACGCTACAGCAAACTCTGATCAGGCCATCGCCGATCTCTTTGCCGAGTTTTTCAAAACTACGTATTGTTCCTCGAATAGCTCAGATCAGACTTACTCTTTTGATTTGCCCAAGTCGAACCTAATTTTCAGTCCCATTTTAACCAAAAGCTCCCTTAGTTCGGATCTTCATCGTGTAAAACCAGTTTACGCACCGGGTCCCGATGGAATACCAGGCTGCGTGCTCAGGTATTGTGCCGGAGCTCTGTGCAATCCCCTTCTGAAATTGTTTACCTTATCTTTAGAAACCTCAGAATTTCCCCTTATTTGGAAGGAATCATTTATCATTCCTCTCCACAAAAAAGGTAGCAAATCGGACGCCAGCAACTATAGAGGAATCTCTAATTGTCGGCAATTCCAAAACTTTTCGAGAATGTAATTACTCCCCACTTGCAGCATTTATGCAGATCCGTAATTTCACCATGTCAGCATGGTTTTATGAGGCGAAGATCGACCACTACAAATCTTCTGGAATTCACCTCCATCATTATTAGAGGTTTCCAACGTAACTTACAAACCGACGTGATTTACACAGACTTCAGTAAAGCTTTTGACTCGGTTAATCACTCTCTTCTTGTAAGGAAGCTTGACTTAATCGGGTTTCCTGTCGATCTTCTTAAATGGATTTTGAGCTATTTGAGCAACAGAATTCAAAAGGTTCTGTTTAAAAATGCTCTATCCAAATTCCTCAGAGTCACTTCTGACGTCCCACAGGGTAGCCACCTCGGCCCGCTGCTATTTACATTGTTTATCAATGACCTCCTACGCTGATGACGTTAAGCTATGCTTGCAGTATAAGGACAGCTCTTGCCAGTCAGATCTGCAATCGGATCTTAATAACTTTCAAGCATGGTGTCGTGCTAATTTATTACATCTCAATAGTTCTAAATGCAAGCTGATGACATTTTCACGTGTCACTCCCCAGTCTGCCACATATATGCTAAATGATTGCGCTCTTGAAAGAATATCTCTTGTTGATGATTTAGGCGTTCGCTTAGACCCTAAACTTTCGTTCTCTGAACATATTTCGTGCATGGTTAATAAGGCCAGAGGCATGCTCGGTTTTATTAAGAGGTGGTCGAAGGAATTCGATTCCCCTTATATAACGAAGACCCTTTTTACTTCGTTAGTTCGCCCTATATTGGAGTATGGTTCATGCGTCTGGAGTCCTCAATTCGGTATCCATATTAACCGTATTGAATCTGTACAAAAGAACTTTTTACTTTTCGCCCTCCGTGGCCTACCTTGGGATGCTGATGAGAGGCTACCGTCGTATTCAAGTAGACTCCTATTAATTAACTTACCCTCCCTAGCTAACCGTAGAACGATGCTTGGTGTCGTATTCCTTCATAACCTAATAAACGGTGATGTTGAGAGCCCCTTTCTTTTAGGGCAGCTTAACTTCCACGTTCCCCGACTAACATCTAGAACCCTAATCCCTTTATTTGTAAATCACTGTAGGCGGGAGTTTGAAGTACATGAACCCTTTAGGGTTTTATGTACGGATTACAACCGCCTCTCTGACATTATAACTTGTAGTGACAGCCCTTCCGTACTAAAAACTTTAATACTTGTTGAGTTAGCTCGTAATGTATCATCTTAATCTAATTTTGCATGCGTTTTTATTTATTTATTGTAGTATTTAGTTACATTATATTATTTTTTTAATATTTATTTTGCATGCGTTTTTATTTATTTATCGTAGTTATTAGTTAGTTACATAATATTATACTTTTTTATATTTATTTTGCATGCGTTTTTACTTTTACTTTACTTATATATATATATAAATAAATTATATTTTTTTCTTAGTAAATTTTATTTGTGTACTCTCGTAACGTTTCCTCGTTCTTTTCTTCCTTCATCAACCGCGTCTATCTAGTTCGCGATTCGTGCCGTACGTGACGCGGCTGCGCCCCTCGGTCGGTTGGGCGGGAGGTGGAAGCGGGACCCCGCGCGAAAAAAAAAAATAAAATAAAATAAAAAAAAAAAAAAAAATAAAAAAAAAATAAGTAGTTTTAACTGGCTGTTCCGTTCCACCAACAATATGGCAACCTTGGCGATAACTTTTTGCGGTGAACTTATCGACCTATCGCCAAACCGAGAAAACTGGTTGAAGACGGCAAAAATTTTGTTGTCAAATCTGAGGTGGGGTCAGAAATAAATTTTTTATAAAACCACCGATTAAACTATTTTTTTTCCTTTTGTAAATAAGATCTGATTTCATATAAAAAAAGCCATTTACTTTTAATTCCGGCCAGAAAAAGGTGCCCGTTTTTCAAATCGAAAAAATCTTTCGTTTTCGATTACCGGAGCACCAATTTCTCGTTTTCAAAAACGAAAAATTCTTGCCGTTTTCGATTACCGGAGCAGGCCTGAACATCGATGTTTTCAAAACATCGGAACCATCGATGGTTCGTGAACACCGTCGATGTTTTCACAAGCAACTCTGCGCTCGGTGAGAAAAAATTGAAAGTAAATGAATTTCTTATTGTTTTTTCTAAAAACTAACAAAATTGTTGATAATATTTAGGATTTCTAGTTGATGGTGTTGGTGGACGTTGATGGATGACGAAGGCAAGATGGAGAATTACCTGAAAAGTTAGTTATATATCTTTGCAAGCCCACGCTTCCTTTAGATATGTGTGCATGTATGTGTATGTACACACATACATTCATAAATTGGCCGTAAAAATTTGGCGTGTAATAGAATACACAGGAAGGAAAAGATATATATGACCTTGTTCAGAAACGCTTAGTGGAAATACTTGATTCCTTTGAAACGCGCACAATTCCTCGCATCGCTACTCTCGTTGATCCTCGCTTCAAAAAAGATGGCTTCCTCCGAAGTTTAAACGCAGACCAAGCAGCCAAAGCGTTGGAGCTGGAATTGGTCTCTCTCTTAAGTCAACAACTCCACGACGTCCACCAACACCAGAATCAACTTCAAACGAGGCAAGCAGCAAATTTTCATTTTTGCAAAATAAGCCTAACGTAAAGTCTACCAGAGCCGATGCCATTATTGCCACAAGGCAATTTATGGAAAAAGAAAACATTCCTGACTCTTGCGACCCCTTGAAGTATTGGGAGGTATGATTATTAAATAATTATGACTAACATGTTAAATAAGAAAAATTTTTTACAGATGACTGCTGACAACGAACTGAAATTGGTTGCAAAAAAAATTTTCTGTATACAAGCCTCGTCCTGTGAGTCTGAAAGAGTATTCAGCAAAGCTGGACAAACTATATCTGACCGCAGGACAAGGCTTAAACCTGAAGTTGTTGACCAACTTTTGTTCCTGAATAGAAATAGACACTTTAAATGATCTCTCTCTAAATATCATGTTACTGTTTGTACTGTTTCTGTTCTTTTTGCATTTTCTTTTTTTTTTTTTTTTTTAACATTGATGTTTCACTCGATGTTTTTTTTTGAAAAATTCGAAAACATCGATGGACACGAACATCAATGTTTCTGCACGTCTAGCTTGGAGACGACAGAGAGGCACACGATGACCCTTCCAAGTATAGCTTGGAAGCGACGCGACGATAGAAATCTCGAGACCGAATGCTCGAGGCCGATGAACCTTTCGACTTAACCTCACAACACATGCACGTACCTTTACGTACAAATGTTGAAAGAGGCGGACTTCACGAATTAATTAATATAAACAATGTCACGAGTACGGTCACGGTCGCCAAAATGTTTGATTCAAAAGCTTGTTCTTAAATATTTATTTAATTATTAGGAGGTGACATTAATTTATATTTCAGTAATCAGTTCAGTTCAGTTATATTGACAAGAGTGACCAGAGCCAAGATAGAGATCTAATCATTTAAAAAAGCCTCTCCAGCGGAGCCAGAGAGATCAGCTGCATTCGCTCGCAAATGTGCCTAAACGTAAGATAAGCTGGGTTGTGTCTTGGCTGTTTTTAATCCAATTGGAGTTGACCCAACACAGACGTTTCTGTCCTTTTTCATAGACATCAAGGATAGACTGAATCCGATCGCTAACAAGTGTTCAAGTAAAAAAAAAAAAGATTATGACGTCATAAAGAGTGTCTTCGAGACACCAATGATTTGAAACTTTTACTTGATAACATTAACATGTTATATCCTTTAATTCAAATTCAACAAACTCAGATCCCAGTAACATTAATACCGATCATATTACCTTTTTTTTTATTCTAATATAATTTAGAAAATAACTTATATGCAAACCACGGAAAATTAATATTTAGGTAAGCCCCGTGTTCACGCCAGAAAGGCGCTCAATTTCGGGAGGCAGTGTGATCCCGAACGCTCTCCTTTTCTCTCCCTCTTCCTCTGGACTTCCAGTCCAAAGAGCTTCAAATCCGCTCTCCCTAGCTATAGTTTCTTTTGTATAGTTTAGTACCAATTACTCCTTCTACTAATAAACATCCCGACGCACGTCGCGTAAAACCCCGACAAGTCTCCGTGTTTTTATTTCGAGTGCATTTCAGAGTTAGAGCCGCCCCCCTCCAACATTTGGTCCTTCGAGCCGGATTTTTCGTTTCATCTACCAGCAGCTCCGGTGGCTTTAACACCGCACCAGATAAGTCCATTACATTATTGCTGCCGGTCATACAGTTAGGTTGTGCGAAACTCAATTCGTCTTAACTTCTCTGTATGATTATTGTCTAAATCCAAGTCCGATTGATCCGACACACGGCAGCATAATTTCCAATTCCAAATTCAAAATAATTCGGTTTCCAAATTTTCTACATTTGTGTTTCTGTGCCGAAATCCAAAAGTGTGTGTTTAAATAAATAAATAAATGCAATAGCCACAGTGAGAATTTAATTCCAATAGTTCTCGATTCCTCTTCGTTAACTGTGTTCCCGCTAGCATTTATTTACATTACATACATACTACAGTCCACTTCACTCCGAAACTTATATTTACAAATTTACAACAATAACTGTCCGCAGCTACTAAAATTACAAATTTATTTAATTCGTACATATATTTGTTGTTTTTTACTCCCTCGCTCTATCCTGAGCTGCAATACGTATTTACATACATACATAATCGTCTGCATACGACGCTCCAATATTTGGCAATTTTTTCCGCCTCACCTTATCTCCGCTATTTTGCACTTGCATACGACAAGTGCACAAATATACACACACACGTATTGGTTCCGAAATACAGCACCGGTCAATCACATAAGTCCAGATAAATAAAATAATTTGTAAATTATTTTATATTAAAATTCCAACTAACTAATTAAGTTAGAAATCCAAGTGCGCTTCCGTATCCGCATTAGTGTGACCGTATTTTCGCTGCTGACCGGAATTATTGAATTAATTCAAATATTCCCGATTTAAATTCCATACGGGAAAACTACGATTTTCCAAAATTAATTATATATAATAATTATTACGACTCCGATTGGTTCCTAAATTCCCAATCAAACTTCGACACATAAATTTTAATATATATTTATAGTACATTTTTGTAAAAAAAAAAATCCAAAATGGCTCCTTCAATTTCAAACAAATTTACTTTGATCTGTGACCGTCTGAGTCACTTCGAGTCCAGAGTCTGCAATCCAGCAGCACCCACTCCATCCAAGTACTCTTGTCAAATCCATCTCGACCAAGTCCGAGCGCTATGGGACAAGGTCGAGACAGAGTACGAAGCTTGTTCAGAGCTAATTTCAGTTGGTTTAGAGGGCGCTGCAGACACCTTGCCTACTCTTAAGGCAAAATACGACGACACCTATTCCATTTATGAACGGTGTGCCGCCAAGTTCATGGAACAGATCGATACGATCTCTGCTAAAGCAGCTCCAGTCCAACCTCCTGCGCCCCAAAATTCCTTTCCGTCTGGCTGTCGGCTTCCTCCGTGCGAAACGGAAGTGTTCTCGGGCGATTATCTTCGCTGGCCGACTTTCCGAGACCTTTTCACAGCGGTCTATATCGACAATCCTACGCTGACCCCTGTAGAAAAGTTGTTCTATTTAAATGCCAAGACGAGTGGTGAAGCTCATTCCATAGTTTCGAATTCGCCACTGACCAACGACGGTTTCCGCTCAGCATGGGAAAACCTATCTGAGCGTTTCGAAAATAAACGCGCGTTGGTGAACAGCCAACTGAAGAAATTACTAAACATACAATCCATTGAACGCGAATCCTCGGCAGCCTTGAAGGAGCTGCAGAATACAATTCAAAATTGCCTCACATCCCTAACTCTGTCCGGCCTTCCTACGGATAATTGGGATTGTCTATTGGTTTATTTGTGTTCCTCGAAGCTTCCAAAGCTAACGCTCTCCTTATGGGAGCAGTCCTTACCAAATAAAACCGAAATTCCGACGTGGCTAGAATTAGATTCTTTCCTTACTGAGCGCCATAGAACTCTGGAATGTATAAATTCTATTCAACCTCCTACGATACGCCTCAGTCCGTCCAACCCGACAAAATCCATCGTGGCACCGCGAGTACTAAAATCCTTTAGTACGCGGATTGTTCCCATATCCAAAAGATGCGATTTGTGTTCTGCAGAGAACCATCCAGTGCGTAAATGTCCACGCTTCCTCCAGATGACGATAGAAAATCGAACTTCGTACATTGAGAAAAAGCAGTTGTGCTTAAATTGCTTTGCAAGCGGTCATCCACTCCGTAATTGCACAAGCGCCCACAGCTGTCTTACGTGTCACGGTCGGCATCACACATTGTTGCATCCAAGCAACACTTCATCCAGTGTTCCGAATCCTCGTGATGACGCACCACAAATTCCTGCACCCATCCAAAGAATTTCCTCGTTCTCCACACGAGTGACTACTTCGGCCGATTCCAATTACTGGGTTCCGTACGACGACAGCAAGAGCAGACGTTCCCGAGGTATTTTATCCTACCAATGCCGAGTCTGCCAAGGGAACCATCCTCTTCGGAAGTGTCACCGTTTTCTCCGGCTTGATGCGAAGAAACGGCTCCAGACAGTCATCGACAGGAAGTACTGCGTCAACTGCCTGGCCCACCACCATTCCGGAGGATCCTGTCGAAGTAGCGACCGATGCCAGTCGTGTGGACAGGATCATCACACCCTTCTACATGCCGACGAACGCTCAGCGTTATCCTACGCTTTCCAGAGCTAATACTTCCTGGTACTTTTGCTGCGTATCCTCGCAAGGGGGGGGAGAATGTTCACGCCAGAAAGGCGCTCAATTTCGGGAGGCAGTGTGATCCCGAACGCTCTCCTTTTCTCTCCCTCTTCCTCTGGACTTCCAGTCCAAAGAGCTTCAAATCCGCTCTCCCTAGCTATAGTTTCTTTTGTATAGTTTAGTACCAATTACTCCTTCTACTAATAAACATCCCGACGCACGTCGCGTAAAACCCCGACAAGTCTCCGTGTTTTTATTTCGAGTGCATTTCAGAGTTATGCCCCTCCTTTACCGGCTCCTCTCCTTGGTCCACGTCCTTCCTCTCTCTGTCAGCTCTCATCTGGTCCTCCAGCATTTGCTCTTCTTGATACTCCTCTTCCTGTCCATGTGGCTGCTCTTCCACTTGCTCTGCTATCCTTCCTATCTCGCCTGCTAGCGCCGTTGTGCTTCCACCTTCCTCTTGCCTCGATTCCTCTTTCAGGTCTTGTTGGATCACCATGTCGGATTCCTCTAGTTCCTCGGTAACCTCCTTCCCAACGGCTGACCGAATGTACACCTTGGCCTCTCCACCTTTCAGTGCATTCCAGTGGTCAGGATGGCTTTGGGGGTCTATTTTAAAAGGCCCCCCGTCGGATTCCATGCAGATCTCTGGGTCGAGTCTGTGCTGTGGTTGATCGAAACTTTCTGCTTCGATCATCTCGACTACCTCTGCCAGTTTGAGAAACTCGGGAAGTGTTTTAAACCCCGATCTTCTCGTGTACAGTTTTGTCTGGCTTCGGCAATTCCTGTATATGCAATTTAACTTCTCCTCTGTCGCGAACCTCATCATCCCCATCAGCTCCATTGCGAACTCTCTCGTTGGTTCGGCCTCTCCTTGCCTCCGATGCTGGATTTGCTCCTTGAGTTGCTCCTGATACCTCCGCGGTAAGAAGTACTCCACCAGCTCTCCCGTGACTTTCTCCCAATTGTCTTATTTATTTGGTGTGCAGTTCCACCAATCGCTCGCCGCGTCTTCCAGGATGAAGGGCATGGTTTGCACCAACTGGTCGTGCCCGATGCCGTATCCCGTCGACCAACCTTCCAGCTTCCGGATAAACTCCAGCGGGTTGGTCATCCCACGTACCGTATTTCCCAGCTCCTTACTTGATCCAGGATCTCCACGTTTCTCTTCCACTCCATGATTGTAGCTCTTAGCTTGGCGTCCGTCTAGCTCTTAAAATACTTGACCGTTTCCTTGTGGTCGTTGCTCTGGCTCACGGTCTTGCTGCCTCTCTCTTAAATCTGCCTGCTAGCCATTACTCCTGGTGTCGTTCTTTCTCTTGCAACAACTACCTGTTCGGGCGCCACCTGTAACGTCCTGTCGTCCGCGGGTAGCTTAGCTGGACGTCCAAGGTCCGTTTCAGGAATTAATTTGGTTCAGGCGTAGTTGCTGTAAGAAATTCCGACCCAGTCCCAGAGTAGAACGCTAGATTATGCCGTTAAATGTATCTTAATGTTTATTTACTTAAGAAGTACAATTCTCAATAATTTCGACTCGAAAGTCAGCAGAGAGACGTTATTGTCGGACTCGAAAGTCAGCTCAGAGACGTTTGTTTGACTCGGAAAGTCAACTTAGAGATTCGGACTCGAAAGTCAGCAAAGATCGGACTCGAAAGTCAGCTCAGACAATCGGACTCGAAAGTCAGCAGAGCTTGGACTCGAAAGTCAGCAGAGCTTGGACTCGAAAGTCAGCAGAATTTGGACTCGCAAGTCAGCAGAGTTCGGACTCGAAAGTCAGCAGAGGTTCGGACTCGCAAGTCAGCAAAGAGATTTGGACTCGAAAGTCAGCAGAGGTTCGGACTCGGAAGTCAGCAAAGATCCTAACTACGATTTATAAATAGGAACCTGAGTTTCCAAAAAGTGACTTCGCTGCTAACTACTGGGGAGGTTAACTCGACCCATTCGCAGTCGGCTGCTAAGTAACTTCTCCAGCGCCATGGCCGCTTTATATAGGCCCTGGCGAGGCTTTAGTATGGCCAGAGTCCTGTGCGGGATTTAAACGAATAGTGTGGCCAGTCGTTCGGTCCAGTGTGACCCTCCGCTTGCGATCAGTGGCGCGCGCGCGCATTTAATTCAAATATTTTTCCATAATATTGCCAATACATTTTCTTGTATCGCTATTTGTTTCTATTTTATTCTATTTAATTTCTAAGATCTATTGTGCGCGTATATGCGTCACAAGTTATCCAACTCAAGATCCCAGCCGCCTTACCCAAGTCATAAACAATTTTTTTTATAAACAATTCCTAGCTGGGAACTTCTTACTCAGCTTTCCCACAGAATCAAAATAAGCTTCCTCCCTTCAGTATAAGTTCATTATTAAGATTCAATTGCACCGCGGCCCTTTCAGCTAAAGTCAACCACGGCGGTCAACACCTGGCGAGATGACAATTTCATCATCCAATTTTCCGTGTCAGTCTGTCCATCTGTACGTCTGTTCTTCTGTCTATATTTCCGTCCGTATATACCAAAACTCTGAAAATACGTTGAAAAACAACGAAGTTATAATTTTTTTCTTTTACTTTCACTATCGTACCTATATAAAGGATATAGTCGTCCGATTTTCATAAAATTTATACCAAAATTCTGAAATAATACCAGAAGCTCATATCTCAGAGTAGATGAAAATACTTTGAAAAACAACGAACATATGTTTTTTTCTATTACTTTCCCGATCGTTCCATTTCGAAATTCTGAAATAATATAATTTGGCCATATCTCAAAAATAATGCAAATCAACTGAAAAACAGCCAAGTAATAATTTTTTTTCTAAAAATTTATCGAACATTTGTATGGCAGCTATATGATATAGTCGTCCGATCCGGCCCGTTCCGACATATATAGCAGTGAGAGTATATAGAAGACTATATGCAATGTTTCATTCAGATATCTTTACAACTGAGGGACTAATTTGCGTAGAAACGGACAGACGGACATGGCTAGATCGACTCGGCTGTTGTTGATCAATAATATATTTTCTTTATGTGGTCAAAAACCACTCCTTCACTGCGTTGCAAACTTCTGGTCAACATTGTAATACCCTTAAGGGGTATAAATATAAATACTTGATTATAGAGGTGCAGAAACATCGATGTTCGTGTCCATCGATGTTTTCGAATTTAAAAAAAAAAACATCGAGTGAAACATCGATGTTTAAAAAAAAAAAAAAAAAAAAAAAGAACAGAATCAGTACAAACAGTAACATGAGATTTATTTGAGATCATTTAAAGTGTCTATTTCTATTCAGGAACAAAAGTTGGTCAACAACTTCAGGTTTAAGCCTTGTCCTGCGGTCAGATATAGTTAGTCCAGCTTTGCTGAATACTCTTTCAGACTCACAGGACGAGGCTTGTATACAGAAAAATTTTTTTGCAACCAATTTCAGTTCGTTGTCAGCAGTCATCTGTAAAAAATTTTTCTTATTTAACATGTTAGTCATTATTATTTAATAATCATACCTCCCAATACTTCAAGGGGTCGCAAGAGTCAGAAATGTTTTCTTTTTCCATAAATTGCCTTGTGGCAATAATGGCATCGGCTCTGGTAGACTTTACGTTAGGCTTATTTTGCAAAAATGAAAATTTGCTGCTTGCCTCGTTTGAAGTTGATTCTGGTGTTGGTGGACGTCGTGGAGTTGTTGACTTAAGAGAGAGACCAATTCCAGCTCCAACGCTTTGGCTGCTTGGTCTGCGTTTAAACTTCGGAGGAAGCCATCTTTTTTGAAGCGAGGATCAACGAGAGTAGCGATGCGAGGAATTGTGCGCGTTTCAAAGGAATCAAGTATTTCCACTAAGCGTTTCTGAACAAGGTCATATATATCTTTTCCTTCCTGTGTATTCTATTACACGCCAAATTTTTGCGGCATTAGTAGCCAATTTATGAATGTATGTGTGTACATACACATACATGCACACATATCTAAAGGAAGCGTGGGCTTGCAAAGATATATAACTAACTTTTCAGGTAATTCTCCATCTTGCCTTCGTCATCCATCAACGTGCACCAACACCATCAACTAGAAATCCTAAATATTATCAACAATTTTGTTAGTTTTTAGAAAAAACAATAAGAAATTCATTTACTTTCAATTTTTTCTCACCGAGCGCAGAGTTGCTTGTGAAAACATCGATGGTGGTCATGAACCATCGATGGTTCCGATGTTTTGAAAACATCGATGTTATCGATGTTTCACTCGATGTTTCGGCACCTCTTCTCCAAGCTCTACTTGGAGTTTTGGGTCTGTCGGTTCGAATCGACTCACCGCAGATCTACCACACATTTCGCTGTTGTAGATGCAGCCAGGGCTGCAGAACCTTCTTGTCGTTGGAATTTTGGTCTCAATCGTCGTTGGAGCATCACCCGGGTACATACCCCTTTGCCTGCGCCACTGCCACATCATAAGGAAAAGGGAAACAACCGCTACGTCGGCACATGCATTTCATTTAAATCTTGCTGTTCTAACTGCTCTTCCTGCCTTCACCCCCGCCTCATCGTCAACCAAGCCGTTATGTTGCATTCAGTCATCTCACTCACTCTTGGTACTTCGTTTGGATATCGCTGATCGTAAGTTATTTGCCAAGCGATTTCATTCAAATTGGCACTGCAATTTCACTCAAGTTTCAAATTGAGTGAAATACACACGTACGTATTTACATTGGAGGTTGCCAGATTGTAGCAGTAGTATCGCTGCAGTTGTTTTGGTCTTTGGCAACTTAATTTGCAAGCATGGCTTCATTAGAACAGTTAAAACAACAACGCACTAATCTCCGCAGAAACATTACTCAAATTCGGACTACTGTGGATCCACGCCATGGACTTTCGTCAGCCGAACTGAATTGCCGATTGTCAATATTGGAGGCGTATTTCAAACAAGTCTTGTCGGTACAAAACGACATCGAGCAGCAAGATGTGGATGAGCAGCAACGAGATGTTCGTGGAGAGTTGGAAGACATGTTTGTGAGCATCAAGGTTAGCATTAAGGAGCATCTCGGCCCTGATGTTCACAATACACCTGGCAATGATACGACGCTCAGCGTATTTAACACGTCATCTACCAAACTACCCAGACTCGCATTACCTACCTTTGATGGCAAGTACTCGGAATATGAAAATTTTATTACGTCATTAGATGCTCGAGCTTTGTTACCCCCAATCGAGAAATTCAATCAGTTGCTAAATTGTCTACGTGGATCAGCTCTTGAAACGGTTAAGGCGTTCCAAGTTACACCTGAAAACTACGCAAAGGCTGTCGAGCGTCTAAAGAGTCGTTATGACAACCCAACCCTGGTTTTTCTGGACAATATATTGTCGCTATTCAATTTGCCAAAGGTTGCGAAATCCAATAGCCAAACGTTTCGCAGCCTTATTGACAATGCAACGGCATTGTTTAACTCGGTGTTATCTCTCGGAAGCGATACCCAAATTGTTAAGGCGATGCTCATCTCAATCGTTATGAATAAAGTCGATCAGGAAACGAAGACAAAGTGGAATGAATCTTTAGATTACGGAACTCTGCCGTTCTGGCCCAAATGTGTTGAGGTCGTAGAGCGTCACTGCTAATATCTAGAAGCCCTTAGCAATGCTAACGGTGATGTTAATGCGACCCAGCAGATTGCCACTAAACAACGTACTCCACAGCAGCATCCTTGGTTTACCTTTTCTTGCTCCACACCAATATGCCATGTTTCTTCCAGTAGCGAACACAAAACATTAAATGTTCCCAACTAAGTAACACTTCTGTCGATTATCGCTTTCAAATCATAAAGAACTTGGGTCTCTGTATTAATTGTTTCGGCAAAGGTCACCACGTGGCCAAATGCCCGTCGACACAGAAGTGCTGAATCTGTTCCCAATCCCATTACACTATGTTGCATCGAGAAGTCGTTCAAGCCACTCCTTCACCACCGTTGCCTTCTCAACCTCGGTCAAATGCTCCGCAGATATCGAATGCAGTTGTTCACACTCACAGAGAGGCTCAAGTAGATCGTGTAATATTGGCCACGGCATTGGTTCTGGTCAAGGATGCCTCAGGTTGTTACAAGATAGGTCGCGCTCTGCTAGACTCGTGCTTACAAGTTCACTTTATGTCTGATGAGTTTGCTCAAGCGCTTCGCATACCACGTATTAAGCGCCACATGGAAATACGCAGCATTGGAGAATCTCAAACGCAGATAAAGCATCGCGCATCTACCACAATCAAATCAAGCTCTTTAACGCATTAGAATTGTCGCTAGATTTTTGCATTACATCGCATATCGCATACAACCCAGATTCAGATATAGACATACGAGTATTGTCATGGCATTTACCTCAAAGCACGCCCCTCGCTGACGATAAATTCAATAAGTCTAGTCGAATTGATTTGCTACTTGGAACAGAAACATTCTTCGAAGTCTTATCGGTTTGTCAAACTAAGCTCGGTCCCCACCTGCCAATTCTCCAAAAAACGTTGTTAGGATGGATAATCTCTGGTCGTTGCCCAACCAAGCCCACTATAGTTCACAGCTACTCATTAACTCTGGAGGATGCTATTAACCGAAACGTCGAGCGATTGTGGAAGGTTGAAGATGTTAGCAAGTCGGTTGACATATACACACCAGAGCAGCGCAAATGTGAGGAGAAATTCGCCGACTTTGTTCGCCGTGACGGTGATGGGCCCATAGTGGTTCGGCTGCCATTTAAAACGGACCCCAGCTTGCTTAGCATCTCATATGAAACCGCACGAAGACGATTTCATGCGCTTGAACGCCGACTCAGTCGCTCAGTGGATATAAGGTCGAAATACATAGACTTCATGCAGGAATTTGAAACTCTGGGACATATGAGTTTAGTAGAGATGCCTCGACTCAATGTGCCACATTTTTATATACCTCATCATTGTGTGCTCAAGCCAACGAGTACGTCAACCAAACTAAGAATTGTCTTCGATGCATCCTGTCAGACAACGAGTCAGAAATCGCTAAATTATTTGCTCATGGTCGGACCAACAATTCAACCCGATCTATATGCGTTGCTTTTACGCTTCCGCACATATCGCTACGTGACCACGGCTGATGTGGTTAAGATGTTTACCCAAGTCCTCGTCGACGCGGATGACCGTAAGTTTCAGTACATTCTCTGGAGGAAGAACCCCGTACAGCCAGTACGCACCTTCGAACTCAACACTGTAACTTATGGGACCGCAACGGCACCATACCTAGCCATACGAAGCATGATATATCTGGCGGATCAATATCCGTACAAGTTTAAGGTCGGCGCTGATGCCATTAAAACCTCGTTTTATGTTGATGATTTCCTTTGCGGAGCGGACACAGTGAACGGTCTCGCTCGAATCAAGGCAGAGGTGTCCGAAATTCTTAGTAGTGGCGGATATGAGCTTGCAAAATGGAATTCAAATTACACTAAGTTTGTCGACGATCGTACTATTAAGGATTTGATTTTAGAAGAAGATTCAGTGACCAGCACGTTAGGTTTGAAATGGGATCAACGATACGATATATTTAAATTTCGCATTTGTACCGAAAGACACATCGGAAACCGTTTCAAAACGGACAATACTATCGATAGCATCATCATTATTTGACCCATTGGGCTTAATCCCGTCAATAATAATAGTTGCTAAAATCATTCTGCAGGAGCTATGGCTGCTCAAATTACACTGAGATGAATCAGTGCCACAAAATCTTCATGCAGCATGGACAGCCGAGTCTCCGGAGTCTACAGATACATGGGTTCTGCGACGCCTCGATCATAGCTTATGGCTGCTGTATAATGCACGTACAGTTGGGGCAGATGGCAGCATTTAGATACGACTCATAACATCGAAATCAGAGTCGCGCCCACTAGGAAATTTTCGCTACCAAAGTTGGAGTTATGTGGGGCGCACTTGTTATCAAACCTTTTACGCAAGATACAGAAGATATTTGCAGACTACCAACCAACGGTATTCTTATGGAGTGATTCTCAGATTGTTCTTCACTGGATTCAACAACATTCGGCTACACTTTCTACGTTTGTCGGAACCCGTATTTCCGAAATCCAGGAAAACACTTCCATTTGCGACTGAAGACATGTTCCGACGCACAATAATCCAGCGGATCTACTCTCCAGGGGCTGTAACGCAGCTGAATTACAGCAGTCGATTTGGTTCGACGGTCCCGCATATTTAAGATCAGCTACACTGGCCAGCGGATAGTTCTGGCAATATTGATCCGGATGTGGTCCAGTTGGAAAAACGCAAATCGGCCTTTACTATAGTCACCATCAACAATCGTCTTCTGGAAGCTGTATATACTATTAGCTCTCACAATCGTTGCATACTAGTTGTCGCCTGGATACTTCGTTTTGTTCATTTCGCCAGAAAGCTGCCGCCGTTCGCAACATTATCGCCATCACCACAAGAACTGTCTCGCTCATTGCACTGCATTTGTTGGAACTTGCAGGCCAAGCATTTCTCTAAGGATATAGGACTGTTGCAAAAGGGCAAACTGACTCGTACTAACTTAAGAAATCTGAATCCCTTCCTACAGGTTACTGATGGGTTCCAGTTGCTCAAGGTCGGAGGTCGTCTGGAACTAGCAAATGTTCCTGACACCCAAAGGCATCCAATTCTTCTCCCAAGCAAAGAATTCTTTGTGCACCAATACAGAACATCCATTTGAAAAAATTTCACGCCGGCCCAAGGGCTCTAGTCGCACTTATACGCCTACGATTTTGGATCGTCAATGACGGGACTTGTCATGCCGCGTCGTAAGGTCATGCGTACACTGTGTACGCTATCGACCACCTCTGGAGAAGCAGGTCATGGGTCAACTGCCCGTCGAACGCCTGACGCAATCAAGACCATTCTCTAGATGCGGTGTTGACTTTTGCGGTCCGATCAACATATACGCGCGTATTCGAGGGATACATTGCAGTCTTCATATGCTTCGCTACCAAGGCAGTGCACGTCGAAGTAGTGTCAGACCTGTCAACTGAAACGTCTAATAGCAAAGCGCGGACTTCCCTCTGACATATTTTGCGACAACGCTACAACAAGTTAGAAGCACTAAAGGTGTTTCTGTTTAAAGATGAAACAACTCGCATTATCTCGAATTTTTGTCGAAATGAATTTATAAGTTTTCATTTTATACCTCCCAGGGCACCCCACTTTAGTGGCTTATGGGAAGCAGCCGTCAAGAGCGTCAAGGGACTGCTGAATCGCACGCTGGCCAATTCTCGGCCTCTCTCACCACTATCGACGGACCCGAACGATCTGGCTGCCCTCACACCAGGTCACTTCCTTGTGGGAAGGTCACTCCCTGAGCCTTCAGTCGAAGATGCAAAGGTGGACCACCTGGAGCGCTGGCAAAGGGTCAGCGCGATCAAGCAATATCTTTGGCGTCGCTGGTCCCACGAGTACATCAAAGAGCTTCAAATGCGGACCAACTGGACACAGGCATTTCCTCATACACGAAGACAATTTGCCGCCGCAACGCTGCACAGTAGCGCCTCTCGAACAAAAGCCTTTGCAAAAATCGAAAAAGTCGTTTTTGCAAAAACGATTTTAATCATACCAGGAAATTTCCATTGGATTCAGAATCTGCAGTAAAATCTATTTTCGGATTTTTTTGTAGAAGATATGAGCGTTCAAAGTTGAACTTTGTTTCCATTTTTGCATCAAAAGAAAAGAAAAAAAAAAGGGAAAATTGGTTGACTTTTAGGTAATATTACACCAAAAATATATTACCTATCGCCATGATTTTTACTTTTCATAAACTGTAACCCAATCCAAAAAAAAAAGGGAATTGGGTTTGGGCTTGTACAGGTAAATCGCTACCTGCCAGGTGTCAATTTTTTTCACTTTTTTCTGGCTAAAGTTGTCTATATCTTTTTTGGATGGGCTGAGCCACCTACTACACTATAACTACGACCTTTGTGGATCTTTTCTGGACCAAAATCACTTACATCTGCTGCGTCGAGCTGCGTCTGCGGAAATGCAACAGCATAAACCAAAACTACTCAGGGTTAAATATACCAAAATACCGACACAATTTCATACAAACCAAAAAATATACTAACTAGCGCGTGGCGGTTCCACTTTGAACTAAAAAAATTTTTTTTTTCACTTTTCAAATTATTTTTATTTGAGCAAATACATAAAAATACAGATAAAAACTTAAATAAAAAATATTTTTTAAAAATCAGTTTCATTGAAAAAAACCTAATTTTTCACTTTGATACGCTTTAAAAAACGGAATGAGTGGGCGTGGCACATTTTCCCATAAATATGTAAATTTTACAACAATTGGCTGTCAAATGGCGTTTAAATTATTTTATTATCTTATTTGGTTCAAAAGTTATGATTTTTGCAACGTAAAATGGAAAAAGGCGCTACTGTGCACTGGCTGTTGGGGCGCATCGAAGCAGTCATACCAGGCAAGGATCAACGCGTGCGCGTCGCTGACGTGCGCACCGCTAAGGGAGTCTACCGACGCCCCATACATAAACTCGCTCTGCTACCTGTCTCTTAAAAGTTGGCTTCAGACTTTCAATGGGGCCGGGATGTTGGGTCAAACCCAATTGGATTAAAAACAGCCAAGACACAACCCAGCTTATCTTACGTTTAGGCACATTTGCGAGCGAAGCTGATCTCTCTGGCTCCGCTGGAGAGGCTTTTTTAAATGATTAGATCTCTATCTTGGCTCTGGCCACTCTTGTCAATATAACTGAACTGAACTGATTACTGAAATATAAATTAATGTCACCTCCTATTAATTAAATAAATATTCAAGAACAAGGTTTTGAATCAAACAGTCTGAACTCATAAAAAAAAAAACACAAATGTACATATATCTTTAAAATAAGTCTATGAATATACTAGTATATTAAATTTATTAATTCCTTTAAAATCTGAAAAAAAAAAATTTAAATAAATGCCAAATACATTAAAATATTTATTTATTTATTTATTAAGAATAGCAAATATCTGCCATTTTAAATCCATATCCTTACCTCAGACCGGATGAGGAGTGTTTTTTAATGATATGCTCCGACTCACATCAGGTGGTCAGAGGCAAGGATAGGTGTCTTAAGATATTATTTTTGTTAAAGTCTAATGACATTTCAAAATATAACAGAGAGTACATGTCGTTGTAAAGCGAACATAAAACGCGAAAAGGATCGTGTGCCTCGAAATTAGTTTTACAAATATCCAAAGCTATAGGCCGAAAGTAACGTGATGGCCTAGAAGGAACTGAAAAGCGTATTTGTTTAAGAAGATTACTGGAAAAAATATATCCATTTATTAATTTATGCAGGAACATCACGCCATGGCAGGTCCGACGATCCTTAAGAGAGGGCAGGTCCAGAAGGCGTAGTCTGTCGGCATACGGAGGAAGGTGGCGATGTGGGTCCCAGTCTAAACCCCGAAGAGCGAACAAAAGGAATTGTTTCTGTACCGATTCGATAAGATCCTGATACTTTGCATATTGAGGGGACCATACGCACGAACAATATTCGAGTATGGGCCGAACCAGGGATATATATAAAAGTTTTGTAGTGTAGGGATCATCGAATTCCTTAGACCATCGTTTTACGAAAGCAAAAACACCCTTTGCTTTACCAACAATTATACCGATGTGATCGGTGAAGCTCAAGTTGTGGGTAAATAGAACACCAAGATCCGTTACAGAGTGGATACGTTCAAGAACACTCGTGCCTAAGGAATAGTTAGCCTGGAAACAATTTCTGCGGTAAAACGACATGTATTTACATTTGGAGTTGTTAAGAAACAATAAATTGTGAGTGCACCAGGACATCATGTTGTTTAAATCAGCTTGCAAAAGCTGAGCAGAGTCAGGATTCACAAGAGGCAAACATAGTTTTACGTCATCAGCATACATCAAGACGTAAGAGTGGAGAATAACTTGGGGCAGATCATTTATAAAAATGCCAAATAGAAGAGGAACGAGGTGGCTCCCTTGAGGAACACCAGAAGTCACGTGAACAAGGTTTGAGAATGAACCCTTGAATGCAACTCTTTGAGTACGGTTCGACAAATAAGTAGAAATCCACTTGATCAACGTAACCGGAAAACCCAACAGACAAAGTTTCTTCAGCAGTAATTGATAATTCACCGAATCGAAAGCTTTGCTGAAATCTGTAAAGATAGCATCGGTTTGGGTGTTATTTTTAAATGCGTTTCTAATGACAGCAACAAACTCAAGGAGATTTGTAGACGTTGATTTACGTTTCATGAAGCCATGCTGTGAGGGGGAGATTATTGAGCTACATTGGTGCTGAAGCTGAGTAGTAATTAGAAATTCGAATAATTTGGGAATCGCACTAAGTTTTGCTATACCTCTATAGTGTTCAATATTAGATTTACTGCCCTTTTTATGAAGCGGAATGATAAACGATTCTTTCCAAACTTTGGGGAAAAACGAATGCTGAAGTGATAACTGAAAAAGTCTAGACAATGGTCTACATAATGAGCTGGCACAATTTCTCAGAACACAGCTAGGTACAAGATCTGGACCAGAGGAAAAGGAAAGTTTGATTGTTCTAAGATTATGAAGAACATAATCTTCGCTGATTACAGGCATAAAAATGCAATTGGAATGCGGGAGTGGAAAAGAATACTCTGAGTTATTATCGAAATTAGTTTGTGAGTATGTAGTCTGGAAGAACTTTGCGAACAGGTTCGCGATATCAGGCTCATTGGAAGCGGAGGCATTATCGAAATGAAGACATGAAGGAAATTGTTGAGATTTCCGTTTCGAGTTTACAAAAGCGTAAAATTGCTTCGGGTTAGCCTGAAACTCAATTTTGCACCGATTTAAGTGGTTTCTGTAGCATTCAGAATTGTGTGCTAGGAAATTTGTACGAGCAGTTAAATATCTCGAATGGTCGACTTGAAGACCAGATTTGCTATACTTTTTAAACAGTCTGGATTTCAGATTTTTTAGATATGAAAGCCGACGAGAAAACCAAGGGGGCTTCTGAGAAACTTCTGGTGAGGGAAATGAAGGGACATACATGTCGAAAACTGAGTACATTATTTCATAGAAACGCTTAACAATGTCTGAGGGATCCTCTGTGGAGTTCAAGAAAGTCCAATCCGTTAAGGATAAGTGGTGGTTCATTTCTGTAAACTTAGCTTTTCGAAAGCAACGAAACGTTGCAGGCTCAGCTTCCGGACACAATAATAATGGTGTGGAGGCTTCGAGGGTTAGCTCCAAAGTGGGATGATACGCGTCCTCAGGACTAGAAAGAGGGTCAATTCTAGTGACGTAGGCATTGGCAAACTCAGAGACAAAGATGAGGTCTAAGACGTTATTACTGCAGTTCCTAACAAAATTTAATTGTCCCAATGAATGGTCAATGAGACCATGAATTAAATCGTGGGGTGAGGTGGGAACAAGAACATTTGAATCAGGTAAGGGCATCCAGGAAATGGAGGGTAGATTAAAATCACCCGTGATGATAAGGTGGTCATTAATACCAAGGGAAGAATGAATTTCTTGAATTAAGGATAAATGCTGCATATAAATATCAGTGTCAGACCTAGGTGGAATATACGAGCATGAAACGTAGATAGAATAATCGTAAACCTGGATGCGAACCGCCACAAACTCTAGATCAGTGTCAGTTTTAGAAATGATATTGGAAACCAGATCGGATTTAACCGCAATGAGAACACCACCGCCTGTCCGTATAGGACGATCACGTCTAAAGATGGCATAGTTCCCTGAAAAAATCTCAGAGTCAGACACAGAGGAGTTGAGCCATGTTTCTGTAAAGACAATAACATTGGCATCGAAAGAGACACTATTGACGTGCAGCCTACTGAGCTTGCCAAGTAAACTACGAACATTCTGATAGTGAAGAACAAAAGAGTCTATTAGTTTTTTGGAGGCCTAGTTGAAGGAGTTTGAGGCCCGCGAGCACGAGGAGTACTTTTGTGTTCGAATTCATGAACAATTGCATGCTTAGGCCACACAGAAGGATCAAGAGCCTTAGAAAATAGTAGGTCAGAAATTGTAATTTTAAACGAAGATATATCACGTCTTTCCTTAAAATTGAATTTGGAGACACTAAATTCAGTAACAGAAACATTCAATTTGCTGCTCAAGTGGGTCTTAACGTCGCCCTCAGAAGCATCTGGATTGAGGCGGGAAACAAAAATCTGTTTTTTCGGAGCAACACCATCCAAAGGCACCGGTCCGCGTTTGGCAACGCCAGAAATTGTCGACTGTTGGGGGCCGCTTCTGGTAACGGCCGGCACCGAGATAGTGACCACCGGGGGAGCTGCTGGGTTGGGATTTGACACCACCGACGCGTCGTTGATGGCAGCAGCACGCGACGTGGATGCCTGATCGGTGTAGCATGGTGGCTTCGCCCCCTCCGAGAATGGGGACTGGTGCAGCAACTTCAGCAGAGGCTGCAGCGTGCAACGTGGACGCCTGGACAACGTTGACAGGCTGCTGATCCAACGGCCTGACAAGATCTTCAACCATAGAAGTTGTGATCGATGCTGCATCATCACCAGAGCCGTTATCCACGGCTGCAGGCTTGGCACGTGGGGTGAACTGCATAAGGGGGCATTCAGGGTCGGGGGCATTCAGGGTCTGGAAGAGATAAGAATTTTTCAGACAGGTTGCTCCTGTTTTTGTTTGCGGGGTCACTTAGCAGTTTTAGCGACTTGAAATGGTGTTCCGCTTTCTGGAAGCGAGTTGACAACTCCTTAAAGCCGGCCGCCAACGACTGAAACTCCAGGTGAGTCTGCCTCATGAAGACCCGCATATCGGATTTGATATGCAGGCAGCTCGGGCACGTCCAGTCCAATCCAGGATTTTCACGAATGCGATCGGTGATACGCGATCCATTTTGCCCCAGATCGGCGCACCCAATGTGAGCGATATTATCGCAGAGCCAGCAGTAGACAGTGACATGCCGCGAAAAAATTTTTTGGCCGTTCGGGCACTTAGAGAAACAAAACGTAGCCATTTTTGGAATAAAAAAATACTTTATCCAAGTAAATTACGAGTTGGATTAATTTATTTGCGCGACGAAATGGCCGATCAAAACAAATTATACAATTGTTTATTTGAAAAAAAAAAAAATTGTTTAAGTTTCGCGGCGAACAGACCGATCAAAACAAAAAGCGAAGAGCGCAAAAATAAAAGCTTTTATCTAAGCGCCGAAAAATAAGAAATTTGTGTTATTGATTTAGCTAGCGCCAACAACAACACAAGGCGATGCAGCGATAAGCGGTAAATACAAATTATTCCGGACCATTAAAAGAATCCCGCGATCGATCACGTATTTCACATCAGTTGCATGCATTTCCTTAAATTCCCATAATCTACATATATACAAGAAAGTCGTGTTAGTTACACCATTTATAACTCAAGAACGGCAGAACAGATTTGGGTAAAAATTGGTAGGCAGGTAGCTTAGAGCCAGGAGACGGACATAAGATACTTTTTATCATGATAGAATTATACAAGGTAGTCCCGTCGGAAAAAATAAGCCCTAGTTCGGCTAGGGTATAGCATGAAAGTTTGAATGAAATGACTCAATGAATAAGCACGAGCTGTCAAAATAAGCCCTAAAACCCGAACAATTTGGCCCCGACGGGACTACCTTGTATAATTCTATCATGTTTTTTATTCTGATAGACAGCGTTCCCGTGTGACTTGAATATGCACCAACTATTAACTACTCTGAGCATTCAAAAATTGCTATCGGTGGAATGGATAAAGCATGTCAATATTGACAGGCATTGAAATTTCGGACTGAAGCACACGGCATGTGCTGTACAATATCAGGTTGTGCTGTCACCTTTACCCACTTCTCCAGAACCTTTATTATCCCTTCTTGCTGGCAATTCAGATGATTTCTAATTATTTTTGCGTAAGATACGCAAATTTAGTTCTGGCTTCCAAATGACGGTCACTTGGGGCAACTAAAATTTGCGATCTTGCATCCAATGGACGTAATTTTGAAAATACATACAAAACACAAGGCCAGGCGTACCATAATATAGGATCATTGATGCCAATGGCTGATAATAATCCGAAATTTCTTCAAATTTATTTTATGAGGAATTATGAAGAGCGCGTGACGACTGGGTGCCAGTATAATTTCATTGAAGAAGCAGCAGAGGAAAGAGCAATTGTGATTTATTATTTATTATTATTATTATTTATTTATTAAAAGAGTTTCGCCACGATTTCAAAATGACAACTTTCAAATCGTCATAAAACCCGATAAATTACCATTAGATGAACATGCTGGTAGATTCAACGCAATTCACTATGCTGCCAGACAATTTTTGCACTGTTCTTCAAGATAAAAATGAATTAATTCAGAGTATTTTTCCGGACATAATTACTTGAATAATCACTGGCTTAGTCATAGGGCGATTTTGGCAGCCAAAAATGTCGATGTTGACGAAACTAACTTCCAGATACAACAGTTGTTACCAGGCAATCTGATTTCTTTTAAATCAATCGATTCTGTTGTTGATGATAATGAAAGTGTACATTTTTCAACTGAATTTTTAAATTCACTAGATATATCTGGAATGCCTTTACATAATCTTCAATAATCCATAATCCACCTTAATTATGCAACTTATCATAAAAAGGTCACCGGAAATATACTTGAAGCAACCATTTTAACTTGGAAGTTTAACGGAACAGTGGTCCTGTTGTCACGTATTCCAATGATACCGTCAGATACTACAATACCGTTCAAAAGGCTACAGTTTCCAATTCGGTTATCTTTTGCCGTGTCTATAAATAAGTCATGGTCAAATGTCCATTTGTGGTTTATATTTGGAAAATCCATGTTTTTCTCATGGTCAACTATATGCTGCATGTTCATGTGTAGGAAACCCGTCGAATCTATTTGTGTTTCCTAAAGACAGGTTAACCAAAAATATTGTGCACAGATTAGTGCTAAATCAAATTGGAATTAAAAGTACTGTTAAAGATTTAAGACTATCTGCCTTACCTACCTAATTCATAAGTTTAAGTGTCACATGTTATTTACTAAGAACTTTGTAATATACTCATTTGTTAGCCACAGCAAGGCGTAGCCGGGTCTTCTAGTTATTAAATAGTTCTTTCTTTAAATTAGAAATTACATTACACTTATCGTTACATTTGGTGACCTGATTATCAATTAATAGTTTTCCATAATCGTGTGAGATGGATCTTGCGTGGTACACTTCGCAACGGTTAGTTATATTATTTTATTTTATAGATATAATAATTAACCCTTGGTGTAAGGCAATTTCAAATTTGGACATATCTAATATGTCAATAATAACAGATTTGTGTTCGTGCTTATAAATGTCTTGGATTTCATCAGCGCTTACAATTTGAGTGTTGAAAAGTTCTATTTGGGCTAATGTAATTGTATCCACTAAATTCATTAGATCGTAAGTAAGCAAACGATACTTTCTGAGTGGAAATTCTTGGTTTGAAAATATAGTTTGTAGATTGTCAGATAGAGTTGGTTGTTATTATTTTAGATTAAATCATTAATTTTATTTGTTAACCGTTATAAAATCATCATGATCGGGTGTCCCTGATATCCATTTCCAAATGGATCTTATTTCATGAATTCCTCTTATTGGTCTATTGGGTAAAATTTGTCATAGAAAAATTTTAATAATATCCAAAGTGTGTTGATTCGAGATTTATTATGTTTTTGTATAAACCTTATTAAAACTATTAATATGTATCGATTGTTTTAGTTTTGCAGTCTCTAGAAGTATCGAATAAATCATATTATCAATATCATTCCAAGATATGGAATATACTCAACCTATCGGACGTCTTTTTACTCATATATAACACTAATAGGTTATGAGCCCAAAGCACACACACATACACATGTATGGGCCAGGAGAGGAGTGTGTGTGTAGTCGCCGGGCACGGATGCGCCGCGGCGGTGCTCCCCCCATGTACGCGTGGTGTGGGAGTTGTGGCAGGGCCTCTCACAAAATCTGATGCGGAGCGGCCGCGCGAAGCGGCTGAGAGTGCTCACCTGCGGCGTCACCCCTGTGGTGTCCATGGATGATCCAGGGAGTCCGATCTTCCAAACCGTAGATCTGGGCCAGCGGCGAGAGCGGTGAGAATATTTCCCGCGACAACCTTCATGGTTGTTGTTGCCTCCGTTGGCGAGCTTCTCTCTCGTGGTAAATGTGGCTGCCCCCGCAGCATATGCCAGTCACGTCAGCTGTTGGCGAGATCAGCTGTGATCGAGTGTTGAGAAGCCTCGAATAGTGCGCAGGTCTGGCAACACCCCGCCGCCACCAGGTGGCGCTGTGATAACGGACCAAAAGACAAAAACTACCTGCTACGACGTGCATATGCGATCTGCAAATGCAAAATGTAGCATAGCTTTCCAGGTAGCGTCTGACCCAAAGTGGGCGGCTATCTGGTCTGCGTCTGAGCCATAGTGGCCGGCAGCTTCAACACCTGGGAGATGGTTTAAAATGCAGCCTAGCATTGGGCGACAATGCACATACTTGGAATGTGAGAGAAAAACTCAATTACTCCAAGTGGCAGCCACAATAGTGGAAATCCACCCGTGGGAATTCCCACGGTTAGGGCAAGGATTCTGGAGGCCCTAACTAACACTCCAACACACCCTGTCGTGGCGGTGGCTGACTTGGCCGCCACGCTAGGTAATGCACCAAGCCAGAAGGAAGTGAAGGACAAGGGAGATGCTGCGGCCTTCAGGAAGAGCAGCCTGTTGGCCCATTCCCCACCCCTCGTGCCACCCCCGGCGCCTGAGTGGAGTGCGGTCGGCGATCCCGCCGACTCGGCCAAGAGGGGCAGAGACCCTGCCAGCCGTGGAGAAGGGTCAGCCAACAAGACGGCATAGCCGGGGCTAGTGAAGTCCCCAGGCAGAGGCGAGCCCCACCAGCCCAGGCCACAGCCCCCGCAGCACCGAGAAACGGTGCCAGAAAGGCACGGCCTGATGCCCCAGCGATGCCTCGGGCACCGGAGCGTCGGCATGGGAGCGCAGGTCAAGAAAAAACCAGCTCGCAGATCACGCCCAGACGCGGTGGTAGTGGAAGCTCCAGGGAAGAGTTACAGCGAGATCCTGGCCCTGGTCACGAGAAGGGAGGACAGACAGCTGACAGATCTCGGAGGGGCTGTCACCAAGGTGCGCCGGACATCTAGGGGAAATCTTCTCCTCGAAGTAGCCAGAGGGAGCACAGAGAGCGCTGAGTCCATGAGGGACAGCATCTCCAAGGTCCTGGGCGACGCCGCGGAAGTGCGAGCCCTGACGGAGGAGTCAAAGGTCTGCGTCTTCGAGATACGTAACCTCGACGCGATCACGACGGAGAGGGAGATTCGTACCGCCCTCGCTGAGCAGTACCAGCTAAGCGACGGAGCAGTGAGGATACGAAGCCTCCGCCCCGGGTACGGGGAATCTAAAACGGCGGCCTGCCATGCTCGATGGCGAAGGAAGTCAGACGGCGTGGCGAGGTCCGCATAGGTTGGACCAGGTGCAGAGTGCGGGAGCGCGAAGGCCCTCCTCGCTGCTTCAGATGCTTGGAGCTTGGGCACATCGCCATCAGCTGTAAGAGCCCGGTGGACAAGAGCGGCTGCTGCATCAAGTGCGGCGAAGCAGGCCACAAGGCCGTTGTCTGCAAAAAGGAGCTAACGAGTTCCGGAGAGGCGAACTTTCGACCCGGCAGCAAAAGCAGTCAGGCCGGTAGTGGCGGTACCGGTATTCCAAAGACCGTATGCAGTTAATTCAGCTCAACCTGAATCACTGCAGAGCGGCGCAGGAGCTGCTGACGCAGACAGTGCGCGAAGTAGCGGCGGATGTGGCCATAATCAGCGAGCCATACAGGGTGAGCGTGGGAGGAGAGTGGGCCAAGGACCGCTCTGGCAAGGCGGCTCTTTGGCTCTGCGGAGGCAGGCGACTTCGTATGTCTAACATCCTGGCTGCGGACGGATTCGTGCGGGCGGAAGTGGGCGGCTACTACATTTATAGCTGCTACTTGGCGCCTAGTCTCCCACTAGAGGTGTTTAGTAGGATCCTGGACGACCTAAGCTCTGATCTTCGAGGGAGGCCCAAAGTTATAGTCGAAGGAGACTTCAACGCCTGGGCCCAGGAATGGGGATCCGTCTTGACCAACGCCAGAGGACGCGCGGTGCTCGAAGCGTTTGCATCGACAGATGTCGTCCTCCTTAACGACGGTGAGCGGCATACGTTCGTCAGAGCAGGAGCCGCCTCCATCATCGACCTGACGTTTGTGAGCGGAGCAATATCCCAATCCGCTAGATGGGGAATCTGCGACGCATACACCGGGAGCGACCACGAGGCTATCCTATGCTTAGTGGGAGGTCCCGCGGAAGATACCCGTGCAGCACTGCGACCTAGCAAAGTCTACCGGCCAGACACGCTGTGCACGCAGGCGTTCGCAAACGCGCTGGACGGCATGGCGGCCGAAGTGACGGGTGGAGCCAACGAAATGGCGAACCACATCGCAGCAACCCTGGAGCACGCCTGCGACCAGAGTATGCGCCAGAGAGGCTCGTTTCGAGGAAACCACAGGCTAGTGTCCTGGTGGAGCGCCATCATCGCCAGTGCCATCTGCCTCACCGACACCACCGGAAAGGTATTCGAGCGGATCATCTCAGCCAGATTGTCTGCTGCCATAGAGGAGGCCGGTGGTCTCTCCCCAAACCAGTTCGGGTTCAGGAAGGGGAAGTCAACGCTGGACGCCATCGAGGCGGTGACGGGAATAGCCGAATCGGCTATCGCCGGTAAGAGGTGGAAAGGCGGCTCCAAAAGCTACTGTCTAGTGGTAACGCTAGACATAAGGAACGCTTTCTACACCGCGAACTGGAACCGAACGTTGGAGTCCCTCGCCGCCCTAAATATCCCAGGGTACCTCATGAGGATAGCACGAAGCTATTTCAGTGAGAGAGTGCTCACAGTGGCCTCGGATATGGGTTCCAGAGCATATGAAGTCTCCGCCGGAGTCCCTCAGGGCTCCGTGCTGGGACCCCTGCTCTGGAATACCATGTATGACGGCGTCCTGCGGCTCCCAATGCCCAGTGGCACGACCGTTGTTGGGTTCGCTGACGACGTGGCGGTGGTCGTAGTCGCGAAGGAGCGCACCGCAGCAGAAGCACTGGCGAACGATGCGATCACATCGATCGAATCGTGGCTCGCGAGAGCGGGCCTGGAGCTAGCGGCACAAAAGACGGAGGCAGTCCTGATATCGAGCCGGAAGATCGTGGAAACGGCCGAGATCCGGGTTGGCGGAGCCGTGATCAGATCGCAGAGGGCAATAAAATATCTCGGCGTTCTGATCGACACCCGGCTATCGTTCAAGGAGCACCTGGAGTACGCCCAGAAGAAGGCCAGTAGGACGGCAGGTAGCCTCTCACGGATACTCCTTAATACCAGAGGTCCTAAGCAGACCATCAGGAAGCTGCTGACTAGCGTCGTAACCTCCCAGATGCTGTACGCGGCACCGGTGTGGGCTAAAGCCGACCAAGTCCTATATGCGGGGAGCGGAGTCTACATACAGACTATGCGCGTTCAGGACGGTCTCGGACGACGCCGCGCTAGTGATAGCGGTCTTGGTCCCTCTGAGGGAGTTGGTCCGCGAGAAGGAGCTACGCAACGCACTCCGCGGGTACCATAGGCCTGATCGCGCCGCGAAGGCCGAGGCCAAGATAGTGGCCAGAGGAAGGAGCTACGAGAGCTGGCAAGCCAGATGGGATGCCTCGTCCAAAGGGAGATGGACGTACAGCTTGATCCCCAACATTGAGGCATGGATGGAGAGGAAGCACGGGCAGGTGGATTTCTACCTGACCCAGGTGCTGAGCGGGCACGGCTGCTTCCGTAGCTACCTAAAGAGGTTCGGCCACGAGAACAAGGATGGCTGTCAGGAGTGCGGTTCTGGCGTACAAGAAGACGCGCGGCACGCCGTCTTCGAGTGCCGCCGGTTCGCCAAAGAAAGGGCAGAGCTAGAGGCGATAGTAGGAGCGGAGATCTGTGTGTGCACGCTGGTGCCGCTGATGCTGGAGAGCCCAAGGACGTGGGAAGCGACGGCGGAATTCGCGGCGAAGGTGTTGAAGACACTTAGGCGTCTGGAGAGGGACAGAAATGAGCGGATGGACTAAGCGGCCTGCCACTGTGCGAAGCAATGCTTTGCGGCCGTACCGCATAGTGAGGGCCATGGTTTCGTCCGCAAGAGATAACGATATAGCATCCATCTTTAAATTACTACAGTATGTTGTTATTTTAGTTGTAAATAATAAATAAAACTGAATACAAAAAAAAATGTATGGGCCAGGAAGAAGCGGAGCACGATCGACGCGATACGCGAGGTAACGCTCATGACAGCAAACGCGATTGAAGGCGAAAGATGGCAGGGAGGCACCAAGCAATACTGCCTGGTCTGCACCCTAGATGTCAAAAACGCTTTTAAATCAGCAAACTGGAGCCTGCAGGCACTCCAGTGCGGCACCATATCAGGGAACCTCACCCTCCTGATAGCGGAATACTTCAGAGATCGCGGCCTTCTGTACACATCCGACGACGGCAACCAGGTACACCACGTGACAGGAGGGATACCCCAGGGCTCTGTTTTTGGGCCAATACTGTGGAACTTCCACTACCTGATGGCTGCGCCGTAGTAGGGTTCGCCGACGATATAGCGCTGGTCACGGTGGAGAAGCACCTGGCCGATTTCTCCACTAAATGTAGACTCGCAATGGACATGATGATGTGTTGGCTGACAGACAGCGGTCTCTCGCTCGCCGAGCACAAAACGGAAGCAGTGCTCATAAGCAGAAGAAAGGCCGTAGAGAATGTCAACTTCCGGGTCGGCTCGACAAACACCGAGTCCAGTCCGGCGATAAAGTACCTTCGAGTCATGATCGACCATAGGCTAAATTGGACTAGAGTACGCAGCGGCCAAGGCATCCAAGGCCACCGCTGCTATCTCCATGATGATGGCCAACACCATTGGCCCCAAGCAGCATAGCAGACGACTTTTAGCTACAGTCCTGACCTCGACCATCCTGTATGCCGCGCCGATTTGGGCGGAAGTCATGAGGACTGCCAGCTACAGCCGGCAGTGCAAGTCTGTCTACAGACGCTGTGCTTTGTCCATCTCGAGCTTCCTCTGCACGATGTCAGAAGAAGCTGCATTGATGGTATCGAGAGCAATCCCTACTGGCAAATGAGCGCAGGACTCAGAATTCGGGAAGCAGAATCCAGAGAAGTAGCACAATGGCTCGGTGGCAGGATAGGTGGACCAACGCGAGCAGAGGACGATGGACTTACAGGCTCATCCGCGATTTGGTTCCCTGGTTGCAGAGACGACATGGTCAGTTGGATTGCTACACCACGTAGATCATCACAGAACGTCTTTTTCGTGTGCCCCCTGTTCTCAGCGGAACGAGCTGCGCTGGAAGCAGCCATGAACCGCCGCCTGACACCCGACAACTTAGTCGGCTGCATGATGGAGACCCCCTCCAAATGGGATGCGGTTGCTGAAATGACAGCAACCGTGATATGAGAGCTAAGGCGCCGGGAGCAGACCCGTCGCACTGAAGGCGACCGATGAGTGGCAACAGGACCGCCAGCCGCCCCGTGAAATATAGCTTTGCGGCAGTCCCGCGGGTGCGAATCCTTCCACTCTATCCCTTCTTCTATGTATTATATTTAACCCTATATTCTTTTTAATAAAAAAAAAAAAACTGTATGGGCCACGTTTGACAGTCCGGGATGTCAAGTGAAAGTCGCCGAGTATGGTTGCTCCGTGGAAGCGCTCCCGCGTTTTTTTTTTGTATTCGTTTGTTATTTACAACATTATCTATATATATAAAAATGGAGACAAAAAATGTTACTAATGGCATCACAAGAGAACGGCTGGGCCGATTTGGCTCAAATTTTTTTCAGTTGTTTGTAATTGTCAGAAGAAGGTAAGAAAATTTTGGGAAGACCTTCCGGAAAAGTCGCTAGCGGCTCAACAGATGGACACACTGTTGTATGTAAAATTCTACCCTACAAAGATCATAGCTGCGTTGAAATTGTGTATCAATGAACTCGGTAAAAAAATATTTAAACAAAAAAATCGAGCTAACGAAGCAATTGGAAGTAATGCCTGCTGTTAGACGATCAAGACTTGGACGGCGTTCACGCAATGCAATAAGTATTCAGAATTCCCGTTATAGTCGGACGCAAGAGGAACGTACAGAAATAAATGCATCGATACGTGCCCAAATGGCACAGCTTCTCGCTCCACAAAGATCACCTCAAGCCCGACATAATAATAGAGAAAGACGAGCCGCAAATGAAAACTTGAATCGCGCTGCATTCGCATACAATCCTGAAACATCCTACAAGGATCTTACCTGCGTTGTTATTGGTTCATTGTCTAGGATTGCAATGCACGGAAGTTTCGGTTGGAAACCCCCGGCTTATGCTGTGCAGGTGGCAAAATTAAATTGCCCGTTTTGGCTCATCCACCAGGGCCATTGTATTCGCTACTATATAGAAATTCAGCCCAATCAAACAGTTTCCTAAATCTTGCACAAAAATATAACGGATGCTTTCCAATTACGTCATTTGGAGTCGAGGTTTTTCATCAATCAGGCTACAATCCAAGTTATAAGGTAATGGCGTCTCTTTATTATCAAAATTAACAACTCGCATTTTTTAAAATTGCATTCCAACATTCAGATTCATGGGCAAATTCAACACCGAGCGGGCGCTTTGTTATCACCACAAAACAAAGATCTTAAATTCCTTCAGGTCTATTTCATTGGTGATTCGGCAGTTGAACTAAATCACCGCTGTGCAATTTTTACTGAAACTTAACGTGAAATTATCGAACAATTGCAAAATCTTCTCTATGTGCATAATGAATTGGTCAGATTGTTCAAAACTGCATTGGATATAATGCATTATGACGAACATAAAATCATTATCAGCGCTGACAAAAGACCCACTGGTAGCCATGCAAGACAATTTAACGCTCCCACTATCAATGAACACGCAGTGGTGATTGTTGGCGAGAATGTGGAATAACGCGATATTGTTTTTAACCGTCGGGATAATGGCCAAGTGCAGCGAGTTTATGAGACTCATCGGTCACATGATGCTCTTCAATATCCGTTAATGTTTTGTCGTGGAGAAGGTGGGTATCACTTCAACATAAAGATGGTCAATCCAACGACAGGTTTGTTTACAAGTCATCACTTCTTTTTGATTCTACAACTAAGTTTGAATTCAAATTCTAGGAGAAGAAACGAATAAGAACGTCAACTCTTTGAATTTTGATGCGTATCGATTGATGATTCGACTAGATGTTGACAATCATCTGTTAAGATACCACCGTTTGTTTCAACAGTACTGTGTCTCAATTTCATTCGTTTTAATCAGTCGAAGTTGCGGTCAGACGACTTGCGTGACGCCATCGCTATTGAAGGACACCCGAACAACATCGGTTGTTTGACCAATCTCCCAGCAACTTATGTTGGAAGTCCGCGCCATATGCAAGGGCAAATTTAAAGGAGAGGTAGTTCTTATCCCACGAATTCCTATTATTCCAACAGATCTTCCATTCCAATTCAAGACGATTCAGTTCCCAGTTCGATTGGCATTTGCGATGACCATCAATAAATCGCAAGGCCAATCGTTGGAAGTCTGCAGGATAAATCTAGAATATCCATATTTTTCACATGGCCAGCTATACGTAGCCTGTTCGCGTGTGGGAAAGCCGTCATCATTATTTATTTTTACACCGGATAACAAAACAAAAAATATTGTTTATCAGATCGCTCTCCACAGATTTCAAGTCAAAAAAATTTGTCAATCCAACGACAGGTTTGTTTAAAAGTCATCACTTCTTTTTGATTCTCAACTAATTTTGAATTCAAATTTTAGCCTAAAATTTTTAGGAGAAGATAGGAATAAGGTCAGCTCTATGAATTTTTATGCGTATCGATTGATGATGTTTCAACAGTACTGTTTCGACATGTACGTCAAAGTAGAAACGGAACGTCTCAATTTAATTTGTTTTAATCAGTCGAAGTTGGGGCGAGATAAAGTTCGCCGGGTCCGCTAGTTTATATATACAAAATAGACATTGACGGGGCAAAGGGCCCGCATTGTGCGGTAGGAAGGCCGCTCAGTAAGTCCGCCCGCTCCTCACTCTCTCCAGCGACCTGAGGGATTTCTTAGCTTTGTGAGGAGTCGTTCGACTTCCCACAAATACTGGCGGCCAACTACAACGGCAACCGCGCCAGCCGCCGACAACAAAAACAGCTCCCGCAGCCAACAACAACAGCAGAGTCAACGTCAGCCGAACCGTAACAACAGCGCCAGCAGCGAATATCAACAGCGTCAGCAGCGAACAACAACAGCCTTAACACCGGCCATCCGCGCCGACAACGACGTCAACAACACCGGCCAGAACAACGGCCACGTCATCAACAGCGACGTCAGCAACAGCGGCCAGCGGCCTCAACACCGGCCCGAGCACCGGCCACAACAACAACTCGCTCTCGCAGACAACAACAACGACAACCGCCACGTCATCAACGGTGACGCCAGCAACCAACGGCCACAACACCGGCCGTCGACGTCATCAACAACGGCCAGAACAGCGGCCAACAGCAGCGGCAATAGCAACGGCCAGCGCGACCAGCGAAAACAAAAGCTCGCGCCCGTAGCCAACAACAACAACCGCAGCTACGTCATCAACAGCGACAGCGGCAGCGCGCATCAGCAGCTCTCAAAGCCAACAACAACGGCGGACAGCAGCCGACGGCAATAACAACAGCCGCCAACGCTCATGGAGAGCTATAGCCGACGGCAATAACAACAGCCGCCAACGCTCATGGAGAGCTATAGCCAACGGCAATAACAACTGCCGTCAACGCTCATGGAGAGCCGCAGCAGCTAGCAGCAAAATCAAAACAAACCGGCAAACGCCCAAATTATTCTCGCTTTGTAAACTAAGTTTTTGTAAATAATTTTGTATAATACTTTAATCACTTCTCACTGTGTAAACATAAGCTTTGTATATAATCATTTTCTATTGTTTTTGTAAAATAAGCTCTGTATATTTAAGCAGCCAAGTTTCGCACTATAATCATCTTCTAGTTGTACAGAATTTAAGCGTAGTCAAGAATTAGTAGTTATCTTTGGTTCCCCGTTCTCACATCTCTAGATCGCACACACACACACACACACACACCTACACTCGGAGAGCAGAGAGAATTATTCACCACGAACAAGTGGCCACGGAGTTAGCGCCGTATGAGAGCAACGGAGAGCGAGCATACGATCGAGCGCAAAGCAACCCCCGAAAATTGGCACGCGCCAACGGGAGAGAGCGAGAGGGAAGCTGATGCACCGAAATGCAAGAGCAATGGAAAATTACCAGCGCGGCCGAAAATTTGGCAAAGCCGCGTGGCTGGATTTACTTTTGCGGAGGCGACGAAAACGGGTAGACGTGCGAGCGGTCGACGAAGTTCAACGTAACCAAAACAGGAGTTTCTACGCGACGGAGTTTCTGCGGCCAACGATGACAATTTTATAACCCGAGACCAGCCAGGAGGTGGTGCTCGAAGTAGCGGCGATCAGTGCTAGCGACGGCAGCCAGGGGAGTTGCGGGAAAATTAAGGTGGCCAAGGAGGCACCTTTTGGAAGCGGACGGAGGCGAGGACGTGGCGGAACATCAGCCACAGGCGAGCGTGTGTGTGTGCGGAAAACGGAGACGGGTGAGTGCATAGGGAGAACCGCATTCTGGCCAGCGAGACTCATGTGCAGATAGAAATTTCTCGACGGCCAAGATGCGGTTTTCACTAGAGTAGGCTAGGAAATAAACCCCAAAACCTAACCTAAAATCCCGGCGAAGAAAACTTGTCAAATTAAATAAAACAAATGAAAGCTAAAAAAAATCTGAGAATACAAATCGATTAAATAAAAGAGACAATGAAGACTGAAATTAATTAAAATAAACTCGTACATATTTACATTTCGGTTCTTGCGGGGAATGGCTGAGTTTCGCCTACACTGGAAGAAATTTTACTCCAAACTTTAATAATGAAATTTAAGAAAATTCTATTTAAATATATTTTTGCTCTCGCGGAAAATCTAACCACTGATCGCCACTTCCGAGAGGCCGTACGCTGCCCACACTGGAAAAATAAATGCCGAGAAATTTAAAATGAGGAAAAATTAAATAAATTCAAGAAAAACTCTTAAGTATAATTTTCGGCTCAGATCGAGTCCAGCTCGCGGGGAACGACCCAAGATCACGTTGGCCATGACTCACGTAGAATATTGCCCATAATCGACCCCCTCTCGGTCTCCTTATAGCGATTGCTATGGGCTCGACCCAAAACGCGCTCCGCCGATTATTTCGCTCTATTGCAGAGACCGGACAAGCCATTTCTCTGGCTTCGTATCCCGGTAACTGACAACTACCATCTCATGTCAGTTTGCCGTCCGTCAAAACACTTTGTCCCACATCTTTATAAATTTTTCTGATAAAGAGGACCTTGGACGTGACTGAGACTTACCCCAGCCGTCGAACTTCCTTGCAGAATGGCGCCCGAACAGGGACCTGGGGTTTACAAATTTTAGACGTCGAAAATATGGCCTAAAGACCCATTCGGATACGTCAAGTTCGGAAAAATTTTCGGTTCCGCCACTTAGAGAAAATTTTCTAAGTCGGAACGTATGGAGAGTCGGATGTCGAGGGACACTGAAATTTCTAGGGCAGGAAACTACAGGAAAATATATATATCTCGATAAGAATATATACAGGGCATTGTATATAACCTCCAAGTCGAAAGAAAAAAAAAAGAAACTTTGAATTTTCGCGAGGCACATGGCAAAAATCGGGAGAACTTAACCAAAAAGTATACCCACTCTAAGAAACTCGTGGCACACGCAGTGAAAAATTTTATATCCCAGCCGCGAAAAGATCATAACCTAAAACGAGAGGTTATCCGATCACGTGACCAGAAACACACGTGAGCCAAGAAATCGAACCGAGCAGAGAAAGGAAAAGAGAGAGAGAGAGCGAAAAGCCCTCTAGGTAGCCAAGTCAGGTCGCGAGAATTTCAAAAGCACGAGGTAGGGAAAAGCTAATACCAATTCCCCACAGCGCAGCCATTTTGTTTTCACCCTTCACTCTCATCGTCGTCTCCCTCACGCCAGCGGCGATCGAGTACAGTCAACGGGATCACATCGTTTTCGCTTGTTTTTCAACCGTCGGCGAGCCAACGCGTACAGTCGCAGTTTTCAACAGGAACCAAAAATCATCGTCGTGAAAATGTTACCAAGTCTCGAGCACCGTCGAATAAAAGCTAAAGCATCGCCGAATTAACTTGAAATCATCGTCGTGAACATTTACAAGCTTACATCGCCGTCGAATAAAAATTTAATCGCCGTCGAGGAGAGCTGCAGAATTAAATCGCCGTTTTTACATCGAATTTGGGTTCAACCTAGTTACACTTCAAACGTCGCTTGACCCTCGCCTGAAATATCTCTCTCGACCTATCGAAATTTTTCTTGTCGTTTGCCATTTGACTAATTATTTCACAGCATTATGGGCGCACGCTGGATTTCATATCTGCGGAAGCGAGAACTGGAGGCGATTTTGAAGGAGTTTTCCTTGGAAGCAACCGGAACAGTCGAGGAAATGAGGAGCCGGTTGGCCGCATTCAATAATCGGGACGATCATGTACTGGAGATAGCCGAACAACTGCAGGAATGCGAGGCGGAAATCACTGAGAGTAAACAACGTACACCGAGTCCGAACCCACACCCACCGGGTCCAACGCAGCTTCAGATGCCAACACAGGAAAGCAGAGGTGCCGCCACTACAGTCGGAGACATGGAGGCCAACCCGGTCAGACGGGACATTTTTACCAAGAAGTCCGAGATGTCAGCAGCCACGCTCGCAGAGAAACTGAAGAATTGGGGAATTACTTTCGATGGGACCACGGACCCCATTACCTTTATCCAGCACTTTGAGGAACGAGCCACCGCATATGAAGTCGACGCACAGTAGCGCCTCTCGAACAATTAGCATTGCAAAAATCAAAAAAGTCATGTTCGCAAAAACGATTTTAACCATACTTATTCGACAGGAAATTTAACAAGGATTCAGAATCTGCAATAAAATCAATTTTAAGATTTTTTTTGTAGAAGTTATGAGCATTTAAAGTTGAACTTACTTAGTTTCGTTTTTTGCATCATACAAAAAAAATGTGTAAATTGGTCGACTTTCAGGTAATATTACAAAAAAACCTAAAACCAATGGTCATGGTTTTTACTTTAAATGATAGATACATTCATAAACTATTAAAGAACCTAAAAAAAACGACACTTTGATTTGGGCTTCTACAGGTAAATCGCTACCTGCCAGGTGTCCATTTTGTTCACCTTTTTCTGCCTAAAGTAGTCTATATCTTTTGACGCCAATGCCGGCCACTGACTACACTATGACTACAAGTTCCGTGGATCTTTCCTGGATCAGAATTAACTTTCATCGGCTGCGTCGAGCTGCGTCTGCGGAAATGCAACGCAAAAAACCAAAACAACTCAGGGTAAAATATACCAAAATACCGACACAATTTCATACATTTCAAGAAATATACTAACTGTAGCGCGTGGCGGTTACACTTTGAATTAAAAAAAAAAAAAATTTTTCAGTTTTCAAATTGTTTTTATTTGAGCAAATACATAAAAATAAACATAAAAAATTAAATAAAAATTTTTGTTTAAAAATTGTTTTCATTGAAAAAAAAATATTTTTTCACTTTGATACCCTTTAAAAAGGCGTATTTGTGGGCGTGGTACTTTATGCAGTACATATATATATTTTACAACAATTACCTGTCCAATGCCGTTTAAATTATTCGATTACCTTATTTGGTTCAATAGATATGATTTTTGCAACGCTAAATGAGAAAAGGCGCTACTGTGCGACGTGGAGAAGATGCCGCAGGTCATCCCTGGTCTTTTGACAGATACAGCTGAGCACTGGTTCCGGACGAGCCAGCTACTAGGAAAATCGTGGACGAACTTCAAGAAGGCGTTTCTTGACTTCTTCCTGCCGCCTAGGTATTTTCAGAGACTCGACGATGAGATCCGCAACAGATACCAACGACAAGGAGAGCCATTTAAGCAGTACCTGGTAAACATTCGACTCATGATGCACAGAGCAGGATACAACGCGGAACAGGAGTTGGAACGAATCTACGAGAATCTCCAACCGAAATACCAGCTGTTTACAAGGAGACACGAGTTCACGACATTGGAGCAACTTACCGCTTTAGTGGTAAACTATGAGGACACCCGCGATCGAACCACAGGAAACCAAGCAAGGATGCTGGCCGAACTGCAGCCACCACCAGGAGGAGATGACTACGCGACCCAGCGTATGCAGGAGCACCATCAACGAGCTACCAAAACGTCACGCGACCAGTCAGACGACCACCTACGCTCGCCGCAGTTCCACAACTAGGTTCTCGAGTGGGAAACATATCGATGGTGCCGCATTGTAGATTAGCTTGCAGGAATTGTGCCCAGGAAGGACACCGTTCATACACATGTCGCAATCCCAGAGTTCTCTTCTGTTGGGATTGTGGTCGCAGAGGAATACGCACTTACGAGTGCTGCCGTGTTTTACAGGTTCTCTCTTCTCTTTCAGTACCCAGCCCCACCTATAACTTAGCTACGCCGTCGGTTTAGACAAACACGTTCACTCCGAAAACAGCAGACCCCATCGAAGCCGTAGAATCCACACCAGCCAGCAACGAGCCAGATCACGAGACGCAAGATACCCAGACCAGCAGTATGTTAGGGCCGCGAGACGACAATGCCGCGCGAAACAATCCGTTTCGACGAAATCAAGCTTCTGCTTTAACAGAACCAGTAGCGGAAGGGCGAGCGACTTCCCCAGCCAGAGCAGAGTGTACACCTGACGCTGGAGGAATCCTAGCCGCACTCAAGGAGACCACGGAGCAGGAAGACCGCACCAAGGCGGCACCAGGAAGCAGGGAGACCCGTAGCAGAGAAGCACCAGCAGCAGAGAACCGGTACCGAGATAGGAGCAGAATCCAGGAAATACCCGCACCCAGGCGGAAGCATCAGAGGAACGTCATCGAGGAGCCCGCACCCCGGCGGCATAGCAGCAGGAGCCCGCTCACGGCGGCACATCAGCGAGAACCCCGCTCAAGGCGGCATCAGCAACAGGAGTTCGCACACGGCGGCCACATCAGCGCGAAGACCCGCACACGGCGGACACAGCCGCACGAATACCGCACCGGGGCGGAACTAGCAGAGCAACAGCAGCAGCAGAGAAGCAGAGCATCATCCCACAGGAATACCCGCATCAAGACGGAAGCAACGGAGAAGCATTCAAGGATACCCGCAGACGGCGGCAGTACACACGGAGAACAGCAGCGCAGCAGCAGCTTCAGAAGTCCGTACGAAGACTGCACGACAGCAACAAACTTGCTCAAAAATAAGCCGACGAGCGACGCTCGATCTGGCCAAGGCAAGCGCCAACCAGGAACACTGCGGCAGGAGCCAATGCTTGAGTCAGTGGGGGCCACTTGCTGGAGGGTGCGCCTTCCCAACGTTCCCACTCCCCTAAGGGGGAAACTCAACGCTCTCAGTACCAGCATTAGCCCACGTTCCCCCTCACTACTAACTAACCCCCAACTAAAACCACTAGTTAGTCATATTAGTAAACCTAAAAGGCTAATAAAACTTTGTTTTCCTACAGCGCGTCATACTCAAGCCGTTGATGTGACACGGACCAGCCAGCCCGCTCGACGCAAGAAAGCTCGTCTCAGGCCTGGGCCAAGAGGCCATACACGCCTGGACAGCAGCGGTGGTGCCAAGCCTGTTACCATCCGCTCCCCGTCGAGTGACCCTTGGAGACGTGACCGCGAGCCCCGAGAGAGAGGGCGCCAGCGTTGGCCACGGCCGCCACCACAAGCAACGACGACGATGATCTGGCCACCGTCATCCCGGGAAATTCTTCCCCGGGCAAGGAGAAGGAGACGCCAGCACTGGCCGCGGCCACCACATCCGCCGCGCCCACATCACCACGGAGAACGAGATCTCCATTTTTTCGTGCCCCCGAAGAAAGAGGGGGATGTGAGGACGTTGATGCACTATGTACAGTACATATCAAGTGGAACTTGCGACACCAAGCACGTGCTTGTTCTGTTAGTAATTAGTAAAACGCGAAGGACTTAAAAAAAAAAGGATGCGGGGAGACTACTACTGGCGTACTGCCGGATTGGTTGCTTGCATGCGTAAGTAGGTTAAGATTGAAGTTTTTAGTTTTGGGAGGCTATCAACGTTAGATATTATTGTGTACAAATCGTTATAATTTGCACAGAGGACTCTAAAGGGTTCATGCAGTTCAAAGGATGTTCTACAGTGGGGCAAAACTAATGGTAAAAAGGATCTAGTGTTTCTTATTGGTACGTGAAAATTTAGCTGACCGAGCAAGTCAGTACTTTCCACGTCACCACGGATTAAGTTGTATATGAATGTAATACCTAGCATGGTTCTACGATCAGATAAGGGGGGTAAGTTAATTAGTAAGAGTCTACTAGAATAAGACGGTAACCTCTGGTTTGCATCCCAGTTTAAACCGCGTAAAGCGAAAAGTAAGAAGTTCTTTTGAACCGATTCTATGCGTTTACTATGGACGCCATACTGAGGGCTCCAAACGCAGGATCCATATTCTAAGATAGGACGAACAAGTGAAGTATATAACGTTTTTGTGACATAGGGGTCATTGAATTCCTTAGACCACCGTTTAATGAAACCAAGCACGCCCCTGGCTTTATTCACCATGCACGAAATATGATCGATAAAGTCGAGTTTAGGATCCAGCCGGACACCTAAATCATCAACTATATTAATTTTTTCCAAAGAGCAGCCGTTTAGCGTATAAGTTGCAGGCTTAGGAGTGACACGGGAGAATGTCATTAGCTTGCACTTAGAGCCGTTTAAGTTTAATAGGTTCACGCAGCACCATGTTTGAAAATTGTTAAGATCTGTCTGTAAGTCTGATTGGCAAGTAGCATCATTATATTGCACACAAAGCTTGACGTCATCAGCATACATAAGTACTCTGGAGTTGGTCAAAACTTCGGGCAGATCGTTGATAAATAATGTAAACAGACCCAAATGACTCCCTTGCGGGACGCCAGATGTAACCCTAAGAACATTAGATAGTTTATTTTCGAAAAGGACCTTCTGCGTCCTGCCATTTAGATAACCTGAGATCCAATTAAGAAGATCAGTCGGGAATCCCATTAAATCGAGTTTCCGAACAAGAAGGGAATGGTTAACAGAGTCAAATGCTTTACTGAAATCAGTATAGATTACATCTGTCTGAAAGTTATTTCGGTATCCCTTTATAATAAAGGAAGTAAGCTCCAACAGATTCGTTGTAATTGATCTTCGCCTAATAAAACCATGTTGACATGGAGAAATAATTGACCTACACAGATGCTGCAGATGAGGAGTAATAACATTTTCGAACAGTTTAGGGATGGCCGACAACTTAGAGATACCTCTGTAATTGTTGGCATCCAATTTGCTACCTTTTTTGTGGAGAGGAATAACGAATGATTCCTTCCAAATAAGGGGAAAGTGGGAGGTTTCTAAGGATAAGGTAAACAATTTGAGAAGGGGATTGCACAGGGCTTCGGCACAATTCCTAAGCACACAGCCTGGTATTCCGTCGGGACCTGGTAAAAAAACTGGCTTAACACGATGAAGATCCCTAAGAAGAGAGCTTTCGTTAATGGTAGGACTGAAGATTTGGTTCGATTTCGGGATAATGTAAGGATAAGCCTGATTTGGGTCTATTGAGTTGGAGTAAGTGGTTTCAAAAAACTGAGCAAAAAGATCGGCTATAGCCTGATCATTTTCTGCTGTTGAATTACCAAAAGAGAGCGAGGACGGACGAGTAATGGATTTACGCTTGGATTTAACAAAATTATAAAACTGTTTTGGGTCCTCAGAAAACTGGGACCTGCAACGAGTCAAATAATTATTGTAGCACTGCGCGTTACACACAGTAAAAGTGGATCGAGCTGATAAATAACTAGATAGGGCAATCGGAGAACCGGTACGTTGATATTTAGCATATAGATTTGATTTTCTATTTTTGAGGCGGATCAACTCTTTGGTAAACCAAGGAGGCTTGTTTGATGTAGACGGACAGTATAACGGAACACAGTCAATAAAAAATGAATTCATAACACGATAAAAAATACCCACGGCTTCCGCCATGTCAGTGCATGTGTATAGGTCGGACCAGTTGTAATTAATTATGAAGTTATTCAGCCGTACGAAATCTGTCTTGCTAAAGCAGAAGACTTCTTGGGCTGGACTATCAGATTTATTCCGTGAAACAGTCCCCATGTCGATAGTCACATCGAAAGTGGGATGATAGGGATCTTCGGGTTGCGTCAGGGGCGCCACCCTAGCTAAACTAACTCTTTCAGGATCTGAGACAAAACAAAGATCAAGCAAGCGCTCTAAGGAATTTCGAACATGATTGACTTGGGACAGCGAAATGTCAAACAAGCCAGCAATAAAATCATGATGTGTTGTCGTAAGAAGTGTATTTGTGGAATTATCTAGGGTCCAAATAGCCCCTGGGATGTTAAAATCACCAAGAACAACTAAATGGTCCCTATCCGAAAGTCTTTTGGAGACCAACTGAATAGCGGAAAGATGGTTCCAATAAATAGGAAGTTCCGACAATGGAGGAATGTAGGAACATGTAACAAAAATTGAGCTACCATTAACTGATAGCTTCACGCAAAGGAATTCAACATTGTTGGATTCCTCGAAAATTATTAATTCGGACGTGAGAGTGGAGTCGACCGCTATAAGGACACCTCCCCCACGTCTGATAGGCCGATCTAGCCGGTATACTGTGAACGCAGCTGGAAAAACTTCGGAGCTCAGAATCTCCGGCTTTAACCAGGTTTCTGTGAACACAATAACTTGGGAAGCAAATGCGACGCTGTCAGAATACAATTTAGGAAGCTTACTGCGTAAGCCTCTAGCATTCTGATAGGAAATACCAAGGGAAATGGTTAGTTTTTTGGGACGGAATTGGAAGACGTAGACGGAGCATTGGGCAAATCTGGCCTAGGAAGAGTAATTCCTACAGGCCGCTTTTTCTTTTTCGTACCTTCAAACTCTTTGACAACCACATACTGTGGCCAGGTTTCGGCCGAGCATAGAGTGCCAAAGACTTCGTCAGGAACATTTATCTTGAAAGACGAAATGTTCCTGGGGTAGGAAAATTTAAATTTTTCCACCTTAATTTTTTCCCTATCGACTTTTACTTTGCCTTGGATAAAAGCTATGACATCTTCCGATGTCTGATCAGGGGAAAGCCGAGAAACAAATAACTGTTTTGTTGGTGGAATTGCCGTAAGGGGTTTTGGCACGGCAGACTGAGCCGCCATACCACTTTCGGCCGGTAGTCCGGGCCTAATACCCTGGCAGGGACTGGGATTAGGGCTCTGAGAGGGCTGAGACAACAGTTGGGACCCCCCAGTGGACAAAACGGAACTGGGCAACACCGGGGGCACGGTCGCACCCGCGACGCATTCGGGTACCGAATCGTTTTTAGCGCTCGATCTCAGGACTCTTGGAATTTGTCCCGGGGTCGGGGGCAGAGTCGAGGGAGGCTGCTGTGCAGTGCCTATCACTGGTGGCTGGGATCCGCCAATATGCTGCCCACCAGTTGCGGTTTTTTTGCGCCTAGGAGACTCATTTAACAGCTTGAGGCTATTAAATTGAGTATCCAGCGCCAAGAGCATATCTTGAGTTTTGCGAAAACTCAATAATAGCTCTTTAAAACCACCCCTGGTTTGCCGCATAAAAGACATCATTTCCCTCTCCACCTCGCGGCAGGCCTCACAGCAGTAACGTACGCCGATATTTTTGGCCACGTCATCTACTGTCCGTGCAACAACGCCAATGCACTTGGCATGTACTATGTTGTCACACAGCCAACAGGTGATGGTGAGTTCACCGTAAGTAATATTTTTCTTACAGTTTTTGGCGAAGCAGACCATATTATGGGACATTGTAACGACTTACCACTGTACTTCGCTATTTAAGAGAGGGCGCAAGGGATTAAATGCAGCGGCACTTGATGAGCGGGGGGGTAACGAGCAGGAGAGCGAGAGATAAGCGCTGAGTAGAACCGTTTATAGCTGTCGCGGCAACGCAAACAACAACAAACGCTAAAGGCACAAAAGGGAATGCAAAAAGAGCAAAAAGAGCAAAATGCAAAGCAACCGCAGCAGCCCAAACTAAAATGCAATTTAAATTGAATTAAATAGCACAAAATAAACAAGTAGCATGCACACGCGAAGTGAACGGGAATTATTTGAAACACCAAATATTAAATGTTAGTAAACCCCGGAGGTTTATAGACAAATTCAACACAAATCGGGAGCGCAAGAAAAAAACACGTCCGTTCACTTTGAAGGAAGGATGATGACGAGTCGTTCGACTTCCCACAAATACTGGCGGCCAACTACAACGGCAACCGCGCCAGCCGCCGACAACAAAAACAGCTCCCGCAGCCAACAACAACAGCAGAGTCAACGTCAGCCGAACCGTAACAACAGCGCCAGCAGCGAATATCAACAGCGTCAGCAGCGAACAACAACAGCCTTAACACCGGCCATCCGCGCCGACAACGACGTCAACAACACCGGCCTGAACAACGGCCACGTCATCAACAGCGACGTCAGCAACAGCGGCCAGGGGCCTCAACACCGGCCCGAGCAGCGGCCACAACAACAACTCGCTCTCGCAGACAACAACAACGACAGCCGCCACGTCATCAACGATGACGCCAGCAACCAACGGCCACAACACCGGCCGTCGACGTCATCAACAACGGCCAGAACAGCGGCCAACAGCAGCGGCAATAGCAACGGCCAGCGCGACCAGCGAAAACAATAGCTCGCGCCCGTAGCCAACAACAACAACCGCAGCTACGTCATCAACAGCGACAGCGGCAGCGCGCATCAGCAGCTCTCAAAGCCAACAACAACGGCGGACAGCAGCCGACGGCAATAACAACAGCCGCCAACGCTCATGGAGAGCTATAGCCGACGGCAATAACAACAGCCGCCAACGCTCATGGAGAGCTATAGCCAACGGCAATAACAACTGCCGTCAACGCTCATGGAGAGCCGCAGCAGCTAGCAGCAAAATCAAAGCAAACCGGCAAACGCCCAAATTATTCTCGCTTTGTAAACTAAGTTTTTGTAAATAATTTTGTATAATACTTTAATCACTTCTCACTGTGTAAACATAAGCTTTGTATATAATCATTTTCTATTGTTTTTGTAAAATAAGCTCTGTATATTTAAGCAGCCAAGTTTCGCACTATAATCATCTTCTAGTTGTACAGAATTTAAGCGTAGTCAAGAATTAGTAGTTATCTTTGGTTCCCCGTTCTCACATCTCTAGATCGCGCACACACACACACACACACACCTACACTCGGAGAGCAGAGGAGACGGGTTGTGAAAGCGAAAGTGAAAGGTCGCACCGCGGGGTGCTCCCGCGAGTAGCGCGCTGTGTGTGGGTTGTGGCAAGGCCCTCTGAGCGAGCAGGTGCGGATCGGCCGCGCGAGGCGGTCGAGAGTACTCACTGGCAGTGGCAGGACGCGGGTGTCCCTGGAGGACCCGGGAAGTCCAGTCGTCTAATCCGGAGCATCTGGTCGGCGGAGAGAGCGGTGAGAGAGATTTCTCTGCAAAGCGGTGGGTTGTTGTTGCCTCCTCTGTAAAAGTTTCCTCTCGCGAAAATGTGGCTGCCCCCGCAGCATAAATGCCAGTCACATCAGCTGTTCGTACGATCAGCTGTGACGCAGTGCTGGAAATGTCTGGGAGTCCACTGATATGGCAGCTCCCAACCCTTTCCGTATGACGCAGCATCATGTGACAGGCAGGTGGCGCTGCTGTTTGCCGTGACGAAAGCTGACGGGTACGACACGTATATGCGATCTCCATATGCAGGAGATAGCATACTTTTTTGGGCTGCTGCCCCAAAGCCTTGGCAGGAGGCAACGGATTTGGGAAAAAAACCCCAAAATACGGACCGCACGGGGATAAAATAGGTGGTAAAGGTCAAGGAGCGGACCAACAGCCAACCCCGCCGCTCTGCGGTACACCCTTAAACGGGGCTCTGGCGACCGAGCAGGAGCGGTATAACTCCCACCTGGTTAGCCACGGGGAAACTCCTGGCCAACGAGGGACCCCGCACGCGCATGTGCCGTATCTCCCTACCCCTCCACGTAGCGTCTGTCCCAAATTGGGCGGCTACGTGATCTGCGGCTGAGCCATAGTGGCCGGCAGAAGACCAAAAAACCGACACTAAATCCAGGTAGCGTCTGTCCCATAATGGGCGGCTACCCGGTCTGCGTCTGAGCCATAGTGGCCGGCAGTGACAGCACCTGGCAGAAGGTATAAAATGCAGCCGAGCATGGGCAACAATGCAACAAATTTGGAATGTCTGCTAATAACGACACTACTCCAGGTGGCAGCCACAAAAGTGGAAATCCACCCGCGGGAAATCCCGCGGCCAGGGCAAGGATTCTGGAGGCCCTAACAAACCTTCCAACACCCCCTAACGTGGCGGTGGCCGACTTGGCCGCCACGGTAGGTACTGCATCAAGCCAGGAGAAGATCCCGGACATGGGATGCGCAGCTGCTTTTGGAAAAAGCAGCCGGATGGTCCGAACCCCACCTCCCGCGCCATCACAGGCGTCAGAGAGGAGTGGAAACGGCGATCCCCCTGATCCAGCCGATTCGGCAAAAAGGGGGAGAGACCCGGCCAGCCCGGCAAGCGGTCCCAGGGGTACGCTTCCGAAAAGGAGCAAAGCTGCCCAGGAGGAGCCCAGTTCCGACGCCGAGGATGAGGAAGAGGAGGAGCTGAAGCTCACGCGGGCTGAGTGCGACGCGAAGCTTGGCATTCTGCTGGAGAAACTGCACAAGCAGATGCAGGATAAGCAGGTCCGCCATATCAACAACCGCATGCGGGAAATGGTCACCGAGATGAGGAGACTCAAATCCTGCATCGAGCAGTCGGACGAGAAGGCTGTGGTCTCGGAGAGCGGTTGCAGTAAATGCGCCCAGGTCCCACCGGATGGGAAGTGTAGCGTGAACAAGGGGCAGCAGACGACTGCATCGAGGACGAAGAACCAGGCTGTCCAGACGGACCCACGGCGGGGACAAAGCCAACCCGAGGGTGCGGTCGAAACCCCGGATCGCCCCGGGCAGGCCCAGCAACCAGCTCGCAAACCGCCAGCCCGGACCACCGCCCGTGCAGCGGCGCGCATGGAGCCGGAACATCGGCAAGAAGGCACGGCGAAGACCGCAGGGCCTGTTTCCGCTGTGACCTCGTGGAGTACGGTAGTAAAGAAGAAGAAGCCGTCTCGCAGAACACGACCCGACGCAGTGGTAGTGGAGGCAGCGGGGAAGACCTACAACGAGGTCTTGGCAATGGTCACGAGAAGAGGCGACAACCAACTGTCTGACCTGGGAAGCGCCGTAAACAGGGTTCGCCGTACGGCAAAAGGAAACCTACTCCTGGAGGTGGCAAAAGGCAGCAAGGGAAGCGCCGAGTCCATGAGAGACAGCATCTCCCGAGTCCTTGGGGACGCTGCGGAAGTTCGGGCGCTGACCGAGGATTCGAAGGTCTGCGTCTTCGTATTAAGGGACCTCGACGCGATTACGTCGGAAAGCGAGATCCGAAACGCCTTCACAAAGCAGTACCAGCTTAGTGAAGGGGCAGTCAAGGTCCGAAGCCTCCGCCCCGGATACGGAGACTCCAAAACAGCGGTGATCAGCCTGCCTTGCTCTATGGCCAGAGAGGTAAGGAAAAGAGGCGAGATTCGAATAGGATGGACGCAGTGCAGAGTGCGTGAGCGCGAGGGCCCTCCTCGATGCTTTAGATGCCTGGAACTGGGGCATATCGCCAGCAGATGTAAGAGCCTCGTGGATAGGAGCGGCTGCTGCATCAGGTGCGGCGAAGCAGGTCACTTGGCAGCCACGTGCAAGAAGGAGCCGGTGCACCCCCTCGGTAAGAGTGCTGGCGGCAGCGAGACCAGCGGTCGATCCGGCAGCAGAAGCAGTACGGTCGGAACCGGCGGTGAGGGCCCCCCAAGGATGTCATGCAATTGATTCAGCTCAACCTGAATCATTGCAGGGCGGCGCAGGATTTGCTGCAGCAGACGGTCCGCGAGGTACCAGCTGATGTTGCTTTTTTGAGCGAACCCTACAGGGCGACTTCGGATGTCCTGCATCCGGGAAGCCGATGGCTTCGTGCGTGCAGAAGTCGGAGGCTTTTGGATGTACAGTTGCTGCCGTTGGAGGCGTTTAGCAGGATTCTCGACGAACTTTGCTACGACTTGCGCGGTAGGGCGAACGTGATAGTTGGAGGCGACTTCAATGCCTGGGCCCAGGAGTGGGGATCCACAGCGACCAACGCCAGAGGACGGGTGGTGCTAGAGGCGTTCGCCTCGACGGACGTTGTCCTCCTGAACCACGGAGAGCGGCACACGTTTGTCAGAGCGGGAGCTGCCTCGATCATCGACCTCACGTTTGCGAGCAGCGCAATCTCCCATAATGCCAAATGGGAGATCAGCGACGTATATACGGGGAGCGATCACGAGGCTATCCTCTGTTCGGTAGGGGAGTCCGAGAGTCCTCGCGCCGTGTTGAGACCCAACAAGGCATACCGACCGGACACGCTCTGCACACGGATATTCACGGACGCACTGGAGGGCATGTCAGCCGATGAATCAGTTGGAGCGAACGAGTTGGCGAACCAGACCGCTGCACTTATGGAATGTGCCTGCGACAGGAGCATGCGGCTGAGAGGGGCGTTTCGGAGGAACAAGAGGCCTATGTTCTGGTGGAGCGACACGATAGCCGACCTCCGGTCCACCTGCCTTCGCGCGCGGAGACGTATGACGCGGGCTCGAGGCTCGTCCAGAGTCGCCGAGTGCAGCGAGGCATATAAAACGGCACGGAAGTCTCTAAAAATTGCCATAAGGGACGCGAAGAGGGACTGCTTCCTGCGGCTCTGCGACGAAGCGGAAAACGACCCCTGGGGCGGAGCCTATAGACTGGTGGTCAAAGGGCTGAAAGCGGGTAGCACGGCCCCTTCTGATCCGGATACACTGGACGGCATTGTGCAAGCCCTATTCCCGAGGGGAGCACCGGTGACCTGGCAGAGCAGCGCTGTGAGTCATTCCAGCGACGTCTGGGCGGTTTCGGACGAAGAGGTGACCAGGATGGGACGGAGCGTACGCCCCAAAAAGGCGCCGGGGCCGGATGCAGTGCCTAACCGTGCGCTGAAGCTGGCCATCGCGTTGCACCCAACGGAGTTCGCCGGCCTATACTCAAGGTGCCTTGAGGAGGGTACCTTTCCAGAGAGGTGGAAGAGGCAAAGGCTTCTGCTGTTGGCCAAACCGGGCAAACCGCCCGGAGAGCCATCATCGTATAGGCCAATCTGTCTCACCGACACCACGGGCAAGGTGCTCGAGAAGATAATAGCCGCAAGGCTACATGCCGCCATCGAGTGGGCCGGAGGCCTCTCGCCGAGCCAGTTCGGCTTCAGAAAAGGGAAGTCAACGCTGGACGCAATCGAGGCGGTGAAGGAGACGGCGGGATCTGCGATCGCGGGAAAGAGGTGGGAAGGCGGTTCCAAGAAATACTGTCTGGTGGTCACGCTGGACATTAGGAACGCCTTCAACACAGCGGACTGGAATCGGACGCTGGAGTCTCTTGCAGCCCTCAACATTCCAGGATATCTGCTGGAGATGGTGAGAAGTTTCTTCAGTGAGAGGACTCTCGTCGTGGACACGAGCACGGGGTCCAGAGCATACGAAGTCTCAGCCGGAGTCCCGCAGGGCTCCGTGCTGGGACCCCTGCTCTGGAACACCATGTACGACGGGGTCCTGCGACTCCCGATGCCCAGCGACACCAAGATAGTTGGCTTCGCGGACGACATAGCCGTGGTTGTAGTCGCGAAGGAGCGGGCGGCTGCGGAGGAAAAAGCGAACGGTGCGATCAGAGCAATCGAGGCGTGGCTCTCGAACGCTGGCCTGGAGTTAGCTGCGCACAAGACGGAGGCAGTCCTGATTTCGAGCAGGAAAAAAATCGAAACGGCGGAGGTCCTGGTCGGAGGAACGGCCATAAAATCCCAGAGGGCCATCAAATACCTGGGTGTCCTCCTCGACACAAGGCTGTCCTTCAAAGAACACCTCCAGTACGCCCAAAAGAAGGCCAGTGGGACGGTTGGAGCACTGTCTCGGATGCTGCTGAACACCAGGGGACCTAAGCAGAGCACAAGGAGGCTGCTGACCAGCGTCATCACCTCCCAATTGCTGTATGCGGCACCAGTGTGGGCGGAGGCGGCTGAAAAAAAGTCTTATATGAAGGGTATCGAGTCGACATATAGACTCTGTGCCATCCGAGTGGCGAGCGCCTTCCGAACCATCTCGGACGACGCGGTGCTGGTACTAGCAGGGCTGGTCCCCCTGAAGGAGCTGATCCGGGAGAAGGCGGACATTCGTGCCGTGATACGCGCCCAGCAGGGAGCCGATACGGTCTCGAAGGCCGAGCTGAAAAGCGCGGCCAGAAAAAGGAGCTACGGAAGCTGGCAGGCCCGGTGGGATGCCTCGTCTAAAGGTCGCTGGACCCACAGGATGATCCCCAACATCGAGGCCTGGATGGAGCGGAAGCACGGACAGGTAGACTTTTACCTGACCCAGGTGCTGAGCGGGCATGGATGCTTCCGTAGCTACCTCAAGAGGTTTGGCCATGACGCGGAGGAAAGCTGCCCGGAATGTGGATCCGGGATAACAGAGGATGCAGCCCACGTCATCTTCGACTGCCGCCGGTTCGACGAGGAGAGGGACGAGCTGGAGGCGATAGCAGGTGCAGCCATCAGCGCGGATACGCTGGTGCCGCTGATGCTGGCGGACCCGAGGACATGGGAGGCGGCGGCAGAGTTCGCTGCCAAGCTGATGAGATCTCTCAGGGCCCTGGAGAGATCGAGGAAGGAGCAGACTGGCTGAGCGGCTTACCGATGTGCGAAGCATTGCTTTGCGGCCGTACCGCACACTCGCGGGCCCCTTGCCCTGTCTTACTCATCTTTTGTTTTTGTTACTCGTGAGCGAATTGTAATTGTTGTGTAATAAATGAATACAAAAAAAAACTCGGAGAGCAGAGAGAATTATTCACCACGAACAAGTGGCCACGGAGTTAGCGCCGTATGAGAGCAACGGAGAGCGAGCATACGATCGAGCGCAAAGCAACCCCCGAAAATTGGCACGCGCCAACGGGAGAGAGCGAGAGGGAAGCTGATGCACCGAAATGCAAGAGCAATGGAAAATTACCAGCGCGGCCGAAAATTTGGCAAAGCCGCGTGGCTGGATTTACTTTTGCGGAGGCGACGAAAACGGGTAGACGTGCGAGCGGTCGACGAAGTTCAACGTAACCAAAACAGGAGTTTCTACGCGACGGAGTTTCTGCGGCCAACGATGACAATTTTATAACCCGAGACCAGCCAGGAGGTGGTGCTTGAAGTAGCGGCGATCAGTGCTAGCGACGGCAGCCAGGGGAGTTGCGGGAAAATTAAGGTGGCCAAGGAGGCACCTTTTGGAAGCGGACGGAGGCGAGGACGTGGCGGAACATCAGCCACAGGCGAGCGTGTGTGTGTGCGGAAAACGGAGACGGGTGAGTGCATAGGGAGAACCGCATTCTGGCCAGCGAGACTCATGTGCAGATAGAAATTTCTCGACGGCCAAGATGCGGTTTTCACTAGAGTAGGCTAGGAAATAAACCCCAAAACCTAACCTAAAATCCCGGCGAAGAAAACTTGTCAAATTAAATAAAACAAATGAAAGCTAAAAAAATCTGAGAATACAAATCGATTAAATAAAAGAGACAATGAAGACTGAAATTAATTAAAATAAACTCGTACATATTTACATTTCGGTTCTTGCGGGGAATGGCTGAGTTTCGCCTACACTGGGAGAAATTTTACTCCAAACTTTAATAATGAAATTTAAGAAAATTCTATTTAAATATATTTTTGCTCTCGCGGAAAATCTAACCACTGATCGCCACTTCCGAGAGACCGTACGCTGCCCACACTGGAAAAATAAATGCCGAGAAATTTAAAATGAGGAAAAATTAAATAAATTCAAGAAAAACTCTCTTAAGTATAATTTTCGGCTCAGATCGAGTCCAGCTCGCGGGGAACGACCCAAGATCACGTTGGCCATGACTCACGTAGAATATTGCCCCAAAAATGCCTAGATTTTAGGCCATAACCTCTGCCCTAGGAAGCGATGGTCCCCATAATCGACCCCCTCTCGGTCTCCTTATAGCGATTGCTATGGGCTCGACCCAAAACGCGCTCCGCCGATTATTTCACTCTATTGCAGAGACCGGACAAGCCATTTCTCTGGCTTCGTATCCCGGTAACTGACAACTACCATCTCATGTCAGTTTGCCGTCCGTCAAAACACTTTGTCCCACATCTTTATAAATTTTTCTGATAAAGAGGACCTTGGACGTGACTGAGACTTACCCCAGCCGTCGAACTTCCTTACAGCTTAGAATTCCACGTCCTTTGGTCCGAAAGCATCAACGGCACCAGCGTGTCGACCCTGATCGCTGACCCCGATACCGCCTCCAGCTCGTCCCTCTCCTCGTCGAATCGGCGACATTCGAAGAAGACGTGTCCCGCATCCTCGATTATCCCGGATCCGCACTCCGGGCATCCATCCTCCGTGTCGTGGCTGAACCTTTTCACGTAGCTGCGTAGCGCTCCCGCGTAATTCGCGCTGTGTGTGTGCTGCGGCTTGCTTCTAACGAACACTCGCCTGCAGCGGCAAGCCTCGGTTGTCCACGGAGGACCAGGTTAATCTGATCTTCAAATTCAGCGATTCGGTCCGGCGCTAAGAGCGCCATTCTTGTTCCCCCTCCCGGGGCAATTTTTTCCTCCCGGCTAATGTGACTGCCTCAGCAGCATATGCCAGTCACGCCAGCTGATGAAAAGATCAGCTGTGACCAGTGTTGCCATAATTTTTCCCGAAAAAAACGCTAGATTAGCAAACAAAAAAACCCAAAAACCCCAAAAATCCTTTTAAAAAAGCTAAAAAAAACCCTACATTTTTATACCCTTGCAGGGTATTATAATTTCAGTCAGAAGTTTGCAACGCAGTGAAGGAGACGTTTCCGACCCTATAAAGTATATATATTCTTGATCAGCATCAACAGCCGAGTCGATCTAACCATGTCCGTCTGTCCGTCTGTCTGTCTGTTTGTTTCTACGCAAACTAGTCCCTCAGTTTTAAAGCTATCTCAATGAAACTTTGCATATAGTCTTCTATATGCTCTCACTGCTATATATGTCGGAACGGGCCGGATCGGACGACTATATCATATAGCTGCCATACAAATGTTCGATCAATTTTTAGAAAAAAAATTATAACTTTGCTGTTTTTTAACATTTTTATACCATTTTTTAGATGTGGCCATTATATATTATTTCTGAATTTTGGTAAAAATTTTATGAAAATCGGACGACTATATGATATAGCTGCCATAGGAACGATCGGGAAATTAATAGGAAAAAAATTATAACTTCGTTGTTTTTCAACATATTTTCATCTACTCTGAGATATAAGCTTTTTTATTATTCTAGAATTTTGGTATAAATTTCATAAAAATCGGACAACTATATCATATAGCTGTCATAGAAGCGATCGGTAAATGTATAAAATATGTAAAGCTGGGAATGTAAAACTGTAAGTGTCAAACTGTAAACATTATAAGTATAGGTAGAATGTAATGAAACTCTATTTTGTGAGTGTTTTCAGCATTTAAATCTATAATAAAACCAAACTGCAAGGGTATACAAACTTCGGCGTGCCGAAGTTAGCTTCCTTTCTTGTTTAAAGTCATTTTATTCAAAGTTTTTAATAATTTCGTCTATATCGACTACCTCTTCGTCAACATACTTATTTTTAGATGTTCCGATCATCTTTAGAACATTTTGTGGTAATTTATAGTTGTGGCAACACTTGCCATGACGCTGCAACCCTGATCTGGAATGGTGACTAAATGTAGTTTATATTTTTAAGACATTTAAGTCATTTTACCTGATGCTTAAAATTGAGTTTAATGTGTCAATATTCAATCGATCTCTCTGTTTACATTTAACCAAATTGACCTGGCTAAACACTCGCTCAACCTCGGCACTAGACCACGGCAACGACAATACTTGTAAAGCACTTTAAACCACTATTTCTCGCTTTATAGTTCACACACCACGAGACAAGAGTTGTAAGAATTCATATCGATATCATGTCGATATATTAAGTGCTGTAAAAGCTTGACAAAACGCAAATGTATGAAAATATAATTTGATGCATAAAAAACGCTAAAAAACCCTAACTCGATCTGAAATAAAGCTAAATTAGCGTCTTCCCGCTGTTCTACATTTTTTCCCGCAAACGCAGTTCAAAAAACTCCAAATCTGGGGGGAAAAACCCTAAAACGGCAACACAAGCTGTGACCTAGTGTTTGGTAGCTCCCAGTTCTGTACCGGTCTGGCAACTCCCCGCCGCCATCAGGTGGCGCTGAGTGGATCCGACCTGCTGACGAAAGCAGCCCTCTGCAGCATTCACATGTGCAGCACCGATGCAGGAAGTATACCTTTTAGGGCTGCTGCTCCTGATCCTTGGTTTGAAACAGTTGGATCGGTACGAAACCCGTCTCTCTGCGGCTCACCTTTAAAACGGGGCTCTGACGACCGAGCAGTAGCGGGGAAACCTCTGACCTTCGAGGGACCCCACAAGTGCACACGCCTTCCCACCACACTCCTTCACGTAGCGTCTGTCCCATAATGGGCGGCTACGTGATCTGCGTCTGCACCACAGTGGCCGGCAGAAGAACAATCCTGGCAGCTGACACTTGCTGTACACACACCTAAACCCAGGCAGCGTCTGACCCATATTCGTGGCTGTTTAGTCTGTGTCAGAGCCATAGTGTCCGACAGCTAATTCCACCTGGCAGATGGTATAAAATGCAGGCCTTGCATTGGGCCAAAATGCAACAAAAAAGGAATGTCCATGAAAAACAATACTACTCCAGGTGGCAAGCACACAAGTGGAAATCCACCCGCGGGAGACCCCGCAGCTAGGTCATGGAGTCTGGAGGCCCTACTAAACATTCCCCGATGCACTGACGTGGCGGTGGCTGACTACGCCAAGTCAGGCAGCGGAACTGCAGATTCACCAGCCCAGCAGGCTCTCAGCGAGTTACGCCGCCGAATGCAGGGCATCCCAGTGTCTGGAAAACATTGCGGAGTTGGTCAAGATCCTGGACGATGTCCTCGACGACATCAACATTAAGCAGGTCCTGCACATATGGCAACCTTGGTCATGAAGACCAAGCTAGCGAGAGTAAAAGACTTACAAGTCAATACAGGCGAGTGGCTTAACTCCGCTGGAAATGCAAGGAAACGGGACGCCCAGAATCCGAAGCTGCGTGCCACAAATGTTCTAATTCCTACCAATATCAATAATACTGATACATTTGTATATTAGACAATAACGCATCAATTGGAAACCACCACAACGGAGATCCAAGCGCCGGGCAATAAGTGAGCAGCCAACGCCCGAATCTGCCACGCGCCTTTCTGCGCCTTTTCTCATTTTGAGTTGCAGATATCATAGCTTCTGAACCAAATAAGATAATCAAATAATTGAAACGGCATTTTTTATTTATTATTAAGAATAGCAAATATCTGTCATTTTAAATCCATATTCTTACCTCAGACCGGATAAGGAGTGTTTTTTAATGATATGCTCCGACTCACTTGAGGTGGTCAGAGGCAAGGATAGGTGTCTTAAATTTAATTTTTGTTAAAGTCTAATGACATTTCAAAATATAACAAAAAGTACAGGTTGTAAAGCGAACATAAAACGCGAAAAGGATCATGTGCCTCGAAATTAGTTTTACAAATATCCAAAGCTATAGGCCGAAAGTAACGTGATGGCCTAGAAGGAACTGAGAAAAGTATTTGATTTAGAAGCTTACTGGAAAAAATATGTCCATTTATTAGTTTATGAAGGAACATCACGCCATAGCAGGTCCGACGATCCTTAAGAGAGGGCAGGTCCAGAAGGCGTAGTCTCTCGGCATACGGAGGAAGGTGGCGATGTGGGTCCCAGTCTAAACCCCGAAGAGCGAACAAAAGGAATTGTTTCTGTACCGATTCGATAAGGTCCTGATACTTTGCATATTGGGGGGACCATTCGCACGAACAATATTCGAGTATGGGCCGAACCAGGGATATATATAAGAGTTTTGTAGTGTAGGGATCATCGAATTCCTTAGACCATCGTTTTACGAAAGCAAAAACACCCTTTGCTTTACCAACAATTATACCGATGTGATCGGTGAAGCTCAAGTTGTGGGTAAATAGAACTCCAAGATCCGTTACAGAATGGATACGTTCAAGAACACTCGTGCCTAAGAAATAGTTAGCATGGGAACAATTTCTGCGGTAAAACGACATGTATTTACGTTTATAGTTGTTAAGAAACAACAAATTGTGAGTGCACCAGGACAACATGTTGTTTAAATCAGCTTGCAAAAGCTGAGGAGAGTCAGGATTCGCAAAAGACAAACATAGTTTAACATCATCTGCGTACATCATGACGTAAGAATGGAGAACTACTTGGGTAAGGTCATTTTTGAAAATGACAAACAGAAAAGGACCAAGGTGGCTCCCTTGAGGAACACCAGAAGTCACGTGAACAAGGTTTGAGAATGAACCCTTGAATGCAACTCTTTGAGTACGGTTCGACAAATAAGTAGAAATCGAAAGCTTTGCTGAAATCTGTAAGGATAACATCGGTTTGGGTGTTATTTTTAAACGCGTTTCTAATGACAGCAACCTACTCAAGGAGATTTGTAGACGTTGATTTACGTTTCATGAAGCCATGCTGTGAGGGGGACATTATTGAGCTACATTGGTGCTGAAGCTGAGTAGTAACTAAAAATTCGAATAATTTGGGAATCCCACTAAGTTTTGCTATACCTCTATAGTGTTCAATATTAGATTTACTGCCCTTTTTATGAAGCGGAATGATAAACGATTCTTTCCAAACTTTGGGGAAAAACGAATGCTGAAGTGATAACTGAAAAAGTCTAGACAGGGGTCTACATAATGAGCTGGCACAATTTCTCAGAACGCAGCTACGTACAAGATCTGGACCAGAGGAGAAGGAAAGTTTAATTGTTCTGAGAAGAACATCATCTTCGCTGATTACAGGCATAAAAATGCAATTTGAGTGCGGGAGTGGAAAAGAATACTCTGAGTTATTATCGAAATTAGTTTGTGAGTATGTAGTGTGGAAGAATTTTGCGAACATTTCTTTCTATTAAAACGAATTTTCTTAAACAAAAGTTCAATAGTTTTTTTTTCTTTATTTTTGTTTATTTAAGGGGGTCTTCTCATTCAAAAGCCGTTTTTTGGACCCTTTTTAAAAAAATTCTTATTTGCAAACGCAAAGAATAATTGAAAACTTTTTTTATTTATTGTATTCAAAAATGTTCAAAGTAACTAAAAAAGTTGTTCTTGCCTCGATACGAGGGTTGATCAAAGAGTAATGAGACTTCAAACTTGGTGGTCGAAAAAAAAGGTGTCGTCCTGGCGGCCACGATTCAGGGTCTCCAGAGCGTCCGAAATGAAAAAAAAACGGTGTTATAATCAGAATAGATGTCATTTTCGGGTGACGGAACAGATTTTGTTTTAAAATTTTTAAAACAAAATGGCGGCCATTCAAAAAAAAAAAATTCGATTTCGGGCGTTTTTTTTTGTAGTTTAGTGTAAAAAAAAAAAAAAATTTAAAAGAAATTCTGTTCCGTCAGCCGAAAATGGTGACAATTCTGCGTCGATTACACATTGTTTCATGAAAATCGGTTCAGTTGAACTGGAGATATCATGGCCGCCAGTTCGAAAAACGTGGTTTCGAGATAAACGCGTTTAAAGTTTGAAAAAAGCTCATTTTGCGAAGACCTTGCTTCCCAAAAATGGCTGTATCTTCTAAAGTATTTCGAATTTCTAAAAATCCTTTTGGGGACATATACACAACATCCCAAGCTATAAATAAATGCAATGAGAAGACCCCCTTAACCAAATAAAAATATTTTAAACACAGATTTTTTTTGTTTGGTCATTTTGACTTTACAAAAAATTATTTTGGCGAAACGGCTAAAGTTAGCTTAATGAAATACCATATAATAACACAACATTTGAACAATTTTTGATAAATTTTGTTGGTTTGCGGTGTACATCCTAACTGTCCACAAAATCATCCGATCTAAAAAAATTATACCTCATTCGTTAAAGGATATGTGTCCCGAGGTACTCATGTGGCGTTTTTATTTTTTTAATTTTTCTCCGATTTTTTATAAAAATTGAAAGTCAAAACTCCGAGTTTTGACTAAAAAATTAAGTTAATTAGTTAAATAAAAAATATAATAAAATTAAAAATTAAAAAAAGCTCGACGTGAGTACCTGTAGAATTATCTAAAGAAGTAATGTTCCAAATTTCAAACCGATTGGTCCAGTTGATTTTGAGTTATCGTGTACACCGATTTTCAAAATTGCATTTTTCAGGAGAGCGCTTTAAACTTTATGATTCTCATGCATTGAACACCAACCGACCTTCGTTCAACTCTGCGTAATTTCGTCAATTTTTCTATGATCGATATAAAACTTAGACACAATATTTTTTATATATTGAGCCTTTAAAAAAAAAAGAATTTACGAGAAAAAAATTAAATACCTAAATACTACAAAAAATCAAATGAATTAATGTTACATCCCGATATCAGCTGTCTACTCTCTTGACCTGGCAACGCCATTCAATTTTTGCAGGCATAATTTTCATTGTCAGAGTACCGGCAAAATCGACGAGGCACAAATTTCTTCTTCTTCCTTTTTTCACACCGTTTTTATATGGAGTTTGGCCGCTATAACACCTGTTACAACTCATTTTTGTCGTCAGAGTACTAATAGGAATATTTTTATACTTTTTTAATTTTGATTTTTTTTTTTTGTTCACTTTGACTTTTTATTAATTTTTCTTAATTTCTAATAGACTAAGCATTTCTGGACTAATATAATTTGATTTTAAAAACGCGTCATAATGCAGCCAACATGTGGAATACGTCATTATTTGCAGTTGCAGTTGCTATACTTTTTGCATATTTTGGTATATTTTAGCCAACATTGTTTTGGCCGATGAAAACTGATTCTGATTCAGGAAAGATACACGCAGTGCGTAGTCATAGTGCAGTTGCCGACTCTGTCCAGCTCCAGATTTTATAGACTACTTTAGCCGACCCCAACAAAACTACCGTTTTTTTAATTAAATAGGAGTTAATAAAGGTACATCTCATTTAAAAATAAATAGTGTATTGAGCGGCAAAATTTAAAGCGATAAATCAGAACACCGTGTGTATGCTGCGGAATTTTATTTGCGACTGAATTGAAGTTGAAGAAAAGTAGGTATACATATTTTCTTATTCTCTATTCCTTAGAGCGAGACAAATATAGATACTTCAAGATCTCTTTCCTATACCTATACAAGCGTGCATTGTAATAGAGAGAAATATACAGGGTACTCTATTTTCTACACCCTTCTTCAATGCAAGCTTGTTTACAAAAAACTATTATCAAAACAAATTAAACATTTTTGTAAATTCTTCGTGTTTCGTTTTTGGAAGGTTTTTCGTCAAAATATCTGCTATCATTTCTGTTGTACATTTATATTTCAACAGAACTTGCCCTTTCTTCACAACTTCTCTTACAAAATGATAACGTATATCAATGTGCTTTGCTCTGGAATGATGAACAGGATTCTTGGTTAACGCCTGCGCACTCAGATTGTCTCCGTACACGACGATCGGAGTGTCGTTGTCTCCGCAGCCGATCTCCATAATCAGCCTTCGCATGACAATCGCCTCCTTGAATGCCGCCAACAGTGCCATGTACTCCGCCTTGGTACTGCTTAACGCCACGCTTCGCTGCGTTTTCTAACGCCAAGATATCAGACCACTTGCTAACAGGTTGATGTAGCCAGTATAAGACGTATCCACAGAACGATTGACCACATCCAAAGGTGTCTTCGCCGATTTGAAAAGTTCGCTTCCATAGGCGTGCAATAAGTCCTTGATATATTGCGTATGTCCCAAAGTAATCGCTCCAAGATCGCCGTCTCGTTCGATTTCTATGCCCAGGAAATGATTAAGCGGACCCTTGTCAACGCACTCGAATGACTGTGAAATGCTGCTCTTGATTTTCAGCAAAGCAAGCTATAAGTATATCGTCAACATATACAAGGATTAGTGAAAGATTACCTTCTCCACACTGTTTGTACAAACATGGCTCCTTGGCACAGGCAACGAATCCCATATCCACCAATACGCCATTTAGCTTCTCGTTCCATGCCTTCCTGACTGCTTCAAATTATATATCGGCAGCAATACCTTATCAGGATTCGTTTCATCTGAGTAGCCTTCCAGCTGCTTCATGTAGACCGTCTCACTCAGATCGCTGTTGAGATACGCTGTCCATTTGGTGTAGATGTAGCTTGAGCTCCGCTGCCAATGCTATAATGAATCGCACACTCTTTAATCGGCATACCGGCGAAAATGTTTCTTGGTAATTTACGCCAAACTGCTGGGAGCATCCTTTTGCTACCAGTCGAGCCTTGAAGCGTTCTATTGGCCATCTTGATCACGCTTAACGTTGAACACTCACTTGCATCCAATTACTCGCTGATTTTTGGGTAAATCAGTGATCTGCCAAGTCTGGATGGCAACCAGAGAATCATATTCTCTTGCCATAGCTTCACGCCACTCCTTGGCATGCGTACTCTGCATCGCCTCTTTGCAGGATAATGAAATCGGAATATTTTCCGAAACAAGGGCGCCAAGGATGTTTTACTGCTTCTAAGGACGTCCAGGTTTTCCAGTCCGGATATCTGCGTGCCTCCTCCACGACCTCTTCGTCCTTATCTTCAGCACTCTCGTACTGATCCGTGCTGTCATCTAAGCTGTCGTGATCGATGGAACGATCAGAAACGATTTCTGCATCTCCAGGTCTCTGCTGCTAGCAGGTCTCTTCTAGTTCCTCCAGCTCAATCGTCACAGCATCACCCTTGGATGCCACGTCATGATGTTCATCAAATACAGTCATACAGTCGATAACCTTTGGCTGCCACAGAGTACCCAACCATAGTGTACTCTTTACCCTTAGGTTAAAATTTGTTGCCCTTCCTCGGACCCTTGTCCAGAGCAACTGCAAGAGATCCAACAACTTTTAGGTGTTTTACACAAGGTCTCTTACCCTTCCACGCTTCCATAGGAGTCATACTCTCTAATGCGCTGGTGGAGGAGCGGTTTCTCAAATAAACCGAAGTGTTGACTGCTTCTGCCTAAAAAGTATCTCCCAGTCTCGCCTGGACTAGAAGGCATCGTACGTAGCGAACTATTTGCCCGTTCCGCAACTCCACTTTGCTGGGGAGTATACGCTATTGTTAGTTGTCTGTCAATGCGTGAGACATTCGTCAAATTGTTTGTTGACAATGTAACGCTTGTGGCAGGCAGAAAAGCTGGCAAAGGGAAAATTAGGTGTCGCCATCTACAGTTCGGTCTCCGCATTAAAGGCAGGGGCAGAAGAAGAAAGTAGGGATAGCTTTCGCAGAGAAAGAGGCAACAGAGGCATCTGTCAGTTAGGGCCGATGACGTTGGACTCGCCAGAGAGAGAGCTATAGAGGTTCCCGAGCAGATCGAGGCGTCACCATAGTTCTTTTCCGATTTGGCGGTCCCAAAACTAAGGTCATAAAAGCGAAATAAAATCCCATATACCGACATATACATGCCACCAAAGTGTTAAGTGAAAAAGAGAAAAAAACTTAAGCAAAAATCGGAAAAGAAGCCGAAAGGAAGCAGCGCTGAATCCAATTCCAGGGTAAGCGGCAAGTGCAGGGATTTAGTTTCGACAAAAAAAAAAGTGCAAGTGTTGTGTTTTTTTTAATCCAGGTTTGGCGCTTAATGCCAAGCTAAATCGCCGGATTGAGGCCTTCATTGGAGCCCGTCCCTGCCGTAGAAGAAACTAAGGAGAGACCCGTATCCGCCAGCCAGAGTCGCCGACATCTGCATTGCTAAATTTTCCCGAATTAACGTCGTCAGAAATTATACATGCAAATATACATGGAATTTTAGGGATTGATTTGCGTCAGCGGCCACGGTCGAAAGAGAGTAGGGAACACATTATTACTTTTAAAGGCATAGGGCGGATCTCTTAGAACGCTGCTGAATCTGGGTCCAGCTGTGAAGAGGTGGAGACAGCGGGAATAGGCAAGGGCTCTGATCAACAGTTCGCGATTTGCCTACATGGTCGTAGCGAAGTTTGGCGCGTCATCGTCGCTGCGAAGGAGAGAGGAGAAGGAGAAAAGAAACGGCGGTCCGTAAAAGGCCACGTAGAGATGCTGCCGACCGTCGCGACATTTTTTTTTAAATTTTTTTAGTGTTAAAACCAAATTAGTGATTTCTTAGTTAATAAGTGAGCGTAATTTAGAAGAGCGTTGGCCATCATATTTTTTTTGTGTCTTGCGGTTCGACGCTGCAAAGAAAAGTGCGAGAAGGAGACGCCGAGAGGGCACAGTGGGCCAGCGTCAAATAGTGGGAAAAGAGTGTAGTGAATATTTTTTTTGCGTTTTTTTGTTTTTGTGTTTTCCACAGGAGCGGAACCCAACGGAAGCGCTTTCGTCGCGGGAAATCCGGAAAATTCTGGTGAGAGTAATAATTTGACAAATAAACGAACGCAGATGTAATTATTGGGCTCGAAATTGCGCGTCCTTAAATTTTTGATTCGCGCCCCACTGTCCGTCGCGGCTGAAGCCTAGGCGCAGAAATTACAGAATATAGAGCAGAATGAAATTTCAAGTTCAAGGGCAGCAGCTGATTTGATTTTGCTTTGCTGAGTCTGCGGAATTTTAACCCTTATACAGGCAGTCAGTTTTTGACTGTGAAGAGAGAATTTCCCCTTTTGTTCGCTCTAGTATGTTTGTATTTACGCTCTTGTTCGATCGTCGCTTTTTGTTCACAGACACATTTTAATTCGTATTTTATTCTTAAGTTTTGTTTATCGTTTCGATTTAGGCAATATTGTATTTTATAGGTTTTATTGTGTAAATTAATGTTTGGCCCTGTTTTTAATATGTCTTGTAGATGTAAGAGCTTTTATTTTGAATAGTAATAATAAACTTTATAATGTGCTAGAAGCTGATTTTTTTTTGCCTATGGCTAGGATGACTCCCCCGCGAATATGAGTTAGCAACCTAAAGGGGCCGTCTGTGGATATAATGTTTGCGGATAAAGACGGCCAAGGCAGGGCGGGCAACAGGAGTCTTATCATCATCTGAGGTTCGGTTTGAAGATTGGGAGTAAGAGTCTGTCCGTTTTTCTGTAGTGTACGAAACCCTTTTCTGCCCCCAAATCATTTCTTGTCGCAGCACGCAATTGTTGATAATTTCTAGGATGAGCGGAGGCAGAGGTGTGAGGACAAGATCACCACCCCCACGTAGCCGACAAGGAGCAGCTGGACAATTTCGCGTGCGTCCTCATTTACCTCTCGTTTACCACCAAGCCTCGTAGTTCGCTACAGTAATAATTATAATAATCATTCTAAATCATCTGGCGCCCAACAATGAGGCCGAAAATCGTTTCCATTGGTAGGAAATAATTAACAGGAAAACCATTACACACAGAAAAACTTCTTCTCATATTTTTCTTTAATTTTTGAGGGACGGTAAGATCACGGTGGGCTGACTTTGTGTTGACATACAGCCAACGGTTGCCGTGGTACTTATCTCAAATCTTATTGCTGCGCTCTCATTTTATCCAAGGTATCAGGTGCATAGGAATCCATAGCCCAGTGACTTGTCCGCAAGCTCTGAGCTAGCCACGGCTGATACAGTGGGTAAAATCGAGACAATTTTTTTTCCATTTCTTTGCCTACGGAATCGGTAGCAAGGACGGATTAAACGCTTTGGATCGACAGGCGGTAGAGTTACTAGTAGCTCAACCCCTGGCCACGTTTAATTAGTCTCGGCTACAGACTCCATATACATAATATATTTGTTACATTTAGTCGGACGGCATCACGTTTGTGAGGGGCATAGGACTCACAGTTGAGGTTTCTTTAATAAGGACGCAACTGGCCACGCCTCACAGCGAAAACGATGTCCCGACTCGAAACAGTAAGGAATTTAACTGTTTGTTGATTCTGAGAGGGTTGTAAAGTTATTTCTCTCCGCATAAACAGTATATTTCAAATTTTTGTTGACAGTTCTCTTATACCCAATTATTCGAAGTTGCTGGCAAAAATAATTTGCAGGGGGGAAACCTATGCCAGAAGGCAAATTTTATTTATGATTTTTTTTTTGTATCTTTCGTTTATCTTGTTGAATCACAGAGATTGTGCCGTTTTCACGTTTTTTTTTGTATTACATATATTTATTATTTATTATATGAAAGATAGGCCGGAAGAAAATTCGGAAATCAGCAATTTTTTTAAAATTCTAATCTCATAATTTTTTTGTTTGTTTTGTTCATATTTTACATTTAAAAATTTAGTTTATAATTATCTTACAAAATCATTTAAATATTTTAACACTAGCATTTATTTTAGAAGATGGTAAAAAAAAAAAAATAAAAATAACAAAAAAAATTGCATTCTAAGCCTAGAGTAAAAAAATTTTTTTTGTTGGCACTAAACTTCCTTTTATTCCCAAAGTAAAGAAAATTAAAAAAAATATTTAAGGGAAGCAATGGCAGATGCTGAGGGAGCAGCTGCAGCTGCACCAAGGTGCCCCCTATGTGAAGTCAACTTAGATGCGGGCAGAACGTATACAACAAGGTGTGGACATGAGTTCCATCAGTCTTGTGCTTTAAACTATTCCAAGAGTAAAACTACCTGCCTTACTTGCAACACGGTGTGCTTTGAGCAAGCATCCACACCGTCGCAGAACACCAGGAGCCAAAAATCGGCAGTATTGGTAGCAAGTGCGCAGACGCCGAGTGACTCGTCAAATGCGGCAGGGCTTGGAAGGGCCCAATCAGAGTTGATACAAAATGCAGTGGCCAATGCTGTCCAGTCAATGCAGAATAATCTTCTGGAGCAGTTGTCCGAAAAGATGTCTCAATTGATTCAGGCGAACCTATCTGCTCATTTTCCGGCCGCCTCAGGCGGAAATCAAGACAGGGAAATGAGACGAGATTCTTTTTTGGACCTAGGTCTGGACCTAGGTCGAGTGGCCAAGCAGGCGCGAGCCGCGATACGCCGAGAAGCAACCAATCAGACCTCAGCCATAGGCCAGATAAAGTTGGCCATATAGTGAACAGCTGGAAGCTGCGATTTAGCGGAAATCCTGAGGGGATCAGCGTCGACAATTTTATTTATCGGGTAGAGGCGTTGACCAGCCAAACCTTAGAGGGAAATTTTGAAGTACTAAGTAGCAACGCCAGCCTTTTATTCGAAGGGAAAGCCAGAGATTTCTACTGGAGGTGCCACAAACAAACACAGAATTTGAGATGGGATTCTTTATGTGCAGCTTTACGCAGGCAGTTTCGAGATGCCCGCACCGATCTTGATATCCGCGAAGCCATTCGCGATCGGAAGCAGCGGGATAAAGAAAGTTTCGACTCGTTTCTCAGTGCTATAGAGGAGTTGGTGGATAGCCTAGACATGCCGTTGACCGAAATGGAAATGGTTGAGATCTTGCGAAGGAACTTAAGGCCGGAGATTCGGCATGAGATTCTCAATCTGCCGATCCGCTCAGTGGAAAAGCTAAGGGAAGTATGTCGTCGTAGAGAAAGTTTTCTAGAGGACGTACGGAAATCCCAAGGTTACCAAAAGGTGGTCCCTTATCGAAGACAAGTTTGCGAGGTGTTGGAAGAGCACTTGTCGGATAATGCGTCCGAGTTTTCCGAGGCGGAAGGGGAAGCTGAAATTGGAGCTATGGCCTTACTTTGTTGGAACTGCCATAAAGAAGGTCATCGTTACCAGGACTGTGAAGGGAAGCGCAAAATTTTTTGCTATGGTTGTGGCAAGCCAAATACGTACAAACCCTCTTGTGCTAAGTGTCAAAAAAACTCGAGAGGGAACACACAGATGAGGCCACCGTGTGTTCAACGCCAGCGCTCGGCCAGTCCCAAAGCCAATCCATAATCTCTTCAAAACCCGCTGCACAGGATAGTTCATCAGATGTGTGGCCAAGTCGCATAGATTTAGGTTTAAAATCTACAAATATTCAGCCCTGTTGCGAGCGTCTAAAATCCCATTCTCGAAATGCTCAGCGTATGAGGAATTATTGGGCAGCCGTCAAAACAATTAATACGATCCGATTTAAGGGTAGTGACAAACGTCCGTATGCTGAAGTGAGAGTTTTAGATCGCGTTGTAATGGGTTTATTAGACACAGGGGCAGCAGTAAGCGTAATAGGTGGAAGTCTGGCTCAGCAGATAATAAATAATCGGATACCATTTAAGCGCGGAATATTCTCTGTAAGCACCGCAGATGGGAAGAAGCAGGAAGTGTTAGGACGAATAAACACCCCAGTCCAATATAAAAACCAAGAAAAAACTCTTGAGCTTCACTTGATACCATCTCTCAGTCAAGACTTGTACTTAGGTATTGATTTTTGGTCCAAGTTCGAGTTATTGCCGCCGGAAATGCATGTTTCCGAGCTTGTATCTTCTACTCACGATCTTACTGGTCTGCAGAGCGAGAGTTTAAGAAAGGCAAGTTTCCGTCTTTTTCTGAGTCTGGTTTAGGAAGCACTTCCATTCTGTCGCACTCAATCGACGTAGGGGATGCAAAGCCGGTGAAACAGCGGCATTTTCCGGTGTCTCCGGCGGTAGAAAAGCTCCTGTACGCAGAAGTGGATCGCATGCTGAAGCTAGGAGTCATTGAGAAGTCGGATAGTGCATGGTCTTCCCCAGTTGTGTTAGTGCAAAAGCCAGGGAAGGTTCGGCTCTGCTTAGATAGCAGGAAAGTTAATGCTGTCACCAAAAAGGATGCGTATCCGCTCCCGCAAATAGACGGAATTTTAGGTCGACTCCCGAAAGCCATGTACATTTCCAGTTTGGATCTCAAAGACGCCTATTGGCAGGTACCGCTCGACCCAGATTCCCGCGATAAAACGGCATTCACGATACCCGGAAAGCCGCTTTATCAATACAAAGTAATGCCTTTTGGATTGACCAATGCGTCTCAAACTATGACGCGTCTGATGGACAAAGTTATTCCAGCAGAATTGCGAAACGAAGTCTTTGTCTATTTGGATGATTTATTGATAGTTTCAGATAGTTTCGAGTCACATTTGAAGGTGTTGGAGGTAGTTGCGGGGCATGTAAAGGCGGCTGGACTCACCTTGAACGTAGAGAAGAGCAAATTTTGCATGCGATCCGTGAGATACCTGGGACATATTGTTGGAGAAGGTGTCATAAAAACCGATCCAGAAAAGATATCAGCCATGGCCGATTTTCCTCTGCCAAATTCGCTCAAGAGCCTGCGAAGATTTTTGGGCATGGTCGGCTGGTACAGGAAGTTCATTCATAATTTCGCGTCAGTAGCTTCGCCTCTGACCGATTTATTAAAGCCAAGACAGAAGTTCGCAATGACCGCGGAAGGAAGGCAGGCGTTTGAAAAGTTGAAGGCAATGCTGTGTTCAGCTCCGGTTCTTCGCAGTCCGGACTTCGAAAAGCCTTTCTTTGTGCAATGCGACGCTAGCAAAACTGGGGTTGGCGGAGTATTGGTGCAGAAAACTGCCGATGGCGATGAGTATCCAATAGCGTTCGTGTCAAAGAAACTGAATAAGGCTCAGCGAAATTACTCGGTGACGGAGCAGGAATGTCTGGCAGCGATAGTTTGCATCAACAGATTTCGGGCGTATGTGGAAGGCCACGAGTTTACGGTCATCACAGACCATGCCTCGCTCAAATGGTTGATGTCGCAGCCGGATCTACACTCTCGGTTGGCTCGTTGGGCTTTGAAGCTGCAGCGATTCAACTTTAAAATCGAGCATCGCAGCGGCAGACTAAATGTCGTGCCAGACGCGCTATCTAGGGTGAATGAGAATGTCGAGACATTGGAAGCCGGTAGTGGTGCACTTGTCGATTTGGACTCAGCAGTATTTAAGTCGGCAGAATATGTGGACTTTGTTGAGCGGCTCAAAGCTAATGGGGATAAATTACCTGACTTAAAAATAGTCGATGGCTTAGCGTTTAAAAAAACGGAGTATGCAACTGGGAATTCACTGAATGATCAATTTATCTGGAAGTTGTGGATTCCGAAGGATTTAATCCAGGATGTGTTGAAGAAGGCCCATGATGATCCGATGTCTTCACACGGCGGAATTCATAAAACTTTAGAGCGAGTGCGGAGGCATTGTTATTGGCCTGGGTTGATAAAAGATGTGAAATCCTATGTTCTGGCTTGTGACACGTGTAAAATGACCAAAGCTCCCAATACCGTTCAGAGACCGCAGATAGGGGTTCCACCGGAGTCAGAAAGATTCTTTCATAGGTTGTATATCAATTTCTTGGGCCCTTACCCGCGCTCTAGAAGTGGAAATATAGGAATTTTCATCGTGCTAGACCATTACTCGAAGTTCGTATTTCTAAAAGCAGTTAAAAAGTTATCCTCCGAGGTGGTTGTTAAATATTTGCAACGGGAACTGTTTCACACGTATGGGGTGCCGGAGACGATTGTTTCTGACAACGGCACGCAGTTTAAATCGGATCTATTCCAGAAGGTTATCCGGGAGTATAGGGTTAATCACGTTCGCACAGCTGTATACTCTCCGCAATCGAATGCGTCGGAACGGGTGAATAGATCGGTGATAGCGGCTATCAGATCATATGTTCGGCCGGATCAAAAGGATTGGGACGAGGAGTTGAGCAAGATTTGTTGCGCGTTGCGGTCGGCAGTGCATTCAAGCTTGGGTACTACGCCCTATTATATGGTGTTCGGCCAGCATTATGTTGGATCCGGGTCCACCTATAAGCTGTTGAAAGTGTTAGGCTTGTTGCAAGATCATTCGGCATCGTTCTCCAGGGAAGATTCGTTAGACTTGGTGCGTAGCAAGGCTGTCGAGGTGATGAGGAAGCAGAATGAAAAGAACGAGCGAAATTACAATCTGCGATCCAAAGAAATTGCCTACAAGGTCGGCCAGGAAGTGTTTTACAAGAACCACAGACAGAGCAATTTCCAAGCTGGGTATAATGCCAAGTTAGGTCCAAGCTACCTCAAAGCTAGGGTGCGGAAAAAACTGGGCAATGTATATTACGAGCTAGAGAATCTGCATGGACAAATGATTGGACGATACCATGCCAAAGACTTGAGACAATAGTTAACTGCCTCAAGCTTGGTGTTATCAGCCTTGGGAGTGTCACCCCCAAGTCCGATCTTGTGGAGGGGGCATTTTTGTAACGCTTGTGGCAGGCAGAAAAGCTGGCAAAGGGAAAATTAGGTGTCGCCATCTACAGTTCGGTCTCCGCATTAAAGGCAGGGGCAGAAGAAGAAAGTAGGGATAGCTTTCGCAGAGAAAGAGGCAATAGAGGCATCTGTCAGTTAGGGCCGATGACGTTGGACTCGCCAGAGAGAGAGCTATAGAGGTTCCCGAGCAGATCGAGGCGTCACCATAGTTCTTTTCCGATTTGGCGGTCCCAAAGCTAAGGTCATAAAAGCGAAATAAAATCCCATATAACGACATATACATGCCACCAAAGTGTTAAGTGAAAAAGAGAAAAAAACTTAAGCAAAAATCGGAAAAGAAGCCGAAAGGAAGCAGCGCTGAATCCAATTCCAGGGTAAGCGGCAAGTGCAGGGATTTAGTTTCGACAAAAAAAAAAGTGCAAGTGTTGTGTTTTTTTTAATCCAGGTTTGGCGCTTAATGCCGAGCTAAATCGCCGGATTGAGGCCTTCATTGGAGCCCGTCCCTGCCGTAGAAGAAACTAAGGAGAGACCCGTATCCGCCAGCCAGAGTCGCCGACATCTGCATTGCTAAATTTTCCCGAATTAACGTCGTCAGAAATTATACATGCAAATATACATGGAATTTTAGGGATTGATTTGCGTCAGCGGCCACGGTCGAAAGAGAGTAGGGAACACATTATTACTTTTAAAGGCATAGGGCGGATCTCTTAGAACGCTGCTGAATCTGGGTCCAGCTGTGAAGAGGTGGAGACAGCGGGAATAGGCAAGGGCTCTGATCAACAGTTCGCGATTTGCCTACATGGTCGCCGGGCGCGCATAGCGAAGTTTGGCGCGTCATCGTCGCTGCGAAGGAGAGAGGAGAAGGAGAAAAGAAACGGCGGTCCGTAAAAGGCCACGTAGAGATGCTGCCGACCGTCGCGACATTTTTTTTAAAGTTTTTTTAGTGTTAAAACCAAATTAGTGATTTCTTAGTTAATAAGTGAGCGTAATTTAGAAGAGCGTTGGCCATCATATTTTTTTTGTGTCTTGCGGTTCGACGCTGCAAAGAAAAGTGCGAGAAGGAGATGCCGAGAGGGCACAGTGGGCCAGCGTCAAATAGTGGGAAAAGAGTGTAGTGAATATTTTTTTTGCGTTTTCCACAGGAGCGGAACCCAACGGAAGCGCTTTCGTCGCGGGAAATCCGGAAAATTCTGGTGAGAGTAATAATTTGACAAATAAACGAACGCAGATGTAGTTATTGGGCTGCGGAATTTTAACACTTATGCAGGCAGTCAGTTTTTGACTGTGAAGAGAGAATTTCCCCTTTTGTTCGCTCTAGTATGTTTGTATTTACGCTCTTGTTCGATCGTCGCTTTTTGTTCACAGACACATTTTAATTCGTATTTTATTCTTAAGTTTTGTTTATCGTTTCGATTTAGGCAATATTGTATTTTATAGGTTTTATTGTGTAATAATTAATGTTTGGCCCTGTTTTTAATATGTCTTGTAGATGTAAGAGCTTTTATTTTGAATAGTAATAATAAACTTTATAATGTGCTAGAAGCTGATTTTTTTTTGCCTATGGCTAGGATGACTCCCCCGCGAATATGAGTTAGCAACCTAAAGGGGCCGTCTGTGGATATAATGTTTGCGGATAAAGACGGCCAAGGCAGGGCGGGCAACATGAGCCTTATCATCATCTGAGGTTCGGTTTGAAGATTGGGAGTAAGAGTCTGTCCGTTTTTCTGTAGTGTACGAAACCCTTTTCTGCCCCCAAATCATTTCTTGTTGCAGCACGCAATTGTTGATAATTTCTAGGATGAGCGGAGGCAGAGGTGTGAGGACAAGATCACCACCCCCACGTAGCCGACAAGGAGCAGCTGGACAATTTCGCGTGCGTCCTCATTTACCTCTTGTTTACCACCAAGCCTCGTAGTTCGTTACAACAAATTCTCCGCCGTTATCACACCGCAGTCATTTAAGCCTTTTTCCTGTCTGCCGTTCCACCAGATTGTTAAACTCGATAAATTCGATCCACGCAGAAAATAAACAAAAATCCTCCTGGACTTATCGTCGATGAAAGTCAGAAAATACTTGGAGCGTCAGTGTTGGGAAAGGTCCACATACATCTGCATGTATCAGCTCCAAAAGCTCCTTAGCCCGATTACTTGTTGCTGTTGGGAAAAGTTGGACATGGATTTTGCTAACAATGCACGTTTTGCATATAATATTCTCTGGTAACTGAATATTATCTATTCACGAATGATCCCTTTGGATACCATCTCTTTCATACTAGAGAAATTAATGTGGCCGTATCTCTTGTGTAGCAACATCCCATCAACCGCTGATATAGTTTGCTATTTTTACATTTACATTTACTGCGGCCACCCTCAAACAAGTACAAGTTGCCAATCTTTTTGGCTTTTACTATGCACTCTCCATTTGCATCGCCTTGGCATTCTCAATGTCAAAGGTCACCTTGCACCTGTTCTTTACAGGTCATCTTCGGAACGTAAAGAACGTTTTTCAGTGTCAACATGCACAGGCCTGTCTGTATCTTGACGTCACCTATACCTTCTGCTTGAAGGAAACAAGCATCGGCCAGTCCGATCTGTTCCGTGTGCTTCTCAAACTTTGTGAATAGTTCTCTTGCGCAACACATATGGCTTGTTGCGCCACTATCCAAGCACCATGTCGAATTGTCAACGTTGTTGACGTCACATTCTTGTAGCAGACTGCTTTGGCGATTCACCACATCTCTCGGTACCATGCGGTGATCTCCCTCACTCCGACACTGGGACTTAATGTGCCCTTGTTCACCACACTTAAAGGAAACGATATTTTTTCGTTTCTTCTGCCCATAGCTCTTCGTCTGTGAGTTGTGCTTCTGTGTTGCAGCGAATTCCTTAGTATTGCCGACTCGTTCGTCTTCTATTCCTTTTCTTTCGCTCTCCTCCTTTAACTTTATGGTGAGAACGTCGAACGAAGACAACTGATCTCGTGTCTCCATAACAACCACGAATTGTTCGAATTGTTCTGGAAGGCTCGATAGCAAGACGATAGTGCGTAGTTCGTCGTTTAACTCTATTCCAACTTCAGTTAGACCATCCAGAATTTCCACAAATTCACTTATGTATGTCGTCATGCTCTGCCTTGCTCCATCCGTTTGTTGAGCAGTTTCTTGTATAACTGTACCTTTCGTACAGGTCCGCTTGGCTGATGAACCTCCTTCAACTTGGTCCATGCTTCCTCAGCAGATAAGCAATTCTTGATGTAGGCCAATTGAGATGTCTTTACACTCAATGTTAATGTTGCCAACGCCTTATTGTCCAAACCCACCCGAGTTTGTCCTTATGGAACATTCGTGTCAGTTAGCTCTCCAGATGTTACACTCCACAAGCCGGAATGCAACAATACAGATCGCAACTGTATTTTCCATGTGTCATAGTTAGTCTCTTCTAACTTCTCAATTTGATAAAAAGCGCACTCATTGTTCTTAGTCTCGAGTCACACACCGCCTAACTTAGATTCTCCAGAGCCTGGTCCCATAACCTATTGAGCGGCAGAATTTAAAGCGAGAAATCAGAACACCGTGTGTAGGCTGCGGAATTTTATTTGCGACTGAATTGAAGTTGAAGAAGAAACAAAAAGTAGGTATACATATTTTCTTATTCTCTATTCCTTAGAGCGAGACAAATATAGATACTTCAAGATCACTTTCCTATACCTATACAAGCGTGCATTGTAATAGAGAGAAATATACAGGGTACTCTATTTTCTACATAGTGACCATTGGTTAGTAGTTGGTAGTTTTTGTGTAATATTATGAAAACCCCAAATAAATTAGAAGTCTTCATATGCTGAGTTTTTGTAAGAAACTGATTTTATTCCATTCAAACCCTAGCTTATATAGCTAACATGAGAATGTACATTGTAGATCTTAGTTCTAGACCCACGCATCGGACAGTTCCCGATCGTGAGAAATATTTTAAGTACGATAAGGGTGCAAACAGTCACCCCGAAAGAACATATCTTAAACAAACCCAGACCGCTCGCAGGAGGTCATATTTCGGGTTACTTGTTACATAGGCTCAAGTGCCGGTTGTATTAATAGATAGATATGGTGCTAGGCCGTGCTCTGCTGCTGGGAGTTTATCGCTAACAGATGCTTCTTATCTAACACCGTGTTCATGTTTGAACATTCTGCCAAGGGCCAGCAAGATTCGGGGTACATTTAAATTAGTTGCAATTAAAATTAAGTGGACTGTATTTATTTTGTTTAATTCGATATTATTAATTTTGCAACTAACATTTTACAAAGCCCTCCGTATCATGGCTTAATACATGTACAATTTTATTTCTTTTTAACTTTTAATTTTTAATTCATCAAAATTAGTTTATCCGCTTGTATTTCTTTTTTCTATTATTTTTGAACAATTTCCTTTATATTAAACAATTGGTATTGAAACTGACTTTATGACTTTAACTCCAGCTTTATAAATACCTCCGAAGTGAGGTCCTGCCGGGGGAATATTGCATTAAGCAACTCCTGATTCTTTTTTTTTTTAACCAAAAAATTATTATATTAAAAAAGAATTTTAATTAAGTCGACTTAGCTGCTGCTTTTTCCGCTTCTGCCGCGCCGCCGTCGTCTTTAATTTTGATGTTGTTGTTTTTTGCTGCTGCTGTCGTCGCTGCCGCCGTTGTTTGTTGTAGGATGATTTCCTGATGCCGCCTGTATCTGTATCGTCGCTGCGGCCGTCGTTGTTGTTGCAGACTTATTTGTAGTTGCTGCCGTGAGGTCGTCCCTCCTTCTACTTTTCTCCGTCAAGGGCTGGGTAACTTCCACACAATATCTTAGCCGATTTCTCGACCCCAGAAAATTATTTTATTCTTATTTTCTGGTTGCCATATCTGGCATTTACAAAAAAACCAACCAATGGAGTTGGAAAAAAAAAATATTAATAAGGACTCTTATTGTCCTTTAATTTTAAAAAACCAACCAATGGAGTTGGAAAAAATTTTTTTGTTTAAAAACAAAAGGGACTCTTTTTTGACCTTTTGAATTGTCGTTTTCACGACCACCAAAAACTTTTTTATTTTTGTGTTTTTTTTTTTTTAAATTGTCACGATAGGTCTTTTTTATTCACTACCGCGACTTTTCGATGTTTTAGGCCTCGAAAAAACGCCCACAATAAATATTTGTTATATTTATTTTTTAATTTTGTCGATTTCTCTACCACTTTTTTTTTTTTAACAAGAAGAACTCTTTTTTTATCCTTTTGCATATATATGGTATATGTTGGCCATTTCAAATACCATAACATAATTTTATGCACTTTTTACATTTTCTTTAAGCACATTTTCTACTGATATTATTGGCTCCAGCACGCCTTACCATTTTTTTTCATGGTATTACAGCAACCTACATGGTGCATGTTTTTAAAACATAAAAGACTCTTTTGTGTCTTTTTGTTTTTATTTTATACTCTGTTCCTTACCACGGGTGGGGGGAAACAAGAGTTAATTATTTTGCTACCTTTTAGCTACAAGTGTTACTTGCTTCGCTTGAAGGAGCTGGCCTTACTCTGAGTCCCTTACCATAGAGGGGGAAACTGCAGAGTTATCGAAGTAAATTTCTTCGAAGGCTCGATTGACCAAAATGAAAACCCCAAATAAATTAGAAGTCTTCATATGCTGAGTTTTTGTAAGAAACTGATTTTATTCCATTCAAACCCTAGCTTATATAGCTAACATGAGAATGTACATTGTAGATCTTAGTTCTAGACCCACGCATCGGACAGTTCCCGATCGGGCGCTTTGTTACCACCACAAAACAAAGATAATAAATTCCTTCAGATCTATTTCATTGGTGATTCGGCAGTTGAACTAAATCACCGCTGTGCAATTTTTACTGCAACTAAACGGGAAATTATCGAACAATTGCAAAACCTTCTCCATGAGCATGATGAATAGGTCAGATTGTTCAAAACCGCATTGGATATAATGCATTATGACGAACACAAAATCATTATCAGCGCTGACAAAAGACCCACTGGTAGACATGCAAGACAATTTAATGAAGTCGCACTGGTGAATGTGGAATCACGCGATATTGTTCTTAAGCGTCGGTATAATGGCCAATTGCAGCGAGTTTATGAGACTCATCGGTCAATACCCGTTGATGTTCTGTCGTGGAGAAGATGGGTATCACTTCAACATAAAGATGGTCAATCCAACGACAGGTTTGTTTACAAGTCATCACTTTTTTTTTTATTCTACAACTAAGTTAGAATTCAAATTTTAGGAGAAGAAACGAATAAGAACGTCAACTCTTTGAATTTTGATGCGTATCGATTGATGTTTCAATTAGATGTTGACAATCATCTGTTAAGATACCGCCGTTTGTTTCAACAGTACTATGTCGACATGTACGTCAAAGTAGAAATTGAACGTCTCAATTTCATTCGCTTTAATCAATCGAAGTTGCGCTCAGACGAGTACATCCACTTGCGTGACGCCATCGCTACTGAAGGACACGCGGCCAACATCGGTTGTTTGACCATTCTCCCAGCTACTTATGTTGGAAGCCCGCGCCATATGCATGAGTATGCTCAAGATGCGATGACGTATGTCCGGAATTACGGATTTATTCATCACGTTCACATGCAATCCGAGATTATGCAACGGTACTCGGTTGTCCGTTAAGAAACTAATGAAAAAAGTGATTCAAGCGACGATCTTCAAGGGCAATTTTAAAGGAGAGGAAGTTCTAATCCCACGAATTCCGATTATTCCAACAGATCTTCCATTCCAATTTAAGAGGATTCAGTTCCCAGTTCGATTTACATTTGCGATGACAATCAATAAATCGCAAGGCCAATCGTTGGAAGTCTGCGCGATAAGTCTGGAATATCAATGTTTTTCACATGGGCAGTTATACGTAGCCTGTTCGCGTGTGGGAAAACCGTCATCATTATTTATTTTTGCACCGGATAACAAAACAAAAAATATTTTTTATCAAATCGCTCTTCACTGATTTCGAGTCAAAAAAATTTCACAACAAATTTAAATTACCAGTGTTCTATTAGGGCCTATTTACACCACGTTGCGTTATTGCGTTAACTCAGTAAACGTAGTTTTTTTACTAGTAGTTTTTAGTGGTGGGAAAAAGTTGCGTCCAAGTTGCATTCATATCGATAACAACAGATTTGTTCGATATTCGTGTCGATTACAACAAATTTGTTAGATTTCTACTTGATATTCGGACTATCGAACAAGTTCCACCATCAAATCGGAAAAAAAAACTAAGCAGCTGACGATTGATAATTCAAATAATTCAATCTGATTTCAAAAATGGCCGAAATTAGATTTGTATGATACACAATGTGTGAAGAAGAGCTGTCGTTGGGGGCACTTCTAGGGGATTGGACGGAAAATGTCTTAGCCAGTCGTCCATTTCTGAGACTGGCTAGTGAAAGAATTGTTGGGACCAATTGGAAAAACTGGTAGAAAAGAAAAAAAGCGGACTCTGCTTCATCAGGAAGACAGAAACAAACAATTAAAATAAAAATCTATAAATTTAAAATGTATATGCAAATTATTTATTGGAAATATACGCCCAACGCATCCCTAATGCGTTTAGCATTTTCGCTTGCATTTCCTATACAAGTTTCTTGATCGGGTTGTCCATCCGACACTTTTGCGCTAGATACGGCACGGGACCAAGGGCAATCCCTGAATTTTGAAGCTCCTCGAAGGTTGCTGAAGACATCCCAGCCAAATCCATGAACTTTATCCATTGCTGATATTATCAAGCTTTCGTCGTTGTCCATTTTCGTAATTTTTTTGTTTCAAATAATTTCAAACAAGCTGTCAAAAACTAACGCAATAACGCAAGTTTTGTAGTATAAACATGCTTTCGATAGGTAACTCAGGTCGGTGTAAAAAAACTGTAACGAAAGCCGCCCAAATAGAGCTTTCGATCCTCAAGCCAGTTGGCAACGCGAGCAGCTGCGCAATAAGGCACAGAACTCAAAACGAGCTAAGCTGCGCAATCCCGAGAATCTGACAGCCAGGATGCCTGGTCTCTCTGATTCTTTTCTTGTTCTTCGCCCGACTTCCTGAAAAACGACACGCCGATTTTTGGGCTTAAATAAATCAAGCAGGAAATAATCCCGAAATACTCGTGTGATCATTGTGTGGCTTAGACGGGGAAGTTGGCAGAGGAGAGTTCTTGGCAGCCACACCGTCAAATAAAAGTTCCGCTCGGCTTTCCGTAGTGATCTCGGCCGGCACCTCCTTAGACGCGGCCGAGATTCGTTACATTGGTGCCAGGTGTGGGGTCCATAGGGTTTGCGAAAACCCTGACCTACAAAAATGCCGAAGAACTCCGCTCGCCACCGCCGTCAAGCCTCCCCTGAGGGGCATAACCAAACGGAACCGCGAGATGGTGCCGCTGCGCTGGACGCCGTGGCTTCATTTCGGCTGATCGAGCAAAAAGTGGAGGCTCTGGATCAGTCGCTGAATCTAATGCTAGAACAGAAGTTCGAGCAGATGTGGGCGACTTTCGAGAGGACGATGCTGGGCGACCGCTCCAGAAACAACGGAACGCAGCCCGCGCGCAGTCGCGACTGCGTGACACAAGCTGGGGGCGACTTGCATTCCGCCAGCACCCCGCGCTTCGCAGAGGCAGCTAACCCCTACTCTGCACCGGCGCGAGAAGTGTATTCCCGAAGGATGGACACCGGACCTGGAGCCGCGCCAACTACTGCGCCGCCACCAGCGTACGACCTAACCTCACATTTCGGAATCCTCGAGGTGTCGGACGCGGAGCTGCCGCCCACATTCGACGGCACCCGTCCCTGGCCGGAGTTTCAGCGCCTCCTGGATGACATGGCCGAGGAGTACCATTGGTCAGAAAGGAAGAAGTGCAGGAAATTGTACACGTGTCTTCGGGGGCGTGCCCCCAGCGTTTTCACGCCACCCTCCCCGAAGCCACCCTCTACTCGTATGAGTCCATAGCGGCGGCTATGCGCGAGTATTTCACGGTCAATAAGCATGTCGGCTATCACGCCTTCCACAATCGCATGCAGGGACCGCGAGAGTCGCTCGAGGACTTCGCCCTGGAGCTAGAACGCCTGGGCAGATGCGTGCTCGGCGAGTTGCCGGCTGAGACGTACAACAGCATCATAGTGCAGCGCTTCATCGACGGGATCCGAGAGACCGGATATCAAGTCCCGATCATCAGCAGCAATCCGCGCTCGCTGACAGACGCCCTCGACATGGCCTGCCGCATCGACGCCCAGTGCCGACGACGCTCAACCGCTGCCGTGATGACCGTCGCTGCCGTGGACCCAGAAGATCCCGTCGGCGCACCCCGGAGAGTAAACCCCTTCCGGAATGCCGTGCCGTCCTCGGGAAACTAGCTGCCGTCTAACTCTCGGGGCGGAGGTTGACAGCCAACACCGACAGCCCCAGCGAGCGTGTGCTCACGCCCGCCATTTCGCATCGGCGGCCAAACAACCGCCGCACACCTCCAGCTCGCCCTTAATCCCGGATTACTGGAGCGGGTCCCCACCCCTGCGACCCTGCGCCACCCCTCGAAGCGAAGCCGCCGCCCACCGAGCAACCTGGTGCCCGACAGAGTCTTCCTCCCCGTCGAGTCGAAGCCGTCCTGGCCCCCTTGCTCTCGCCGCCGCCGCTCGAGCAGAGTGCCTAGCAGCCACGGGACATTGAGATCACCGCAGCCCTGAACGCCTTGCAGCACCTCGACGAGAAGCTGCCACCAACCGAGCAATCGGGCGCCCGACACAGTCTTCCTCCCAGTGGAGTAGAAGCCGTCCTGGCCCCGTCGTTCTCAGAGCCGCCGCCCAAAGAGAGTGCCGATTCGTCTCAGGAGTTACAGTTTGCCGCGATCTGGCACGTCGCCACCGTGCCCCGGCCGAGTGGCCTTTCGAGCACCCCCACCCCAGAAGCTGCTGGAACGGGAACCCCTGCAAAGGAAGTGCCGTCCGCCAGCGCACATCCGTTCCAGGAGCCGCCGTCCATCGAGTGCGATCCGGACTGCCGCCGCCTGCAGAAGAAGTGCAGTGGACTCCGCCTTGAGCCGATTATTCGCCGAATACTCATCCGGAGACCCACCGCCAATCCCCCTAACTACGGAAAAACAACGGGAGACTGGAATTCCTAAAGCTGAACGTTGCGGGATTCAGTCTCCGCCCGCCCAAGCTACGTATACCTGTCGTGCCGTGGGTGGCCCTCACTTACACTGCTTAATCTTTTTACAGAAGCAGCCTTTACGCCTGATCATCGACACCGGGGCCGCCGTCTCCCTACTAAATGATAGGGATCTGCAAAAACGACTGCCGACCACCCCGTGCCGAGTGACCATCAGGGACCATCAGCGGAACAATTCGTGGCCACCGCTCGAGTGAACGCCAGACTCGAAATTGCTGGCAGGCCGGTTAACCACGAGTTCTTGCTGGTGGAGGGCATCACTCCTAGCCATCTGGGCATGGACTTTTTGCTGCGATACGAAGTAAATGTCGATCTGAAAAACCTTCAGCTACGGTTTCCGTGGGGAGATCTGCCGCTATATGCCCCGAATGCAAAGCAGCGAAATTTGTTTGATTCGACTGCACCCACCAGTATCCTGCCATATAGCGACACCCACTTAACAGTGCGATGCACGTCTGAAGAACAGCTGCCGTTGGTCCTGCTAGAACGTGGAACACGGGACGTTGAGATCGCTGCAGCCACGCACGCCTCGCAGCGCCCCGAACCGAAGCCGCCGCCCAAGGAGAGTGCGACCCGAACTGCCGCCGCCGCCGAGTCTTACGAGACCACGCCGCCGCCGCATGCAGAAGGAGAAGAATCGGACGTGCGCCCAGTGGACTCCGCCAAGTCCACCAATACTCGGCCAGGAGGCTCGAGTTTGAGGAGGGGGTAATGTAAGGAAAGCCGCCCAAAATAGAGCTTTCGATCCTATGGCCAGTTGGCAACGCGAGCAGCTGCGCAATAAGGCACAGAACTCAAAACGAGCTAAGCTGCGCAATCCCGAGAATCTGACAGCCAGGATGCCTGGTCTCTCTGATTCTTTTCTTGTTCTTCGCCCGACTTCCTGAAAAACGACACGCCGATTTTTGGGCTTAAATAAATCAAGAAGGAAATAATCCCGAAATACTCGTGTGATCATTGTGTGGCTTAGACGGGGAAGTTAGCAGAGGAGAGTTCTTCGCAGCCACACCGTCAAATAAAAGTTCCGCTCGGCTTTCCGTAGTGATCTCGGCCGGCACCTCCTTAGACGCGGCCGAGATTCGTTACAATACTATTATACTCTGGGTTTATATAAAGTCGTGAAATTGGGGCGAGACAAAGTTCGCAGGGTCCTCTAGTTTTATATAAGTTGATCGATTAGTTCTCGCAAAATTTCGCTGTTTATGAGTATAATTATGTAGAAAAACAACGAAGTAATGCCAGTTTTGATAACATTACCTGTACATTTTACACTTTATATTTACAATTGTTTTATTTTCTGATGCAATTTCTATCGTTTCTTTTGGACTAAGATATGGTAATATAGCAGTTTGATTTTGATAAAATTAAAAACATTATTTTAAAACCGCGAATAACAACTTTATTTCAAATTATTTGAAAATCTGAAAGTCTCCTGTTAGTTTGTTTATTCAAAGTGAATCCATTCATACGCGAATTCGGCGCGCTTCCTTTCTAGTATATTTTATAAAGTTGGAAATGACTCCAAACCAGGGATCGTAACAGTTATAATTTTTATAATACAAATTATAAAATAAGAGTTATTTTCCAATTATACAGAAAAAAAGGGAATTTAATTATTATTATTTAACTTTTATAACTTTTTTTTTGAAGAATAATTATTTTTTTTAATTTTAATATAAAAATTGAGTTATAAAAGTTATTTTGAACTTTTAAAATAATTTTTGAACATTAAAATTATTCTCCAATTTTTATTTCACAAAATTGAAAATAACAGTTACATGTCAATTTTTATTTCAAAAATTAAAAATAAAAATTGAATCGCAATAAATTTTTAACGGAGCGGTATATCTTAAAGATTGGCTATATAATTAATCTACTCTTCAATACCTTTCGTTTGATGTAATTATTGTGGTTATTGCATGTGCACAAATATGTACATGTACATAAATGCATATTATAAAAAATTCACCGTTCCACAAACAAACAAGAATACTGAGATAATTACCCAGGAATTTCTTGTCAGTTGGTCTTTAATCAATATGGGTCGTAAACGAGAAGTAATTGTCCGCGAATTTTTTTTTTTCGATGCAAATGGTTCAAAGTGCAAAATTTGCAATCGTTTTTTTAAAGGCGAGATCATGGCGAAGGAGAGCAACGAGACCTGCGAGAAGAAAATTAAGTTTTCGTAAAAGAAGGGTGTGTACAGCTGGTCACTGAAGAGAAGGTCCCATTCAAACTTTTAGATTCTCCGGCTTTTAAAATTGTTGACTGAGCAAACTTTTAATAGTTTGGATATGAGACTAATTACATCCCGTAATGCACAGTGGTCGCTGCCATAGGCCAAAAATAAAAAAAATGAATAGCTATTCAAGCGAAACCCCGTTTTACTATCAGCTAATTGTCCAAATTTTACCATGCAATACGGTCTGCTTGGAATTTCTAACGGGACTTTCTGAAAATAGATTGACAAAAGCGTACTCATATTCGTGCATTTTTAATTTGTCAGCAGTGGAGTGCACAGACAAATTTTAAAAATCTAAAATATATTATAAAACGCTGTTAAACCAAAAACGATTGGAATGGATATGGTATTTAAGGGTATATACTTTATTTGTACATATAAGTATATATATATATAATTTATGCTGTGTTTCGTGTAAATCTTTGTTAAAAAAGTGCGTCTTTTTAGTTCGTATATGTTGTGCGTTACAATGCTTATGTAAAGTTTTAAGTATTTCCCCCCGGTTGCCCCCAAATGCCCACAAAAGTAAAGCTGCGGCAAGCCAAGCCAAAGCGACCGGCGAACACGGGAAGACAAAACCGTGGACCCACCAACAACGAAAGGCGCAGGCAAGCAAGGCCCATTTCATCCTCGCCAAAATCGCGAGGAATGAAAAGGAGGGCAAAGCCGATCCGCGCGACGCTGCAGACAAAGCCAGATTTCTAGCAGTGATCGAGGAATACGAGCGCTACGAGAAGGAACACCCAGAGACGTCTTTGCCTCCCCAAGCAAAGCGCAACTGCTAACAAGAGGTGAGCGAGAGCGCTCCGAAGAGAGCCAAGGACGCTAAGGGAGCACCAAGACCGACCACTTTCGTCAAACCGGCGAAAAAGTTCAGCGAGGTGGCCAGATACAGCCTCGCAATGGCACTTGTCGACGAGCTCAACGACGATGGGCGCCTTCTGATGGAGAAATGGGAGGAGGTCGAGACCCAGTTGGCGGAGATGGTAACTGACAAATTACTGTCCGAGCCAACGGGCCAGTCACCCTCCTTTGAGTCCTCGGACATGGTTAGGGGGCACCGGGTAATCAGGTGCGACGATGAGTTCTCGCAGGACTTCCTGGCGGATTGCGTTGCCAGACTAGGCAAAGCATGGAAGGGGATTAGCATTAAGCTAGTCCCCGCCAAGGACATCCCAAGGAGACCCAGAGCTCGCATTTGGTTGCCCAAGGGGCTGTCTAGCTATGAAAGGGTGCTCAAGACTCTGCGAGCGATGAACAAGGGAGTCGATATGGAGGACTGGGCCATTCTCAAAGCTGAACGGGAAATGAAGTCCAGCCAACCATATCTGTTCCTAATAAACCAGCGCTGCCTAGAACAGCTGAAGGCAGCAGATAACAAAGTCCGGTACGGCATCAGGAAAGCCAAGGTGAAGGTCTTCCTAGACGAACCGGATGATGTACTAGAAGACGAAGTCGAGGACGCCAATAAGCTGCTGGACGATCTGGCGATCGACGACAGCACCCCCAACACCACCCCGAACTAATGCCGACGGTCGTTCAGATAAACCCACGCTTCAGCTAATCTGGGGGTCCTTCGAGTGAAGGACATCGACATCGGCCTTATACAAGAGCCATAGACAAGGGACGGACAAATCTCTGGCATGGCCATAAAGGGATACACAACATTGTACACAAACTCGACAGGTAGGCCGAGGGCGGGTATAATCATTAAAAACAACCTTAATGCTCTTCTCTACCCCAATCTCAGCAACTTAGATCTAGCAGTGGCAGGATTCAAGGCGGCGGATGGGACAGCTATACTTATAGCCTCCGGATATATGGCCCACGACGAACCTGCACCACCTGAAGCGTTTAATAGGGTGATGCAGTGGGCTAAGGAGACTAAGACGACGCTCATCCTCGGGTGCGATGCCAACGCAAGGCACACACTGTGGGGAAGTAGGGAGACAAGCGAATGGGGTGAGTCTCTCTTCGATAGTATTATATGTCGTGACGTCACTATTTGTAACAAGGGAAACACGCCCACCTTCATCTTTCCAAGTACGGAAGGATTTCAGGGCTGGGAAGAAGTCCTAGACATAACCCTCCAAATGGAGCATAGCGATTATAAGGTAAGAAATTCGAGAGTCTCTACACAAGACTCGTTTTCAGACCACTGGTACATATTCTTCGAAATCGTGATGCCGATATGTGAAACGGCGCCGAAGCGAAACCCTCGTAACACTGACTGGGACAAATACGGAAAGATTGTACAGTCAAAGGTCAAAGACAGAAGGATCAAGACTCGATCCATCCCGGAGAGAATAGATAAGGAAGTCGAGGACTTCGCAAATATCCTGAACAAAGCCAAAGACACGGCGAGGCTAAGTAAAATCCTATCGAGAGGACACACAAGCCCCACGCGCATAAACAAACCCTACGGGACAGGAAGTACGTCGGCTGAAGAGTCACTGAAAATCCTGCTGAATACGCACTTCCCAGGAAACCAAAAAGAAGAACCTAGAATAATGGAAAGCCAGGGGGCAGACCAGCAGTTACAAGTAGAAGAGATCATTACCATGGAAAGAATCCATTGGGCGATAGATTCCTTCGACAAATACAAAAGCCCGCCTCCAGACGGAGTAATACCAGCAATGCTACAAACAACAAAAGCAAGCACGGGAAAATGGCTGCAAGCAATCTTCCAGGCATGCATTAAAACAGCTCACATACCACTTCCATGGAAGGAAGCGAGGGTAGTCTTCATACCAAAACCAGGAAGAAGGGGACACATCCAAGCCAAGGATTATAGGCCGATAAGCCTTACCTCTTTTCTAATGAAAACACTAGAACGGATCATTGATATCCACATCAGAGAAAGAACGGAGAAAACCCTTTCCAATGCGCAACATGCGTACAGGAAAGGCCGATCCACTGAAACAGCGCTACAAGAGGTAGTGCGATACATAGAAAAGGCTCTACTTTTCAAAAACTACGCCATGCCCACCTTCCTGGACATAGGAGCCTTTAATAACGTCAATGCGGATTCCATCCTGAGCTCCCTCAACGGTATAGGAGTAGAAGGAGGCATCAGGGCGTGGATTGGCGCAATGCAGACGAGCAGGAGGATAACAGCCGAACTGAGTGGCACTCATCACACAAGATTTGTGAAGAGGGGCACACCTCAGGGGGGAGTCCTGTCCCCACTGCTCTGACTGATAAACATGGACGACATACTAAGAACACTAAATAGCGAAGGAGTAAAAGTGGTACCATACGCAGACGACGTAGTCCTACTCACTTCAGGACCATTCCCCGACGTCATCAGCGAACTTATGACAAGGGCACTCACGAAACTCAATGCATGGGCAAAAGCCTGCGGATTGGGCATAAATACAAGTAAAACGGAACTAATGCTCTTCACTAGGAGAACTAAGGTCCCAAGATTCACAAAGCCAAAGATAGATGGCATAGAACTAGAGATATCACAGCAGGCAAAGTATCTGGGAGTGATACTGGATGCGAAACTCTCATGAAAACAAAACATCAACGAGAGAGTCAAGAAAGCAAGCATAGCATTCTATTCCTGCAGGAAGATGTTCGGAAAGAACTGGGGCATCCACTCCAAGATCATAATATGGCTTTACACAGCGGTGGTAAGACCCATACTCACATACGGAGCACTAGTATGGTGGCCAGCATTAACTAGGGCATACAACATCCAGAAACTAACAAGGATACAGAGATCGGCATGCGCAGGAGCCACGGGAGCACTGAGATCATGCCCCGCAGCGGCGCTGAACGCCATCCTGAACATAATACCGATAGAGCATTTCATCAGGAACACTGCAGCACAAGGTGCGGTACGACTTAAGGGTAGCCAAAGCTGGAAAGACTACCACACCGGACACTGCAGGATTCTGAACGAGATAAACTATCGGACGACAGTAGACACAGACTACATGACAACCGAACTGCGATTCGGTAACACATACACCACTATATACCCTACAAGGGAAGACTGGAAGAGAGGGAGAGTAACCGAACCGGATGAGGTATCACTCTACACCGACGGCTCAAAGATGAGCGGCGGGGTAGGGGCCGGAATCTACGCCGAAAGCTGGAAGGTGGACGAATACTTCCACCTCCCAGAGTCAGCGACGGTTTTCCAGGCGGAGGTTCTCGCGATACTGAAAGCTGCCGAACTTTCGCTAGACCGAGGCCTTCGGAATACCAAGGTGAGGATATACTCAGATAGCCAGGCGGCGATCAAATCCCTCGCACAAGCACGGACGACTTCAAAACTAGTGGCCAAATGTAAAGGGGCACTAAACAGACTCGCAGAGGACAACAGGGTACAAATAGCCTGGGTACCCTGACACAATGACATAGACGGAAACGAGAAACCAGACGAGCTGGCCAGAAAAGGGTCAGAAGAACACTCAGCAACAACAAACATCCAGATCTCCCTGAACTCAGTCCAGACGGCAATTTAAAATTTTTTTTTTTTTTTAACAATTTAAAATTTGGACCCCGGTGGTTTTAAATGCAAAACAACACAAAAGTTCGGAGCGCAAAACAAAAACACGACCGTTCGCTATGAAAGTCAAAAGCTTATATGATTCAATTCATGACCATGGTCGACGAAGGCAGAGCACAGAAGATCGAAACTATGCTGGCCAGAATTCAATAGGAAGCGAACCGCAGAACTGATCTCCAAGAGCAAAAAGGACATCAGGAGGGTAGCGGCAACCATCACCGGCCACTGGCCAATAGGCACGCAAGCCTGTAAGATGGGTCTACCCTACAACCCACAATGCAGAAGCTGCAAGGAACCAAGCGAGCAGGAGACACCAGAGCATCTGCTGTGCCACTGCCCGGCACTCAACAATCAAAGAGCCCGACACTTCGGAGCATACCAACTCGAGTCACTAGGGGAAGTTGGAAGGCAGCCAGTAGCGGCCATCCTAGCTTACCTGAATGACACGGGCTGGTACTAAGAATGGCGCAGACAACAACAAATCGAGGGTGTGGATCAAAACGGAGCTCAGCTCTAATTGGAGGCGCCCAGGGCGGCCTCACCACTTGTACCTACCTACCTACCTACCTCGTGGCACTTATCCTTTAACGAATGCAATAAATTTTTTTGATATCGGATGGTTTTGTGGACAGTTAGGATAGGATGTACACCGAATTCGCTATTACTCGTAAGCATGTAAATATTTTTTAATACAAAAAAAAAAATAATGTTTAAATGTTGTGTTATTATATGGTATTTAATTCAATACGCTAATTTTAGCCGTTTCGTCACATCATTTTTTGAAAAGTAGGCAGTTTTGCACCGAATAAACCTTACCCCCGTTAAGCTGTGTACGCTGTGTTGCTGGACAAATTAAATACACAATATATAAGTGAATAATTTTTTTTTACTTTTGGGCACTTATATTTCACCAACGTTCTCATTAAGAGATCCATAATTAAAAAATTGAAGTTAGGTCTTGGAAAAAAATAATTTTATAAAAATGTTGTATTAGCTCCCATACAACAGATATAGATATCCGATTTTAACCAAATTTGGTAAGAATGCATAAACCTGTACCAAACATATTATCTGTGAAATTGGTTAAGATATCTTGAAAAACAAAAAAGTTTTTTATACTATATGATATAGATGAGCAATATGGCCAATTTTTTGTGGATATACTTAAAACATTTTTCTAAATTTTTGGTGGAAATTTCATAGCGATAGCACATCTAGAAGTATTTATGGCCGCTGTTCCATACAAGCTCGACCACAGTGTAATGTAATGAATTATGTTGGCGAAAGATATGATATTGAAAAGAAGGGGCTTATTACTCATTTAAAAAATAAGATGCTCTCTCTCAAAATTGATATTGCGTCCAGGCATAACAAAAGTGTATTGGGCGTCAATTTACAATATTATCGGGATGGCAGCATTGTAATAAAAACGTTGGTATTACACCAAAAACATTCCCGTTTGAATTTAAGCCTAGAAATTGAACACATTTTGGAGGAATTTGGAGTATCCAAACAACAATTGTACACAATTACCTCGGACAATGGAAAGAATGTTGTGAAAGCAATCGAACACTTAAATAGAGGTACCGATGAAGATGGTTATGAAGACCAACAAAATGATGACCTTTTACAAGGTCTAAAAGTATTCTCCATATCGTCAATCAGATGAGCAGCTCATTCTATGCAGTTGGCTGTAAAAGAATTCTTAAGTGATAAGGCACGGGATATTACTGTTTCCAATGCCCGCACTCCGAGCTACAGGTAATAATACCATATTTAAATATAAAGGTGACAATATATTATAGGGAAAGGTGGGGTAAAGCCGACAGTGTGGGTAAACCCGACCTCCCTCTGTTTTCGAAAATCGGAAGCACTACGCAAACTAATATTAGTGTTGTCGTGTAGAGCATCGAAAACAATGAAAATGGTGGTATGACAGCATTTTATTAGTCAACATTGAGATGGTCAAACGACAACAAGTTTGTTTTCACAATTTTGACTTTAATTTTTGTGCATAATTAACTGCAGGATATTTCTTTTTGTCAAAGTTATCGCATGAAAAGGTAAGTGGATTTAGATTCTTTGAATAAAGTCCTACAAAGTGCATATAAGTTTGGTTCATTTTTTTTTTTATAATTTCTTTTTTAATTGCGTTTTTATGAAAAATTACGTGGTGGGGCAAATCGGACCTCCAAATAGTGAGGTAAATCCTGCCACAAAAAAGTCAAAAAAAGAACAATCACACCAAAACCATCAACATCGCAACCAACCAGACGTTCAACTCGAACCAAAAAACGCCAGCAAGCTATTTGAGCAGCGAATCAGATGATACTGATTAATTATTTTGCTATTTTCATTTTTTTAATTCTATTATCTTTTATTACCATTATATAACATAACATTAATTGATTTATCATTGCAAAACCTATATTTAGGTTATATCTGTACTAAATCAACCAAAAACATAGGCGGTTTTTGAACATAGCAAAAATGAACTTTTTCGTAAAACGCTTGTATCTCAAAAATTTTCAAAGGTATGAATAAAATGCTATGCATAGAAAGTTGCGCAAAAGTCGAACCTTTAATTTGGTATATATAACGACTTCATCCGATGTAAAATAAGCATTTTATAGCCAAAACCATTTACAAGGTCGGCTTTACCCCACTTTACCCTATATTTTTGTTATATGCAATTAAGGCTTGCCATTTGTAAAGCCGGTCTTCCCCAGCCGGTAGTCGATGTTCCAACAAGATGGAACTCTACCTATGCCATGCTAAAGAGTCTTTGCAGCTTTAAATTCTTTATGAATGAACACTTCACATCAAGTTCCACGTTGCCTGAATCGGAATGGGAAGATATAGAGCTGCTTCTGTGTGTGCTGAAGTCTCTTTATGAAGCTACGCCAAAGCTTCAAAAGGAACAGCTTTTTTGTCGACTTTTACAAGCTATGGCTGGAAACAAAACTCACAATATAAGCTATGTGAGATAATGTGCATAAGATATGGGGAAGTGCATAGAATGTCGCGAGAAAGCATTAATTTCTAATGAAGTTATGGTTTCGGCAATTTACCTGGACCGTCGACTCCGCAGGATCTTAATAAAGAAGCCAACCCAAAAAATGTTGGCTAGAAGACACTTATTATCCTTGTTTGTTTGGGGAATGTAATAAGCATTACGTATACGCATATTTTTATGCATATGTAATACCCACAATATATACATCAAACGAAAGGTATTAAAGCGTAGATTAATTTTATGTCAATCTTTAAGATATACCGCTCCGTTGAAAAGTTATTGCGATTAAATTTGTATTTTCAATTTTTAAAATAAAAATTGGCAATTTTATTGTCAGGTACTGTTATTTTTAATTTTGTTAAATAAAAATTGGAGAATAATTTTAATTTTCAATTATTATTTTAAAAATTGAAAATAACTGTTATACCCCACTTTTATATAAAAATTGAAAAATAATAATTATTCTAAAACTTTTTTTATTACAATTTAAAAATAGGAGTTAAAGCGCAATTAAAAAATAAAAATTTGGTATAAAAGTTTATTTTATTACCTAAATATTTATCTTTCCAGCTCAATTTTTTCATAACTTTTATTTTACTCATAACTCATATTTGCGATCCCTGCTCCAGCAGTTGACTTAATACTAAAACCTTGCAAGGGTTAAAAAAAAACTTTTATTTTTATACCCTTGTAGGGTATTATGATTTCAGTAAGAAGTTTGCAACGCAGTGAAGGAGACCTTTCCGACCCTATAAAGTGTATATATTCTTGATCAGCATCAACAGTTGAGTCGATCTAGCCAAGTCCGTCTGTCCGTCTGTCTTCTATATACTCTCACTGCTATATATGTCGGAACGGGCCGGATCGGACGACTATATCATATAGCTGCCATCCAAATGTTCGATACATTTTTAGAAAAAAATTTATAACTGCTGTTTTTCAACATTTTTGCATCATTTTTGAGATATGGCCATTTTATATTATTTCAGATTTTTGATTTTAATTTGATGAAAATCGGACGACTATATCTTATAGCTGCCATACGAACGATCGGAAAATTAATAGAAAAAAATTATAACTTCGGTGTTTTTCAACGTATTTTCATCTACTCGGAGATATAGGCTTATCTTATTATTTCAGAATTTTGGTATAAATTTTATAAAAATCGGACAACTATATCATATAGCTGCTGTAGAAACGATCGATAGATAGAAAATATAAAGCTGGGAATGTAAAACTGTAACAGCCAAACTTTAAACATAATAAAAATAGGTAAAATGTTATCAAACTCTGTTTTGTGTGTGTTTTCAGCATTTAAATCTATAATATAAACATCAAAACCAATCTGCAAGGGTATACAAACTTCGGTGTGCCGAAGTTAGCTTCCTTTCTTGTTTGTAGATAAATTTAAAAGGCCAAGTGATTAGCATTTTATTTACCAAATATATGTAGTTGGCTTTGTTTATCGAAACTCTTTTGAACATAGCCTTTTTGATCTTCTTGAAAACTTATGCACCAGCCCCAACAACTACTAAACCTAAAAAAAACTCTTTTCCACTTCTGTTCCCAATTCTCCTCAACCAATTTATTTTTCAAAGCAACTTCTTATTTGGATCGGTAAATCGCTTTGTGTGGCTTTCAGGATATGACGAAATTCCTTTTGCTCTGCTCCCATCTCGCTCTCAATTTTTTGTTACCGCTACGGCTACGCAGAGCACTGCTTTTTATTTTTTTCTATAGCTATAGCTGTAGTTTTTGAAGCAACAAAACTACGAGCAGAGCAGAGCATAGGCTTCGACGTGCTATGGCTCTGCTACAGCTCTTGTCAAAGTGAGAGCGGTAGCAATAGCAAAACGAAATACTACGGGAGTAGCGTAGCTTTTCAAACGCTGGTTTTAAGTAAAATATTAATTAAAAATGCTCACCTCATTGTTTCTTGAACTTGAAACAAAATGTTGTCCCTCAACTGGATTGCTATAATAACTTCACTCCATGCTTGTGTGAGGCGCTTATGTTCACTTTGCAATACTTCCAGATCTGTATTAGCGTCCGATATGCTCATATTTAAAATATTCACAACATCTTTCATATTTATTTCTTCTTCATAAATTGAGCTCAATTCTGCTTCTGTTTTTTTAACTTCCATATCTAGACGGTAAAAAAGTATATCCGATTTTCGTTTTTCCCGAGACAGTTGCTTTTGCAGCTGCGCATCCCTGCTAACAATACGTTTAGCATTTTTAACTTCATCTTCTACGTCACATGCCCATTTTTTAATATTACTACTCAGACTTTGCAAGTCTTCGAGTTTCACCATTTGGTCATGATATAATGTTTTTTTAATTTTTGTAAGCTTAACCTTCTCTTCATATTCTCTTTTTAAAGAGTTAACACAAAATTCTTCGTCTTGGCGATTTAGCAAGTGCTTCTCTATTATTACTGATATTTCCCTTATTTGTTCCTCTTGAATACTCATTTTTTGTTGCATATCATACAATGCCAGACCTTCCTCTTCTCGTCGTTGCTGTTTTAGTTTTTCTTGATATTTAATTTCTGCGATTTCATTTTCAAGCTCATGTTTAGTACGTAATAGATGATCCTTTAGTGAGATTTGAAACTTGTGCAGAAGCGGATGATTAGGAGGAAGAAGGGCCAATTGATCTGGTTCTGGAGCAAACTCAGTATCAACCTCCAACACATTTGCAAAATCGCACGAACCAATATCCTCATTCTCAGTCATTGTATTAATATTTTTAAAGTGTTTTGTCTTGATAAGTTTATTAAAGGAATACTTGCTTTAATACAATGTTAAAAGGCATATGTCAGAAATGTTTGACAACAATAATAATAACACCTGTGGTTGCTAGGGAATTTTTTAGTAACCAAGACTTCCAAAGTGGGGATGACTTCGTATCAAATATACAATTACGTTCCTGGTTTTCATTCATTCATTTAAACGTTCGAACCAATATCCTCATTCTCAGTCATTGTATTAATATTTTTAAAGTGTTTTGTCTTGATAAGTTTATTAAAGGAATACTTGCTTTAATACAATGTTAAAAGGCATATGTCAGAAATGTTTGACAACAATAATAATAACACCTGTGGTTGCTAGGGAATTTTTTAGTAACCAAGACTTCCAAAGTGGGGATGACTTCGTATCAAATATACAATTACGTTCCTGGTTTTCATTCATTCATTTAAACGTTCAACCCTTATTTTATTCATTTAAAGACAAATACAAAGAAATATAGAGACCAAGAAAAGAAGCTAACTTCGGCATCCTGGTTAAATTAATAGAAAACAAGAAAGGAAGCTAACTTCGGCACGCCGAAGTTTGTATACCCTTGCAGATTGGTTTTGATGTTTATATTATAGATTTAAGGGGGGGGGTAAGGTATTTAATTTTTTTTTTCGTAATTTTTTTTTTATTTTTTATTTTTAAGGCCCAATATCTTAAGAATATTGTGTCCAAGTTTTACATCGATCATAGGAAAATTGACGAAGTTATGCAGAGTTGAACGAAGGTCGGTAGGTGTTAAATGCATGAGAATCACAAAGTTTAAAGCGCTCTCCTGAAAAATTCAATTTTTCAAATCGGTGTACACGATTACAGAAAAACTACTGGACCGATCGATTTGAAATTTGGCACACACATTCTTTAACTAATTCCTCAGGTATTCACGTCGGCCTTTTTTTAATTTTTAATTTTTATATATTTTTAAATTAAGAAATAACTTTTTTTAGTCAAAAATCGGGGTTTTGACTTCAAATTTTGATAAAAAATAGGGAAAAAATTTTAAAAATAAAAACGCTTCGTGAATACCTCGGGACACTTATCCTTTAACGAATGAGGTATAATTTTTGTAGATCGGATGATCCTGTGGACTGTTAGGATGTACACCGCAAAACAACTTTTTTTGGAGGCGACTCGGGAGATTCCCTATAACTTCTCTACCTCTAAATATTTTTCAATACAAAATTTATCAAAAATTATTTAAATGTTGTGTTATTATATGGTATTTAATAACTAAGCTAACTTTAGCCGTTCCGCCACAATAATTTTTTAAAAAGTGCCCTTTTTTGCACCGAATTAACCTTACCCCCCCCTTAAATGCTGAAAACACTCACAAAACAGAGTTTCATTACATTTTACCTATACTTATTATGTTTACAGTTTGACAGTTACAGTTTTACATTCCCAGATTTATATATTTTATACATTTACCGATCGCTTCTATGGCAGCTATAAGATATAGTTGTCCGATTTTTATGAAATTTATACCAAAATTCTAGAATAATAGAAAAAGCTTATATCTCAGAGTAAATAAAAATGCGTTGAAAAACAACGAAGCTATAATTTAATTTCTATTAATTTCCCGATCGTTCCTATGGCAGCTATATCATATAGTCGTCTGATTTTCATAAAATTTTTACCAAAATTCTGAAATAATATGAAATGGACATATCTAAAAAATGGTACAAAAATGTTGAAAAACAGCAAAGTTATAATTATTTTTCTAAAAATTTATCGAACATTTGTATGGCAGCTAATTGATATAGTCGTCCGATTCGGCCCATTCCGACATATATAGCAGTGAGAGTATATAGAAGACTATATGCAAAGTTTCATTCAGATAGCTTTAAAACTGAGGGACTAGTTTGCGTAGAAACAGACAGACAGTCAAACGGACAGACGGACATGGCTAGATCGACTCGGCTGTTGATGCTGATCAAGAATATATATACTTTATAGGGTCGGAAAGGTCTCCTTCACAGCGTTGCAAACTTCTGACTGAAATTATAATACCCTGCAAGGGTATAAAAATAAAATTAAAACAAGAAAGGAAGTTAACTTCGGCACACCGAAGTTTGTATACCCTTGCAGATTGGTTTTGATGTTTATATTATAGATTTAAACGCTGAAAACACTCACAAAACAGAGTTTCATTACATTTTACTTATACTTATTATGTTTACAGTTTGACAGTTACAGTTTTACATTCCCAGCTTAATATATTTTATACATTTACCGATCGCTTATTTGGCAGCTATAAGATATAGTTGTCCGATTTTTATGAAATTTATACCAAAATTCTAGAATAATAAAAAAAAGCTTATATCTCAGAGTAAATATAAATACGTTGAAAAACAACGAAGCTATAATTTTATTCCTATTAATTTCCCGATCGTTCCTATGGCAGCTATATCATATAGTCTTCCGATTTTCATAAAATTCTTACCGAAATTCGGAAATAATATGAAATGGACATATCTAAAAAATGGTACAAAAATGTTGAAAAACAGCAAAGTTATAATTTTTTTTTCTAAAAATTTTCAACTATTTTCTAAGGCTCTTGATCCTTCTGTGTGGCCTAAGCATGCAATTGTTCATGAATTCGAACACAAAAGTACTCCTCGTGCTCGCGGGCCTCAAACTCCCTCAACTAGGCCTCCAAAAAACTAATAGACTCTTTTGTTCTTCACTATCAGAATGTTCGTAGTTTACTTGGCAAGCTCAGTAGGCTGCACGTCAATAGTGTCTCTTTCGATGCCAATGTTATTGTCTTTACAGAAACATGGCTCAACTCCTCTGTGTCTGACTCTGAGATTTTTTCAGGGAACTATGCCATCTTTAGATGTGATCGTCCTATACGGACAGGCGGTAGTGTTCTCATTGCGGTTAAATCCGATCTGGTTTCCAATATCATTTCTAAAACTGACACTGATATAGAGTTTGTGGCGGTTCGCATCCAGGTTTACGATTATTCTATCTACGTTTCATGCTCGTATATTCCACCTAGGTCTGACACTGATATTTATATGCAGCATTTATCCTTAATTCAAGAAATTCATTCTTCCCTTGGTATTAATGACCACCTTATCGTCACGGGTGATTTTAATCTACCCTCCATTTCCTGGATGCCCTTACCTGATTCAAATGTTCTTGTTCCCACCTCACCCCACGATTTAATTCATGGTCTCATTGACCATTCATTGGGACAATTAAATTTTGTTAGGAACTGCAGTAATAACGTCTTAGACCTCATCTTTGTCTCTTAGTTTGCCAATGCCTACGTCACTAGAATTTACCCTCTTTCTAGTCCTGAGGACGCGTATCATCCCACTTTGGAGCTAACCCTCGAAGCCTCCACACCATTATTATTGTGTCCGGAAGCTGAGCCTGCAACGTTTCGTTGCTTTCGAAAAGCTAAGTTTACAGAAATGAACCACCACTTATCCTTAACGGATTGGACTTTCTTGAACTCCACAGAGGATCCCTCAGACATTGTTAAGCGTTTCTATGAAATAATGTACTCAGTTTTCGGGTCGGAAACGTCTCCTTCACTGCGTTGCAAACTTCTTAAAAATACAACTTTTATTTTTATACCCTTTCAGGGTATTATAATTTCAGTCAGAAGTCTGTCCGTCCGTCCGTCTGTCCGTTTCTACGCAAACTAGTCCCTCAGTTTTAAAGCTATCTGAATGAAACTTTGCATATAGTGTTCTATATACTCTCACTGCTATATATGTCGGAACGGGCCGGATCGGACGACTATATTATATAGCTCCCATACAAATGTTCGATAAATTTTTAGAAAAAAAATTATAACTTGGCTGTTTTTCAATATTTTTGCATAATTTTTGAGACATAGCCATTTTATATTATTTCAGAATTTTGGTAAAAATTTTATGAAAATCGGACGACTATATCTTATAGCTGCCATAGGAACGATCGGCAAATGAATAGAAAAAAAAATTATAACTTCGTTGTTTTTCAACATATTCTTATCTACTTTTAGATATAAGCTTTTTTTATTATTTCAGAATTTTGGTAAAAATTTTTGAAAATCGGACAACTATATCATATAGCTGCCATATAAACGATCGGTAAATGTAGAGAAAATGTAAAGCTGGGAATGTAAAACTGTAACTGTCAAACTGTAAACATAATAAGTATAGGTAAAATGTAATGAAACTCTGTTTTGTGTGTGTTTTCAGCATTTAAATCTATAATATAAACATCAAAACCAATCTGCAAGGGTATACAAACTTCGGCGTGCCGAAGTTAGCTTCCTTTCTTGTTATACATAATATATAATAAGTTGGGTGTGATAAAATTTAAAAAAAAAAACGTTCAATCGTATAAAAACTATATTTTAGATTTAAATATCTTTGTTGGAGGGGGGCGGCTTTAAGCTGAAATGCACTCGAAATAAGAACACGGAGACTTATCGGGGTGTTACGCGACGGGCGTCGATGTCTTTATTTGATCAGAAGTAAATTGGTACTAACACAATACAAAGAAATTAAAGCTAGGGAGAGCGGATTGGAAGCTCTTTGGACTGGAAGTCCGGAGGAAGAGGGAGAGAAAAGGAGAGCGTTCGGGATCACACTGCCTCCCGAAATTAAGCGCCTTTCTGGCGTGAACATTCTCCCCCCCCTTGCGAGGATACGCAGCAAAAGTACCAGGAAGTATTAGCTCTGGAAAGCGTAGGATAACGCTGAGCGTTCGTCGGCATGTAGAAGGGTGTGGTGATCCTGTCCACACGACTGGCATCGGTCGCTACTTCGACAGGATCCTCCGGAATGGTGGTGGGCCAGGCAGTTGACGCAGTACTTCCTGTCGATGACTGTCTGGAGCCGTTTCTTCGCATCAAGCCGGAGAAAACGGTGGCACTTCCGAAGAGGATGGTTCCCTTGGCAGACTCGGCATTGGTAGGATAAAATACCTCGGGAACGTCTGCTCTTGCTGTCGTCGTACGGAACCCAGTAATTGGAATCGGCAGAAGTGGTCACTCGTGTGGAGAACGAGGAAATTCTTTGGATGGGTGCAGGAATTTGTGGTGCGTCATCACGAGGATTCGGAACACTGGATGAAGTGTTGCTTGGATGCAACAATGTGTGATGCCGACCGTGACAAGTAAGACAGCTGTGGGCGCTTGTGCAATTACGGAGTGGATGACCGCTTGCAAAGCAATTTAAGCACAACTGCTTTTTCTCAATGTATGAAGTACGATCTTCTATCGTCATTTGGAGGAAGCGTAGACATTTACGCACTGGATGGTTCTCTGCAGAACACAAATCGCATCTTTTGGATAAGTGAACAATCCGCGTACTAAAGGATTGTAGTACTCGTGGCGACTGGTTGGAGATTGTCGGTTTAGACGAACGGAGGCATATCGTAGGAGGCTGGAGAGAATCGATGGTTTCCAGAGTTCTATGGCGCTCAGTAAGGAAAGAATCGAGTTCTAGCCACGACGGAATATCGGTTTTATTTGTTAAGGATTGCTCCCATAAGGAAAGCGTCAGCTTTGGAAGCTTCGTGGAGCACAAATAAACCAGGAGGCAGTCCCAATTATCCGTAGGAAGGCCGGACAGAGCTAGGGATGTGAGGCAATTTTGAATTGTATTCTGCAGCTCCTTCAAGGCTGCCGAGGACTCACGTTCAATGGACTGAATGTTCAACAATTTCTTCAGTTGGCTGTTTACCAACGCGCGTTTATTTTCGAAACGCTCAGATAGGTTTTTCCATGCTGAGCGGAAACCGTCGTTGGTCAGTGGCGAATTTGAAACTATGGAATGAGCTTCACCACTCGTCTTGGCATTTAAATAGAACAACTTTTCTACAGGGGTCAGCGTAGGATTGTCGATATAGACCGCTGTGAAAAGGTCCCGGAAAGTCGGCCAGCGAAGATAATCGCCCGAGAAAACTTCCGTTTCGCACGGGGGAAGCCGACAGCCAGACGGAAAGGAATTTTGGGGCGCAGGAGGTTGGACTGGAGCTGCTTTAGCAGAGATCGTATTGATCTGTTCCATGAACTTAGCGGCACACCCTTCATAAATGGAATAGGTGTCGTCGTATTTTGCCTTAAGGATAGGCAAGGTGTCTGCAGCGCCCTCGAAGCCAACTGAAATTAGCTCTGAACAAGCTTCGTACTCTGTCTCGACCTTGTCCCATAGCGCTCGGACTTGGTCGAGATGGATTTGATAAGAGTACTTGGATGGAGTGGGTGCTGCTGGATTGCAGACTCTGGACTCGAAGTGACTCAAACGCTCACAGATCAAAGTAAATTTGTCTAAAATTGAAGGAGCCATTCTGGATATTTCTTTATAATTTTTACTATAAATATGTATATGTTACAAAATAATTTATAGGTCGAAGTTGGATTGGGATTTTAGGAACCAATCGGACTCGTAATAATTATTTTTGAAATAATTATTATATATAATTAATTGTGGAAAATCGTATTTTTCCCGTATGGAATTTAAATCGGGAATATTTGAATAAATTCAATAATTCCGGTCAGCAGCGAAAATATGGTCACACTAATGCGTATGGAAGCACACTTGGATTTCTAACTTAATCTGTTAGTTGGAATTTTTTTTTGAAAAATAATTTAAAATTATTTTATTTGTCTGGTCTTATTCGATTGACCGGTGCTGTATTTTGGAACCAATACGTGTGTGTGTATATTTGTGCACTTGTCGTATGCAAGTGCAAAATAGCGGAGATAAGGAGAGGCGGAAAAAATTGCCAAATATTGGAGCGACGACTTGCAGGCGATTTATGTATGTATGTACATATGTATATTTAATTGCTTAGGTGGAGTTCAGCTCAGGATAGAGCAAGGGAGGAAATAAACAAATATCTGTATGAATTAAATCAATTTATAATTGTAGTAGCTGCGGACAGTAATTGTAGCATGTAGTACGTTTAGGAATGTTCATATATTGGGTTATATATTTATATATTATATTTCGGAGTGACGTGGACTGTATTAGTAGTTTTTCTTTTTGTTTTACTTTTTTTGTTATAAATATGTGGATATATTTATGTATACTCAGAAGTTGAGGAAGTAGTAGGAGATCAGTAGTGTGGACTGTAGTGGAAATATGTACGTATGTGCATATATAAATGTAAATAAATGCAAGCGGAACACAGCGAACGTAAAGGAATTTAAAACAATTCGGAACTGAAAGTTTCACTGTGGCTTAGGCATTCATTTAAACAAACACTTTCGGAATTTTGGAACCCGTAGATCTTATATAGAAATTATTTGGATATAATTTCTCGATTTGGGGAAATGTCAATGTTGACAGCGATTGTAGTCTTGTGGAGTGGACTGTATTGAATATGTATGTAAATGTAAATAAATGCTAGCGGAAACACAGTTATTAAAGAGGAATTGAGAACTATTGCAATTAAATTCTCACTGTGGCTATTGCATTTATTTATTTATTTAAACACACACAGAAACACAAATGTAGAAAATTTGGAAACCGAATTATTTTGAATTTGGAATTGGAAATTATGCTGCCGTGTGTCGGATCAATCGGACTTGGATTTAGACAATAATCATACAGAGAAGTTAAGACGAATTGAGTTTCGCAAAACCTAACTGTATGACCGGCAGCAATAATGTAATGGACTTATCTGGAGCGGTGTTAAAGCCACCGGAGCTGCTGGTGGATGAAATCCGGCTCTGATGGACCAAATGTTGGAGGGGGGCGGCTTTAAGCTGAAATGCACTCGAAATAAGAACACGGAGACTTATCGGGGTGTTACGCGACGGGCGTCGATGTCTTTATTTGATCAGAAGTAAATTGGTACTAACACAATACAAAGAAATTAAAGCTAGGGAGAGCGGATTGGAAGCTCTTTGGACTGGAAGTCCGGAGGAAGAGGAAGAGAAAAGGAGAGCGTTCGGGATCACACTGCCTCCCGAAATTAAGCGCCTTTCTGGCGTGAACAATCTTATTTTATAAACATCAATTTAACTGAGGGAAAAACACAAAACAACAAAAAAGCAAGCTATATATATATATAAAATATACCCTTGCGGATTGGTTTTGATGTTTATATTATAGATTTAAAAGCTGAAAACAAACTCAAAACAGAGTTTCATTACATTTTACATTTCCTTTACATCTTTCGATCGTTTCTATGGCAGATAAATGATATAGTTGTCCGATTTTCATAAAATGTATACCAAAATTCTGAAATAATAACAAAAGCTCATACCTCAGAGTAGATAAAAGTACGTTGAAAAACACCGAAATTATAATTTGGTTCTATTAATTCCCTATGGCAGATGTCCGATAAAATGAAAACCAAAATTCTGAAATAATATAAAATGCCCATATATCAAAAATGATCTTGAAAAACAGCCAAGTAATAATTTTTTTTTTTAATTTGTCGAATTTGTATGGCAGCTTTATATAGATATATGATATTGTCGTCCGAGCCGGACCGTTCCGACATATATAGCAGTGAGAGCATATAGAAGACTATATGCAAAGTTTCATTCAGATAGCTTTAAAACTGAGGGACTAGTTTGCGTAGAAACAGACAGGTGGACAGACGGACTTGGCTAGATCGATTCGGCTGTTGATGCTGATCAAGAATATATATACTTTATAGGGTCGGAAATGTCTCCTTCACTGCGTTGCAAGCTTCTAACTGTAATTATAATAGATCTAGCCATGTCCGTCTGCTCGTCTGTCCGTTTCTATGCAAACTATTCTCTCAGTTTTGTAGCTACTACTACTACTCCCACTGCTCGGAACGGGCCGGATAGGACGACTATATCATATAGTTGCCATAGAAATGGTCGACAAATAAAAAAAATATGTATGAACTTCTCCAGAATTTCGGTTTAAATTTTATGAAAATCAGATGACTATATCTTATAATTGCCATAAGAACAATTTGGTTATTATAAAAGAAAAAATTATAACTTTGTTCTTTTTCAACGTTTTTTTTATTTCAGAATTTCGGTTTTAATGTTATGAAAATCGGACAATCGATTATATAGCTGCCATAGAAACGATCGGTAGATATTTAAAATCTAAACTAAAGTTGTTTTATACGATTAAATATTTTTATACCCTTGCAGGGTGTACTAACCCGGTTTTTCGCACCAATAATACAAATAATTACGTTCGTTTTACACGTATATTTTCTCGCTTTGTTCTGCACACTTTGCCTCGCCGAATAAGACTGACTTAGCTTTTGCAATGACAGTCCCAACATAAATGTAATTCCAAAGCCATTTTGATTAGCTCTCTCGGAAGTACAGGTTCCTACATCCCTTCCTTATTGACGAGCTTCAGCCCTTTCTTTGGAATCCGATGTCGCCTCAGTAGTCGCTTCCATTTCCTTAGATATCTCCGGTATCCTGAAGTTGGAGGGCTGCAGAACATCACCTGTACTCCGGGAGTGTGAAGAGTGATCGGCGGTATCAGTAATGGTGGAATCTTTTTCACATGGCTCACGTTTCTTGTCAAGGTCTTGCCTCCACCCGCTATTCTTACAATATCTCCCTTTCTTCCTTCTACGACGTATTCAGTGATGTCAAAATTCGGTGTAAGTTTGTGTTACATTTTTAAGAAAAACCTTGTCGCCTACTGTAACATCAATCTCCCTAGCCCCCCTCCTCTTGTCGGCATATTCTTTCCCTTTCTGTTTGTTTACTAAATACCGGTCTCTTTCTGCTGAATCACTGTATTCTCCTATCAAATCCTGAACTCCCGGGATTTTGTCTCTTATCACTCGATTGAACATCAATTCTGTTGGTGCAGACCCTGTGGTTCCATGGGGAGGAACATTATACATCATAACAAATGATTGAATTTCTTCCTTGAGGTTATTCTTGTTGGTGAACGCAATTTTCAGCCTTTTCACTAACGATCTGTTCATGTTCTCAACTTCCCCATTAGCTTGAGGCCAATAAGGTGGCGATGTTACTTGCTCTATTCCGCATTGCTTACAATATTCTTTAAGTTCTGTACTGACATATTGTCTTCCATTGTCAGTGAAAGAGCATTCCAAATAAATGAGAAGTCTTCATTTGCTGAGTTTTTGTAAGAAACTGGTTTATTTCATTTCAATCCTAGCTTATATAGCTAACATGAGAATGTACATTTAGATATTAGTTCTAGACCCACGCATCGGACAGTTCCCGGTCGTGAGAAATATTTTAAGTACGATATGGGTGCAAACAGTCACCCCGAAAGAACATATCTTTAACAAACCCAGACCGCTCGCAGGAGGTCATATTTCGGGTTACTTGTTACATAGGCTCAAGTGGCGGTTGTATTAATAGATAGATATGCACATACCAGTGCTGCGGCAGAGCTCTGCTGCTGGGACTTAATCGCTAACAGATGCTTCTTATCTATAACCGTGTTCATGTTTGAACATTCTGCCAAGGGCCAGCAAGGTGTGGGTGTACATTTAAATTAGTTGCAATAAAACATAAGTGGACTGTATTTATTTATTCGATATTATTAATTTTGCAACTAATATTTTACAACGGCCTCTGTATCATGGCTTAATAAACAATTACAATTTCATTTTAATTATTAAATTTCACAAAATACAATTCAATTCAAAATACAAACATAATTTCATGTTCATGTGTGAACATTCTGCCAAAGGCCAGCAAGGTGTAGGATTTTGACTTATCAAATTCTCAAAAACTGCAATAAAATTTCAAATACATATGATTAAAGAGGTATGACCCAATATGTGATGCACACTTAGCCCTTTTCTATATGGGGCATATCCTTTTTCCATTTACCTCTCTGCTTGAATCTTTGCTCAAATTTTATCATTTTTGCCATTGCTTGTGGCTTTGATTCTTCTACTAATTTTTTATCTTTAACAGGAATCTTTACAATAGATCTACAAATAGTGGTTTTTATAGAATTATTTTTCCCTATTGACTGAGTGCCCGTGGACTTAGTTCTCCCAGAGACAATCCACCCAAACTTAGTATTCTGACCTAGCAAACCATCTATTTTTGCCAAACCTCTCTTCATGATATGCGTATATAAATCCGCTCCAATAATAACATCAACTCGACCTGGCTTATTAAAGTCCGGGTCAGCTAATGTAAAGTTTTGCCATTTGGACTTGTCTACCTGTACCTTATTTATTGGTAGGGCTTTCATTAATTTGGGCAATATTCTTGCCTCGGTTATTACATCCTTTTTTGATGTAGGGTTGTCAATACTTAATTTAATTTTATGTTTTGACACACATGTATCTGTTGAAGAAATTCCACTAATTTCTGTTTTTGCTTTTATTCGAGGCAGCTTTAAAATTTGAGCTGCCTCCTCTGATATGATAGTGCTTTGGGATCCACTATCTATCAGAGCTCTTAAATTTTTAAAATCGCCATTTGCCGATTTTACCTTGATTTTTGCTGTTGCAAGCAACGCCTGAGTTGAAGGCACGCAGGTGTTGACATTTTCCCTATTTTGGGAATATGCAATATGCAGCATTGAATGATGCCTTCTATTACACAGCGAACATAAATTTTCGCTGGTACATCTTCTGTTGTCAGGATGCTTAAGGCACCTTGTACATAATTGTGCTTTTCTTACGACTTCTAGTCGTTCTGTGGGATTCATACCCTTAAATTTGTGGCACTGCGTTACAATGTGACCCATCATTTTGCAGATGTGGCACTTCACTTCGTTTGTATTTGAAAATTCGTTTCTTTTCGAAACATAAACATTTTTGGCAAAACTTTTTGAAAAATTTAAATTCCTATTTACAGGTTCTTCTTCCTGTACCGAGCTAGTGGAACTCAGCCGCTGCTCTAAAAATTCCATTACATCCGCTAATTGCTGGATGTCTTTGGTTTTTTTAATATGACTCTCATATAACTGAAGAGTCTGTGTATTAAATTTCCTGAGCACAATGTGAGCAAATAACACATCAACTTCATCGGACAGATTAGCCTTCAGTTTCAAAATGTGTATCGCTTCATTTATTGTGTCTATAAATAATTTAATCTGCCTAACGGAATCAATATTCAACATTGACAAATCCATTAGGCGATTTAGTTGGTCAGAGAATATTTTTCTCTTATTTTCGTACCGCTTGGTTAGAAGGTCCCAAGCGGCCTTATAATTTTCCGCTGTACCCATTAACAGATGGGCTACAACGTTTCTTGCCTCACCTTTTAAGGCTGATTTCAAATAATTGAATTTTAGGGAAGTGCTAAGACTTTCCCGAGAATGAATTAATTCCATAAAGAAATCATGAAATATGTCCCACTCTTTGGCATCACCGCCAAAGGATGGAACCTCAATTTTTGGTAGGGTCGGTAGTTCTGGGGTGGTGTAAGTACCCTCAAATTTTTCTCCGACCCTCTCCTTTAATTGTTCATTTATCTCCAATGAGATATTTTGAACGTCAAATTCTAGCTCATATAGTGCTGACTCCAAGTTTAAGCTACATGCTCCTACTTCCTTTTTGCGGTCGGAAATATTTTGCCAGAGGAAATGTATTTTATTTTTCCTTATACGCAGGGTTTCGCGTTTCTGGCTCTGTATATCCCTATAAGTTTCCTCAAGGTAATCCCTAAGTTTCTAAATTTTCTGCTCTAAAAACGGATGCTTGTGATCCTCTTGACTACTTTGACTTTTCTTAACTGACTCCGCGATCTTTTCTCGAATTTGTCTAAAAGCATCAAATATTCGGTCATAACTCTTTTTGCTAAAATATTCATGGTCTATGGGGCCTAATCTAACTAGCATTTTGTGATTGGTTTGAGCTTCTCTCTCCAACTCGTTCACATATTTTATTTCCTGACTTGGCAATACTACATCTCCATTTAGGATTTCCCCACAGACCTTATTAATTTCTGACTGCCTTTTCAGCAGGCTTAAAATTTGCTCGGACAACATCTTTTTTTTTTTATCAAAATTATCTTACTATTATAATTTTTTTTTATCTTATAATTTTAGTATATAGTAAATTTGTGTCTTATCTTTTTCTGCCGCTGTCGTTCTTGCCGCTGCCGCTGTAGTTGCTGCCGCCGTAGTCGCTGCCGCCGTAGTTGCTGCCGCCGTAGTCGCTGCCGCTGTAGTCGCTGCTGCGCAGTAGTCGCTGCCGCTGTAGTCGCTGCCGCTGTAGTCGCTGTCGCCGTAGTCAGTTGTAGGATTTTTTGCTGCTGCGGCTGTAGTTGCTGCCGCTGTAGTCGTTGAGCCGTCGTAGGTTTTTGAACACTGCTTCACTTTTTTCGTTTTCTTTTTCGCCGAGCTCGATTTTGTTCTTTTTATTTTTATTTTTCTTTCCAATCAAAAAAAAATTTTTTTTTTTAATGCACTTCTTTTTTCTTTAGCACATTCACTACTGATGTTTTTCTTTATTTTCAAAGAAAGGCCTCAGTACGCCTCCTAACCATATATTTCAATGGTATTACAGCAACCTTTAGCTATGTCAAGCCTAAATGGTGCTTCAATTTAAACATAAAAAACTCTTTTGTGTCTTTTTGTTTTATAATATTATTCTCTGTTCCTTACCACGGGTGGGGGGAAACAAGAGATCTTTATTTTTGCAGCCTTAATCTTTTAAGGTGCTGGTTTAAAACTCTGAACCTCTTACCACAGGGGGGAAAGTTACAGAGCGGTCGAAGGACCAAAATGAAAGACCGCCCGAATTAGAGGACGTCTTCATACGGAGTTATTGTTTCAAACTGGTTTATTTCATTCCAATCCTAGCTTATATAGCTAACATGAGAATGTACATTTAGATATTAGTTCTAGACCCACGCATCGGACAGTTCCCGGTCGTGAGAAATATTTTAAGTACGATAAGGGTGCAAACAGTCACCCCGAAAGAACATATCTTAAACAAACCCAGACCGCTCGCAGGAGGTCATATTTCGGGTTACTTGTTACATAGGCTCAAGTGGCGGTTGTATTAATAGATAGATATGCACATACCAGTGCTGCGGCAGAGCTCTGCTGCTGGGATTTAATCGCTAACAGATGCTTCTTATCTATAACCGTGTTCATGTTTGAACAGTCAGTTTTTAACTTTTTAGGATAACCTAATCTGGAGAAAATTTCTTTCATGGCTCCGATTAACGAAATGGATGAGATCGATTTAAGAAATTTGTATTCCATATACCTGGAGTAATAGTCGATGAAAACTAAAATGTGTTCGTGGTTTGGCAATGGTCCCAAAAGGTCGGTAGCTACATAAATCCATGGACCCTCTGGAAATGTTGTTCACTTCATCGCGGTGGGGTTTAAGACTTGCGATACCATTATGCAATCTCTGCAGGATTTGACAAATTTCTCCGCATCTCTATCTATTTGTGGCCACCATGCCTTGGACCGTAATCGCCGTTTCATATCCGACTCGCCTGGATGACCTTCGTGTGCCAACGTTAAGATGGCCTGTCTTAACGACGATGGAATGACTATGCGGGTTCCTCGCATCATTATGGATCCAATTAATGAGAGTTCATGTCTGAACGGAAACAGACTGTTTGAAGATGATGCGTTCCACGATTCATCCTGCAGTCACGACATTGCATCTACTATCTCTTCGTCGAGAGTGCTTTTCTCTGCAATTTTAGTTATAGTCATAGACGACGGAGTCGCGTTTTCAACTACATGTAGAATGCTATGTTCGCCTTTCATGTCGTAGCAATACTCTGGGTTTATTTTACATAGACGCGAAAAAGTATCCGCAATGTTCTCCTTTCCAGCTTTAGGCCACGCGCACACTGGCAGCGGAAAGCGGAGCTGAGAGCGGAGCTGATAAGCGAGCTGAGAATTTCAGTGAAAATTTCTCAGCTCAGCTCCGCTTTTAGTGTGCGCGCTCTCATACAAGTAGTGTGTTTGTTTCAGAGAGCTGATAAGCCGTTAGCCGTCAGCTCCGCTTTCCGCTGCCAGTGTGCGCCTGGCCTTATACTTGACTACGAATTTGAAAGCTTGGAGGCGGAGGAGCCATCTATCGATCCTTGCCGGTGGCTTCGAAAATGGTTTGAAAATGGTCTCCAGTGGCTTATGATCGGTTATCAGTTCAAACTCTAAGCCCGCTAGATAGTAGAAAAATTTTTCTACTGCCCACACTAATGATAGACTTTCCTTTTCGGTCTGTGAATAGCGCTTTTCGACATCTGTCAGACTTCGACTAGCAAAAGATATTATTTTCGGCACCCCGTCTCCATGAAATTGTAGCAAAACAGCTCCTAATGCAACCGGGCTTGCGTCAGCAATTAGCTGTGTTTTGTGCTTTGGATCGAAGTACTGCAATTTTGGAATATCTGCTAGGCATGATTTGAGTCTGTCAAACGCATCCTGTTCCTCAACGCCCCAGATGAACTTTTCATCATTTCTGAGCAGTCGACGCAGCGAGTCAGTTTTATTTGCTAAATCTGGGATAAACTTTCCCACATTTGTTACTAGCCCTAGAAAACTCCGGGTCTCTTCCTTGTTCTTTGGAGGACGAAAAGATTTAATTTTGTTAATCTTCTCTGGATCGGCCTCAATGCCTTGGCTCGATAATATGTGTCCCAAAAAGGTCAGTTTAGAGGCTTTGTAGACCCATTTCTTTTCATTTAATACCGCATTGTTTTCTTTTAGAATGCCTGAAATTCTTTCCAATGCCGCATCATGCTAATCCTCAATTTTTCCAAAAACGATAATGTCATCGATGTAATTTAGGACATTCGTGGCTGCTGACAATACTTGCTCAAGTCTCCTCTGGAAAATCTCTGGCGCCGAATTGACTCCAAACATCAATCGCTTATAACGAAATAGTCCTAAGTCCTAGTCGTCTAACTCGAGTTGGTTATATATTATTTCAGAATTTTGGTAAAAATTTTATGAAAATCGGACGACTATATCTTATAGCTGCCATAGGAACGATCGGCAAATGAATAGAAAAAAAATTATAACTTCGTTGTTTTTCAACATATTCTTATCTACTTTTAGATATAAGCTTTTTTTATTATTTCAGAATTTTGGTAAAAATTTTTGAAAATCGGACAACTATATCATATAGCTGCCATATAAACGATCGGTAAATGTAGAGAAAATGTGAAGCTGGGAATGTAAAACTGTAACTGTCAAACTGTAAACATAATAAGTATAGGTAAAATGTAATGGAACTCTGTTTTGTGTGTGTTTTCAGCATTTAAATCTATAATATAAACATCAAAACCAATCTGCAAGGGTATACAAACTTCGGCGTGCCGAAGTTAGCTTCCTTTCTTGTTGTTTAGGAGTGGGGTGGCTGCTCAATCCTCCGCAAAAGGATCAATAAAAGGTTATCCCACGAAGTAGAAAAAACGCAGAAAATTCGGGGGTCGAAAAGTGACAACGGCGGAGTGCCCGTAGCATACATATATTTTCGCATTCGATTCGGTACTGAACTTAGCTTAGCCTAAGGGCCCGCTGCCGGCCGAGAAGCCCAGCTTAACGGCGCGAGAGCGGGAGAGCGGGAGAACCGTGAACTAGAGCGGCGTAGCCGTCCCTAGAAGCGAGCGACGATCGGGAACACGGAGCGTGCGATCGGTAATACCGAGGAGCGGAGAGCGGGCGAGCTTTGCTAAGCTGGGAACGCTTAAGCTTTTGGACGCTCGGTGGCCAGAGGGGGAGCAGGGGCCTCCTGGCGTAAACATTCTCCCCCCCCCTTGCAATCACTCGGGTTGCAATAAACCCGTACAGGACGATGGTATGGAGGGGCGTCAGAGCGCCGCGTAGATCGTTGATGCTGGAGCGACGAGGAGCGATGAAGGACGGATGAGTGCCAAGGAGAGGCGGATGATTGCCATGAAGAGGCGGGAGCTTGTCGCAAGGAGCTTGCTGAACAAGGCGGAGGCGTCGAATGCCGTGACCAGGACGCATCACTGTGCGCTAGAAGACGTCGAACTTTCCGTAGCGGACGAACGTTGGCAGACTCGGCAATGGTAGGACTAAGAACCTCGAGTACGTCTGCCTTCCAGAGCGATCGCGATGTGTGGAAATGAAGCCCTCGTATGTGATCTGGATGAAAGAAGATGACATGGTCAAGTAAATGCGAACTAGAAGTATGGGGGTGACCGATGCTGCGAGCGGAGTGGATGCTCTGGACGGTCATGCGGATGCAGGAGAGTGTGGTGGTGCTGATTGCACGTCTTGCATCGGTCACCGCTGCGGCAGGTTCCCTCGGAATGTTCGTGGGCCAAACAGTTGGAACAATAGCGGTGGTCGAGAACCGCTCAGAGCCTCTTCTCAGCGCAGAGTTTGAGGAACTGTTGGCACTTCCGGAGCGGATGGTTCCCTTGGCAGACTCGGCATTGGTAGGATAAAATACCTCGGGAACGTCTGCTCTTGCTGTCGTCGTACGGAACCCAGTAATTGGAGGAATCGGCAGAAGTGGTCACTCGGGTGGAGAACGAGGAAACCCTTTGGATGCGTGCAGGTCGAGGACTAGATGGAGCGGAGGGTCTTGGAACGGTAGCCGCAGGGTTGTCGCGGTGCAGCAGAGTATGATGCCGGCTGTGACACGTAAAGCAGGAATGGGCACTAGTACAGTCCCGTTGCTGGTGCCCTCGCGAAAAACAATTCAAGTAGAGTTGCTTTCTTCGGATGAAGTCTGTCCGCTCATTGACATTCATGTCTAGGAAAAGCGGACATATACGGATAGGGTGGTCTTCTCTGGAACATAGATTACACCTTCTCGGTGTTGGAGCCACCCTAGCTTCGTATGAATTGAGCCTGCGCACAGGGGGATTGGAATTTGCTGACCTTGGCGGAAAATGCCCAGAGCCGCTAGGCCTGACGTCGTCGATGGCCTCCAAAGTGCGATGGCGCTCGGTCAGAAACGCGTCCAACTCACGCCAGGTTGGAATTTCGGCCTTATTGTGAATTGATTGCTCCCACAAGGAAAGCGTAATCTTGGGAAGCTTCGAGGAGACCATATACACAAGAAGGCAGTCCCACGCCTCGACTTCAATGGAGGACATTTGTAACGCGGTCAAACAGCTTTGAATTGTGCCTTGGAGCTCTTTTAGAGCGACTCCGGATTCTTGAGGAACAGCCTGGATGTTAAAAAGAATCTTTAACTGACTGTTGACTAACAAGCGCTTATTTTCGAAGCGGTCGGAAAGGCTGCTCCATGCTGAGACGAAACCCTCGTTGGTCAGAGGGGCCTTTGAAACGATGGCATGAGCATCGCCGCTTGTCTTCGAAAGTAGGTGGAATAACCTCTCCACAGGCGTAAGTCGGGAATTATTAATGTAAATCGCCGTGAAGAGGTCCCGGAAGGTGGGCCACCGAAGATAATCGCCGGTGAAGACCTCGGTGTCCACTGGTGGCAATCGACAACCCATGGACGGGGGTGTGGGCGCAGGGGCGGAAGCCTGAATGGACTGGGAGGCGGCCTTGTCGATAATTTCCTGCAGCTGTACAAGACATCTCGAATATACGGAGTAGCACTCACTGTATTTGGATTCAAGCTCAGTGGCAGTGGCTGTACTGTCGGAGGACACGGAAAGAAGATCGGAGCAGCTTTCATAGCTTTTCTCCACCTTGTCCCACAGGGCACGGATTTGGTCCCGATGGACTCTGCACATGGCAGGGGAAAATCTCTCCGTGTCAGGAGCGCTCGGAATGTGAATGTTAGCTTCGAATTGGCTAGCACGGGCTGTCGTCGAAATAAACTTTCGCAGGGCGATGTCTAGGGCATTTTGAGCCATTTTGGAAACCGACTGAGTGAGTCTTGGCGAAGGAACGGGACCAGAATCGACGGACTTGTCGCTTTTTGCCCTTGGGTTGGCAGTGGCTTTTTGTTGTTTCCCGCAGACAAACTCAATTTGGGACTCGGCGGATCAGCGGTTGTCGACTGACCTGAGCGAAGGATGCCTGATTCGAAGTGGAAAGCAGAGTCGGGAACCAGAACGTAGACCGTACTATCCGTGATCGTGGTGGAGTAGGAAGCAGAGATGTCTATATTGGAAAATTAATTTATTAATTATAATCCGTGATAACAAAAATTATTAATTAATTATTAATGTCGGAAATAATTAATGTGAATTATTTAAGTATTTGCACGTAATTAATACGGAGCCGGAAAGGCGGAATTAAAAATAAACCTTGGCTTTGACTTGGGAAAAACTCACTGGGCTATACCGTCGGCAAAGCAGTGCATAAGTGAGGCTCAGGAGAGAGAACAAAAACGTAACCCAAAGAACCGCGACAAAAACAACACGTCTGCTGGGCGGTTGTGCAGATTTGGAGAAATAAACACTTGCACTTGAATATTTAATCTTGGTTATTTTGTTTGTTATTGTAATTTAATTCCTGTATGGACGGGCAGCGAATATAAATACATATGTATGTATGTAGTTTGATAAGCATGCAGAATATGTATGGATGAGTTGTCTTTATTTTGGACAGTGGAAACCCGATAACCGGACTGTGGTTGTAAGGGTGTACGAAAAGTATTGGAGGCAGAAAATATATTTTGTACAGTGGAAACCCGATAACTGGACTGGAGTTGTGAGGGCGTACGAAAATATTGGAGGCCGAAAATATATTTATATATTGGCATAAGTACAGTAGAGCGTCGAGAAGTGGACTGTATTATTTGAAGTTGAAGGAATTGTGTTCAAGAAAATATCGAGGCGGCGGGAAACACACAGTGACCGAATATACATATGAGAATAAAATCTCGGGTAGGGGGCCGAATTCGGCAAAACGAAATATTCACTGTAGAATTTTCACTGCCGCGGCGCTCGACTTGAAACACACGTTCACTTATTTTATTATTATAATTTTTTTTTTTATATATTGTTCGGCTGAAGGTTGAGGATGTCAATTACCACTCTAAGTAAGTGACCAACCAACTCGCGGAGTAATGCGCGCCGATTTACATACGTATGTATGTCCGTATGTCAAGACCGTTTTATTCGTTGATGTACGGCCGAATATAGGGACGTATGTGTGTATGTACGGAGAAATGTACAACGGGCCGAAGAAGTGGAGTAAAAAGCGGCGATAATTATGCCGTTGCAGAACGAAGTGCAGGCAAATGGAAGTGGAGAAAATTGGCTTTGGAAATGATTTTTAAGTTGTCTAATTGCCGTGGTGTCGGAAAACTCGGACGAGGAGTTGACAAAAAAATCGTCCGCAGGTTGAGCGAAATTTAAATTTCGGACAACTGTTGCAGCCTTAATCTTTTAAGGTGCTGGTTTAAAACTCTGAACCTCTTACCACAGGGGGGAAAGTTACAGAGCGGTCGAAGGACCAAAATGAAAGACCGCCCGAATTAGAGGACGTCTTCATACGGAGTTATTGTTTCAAACTGGTTTATTTCATTCCAATCCTAGCTTATATAGCTAACATGAGAATGTACATTTAGATATTAGTTCTAGACCCACGCATCGGACAGTTCCCGGTCGTGAGAAATATTTTAAGTACGATAAGGGTGCAAACAGTCACCCCGAAAGAACATATCTTAAACAAACCCAGACCGCTCGCAGGAGGTCATATTTCGGGTTACTTGTTACATAGGCTCAAGTGGCGGTTGTATTAATAGATAGATATGCACATACCAGTGCTGCGGCAGAGCTCTGCTGCTGGGATTTAATCGCTAACAGATGCTTCTTATCTATAACCGTGTTCATGTTTGAACAGTCAGTTTTTAACTTTTTAGGATAACCTAATCTGGAGAAAATTCCTTTCATGGCTCCGATTAACGAAATGGATGAGATCGATTTAAGAAATTTGTATTCCATATACCTGGAGTAATAGTCGATGAAAACTAAAATGTGTTCGTGGTTTGGCAATGGTCCCAAAAGGTCGGTAGCTACATAAATCCATGGACCCTCTGGAAATGTTGTTCACTTCATCGCGGTGGGGTTTAAGACTTGCGATACCATTATGCAATCTCTGCAGGATTTGACAAATTTCTCCGCATCTCTATCTATTTGTGGCCACCATGCCTTGGACCGTAATCGCCGTTTCATATCCGACTCGCCTGGATGACCTTCGTGTGCCAACGTTAAGATCGCCTGTCTTAACGACGATGGAATGACTATGCGGGTTCCTCGCATCATTATGGATCCAATTAATGAGAGTTCATGTCTGAACGGAAACAGACTGTTTGAAGATGATGCGTTCCACGATTCATCCTGCAGGCACGACATTGCATCTACTATCTCTTCGTCGAGAGTGCTTTTCTCTGCAATTTTAGTTATAGTCATAGACGACGGAGTCGCGTTTTCAACTACATGTAGAATGCTATGTTCGCCTTTCATGTCGTAGCAATACTCTGGGTTTATTTTACATAGACGCGAAAAAGTATCCGCAATGTTCTCCTTTCCAGCTTTAGGCCACGCGCACACTGGCAGCGGAAAGCGGAGCTGAGAGCGGAGCTGATAAGCGAGCTGAGAATTTCAGTGAAAATTTCTCAGCTCAGCTCCGCTTTCAGTGTGCGCGCTCTCATACAAGTAGTGTGTTTGTTTCAGAGAGCTGATAAGCCGTTAGCCGTCAGCTCCGCTTTCCGCTGCCAGTGTGCGCCTGGCCTTATACTTGACTACGAATTTGAAAGCTTGGAGGCGGAGGAGCCATCTATCGATCCTTGCCGGTGGCTTCGAAAATGGTTTGAAAATGGTCTCCAGTGGCTTATGATCGGTTATCAGTTCAAACTCTAAGCCCGCTAGATAGTAGAAAAATTTTTCTACTGCCCACACTAATGATAGACTTTCCTTTTCGGTCTGTGAATAGCGCTTTTCGACATCTGTCAGACTTCGACTAGCAAAAGATATTATTTTCGGCACCCCGTCTCCATGAAATTGTAGCAAAACAGCTCCTAATGCAACCGGGCTTGCGTCAGCAATTAGCTGTGTTTTGTGCTTTGGATCGAAGTACTGCAATTTTGGAATATCTGCTAGGCATGATTTGAGTCTGTCAAACGCATCCTGTTCCTCAACGCCCCAGATGAACTTTTCATCATTTCTGAGCAGTCGACGCAGCGAGTCAGTTTTATTTGCTAAATCTGGGATAAACTTTCCCACATTTGTTACTAGCCCTAGAAAACTCCGGGTCTCTTCCTTGTTCTTTGGAGGACGAAAAGATTTAATTTTGTTAATCTTCTCTGGATCGGCCTCAATGCCTTGGCTCGATAATATGTGTCCCAAAAAGGTCAGTTTAGAGGCTTTGTAGACCCATTTCTTTTCATTTAATACCGCATTGTTTTCTTTTAGAATGCCTGAAACTCTTTCCAATGCCGCATCATTCTAATCCTCAGTTTTTCCAAAAACGATAATGTCATCGATGTAATTTAGGACATTCGTGGCTGCTGACAATACTTGCTCAAGTCTCCTCTGGAAAATCTCTGGCGCCGAATTGACTCCAAACATCAATCGCTTATAACGAAATAGTCCTAAGTCCTAGTCGTCTAACTCGAGTTGGTTATATATTATTTCAGAATTTTGGTAAAAATTTTATGAAAATCGGACGACTATATCTTATAGCTGCCATAGGAACGATCGGCAAATGAATAGAAAAAAAATTATAACTTCGTTGTTTTTCAACATATTCTTATCTACTTTTAGATATAAGCTTTTTTTATTATTTCAGAATTTTGGTAAAAATTTTTGAAAATCGGACAACTATATCATATAGCTGCCATATAAGCGATCGGTAAATGTAGAGAAAATGTAAAGCTGGGAATGTAAAACTGTAACTGTCAAACTGTAAACATAACAAGTATAGGTAAAATGTAATGGAACTCTGTTTTGTGTGTGTTTTCAGCATTTAAATCTATAATATAAACATCAAAACCAATCTGCAAGGGTATACAAACTTCGGCGTGCCGAAGTTAGCTTCCTTTCTTGTTGTTTAGGAGTGGGGTGGCTGCTCAATCCTCCGCAAAAGGATCAATAAAAGGTTATCCCACGAAGTAGAAAAAACGCAGAAAATTCGGGGGTCGAAAAGTGACAACGGCGGAGTGCCCGTAGCATACATATATTTTCGCATTCGATTCGGTACTGAACTTAGCTTAGCCTAAGGGCCCGCTGCCGGCCGAGAAGCCCAGCTTAACGGCGCGAGAGCGGGAGAGCGGGAGAACCGTGAACTAGAGCGGCGTAGCCGTCCCTAGAAGCGAGCGACGATCGGGAACACGGAGCGTGCGATCGGTAATACCGAGGAGCGGAGAGCGGGCGAGCTTTGCTAAGCTGGGAACGCTTAAGCTTTTGGACGCTCGGTGGCCAGAGGGGGAGCAGGGGCCTCCTGGCGTAAACATTCTCCCCCCCCCCCTTGCAATCACTCGGGTTGCAATAAACCCGTACAGGACGATGGTATGGAGGGGCGTCAGAGCGCCGCGTAGATCGTTGATGCTGGAGCGACGAGGAGCGATGAAGGACGGATGAGTGCCAAGGAGAGGCGGATGATTGCCATGGAGAGGCGGGAGCTTGTCGCAAGGAGCTTGCTGAACAAGGCGGAGGCGTCGAATGCCGTGACCAGGACGCATCACTGTGCGCTAGAAGACGTCGAACTTTCCGTAGCGGACGAACGTTGGCAGACTCGGCAATGGTAGGACTAAGAACCTCGAGTACGTCTGCCTTCCAGAGCGATCGCGGTGTGTGGAAATGAAGCCCTCGTATGTGATCTGGATGAAAGAAGATGACATGGTCAAGTAAATGCGAACTAGAAGTATGGGGGTGACCGATGCTGCGAGCGGAGTGGATGCTCTGGACGGTCATGCGGATGCAGGAGAGTGTGGTGGTGCTGATTGCACGTCTTGCATCGGTCACCGCTGCGGCAGGTTCCCTCGGAATGTTCGTGGGCCAAACAGTTGGAACAATAGCGGTGGTCGAGAACCGCTCAGAGCCTCTTCTCAGCGCAGAGTTTGAGGAACTGTTGGCACTTCCGGAGCGGATGGTTCCCTTGGCAGACTCGGCATTGGTAGGATAAAATACCTCGGGAACGTCTGCTCTTGCTGTCGTCGTACGGAACCCAGTAATTGGAGGAATCGGCAGAAGTGGTCACTCGGGTGGAGAACGAGGAAACCCTTTGGATGCGTGCAGGTCGAGGACTAGATGGAGCGGAGGGTCTTGGAACGGTAGCCGCAGGGTTGTCGCGGTGCAGCAGAGTATGATGCCGGCTGTGACACGTAAAGCAGGAATGGGCACTAGTACAGTCCCGTTGCTGGTGCCCTCGCGAAAAACAATTCAAGTAGAGTTGCTTTCTTCGGATGAAGTCTGTCCGCTCATTGACATTCATGTCTAGGAAAAGCGGACATATACGGATAGGGTGGTCTTCTCTGGAACATAGATTACACCTTCTCGGTGTTGGAGCCACCCTAGCTTCGTATGAATTGAGCCTGCGCACAGGGGGATTGGAATTTGCTGACCTTGGCGGAAAATGCCCAGAGCCGCTAGGCCTGACGTCGTCGATGGCCTCCAAAGTGCGATGGCGCTCGGTCAGAAACGCGTCCAACTCACGCCAGGTTGGAATTTCGGCCTTATTGTGAATTGATTGCTCCCACAAGGAAAGCGTAATCTTGGGAAGCTTCGAGGAGACCATATACACAAGAAGGCAGTCCCACGCCTCGACTTCAATGGAGGACATTTGTAACGCGGTCAAACAGCTTTGAATTGTGCCTTGGAGCTCTTTTAGAGCGACTCCGGATTCTTGAGGAACAGCCTGGATGTTAAAAAGAATCTTTAACTGACTGTTGACTAACAAGCGCTTATTTTCGAAGCGGTCGGAAAGGCTGCTCCATGCTGAGACGAAACCCTCGTTGGTCAGAGGGGCCTTTGAAACGATGGCATGAGCATCGCCGCTTGTCTTCGAAAGTAGGTGGAATAACCTCTCCACAGGCGTAAGTCGGGAATTATTAATGTAAATCGCCGTGAAGAGGTCCCGGAAGGTGGGCCACCGAAGATAATCGCCGGTGAAGACCTCGGTGTCCACTGGTGGCAATCGACAACCCATGGACGGGGGTGTGGGCGCAGGGGCGGAAGCCTGAATGGACTGGGAGGCGGCCTTGTCGATAATTTCCTGCAGCTGTACAAGACATCTCGAATATACGGAGTAGCACTCACTGTATTTGGATTCAAGCTCAGTGGCAGTGGCTGTACTGTCGGAGGACACGGAAAGAAGATCGGAGCAGCTTTCATAGCTTTTCTCCACCTTGTCCCACAGGGCACGGATTTGGTCCCGATGGACTCTGCACATGGCAGGGGAAAATCTCTCCGTGTCAGGAGCGCTCGGAATGTGAATGTTAGCTTCGAATTGGCTAGCACGGGCTGTCGTCGAAATAAACTTTCGCAGGGCGATGTCTAGGGCATTTTGAGCCATTTTGGAAACCGACTGAGTGAGTCTTGGCGAAGGAACGGGACCAGAATCGATGAATCGATGGTGATAACAAAAATTATTAATTAATTATTAATGTCGGAAATAATTAATGTGAATTATTTAAGTATTTGCACGTAATTAATACGGAGCCGGAAAGGCGGAATTAAAAATAAACCTTGGCTTTGACTTGGGAAAAACTCACTGGGCTATACCGTCGGCAAAGCAGTGCATAAGTGAGGCTCAGGAGAGAGAACAAAAACGTAACCCAAAGAACCGCGACAAAAACAACACGTCTGCTGGGCGGTTGTGCAGATTTGGAGAAATAAACACTTGCACTTGAATATTTAATCTTGGTTATTTTGTTTGTTATTGTAATTTAATTCCTGTATGGACGGGCAGCGAATATAAATACATATGTATGTATGTAGTTTGATAAGCATGCAGAATATGTATGGATGAGTTGTCTTTATTTTGGACAGTGGAAACCCGATAACCGGACTGTGGTTGTAAGGGCGTACGAAAAGTATTGGAGGCAGAAAATATATTTTGTACAGTGGAAACCCGATAACTGGACTGGAGTTGTGAGGGCGTACGAAAATATTGGAGGCCGAAAATATATTTATATATTGGCATAAGTACAGTAGAGCGTCGAAAGGTGGACTGTATTATTTGAAGTTGAAGGAATTGTGTTCAAGAAAATATCGAGGCGGCGGGAAACACACAGTGACCGAATATACATATGAGAATAAAATCTCGGGTAGGGGGCCGAATTCGGCAACACGAAATATTCACTGTAGAATTTTCACTGCCGCGGCGCTCGACTTGAAACACACGTTCACTTATTTTATTATTATAATTTTTTTTTTTATATATTGTTCGGCTGAAGGTTGAGGATGTCAATTACCACTCTAAGTAAGTGACCAACCAACTCGCGGAGTAATGCGCGCCGATTTACATACGTATGTATGTCCGTATGTCAAGACCGTTTTATTCGTTGATGTACGGCCGAATATAGGGACGTATGTGTGTATGTACGGAGAAATGTACAACGGGCCGAAGAAGTGGAGTAAAAAGCGGCGATAATTTTGCCGTTGCAGAACGAAGTGCAGGCAAATGGAAGTGGAGAAAATTGGCTTTGGAAATGATTTTTAAGTTGTCTAATTGCCGTGGTGTCGGAAAACTCGGACGAGGAGTTGACAAAAAAATCGTCCGCAGGTTGAGCGAAATTTAAATTTCGGACAACTGTTGACGACCGGCAATTAGAGACGAGCGGAAACTTTTTACTTATCTTTTCTGCGGCGGCACCACCAAAGCTGCTGGGAAAAAAGGATTCCAGGACGATATCCTTATCCGGCTCGAAGGACCATGTTTAGGAGTGGGGTGGCTGCTCAATCCTCCGCAAAAGGATCAATAAAAGGTTATCCCACGAAGTAGAAAAAACGCAGAAAATTCGGGGGTCGAAAAGTGACAACGGCGGAGTGCCCGTAGCATACATATATTTTCGCATTCGATTCGGTACTGAACTTAGCTTAGCCTAAGGGCCCACTGCCGGCCGAGAAGCCCAGCTTAACGGCGCGAGAGCGGGAGAGCGGGAGAACCGTGAACTAGAGCGGCGTAGCCGTCCTTAGAAGCGAGCGACGATCGGGAACACGGAGCGTGCGATCGGTAATACCGAGGAGCGGAGAGCGGGCGAGCTTTGCTAAGCTGGGAACGCTTAAGCTTTTGGACGCTCGGTGGCCAGAGGGGGAGCAGAGGCCTCCTGGCGTAAACACTTGTTATACATAATATATAATAAGTTGGGTGTGATAAAATTTAAAAAAAAAAACGTTCAATCGTATAAAAACTATATTTTAGATTTAAATATCTTATTTTATAAACATCAATTTAACTGAGGGAAAAACACAAAACAACAAAAAAGCAAGCTATATATATATATATATATACCCTTGCAGATTGGTTTTGATGTTTATATTATAGATTTAAAAGCTGAAAACAAACTCAAAACAGAGTTTCATTACATTTTACATTTCCTTTACATCTTTCGATCGTTTCTATGGCAGATATATGATATAGTTGTCCGATTTTCATAAAATGTATACCAAAATTCTGAAATAATAACAAAAGCTCATACCTCAGAGTAGATAAAAGTACGTTGAAAAACACCGAAATTATAATTTGGTTCTATTAATTCCCTATGGCAGATGTCCGATAAAATGAAAACCAAAATTCTGAAATAATATAAAATGCCCATATATCAAAAATGATCTTGAAAAACAGCCAAGTAATAATTTTTTTTTTTAATTTGTCGAATTTGTATGGCAGCTTTATATAGATATATGATATTGTCGTCCGAGCCGGACCGTTCCGACATATATAGCAGTGAGAGCATATAGAAGACTATATGCAAAGTTTCATTCAGATAGCTTTAAAACTGAGGGACTAGTTTGCGTAGAAACAGACAGGTGGACAGACGGACTTGGCTAGATCGATTCGGCTGTTGATGCTGATCAAGAATATATATACTTTATAGGGTCGGAAATGTCTCCTTCACTGCGTTGCAAGCTTCTAACTGTAATTATAATAGATCTAGCCATGTCCGTCTGCTCGTCTGTCCGTTTCTATGCAAACTATTCTCTCAGTTTTGTAGCTACTACTACTACTCCCACTGCTCGGAACGGGCCGGATAGGACGACTATATCATATAGTTGCCATAGAAATGGTCGACAAATAAAAAAAATATGTATGAACTTCTCCAGAATTTCGGTTTAAATTTTATGAAAATCAGATGACTATATCTTATAGTTGCCATAAGAACAATTTGGTTATTATAAAAGAAAAAATTATAACTTTGTTCTTTTTCAACGTTTTTTTTATTTCAGAATTTCGGTTTTAATGTTATGAAAATCGGACAATCGATTATATAGCTGCCATAGAAACGATCGGTAGATATTTAAAATCTAAACTAAAGTTGTTTTATACGATTAAATATTTTTATACCCTTGCAGGGTGTACTAACCCGGTTTTTCGCACCAATAATACAAATAATTACGTTCGTTTTACACGTATATTTTCTCGCTTTGTTCTGCACACTTTGCCTCGCCGAATAAGACTGACTTAGCTTTTGCAATGACAGTCCCAACATAAATGTAATTCCAAAGCCATTTTGATTAGCTCTCTCGGAAGTACAGGTTCCTACATCCCTTCCTTATTGACGAGCTTCAGCCCTTTCTTTGGAATCCGATGTCGCCTCAGCAGTCGCTTCCATTTCCTTAGATATCTCCGGTATCCTGAAGTTGGAGGGCTGCAGAACATCACCTGTACTCCGGAAGTGTGAAGAGTGATCGGCGGTATCAGTAATGGTGGAATCTTTTTCACATGGCTCACGTTTCTTGTCAAGGTCTTGCCTCCACCCGCTATTCTTACAATATCTCCCTTTCTTCCTTCTACGACGTATTCAGTGATGTCAAAATTCGGTGTAAGTTTGTGAGGTAATATTACATTTTTAAGAAAAACCTTGTCGCCTACTGTAACATCAATCTCCCTAGCCCCTCTCCTCTTGTCGGCATATTCTTTCCCTTTCTGTTTGTTTACTAAATACCGGTCTCTTTCTGCTGAATCACTGTATTCTCCTATCAAATCCTGAACTCCCGGGATTTTGTCTCTTATCACTCGATTGAACATCAATTCTGTTGGTGCAGACCCTGTGGTTCCATGGGGAGTAACATTATACATCATAACAAATGATTGAATTTCTTCCTTGAGGTTATTCTTGTTGGTGTACGCAATTTTCAGCCTTTTCACTAACGATCTGTTCATGTTCTCAACTTCCCCATTAGCTTGAGGCCAATAAGGTGGCGATGTTACTTGCTCTATTCCGCATTGCTTACAATATTCTTTAAGTTCTGTACTGACATATTGTCTTCCATTGTCAGTGAAAGAGCATTCCAAATAAATGAGAAGTCTTCATTTGCTGAGTTTTTGTAAGAAACTGGTTTATTTCATTTCAATCCTAGCTTATATAGCTGACATGAGAATGTACATTTAGATATTAGTTCTAGACCCACGCATCGGACAGTTCCCGGTCGTGAGAAATATTTTAAGTACGATAAGGGTGCAAACAGTCACCCCGAAAGAACATATCTTAAACAAACCCAGACCGCTCGCAGGAGGTCATATTTCGGGTTACTTGTTACATAGGCTCAAGTGGCGGTTGTATTAATAGATAGATATGCACATACCAGTGCTGCGGCAGAGCTCTGCTGCTGGGACTTAATCGCTAACAGATGCTTCTTATCTATAACCGTGTTCATGTTTGAACATTCTGCCAAGGGCCAGCAAGGTGTGGGTGTACATTTAAATTAGTTGCAATAAAACATAAGTGGACTGTATTTATTTATTCGATATTATTAATTTTGCAACTAATATTTTACAACGGCCTCTGTATCATGGCTTAATAAACAATTACAATTTCATTTTAATTATTAAATTTCACAAAATACAATTCAATTCAAAATACAAACATAATTTCATGTTCATGTGTGAACATTCTGCCAAAGGCCAGCAAGGTGTAGGATTTTGACTTATCAAATTCTCAAAAACTACAATAAAATTTCAAATACATATGATTAAAGAGGTATGACCCAATATGTGATGCACACTTAACCCTTTTCTATATGGGGCATATCCTTTTTCCATTTACCTTTCCTGCTTGAATCTTTGCTCAAATTTTATCATTTTTGCCATTGCTTGTGGCTTTGATTCTTCTACTAATTTTTTATCTTTAACAGGAATCTTTACAATAGATCTACAAATAGTGGTTTTTATAGAATTATTTTTCCCTATTGACTGAGTGCCCTTGGACTTAGTTCTCCCAGAGACAATCCACCCAAACTTAGTATTCTGACCTAGCAAACCATCTATTTTTGCCAAACCTCTCTTCATGATATGCGTATATAAATCCGCTCCAATAATAACATCGACCTGGCTTATTAAAGTCCGGGTCAGCTAATGTAAAGTTTTGCCATTTGGACTTGTCTACCTGTACCTTATTTATTGGTAGGGCTTTCATTAATTTGGGCAATATTCTTGCCTCGGTTATTACATCCTTTTTTGATGTAGGGTCGTCAATACTTAATTTAATTTTATGTTTTGACACACATGTATCTGTTGAAGAAATTCCACTAATTTCTGTTTTTGCTTTTATTCGAGGCAGCTTTAAAATTTGAGCTGCCTCCTCTGATATGATAGTGCTTTGGGATCCACTATCTATCAGAGCTCTTAAATTTTTAAAATCGCCATTTGCCGATTTTACCTTGATTTTTGCTGTTGCAAGCAACGCCTGAGTTGAAGTCACGCAGGTGTTGACATTTTCCCTATTTTGAGAATATGCAAGCATTGAATGATGCCTTCTATTACACAGCGAACATAAATTTTCGCTGGTACATCTTCTGTTGTCAGGATGCTTAAGGCACCTTGTACATAATTGTGCTTTTCTTACGACTTCTAGTCGTTCTGTGGGATTCATACCCTTAAATTTGTGGCACTGCGTTACAATGTGACCCATCATTTTGCAGATGTGGCACTTCACTTCGTTTGTATTTGAAAATTCGTTTCTTTTCGAAACATAAACATTTTTGGCAAAACTTTTTGAAAAATTTAAATTCCTATTTACAGGTTCTTCTTCCTGTACCGAGCTAGTGGAACTCAGCCGCTGCTCTAAAAATTCCATTACATCCGCTAATTGCTGGATGTCTTTGGTTTTTTTAATATGACTCTCATATAACTGAAGAGTCTGTGTATTAAATTTCCTGAGCACAATGTGAGCATATAACACATCAACTTCATCGGACAGATTAGCCTTCAGTTTCAAAATGTGTATCGCTTCATTTATTGTGTCTATAAATAATTTAATCTGCCTAACGGAATCAATATTCAACATTGACAAATCCATTAGGCGATTTAGTTGGTCAGAGAATATTTTTCTCTTATTTTCGTACCGCTTAGTTAGAAGGTCCCAAGCGGCCTCATAATTTTCCGCTGTACCCATTAACAGATGGGCTACAACGTTTCTTGCCTCACCTTTTAAGGCTGATTTCAAATAATTGAATTTTAGGGAAGTGCTAAGACTTTCCCTAGAATGAATTAATTCCATAAACAAATCATGAAATATGTCCCACTCTTTGGCATCACCGCCAAAGGATGGAACCTCAATTTTTGGTAGGGTCGGTAGTTCTGGGGTGGTGTAAGTACCCTCAAATTTTTCTCCGACCCTCTCCTTTAATTGTTCATTTATCTCCAATGAGATATTTTGAACGTCAAATTCTAGCTCATATAGTGCTGACTCCAAGTTTAAGCTACATGCTCCTACTTCCTTTTTGCGGTCGGAAATATTTTGCCAAAGGAAATGTATTTTATCTTTCCTTATACGCAGGGTTTCGCGTTTCTGGCTCTGTATATCCCTATAAGTTTCCTCAAGGTAATCCCTAAGTTTCAAAATTTTCTGCTCTAAAAACGGATGCTTGTGATCCTCTTGACTACTTTGACTTTTCTTAACTGACTCCGCGATCTTTTCTCGAATTTGTCTAAAAGCATCAAATATTCGGTCATAACTCTTTTTGCTAAAATATTCATGGTCTATGGGGCCTAATCTAACTAGCATTTTGTGATTGGTTTGAGCTTCTCTCTCCAACTCATTCACATATTTTATTTCCTGACTTGGCAATACTACATCTCCATTTAGGATTTCCCCACAGACCTTATTAATTTCTGACTGCCTTTTCAGCAGGCTTAAAATTTGCTCGGACAACATCTTTTTTTTTATCAAAATTATCTTACTATTATAATTTTTTTTTAATCTTATAATTTTAGTATATAGTAAATTTGTGTCTTATCTTTTTCTGCCGCTGTCGTTCTTGCCGCTGCCGCCGTAGTCGCTGCCGCTGTAGTCGCTGCTGCGCAGTAGTCGCTGCTGCGCAGTAGTCGCTGCTGCGCAGTAGTCGCTGCCGCTGTCAGTTGTAGGATTTTTTGCTGCTGCGGCTGTAGTTGCTGCCGCTGTAGTCGTTGAGCCGTCGTAGGTTTTTGAACACTGCTTCACTTTTTTCGTTTTCTTTTTCGCCGAGCTCGATTTTGTTCTTTTTATTTTTATTTTTCTTTCCAATCAAAAAAAAATTTTTTATTTTAATGCACTTCTTTTTTCTTTAGCACATTCACTACTGATGTTTTCTTTTATTTTTTTCAAAAAAAAGGCCTCAGTACGCCTCCTAACCATATTTCAATGGTATCACATTCACTACTGATGTTTTTCTTTATTTTCAAAGAAAGGCCTCAGTACGCCTCCTAACCATATATTTCAATGGTATTACAGCAACCTTTAGCTATGTCAAGCCTAAATGGTGCTTCAATTTAAACATAAAAAACTCTTTTGTGTCTTTTTGTTTTATAATATTATTCTCTGTTCCTTACCACGGGTGGGGGGAAACAAGAGATCTTTATTTTTGCAGCCTTAATCTTTTAAGGTGCTGGTTTAAAACTCTGAACCTCTTACCACAGGGGGGAAAGTTACAGAGCGGTCGAAGGACCAAAATGAAAGACCGCCCGAATTAGAGGATTTTAATTCAAAAACTACTCCAGATGTATTTTTTGCCAAAGCAGCCAGATCTTCTTTTGGTCCGCTAAATGCCCCCACGGGTATCTCCTACGCCGAAGCTCTAAGGACAGGTATGCAAAATCCACTCCCCTCAAACTCAGTAAATGCTCAGCAGGCCCCAGAGCAGCCACAAAACAACATGGAATCCATGATGGTGACCATGCAACAAAGCATGATGGAACTCATGTCATTTATGAAAACGACCATGCAAACGCTCGTCCAGAATCAGAATATGGTGATACAGCTGCTCGTAGCACAACAGTCAAAATAATCAATGTCCAATCTACGTATATCCACGTGGAATGCCAACGGCGTCTCACGGCATAAACTTGAACTAACACAATTTCTAAACGAAAACCACATCGACGCCATGCTACTGGTTGAAACGCACCTCACAAGCAGATACAACTTTCATATAAGAGGTTATACCTTCTACCGCACAGATCATCCAGATGGTAAAGCCCACGGCGGGACCGGCATCCTTATCAGAGAACGCATCAAACACCACTTCCACCAAAGGTTTGCAACAAATTACCTGCAAGCTACGTCCATTAAAGTGCAGTCAGGTAACGGCAACCTTTGCATTGCTGCTGTCTACTGCCCACCTCGCTTTACAATCTCTGAAGGCCAATTTATGGACTTTTACAACTCTCTTGGAGATCGTTATATAGCTGCAGGAGATTACAACGCCAAGCACACGCATTGGGGATCCCGCCTCGTGACCCCCAAGGGAAGACAACTATATAACGCTCTCATCAATGTGAGAAATAAACTGGACTACGTTTCCCCTGGTAGCCCCACCTATTGGCCAGCAGACCCCAGAAAGATACCTGATCTAATTGACTTTGCGGTGACAAAAAACATCCCACGCAATCTAATAAACGCCAAGGCCCTTCCGGACCTTTCTTCAGATCACTCGCCGCTATTGATAACCCTCCTTCAAAGCCCAGAAACTACGGATCGCTCTCACAGGTTGACGTCGCACAGAACAAATTGGATGAAATACAAAAAGTATGTGAGTTCCCACATAGAGCTAGCCCCCCAGCTCAATACTGAAGCCGACATCGACTCCACCACCTCCGCTCTGGAAGAGGTACTTGTGACTGCAGCCAGGATCTCAACACCACAACAGAAGGATGTGCAAAAAATCAAATTTAAAACGAACCTGCAGATTGAACAGCTTATCCAAGAAAAGAGGCGTCTGCGACGGGCGTGGCAAAACAATAGATCGCCATGCTCAAAGCAACGTCTAAATGAAGCCACACGCAAACTAAGCCGGGCCCTGAAGCAAGATGCCGAAAAAGCACAATTAAGATATATTGAAAAACTCTCGCCAACCAGCACAAAGCATCCCTTATGGAGAGCTCACCCAAACTTAAGCTCTCCGACTGAAACCATTACCCCGATTAGAAAATCATCTGGTTGTTGGGCCCGCAGCGACAAAGACAGAGCCGAAACTTTTGCCTCACACCTCCAGGGCGTTTTCCAGCCGAACCCTGCAGCACATCCATTTGAACTACCGCAAAAGCAAACTGAAACGGAATCTACTCCAACATCATTTCGTCCGAACGAGATCACGAAGGTCATCAGCGAACTGAAGCCGAAAAAGGCTCCCGGCGATGACCAAATAACTCAAAAAATGATAATTGAACTTCCGAATTGTGCTATTGAGGTCATCTGTAAAATCTTCAATGGGATCATAAGTCTCGGCCACTACCCAACTAAATGGAAAAAATCTATAATTATAATGATACCGAAGCCCGGAAAAGACCACACGATTCCATCATCATAAGTCTACTATCTTGCTTGTCCAAGTTATTTGAAAAATGCCTACTAAAGCGCATAATTCCTTATCTGGGAGCTCACAACATCATCCCAGCTCATCAATTTGGCTTCAGAGAAAAACATGGAACTATAGAGCAAGTTAACAGAATAACATCAGAAATTCGCACAGCCTTCGAACATCGAGAATATTGCAGTGCAATATTTCTAGACGTTTCTCAAGCATTCGACCGCGTCTGGCTCAATGGCCTCATGCACAAAATTAAAACACTCTTACCGGCATACACACACAAATTACTTGAGTCGTATCTCTACAACAGAGTCTTCGCAGTGAGGTGCAACGCAACAACATCCGGCACCTATTCAATCGAAGCTGGAGTTCCACAAGGAAGCGCACTTGGGCCTACCCTATTTGTCCTATACACAGCGGATATCCCCACAAGCGACCAGCTAACACTATCCACTTTCGCTGACGACACTGCGATCCTCAGCCGTTCCAGATGTCCAGTCCGGGCAACAACACAGCTCGCCAACCACCTCAAGGTAGTCGAGAAGTGGCTATCTAATTGGCGTATTAAAATAAATGAACAAAAGTGTAAGCACATAACGTTCACTCTCAACAGACAAACATGCCCCCCGCTCTACCTGAACAGCACACTGATCCCCGAAGTCAACGTGGTAACGTACCTGGGCGTCCACCTGGACCGACGCCTGACATGGCGAAGACATATTGAATGCAAGAAAATTCATCTAAAACTAAAAGCCAGCAGCCTCCACTGGCTCATAAACTCCCGATCGCCCCTGTGTCTGGACTACAAGGTCCTGCTCTACAACTCCACACTGAAGCCAATATGGACGTATGGCTCCCAGCTCTGGGGGAACGCGTGCAGTACTAATCTAGACATCATACAGCGCGCCCAATCAAAAATCCTGAGAACTATCACTGGGGCACCATGGTATATTCGCAACGAACACATCCACAGGGATCTCGGCATTCCTGCAGTTAAGAACGAAATAGAAAAACAAAAAGCGTCCTACAAGGAAAAACTCTCCACCCATCCAAATCCTTTAGCAAGGGACTTGATACGAGTTTCCAGAAGAAGCCGCCTACTACGTAACGACCATCCAACCCAGCCATAATTAGTCAGGGCCATTTTCTCTGTACCAGTCTCATGACTGCTAGTTAGGTAGTATTGTAAGATTTGATACACTTATTGTTAGTCTCATAAATGAGAAGATTCAATAAATAAAAGCAAAGCCTAAAAAAAAAAAAAAAAAAAAAAAAAAAAAATTAGAGGACGTCTTCATACGGAGTTATTGTTTCAAACTGGTTTATTTCATTCCAATCCTAGCTTATATAGCTAACATGAGAATGTACATTTAGATATTAGTTCTAGACCCACGCATCGGACAGTTCCCGGTCGTGAGAAATATTTTAAGTACGATAAGGGTGCAAACAGTCACCCCGAAAGAACATATCTTAAACAAACCCAGACCGCTCGCAGGAGGTCATATTTCGGGTTACTTGTTACATAGGCTTAAGTGGCGGTTGTATTAATAGATAGATATGCACATACCAGTGCTGCGGCAGAGCTCTGCTGCTGGGATTTAATCGCTAACAGATGCTTCTTATCTATAACCGTGTTCATGTTTGAACAGTCAGTTTTTAACTTTTTAGGATAACCTAATCTGGAGAAAATTTCTTTCATGGCTCCGATTAACGAAATGGATGAGATCGATTTAAGAAATTTGTATTCCATATACCTGGAGTAATAGTCGATGAAAACTAAAATGTGTTCGTGGTTTGGCAATGGTCCCAAAAGGTCGGTAGCTACATAAATCCATGGACCCTCTGGAAATGTTGTTCACTTCATCGCGGTGGGGTTTAAGACTTGCGATACCATTATGCAATCTCTGCAGGATTTGACAAATTTCTCCGCATCTCTATCTATTTGTGGCCACCATACCTTGGACCGTAATCGCCGTTTCATATCCGACTCGCCTGGATGACCTTCGTGTGCCAACGTTAAGATCGCCTGTCTTAACGACGATGGAATGACTATGCGGGTTCCTCGCATCATTATGGATCCAATTAATGAGAGTTCATGTCAGAACGGAAACAGACTGTTTGAAGATGATGCGTTCCACGATTCATCCTGCAGGCACGACATTGCATCTACTATCTCTTCGTCGAGAGTGCTTTTCTCTGCAATTTTAGTTATAGTCATAGACGACGGAGTCGCGTTTTCAACTACATGTAGAATGCTATGTTCGCCTTTCATGTCGTAGCAATACTCTGGGTTTATTTTACATAGACGCGAAAAAGTATCCGCAATGTTCTCCTTTCCAGCTTTAGGCCACGCGCACACTGGCAGCGGAAAGCGGAGCTGAGAGCGGAGCTGATAAGCGAGCTGAGAATTTCAGTGAAAATTTCTCAGTTCAGCTCCGCTTTCAGTGTGCGCGCTCTCATACAAGTAGTGTGTTTGTTTCAGAGAGCTGATAAGCCGTTAGCCGTCAGCTCCGCTTTCCGCTGCCAGTGTGCGCCTGGCCTTATACTTGACTACGAATTTGAAAGCTTGGAGGCGGAGGAGCCATCTATCGATCCTTGCCGGTGGCTTCGAAAATGGTTTGAAAATGGTCTCCAGTGGCTTATGATCGGTTATCAGTTCAAACTCTAAGCCCGCTAGATAGTAGAAAAATTTTTCTACTGCCCACACTAATGATAGACTTTCCTTTTCGGTCTGTGAATAGCGCTTTTCGACATCTGTCAGACTTCGACTAGCAAAAGATATTATTTTCCGCACCCCGTCTCCATGAAATTGTAGCAAAACAGCTCCTAATGCAACCGGGCTTGCGTCAGCAATTAGCTGTGTTTTGTGCTTTGGATCGAAGTACTGCAATTTTGGAATATCTGCTAGGCATGATTTGAGTCTGTCAAACGCATCCTGTTCCTCAAATCTGGGATAAACTTTCCCACATTTGTTACTAGCCCTAGAAAACTCCGGGTCTCTTCCTTGTTCTTTGGAGGACGAAAAGATTTAATTGTGTTAATCTTCTCTGGATCGGCCTCAATGCCTTGGCTCGATAATATGTGTCCCAAAAAGGTCAGTTTAGAGGCTTTGTAGACCCATTTCTTTTCATTTAATACCGCATTGTTTTCTTTTAGAATGCCTGAAACTCTTTCCAATGCCGCATCATGCTAATCCTCAGTTTTTCCAAAAACGATAATGTCATCGATGTAATTTAGGACATTCGTGGCTGCTGACAATACTTGCTCAAGTCTCCTCTGGAAAATCTCTGGCGCCGAGTTGACTCCAAACATCAATCGCTTATAACGAAATAGTCCTAAGTCCTAGTCGTCTAACTCGAGTTGGTGGTATGCATCCTTGAGGTCCAGCCTTGAGAAATATCTAGCATCTTTAAGTTGAGTCATGAACGCTTCAAATGTCGGCAAAGGATAATTTTCCCTCAGAATGGCTTGGTTTGCTCGCCGCATATCCAGGCATAATCGGATGTCCCCATTCTCTTTAAAAACCAGAACCATTGCACAGTGGTTGCGTCCATAGGCCAAAAATCAAAAAATCCACCTAAAAATATTAAGTCAAAATGTAAGCAAATCAGCTCTAAATTGTCCAAATTTTGCATTGGCAAACCAGTTTTTCCCGGAATTCTAACGGTACTTTCTAAAAATAGAATAGAATGCGTTAACTCGTGTTCAATTTAACAGGACAGCGACGTTAAAGTGGTTTTGCGGCACATCAAATCTGCACTTTAAAGTTAACAAACGTACTCAAATTATCTCCGATTTCAATTATTTAAAAAGGATTTTAAAGTTGAAGGTATTTTCTTTAATAAGTTTTTTTACTAAAATTAATTTGATTTATTTAGTATTTGTTATTATTTTTTTTAATTAATGCGAATTTTCAGTATATTGTGATCGTCATTTTGTCTGTTTAAGTAGATTTTTAGATATGTTGCCCCCCGATCCCCCCTTTATAAGTGTTATCAGGGTATTTGTCTATTTTTTAAGGTAATAAAAATGTTAAGTCTAGCTGCATATATTTGCATATTTGCCTATAATCTTAAAAATACTAACACAGGTGAGGGTAAGGTTTCTATTTTTTTTTTAGTTTTTTTTTTTTTTTATTTTAAACAAAGGTTTAATATCTTAAAATTATTGACTGAAAGTTTCACATTGATTATTACAAAATTAACGAAGTTATGGGTAGTTGAACGGAGGTCGTTTGGTGTTCGATATATCACAAAGTTTAAAGCGCTCTCCTGAAAAATGCCATTTGAAATATCGGTGTACACGATAATTCGAAATCTACATTACCAATGGATTTGAAATTTGGAACATATGTTCTTTAACTAATTCTACAGGTACTCAGGTAAAGCTTTTTTTAACTTATATTTTTTTATTCTATTTTTTTAAACAAATTAACTTAATTTTTTAGTTAAAAATCGGGGTTGGGGACTCAGGAGATTCGCTTTTTATCGTAAGCCTGTAAATATTTTTTTTAATACAAAAATTTAAAAAAAAGTCCAAATGTTATTTCATGATATGGTATTTAATTCATTAAGCTAACTCTAGCCGTTTCGCCAAAACATTTTTTTTTAAGTGGGCAGTTTTGCACCGAATTAATCTTACCCTCCCCCCCCCCACTAAAGCTGTGTACATTTGTTGCTAGACCAATAAAATACGCAATATATAAGTTAATATTATACCCTTGCAGGGTATTATAATTTCAGTCAGAAGTTTGCAACGCAGTGAAGGAGACGTTTCCGACCCCATAAAGTATATATATTCTTGATCAGCATCAACAGCCGAGTCGATCTAGCCATGTCCGTCTGTCCGTCTGTCCGTCCGTCTGTCCGTCCGTCTGTCCGTTTCTACGCAAACTAGTCCCTCAGTTTTAAAGCTATCTGAATGAAACTTTGCATATAGTCTTCTATATACTCTCACTGCTATATATGTCGGAACGGGCCGGATCGGACGACTATATCATATAGCTGCCATACAAATGTTCGATATATTTTTAGAAAAAAAATTATAACTTTGCTGTTTTTCAACATTTTTGCACCATTTTTTAGATATGACCATTTTATATTATTTCTGAATTTTGGTAAAAATTTTATGAAAATCAGACGACTATATCATATAGCTGCCATAGGAACGATCGGGAAATTAATAGAAAAAATATTATAGATTCGTTGTTTTTCAACGTATTTTCATCTACTCCGGGATATAAGCTTATTTTATTATTCTAGAATTTTGGTATAAATTTCAAAAAAATCGGACGACTATATCTTATAGCTGCTATAGGAACGATAGGGAAAGTAATAGAAATAATTATAACTTCGTTGTTTTTCAACGTATTTTCATCTACTTTGAGACATGAGCTTTTGGTATTATTTCAGAATTTTGGTAACAATAATTTGAAAATCGGACAACTATATCATATAGCTGCCATAGAAGCGATCCGTAGATGTAGAGAAAATGTAAGGCTGGGAATGTAAAACTGTAACTGTCAAACTGTAAACACTATAAATATAGAAAAAATGTTATGAAACTCTGTTTAGTGTCTGTTTTCGGCATTATAATTTATAATATAAATATCAAAACCAATCTGCAAGGGTATACAAACTTCGGCGTGCCGAAGTTAGCTTCCTTTCTTGTTTTTTAATTATTTTTCGACACTTATATTTCACCAATGTTCTCATTAAGAGTTAAAAAAAATTAAATGTAGGTCTTGGAAAACAATGATTTTATTAAAATTTTGTATGGGCGCTATAAGATATAGATATCCGATTTAAACCAAATTTGCTAAGAATATATAAACATACGCCAAACATATAATCTGTGAATTTGGTTTAGATATTTTGAAAAACAAAAAAGTTTTCCATACTAAATGTTAATTTTTAACAGATTGTTCCTATGGCAGCTATATGATATAGACGTGCTATATGGCCAATTTTTTGTGGACATACTTATAACATTTTTCTTGATTTTTATACCCTTGCAGGGTATTATAATTTCAGTCAGAAGTTTGCAACGCAGTGAAGGAGACGTTTCCGACCCTATAAAGTATATACATATATTCTTGATCAGCATCAACAGCCGAGTCGATCTAGCCATGTCCGTCTGTCCGTCTGTCCGTCTGTCCGTCTGTCCGTCTGTCCGTCTGTCTGTCTGTCTGTTTCTACGCAAACTAGTCCCTCAGTTTTAAAGCTATCTGAATGAAACTTTGCATATAGTCTTCTATATGCTCTCACTGCTATATATGTCGGAACGGGCCGGATCGGACGACTATATCATATAGCTGCCATACAAATGTTCGAAAAATTTTAAGAAAAAAAATTATATCTTGGCTGTTTTTCAATAATTTTGCATCATTTTTGAGATATAGCCATTTTATATTATTCCAGAATTTTGGTAGAAATTTTATGAAAATCGGACGACTATATAATATAGCTGCCATAGGAACGATCGGGAAATTAATAGAAATAAAATCATAGCTTCGTTGTTTTTCAACGCATTTTTATTTACTCTGAGATATACGTTTTTTTTATTATTCTAGAATTTTGGTATAAATTTCATAAAAATCGGACAACTATATCTTATAGCTGCCATAGAAGCGATCGGTAAATGTAGAGAAAATATAAAGCTGGGAATGTAAAACTGTAACTGTCAAACTGTAAACATAATAAGTATAGGTAAAATGTAATGAAACTCTGTTTTGTGAGTGTTTTCAGCATTTAAATCTATAAAATAAACATCAAAACCAATCTGCAAGGGTATACAAACTTCGGCGTGCCGAAGTTAGCTTCCTTTCTTGTTGGTATTAATTTCGTAACGATACATCAACTAGAAGTATTTTTGGCCGCGTCTCCATACAAGCCCAACCACCGTGCATTGGCGAAATCCAGGCACTGGGTCCATTTACAGGTTCAATGATATTTCGCTTCAATGCATCCTGGATTTTATCGCGAACCTTGTCTTCCAGCGCGACTGGTATCCTTCGCATGGGTTGTTGTACTGGCTTTATGTTATGATTTATTGCCAATTTGACTCTGTCCCCCTTCCACTTCGGAAAAACTGATACCTCCTGGATATGGTTCACCTGCAGTCCCAGCCGTAGTACATTCAACTTAATGGCCGATTCTCTTCCCAGCAATGACTGCTTCCCTTTTTCAATGACGAAAAAGGAGGCAATCATTTCCGCTTGTTTACCAACAGAAATTGGTGCCTCAAATACGCAAATTACATTTAATATTTGGTCTGAAGCATAACCTTTGAACTGGTTCTGTGAGTTTGGGCGAACGTTGAAAATTGTGGCTTCGTTCCTTTTCAGGATGACCCAGTCGTCTTGACAGATGAGATTATAGCGAGAACCAGAATCAATAATCATAGATATGTCTGCCCCACCAATCCGGCATTTAATCCATTCTCCTTGATCTTCGCAATTGATTTTGAAACAATTCTCCGTCTTTGACCTTTTAGTGGAGGAAAATGTTTCGTCTTGGCTTCTCGATGAAAATGTCCCCTTTTTAACTTCGTTTTACATTTACGTCCAAAATGGCCAAGGCGACCGCAACGATAACATTTCGACTGTCGAGCTGGACAAGTTGAGCAGTCATCTTTGTGGTCAACACGTCCACATCTCCCGCATTCGGAATTTCGCTGTGGTTTACTTGTCGAGACTTTATTTACCGGCTCCGCTGTATTCCTTGTCATCATCGCAGATTCCTTTTTTATTTCCTCGTCAATTTGACAATCCTGAATTACTTCATCCAATGAGTGTTTTTTCTCTAATAGTTTCCTTTTTAGGTCGCCCGACGCCCATGTATCGATTACTTTGTCTTTAAGGCAAATTTCTTCCATCTCAGCTTTTGTTGATCCAAACTCTCACTACTTAATTTGTTGTCTAAGACGCAGTACAAATTTTGCAAAGCTCTCGTCATCAGATGGAGTCAAACTCCTGAACATATGCCTTTCGAAGGACGAGTTTGTCTTTGGGGAGAAAAACGCTGTTAACTTGTCTACCAATACCTGGAATACATCGTTTTGTTCAACTTCGTTGAATTCGACCAAAACGTCGGGTAGTGAAAACGCTACTGCTTGTAGCTGCGTTCCACCTAGATGGAGTAGTTTCGTCCTCTTTTTCTTGGCCGCAGTAACTCCTCTGATTCCACGTAGATGTGGAATGCTCTCAACCATTTCTCCCACTCGCTACAAAGCAGTGCTTTGTCAATGCTTTCGCACAAGAATGGTTTAATGAATAATTCCGCGTTCATCTGAAATAAATTTTAAATTTCTTTCACTTAATCAGTTCCTTTAACATTTATATGTACATACATTGACCAACATTGATCAACATTTATACACATGTATCTGCCTTCTGGCTACTGCCCTTATTTTAGTTTTCCTTTCTTTTATTTTACCGTCTCTGACATTTGTCAGCTTAGTGGGTGCTTGTCTGTCTCTACTGCCCCTGACCTTGGTCAGCTTAGTGAGTGTGTGTGGCTAACTGCCTCTGAAAACTTATTTTCAGATTATTTTTTTTTTTCATTTTTTTTTTTTTTAACTGCCTCTGACTTTTGTCAGATTAGTTTGTGGCTAACTGCCTCTGATCTTTGTCAGATAATTCTTCACATTTTTTTTTATTTAACTGCCTCTGACTTTTGTCAGTTTAGTTTTTTCTGACAAAGATCAGAGGCAGTTGATCTTTGTCAGATAATTCTTCACCTTTTTTTTTTATTTAACTGCCTATGACTTTTGTCAGCTTAGTTTGTGGCTAACTGCCTCTGATCTTTGTCAGATAATTCTTCACATTTTAACGCCCCTACATTTTAATTTTCTTCCACATGTATGTATATCATGTATACCGTGTATTCTCTTTTTTTTTTTTGCGTTTAATAATTTATACACTTTCACTATTTTGTGTTTATTTACCTCGTCACCAATGTATTAACCCGGTTTTTCGCACCAATAATACAAATAATTACGTTCGTTTTACACGTATATTTTCTCGCTTTGCTCTGCACACTTTGCCTCGCCGAATAAGACTGACTTAGCTTTTACAATGACAGTCCCAACATAAATGTAAATCCAAAGCCAACTTGATTAGCCCTCTCGGAAGTACAGGTTCCTACACAGGGTATTTTAATTTTAGTCAGAAGTTTGCAACGCATTAATAGACATATTTCCGATCCTATAAAGTATATATGTAAGGTGTTGAGGTACAGCCTGGCAGCGAGTACACATTTTGCGTCGTTGGGGATGGCAATCAGCCAATCATGAGAGCAGCGAGTCCAAGAGGGGGAGTTGCAGAGTGGCGAGACAAGAAGAGAGGCAGTCGCAGAGAAAGGTCGTTAGAGGCAGTCGTGTTTCCGGAGCGATTATATTAAGTTTTTAAAGAAAGCCACTTGTTTAGGAGTGGGGTGGCTGGTAAATCCTCCGCAAAAGGATCAATAAAAGTTTATCCCACGAAGTAGAAAAACGCAGAAAATTCGGGGGTCGAAAAATGACATCGGCGGAGTGCCCGTAGCATACATATATTTTCGCATTCGATTCGGTACTAAACTTAGCTTAGCCTAAGGGCCCGCTGCCGGCCGAGAAGCCCAGCTTAACGGCGCGAGAGCGGAAGAGCGGGAGAACCGTGAATTAGAGCGGCGTAGCCGTCCCTAGAGGCGAGCGACGATCGGGAACACGGGAGCGTGCGATCGGGAATACCGAGGAGCGGAGAGCGGGTGAGCGTTGCTAAGCTGGAAGCGCTTGAGCTTTTGGACGCTCGGTGGGCAGAGGGGGAACAGGGGGCCTCCTGGCGTGAACATTCTCCCCCCCCTTGCAATCACTCGGGTTGCAATAAACCCGTGCAGCACTATGGTGTGGAGGAGCGTGAAGTCGCATCAGATCGCACCGTAGGACGCTGATGCCGGAGCGACGAGTGGGGCGAAGGACGAGTACCATGGAGAGGCGGATGATTGCCATGGAGAGGCGGATGATGATTAGGAGGCGTCGGAGGCCGTGAACAGGACGCATCGAAGCTGATCGGTACTGAGCGCTAGAAGACGTCGACCTTTCCGTAGCGGATGAACCAGGATGGCAGACTCGGCAACGGTAGGACTAAGAACCTCGAGTACGTCTGCCTTCCAGAGCGATCGCGGTGTGTGGAAGCCCTCGTAAGTGATCTGGATGAAAGAGGATGACATGGAGATGAGTAATGGTCAAAACATGAAGAAATGAAGTAGAACTACAAGTATGGGGGAGACCGATGCTGCGAGCGGAGTGGATGCTCTGGACGGTCATGCGGATGCAGGAGAGTGTGATGGTGCTGATTGCACGTCTTGCATCGGTCACCACTGCGGCAGGTTCCCTCGGAATGTTCGTGGGCCAAACAGTTAGAACAATAGCGGTGGTCGAGAACCGCACGAAGCCTCTTCTCAGCGCTGAGTTTGAGGAACTGTTGGCATTTCCGGAGCGGATGGTTCCCTTGGCAGACTCGGCATTGGTAGGAAAAAATACCTCGTGAACGTCTGCTCTTGCTGTCGTGGTACGGAACCCAGTAATTGGAGGAATCGGCAGAAGTGGTCACTCGTGTGGAGAACGAGGAAACCCTTTGGATGGGTGCAGGTCGAGGACTAGATGGAGCGGAGGGTCTTGGAACGCTAGTAGTTGGATTGTCGCGGTGCAGCAGAGAGTGATGCCGGCTGTGGCACTTAAAGCAGGAATGGGCACTAGTACAGTCCCGTTGCTGGTGCCCTCGCGAAAAACAATTTAAGCAGAGTTGCTTTTTTCGGATGAAGTCTGTCCGCTCATTGACATTCATGTCCAGGAAAAACGGGCATATACGGATAGGGTGGTCCTCTCTGGAACATAGATTACACCTTCTCGGTGTTGGAGCCACCCTAACTTCGCGTGAATCGAGCCTACGCACCGGTGGATTAGCATTTGATGACCTTGGCGGAAGATACCCAGAGCCGCTAGGCCTGACGTCGTCGATGGCCTCTAAAGTGCGATGGCGCTCAGTCAGAAATGCGTCCAACGCCTTCCAGGTCGGAATTTCGGCTTTATTGCGAATTGATTGCTCCCACAAGGAAAGCGTAATTTCGGGAAGCTTCGAGGAGACCATATACACAAGAAGGCAGTCCCACGCCTCGACTTCAATGGAGGATATTTGTAAGGCGGTCAAACAAGTTTGAACTGTGCCTTGCAGCTCTCTTAGAGCAACTCCGGATTCTTGAGGAACAGCCTGGATGTTAAAAAGAATCTTTAACTGACTGTTGACTAACAAGCGCTTATTTTCGAAGCGGTCGGAAAGGCTGCTCCATGCTGAGACGAAACCCTCGTTGGTCAGAGGGGCCTTTGAAACGATGGCATGAGCATCGCCGCTTGTCTTCGAAAGTAGGTGGAATAACCTCTCCACAGGCGTAAGTCGGGAATTATTAATGTAAATCGCCGTGAAGAGGTCCCGGAAGGTGGGCCACCGAAGATAATCGCCTGTGAAGACCTCGGTGTCCACTGGTGGCAATCGACAACCCATGGACGGGAGTGTGGGCGCAGGGGCGGAAGCCTGAATAGACTGGGAGGCGGCCTTGTCGATAATTTCCTGCAGCTGTACAAGACACCTCGAATATAAGGAGTAGCACTCACTGTACTTGGATTCAAGCTCAGTGGCGGTGGCTGTACTGTCGGAGGACACGGAAAGAAGATCGGAGCAGCTTTCATAGCTTTTCTCCACCTTGTCCCACAGGGCCCGAATTTGGTCCCGATGGATCCGGCACATGGCGGGGGAAAACCTCTCCGTGTCAGGAGCGCTCGGAATGTGGATGTTAGCTTCGAATTGGCTAACACGGGCTGTCGTCGAAATGAACTTTCGCAGGGCGATGTCTAGGGCATTTTGAGCCATTTTGGAAACCGACTGAGTGAGTCTTGGCGAAGGAACGGGACCAGAATCGACGGACTTGTCGCTTTTTGCCCTTGGGTTGGCAGTGGTTTTTTGTTGTTTCCAGTAGACAAACTCAATTTGGGACTCGGCGGATCAGCGGTTGTCAACTGACCTGAGCGAAGGATGCCTGATTCGAAGTGGAAAGCAGAGTCGGCAACCAGAACGTAGACCGTACTGTCCGTGATCGTGGTGGAGTAGGAAGCAGAGATGTCTATATATATTTCGTGGCTCGGAAGGGGAGTTTGTCTAAATTGGAAAATTAATTTATTAATTATAGTCCGTGATAACAAAAAAAATTAATTAATTATTAATGTCGGAAATAATTAATGTGAATTATTTACATATTTGCACGTAATTAATACGGAGCCGGAAAGGCGGAATTAAAATATAAACCTTGGCTTTGACTCGGGGAAAACTCACTGGGCTATGCCGTCGGCAAAGCAGTGCATAAGTGAGGCGCCTATGAGAGACGAAAGGAACAGAAACCGAAACAACAACAACAACAGCACGGCTGATGCGGCGGTTAGTGCGGGGGTCCGAAAACAACCATAAATCGAAGTTTGGTTTAAGAAAAGCCGTCGGCAAAACACAGCCTAAGTGAAGAGCTCAGGAGAGAGACCAAAACGGAACTTGAGGAGCAACAACAATAACAACACGTTTGCTGCGGCGGTTATGTGGATGTGGAGACAAAATCTTGGTTATTTTTGTTATTGTTTGATGGTTATTTAATTCCTGTATGTAAGGCAGAAAATATAAATACGTATGCAATTGTATGAGCCTGCAAAATATGTATGGAAAAGTTGTCTTTATTTTGTACAGTGGAAACCCGATAACGGAACTGCTGAGGGCGTACAAAAAAATATTGAAGGCAGAAAATATATTTTATATATTGGCATAAGTACAGTAGAGCGTCGAGAAGTGGACTGTATTATTTGAAGTTGAAGGAATTGTGTTCAAGAAAATATCGAGGCGGCGGGAAACACAGTGACCGAATATACATATGAGAATAAAATCTCGGGTAGGGGGCCGAATTCGGCAACACGAAATATTCACTGTAGAATTTTCACTGCCGCGGCGCTCGACTTGAAACACACTTTCACTTATTTTATTATTATAATTTTTTATATATTGTTCGGCTGAAGGTTGAGGATGTCAATTACCACTATAAGTAAGTGACCAACCAACTCGCGGAGTAATGCGCGCCGATTTACATTACATGTATGTATGTCAAGACCGTTTTATCCGTTAATGTACGGCCGAGTATTGGGATGTATGTAACATATGTATGTACGGAGAAATGTACAACGGGTCCGAAGAAGTGGAAGAAAAAACGGCGATAATTATGCCGTTGCAGAACGAAGTGCAGGCAAATGGACGTGGGGAAAATTGGCTTTGGAAATGATTTTTAAGTTGTCTAATTGCCGTGGTGTCGGAAAACTCGGACTAGGAGTTGACAAAAATATCGTCTGCAGGTTGAGTGAAATTTAAATTTCGGACAACTGTTGACGACCGGCAATTAGAGACGGGAGGAAACTTTTTACTTATCTTTTCTGCGGCGGCACCACCAAGCTGCTGGAAAAAAAGGATTCCAGGACGATATCCTTATCCGGCTCGAAGGACCATGTTTAGGAGTGGGGTGGCTGCTCAATCCTCCGCAAAAGGATCAATAAAAGTTTATCCCACGAAGTAGAAAAACGCAGAAAATTCGGGGGTCGAAAAATGACATCGGCGGAGTGCCCGTAGCATACATATATTTTCGCATTCGATTCGGTACTAAACTTAGCTTAGCCTAAGGGCCCGCTGCCGGCCGAGAAGCCCAGCTTAACGGCGCGAGAGCGGAAGAGCGGGAGAACCGTGAATTAGAGCGGCGTAGCCGTCACTAGAGGCGAGCGACGATCGGGAACACGGGAGCGTGCGATCGGGAATACCGAGGAGCGGAGAGCGGGTGAGCGTTGCTAAGCTGGAAGCGCTTGAGCTTTTGGACGCTCGGTGGGCAGAGGGGGAACAGGGGGCCTCCTGGCGTGAACACCACTAAAGTCGCTAAAGTCGCCTAAAGTTGTTCATTAAAGAAAGAAACAAAAAGTTTATGTTATTCCCACACACTTATTATAAATCATCTCACAATTACCATTACATATCTAAATAAATTACATACTTAACATTACAAACTCTACATTTGGGGGCTCGTGCCGGGTCTGAGTAAAGAAACTGGTGAAGAGACACGATCGAACAAAAACAAAGAAGAACTCAGTATTCGTTATGCGGAATTTGGTCGCGGATATAGACACAGAATTGTTCCAAAATGACGCATCGAACCCCGGCAAGAAATAGAAAAGAAATACAGGAATAGGAAAAAGGCGAAGATGAACAGCACGATACAGTGGTAGAGAAAGAAGAAAAGAACGTATTGGAAGTTTCAGACATGCAGAATAAAATCGACAATATATTGCAGTTGCTGTCATTAAACATTCAAGTTGACGAACAACAAAATAACCGCGCTAAGCCTTAAATTGATAATTTTGAGAAGGTGGTCAATGATTTTGACGGCCAATTAGTGCAGCAGTGGTTAAACATTTGAAAAAAATTTAAATGCATACGATCTCACCCTCACCCTCACCCTGAAACAAATGTATGTACAATCCAGAGGCATGATGACGGGCGCGGCCAAATTGTTTTTGCAGTCTGTGTGTGTGAGCGAGTATCAAGAACTAAAGAGAGTACTGATTGACGAGTTCGCTTGCAGCACCAACAGTGCCGACGTGCATCGCCTGTTGCAGGAGGAAAAAAAAAAGCGAGACATTCCATGAGTACATATTAGATTTACGTCAGACAGCAGCGGCATGAAATGTAGAGGAAGCAGCAGCAGGCTTTTTGATATAAAGAACGAGTATAAGGCTATACTTTATTCGTGCTAGACGTACAAATCTCTCAGAGAGCAGTATTACATTATAACGCAGCGGGACTATAATCCGCGCAGTTCATGGAACAAGAGGAGTGCATCACCTTTTGAACAACAGACAAGAAAGGAATTTTGTTTCAAGTGTGGTTCAGCAGAGCATAAACGGTCATATTGCCAAAAATTGTCCGATTGTAGAGCCAAGTGTTCGCAAGGTTGTCGACCAAAGTCGTTTTAAACTGATCTCTGTAAATGGAGTCGAAATTGATTGCTTAATCGACACGGGATCGGACGTATCGCTTGTCACCAAGAATCTTGCTAAAAAAAATTGAAAACATTGAAATTTACAAAAGTGCGTCTTTGTTAAATGGTCTGGGCCAGAAGAAAACAAAGCCAATTGGTTTTATTACCGCAGATGTGGTTGCAGACTAGTTACTCACACAACTAAAAAAATATTTTTGGTTATGCCCGATGACGTGATGGATTGTGGAGCTTTGCTAGGACATGACTTTACTAAAAAGTTTAAATTTTGCTGCGACGACATTGGCTTCAAGTTAAGAGGTTTGGGAGCTGAACAAAAAGAATAAGATGGGTTTGGCTCTGATTTTTACAATACTGTAGAAGCATCAAATTTGTTTACTGTTTCCAGCCAGCATGAAGAAGCTGTGACAAAACTCATCGAAAAAGTCCAGCAGATGCCATCAAAACCTTCAAAGCTGAAGATTACCCCGGATGGCGTAATAAAACTATTTCACCAGTCACCATCTCGTTTCTGTGCGAACGACGCAGAGGCGGCTAAGAAACAAATCGATGAATGGTTGGCCAAAGGGATAATACGAAAGTCAGCATCAAACGTAGCCAGCAGAATGGTGGTAGTCAAGAAGAATGACGGTACCGTGTCTTCGTGTCTGTATTGACTACAGAAAAATAAACAGCATGGTATTAGCGGATAGTTTTCCTGTACCTCTTATAGAAGAAGTATTGGAAAAACTACAAGAGGCCGCATTTTTCAACGCTGGATCTAGAGAATGGTTTTTTCCACGTGGCTGTGTAGGAGGCTAGCAAGCCGCTAACTGCCTATGTAACAAAAGGACTCTATGAATTTAACAGAACTCCATTCGGTTTTAAGAATTCACCGGCTGCATTTATCAGATTTGTCAACCACATATTTCAGGACCTGATCAACGACGATGTTATGCAGTTGTATATGGATGATGTTATTGTATATGCAGCCACAGCTGACGATTGCATGCGGAAAACCAGACGCGTACTAGAGACAGCAATGCAGTTTGGACAGAAGATCAAATGGAAGAAATGTAGTTTTATGCAATCCCGTATACATTTTTTGGGACATACTGTGGAAAAGGGAAGGATATGGCCAGGCGAAGAAAACACATCAGCAGTAAATAGATTTAAAACGCCTAAAAATATACGAGCGGTGCAGTGATTTCTCGGATTAACTGGTTTCTTCAGAAAATGTATTCCAGGTTACACATATATTGCCCGACCGTTAACTAACCTCCTCAGGAAGTTCGTCGAATTCCAAATAGGAAATCCAGAATTGGAATCACTTCAGGAGCTCAAGAAATTTTTGACCTGCGAACCGATCCTACACATATACTCAAGAAGAGCATACACTGAGCTGCACACTGATGCATGTAGGGACGGATTTGGGGCAGTTCTTCTGCAGATATTTGATGGTCAACTGCACCCTATCTACTTCTGGAGTTAGAGCGCGGGCCTCGGGCTGCGTTGCCGAACACTCGGATCGGCCGCTGCCGCTCTCTCGCTCTCGCTTAGCGAAGTCAGCGGGCGGGAGCGCGGCCGTTTGCTGAAGTTTTAGTTCCATGTATGCAGCGAAATAAAGCTGATCGACTACGCTGAGATTACCCACGACGCCCCCGTTTTTTTTATTTCTACTTCGCCACTACTTCGCTCGCGCCGTGTGAATTTTCCATCTTCTAAAACTCCACTTTTCCCGAAGGAAGGAAGCGCCGCCCCCATCATTTTGGTCCATCAGAGCCGGATTTTTTGGATTCCGGATTATTTTCAACTCCGCCCCACCAGCAGTTATCGGCGTTTTTTCCAAAGATAAGTACGAGCATTCCGTCTCCCCCCCTCTCTGCCGATCTTCAGCAGTGGTCCGAACATTGAATTTCGTTCACTCTGCTGCAAGATTTTCCGTGTCGACTCCAAGTCCGAGTTTTCCTGACACAACGGCAGTTGAGAAATTTCCATTCCTCCATTCTCGTCGTTTCGTGGAAATTTTCAATCCGCTTCCGCTTTGTGTGTGTCGCCATATTCCTGGTTTTTTTCGATTCTCGGTTCCTCCGTTGCTCCGGTGTACATACACACATACTCGCGCGCCAAATATCGGCATCTCCGCAAAGTCAAAAGGCAAAGTGAAATTGTGTGGTGAAGAAAAATAAAGGCATAATTAATATTCGGCATCCGGAAAGTAATTGTTTCGGGAGTTCCCTGTTCGCCGAACAGTTCGCCGCTGCCGCGATATTTTTTTTGTGTGCAATTTTTTTCTCCACATAATTTGTGCTATTCCGCCAATCCAAATACAGTCCACTTCTCGAAGCTCCACTGTGAAACACAAGCCTTACACATACACATATATTTCCATATGCATGCATGCCCATACAATATTTTATTTATTTATTTATTTAATGCTAACTAATAGTTATAAACTAAAAGTTAACAAAGGATAATGAGCCCATACAATATATTTTCTGCCTCCTACACAGGAACGACCAATAAATAAACTATAAAAAATTCAAATAAAATAAATTAAAATAAAATTAAAATATATATATATATATAAAACGCAACAAAACAACAAACGTTTAGGACAAAACGGCAAATCAATTCACGGGTGCGATTACGACTGTGTTTTTTTTTTCCGCCTTTTCCAAATTAACCTGTGTTTTTTTATTGGGGTTGTTTTTGCCGGCGGCAGAACCCAGTGCCCGTGTTCTTCCAAACAAAAGCCAAGGTTTTAATTCCACCTTTCCGGCTCCGTAATAATTTTCCGAATTATTAATTAGTTATTTGCGGCCAATAATTTTGCGAATTCTTAGTGGATTATTTGCGGCCAATAATTTTCCGAATTATTAACTAATTATTTGCGGCCAATAATTTTTTTCGAATTATTGGTGGATTAATTCATTTATTGCGGGAAGAAACCAAACATTCGTGGGTCTCGGTTTAGTCCTGTTCTGGGCCGACCAAAGCCGGATACAACCTTCTCATCCGAGACACCTAAATACAGAAATTTTGTTCCTCGACATTCCGGTCGACGTTCGTTGTTTTATTTATTTTTTGTCCAAGTCGGCGCCCGACGCCCTTACTTGAGTGACTTCCTCCTTCACGAGTTTTCGTCAATTCTTTTCTCGGTGGTGCCCGAGGCTCTCAGAACCTGAGCCCGGCATTTAATTCTTGAATTCACCCGCGGCATCCACTAGCAGTGTGACCGTAAGCGAGCACATTGTGTTCTCCGAGTGCGGGATTTTCTAGGATATTTTGTACTGCATAAGTTATACAATTCCGCGGCTTCTGGCAGTTCCTATTGCGCCCCTTTGCCAAAGTGACCCCAAGTTCCATTCCAAAACTTGTTTTCCGTCACGTTTTCGAACCATTGAGTTCGGGACTTGTCCGTTTCCTGCGGCGACCAACTGATTCGCGACCCATTCGACTTCGAGGATGCCCACGGGAGACGAGGAACAGACTCCTCTGATTCCGGCAATTACTCTGGAAGGGTCCCAGTCCGTATCTCCTCGACCTGATCCAGTACCTCATCCAGATCTACTCGGTCGGTAGCCAAGATGGCTCAATCGGCACTCGATATCGCCCTCCGCAAGTTCATTTCCACAACGGACCGTGTGAGCCATTTCGAGGCTGACATCAACACTCCGAGCGCCCCTGAAACCGATAGATTTTCCCCCGCCATGTGCAAGGTTCATCGGGATCAGATTCGGGCCCTGTGGGATAAGGTGGAGAAGGGCTATGAAAACGGCTCCGACCTACTTTCAGTGTCCTCCGACCGTACAGCCACCGCCACTGAGCTTGAATCCAAGTACAGTGAGTGCTACTCCGTATATTCGAGGTGTCTTGTACAGCTGCAGGAAATTATCGACAGGGCCGCCGCCCAGTCCACTCCGGCTTCCGCCCCTATGCCCACACCCACGTCCATGGGTTGTCGATTGCCACCAGTGGACACAGAAGTTTTCGCTGGCGATTATCTTCGGTGGCCCACCTTCAGAGACCTTTTCACCGCGATATATATTCACAACTCTCGCCTCACACCGGTGGAAAAGTTGTTCCACTTGTAATCCAAAACAAGGGGCGATGCGCACGCCATCGTAGCCAAAGCCCCTCTGACAAATGAGGGCTTCATCTCCGCGTGGCAAAGCCTCACCGACCGCTTCGAGAATCGGCGGCTACTTGTCAACAGCCAGTTGAAAATCCTTTTCAACATTCAGGCTGTCCCCCAAGAGTCCGGAGCCGCTCTAAAAGAGCTGCAAGGCACCGTCCAGAGTTGTCTGACAGCCTTAGAGATGTCCTCCATTCAAATCGAGGCGTGGGATTGTCTCTTAGTGTATATGGTTTCCATAAAGCTTCCCAAAATCACACTTTCGATGTGGGTGCAATCCATACACAACAAAGCTGAAATTCCGACCTGGAACGAGTTAGATTCGTTTCTGACAGAGCGGCATCGCAATCTGGAAGCGATCGACGACATCAGGCCTAGCAATTCAGGGCAAATTCCGCCAAGACCGACGGCTGCGAGCGCCCCAGTGCGCAGGCTGAATTCCTACGAGGCCAGAGTGGCTCCGGCCCCAAGAGGGTGCGATCTCTGTTCGAGGGAGAACCATCCAATTCGCCTATGTCCGCGTTTCCTTGAAATGGATGTAGATGGTCGCTCCGACTACATTAGGAGAAAGCAGTTTTGCCTGAACTGCTTTGCAAGAGGGCACCAGCAGCGGGATTGCACTAGTGCCCATAGCTGCTTGACGTGCCGCAGCCGTCATCACACCCTTCTGCACCGCGATAATCCCTCCGCGACCGCACCAAGTCCGACGGCGCCACCCAGGCCTCGACCGGCGCCTACTCCTCAGGGCACGAGCTCCGCTCAAGATCACACTGATGTGCAAGTGTGCTTTGCTTCCGGCTCAAGAGCCGTTCTATTGGGCACAGCCCTCATTAACATTTGCCATTCAGGCCGCGATTTCCAAGCGCGAGGCTTAATCGACTCTGGGTCCGAGGCAACCTTCATCACGGAGAGGTTGTTCCGTCAAATTAGCCCAACATTTACGCCAGTTCAGACCAGAGTGTCTGGTCTCAACGAGTCAGTTGCCGCCCAATCCACCAAGCTCTGCACTCTCGCCATCCGTGCGCCTTCCTGACCCGGGCTGCAGCTGGAAACTGCAGCTTATGTTCTTCCGCAGTTAGCCGGGAAGCTCCCCTCGTATCCGGTTCCACGAGACCTACTGAAGGAACTTCCTGACGTCCCGCTTGCTGATCCAACGTTCTTCGAGAGCTCCGAAATCGACGTCCTTATTGGAGCTGACATTCTTCCGTCCGTGCTTCTAGGCGGCTCCAAGAATAACATTTTCGGCTCTCTCCTGGCGCAAGAGACGATTTTCGGATGGGTGCTCTCAGGCCCAGTGTCTTCAGAGGCCACGAGCGGCGTGTCTGTGTTCTCGACACGAATTTCCGTCCAGTCAAACCGCTCGGTGGACAAATTCCGTCCCATTCGCAGTGCTGCTGTCTTGGAAATTTCAAATTCGCACACCATCGACCATAGCGAAGGTCGTCCCTTTCCCGATGGAAGCGCCCGTCTGCCCGCAAGAACCAGTCGCCTGTCACTCCGATGTTATATGTAACTGTGGTGTCGTAGCTCTATTCCGTGTTCCAAATCGCAAGGGTTCTATTAGTAATTCCGATTTTTATCTCCGTCCTATTCCGCCAGTAATAGCCAACCGCATGTCTCCACATCCACGCAGCGCCATAGAGCTGGAGCGCAGATGTACTCGAGGTTCCAGTTCCTACCGATGCCGAGTCTGCAACAAGATCCATCCGCTCAAGATCCGTCGCCGATTTCTCCGACCAGCGAGGTGATTGCTGCACCTATCCGAACAGCCAATGGATCCGCGCCAGTCGCGCCAGGAGGCGCGACGGTCCCGGAGCGCCGGTGCCCGGCCTCGGAAGTCTACTGCTGCTCCTCGGACCTTGTCTCCACGGCAATCTTCAGCCGCTCCTCGGCCCTCGTCCGGCACTCCGCGGCGTTCTGCAGCCGCTTCTCTTCCATCGTCCGGTACGGGATTATTGCAACCCGAGTGATTGCAAGGGGGGGGGGGAGAATGTTCACGCCAGGAGGCCCTGTTCCCCCTCTGCCCACCGAGCGTCTGAGCGTCCAAAAGCTCAAGCGCTCCCAGCGTAGCAACGCTCGCCCGCTCTCGCCCTCTTGCTCTCCCGCGCTCGCTCTCCCGCAGCGCTAAGCGCTTTCGCACTCTCGAGCGCGGGCCTCGGGCTGCGTTGCCGAACACTCGGATCGGCCGCTGCCGCTCACTCGCTCTCGCTTAGCGAAGTCAGCGGGCGGGAGCGCGGCCGTTTGCTGAAGTTTTAGTTTTAGTTCCATGTATGCAGCGAAATAAAGCTGATCGACTACGCTGAGATTACCCACGACGCCCCCGTTTTTTTTATTTCTACTTCGCCACTACTTCGCTCGCGCCGTGGGAATTTTCTATCTTCTAAAACTCCACTTTTCCCGAAGGAAGGAAGCGCCGCCCCCAACAGAAACAAAAAGTTTATGTTATTCCCACACACTTATTATAAATCATCTCAGAATTACCATTACATATCTAAATAAACTATATACTTAACATTACAAACTCTACAATTGGGGGCTCGTGCCGGGTCTGAGATAACCAATTAAGTGTCGAAAAACGTAATGAACAGAGTTAAAATAATTAAGTGAATGTCTTAAAGAAAGAAGAACAGAAGTTGTGAAATTCATTTAATAGAAAGAAACTGCGCATTAATTTGATATGTGAACAGACAAGATTGAACAAGAATAAAGAAACTGGTGAAGAGACACGATCGAACAAAAACAAAGAAGAACTCAGTATTCGTTATGCGGAATTTGGACGCGGATATAGACACAGAATTGTTCCAAAATGACGCGTCGAACCCCGGCAAGAAATAGAAAAGAAATACAGGAATAGGAAAACGGCGAAGATGAACAGCACGATACAGTGGTAGAGAAAGAAGAAAAGAACGTATTGGAAGTTTCAGACATGCAAAATAAAATCGACAATATATTGCAGTTGCTGTCATTATAAATTCAAGTTGACGAACCCGCGCTAAGCCTTAAATTGATAATTTTGAGAAAGTGGTCAATGATTTTGACGGCCAATTAGTGCAGCAGTGGTTAAACATTTGAAAAAAATTTAGATGCATACGATCTCACGCTCACCCTCACCCTGAAACAAATGTATGTACAATCCAGAGGCATGATGACGGGCGCGGCCAAATTGTTTTTGCAGTCTGTGTGTGTGAGCGAGTATCAAGAACTAAAGAGAGTAATGATTGACGAGTTCGCTTGCAGCACCAACAGTGCCGACGTGCATCGCCAGTTGCAGGAGGAAAAAGAAAAGCGAGACATTCCATGAGTACATATTAGAATTACGCCAGACAGCAGCGGCATGAAATGTAGAGGAAGCAGCAACAGGCTTTTTGATATAAAGAACGAGTATAAGGCTATACTTTACAGTATTACGTTATAACGCAGCTGGACTATAATCCGCGCAGTTCATGGAACAAGAGGAGTGCATCACCTTTTGAACAACAGACAAGAAAGGAATTTTGTTTCAAGTGTGGTTCAGCAGAGCATAAACGGCCATATTGCCAAAAATTGTCCGATTGTAGAGCCAAGTGTTCGCAAGGTTGTCGACCAAAGTCGTTTTAAACTGATCTCTGTAAATGGAGTCGAAATTGATTGCTTGATCGACACAGGATCGGACGTATCGCTTGTCACCAAGAATCTTGCTAAAAAAAATTGAAAACATTGAAATTTACAAAAGTGCGTCTTTGTTAAATGGTCTGGGCCAGAAGAAAACAAAGCCAATTGGTTTTATTACCGCAGATGTGGTTGCAGACTAGTTACTCACACAACTAAAAAAATATTTTTGGTTATGCCCGATGACGTGATGGATTGTGGAGCTTTGCTAGGACATGACTTTACTAAAAAGTTTAAATTTTGCTGCGACGACATTGGCTTCAAGTTAAGAGGTTTGGGAGCTGAACAAAAAGAATAAGATGGGTTTGGCTCTGATTTTTACAATACTGTAGAAGCATCAAATTTGTTTACTGTTTCCAGCCAGCATGAAGAAGCTGTGACAAAACTCATCGAAAAAGTCCAGCAGATGCCATCAAAACCTTCAAAGCTGAAGATTACCCCGGATGGCGTAATAAAACTATTTCACCAGTCACCATCTCGTTTCTGTGCGAACGACGCAGAGGCGGCTAAGAAACAAATCGATGAATGGTTGGCCAAAGGGATAATACGAAAGTCAGCATCAAACGTAGCCAGCAGAATGGTGGTAGTCAAGAAGAATGACGGTACCGTGTCTTCGTGTCTGTATTGACTACAGAAAAATAAACAGCATGGTATTAGCGGATAGTTTTCCTGTACCTCTTATAGAAGAAGTATTGGAAAAACTACAAGAGGCCGCATTTTTCAACGCTGGATCTAGAGAATGGTTTTTTCCACGTGGCTGTGTAGGAGGCTAGCAAGCCGCTAACTGCCTATGTAACAAAAGGACTCTATGAATTTAACAGAACTCCATTCGGTTTTAAGAATTCACCGGCTGCATTTATCAGATTTGTCAACCACATATTTCAGGACCTGATCAACGACGATGTTATGCAGTTGTATATGGATGATGTTATTGTATATGCAGCCACAGCTGACGATTGCATGCGGAAAACCAGACGCGTACTAGAGACAGCAATGCAGTTTGGACAGAAGATCAAATGGAAGAAATGTAGTTTTATGCAATCCCGTATACATTTTTTGGGACATACTGTGGAAAAGGGAAGGATATGGCCAGGCGAAGAAAACACATCAGCAGTAAATAGATTTAAAACGCCTAAAAATATACGAGCGGTGCAGTGATTTCTCGGATTAACTGGTTTCTTCAGAAAATGTATTCCAGGTTACACATATATTGCCCGACCGTTAACTAACCTCCTCAGGAAGTTCGTCGAATTCCAAATAGGAAATCCAGAATTGGAATCACTTCAGGAGCTCAAGAAATTTTTGACCTGCGAACCGATCCTACACATATACTCAAGAAGAGCATACACTGAGCTGCACACTGATGCATGTAGGGACGGATTTGGGGCAGTTCTTCTGCAGATATTTGATGGTCAACTGCACCCTATCTACTTCTGGAGTTAGAGCGCGGGCCTCGGGCTGCGTTGCCGAACACTCGGATCGGCCGCTGCCGCTCTCTCGCTCTCGCTTAGCGAAGTCAGCGGGCGGGAGCGCGGCCGTTTGCTGAAGTTTTAGTTCCATGTATGCAGCGAAATAAAGCTGATCGACTACGCTGAGATTACCCACGACGCCCCCGTTTTTTTTATTTCTACTTCGCCACTACTTCGCTCGCGCCGTGTGAATTTTCCATCTTCTAAAACTCCACTTTTCCCGAAGGAAGGAAGCGCCGCCCCCATCATTTTGGTCCATCAGAGCCGGATTTTTTGGATTCCGGATTATTTTCAACTCCGCCCCACCAGCAGTTATCGGCGTTTTTTCCAAAGATAAGTACGAGCATTCCGTCTCCCCCCCTCTCTGCCGATCTTCAGCAGTGGTCCGAACATTGAATTTCGTTCACTCTGCTGCAAGATTTTCCGTGTCGACTCCAAGTCCGAGTTTTCCTGACACAACGGCAGTTGAGAAATTTCCATTCCTCCATTCTCGTCGTTTCGTGGAAATTTTCAATCCGCCTCCGCTTTGTGTGTGTCGCCATATTCCTGGTTTTTTTCGATTCTCGGTTCCTCCGTTGCTCCGGTGTACATACACACATACTCGCGCGCCAAATATCGGCATCTCCGCAAAGTCAAAAGGCAAAGTGAAATTGTGTGGTGAAGAAAAATAAAGGCATAATTAATATTCGGCATCCGGAAAGTAATTGTTTCGGGAGTTCCCTGTTCGCCGAACAGTTCGCCGCTGCCGCGATATTTTTTTTGTGTGCAATTTTTTTCTCCACATAATTTGTGCTATTCCGCCAATCCAAATACAGTCCACTTCTCGAAGCTCCACTGTGAAACACAAGCCTTACACATACACATATATTTCCATATGCATGCAAATTAAATATGATCCTTGTGAAATATTTTAAAAAAATAATTTTTATTTTTTATTTTAACTTCACTTTGTTACACTTATCCTTAACATTTATTTTTATTTTACTGATTAACTTATTTTTGAACGGACCGAATACTGTGCCAAGAACCGACTCGAAACTGACTGGCTGATCTAGTGTAATTTGCCTGTGAGCTAACCTCTGCTTAAGAGAATTAGGGATCTGTTTAAAGAGTTCGATTCAAGAGAATCGGACAATTGGGTGATGCAATTTGTCATCTTGATTTACGAAATTTAATTCAACTGATTAATCTTCAATGCTTTAGCTCGGCGGATATTTATATTATCATAAGCTGGACTCAGCTTTGTTTATGGTGGAAGGACCGCGCGGCTTTAATTAAAAAGAGCTTCTGTGAGCTTCTGTTTATACAAGAAGGAAGGCTGGTTAAACGGTTCCCAGCTAAGAATTGTTTGTAAACAAAATTGTATATGAAATGGGTAATGCGGCCTGTTAATAAAAAGAGCTTCTGTGAGCTTCTGTTTATGTAAGAAGGACTGCGGTGCAATTGTCCACTGAAGTGTGGAAGATAATGAGTTCTCGTGGGAAGGCTGGTTGAAAGGTTCCCAGCTAAGAATTGTTTATAAACAAAATTGTTTATTAAATGGGTAAGGCGGCCGGGATATCGGGTTGGATAACTCCCCCCATCCTAAATTGGATCGTCCCGATTCGTTGGAACTGATGGATAAGTTGAATGAAGATGATTGGTCAATTCGACTATAATTTCATCTTCCATGGTATTTGTATTGTCGGACAAATTGTTTTCTTGGTTTACTTCAAAATGACCCTTTCGTGGTTTGCATTTTAGATATTTTCTGAATTTAATTAATAGCGAGATAATTAAATATAACAAAGTTAATATGATCAGTATTAAGGTTACTGGAATCTGAGTTTGTTTAATTTGAATCAAAGGGTTTATCATATTGATGTTATCAAATTTAAGTTCTGAATCATTTGACATAAGATATTCGGATACTAAAAAATCATTGTATTGTTTGGCAGTTACATATTCCAGTATCTTTCGGTCCAGATTAGTGTAGGATATATTATTAATTACAGTAGTACTGTTAAACGTTACTAAAAATGATCCATACAAATGAGTATCATTTACAATATTATGACCATTTATAAAAATGGCTCCTTCTTGGATGATCTCAAATTTTTATACCCTTGCAGGGTATTATAATTTCAGTCAGAAGTTTGCAACGCAGTGAAGGAGACGTTTCCGACCCTATAAAGTATATATATTCTTGATCAGCATCAACAGCCGAGTCGATCTAGCCATGTCCGTCTGTCCGTCTGTCCGTCTGTCCGTCTGTCCGTCTGTCCGTCTGTCCATCTGTCCGTCTGTCTGTTTCTACGCAAACTAGTCCCTCAGTTTTAAAGCTATCTGAATGAAACTTTGCATATAGTCTTCTATATGCTCTCACTGCTATATATGTCGGAACGGGCCGGATCGGACGACTATATCATATAGCTGCCATACAAATGTTCGATATATTTTTAGAAAAAAAATTATAACTTTGCTGTTTTTCAACATTTTTGCACCATTTTTTAGATATGGCCACTCTATATTATTTAAGAATTTTGGTAAAAATTTTATGAAAATCGGACGACTATATCTTATAGCTGCCATAGGAACGATCGGGAAATTAATCGAAAAAAAATATAACTTCGTTGTTTTTCAACGTATTTTCATCTACTTTAAGTTATAAGCTTTTTTTATTATTCTAGAATTTTGGTATAAATTTTATAAAAATCGGACAACTATATCATATAGCTGCCATAGAAGCGATCGGCAAATGTATAAAATATGTAAAGCTGGGAATGTAAAACTGTAACTGTCAAACTGTAAACATAATAAGTATAGGTAAAATGTAATGAAACTCTGTTTTGTGAGTGTTTTCAGCATTTAAATCTATAATATAAACATCGAAACCAATCTGCAAGGGTATAAAAACTTCGGCGTGCCGAAGTTAGCTTCCTTTCTTGTTTATTATGTTCTCTGATTTTATTACATAGAGATTTTTCTCCATTTAATAGTTTTGTAAAACAAGTACTCTGTGGATTTAAAGTGCCATAATTATTAAATAGTTCTGATTTAAAATTGGAGATTACATAATACTTATTGTTACACTTAGCGACCTGATTAACAATTAATAGTTTTCCGTCATCGTGTGTGATGGATCTGGCGTTGTATACTTGGCAACGGTTAATTATAACAGGGTATTTAATATATATAATAATTAAATCTAAGTGTAGTGCAATTTTAAATTCGGATATATCCAATATATCAGTGATTACAACAGGTTTATGTTCGTGTTTGAAAATTTCTTGTATATCTTCAGCATTTAAAATTTTAGTGTTGAAAACGTCTATTTTTGCCAATGTAATTGTATCCACTAAATTCGTTAGATCGTAGGTAAGCAAACGAAGTCGATGCCTTCTAAGTGGAAATTCTTAGTTTGAAAATACTGTTTGAAGATTTTCAGATAGAGTTTTTATTTCTTTAAATAATTTTGAATTAATAACAAATTGATTGTTATTATTTTGAATTAAATCATTAATTTTATTTTGGACTGTTATAAAATCATCGTGATCGGGTGTCCCTGCTATCCATTTCCAAATTGTTCCTAATTCATTGATTCCTCTTTTTGCTCTACTGGGTGAAATTTGTGAAAGCAAAATTTTTATCATATCTAAATCATAGGAAATTTCCCATTGTGAAATCCGATTGTTTATGTTTAAGTGTTTAGATTCAAGATTAATTATGTTCTTATATAAACTTAAATTAGTTATATGAAAAAGATCGGCGTAAGATTCATAAATAAGAATATCCTTAGTATCCTTGTAGAGAAAAAAATCATGGTCAGTATAGTCCGTTATTTCGGAATTGGTGGTGGATATCATCATCAACAATACGTATATTATTGAATGCATTTTCTGTAATTAAAATTTGATGTTATCTTTGTGAATCGTACGATTTCTATTATTTATGATAACTTTATTGTGTAAATTCTCTTTAACGACCTGTTTTTTATATCTTGCTTTAAGTTTGTTCCTTTCCCCGTGTTTTTTCTCATAAATGACTTCTCCTACGAGATAGTCTTTCTCCTTTCTGCCTTTATTGTGAGAATCTAGCATTTTCTCTTGTGTCTGTTTTAATATCTGCGGAATTTTATCATGTTCGATTTTATTATATAAAATATCAAACGGACTGAATGTATAGTCAAGTTGTATTTCTGAGCCGCTCTGATTATGATTTCAGAATAATCAAGCAAATTGAGTTCATCCTTAATGCAACGAGCAATCTCTGTAAGAGTTGAATGAGCTCTTTCGATCTGACCATTGGACGTACTATGGCGGGGATCCGCAAAATGTAAATTAATACCGCATCTTTGTGCGAAAGATTTAAATTGTGATGATGTGAAACTAGGTTCATTATCTATCATCAAAGTTTTTGCAAGTGGAAATTGTTGCAGAATTTCCGAAATCTTGGTTTCTATGTTGAGTTTGTTTTGAATTTCTTTTACCACTAGGTATTTAGAATATGAATCAATACAAGTTATGAATATTAAACCTTGAGCGTAATAAATGTCAATATGCAGATTTTCTCCTTCTTTGGTTGGTATAGGTGCCTGACCAATAGGAACTAAAACAGGGTGTCTATTATACTTGTTACTATTGCAAATAGAACAGTTCTTTATATATTCTTGGAGTTTTTTATTTAAATTTGGCCAATAGTATAATCTGTTGATTTGCTTGTAATTTTCGTCTAATCCCCTGTGTGCTCTACAATGAGTTTCCTCAATTATAATGGCTCTGTCTTCAGGGTTTTCGACATCTTGGACGAATACTTTAGTGTACAAGAATTTATTAGTGAATTTTTCCTTAAGAGGATTTTTTGAATTTTATAGAAGTCCTCTAAAGTACAGTGGACACCAACTGTTACATTTGGAGGAATGTATTCTTGTAAGAGTGATACCAAATTTTCCGTGGTATCGAATTCAATAATATGCCTGGTGTTTTCGAATATTTTGACCGACTCATGTATTGTATACCTCCCCGTTGTTAATAACAATTGTTGCTTAAACTGGTTTAAGGGTTTTCGGGTTTCTTGTATAGCATTCTCAAAACTACTCTCTGCTGAATGCTGAGTGTTTTGATCTGAGACCGAATCATTGCTATCTGTTAAGTTATTAATTTGAATCCTCGATAACGCGTCTGCGACTACATTTGTAGAACCTGGTTTGTAAATTATTTTTGGTGAATAACTTTCGATAAATGAATACCATCTTTTCATTTCAATATTTGGATTTTTTTGAGAGATGGAAAAAGAAAGTGGTTGGTGATCCGTATAAATTTCAATGTTGTTAACACCGTATAAGTAATTTCGCAAATTTTTAAAAGCCCAAACTATTGCTAAGAGTTCTTTTTTATTAGTAGCATATATTTGCTCGGCTTTTGTAAGAGTTTTGGAAATGAAGGTAATAGGTTTCCCTTCCTTTTTCGGGATCAGTTTTTATTACATTATGTGATACAACGTATCCTAGAAATGTGGTTTCTAGTTTGAAGAACTTTGATTTTTCAATTGAAATTTTCATGTTTGCGTTCAGCAATATTTTAATTATGACGATTATGTCTCTATAATGTTGTTCAATTGATTTTGAAAATACAATAATGTCATCCATATAAACGTGACAAGTTTTACCTACTTGTTCTCTCAAAATATCGTCCATTGCACGTTGGAATATTCTTGGGGCGTTAGTTAACCCAAATGGCATTCTGAGGAATTCATATTTTCCATTATTTATAGAAAATGAAGTTTTCTCAATGTCAGTTTCTTTCATGAGAATCTGGTGAAATCCAGATTCCAAGTCGATTGTGGAAAAGTATTTAGCTTTTCCAAGGTTTGACAAGATCACCGAAGGATCTTGCATTGGGTATCTATCCGGAATAGTGTTTTCATTAAGTTTTTTATAGTCTATGACTAATCTGAGTTTTGGAGTACCATCTTCATTTAAACCCTTTTTTGGTACCACTAAAACTGGTGAATTATAAGGACTTTTACTTGGTCTTATAATTTCTTCTTTTAACATGCGATTAACTTCAGAGTTTACAAAGTCTGAAGCCGATAAGGCATAGGGATACTGCTTGCTATAAATAGCTCTATCGTTTTCGGTATTTATTTCACCGCGAATGTCTGTCCTGAAAGGAATTTGCATGTTTATTTTAGAGTGCTCTTTATTGATAATATTTATTATCTCGTTTTCCAAATCTTTTCTTTGATTTGAAATTGGTTCACTCAAATTGTTTAATTCTTGATTGTCGGATAATTCTACGACGGCGTGTTCAGGATTTTTGGATCCCAAACTTTTTATGCTTTGATTTGCCTCCACAGACTCAGTTCTGATTTGGGCTTTTTCATCAAAGTATTTTTGTATAATAAATTCTTTCAGTGGAAGAATGTGTTTTTCTTCAGTTAAGGAAAGTTGGTTAACTGAACTGTCCTTATCATAAATCAGTTTCTCTTCTTTATCCCCATATTTGATTACCCCTTCTTCTGTGTCAATTACGGCTCCAATTTTTTTCAATAAATTGTAGCCTATCAATAAGTCAGAATTTAACCCATCAATTTCATAAAATGTGTAACGCGTATTAAATATAGTTACCATGTGGTAAAATTTAATTATTGAATATCCATTAACCGTAGATACTCTTTTATAGATCGGAAGTTCGTTTTTGTTATTATAAATCCCCGTTCTGATATAGCACGAGGTTGCACCTGTGTCAATTAATATTTTGAGTTCTTTATTTAGTTTAGCATCATACCGTATCAAGTAGGGTAGTCCTACTCCGGTGTCTGGCCTAAAAAATGGTCCTCTTCAATGTTATTTAGTCGCATGATTTTATTAGCTGGTTGGTTAATCGTACCTGTAGGTTCCCTTTTATTTTGTGGTTGATTTGACTGAGTAACGTGAGCATCAGCCTTTTTGTTATGGTTATAATTATTATTGTTGTAATTATTATAACCCTGGTATCTTGGTTTGTTTTGGACCTGTAGAGATTCGTCAACCTCCATTGGTTCCGGTTTAGGTTGTTGAGGTTTATACGAGTTCCATTGATATTGATTATTATTATGGAAATGATTCTGTCTACCCTGATTCCAATTGTGATTTTTATTTTGATTATAGTTATTTTTATTTGGGTTATCTTGCTGGTAAAATCGGAAGTTGTTATTATTCCTTAAATTTGTATTATGATTGTTATTATAGTTTTGCTTGGGTTTATAATTAGGATTTTGATGACCAAACAGATTTGTCTCACTAGTCTTTCGCTGTGAAGTTGAGTAATTATTTGCGAATTGTGCTCTCAAATTATTGCTCTCTAATTCTTGAACTATCACCATGGCATTGGGTAAATCGGGTGGATTCATTGAGAATATTACATCTGAAATGTGACCGTTGAGGCCAGTTATAAACACCCTTAATGCCGTCTTTCTATGTTTTTCGTTCATTTCAGCAGTTATAGGTTTATTCCTGCCATAAGTCATAATGGTTTTATTGATTAGTAGAGTTAACTTTCTATTTATTAATCCATAATATTCCATTATGGAAAGTTTGCCTTGACTTAGTACTCCTAAGTCTTGTTCAATAATATGAATTGGACGTTTGTCACTAAAGACAAAGTCTAGTCTTGCCATTATGGCATCGAAATTTAGAACTGTTCCATTATGAGTTAGGGCATCGTTTGCTGTTCCGGTTATTTTATTCCTTAGAATAGATAATGCTGAAAAATATCGTTCGCTTCCCCTAACATATTGCCCCATGGCAATTTCTGCTGACTCCCTCCAACTTACATACTTATCTTCTTCACCCTTGAATTCTCTCACTGATTTTATAATTTCAAAGGACGTTTCACATTTAATACTTGGCTCATGTGGTTCTATCTGATAATCTTCAACCTTTTTTACATTATGATTCAATTGGGATTTCAATCTAACGATCTCATCCTTTAGTGGATTTAATTCATTGTTTACAATTTTTGTAATTAAATCACTAACATTGATGTTACCTTGGCTGCTAGAAGCCGTTGCGGGAGGTGGTTGTGACATTGTGAGAACTCTATTAAATTCGTTTATTAAATCTTCTACTTCCACCTTGTTTTATTATGTGTATTTATTTATGTTTAAAATTATTATTAAATATATTAGAAACAGCTCACTGATTGCCTTATTGAACTCTTCCTTCTTGTTGTCGTCCTTCTTGATGTAGTTCTTCTTGTTGTCGTCCTTCTTGATGTAGTTCTTCTTTATAGTATTTAGCGAGGGAATGCCCTCAGCTCTTCCTTCAGATTTTATGATGGTTGTGAATGTACTGGGTTGTACTCAGCTCATTTATTATTAATGTTTGTCGTAGTATAGTTGTTGTTGTATTTGGCACTCCCGTTAAAATTTTATCAAACAGGATATTTTTGAAACTTTAGCTTTAACTTTTGTTAAACCAATTTTATTCAGCACGTCAGTTTTAATTGTTGCTTAACAAATTGTATTTGGCACTTCCGTTTTAATTTTAGTTGCACAAATAGTATTCGGTATTCCGTTTAAATTTTTTAGTTAAACAGCAGGTTTATTATATAAATAATTAATTAGCGGATTGTTGTAACTTATAGGGGGATTATTTCATTTATTAATTTCCTCCTTTGGGTTTTTACTAGACCGCACTTGTTCTTTTTCACTTTAAAACTGTTTGTTATTTATTTTAAAGCTTTTTATTTGAACTGCTTTAGTGCGGCCCCACGTTGGGCGCCAATTAAATATGATCCTTGTGAAATATTTTAAAAAAATAATTTTTATTTTTTATTTTAACTTCACTTTGTTACACTTATCCTTAACATTTATTTTTATTTTACTGATTAACTTATTTTTGAACGGACCGAATACTGTGCCAAGAACCGACTCGAAACTGACTGGCTGATCTAGTGTAATTTGCCTGTGAGCTAACCTCTGCTTAAGAGAATTAGGGATCTGTTTAAAGAGTTCGATTCAAGAGAATCGGACAATTGGGTGATGCAATTTGTCATCTTGATTTACGAAATTTAATTCAACTGATTAATCTTCAATGCCTTAGCTCGGCGGATATTTATATTATCATAAGCTGGACTCAGCTTTGTTTATGGTGGAAGGACCGCGCGGCTTTAATTAAAAAGAGCTTCTGTGAGCTTCTGTTTATACAAGAAGGAAGGCTGGTTAAACGGTTCCCAGCTAAGAATTGTTTGTAAACAAAATTGTATATGAAATGGGTAAGGCGGCCTGTTAATAAAAAGAGCTTCTGTGAGCTTCTGTTTATGTAAGAAGGACTGCGGTGCAATTGTCCACTGAAGTGTGGAAGATAATGAGTTCTCGTGGGAAGGCTGGTTGAAAGGTTCCCAGCTAAGAATTGTTTATAAACAAAATTGTTTATTAAATGGGTAAGGCGGCCGGGATATCGGGTTGGATAACTTGCATGCCCATACAATATATTTTCTGCCTCCTACACAGGAACGACCAATAAATAAACTATAAAAACGGCAAATCAATTCACGGGTGCGATTACGACTGTGTTTTTTTTCCGCCTTTTCCAAATTAACCTGTGTTTTTTTATTGGGGTTGTTTTTGCCCAGTGCCCGTGTTCTTCCAAACAAAAGCCAAGGTTTTAATTCCACCTTTCCGGCTCCGTAATAATTTTCCGAATTATTAATTAGTTATTTGCGGCCAATAATTTTTTTCGAATTATTGGTGGATTAATTCATTTATTGCGGGAAGAAACCAAACATTCGTGGGTCTCGGTTTCTTAGTGGATTATTTGCGGCCAATAATTTTCCGAATTATTAACTAATTATTTGCGGCCAATAATTTTTTTCGAATTATTGGTGGATTAATTCATTTATTGCGGGAAGAAACCAAACATTCGTGGGTCTCGGTTTAGTCCTGTTCTGGGCCGACCAAAGCCGGATACAACCTTCTCATCCGAGACACCTAAATACAGAAATTTTGTTCCTCGACATTCCGGTCGACGTTCGTTGTTTTATTTATTTTTTGTCCAAGTCGGCGCCCGACGCCCTTACTTGAGTGACTTCCTCCTTCACGAGTTTTCGTCAATTCTTTTCTCGGTGGTGCCCGAGGCTCTCAGAACCTGAGCCCGGCATTTAATTCTTGAATTCACCCGCGGCATCCACTAGCAGTGTGACCGTAAGCGAGCACATTGTGTTCTCCGAGTGCGGGATTTTCTAGGATATTTTGTACTGCATAAGTTATACAATTCCGCGGCTTCTGGCAGTTCCTATTGCGCCCCTTTGCCAAAGTGACCCCAAGTTCCATTCCAAAACTTGTTTTCCGTCACGTTTTCGAACCATTGAGTTCGGGACTTGTCCGTTTCCTGCGGCGACCAACTGATTCGCGACCCATTCGACTTCGAGGATGCCCACGAGAGACGAGGAACAGACTCCTCTGATTCCGGCAATTACTCTGGAAGGGTCCCAGTCCGTATCTCCTCGACCTGATCAATTAAAGCCAAAGGCGGCCACTGCCACTCCAAGGGCAAAAGGTCAAGAGGCACTCGACACTGCCCCCAGTACCTCATCCAGATCTACTCGGTCGGTAGCCAAGATGGCTCAATCGGCACTCGATATCGCCCTCCGCAAGTTCATTTCCACAACGGACCGTGTGAGCCATTTCGAGGCTGACATCAACACTCCGAGCGCCCCTGAAACCGATAGATTTTCCCCCGCCATGTGCAAGGTTCATCGGGATCAGATTCGGGCCCTGTGGGATAAGGTGGAGAAGGGCTATGAAAACGGCTCCGACCTACTTTCAGTGTCCTCCGACCGTACAGCCACCGCCACTGAGCTTGAATCCAAGTACAGTGAGTGCTACTCCGTATATTCGAGGTGTCTTGTACAGCTGCAGGAAATTATCGACAGGGCCGCCGCCCAGTCCACTCCGGCTTCCGCCCCTATGCCCACACCCACGTCCATGGGTTGTCGATTGCCACCAGTGGACACAGAAGTTTTCGCTGGCGATTATCTTCGGTGGCCCACCTTCAGAGACCTTTTCACCGCGATATATATTCACAACTCTCGCCTCACACCGGTGGAAAAGTTGTTCCACTTGTAATCCAAAACAAGGGGCGATGCGCACGCCATCGTAGCCAAAGCCCCTCTGACAAATGAGGGCTTCATCTCCGCGTGGCAAAGCCTCACCGACCGCTTCGAGAATCGGCGGCTACTTGTCAACAGCCAGTTGAAAATCCTTTTCAACATTCAGGCTGTCCCCCAAGAGTCCGGAGCCGCTCTAAAAGAGCTGCAAGGCACCGTCCAGAGTTGTCTGACAGCCTTAGAGATGTCCTCCATTCAAATCGAGGCGTGGGATTGTCTCTTAGTGTATATGGTTTCCATAAAGCTTCCCAAAATCACACTTTCGATGTGGGAGCAATCCATACACAACAAAGCTGAAATTCCGACCTAGAACGAGTTAGGTTCGTTTCTGACAGAGCGGCATCGCAATCTGGAAGCGATCGACGACATCAGGCCTAGCAATTCAGGGCAAATTCCGACAAGACCGACGGCTGCGAGCGCCCCAGTGCGCAGGCTGAATTCCTACGAGGCCAGAGTGGCTCCGGCCCCAAGAGGGTGCGATCTCTGTTCGAGGGAGAACCATCCAATTCGCCTATGTCCGCGTTTCCTTGAAATGGATGTAGATGGTCGCTCCGACTACATTAGGAGAAAGCAGTTTTGCCTGAACTGCTTTGCAAGAGGGCACCAGCAGCGGGATTGCACTAGTGCCCATAGCTGCTTGACGTGCCGCAGCCGTCATCACACCCTTCTGCACCGCGATAATCCCTCCGCGACCGCACCAAGTCCGACGGCGCCACCCAGGCCTCGACCGGCCTCAGGGCACGAGCTCCGCTCAAGATCACACTGATGTGCAAGTGTGCTTTGCTTCCGGCTCAAGAGCCGTTCTATTGGGCACAGCCCTCATTAACATTTGCCATTCAGGCCGCGATTTCCAAGCGCGAGGCTTAATCGACTCTGGGTCCGAGGCAACCTTCATCACGGAGAGGTTGTTCCGTCAAATTAGCCCAACATTTACGCCAGTTCAGACCAGAGTGTCTGGTCTCAACGAGTCAGATGCCGCCCAATCCACCAAGCTCTGCACTCTCGCCATCCGTGCGCCTTCCTGACCCGGGCTGCAGCTGGAAACTGCAGCTTATGTTCTTCCGCAGTTAGCCGGGAAGCTCCCCTCGTATCCGGTTCCACGAGACCTACTGAAGGAACTTCCTGACGTCCCGCTTGCTGATCCAACGTTCTTCGAGAGCTCCGAAATCGACGTCCTGATTGGAGCTGACATTCTTCCGTCCGTGCTTCTAGGCGGCTCCAAGAATAACATTTTCGGCTCTCTCCTGGCGCAAGAGACGATTTTCGGATGGGTGCTCTCAGGCCCAGTGTCTTCAGAGGCCACGAGCGGCGTGTCTGTGTTCTCGACACGAATTTCCGTCCAGTCAAACCGCTCGGTGGACAAATTCCGTCCCATTCGCAGTGCCGCTGTCTTGGAAATTTCAAATTCGCACACCATCGACCATAGCGAAGGTCGTCCCTTTCCCGATGGAAGCGCCCGTCTGCCCGCAAGAACCAGTCGCCTGTCACTCCGATGTTATATGTAACTGTGGTGTCGTAGCTCTATTCCGTGTTCCAAATCGCAAGGGTTCTATTAGTAATTCCGATTTTTATCTCCGTCCTTTTCCGCCAGTAATAGCCAACCGCATGTCTCCACATCCACGCAGCGCCATAGAGCTGGAGCGCAGATGTACTCGAGGTTCCAGTTCCTACCGATGCCGAGTCTGCAACAAGATCCATCCGCTCAAGATCCGTCGCCGATTTCTCCGACCAGCGAGGTGATTGCTGCACCTATCCGAACAGCCAATGGATCCGCGCCAGTCGCGTCAGGAGGCGAGTTATGATATGAATGATGGTAGAGATGTCCCAAGGGGTATTTTGGGAGTTGATATTCCTTGTATGTATAATTATTCCCAGAGAATTAAACAATGCCGTCTGTATGGTTTGCAATCAAAAATCGAAGTGAAGTTTTATTCTTAAAATATTCTTATCCAAACCTAAACGTTTATACATCAAACTGCTGACCTAGCGGGTTGGAATTGGAGCGGATGCATAATTGGGTCTCGTCTCGGGTTTCCGGGTTTAGATGGCAACTTTAGTTGCCCATACATTGTTGTTGTTTATTGTATGGGTTTGTTTGGTCGCCACGGGAATGTGCTGAGGCTGTCTAATTGGTGGACAGCCGAAGGGGTTTCGGCGGGGGACCACCGAGGGTGTACGTCGAGGTGGTAACTCCTCCCCCCTCAGACTGAAGTACCGACCATAGTGGAGCGATGGTTGGTGCGAATGTGACAGGTGGATTCACGGTTGGTGCAGGGCTAGCCGGTGGAGCGACTGGTGTAAATGTGACCGTTCTTTTGGAAAGACAGGCTACGGCCAACACTATTATCGCTATCACAGACAACATGGTGTATGTGGTTGTCATGTGTATTGTTGTTCCCGCCTGGATTCTGTCGATCTGTAACTTTGTCTCGATGTCCTCCATTTTTAATTCGTGAATTCCCAACTCCTTCGTCGTCCTGTTCTTCCTCATATTTGAAATTTGCGGAATCTCTAGCTTCAATTTCGTCGTGCCCATCTTCTCCACTGCTTCGTATTGTACATTATTCACCATTACTCGACATTCGCTGAACGTGATTAGCGCTGACCCGTTTAGGGTTTCCTCTTGCCCACAGTCCGTTTGCACCTTTACGTTTCCACCATTGAAGATTGCTATGTGGCCTTCCTCTGGCTCGAAGATCTTTGTTGTGAACCCGGCGTCTCGTGTCTCGCAATCCGCTTCTTTCCCGCTGATCAGATTCCTAATACATTGCTCATCAGTTTGTTTTACAATTTTGTCGTTCTTACAGATATACAAATTTCTTATTCTTTGACATTTCTCTTTATAATAATACAATTCCTTTTCATTGTTAACTACGTATTCCGGGGAAATTACAAATTCCGTTTTGTTCATTGGTAACGGTACCAATCTTTGTAACTCATATTCTTCTTTCTTAAATATAGGTAACCTCACCGAAAATATTATGTCTGTATTGTTCATGATTGTTTTTAGTTCTAAGAACTCGTACATGTGTTCTTCTGATAAAATCGTTACTCCCTGGCCTTCTAACTCTTTTATGCATTTATTTGTCTCCTGCTTGTCATAGATAAATTTTGAAATTAGCCCAATCTTTGCTAATAGTAGGCTTTCAGCTAATTCATTCAAGTTCAATCCTAACATATCTATTGTTATAGCGATTCTCTCTATATACTCTATCCTGTAAATTCTTTTGTCCTCTTCAACGAACGTCTTGCTTATGCCATTTTTATAGCTGTTAATGAATGTGGTTACCCTGTCTTGTTCCTCGTTTATATATTTCGTCAAGTTTTTGAACATAATTGCGAATTTGGCTCCTGTGGTTACTTGTGTGTTCAAATTTTCTTTCAATCTTGTTTCTTCCTCTTGCATCCTCCTTATTTCTTGTTCCAGCCTTTCGGCATCTTCTGCATCTAAATTTCCCGTTATGGACTTAACAACGGACCCCAGTCCATTGATCAGTCCTCTCGTTTTCCTTCTTCTAGGGCATATTGCCTCTAATCTGTTCCTTATCATGCGCATTTTGTTTTGTAACACCCTAACGAGGTCTCTAGTCTCTGCCTCTTCTACTACCTCATTAAGTGTTTTCTCGATCTGTTCCATCGCTTCCTTGTATTCCTGGAGTTGTACAACGTGTACAAACGTCTTGTGCGTCTGTACTATCCTCGCCGGCCCTAGATTTATTCGTGCCAACGGCTCATCTCCTTCTAGCGGCCGGAGCTCAAAGGTCCTCTCCGCCGTCATGGTCTTAGACCACCTGTAATTATTCATCAATCATTGTGTTTAGTTCGTTTCCTGATCTTTTCCTTATGGATTTTCTGAGGTTTGGTCGAGGTTAAAGTTAGACCATGGTCCTCCATCACCTGATGTTTCGAGAATCTAGGAGTCAATTTGTCTCTTCTGTTTTCTTTCCTAAATATCGTGTCTCCTACTTCTATTGGTTCTGGTTCTTGTCTATCGGCATTCGCCGCCTCTATTCTCTTCCTCTTCTCTTGCTGTACCTTTTCTTTGATTTTCGGGTATAGTTCGGCCTGGAACGCATTAATCTTCTGCAAATAATCGTGTTCACTATTAAATGACACGTTATTCAAGAAGTTAAGCGTCCTGCCTGTGAATAGTTCTTGCGGCGTTAGCTTTGTCGCTGAGTGGATGGCATTGTTATAGGTTATGAAGGCTTCGTCTAGGACTTCTTCGTGTTTAATCTCTAGTTTTTTTTTCTTCCTTGCCTCGGTTATCAACCTATAAATCTCAGTGATCGTCGAGTGCAGTCTTTCAACTGTGGAGTTACTTGACGATTGCTGGAAAGCTGTTGTATGAAGTTCTAATTCATATTGTCTGCAAAAATCTTTGAACAGGTTGGAAGTGAATTCCACTCCCTGATCACAGACAATTTTCTTCGGCACCCCGAATAGGGCCATGAAGCTCTTTATAGACTTGACGATGTTAATGCTCTCTTTTGCTGGGATTGTTATTCCCCAAGCGTACCTCGAGAACTTATCAATAATGGTAAGTACATTTTTCTTGTTCACGAAGTACAAGTCAATATGCACTATTTCCATTGGTCTACCAGGCGTCTCAGTAAGACTATATACGATCTTATTTGGCCTCCTATCATACTTTTGTGTTTGGCAGCTATCACAGTTGTTGATTGTCTGCGCGATTGTTTGTTTCATGTGAACGAAAAACACTTTCCTTTTCAGGTGTGCTAACGTTTCTTCTATCCCTCTGTGGTTTGACTTTTCATGGTATTCTTTAATAATCTCCTCCTGTTCCTTCTTTTCTGTTATGTCAGGCAATAAGACAGTACACCTTATTGCCTTATACAATTTGCTGTAAGCAAAATACTTACAATATGCATTCTGAATCGTAATGACTAACCTGTCCGGAATCAGGAGTGCTACTGTTCTCTTTGGTTTCAAGATTTCTTTTAATCTTCGACCAACTGTCTCCTCATCGAACTTATTGTCTGTCCAAGTTATCCTCACTTTATTCCTGAACGGAATTTGTTTCTGGATTTTCGCTATCCTGCCTTCCTGTATGACCACCTGAATGTTATACTCATTCAGCGGTTTTTCTGATATAGGGAAACCTATGTTAACTGAAGATCTTCTCCAGCAGAGTGGATTGTCTCCCCATCGGTCGCCCTCTCGGAGGCATCTTCGAATGCATTAAGTTCCGGCTGAATTCGACTCAACGCGTCCGCGACCACGTTCAGGGAACCCTTCTTATACACAATCTCGTAATCGTACTCCAGCATTTGGAGTCTCCATCTTACAAGCTTGGAGTCAGGTTCCTTAACGCTCATCAGCCATGTTAGTGGCCTGTGGTCAGTGACTATCTTGAATCTAGTGCCAAACACGTAATGCCTAAAATGCTTAATCGCCCAAATAATGGCGAGCATTTCTTTTTCGATAGTGGCATAATTTATCTCTGATCCTGACAACGTTCTGCTAGCATATGCTATTGGTCTGTCCGTTCCCAAGTTCCCCTGGGACAAGACAGCTCCAATCGCATAATTGCTTGCATCCGTGGTGAGGATGAAAGGTTTCTCGAAGTCGGGGAATTGAAGTATGGGGTCATTGCACAATAGGGTCTTGCATACCTCGAATGCATCATAGAATTCTTGGTCTATCTGTACAGCCTTCTTTCCTTTTAACTGCTTTGTCAATGGCTTTGTAATAGCCGCAAAATCCCTTATGAACTTCCTATAGTACCCCAACAGTCCCAGGAATGATTTAATTTGTTTCCTGGTTTTGGGAATGTCGAATCTTTTTATCGCCTCAATCTTCCCTGGGTTCGGTCTAATTCCCTGTTGTGTCACTACATGTCCCAGGTATTCAACTTCTTTCCTCAAAAATTCTGTTTTGTCTAATTGTAATTTGAAGTTCGCCTCCGTGAGTTTCTTGAAGACTTTCTCCAAATCTGTTATGTGTTCCTGCAGAGATGTCGAGTATACCATAATGTCGTCCATATATATAAGACAACATTTTCCTAGTAACTCTCCGAAAATATTATTCATCAACCTTTGAAAGGTTGCTGGGGCGTTATTCAGCCCGAATGGCATTCGGACATATTCAAAATGTCCTCCTTCTGCCGAAAAGGCAGTTTTGGGGATGTCTTCCTCCTTTACCTCGATCTGGTGGTATCCACTCGCCAAATCTAAGGTTGAGAAGTACTTGGCTCTCCCTAGGCTATCCAATACATCATTGATTAATGGAAGAGGATACCTGTCCTTAATGACTTTCTCATTAAGTTTCCTATAATCTACTACCATTCTCCACTTCCTCTCACCCGAGGCATCTTTCTTCTTGGGCACCAACCAAACCGGTGCACTCCAAGGAGAATGGCTATGCCTAATGATCTTCTGTTCTAACAGCTTCTCCAGCTGCCTTCTCACCTCTTGTCTCTCTTGGAATGCATACCTGTACGGCCTTGCGTACACCGGTATGTCATCATTCGTTCTAATTTGATGCTTGACCGCATTCGTGAATGATAGATGATCTCCTTCCTTGTGGAACACCTTGGGATATTTCTTGCAAATTCGTTGGAGCTCCTTCAGCTCCTCCCCATTTAAATGCTCCGTTCTAATCTTTTCAAATGGTATTCTCATAGCTCCTTTATCTGCTACTTCAATATTGTTAAGTTCAAAATGTTGTTCTGTCTCAAACTCAACACCTTCCAAGGGCTCTTCCAAAAACACTTCCTGGTCCTCCTCAGCATAGTTCGTTACCTCGACCAGGCTTCTTCCAGCCACTGCCCTATAAATTCCTTCTGAAATGATCAAATCTTCCTTTACTATAGTTTTGTTTAACAGAAAATCCCCGTCCGATATTTGTACCGGAATAGGAATAACTGCCTTTGTCCCTGCTTCTATTGAATGAACCTCACTGGGTCTATATGTAGTGAAATGTATCTGTAATTCGGCGTCCGACGTACGGAACCAGCCCTTCTCGATATCAATGACTGCCTTAAGTTGTTGCAATAGGTCTATACCAATTAACCCTTCGAAGAATTTGTGGAACTTAAAAAGCAACAGCCTCATTTTTCCTGTCCCACCGAGTTCTTTAAACATTGGTATATATGCCTCTTGAAAAATCGAGTGTGATTGGGTGATAGTTTTAATCGCTATTGGTTCTTGAAGTTGTTTTACATATTGTGCTTGTACCAGCTCGGGACTAATGAAAGAATATGTGGATCCGGTGTCAATTAATAACTTTATTGTATTTTGTGGGGTCAATCTGATCGTTACATAAGGTAGGGTGGAGTGGCCCCTCCTAGTCCCTAGATATCCTGTTGGTTGTTGGAGGCTGATTGTGAAAAATTTGCCTCATCTTCCTGAATATTATGTAGCTGCCCGTTTGTCGACGGTCTGTTTCCGCCTCTCTCAGAATTATCGTTCGAACTGAAAGACCGTCTGGAATTGGTCGAGTTGTTCGACTGCCTTGAGTTGTTAGAATTATAGGATTGCCCCGAATAATTTGAATTTTTGGACAACCTCGACTGGCCACTGCCCTCAGCATCCCCACTCGCCTGGATGGCTAGCTGACCTTCCCTTGGTTTGTAATTATTGTAACTGTTGCTTCCATTGTTGTAACTGTTATTTCCGTTGTTGTAACTGTTATTTCCGTACCACTGTCTTCCTCTATTATTCTGTCCGTAACCCCATTTGTTGTTCTTGTTCTGGTAGTTACGGTACGGTCTCTGGTAGTTAGTATTCTCACCCTGATAATTACCGTCAGTCCTGAATGGATTGCCCATCATCGGATACGGAAATCCGAAACCTGGCCAACCATTCATCCCTGGTACCGGAAACTGCATTGGGAACTGCGGTTGAGCATTAGCTCCCCAGCGATATTGCGACCAGATGCTAGTCTGCGACTCCGGCACCAGACTCTCTTGCTTGTCTGTTTCTTGTTTGGGAGTGTCCTTGCCCTCTTTTGGCTGGTCCTCAGTTAGGCCCTGACCTTTTGCCTCTTCCTGAGCCTCTTGTAGAGTACCCAGATTCTTCTCCCTGCAAGCAATCTCGTATGCTTTGGCTATGTTGGGCACCCCCATGTTCCTGATGGTCACTCCTATCGGTCCCTTCAAGGCTGAAATGAATGCGTTTAAAGCCATTTCCTCATACCATTTAACCTTTTCGCCTCTGAACAAGATGCCCTGTTCGTTGGCCTTAGACAGACTCACTAAGGCCTTCTTCAACGTCATAACCTTTGTGTACAAAGCTTCCAATTCTAACTTCTTCTCCTTGATATGGGTTAGCTCCATAATCAAGTCCTGTTCAGACCTCTTGTCCTTGAAATGGGTAGTTAATATTTTCTTGATTTGGTCCCAATTCAACTCCGACTCGTCCAAGTCCAGAACCCTGTCTGCTGGCCCTGTAATCTTGCTCCTCACCGCTCTAAGAGCAATTACTCCTACGTTCGACCTTTGTTCTCCTTTTATAAGGCCTAACACCTGCTCTACTGCTGCTATAAAACCGTCTAGTTTCCCTGCTTCTCCTTCGTATTTGGGAATGATTTCTACCAGGTCTATTACCTTGATAGCTTCCAGTACACTGGTTGCCATCGGTGCAGGGCTATTTTCTTCAGTCATCTTTCCAAAATTCCTGTTTCAAGTTTATCTGCCTACTCTTAATTCGTGTAATTCCTACTTGTGTGTTTTTCTTAATTAATGTTTTAATGTGTTTCCTTAATTAGTAGTGTTTTCTTAATTAGTAGTGTACTTATTTTAGTTTTTGATTATTGTGTTATCTTCTGTTGGTCGTGTCGATCAAGGAGTTTCCGTGAGGTGACTTGGAGTTCTGCAATTAATTAAAAATGAGTACTCTTCTTCTTTCGTAAAATAGCATGGCAAACATGGATTTCTTTTAGTGATTTATTGCTTTTATTTATTTTATTCCTACTATTGATATTATTATTATTACTATTATTATTATTCTTATTCTTATTATTATTATTATTATTATTATTATTATTATTATTATTATTATTATTATTATTATTATTATTATTATTATTATTATTATTATTATTATTATTATTATTATTATTATTATTATTATTATTATTATTATTATTATTATTATTATTATTATTATTATTATTATTATTATTATTATTAAATATTATTCTTGTTATCGGTGTACTGTCTTGTATCCTCTCTCTTAGCTACCTAGCATGCTGAAGCTAGTTGATCAACTGTGCGATACAGTTTCACAACCAATTGCGAACAGTCATACTAATTGGTATCTATTATTCTGAAGGTTAACTATTTCCCAATCTTCCGAACCATCCCTATGCTAAGCGGCCGCTCTGTACGATACAGTGCGCCGCCTAATACGTGTTGATGGCTCTGGCTTGTATGCAACTAAGAGAAAAATTTTATCCTTTTATATACCTCTTCCAGTTCTTCCAGTTAGTACTTTCCTTGCTAAGCGGACGCCCTGTAGTATACAGTTCGCCGCCTAATACAAATGAAAGTCCAACCGTCAGTCCATCTTTATTTATTATTTCTTATTATTATCCATTTAGTTGATACTTCCCTTGCTAAGCGGACGCCCTGTGCTATACAGTTCGCCGCCTAATACAAATGAAAGCCCAATTGTTGCCCTATTCTTCCTCTTCCGGCCCCCTCACTTGGAGCCCACTGTACAACGGCCTGTTGAGCGATCCAACCGTTCGTAACCTCGCTGTATCTTGTATCTTGGTTCGCACTTGTTGGCCTCTGTTGCCTCTCGACCCGAAACGTCTACAACCGTCAAACTAACGACAACGACGACCGGCACCTCGTCCGAACCAACACGGTGACTTCGAACTAGCCTTTCTCTCCTCTGCGTACGACCCTGCTCGATCGAGCCACTCGCTCCGACGTCGAACCACCTGCAACACAACCCTCTGTCGTCATCCGTCGAAGTTCGTTCGCTCGACCAACCCACTATGGGGAATTTTGCCATTTCCGTGGTATTTAGTCATTTTATCAAACTTTAAATATTTGAGTTTTTTTTATGTAAACATATTAAAAATATATGGCTCTATAAAATGTAATACCAGAAATGTTAATTAACAGTGCACTGTTAAGCCTATCCACTGTTAAAGTCGGCTGTTGTAGCCAAAATGCACGTGATTGAAAATAGCTATTTTTTATTCGGTTACTTTGAAATTGAAAAACTAAAAAGTAGAACCAATTTTTGATTAAAGTTTTGATGGAGACCAATATTATTGGTAATTATTATGTGTTGTGTGTACTAATACATTGATCTGTGCGTGTCTTACTGATATATTGCGATTTTTCTAAGTGTTCCTCTAAAGAAATTTTTTTGAGAAAATATTTAACTTTAAAGAGACCTATAAAAAATATATGTCTTTGTATTGCTGTACGTCCGATATATGTTGTAGAGGCATTCATTCTAAATAAAAGGCAATTTGTCTCAATGTGCACAAATCCGCACAATCTGCGTAATTTAATTTTTTTGCAGGTCTTTTCGAGCAAATTTTACCAAGAAAAAACCATTTTTCAAGTTAATTACATATAAATATTAATGTGTCAAATCATTTTACCTGTTTAAAAGGCAAAAGCTAATTTTTTTGCATTAATGTAAGTGCCAAATGGAAGTTATTAGCGAATTTGGAGGCCTGGACCTCTTTTATGAAGAAATTGAATATGAAAATGACGTTTTTTAATTTTATATCTGACGAAGAGCTTGAAAATTAAGACAATGTATTTTTTTTTATTATGTTTATAAAATATATTATTAAAAAAAAAAAAAAATCACCTTATACACTTAAAGAAATAAATATAAAAATAAAAAAATCGTCAAGCGAGGGCGGAACCACGCCTATTTTTCCAAAAATCATTTCTTATGGAGTCCATAATTATAACAAAAAAAACCGTTTCGAAATATATTACTTAGTTTAAAAGTTATTAATTAATACCATAAAAATGGCCAAATTCCCCATAGTGCAACCGTTCGGCGCACATCGAACCATCGACCCGCAACCGTTGTCACTCTCGGCGACAATCGCTTGCCGATCGAGCCGCTCGACGCAACCCCGAACCGCCGGTCGCCACGATCGAACCGACGTCCGTCCACCGTCATTTGGTTTGCTTCAAACTGCACTTTAACTAACTTCTCGCCATGCCTTTAATACTTCAATTATTTATTTTATTATTCCACTGATTTATACCAATCTTTTGGCCACATTCCATAAATTATTCATTGGTTTTTGTTGCATTTATCTTTGATTCCATTTCTTTTATTTCCATTTTATTTCCACTGATTTATAATAATTTTGCCATACTCATAATTATTTCTTGCTTCTCTTGAATTATATATTTTTATCTTGATTTCGCTTATTATTTTCACTCCATGTCACCCACTTCACTCTACTCACTCTCTTACATTAGAATGCTTATTAATATCCAGAACATCAGTCCGTCCTTCTTCCTTTCGCCGTCTCAGATCCTTCCTGTCCTTGGTCGAACCCGTTCGTGGACGAAAGTTTACCGTGCTGCGCCAGTTATGATATGAATGATGGTAGAGATGTCCCAAGGGGTATTTTGGGAGTTGATATTCCTTGTATGTATAATTATTCCCAGAGAATTAAACAATGCCGTCTGTATGGTTTGCAATCAAAAATCGAAGTGAAGTTTTATTCTTAAAATATTCTTATCCAAACCTAAACGTTTATACATCAAACTGCTGACCTAGCGGGTTGGAATTGGAGCGGATGCATAATTGGGTCTCGTCTCGGGTTTCCGCAGTGGCTCGTTGTATATGTTTAGATGGCAACTTTAGTTGCCCATACATTGTTGTTGTTTATTGTATGGGTTTGTTTGGTCGCCACGGGAATGTGCTGAGGCTGTCTAATTGGTGGACAGCCGAAGGGGTTTCGGCGGGGGACCACCGAGGGTGTACGTCGAGGTGGTAACTGGCGCGACGGTCCCGGAGCGCCGGTGCCCGGCCTCGGAAGTCTACTGCTGCTCCTCGGACCTTGTCTCCACGGCAATCTTCAGCCGCTCCTCGGCCCTCGTCCGGCACTCCGCGGCGTTCTGCAGCCGCTTCTCTACCATCGTCCGGTACGGGATTATTGCAACCCGAGTGATTGCAAGGGGGGGGGGGGGAGAATGTTCACGCCAGGAGGCCCTGTTCCCCCTCTGCCCACCGAGCGTCTGAGCGTCCAAAAGCTCAAGCGCTCCCAGCGTAGCAACGCTCGCCCGCTCTCGCCCTCTTGCTCTCCCGCGCTCGCTCTCCCGCAGCGCTAAGCGCTTTCGCACTCTCGAGCGCGGGCCTCGGGCTGCGTTGCCGAACACTCGGATCGGCCGCTGCCGCTCACTCGCTCTCGCTTAGCGAAGTCAGCGGGCGGGAGCGCGGCCGTTTGCTGAAGTTTTAGTTTTAGTTCCATGTATGCAGCGAAATAAAGCTGATCGACTACGCTGAGATTACCCACGACGCCCCCGTTTTTTTTATTTCTACTTCGCCACTACTTCGCTCGCGCCGTGGGAATTTTCCATCTTCTAAAACTCCACTTTTCCCGAAGGAAGGAAGCGCCGCCCCCAACAGAAACAAAAAGTTTATGTTATTCCCACACACTTATTATAAATCATCTCAGAATTACCATTACATATCTAAATAAACTATATACTTAACATTACAAACTCTACATTTGGGGGCTCGTGCCGGGTCTGAGATAACCAATTAAGTGTCGAAAAACGTAATGAACAGAGTTAAAATAATTAAGTGAATGTCTTAAAGAAAGAAGAACAGAAGTTGTGAAATTCATTTAATAGAAAGAAACTGCGCATTAATTTGATATGTAGATTGAAGATTGAAAGAGAATAAAGAAACTGGTGAAGAGACACGATCGAACAAAAAAAAAGAAGAACTCAGTATTCGTTATGCGGAATTTGGACGCGGATATAGACACAGAATTGTTCCAAAATGACGCGTCGAACCCCGGCAAGAAATAGAAAAGAAATACAGGAATAGGAAAACGGCGAAGATGAACAGCACGATACAGTGGTAGAGAAAGAAGAAAAGAACGTATTGGAAGTTTCAGACATGCAGAATAAAATCGACAATATATTGCAGTTGCTGTCATTAAAAATTCAAGTTGACGAACAACAAAATACCCGCGTAAGCCTTAAATTGATAATTTTGAGAAAGTGGTCAATGATTTTGACGGCCAATTAGTGCAGCAGTGATTAAACATTTGAAAAAAATTTAGATGCATACGATCTCACCCTCACCCTCACCCTGAAACAAATGTATGTACAATCCAGAGGCATGATGACGGGCGCGGCCAAATTGTTTTTGCAGTCTGTGTGTGTGAGCGAGTATCAAGAACTAAAGAGAGTACTGATTGACGAGTTCGCTTGCAGCACCAACAGTGCCGACGTGCATCGCCAGTTGCAGGAGGAAAAAGAAAAGCGAGACATTCCATGAGTACATATTAGATTTACGTCAGACAGCAGCGGCATGAAATGTAGAGGAAGCAGCAGCAGGCTTGTTGATATAAAGAACGAGTATAAGGCTATACTTCATTCGTGCTAGACGTACAAATCTCTCAGAGAGCAGTATTACATTATAACGCAGCTGGACTATAATCCGCGCAGTTCATGGAACAAGAGGAGTGCAACAGACAAGAAAGGAATTTTGTTTCAAGTGTGGTTCAGCAGAGCATAAACGGTCATATTGCCAAAAATTGTTTGATTGTAGAGCCAAGTGTTCGCAAGGTTGTCGACCAAAGTCGTTTTAAACTGATCTCTGTAAATGGAGTCGAAATTGATTGCTTGATCGACACAGGATCGGACGTATCGCTTGTCACCAAGAATCTTGCTAAAAAAAATTGAAAACATTGAAATTTACAAAAGTGCGTCTTTGTTAAATGGTCTGGGCCAGAAGAAAACAAAGCCAATTGGTTTTATTACCGCAGATGTGGTTGCAGACTAGTTACTCACACAACAAAAAAAATTTTTTTGGTTATGCCCGATGACGTGATGGTTTGTGGTGCTTTGCTATGACATGACTTCACTAAAAAGTTTAAATTTTGCTGCGACGGCATTGGCTTCAAGTTAACAGGTTTGGGAGCTGAACAAAAAGAATAAGATGGGTTTTGGCTCTGATTTTTACAATACTGTAGAAGCATCAAATTTGTTTACTGTTTCCAGCCAGCATGAAGAAGCTGTGACAAAACTTATCGAAAAAGTCCAGCAGATGCCATGAAAACCTTCAAAGATGAAGATTACCCCGGATGGCGTAATAAAACTATTTCACCAGTCACCATCTCGTGACTGATGAATGGTCGATGAATGGTTGGCCAAAGGGATAATACGAAAGTCAGCATCAAACGTAGCCAGCAGTGGTGGTAGTCAAGAAGAATGACGGTACCGTGTCTTCGTGTCTGTATTGACTACAGAAAAATAAACAGCATGGTATTAGCGGATAGTTTTCCTGTACCTCTTATGGAAGAAGTATTGGAAAAACTACAAGAGGCCGCATTTTTCAACGCTGGATCTAGAGAATGGTTTTTTCCACGTGGCTGTGTAGGAGGCTAGCAAGCCGCTAACTGCCTATGTAACAAAAGAAGGACTCTATGAATTTAACAGAACTCCATTCGGTTTTAAGAATTCACCGGCTGCATTTATCAGATTTGTCAACCACATATTTCAGGACCTGATCAACGACGATGTTATGCAGTTGTATATGGATGATATTATTGTATATGCAGCCACAGCTGACGATTGCATGCGGAAAACCAGACGCGTACTAGAGACAGCAATGCAGTTTGGACAGGAGATCAAATGGAAGAAATGTAGTTTTATGCAATCCCGTATACTTTTTTTGAGACATACTGTGGAAAAGGGAAGGATATGGCCAGGCGAAGAAAACACATCAGCAGTAAATAGATTTAAAACGCCTAAAAATATACGAGCGGTGCAGTGATTTCTCGGATTAACTGGTTTCTTCAGAAAATGTATTCCAGGTTACACATATATTGCCCGACCGTTAACTAACCTCCTCAGGAAGGTCGTCGAATTCCAAATAGGAAATCCAGAATTGGAATCACTTCAGGAGCTCAAGATATTTTTGACCTGCGAACCGATCCTACACATATACTCAAGAAGAGCATACACTGAGCTGCACACTGATGCATGTAGGGACGGATTTGGGGCAGTTCTTCTGCAGATATTTGATGGTCAACTGCACCCTATCTACTTCTGGAGTACGAAGACGTCACCTTCAGAGGCCGAAAGACATAGCTATATGTTTTAGAGCCGAAGGCGATTTATTTGGCACTCAGAAAATTTCAATTTTACGGATTGCTCAGCGTTTAAGGACACGACCAGAAAAGATGATATTCCGAGGGAGCCTACGTTATGTATCTACAAGATTTCAGCTGCGATGTTGTCCACAAGCCAGGGGACAAGATGAAGCCCGTAGATCACTTAAGCCGCCATCCAGAGTCGGTTTGGATTGTAGCATCGAAAGTTGCAGCACGCATCAAGAACGCACAGCAAAATAATGACTACATCAAAGCCATTCTGGTCATTCTCCAGGATCGTCCATACCCAAACTTCAAGATGAAAGGCGATATTCTATACCGAGCAGTTGAAGGCAACGATCTTATAGTTGTGCCAAAATCAATGGAAAGAGATGTCATTCGAGAGTCACACGAAGCCAGCCACTTTGCAGATCAAAAAACGGTCCATTCGTAAAGTAGCAGTTTTGGATCCCCCACCTGGAGCGTAAGGTAACAGAGTTTATAGCCAACTGTATTAAATGTATTATTTACAGTAAGAAGCTGGGAAACCAAGAAGGGCTTTTACACCGCATTGCCAAAGGAGATATGCCGTTGCACACAGTACATATCGACCACTTGAGACCAATGGACGCCACATCGAAGCAGTACAAATATATATTGGCAATTGTGGATGGCATCGTGAAGTTTGTGTGGCTCTACCCGACGAAAACAAATGGGCAGGAAGAGGTCATCAGAAGATTCAATGAATGGTCTAATGTATTTGGATATCCAAAGCGAGTTGTCAGCGATCGTGGTTCCGCCTTTACATCGGAAGCGTTTGATGGCTACCAACAAAGTGGAACACATTTGCTCCACTACGGAAGTGGGTCGTGGAAACGGCCAAGTCGAGCGTATTAATAGATCGATTCTTGCTGTCATCGCCAAAATATCCGCAGAAGAACCTAGCATTGTTTCAAATATGTGCCTCAGTTGCAAAAGGCCATTAACTCACATGTAAACTCCTTAACAAAACTGTCGCCATTTGAGCTATTGATTGGCACAAAAATGTACAGCCAGGCAGAAGATTCAACATACAACAGATTCTAAATGAAGGGTTTGTTTCTCAGTTCAGTCTTGAGCGACAAAAAATGCGAGACGAAGCCAAAAAAGAACATTGAAGAGGCCCAGCAGGTATATAAGACAAAACTACGACAAAAAGCGCAAGCGTGCTCACATCTACTGGTTGGGTGATCTCGTTGCAATCAAGAGGACTCAATTTGTCGCAGGAAGAAAGCTGGCGAGTCCGTATCTAGGACCGTACGAAGTCGTTCAAATAAAGCGAAATGGCGGGTACGACGTTCGAAAAGCAGCCCAAGTCGAAGGGCCAAACTTAACAAGTACCAGCTACGATAACATGAAGCTATGGAGGTACATAGCCGATAACGACGAATATTTGGCTTTATCTGGGTCAGATGTAGATGAACAGGAGGACCGAGTGTAAAGTGTTGAGGTACAGCCTGGCAGTGAGTCCAAGAGGGGGAGTTGCAGAGTGGCGAGACAAGGAGAGAGGCAGTCGCAGAGAAAGGTCGTTAGAGGCAGTCGTGTTTCCGGAGCGATTATATTAAGTTTTTAAAGAAAGCCACTAAAGTCGTATGAAGTTATATATCAGTTGTCAAAGTTGCTAAAGTCGCCTAAAGTTGTTCATTAAAGAAAGAAACAAAAAGTTTATGTTATTCCCACACACTTATTATAAATCATCTCAGAATTACCATTACATATTTAAATAAACTATATACTTAACATTACAAACTCTACATTTGGGGGCTCGTGCCGGGTCTGAGATAACCAATTAAGTGTTGAAAAACGTAATGAACAGAGTTAAAATAATTAAGTGAATGTCTTAAAGAAGGAAGAACAGAAGTTGTGAAATTCATTTAATAGAAAGAAACTGCGCATTAATTTGATATGTGAACAGACAAAATTGAACAAGAATAAAGAAACTGGTGAAGAGACACGATCGAACAAAAACAAAGAAGAACTCAGTATTCGTTATGCGGAATTTGGACGCGGATATAGACACAGAATTGTTCCAAAATGACGCGTCGAACCCCGGCAAGAAATAGAAAAGAAATACAGGAATAGGAAAACGGCGAAGATGAACAGCACGATACAGTGGTAGAGAAAGAAGAAAAGAACGTATTGAAAGTTTCAGACATGCAGAATAAAATCGACAATATATTGCAGTTGCTGTCATTAAAAATTCAAGTTTCCCGCAAGGGCACCCCAATCGGGGGTGACGGGCCTGACACACCCGCGATCCCTAGTCACGGCACAACCATGGATATCACAAGGACTAACGGCAGGACACAACTCTCTGATTTCGACGATTACGGGCTGACGAATGCGGCATTCTGTTACCTTAGTAAGCTAGAGTGACATCTGGCAGAAACGGCTTTCAGGACAATGCCTCATTCGCCTCCGTCCAAATAAAACTTAGCAAGTCTCTAAGTACGTTCAAGACGCACACCGACGGCTCGGTGGTGCAGGCGCAGTTGAATGGATTCCTGCCTAGAGTCTGTCCTGGCTCTGCACACAGACGCCCATGAAGCTCTGTGTCAACCCTCACATGGACCTCACTGCTTGCATAGGGACCCATGGGGACATTTAGGACTACTGCACATAAGCGGGGAGACAGCGGCTTAGAGTTTGGACCCACTCACACAAGATGATAAACACACAACGGAAAAAGGACAATGAAGAAGATGCATTCAAGAAGAGCACCGTGATAACAAGATCACCAGACAAGAACGCGACGGGGACGACAAACCAAAATCAGAACCGCGCGGGCAGCGGCAACACAGAAGCTGAAAGTGGAGCAACCCCACAACCGATGCAACAGACCCTTCTGCATACACAGACTACGACGTCAAGCTCCCCACGACAGGAGCTGATTTACAAGATGCAGGCTCTAGAAGAAAAGACCTTGGTAGAGTGCAAAGCTGTTTTAAGGAAAATGAAAATCGCTGTGCAAAAGCAAAGAAACATCAGCATGGACGTCAAGGATGGCACCTCGGAACTGAGTGAGCTTTTCGATGTCATGGAAAACTACCGATCGAGCTGGAAAACCGCAGAACTGGAGCGCCTAAAGGCAACGAGGAAGGCCAACGAATACGTATCTGGCAACACAGCGAGCGAAACCCCCGTGTCGACACTAAAGAAGAGGACAGCCAGTAGCCCGGCAGCTCAGGAGATGAGCAAGAAGGTGAGAAGCAAACAGGCAAATGACGGATTTCAGACGGTCACATACAAGAAGGGGAAAAAAGAAAACAAAACTAAAGACGGACATATAAGGAACAATAGAGCTGAGGGAAATAAAGAGAAACCTAGCACAAGAATGCGTTCTCGCCCAGAAGCCGTCCTAATCAGACCGGCAGAGGGTAAGAGCTATGCTCAGGCAGTAATATAGTATCGGTCAGGAAAACGAAGGCAGGCGACATGCTCCTGGAACTTGCCAAAGGAAGCCAAATGGACAAATTATGTGAAAGTATCAAAGATACCCTTAAAGAGTGTGGATCGGTGAAGACCATGAGGCAAATGGTCAAACTAGAAATTAGAGATATTGATAGCATCACACAAGAAGACGAAATAATCTCATCAATCAGAGAAAGTATAGGCGATACAAGGCAGGAAATAACAATACACTTGACGGGAGTAAACAGCTCAGAACAAAGACGAGCCTTTGTTACGCTACCAATGAAAGACGCGACGAAAATATTGACGGAACAACGGATAAAAATAGGGTGGACCCGGTGCCGGGTGAAGCGTTGTCCCGACATAAAGAGATGCTTCAAGTGTTTTGGGGCTGGACATCTGCAAAAGGACTGCAAAGGACCGGATAGGAGAGACCTTTGCATCAGATGTGGTGAAAGTGGTCACAAAATAAAGACCTGCACCAAAGCTCTAAGATGCTGTATCTGCACAGCAGAGAACAGGAGCGATGTTGGACACCTCCCTGGGACTGCGCATTGCCCCAGCGTGACAAGAAAAGGAAAGCCATGAAGATCCTTCAAGCAAATATGCATAGAAGCAGAACGGCAAATGACCTACTGCACCAAATCGTGCTGGAAAACCAAATTGACGTTGTTATCATAAGCGAACAATACAAGAAACGGGAGGAAGGATTCTGGCTGGAAGACGACACAAAGACGGCGTCCATATGGATTCCGGACCCCACCACGGCTCCACACAGAAGTGACAAAAAAGGAAGATGCCACGTCATTACACAAATTAGAAACTGGACGATACTCAGCTGCTATTTGACCCCAAGTGACGACATTCAGACCTTCCAGACGAAACTTGAAGATATTGAAGACAACGCAAGGCATATAGGTGGAAACCTTATAATAGCTGGGGACTTTTACTCAAGAGCCCAGGAATGGGGTATGCCATCAACTGACTCTCGAGGTCGTAGAGTCCTAAACATGGCCGCAAGAACCGGGATGCTAACAGCAAATGTAGGTGCAACACCCACATTCAAACGAGTAGGGAACGTGGGCACAATCCCCGACATAACACTAGTGACAGAAAACTGCGCGCACAAAATCGCCGACTGGAAAGTCCTTGACACCTACAACGGAAGTGACCACTGCTATATTATGTTTGACATATCAGAAAACGAAGTGACTACATTAGCACCAACGAGGAAAGGATGGAACGCTAATCGACTGGACAAAGAAAGGCTTATTCGAGAAATCGACGCAAGGCTGAACCGACAGAGAGGCGGTGACATAATCAGCAACAACATGACAACCATAAGGCAGGCCTGCAACGCTGCAATGCCTAAAATGGGAATCGTCGCAGACAAGGACAAGAAGCGTACTGGTGGACCCAAGAGATTAAAGCTCTCAGAGAAACGTGTATAAAAAACAGACGCCGCCTTACGAGGGCTAGACGGAGAGGGATCTTTACAGAAGAAGAGAGCCAATTTAAGAAATCCAAGAAGGATTTAAATATTGCCATCCGAAAAGGCAAAACGGAGAAATGGAAACGACTCTGCAACGATGTCAATAGTGACCCATGGGGGCTCGGATATAAAATCGTGATGAAGAAGCTCAGAACAAGAAATCCAACACCGGATCTAGAGGAAGAGCAAATAGTCAAAACACTATTTCCCGCCCATACAAATAGCACAGCAAGGACTACTCCACCAATAGCCGAACACCAGATCGAGCTCTTCACTGAGGACGAGCTATTGAAAGCGACAAAAACCTTAAAAAGGAAGAAGGCCCCAGGGCCCGACAACATTCAAGCAGAAATCCTAATAGCGATCGCGGAGAACCGACCCCATATCCTATTGGATATGTATAACGAGTGCATTACCAGCGGGAAATTCCCAGACATTTGGAAGATGCAACGGTTGGTCCTGATAAGCAAAGGCAAGGGAGACCCCCTAACCCCGTCAGCTTATCGGCCATTATGCATGCTTAACACAACCGGGAAGCTACTAGAGAAATTGCTCAAGCCACGACTAGCAGCAGCGATCGAAAGAGGAGGGGGTCTTTCCCCGAGGCAGTATGGGTTTAGACCAGGAAGATCGACCATTGGAGCAATCCAAGAAGTCGTGAACCAAGCTCTCAGCAGCCAACAGGGCAACAACTTCTCGAGACCGGTAGTGCTCCTGGCCACTCTGGACGTTAAAAACGCATTCAACAGCGTTAGATGGGACAACATAATTGATGCTCTGAAAAGACGATTCCAAATCCCAGGATACCTGATACGGATAATACAGGACTATCTTGGCAACCGACGACTACTGTATCAAACAAAAGCAGGGGAGAAAAGCATGCAGATAACTTCAGGAGCCGCATAAGGATCAATACTTGGACCAGAGCTATGGAACATCAGCTATGACGAAATTTTCCACCTAGACATCCCAGAGGACACGACTATCGTGGGATACGCAGACGACATAGTCGCAGTCATTACATCGCGCAAAACCGAGTATGCACAACGCAAGCTGACGCAAGTAATGATACGTGTAAAAAGATGGCTGAACTCACACGATCTAAAACTTGCGGGTGAAAAAACGGAGCTATTATTAGCTACCAGGAGAAGGATCCCCCTAGAAATATATATGAGAGTAGGGGAAACGTTATAAGGACGCAGAAGGTCATAAAGTACCTAGGAGTAAAACTTGACTCAAAACTAACATTTAGTGCACACTTACAAGGGGCGAAGAAAAGAGCGACCGAGACTACAAAGGCGCTTAGCAGACTCATGGCCAACGTGGGCGGCCTGTTACCATCAAGACGAAAGCTTCTAATGGAGATAAACCACGCAATCATGATGTACGGATGCGAGATCTGGGCAGGGACCCTTGAGGCAGCCTGAAGGCAAAACCTCTACTGGAGGTGCAAAGAACGATGGCTTTACGAATCGCGAGCGCGTATCGAACGGTATCCGGTCCGGCGGCACTAGTAGTTGCAGGCACGATACCAATCGACCTTTTAGACAAAGCGCGAAAAAGGATATACGAAAGACGAAAAGATGGAGACACGACGAGGACACTAATCGAGCGGACCAGAGAGGAAACCCTCCGACAATGGCAGGAAAGATGGACAGCAGAAGGGAGAGGCAGATGGACAGCTAGGCTGCTACCAAACCTGGTAGCATGGTCCGCAAGGAAACACGGAGACGTGGATTACTACGTCACGCAGATGCTGACAGGCCATGGCTACTTTGCCGCCTTTCTACACAAGATAGGGAAAAGAACAGATGCCAGATGCATATACGGAGATGCGGAGATCGACAGTGCTGAACACACCATCATTCAATGCGCAAAATTCGGACCGGCGCGCAGGTCCCTGGAAGAAGTGGTTGGGACAATAACCCCTGAAAGTATTGTGACAAAAATGGTAGGCAGCGAAGCGGCATGGAAGCACATCGCAAGATTCGTGGAGAACATCCTTCGAGCAAAGAAGCCTGATCTGGATGAGACAGCTGGGTAACCTGGACGCGGTAAGAAGATGACAGCGTATAGCGCTTAACTGGCGCCACCTCGAAGTAATGCGAAAGCTTTTCCGAGGTGGAAACACGGCCAATGACGAGGGGGGGGTTTAGTGGGTGCAAGTCCCACATACTCTTTTTTGCGACGGCAAAGGGGAAGATGCGTGAGGCATTCCCCCTCCTCAACCCAAAAAAAAAAAAAAAAAAAAAAAAAAATCAAGTTGACGAACAACAAAATACCCGCGCTAAGCCTTAAATTGATAATTTTGAGAAAGTGGTCAATGATTTTGACGGCCAATTAGTGCAGCCGTGGTTAAACATTTGAAAAAAATTTAGATGCATACGATCTCACCCTCACCCTCACCCTGAAACAAATGTATGTACAATCCAGAGGCATGATGACGGGCGCGGCCAAATTGTTTTTGCAGTCTGTGTGTGTGAGCGAGTATCAAGAACTAAAGAGAGTACTGATTGACGAGTTCGCTTGCAGCACCAACAGTGCCGACGTGCATCGCCAGTTGCAGGAGGAAAAAGAAAAGCGAGACATTCCATGAGTACATATTAGAATTACGTCAGACAGCAGCGGCATGAAATGTAGAGGAAGCAGCAGCAGGCTTTTTGATATAAAGAACGAGTATAAGGCTATACTTTATTCGTGCTAGACGTACAAATCTCTCAGAGAGCAGTATTACATTATAACGCAGCTGGACGATAATCCGCGCAGTTCATGGAACAAGAGGAGTACATCACCTTTTGAACAACAGACAAGAAAGGAATTTTGTTTCAAGTGTGGTTCAGCAGAGCATAAACGGTCATATTGCCAAAAATTGTTCGATTGTAGAGCCAAGTGTTCGCAAGGTTGTCGACCAAAGTCGTTTTAAGCTGATCTCTGTAAATGGAGTCGAAATTGATTGCTTGATCGACACAGGATCGGACGTATCGCTTATCACCAAGAATCTTGCTAAAAAAAATTGAAAACATTGCAATTTACAAAAGTGCGTCTTTGTTAAATGGTCTGGGCCAGAAGAAAACAAAGCCAATTGGTTTTATTACCGCAGATGTGGTTGCAGACTAGTTACTCACACAACAAAAAAAATTTTTTTGGTTATACCCGATGGCGTGATGGTTTGTGGAGCTTTGCTATGACATGACTTCACTAAAAAGTTTAAATTTTGCTGCGACGACATTGGCTTCAAGTTAACAGGTTTGGGAGCTGAACAAAAAGAATAAGATGGGTTTGGCTCTGATTTTTACAATATTGTAGAAGCATCAAATTTGTTTACTGTTTCCAGCCAGCATCAAGAAGCTGTGACAAAACTCATCGAAAAAGTCCAGCAGATGCCATCAAAACATTCAAAGCTGAATCTAGAGAATGGGTTTTTCCACGTGGGTGTGTAGGAGGCTAGCAAGCCGCTAACTGCCTATGTAACAAAAGAAGGACTCTATGAATTTAACAGAACTCCATTCGGCTTTAAGAATTCACCGGCTGCATTTATCAGATTTGTCAACCACATATTTCAGGACCTGATCGACGACGATGTTATGCAGTTGTATATGGATGATATTATTGTATATGCAGCCACAGCTGACGATTGCATACGGAAAACCAGACGCGTACTAGAGACAGCAATGCAGTTTGGACAGAAGATCAAATGGAAGAAATGTAGTTTTATGCAATCCCGTATACATTTTTTGGGACATACTGTGGAAAAGGGAAGGATATGGCCAGGCGAAGAAAACACATCAGCAGTAAATAGATTTAAAACGCCTAAAAATATACGAGCGGTGCAGTGATTTCTCGGATTAACTGGTTTCTTCAGAAAATGTATTCCAGGTTACACATATATTGCCCGACCGTTAACTAACCTCCTCAGGAAGGTCGTCGAATTCCAAATTCCATACACTGAGCTGCACACTGATGCATGTAGGGACGGATTTGGGGCAGTTCATCTGCAGATATTTGATGGTCAACTGCACCCTATCTACTTCTGGAGTAAGAAGACGTCACCTTCAGAGGCCCAGAAAGACATAGCTATATGTTTTAGAGCCGAAGGCGATTTATTTGGCACTCAGAAAATTTCAATTTTACGGATTGCTCAGCGTTTAAGGACACGACCAGAAAAGATGATATTCCGAGGGAGCCTACGTTATGTATCTACAAGATTTCAGCTGCGATGTTGTCCACAAGCCAGGGGACAAGATGAAGCCCGTAGATCACTTAAGCCGCCATCCAGAGTCGGTTTGGATTGTAGCATCGAAAGTTGCAGCACGCATCAAGAATGCACAGCAAAATAATGACTACATCAAAGCCATTCTGGTCATTCTCCAGGATCGTCCATACCCAAACTTCAAGATGAAAGGCGATATTCTATACCGAGCAGTTGAAGGCAACGATCTTATAGTTGTGCCAAAATCAATGGAAAGAGATGTCATTCGAGAGTCACACGAAGCCAGCCACTTTGCAGATCAAAAAACGGTCCATTCGTAAAGTAGCAGTTTTGGATCCCCCACCTGGAGCGTAAGGTAACAGAGTTTATAGCCAACTGTATTAAATGTATTATTTACAGTAAGAAGCTGGGAAACCAAGAAGGGCTTTTACACCGCATTGCCAAAGGAGATATGCCGTTGCACACAGTACATATCGACCACTTGAGACCAATGGACGCCAATTGTGGATGGCATCGTGAAGTTTGTGTGGCTCTACCCGACGAAAACAAATGGGCAGGAAGAGGTCATCAGAAGATTCAATGAATGGTCTAATGTATTTGGATATCCAAAGCGAGTTGTCAGCGATCGTGGTTCCGCCTTTACATCGGAAGCGTTTGATGGCTACCAACAAAGTGGAACACATTTGCTCCACTACGGAAGTGGGTCGTGGAAACGGCCAAGTCGAGCGTATTAATAGATCGATTCTTGCTGTCATCGCCAAAATATCCGCAGAAGAACCTAGCATTGTTTCAAATATGTACCTCAGTTGCAAAAGACCATTAACTCACATGTAAACTCCTTAACAAAACTGTCGCCATTTGAGCTATTGATTGGCACAAAAATGTACAGCCAGACAGAAGATTCAACATACAACAGATTCTAAATGAAAAGTTTGTTTCTCAGTTCAGTCTTGAGCGACAAAAAATGCGAGACGAAGCCAAAAAGAACATTGAAGAGGCCCAGCAGGTATATAAGACAAAACTACGACAAAAAGCGCAAGCGTGCTCACATCTACAGGTTGGTTGATCTTGTTGTAATCAAGAGGACTCAATTTGTCGCAGGAAGAAAGCTGGCGAGTCCGTATCTAGGACCGTACGAAGTCGTTCAAATAAAGCGAAATGGCGGGTACGACGTTCGAAAAGCAGCCCAAGTCGAAGGGCCAAACTTAACAAGTACCAGCTACGATAACATGAAGCTATGGAGGTACATAGCCGATAACGACGAATATTTGGCTTTATCTGGGTCAGATGTAGATGAACAGGAGGACCGAGTGTAAAGTGTTGAGGTACAGCCTGGCAGCGAGTCCAAGAGGGGGAGTTGCAGAGTGGCGAGACAAGGAGAGAGGCAGTCGCAGAGAAAGGTCGTTAGAGGCAGTCGTGTTTCCGGAGGGATTATATTAAGTTTTTAAAGAAAGCCACTAAAGTCGCATGAAGTTATATATCAGTTGTCAAAGTTGCTAAAGTCGCCTAAAGTTGTTCATTAAAGAAAGAAACAAAAAGTTTATGTTATTCCCACACACTTATTATAAATCATCACAGAATTACCATTACATATCTAAATAAACTACATACTTAACATTTCAAACTCTATATATATATTCCTGATTCTCGCTTCTAAGAAACCTTGTGGGGTCTTAGCGGCCAATAATCTTGCTGCCAACATTCTCTAATATAATTTTAACTCATGCATCTTCATATAGGTCAACTCCTGGCGGCGGGTGAAGATCTCATCGTGGGCCGACTTCTTCTGCAGAAGCTGGCCAGCGACTTCTCCTTCTTGATGCAATCAATCTGAGCTTTGCGCAACTCACGTAGCTTATGGTTACTGGCCAGATCTGACTTTATGCTTGCTCTTCGCAGCGTCTCCGCCAATCGCTCTTGTGTTATCCCAGCATCGCAGCGGGTCAGCTTCTTGGTCACTCATAGCCAATGGTTCTTTTATTTCGATCCGTTACAACAAAGTTGTGTGTCGTGATCTCCTAAAAAAGTAGCCAACTGGGCACGTCATCGTCTTTCCAAGCCCACGCAGCACATCTCTTCAAGATGACATTGGTGATTTTTTCAAAGACATACTTGCGCAAAATGGTTACGTCGGCTCCCGTACCTACCAGACACTGTACTTCCACGTCGTTGATGGTAACCTTTTTCATGCGATTTGCACTGCGTACAACTTGAACATCTGCAGCTGATTCAGCTGAAGTCAACAACATATCAGATCACTGAATGTACATCAATGTTACCAAGTGATGCAATCTTTTTCATCTGAAGTAGGTATACATGAAATGATTCGTCCTTGCGTTTCTTTCGATTACGGAGCTGCTCATGAACATCAGCGCTGCACACATATTGACGACTGAACTATGTCTCCAGCAGCATACGCATCTCTGAGTATTGGTGTACAAAAGTAGAATCCAAAAACAATACATTTGTTTGATGTTCAGACCGAAGGCTACAGAATTCTGCTCGAAATTGTCGAACCAATACTTTACTGGTATGGATTCTCCGTCAAACTCCGGAATAATTTTGCTCATCCGCTCCAAACTTTATGGCAAGTAGCTGCACAAGGTCTTTCAGCGTTCTTGTGTTTTCGTCGATTGAGCTGCTCTCAACTGCTATAACTGTACCATTCAGCCTTCCACTTGTTCCGACACGTTCACCTCTTGATTCGAAAAGTTCATGCATGCTTTTAATTTCATCGTCATTTTCCTGTTCACCTGCTTTACCCAAGTTATCCATTTTTTTACTTCTATCCGCTGCAACCGATCTGATGTAATACGGCTTCTCCCTCACACTCATTCCCTTTTGCTACCCGGCGCTGAGACTTCTAGGAACGGCGTCACTAGCAATTTTTAAGTTCGGACGAGCCCCCAAATGTAAGATGGGTTGATAACCCCGCTTAGCTTATTCTTTATTATAGTAGTTTTTTAAAATTATATTTATTTTTAAATTTGCAAGTTTTGCGTGGCTTCTGATTTTTATTCTTCAGCTTTCGTTTTTGTTCTCTCTGCTGTCGTATCTCACTGCTGAATTGAAACTGCTGAATAAACTCCTTTTCCCCGGTTACTGCTTTACTGTCTGTTTCCCTTGTCAACTCCTAGCTCCCCGCCTGCTCCGTTCAATACCCTTTTTTACATATATGACGGAGATAACCGTTATTTAGTTCAACCGTAGTCGAGCCAGCGAATTCTGTTCGCCTGCCCTGTCTAATCCAATGTGTCCGCACGCCACTTTTCCTGTGGCCCTTTCACCTTTTCTTACTTTTCACTCAGACGTCAGACAATCTCAAACTGTCTTTCTCACTCTCTCCTATTGTTGCGACAGACGAACAGACCTCACTCAGTAACAGACCGTCTTCTGTCCTTGTCCTGTTACCGACTCAACTGTCATTGCGCCTGCGCGCCAGCGACACCTACAGGCCTACCAATACCCGAGCATGCCGAATAATTCTGTTGCCAAGGCAACAAGCATTCCAAATTTGCACTTAGCAACCAACTTTCCGACACGGCCATCCTGACAATTCACGCGTCCTCGCGTGACGTATCTTCTAATAGCTCTAAACATAACAATAATTTTCATTTATTATTCTCTCTTGTTTCTCTCTTTCATGTCAAGTAAACTTTACTTTTTTTTTTGCTCGCCACGTCAATCTGTATCTTCATTCTCTTCTCGTACCAAATCTGTATCTTCTGTTTCTTCTCGTACCACAACTCTTACTGAACATAATAGCCTTATAAATAATTTCACCAAGGAGTGCCTCAGTCGGCGGTCTGTCGCTTACACTTCTAGTGTCTTCAAATGTTAGTTTGGCGGGATAACCTTTCACAACTATAGAGTACACGCTCTCTTCCGCACAAACCCAACATCTTCAAATGTTACTTTGGCAGGCTAATCTTTCGCAACCATAGAGTATACGCTCTCTTCCGCACAAACCCAACAGTTTGGATATCCATCAGACATTAACTTAGCAGGATATTCCTTAACACACCAAATAGAGTACACGCTCTTTTCCGCTCAAGTTCAATCGTCTGGCTACCACACGCACATACAACAGTATGGGCTCTTGCCGCACCTTAGCGACGCTTCACACCATCATTCAAACTTAGTCCCTGTGTATGGCACCACCTACAACCATCTTAAAATACAGATCTCTTGCTTTGATTCTATGGTACCTACGAGTGCCTCAGTCGGCGATCTCTCGCATTCATCTGCATCTACCTCAACAGGCATTGCACGTAACTGCTCGTGGGCATACTTAAAAGTTCGCTTACTTGATAGATATCTCAAAAAATATCGGCCACCATCAAGCTTTTTTATAAACTTTGTTTGGTGCCGTTCTTCATTTTCATTTTCCATCTTCATTTCTTTATATCTTACTAACAATGCAGTTCTCCGAAAGTTGCACCCCGCCAATAGCATCTTGCCATCACCTCTGCGGTCCTGGTATCCAACCAGATGACTACTTTAGAGCTTTACACATGATGCAAATTTCAACAATCTTTAAACTTAGTCATTTCCAACAATATTGATAAATCTTGCCGAGTCTATTTTTTTCAACCCAAATACATAACGGATTTATAACCTTGATTAATAATCAACCAACGAAAGTTAAGGGACACTACTGGCAGACAACATTGCCACACACCTCTCTGTATTCTTCAAAACCCCTCTGCGTAGCTAAATTTAATTTCAATTATTTTTAGTTGTTTATAAACTATACCAATAAATCCTGAATCCTGATGTTGATCAGTCGGTCATTTGAGATTTCTATTCTAAGTTCAGACTTTTTCTGTCACTTTATTTTTATTTATCGGAGTTGAAATCAGTCACGTGAATTCTAGAGACAAAAAGAATTCCACATTCGCCTTGCGCTTTCTCTTCCTGTTCAAACATGAACACGGTTTTAGATAAGAAGCATCTGTTAGCGATAAAGTCCCAGCAGCAGAGCACGGCCTAGCACCATATCTATCTATTAATACAACCGCCACTTGAGCCTATGTAACAAGTAACCCGAAATATGACCTCCTGCGAGCGGTCTGGGTTTGTTTAAGATATGTTCTTTCGGGGTGACTGTTTGCACCCTTATCGTACTTAAAATATTTCTCACGATCGGGAACTGTCCGATGCGTGGGTCTAGAACTAAGATCTACAATGTACATTCTCATGTTAGCTATATAAGCTAGGGTTTGAATGGAATAAAATCAGTTTTTTACAAAAACTCAGCATATGAAGACTTCTAATTTATTTGGGGTTTTCATTTTGGTCCTTCGACCGCTCTGCAACTTTCCCCCCTGTGGTAAGAGGTTCAGAGTTTTAAACCAGCACCTTAAAAGATTAAGGCTGCAAAAATAAAGATCTCTTGTTTCCCCCCACCCGTGGTAAGGAACAGAGAATAATATTATAAAGCAAAAAGACACAAAAGAGTCTTTTATGTTTAAATTGAAGCGCCATTTAGGCTTGACATAGCTAAAGGTTGCTATAATACCATTAAAAGATATGGTTTGGAGGCATACTGAGGCCTTTTTATGAAGAAAATATAAAAAAACATCAGTACCATTGATATATATGGTTTGGAGGCGTACTAAGGCCTTTTTTTGAAAAAAAATAAAAGAAAACATCAGTAGTGAATGTGCTAAGGAAAGAAAAGTGCATTAAATTGGAAAATAATAAATAAAATTATTTTGTGGCATTTGAAATTGCCAAAAGCAAAAGGATAAAAAAGAGTCCTTTTTGTTAAAAAAAAAAAACAAAAAATTGTTTCACCTCCATTGGTTGGTTTTTTAAGAGAATAAAAATGAAAAATTTTTTATTGTCGAGTAATCGACAAAATATAAACAAATTTTGGAGAAGGAGGGACGACCGCACGGCAGCAACTACAAATAAGTCTGCAACAACCACTACAGCCGCAGCGACGACAAGGCGGCAGCGACGACAGCAGCAGCGACGACAGCAGCAGCGAGGATTCAGGCGGCACCTCAACGCATCCAACACTGACTGCAGCAGCACTCAGAAGGTTTGTCGCAAGAAGAGGAAAATGCGCTACGATTTATTCCGATAAACGGAACAAATTTTGTAGGCGCAGCTAGAAAGTTGGCAAAGGCCATTAAAAGAAGGAATTAAGTGGCATTTTATTCCACCTATTCCGCCGGCAGGACCTCACTTTGGAGGTATCTGGGAGTAGTAAGGGTACTCAGTTAAAAAATAAAAAATAATTATAATTTCGTAAGCAGGCAATTACAAGCTGATGCTTTCGATGTCAGTACACAAAATCTATAAAGGTAAAATTTGTAATTCGTAAAAAATAATTTTGAATTGTATTATATTTTTTGTTGATAACCTAAAATTCTACAGCTTGCTGGCCCTTAGCAGAATGTTCACACATGAACATGAAATATATGTAATTTGAATTGAATTGTATTTGTGAAATTTAATAATTAAAATGAAATTAAAAGAAATGAAAATGTAATCGTATATTAAGCCATGATACAGAGGCCGTTGTAAAATATTAGTTGCAAAATTAATTATATCGAATGAAACAAAATAAATACAGTCCACTTAATGTTAATTGCAACTAATTTAAATGTACCCCGAATCTTGCTGGCCCTTGGCAGAATGTTCAAACATGAACACGGTTTTAGATAAGAAGCATCTGTTAGCGATAAAGTCCCAGCAGCAGAGCACGGCCTAGCACCATATCTATCTATTAATACAACCGCCACTTGAGCCTATGTAACAAGTAACCCGAAATATGACCTCCTGCGAGCGGTCTGGGTTTGTTTAAGATATGTTCTTTCGGGGTGACTGTTTGCACCCTTATCGTACTTAAAATATTTCTCACGACCGGGAACTGTCCGATGCGTGGGTCTAGAACTAAGATCTACAATGTACATTCTCATGTTAGCTATATAAGCTAGGGTTTGAATGGAATAAAATCAGTTTCTTACAAAAACTCAGCAGATGAAGACTTCTTATTTATTTTGGAGCTCTTTCACTTCCTTTACTCTATTTTAAAATCATACGATTTCAAGTATGTCCATCGATAATACACTTCAGTTAATTATTTTTTTTTTTAATGAATACAATTACAATAGGTATAGACTATGACCTCTCATCTGAGCAAATAATGCCAAAATGTTAGAATAATTCTACGCCAACCAATATTTCCAATTCATATTAATGCCATTTGAACTCCACATCGTATAAAGTTCTACCAACATATTCCACCAACATAAGGGTCTCCATTAATTAGGTGTATTAGCATTGCACCATATCCACAAGAGCTTACATCTGTTTAAAATTTTATTGGATGTTTCGATCCAAAAAATAACGATTACAGGCTCACTTGTAATAATATTAAAAACGTTCGTTCCAGTTTCTGAAAATCGTCATTTCACTTAAAGATACTTGAAGCCGAATCTGTCTCATGATCTGAGAAAATCGAGGCACAAGTTTTTGAAAATAAGGCGCCAATTCAATAAATGGTCTTACGACGGTCACTTAATTGCACCGATTGAAAGGACACCCTTAAACGTAAGGATTTTCTAGGAATTGGGTCTGATTTCTCCACCGCACACCTCATAGCTCAGATCATGATACAATCATAGTAGGTAGTCTATTCGGCAGTCAAAGCACTCGGGTTTTGCTTCAGTGCTTGTTCGGCTTTTGTGTTGAAAGGTTGGCTACGGACAATTTTTTTTACAAATTAACCCTTGTGCAACATGATTTTTTGCCACGTGTGCCGTAAACACGTCGATGGCGTGAAATTTATTAGGGCACCAAAATGTCTAGAAAAACGAGCGGTATGGGAGGAATCGTTGGGGTGCAAGCTAGGAGATTACTCCAAAATTTATGAAACGCATTTTCGAGAAATGCACTGGAAATTGACGCCAAATAGAGGGCATCAATTAAAAAAAAGGCGTTTGAACGAAGATGCTGTTCCACAAATAACTCCGGAACTCGACTTTCCAAAAACATTTTATTTTAAGATTAGAATATATTTTAGGATTAACAACTTGAACAAAATACTGTCAACACAAAAACAAAAACAACGACTCATTTCCAACTCTAAACTGTTAAAAATTAAATTATAAAAAAAATTCAACTCTTTTTATTTTAAAAAGAAACTTAAAGCCCCATACTCCACATACGGGTTAATCAACACATCCTAATGTCGTTTCGCTCGCACTTACTAGATTAGACCCTCTCACTCGCACTCATTGCTATGATTGTAGAGGGACCGAAATTTTCCGAGTAGACTACCTACTATGATTGTATCATGGCTCAGATACTGCTCAGATACTGTAGAAACCCACATTTGGCAACATTAAATGACAACCCTGGTACAGTCAACACACTTAATACAACCTTCAGTAGTGCTGGAAAAACATCGATGTTTGCTTACATCGATGTTTGTGAGTACTTTCATAAAAAACATCGATTAATAATCGATGTTTACTAAAAAAGGAAATCTATTTTGTTCTGCCTAATTTTATTTGATATTATTTAGGAAATGGTGTTGGCTGCTCATCGCTGGAGTGTTTGGATAAATAAATACTAATAAAGCTTGAACTCCAAAGCAATTGCTGCCTGCTCGGCATTCCGGCTTGAAAAAAAAACCAGTTTTTTTATCTAGTATGCCAATTTTGCCTTCTTGCTCGTTTTTCAAGTGACAGTTAAAACTAATCGATGTTTAACAAGTAAACATCGATGTTGGACGATTTTTTAGAAACATCGATTGTATCGAATAAACATCGATGTTTGTTCCAGCACTAACCTTCAGCCTTCGGAAAGCCTATTCTTTCGAGTTGCCATGATTAACACGTCATCAATGTAAACTATCGAAAACAATCATGCTAAACTCCAAACGCCTTAACAATTGCATGATGAAGGTAGAAGATGCACTCCTCAAACCAAACGGCACGGCAGACCAGACAGACGCCAACTCGTAATGGCCCTCCAGGATAGCACAAATTATTCTTTTTCAACAGAACCCTCACAAACTGGTAGCGGATTTAAACTTGAGAAACATTTTCCTTCACAGGGTCTGACATAAGCGGCAAAGGCCACTCTCCGAAACCATGTTCGAATTTTGCTCCCGATAGTCTAAGCACAACCTATCGTGGCACAGGGCTCGCTAATGAGAAGGCAGATGGGCGAACAACATTGGAATCAAACATATCTTTATTCTTGTTCGGCTGGAGGGAACTTTTCCATGTTGCTTCCGTAGATCAGGCACAAATAAATCACTCCCGCGACGCAGTCGAAGGTTTCCATGCGAAAACCACCACAAAAAAGAATAGGCCGGGGGCGTCGGGGTAATTTCAGTATAAAATAATGGACTTGGTCCGCTTTATTTGGCTTCAGGTTTAGAATAACTAATTACAAGCGGGAGCGGGAGTTCAAAATAGGAGTGCGCGAGCGGCCGAAACATCAGCTTGGAGAGCGAGAGCGCAAGCACAGGAGCTTTGGACTGGAAGTCCGGAGGGAGAGGGAGAGAAAGAGAGAGCGCACTGCCTCCCGAAATTACACGCCTTTCTGGCGTGAACAATTCTTATATTTAACCAATAACTTTAGGTCCACACAATGTCTGTAAGGAGATCTCTGTACTATTCTACAGTGTGCCTAATAGACGAATTTCTAAAGCACCAGTAAATTAACACGCTAAATTTTGAAATTCGATAAATGAAGTTATCCACAAAATTGTACAATATTTCCTTTAGGTAGCTTATTTTTATTAATTAGCTCGCTGTTATTGTTAATTACATCTTCCAGTTTATCGCAGCTGCCACACTTTGCGGCCCACAATTGCTTGTCTGAATCATAACTAGTTACTATTCGTAGACAGTCGTCAATAATTACATGAAATAGATTTATTCACACCAGAAAGGCGCTTCAGGCTGAATTTAGAAATCTGTACATTTGCCAAACTTTGCAAATTGCTCTTAACCGCATTCAGCTCCCAAATCAAAGAATAATTGGAAAGGGCTCACCCGATACTGTCACTGTATGCCCCTAGGTTGAATCATCGCACACAAATCAACTCGGTTCTAATTAGGGATGTCGGAAATATATCAAAATATCAAAATATCGATATTTTTCTCCTTAAAAAAAATATTATCATCGCGATATTTTTTGGGCAAAAATAGGCGATAATGATATTTTTTTGAGATGATATTTCCGATATTTTTATATTTGGTCACTCTTAAGCCAAACATGAAAAAAGAGACGCGTGTGATTATGAGTGCGGCAAAAGAATTTTATTCTGAATTCAATGGAATTACAGCGAAATGCACATTGTGCTTAAAGATAATTAAAAGTAGAGGGAATTCTTCCAACTTACTTTCCCACCTGAAAAACAAGCACCAAGATGCTTTTTTTAAAATGCTCAAAATGCAATGTGCTGGGATGTACATACATATGTACATAAATTTCTGTGTGTGTGCGTTCTTTTCCGCGAAATTTACCAGTGTATGTCTTTTTACACATGTATGTATGCAAGTTTGTGCGTGTTTTCCAGAATTCTTAAAATCAAAATGCGCAGGCATATGGACATACATACATACAGCGTGTGCGTTCTTTTCCGCGAAATTTACCGGTGTACTTACAGATGTATGTATGCAAGTTTGTGCGTGTTTTCCAGATCTTTTAAAATCATATAGACATGTCTATACACGCACAAACTTGCATACATACATGTGTAAACAGACATATAATGACAGTTTGTTTACTCACAGTGATTAGACGTGTTTTTCCGAGCTCCAAAAGAAAAATATTTTAGACTTATCGAAAGACCCTAAAAAGGTGACATTACTACCTGTGAGACAACTGGGGAAAGGTACGTACCAGAATCGACCCCGGCTGGCTACCCGGGCTCCTCGAATCTAGGCACTTGGAACCGCCATTGGAACCCGTGGGCAAGGGGGGGACTCTCTCCTGTCCAGCGAGCGGCTCTATTTCCCACGAACACTCTCACAGCTTGGAATAGTTTCCACACGCCACTTTTTTTTTCCCCTCGCGTTTTTTCCTTTTAGGCACAACACACGATCAGCTGATCATAGTGTTGTGCAGCGCATGCGCAGCGAGCTTTCGCACCCGCGCAGTATTGGAAAACGCGAGCAGACAAATTCCCGCCATAGCCAGAACTTAAATTTAGATTTGGATTTGGATTTGGATCTGAATTTGAACTTGAATTTGAATTTGGATTTTAAATTTTGAATTTTGAATTTTTAAGTTTGAATTTGAGTAAATTGAATTTGGTTTGAATTTGGGTTTAGGTTTTGTGGAGAACTGTATCGGCAGCGGAGAGCGATGGCAGAGATGAGAGCGACGCGCTCTCTCACAAGAAGTAGAGAAATGCATTACTGTACACGCAACGCAAATAGATTATGTTAGTTGACCTGACAACGCTGGCAGTGCCGGTGCTAATAAAATAGCGAATCGAAGATCACACGTGTGCCTTGTTATTTGGACTTGGGAAACGGGCATTGTTACACTGGCGACGAGGAGAAAAACTGGACCTTAAATATTTACCAAGTATTGTATAAATACTACCAGCCCAATTGAAAAAAAAAGAAGTAAAGAAATAACGAAAAACTAACGCGTGTCTCGCCGTTTTCGCAAGTCGACAATAAAGCGCCGTTATACTCGCATACGTAGGAACGGACATACATACATATGCGTGTAAGAGGTAAAGAGAGAAAAGGTGGAGAATCTGTTCCTAAGAGAACGAGAGCGAAATAAACGTGAAGGCAAAGTGTAACTTTTGCATTAAGAGAATCAGTTCCAAAAGGAATGAGATTAAGCAGTGTCAGCTGATTAAATTCCGGCTGCTGCATTAAGGGAGTCGGTTCCAAAGGGAATGCGATCCAAAGAAAAAGAGCAGTGTTAGCTGATTAAATTCCGGCTGCTGCATTAAGGGAGTCGGTTCCAAAGGGAATGCGATCCGAAGAAAAAGAACAGCGGTAGCTGATTAAATTCCGGCTGTTGCATTTAAAGAGTCGGTTCCAAAGAGAATACGATCAATAAAATAAAAAAAAAATAATAATAAAAAAAAAAAACAAACTGGGAGATTGTTAATGGCCATCTTATTTTAATTATCTTTCAGTTTAAACTAAACATGACCGAGTTAAAACCATTCCTGTGCCAGGGAATGGATAAAGCGCTATGGCGAACGTTGCGCGCGTTTAATATATATATTGACACGGAGGAGATCACATCCGTATGCAAGAAAAGAAATAAGCTTCTCCACCTGGGCGGACCACAACTCCAGGCCGTAGTCTACAGCATTCCGGGAGCATTAATTCCTTTTGACGAGGATAAGAAAAATGATGTCTTAACACCTCTCATTACCAAATTGAACGAGTATTTTTCACCACAGCGCAACTCGTCTTTCGAGAGACATTTGTTTCGGTCGATGACCCCAATAGAGGGAGAATGTTTCACAGAGTTTTTGATGAGGCTTCGCCGCCAAATAGTAAAATGTTCATTTGGAGAAACTAAAGAACAGAGGATATCTGCCTAAAAGATAGGATCATGGATGTCTGGGCTCCGTTGGAGCTTAAAAAGAAACTACTGGAAAATGAACTTACTTTGGAGGAGGTCATAAAAGCATGTAGTATCGACGAACAAGTTAATAAACAAACGCAGTCGATGATCCCGCAGACGAATGCAAATAGCATCAACAAAATAGTTCAGCGTAGCGCGGGTTCCGAATGTGGCAGATGTGGTCAAAAAGGGCACCAAGAGAATAGTTTGGACTGCCCAGCCAGAAACGCGAAATGCAGGAAGTGCGAAAGGTTTGGACATTTTTATCGGAAATGCCGTACACGGAAACGGAAACCATATGATAAATGGGAAAGACCCGATAGAAAGCGACGACAATATGATCATTCTACAATCAAGTCCATATCCAAAATTACCCAGATAGCCCAAAAGACGCAGATTTATTCAGAGTGGACCATGGATCATCACGAGAAGAAGAACTTCCATGTAAAATAGGTGGCGATACAATCACTATGATAATTGATTCGGGATCGAAGTACAATCTAATAAGTCAGTCGGATTGGCGACAATTGTGCGAGAAAAGGGCAGTAATATTTAACTCGCGCGCAGAATCAGCCAACCAGTTTCGCGCATATGCTTCTGATCATCTGCTTAAGGTGCTACAAGTTTTTGAAGCCCCGATTTCGGTGCTAAGAGACCCTGAACTGATTGCTACTTTTTACGTCATTGAAAATAGTAGACAATCGCTGTTGGGACGTGACACGGCAACCAAACTCAAGGTTCTAAGACTGGGTTTAGACGTACATCGAGTTGAAAAAGCCGAGCCTTTCCCCAAATGGCATAATGTGTCGGTCAAGCTGTCCATTGACAAGTCAATAGTCCCAGTGAAGCAACCAATGAGACGAGTGCCAACAGCGTTGGAAAGTAAAATCACCGATAAATTGGAGGAAGCCTTAAGTTTGGATATCATCGAACCAGTATTGGGCCCGAGCGCTTGGATATCGCCAATTGTGATTGCGTTTAAGGACGACGGGGATATCCGGGTATGTCTGGACATGAGACGCGCAAACAAAGCAATACAACGAGAGAACTACCCGTTGCCAACATTCGAGACGTTTATGACCAAGCTGAAAGGTGCCAAATATTTTTCGCGACTCGATCTAAAAAGCGCTTACCATCAACTGGTGCTGGCCGAATCCAGCCGAGAAATTACTACCTTCATTACACACCGCGGCCTATTTCGATATAAGCGGCTGATGTTTGGCGTGAACTCAGCTTCAGAAATATTTCAACGGCTAATGGAGGAAATGTTGGCTCCTTGTCAGAATTCTTTAAATTACATCGATGACGTGATAATATTTGGCAGCAATATTGAGGAACATGACAAATCACTCGCAAAGGTTAAGGAAATATTTCAAGCCAATAACGTAGCACTAAATGAGAAGAAATGCGCATTTCGAGTACAGAAATTGAAATTTCTAGGCCACATCCTCTCGGACAAGGGGATCGAAGTTGACCCCGAGAAAGTGAAGGTGATTACATCATTCAGAGCGCCCAAAAATAAAGAAGAGGTACGCAGCTTTCTCGGCTTAGTAACATATATTGGCAAATTTGTATCTGATCTGGCGGATAACACAGAGCCTCTGAGAAAATTACTGAAAAGCCATGAAACGTTCTGTTGGGGCCAACCACAGGAAGAAGCGTTCCAGAATCTCAAAGTTAAGATTGCGGCAGTTCCAATGCTGTCATAATTTAACCTGCAGGATAAAACGTGTTTGATCGCAGATGCCAGCCCAGTGGCCTTGGGAGCAGTGTTGGTGCAATTTGATAAATCGAATACTGCACGCATAATATCATTTGCCAGCAAGAGTTTGTCATCGGTGGAAAGAAAATATTCACAAACGGAAAAAGAAAGCCTGGCATTGGTGTGGGCTGTGGAGAAGTTTTATTATTATTTAGCGGGATTACAGTTTGACCTTATAACTGACCACAAGCCACTGGAAACGATCTTTAAACCAACTTCGCGACCTCCGGCCAGGATTGAAAGGTGGTTGTTGCGATTACAATCTTACCGGTTCCGCGTAGTATATAAGGCAGGAAAGGAAAATATTGCCGACTCACTATCAAGACTTTGCGAAGTAACCGATACCGACCCTTACGACTGGGCTGGTGAGGAACACATATTTCGCGTGGTGTCAACCTCAGTTCCTAAATCGCTCTCCATATCGAAGGTCACGGAGATGAGCATACAGGATGAGGAAATAATAGACGTGATGACATGCCTTGGCCAGGATTCATGGAACTCAAATATGTCTAGCCCGTACTATCCATTTCGTTTGGAACTCTCGATTGTGGGAAATATCCTATTGCGAGGCACAAGACTAGTAATTCCCCAGAAGTTACGTGAACCAGTCGCCCATGAAGGGCATCCCGGGATAAGCGCCATGAAACGGAGGCTTCGTTCCAAAGTTTGGTGGCCGTGTATGGACAAAGACGCAGAACAGTATGTTAAGGAGTGCCGCGATTGCCTTTTGGTATCAATGCCATCGCATCCGGCCCCAATGAAAAGCCATCCGTTCCCGAATGGACCCTGGAGATGCTTAGCTACCGATCCTTTGGGCCCTTTACCAAATGGTGAGAATATACTTGTACTAATCGACTATTACTCCCGATATATAGAGTTCAAACTCATCAAGTCGATATCATCGAAAACCATTATTGAGGAGATGGAAGAGATCTTTTCCAGATTGGGGTTCCCGGAGACCTTAACGACTGATAATGGGAGGCAATTTGTCAGCAGCGAGTTAAAGAGTTTTTGTGAAACCAGCGGCATTCGGCTAATGCCTACACTGCCATACTGGCCGCAGGCCAACGGCGAAGTCGAAAACATGAACAGGTCTCTGGTGAAACGCCTAAAGATAGCTCATGCCAATAACGACAATTACAAGAAAGAGATCCAAAAATTTGTATTAATGTATAACGTCACTCCACACGGGACCACGGGCGCACCACCAACAGAGCTAATGTTCAACAGGGTGATAAGGGACAAAATTCCTGGCATACAGGATCTTGTTGGCGAAACGGCTGATTCAGAAGAGAAAGACAGGGACGTCTGGAAGAAAGAGAAAGGGAGAGAGCTAGCAGACAGCGCTAGGAAAGCGGGAGCGATCGATATAAAAGTGGGTGACAAAGTTCTCCTTAAAAACGTGGTATTCCCGCATAAGCTGACGCCAACATTCGATACGACCACATATGAAGTAACTAACCGAGAGGGAAATGTTGTTCAAATTTCTGGTGGTACACCAGGAATGTAAGCCATTTGAAAAAGATCATCGGGGCAGACTCATCGAAGTCGTCTGATTCGGTGAGCCCCAATGTTGGGATACCTCCTTCACCTATTTCGTTACAGTCGGTTGCCGAAACTCTGACGCCACAGGAAACTCCGGCAACAAAGGACTACCATGACCCGAAGGACAACCTGAAGCTCCGTCTAGAGAAAAAAGAAGGGGTGTGGAGATCTGTATCGGCAGCGGAGAGCGATGGCAGAGATGAGAGCGACGCGCTCTCTCACAAGAAGTAGAGAAATGCATTACTGTACACGCAACGCAAATAGATTATGTTAGTTGACCTGACAACGCTGGCAGTGCCGGTGCTAATAAAATAGCGAATCGAAGATCACACGTGTGCCTTGTTATTTGGACTTGGGAAACGGGCGTTGTTACAGGTTTGGGTTTGGATTTGAATTCAAGTTTAAATCTAAATTTGAGACTTGATTTGATTTGGACCCAAGGATTAAATCAAGCTTGGATTTGTGTTTAAATTAGGGCTTAGGAATTGTCACTCACATCCGCAGTTGGCTCTAGTGGGGCTAAGAGCACAAGGCCAAGGAACTCGCCATTTTCCAACCCCTCCGCTGCGGCGGCGCCAATTAAAAAGGGGCTCTGGGGACCGAGAAGGAGCGGTATAACTCCCATCAGGCACCCGCAGGGGGAAATTCCCGCGCACCGAGGGACCCCACCAAGAGCAGGTGCGATGAGCAAGGAGAAGCTGCCAGCAGGACGGGATGACGAGACCCAGGCACTGGCGGTAGCGAGAGCAGAGGAGGAGCTGCTGCGTAACTTTCAGCGTGTAAAGCAGAAGGTACAACACTCGCCTCCAAAGACCACGACCGAGACGCACCCGATGTCAGCACCACCGGATGTGCATGGCCCGGTGTTCGTATTTGGCGATAAGGAAGAGGAGTCGGCCACCCCAAAAAGAAGCCGCGATGCTGTGAGCCCAGACGGAAAATCCGACGGAGCCAAAAAGCAGAAGGTCGAAGCTAGCGTACAAGCCCTGGTTGAGAAGCTTGGAACGATGCTGGATGACATGATCGCGAAGTTCACGGACACCAAAAGCAACAACAAAAAGGTAGTCCGTCACGTCACGCAGAGCACAATAGACTCGATGCTGGCCATGAAAAAGCTACAGCTCGAAATTGCAGAAGCGATTCCCGACGCCCACCCCGAGCGCACCACCCTATGCGGAAGCCAGCAGACAACCCCGACGCTGACTGGCACGAAGCATGCAGATGCACCTGCAGATAGGCCAGGAAAGCCAGCTTGGCAACTTGTTAAGGCCAAGCCCAAGCCAAAGAACCCTCAGACCAGAGCTGAGACCAGCGTGCGGGAGGAAGATCGCGCACCACGCACTCCGATGCCAAGGAAACAGCGCTCTGACGCTATTCTAATCAAATGCAACGAAGGATCCTACGCAGACATGCTGAAGATCGTAAAAACCGAGCCCTCCCTACAGGGACTCAAGAATAGCGTGCAAGGTGTGCGAAGGACAGCTAATGGCGGGCTCCTGCTTAGGATGCAAAAGCCCCTCGATCCAGCTACGCAACAGCTACAAGGTGCCATAAAGACAGCCATCTCCGGCAAAGCGGAAGTGACTGTCATGCATGAAACAGTCCAGGTGGAGATTCGCGACCTGGATGACATGACCAGCGGAGAGGAGGTCACCATGGCCCTTTTCGCTGGCGAAGAATGCGACATTCCAGGCGACGCTGCACCCAGGGGAGGAGGCGCGGAGGCTGCTGGAGAAGGGCAAAATCCGGATCGGTTGGGTCGTCTGCCGCATTAGACAGAAGACAGAACCGAAGCGCTGCTTTAAGTGCATGGGCTTCGGACATAATGCTGTGAGATGCCGAGCCCCGGAAGCAACAGCCAAGACCACGCAGGACTCCTGCTTCAAATGCGGAGGCGCTGGCCATAAGCACAAAACATGCCATGGCAAGCCTAAGTGCATTTTATGCACCCGAGCGGGTATGACCGCGGGGGACGCGGAGCACGCGACTCTGAGCAAGTCCTGCCCAGAGTACCAGAAGGCCGCCAAACACATGCAGAATGGTTAAGTTTCTCCAACTTAACCTCAACCACTGCAGAGCAGCCCAGGTCCTCCTGTCCCAAACGGCTACGGAGCTGAAAACGGACGTCGCTATACTAAGCGAACCGTATAGGGCAAAACCTGACGGTGTGTGGCAGCAGAGCACCGACGGCGGGGCAGCCATCTGGAGCTGCGGGCAGCCTGCGGGCCATATGACGCAGAGAGCGTCGAGACCTGGCTACACCAGGGCCAAGATCCATGAGGTGACCGTGTACAGCTGTTACCTTGCTCCGAGCATGCACATAGACGCCTTCCGAGATGTGGTGCAGGAGATCGCACAGGACGCTCGTGGAAGGTCGTCTGTATTAATCGCTGGGGACTTCACCGCTTGGGGGAGCTCGAGGACAACGCAGAGGGGAACCATCCTCCTGGATGCCCTGGCCACTTTGAATGTTTGCCTCCTCAATGACGGTAACAGGTGCACCTACAGCAAGGCAGGCAGAGAGTCAGTCATCGACCTGACCTTTGCCAGCCCGGAACTCACCCGGAACAGCCAATGGGAAGTCACGGACCTGCTAACATACAGCGACCATGCCGCGATAACCTTCAAGACGATGCACAGCCAGCAGCGACTTCCTGACCGGCAAACTGCGTATAGGGTACACACCCTAAACGTAGAAGTGCTTCTAGCCAGCATGGATTGCAACGCCATCTTTGGGGATGCAAATAGCTGTGCGGATGGGTTATCTGCCAGGATCAAGGCTGCCTGCGATGCGGCAATGGAGAGCTCCAACAGGGGATGTGGCAGGCGACCAGTCCCGTGGTGGAACCAGGAGATAGCCACAGCCCGAAGCGAGAGAGAAACAGAGGACGCCCCCTGCAAGGGATGTACGAGTCCATCTACAGGGAGACGAAGAAAGCCCTCAAAGTGGCCATCAAGCCGAGCAAAAACAGGTGCTTCCAGGACCTCTGCGACGCGGCAGACCAGGAGCCGTTCGGGTCGGCCTACAAGATGGTAATGGGAAAGCTAATCAGACAGCCGACACCAACCTCCCATGAGCAATTGGGAGCAATAGTTACCACGCTGTTCCCAGCCCAGCCGCCCCTAGTGCTTCCCAACGTGACCGTGGGGGAACCAATCCCCATTGATGAAGAGGAGGTCCTAAGCGCGCTAACCAGCTGCAAAGCCTCCAAGGCCCCTGGACCAGACGGCATTCCAAACGCGGCCCTGCTTGCGATAGTGAAGTCCCACCCAAAGTTGTTCGCGGAGGTGTACAACAACTGCATCGCCGAACGGACTTTTCCTACAGGCTGGAAGCAGCAAAGGCTTGTACTCGTTCCGAAGCCGGGAAAACTGGACGACGATCCATCTTCATACCGGCCCCTCTGCATGCTGAACTCCCTCGGAAAAATATTCGAGCGGATTATATGCAGCAGGCTGGAAGCCGAAATCGAAGAGCGCGGAGCCCTATCCAGCCACCAGCACGGGTTTCGTAAGAAACGCAGCACTATCGATGCAATCCGCGAGGTAACGCAGCTGGCAGAAAATGCGATTGAAGGCGAAAGATGGCAAGGAGGCACCAAGAAATACTGCCTTGTGTGCACCCTGGACGTCAAAAACGCCTTCAATTCTGCAAACTGGAGCCGAGTCCTCCAAGCACTCCAACGGGGCGGCATATCCGGATAGCTTGTACAGCTGATAGCCGATTACTTCAAAGACCGCGTCCTGCAATACAAATCGGACGCCGGAAACCAGGAGCACCAAGTAACAGGAGGCGTACCCCAAGGCTCAGTCCTCGGGCCAATCCTATGGAATGTCATGTACGACGGTGTACTGAGGCTGAATCTGCCCGAAGGCTGCTCTGTAGTGGGCTTCGCAGACGACATCGCATTGGTCACTGTGGAGAAGCACCTGGCTGATGTTTCCACAAAATGCAGCCTTGCCATCGACATGCTGATGTTCTGGCTAGCGGACAACGGACTCTCGCTTGCCGAACACAAGACGGAAGCAGTGCTCATCAGCAGCAGGAAGGCCGTAGAGAAAGTGAGCTTCCGTGTCGGGTCGACCACCATCGAGTCCTGCCCAGCGGTCAAGTACCTAGGCGTCCAGATCGACCACAGGCTAAACTACAAGAGCCACCTGGAGTACGTAGCGGCCAAGGCTTCCAAGGCCACTGGCGCCATCTCAAGGATGATGGCCAACACACGAGGCCCAAAGCAGCACAGCCGAAGGCTAATAGCAACCGTGGTGACGTCTACCATCCTATATGCCGCGCCGATATGGGCGGAAGCTATGTCGACCGCGAGCTACAGTCGACAATGCAAGATGGTATATAGACGCTGCGCACTGCGCATCTCCAGCTGCTTCTGCACAGTATCGGAAGAGGCCGCACTGGTTGTGGCTGGAACAATCCCAATCGACCTACTGGCAGCGGAGCGCAGGACTGGCAACTCGGGTAGTGGAACTCAGCGGAGCAGAACCATCTCCCTATGGCAAACGAGGTGGGATAGTGCGAGCACTGGACGGTGGACGTACCGACTCATCCCCGAACTGGAACCATGGCTATATAGAAGACACGGGCAGATGGATTTCTACACGACGCAACTGATTACAGGCCATGGATGCTTCAAGGCATACCTCCATAGATTCAAACACGAGGCTGATCCCTTCTGCGATTACTGCGGCAGCGGAGTCGTCGAGGACGCAGAGCATGCATTCTTCTCATGCTCACTATTCAGCGCGGATAGAGCTGCCCTGGAAGCAGCAACGAGCTGTCGTCTTACACCGGAAAATATAATCGGGTGTATGCTGGAGACGCCGTCCAATTGGGAGGCGGTTACGAACATGGCAGCAACCGTATTGAGAGAACTGAGGCGCCGGGAGAAGATCCGACGCATGGACGGCGAACGATGAGCCGCACCTGACCGCCAGCCGCCCCGCGAAGTATAGCTTTGCGGCAGTCCCGCGGGAGTGGACCTTTACTTTTCCTTTCTTTCTCTTACTTTTCCTGTTTGTACATATCTATATCAATAATAAAAAAAAAAAAAAAAGACATATAATGTAAATTTTTGCGGGAAAAAATGCACACACACAGAAATTTATGTATGTACATCCTAGTTTATACATACATACATACATTAGTGACAACTTAATTTTTGTTATGACAGACCAGCATGTAACCGAACGAGTTTTTCTTAAATCATTAAAAACAGATTTGTATTATCCTTCAAAATGTTATTATTTTTCTATACCAGGGATCGTAAATAAGAGTTGCTTGAGAGCGGGTATAATATTTGTATTTTAAGTTCGACGATTTTTATTCACAATTTAAATTAAAAACAGTCTATTATGTCTCAATTGGCCCTTATTTGATGTTCATGGTTGATGAAATCAAATATAACGATTTTTAGGCTCAAAATCTACCCAAATTTTCAGAAATAGGAGATCTTTATCCAAGTTTTGCTAAAAATTAAAAAATATAAAAAAAAAATCAATATATCGATATTTTTTATGATATTTTCAAATATCATCGAGTGATATTTTTTTAACAGCAAATATCATCAATACGATATTTTAAAAAATAATATTTTTTTAAAAAACAACAACCCTAGTTCTAATTGTAGTTGTTGTTCCTGTTCACGGCCGCTGATACTTCACCCGTGCACACAAATGCAATGTGACCACTGTTGTCACGCGCTTCAACGATACTCCAGCTCTCTGTATTTCAGCCAACGAGTGCGAGAACAAACGAGACAACTACATATCTCCTCGTCGCTTATCAACTTCCAACTCGTTAGTAATGACGTCACCAAACGGCTTCTAAACACCGACTTACAGACACTTTGTAACGTGTAACGTATGTTTTGGGGGCGAGCTGATGTTGGGAGTGAGCTGCAGTGGGGATGTACGCGCTGGTTTCGGCTCAAAATTAGTTCGGTAGTAGGGAGTGGGTATGGAAGAGAAGTACTGATCTCACAAGCTCTCTAGACGTACAATAACTATTTACATTCGCGTACTTGGTTGAGGAACGGAGGGGAAACGAAAGAAAAGGAAAGGGAAAGGAAAGAGAAGGCACTGGATAACTAGACAGGGAAGCTGTGATGGAGTTTCAGCTCCCTTTGACCCCACCCTACCATGATCGCTTGCTACAGCCGAGGCTGGCGATCCCTTGGTCAGTTATCCTGTTTCAGGACATCCTTTGGTTTGAGTATGGTTTCCAAAAAATAAGCTCTACTCGACTTCCAACATAATAACAAATTTATTTCTAAAATTCATAATTGTTCTGTACTAAACTAATTTTAATCGCAGAAGATAAAACATAAATAGATCTAAGAAAACTTCATTTATTTTACATTTATTCTAATTGGCTTGACATTCTAAAAGAAAAGAATAATTCGAGAAAACACTGCTGCAAGGAAAAGGGATTAGAAATATAGGAATTTAAATGTATAAAATATAGTAAGTACTTCATAGCGTATATTACATAATATAATATATTTTAATAAATGAGAAAAATAAGAGGAAAAAAACTATAACGAATAATAAATGATAAATTTATTTAATAAATTAAATGTAGAGAATTTTGCCATTAGTTATTAATTAAGGCTTTTATTTAGAGAAGCTAAAAGCTTTGCAAAATATTAGCAAAATTAAGATCGCAAAAAAAAAATCATTTAAATTAATTCCATTATTTTCCATGTTTTATTTATACAAAAAAAATTCTTACAGTGTATACTGTCATACGGAAAGTTTACTCTAACAAGAGAGAGCTTTTTCTAATCATAGGTATACACTGCCAGAACATGAGCTGGGAAATTAAGGAAATTAAAATTTTAATTTGAAATTTTAATATTTACGGTATAATATTTATTACGAGTGTTTACGCCAGGAGGCCCCTGCTTCCCCTCTGCCCACCGAGCGTCCAAAAGCTCAAGCGCTTCCAGCTTAGCAACGCTCGCCCGCTCTCCGCTCCTCGGTATTCCCGATCGCACGCTCCCGTGTTCCCGATCGTCGCTCGCTTCTAGGGACGGCTGCGCCGCTCCAATTCCCGGTTCTCCCGCTCTCCCGCTCTCGCGCCGTTAAGCTGGGCTTCTCGGTCGACAGCGGGCCTTAGGCTAAGCTCAAGTTTTAGTTCCAATACGACTGTCAATAAATGCATGTAAAGGGCACTCCGCCGATGTCATTTTTCGACCCCCTAATTTCTGGATTTTTTTTGCTGCGTTTTTTTCTTCTTCGTGGGACGGATTTTTCTACTAATCCTTTTGCGGAGGATTTTACCAGCCACCCCACTCCTAAACATGGTCCTTCGAGCCGGATAAGGATATCGTCCTGGAATCCTTTTCTCCCAGCAGCTTTGGTGGTGCCGCCGCAGAAAAGATAAGTAAAAAGTGTCCTCCCGTCTCTACGTGCCGGTCGTTAATAGTTGTTCGAAATTTAAATTTCGGTCAACCTACGTACGATTTTTTGTGTCAACTCCCGATCCGAGTTTTCCGACACAACGGCAGTTTGAAGGAAAAATCCATTTCTCCCTAATTCCATCGCCCAGTTTTTTCAATCCGTCTCCGTTTTGTGTGATCGCCATATTGCCTGCCGTTTTTTTTGTTCTTTCGCTTCTCCGCTCCACTCGCCAACGGTCAAGGCATATGTACATCAACATACATACCTACATACGTGTGATAACTTATGCACATACATTTTCCGTGCAAGTCCGTCTCCGCCGAAATACAGTGAAATTGTGTGGTGAAATAAATAAATCAAATTAAATAAATAAAACAAAAAGGCTCAATTAATATACGCCGGTGTCAACATATATATTTTTGTTGTGTGCCATTTGTTTTTTTTTCTCCACGCAAGGTTCAGAGGCCTTCACAGATTTATCTGCCAAACTCCAAAATACAGTCCACTCTTCGTGTTCCCACTGTACCATAAGGCGAAACATCCAACACATACCTCCACACAAACCCGTTCTGATTGCCCATATGTAAATATTTTCTGCCTCAAATATATATTTTTTGTACGTCGCTGCAGTTCCCGATATCGGTGTTCCACTGTGCAAATAACCATACATATATTTTTGCAGGCGTATCCAACTCCATACATATGTCATTATATTTTTCTGCCCGCCCATACAGGAATTAAATTACAATAAAACCAACAAACGAAAATAACCGAAATAAGAAACTCAAGTGCAAGTGTTATTTCTCCAAGATCCGCACAACCGCCGCAGCAGACGTGTTGTTGTTGTGTTTTTGTGTTCCGCCTTGTTCTAGCTCCTGAACTCTTCGCTTATACGGTGGTTTGCCGACGGCAAAACCAAACTGCGATTTACGGTTAGTTTCAGATTCCCGCGCTGACCGCCGCATCAGCCGCGCTGGTGTTGTTGTTGTTTCGGTTTTCTGTGCCTTTATCTCTCGTAAGCGCCTCGTTTGCGCACTGCTTTGCCGACGGCATAATACAGTGAGGTTTCCACGTCATCGCCAAGGGTTATTTTTTTAATTCAGCCTTTTCGGCGCCGTGGTAATTACGTGTCGTTAATTAAATACTTCTTATCCATTATTTCCGACACTAAAAATTAATTATTTTTTTTTCTCTTTATTACGGAATATAATTAATAAAGAAAGTTTCCAATTCATACATACAAGCTCCACGTCCGAACCACGGAATATACATATATAAATATACAATTGGCTCCTAATATCCCGAGCCCGGGTCCGACATTCAGCACTAATTCGGCCAGCAGCAGCAATCGCTGCAATCGCTTCCCATCCATCATTTGTGTTTCGTGGCCGAACTTCTCCGCTGAGGATTTGCTCCTGTTTTCTCTTCGCTTGCCGCTGACATTTTTTTTGTCGCTGGTGCTGTGTCCACTGGCGTTACGCGAACCAGAGTTGAGTCGTCTTTCCTTCGCAATTCGTGTGTATTTCTTGGGCGACAAGTAACGTTGTTAGCGACCCAGATTGTGCCGAGTGCATTAATTTGACCGTCTGTGAGTCCGAGAATGCCCACAGGTGACGACCAGAAGCTCCGTGTGCTCCCGTCAATCCGTTTGGAGAGATCCCGAACCGCATCTCCGCGCCCGTCTCCGCGCTCAACTCCTCTAAGGTCGAAGGCAGCCATTGCCATCCCAAGGGCAAAAAGCGACAATTCAGTGAACCTTTGCCCCGGTCCAGCGCCAAAGGTTACGCGATCCGTGTCCAACATGGCTCAAAAGGCGATAGATATCGCCCTCAAAAAATTCATTGCCGCAACAGACCGTGTTAGCCAATTCGAGGCTAACCTGCACACTCCGGCTGCCCCTGACACGGACAGATTGCCCCCTGGCATGTGCCAAATCCATCGGGACCAAATTAGGGCCCTGTGGGAAAAGGTGGAGAAAAGCTATGAAAGCTGCTCCGACCTCCTTGCCGAAGCCGACGATCCTCCGACCATTGCATCAGAGCTAGAATCGAAGTATAGTTACTGCTATTCTGTGTTTTCGAAGTGTGTGTTTCAGCTGCAGGGCGTAATTGACAGGGCCGCCTTCCAACCCACACAGGCTTCCGCCAGTAGTCAACCACCCCCTTCTACGGGTTGTCGTCTGCCACCAGTGGACACAGAAGTCTTCACTGGGGACTATATTCGGTGGCCAACGTTCCGAGACCTTTTTACGGCGATCTATATCCAGAATTCGCGTCTCACACCGGTGGAAAAGCTGTTCCACCTGTTGTCAAAGACAAGTGGCGATGCACATGCCATTGTGTCGAAGGCCCCTCTTACAAACGAAGGGTTCATCTCCGCATGGCAGAGCCTCACCGAACGGTTAGAAAATCGGCGGTTGCTCGTCAACAGCCAGTTGAAGATCCTATTCAACCTTCCAGCAGTCCCCCAAGAGTCAGGAGCCGCTCTGAAAGAGCTGCAAGGCACTATCCAGAGTTGCCTAACAGCCTTATCTATGTCCTCCATCCAAGTCGAAGCCTGGGATTGTCTCCTGGTATACATGGTTTCCACAAAACTTCCCAAAACCACACTGTCCATGTGGGAGCAATCCGTCCACAACAAGGCCGAAATTCCGACCTGGAACGAGCTGAACTCGTTTTTGACCGAGCGTCACCGTACTCTAGAGGCGATCGATGATATCAGGCCTAGCAGTTCTGGGCAGTTTCCCCCCCGATCGACCCCTGCAAGCGCCCCTGCGCGCCGGCTCAACTCGTATGAGGCCCGAGAGACTCCAGTCCCAAAGAGGGTGCGATCTTTGCTCCAGGGAAAACCACCCTATCCGTATATGTCCGCGTTTCCTAGACATGAATGTCAATGAGCGGACAGACTTCATCCGAAGAAAGCAACTCTGCTTGAATTGTTTTTCGCGAGGGCACCAGCAACGGGACTGTACTAGTGCCCATTCCTGCTTTACGTGCCACAGCCGGCATCATACTCTGTTGCACCGCGACAACCCTGCGGCTACCGTTTCAAGACCCTCCGCTCCATCTAGTCCACGACCCGCAACCATTGTGAGAAGCGCTGCAGCCTCCGACGACCACTCTAATGTGCAAGTCTGCTTTGCGTCAGGATCAAAGGCTGTCCTGCTCGGTACGGCGATTATTGACATCTGCCATCTTGGCCGCACCTTCCAAGCGCGAGCCCTGATCGATTCAGGTTCTGAAGCGACCTTTATTACTGAGAGGCTTCTCAATATCGTAAAACTTCCATCCCAGCCAACGCAGACCCAAGTTTCCGGTCTCAACGATACAGTTGCCGCTCAAGCCACAAAGCTCTGCAAATTTTCAATTCGCGCTCCCTCCAGACCCGGGCTGCAGTTACAAACGACAGCTTATGTTCTTCCTCAACTCGCTGGAAAACTTCCCTCATATCCAGTTCCGAGAGATTTCCTAAAGCAGCTTCCTGATCTCCCCTTAGCGGATCCAGCGTTCTTCGAGAGTTCTGATATCGACGTCCTAATTGGAGCTGACATACTTCCGTCTGTGCTTCTGGGCGGCTCCAAAAATAACATCTTCGGCTCTCTCCTGGCCCAAGAGACGATCTTCGGGTGGGTTCTCACAGGCCCAGTGTCTACAACCGCTACAGGCGGCGTGTCTGTCTTCTCGACACGAATTTCCGTTTCGTCAAAAAGTTCACCGGAAAAATTCCTTGCCGCTCGCAGTGCTGCTGGCCTGGAGAGCAGACGTACCCGAGGTACGCAGTCCTACCGTTGCCGAGTCTGCAGCGGATTCCACCCGCTCCGGAAATGCCAACAGTTCCTGAAACTCTGCGCTGAGAAGAGGCTCCGTGCGGTTCTCGACCACCGCTATTGTTCTAACTGTTTGGCCCACGAACATTCCGAGGGAACCTGCCGCAGCGGTGACCGATGCAAGACGTGCAATCAGCACCACCACACTCTCCTGCATCCGCATGACCGTCCAGAGCATCCACTCCGCTCGCAGCGTCGGTCACCCCCATACTTCTAGTTCGCACATTATTGACCATTACTCATCTCCATGTCATCCCTTTTCATCCAGGTCACTTACGAGGGCTTCACTTCCACACACCGCGATCGCTCTGGAAGGCAGACGTACTCGAGGTTCTTAGTCCTACCATTGCCGAGTCTGCCAACGTTCGTCCGCTACGGACAGTTCGACGTCTTCTAGCGCACAGTGATGCGTCCTGGTCACGGCATTCGACGCCTCCACCTTGTTCAGCAAGCTCCTTGCGACAAGCTCCCGCCTCTCCATGGCAATCAGCCGCCTCTCGTTGGCACTCATCCGTCCTTCATCGCTACTCGTCGCTCCAGGATCAACGATCTACGCAGCGCTCTGACGCCCCTCCATACCATCGTCCTGTACGGGTTTATTGCAACCCGAGTGATTGCAAGGGGGGGGGAGAATGTTTACGCCAGGAGGCCCCTGCCTCCCCTCTGTCCACCGAGCGTCCAAAAGCTCAAGCGCTTCCAGCTTAGCAACGCTCGCCCGCTCTCCGCTCCTCGGTATTCCCGATCGCACGCTCCCGTGTTCCCGATCGTCGCTCGCTTCTAGGGACGGCTGCGCCGCTCCAATTCCCGGTTCTCCCGCTCTCCCGCTCTCGCGCCGTTAAGCTGGGCTTCTCGGTCGACAGCGGGCCTTAGGCTAAGCTCAAGTTTTAGTTCCAATACGACTGTCAATAAATGCATGTAAAGGGCACTCCGCCGATGTCATTTTTCGACCCCCTAATTTCTGGATTTTTTTTTGCTGCGTTTTTTTCTTCTTCGTGGGACGGATTTTTCTACTAATCCTTTTGCGGAGGATTTTACCAGCCACCCCACTCCTAAACAACGGGAAAATTAATTACTTAAATTAAATAAGAGAAATCGAGAATTATATTATTAAATTCATTTTTTCGCTCAGTGTAGCGATCAAGTAGCGGAGCAAAAATGCATTTATTTTATCATTTTATCAGTGACGTATTTATTAATAATGCACAAAAAGCTTCCCCGCGAGCAAAACAAAAAGAAAATTAATTAACATGCCTGTTGTTTCACTTACATGGTTTTCTGCAGCTCCATCGTCGAAAGATGGAGGGGGGTATGTTTTTAATCAGAGGCAGGGTTTTATTTATTCATTTATATGCACTTTTCTTTTTCTCTCAATTATTTTTGCTCATTTAGGTATATTTTTATGCACTTTTTCACTTTTCTTTGCAGGTTTCCGATTATTCTTTCTTGTCTTTTATTTTTACCAATTTACATTTTTGAATAAGCAGCCAAGTCACTTTTTCTGGAACCAGGTAAACCCAGGTTCCAACCAATACATTGTAGTTAGTCGTAGTCTTCCCCGCTAACCCCCCTCCCTCCTCCTTGCCGACTTTCGAGTCCAAGCGTTGCCGACTTTCGGGTCCAATTTCTGCCGACTTTAGGGTCCAATCTCTGCCGACTTTCGGGTCCATCTCTGCCGACTTTCGGGTCCATCTCTGCCGACTTTCGAGTCCAATCTCTGCTGACTTTCGAGTCCAAGCATTGCCGACTTTCGGGTCCACTCTCTGCCGACTTTAGAGTCCATCTCTGCTGACTTTAGGGTCCAACCTCTGCCGACTTCCGGGTCCAATCTTTGCCGACTTTCGGGTCCGATCTTTGCCGACTTTCGGGTCCAACAAAAGCTTCTCCGTACAGACAACCACAACTTCTCTTTGCCGACTTACGAGTCCAACAACAAACTTCTCCTTGCCGACTTTCGAGTCCCTTTTCCATCCTCCGAGTAGACTGGCGAACCCAAGCGACGGGCGGCACACGGACCTGCGCGCCCAACAACAACCATCCGCCGCAGCCCCGATCGGAGCCAACATCTTCTCTTCTCCCTCTTCCCCAGGCACCATCTGCAGCCGGCGGCATCCAGACGCGAGAAGATCCACCCAGACGCGAGAAGCCTACGCCCACCGTCACCCGGGATTCACGGATCTGATCTTTTCCGTCGCCCCGAGCCATCAGTTGGTCACCAGCGCAGCCCAAATCCTGATCAATCTACCTGACTGTAATATTCCGTCAATAAACCATACTCTTACTCTTTACCGTATTTCCCTCTCGAGTTCTCCCTGGGGGGCAAACGGATCGGGGAAAATCTTTACAGCAACCACGCCTGAACCAAATAAATATATCTGCACAGACTCTGGACGTCCCGGTGACTACCTGTGGACGACAGGACGTCACAGATTGGCGCCCGAACAGATTGAAGTGGTTGTAAGTAAAAGATCCGATACCGAGCTGGGTATACCTTGCATCAAAGAGTGAGCTAACGGAGTACGCGGAGGAATTCGGGCTAGACACCACAGGAAGGAGCGAAGATCTAAGGCGGTTACTAGCGGCTTTCGCTAAGAGAACGGATCACACGGAGGCAACAGGACTAAAACTCACAGAACTCACGGAAAAGTACAGGAAGGAGAAAAGTCCGGCAAGAAGCTCAACACCGGCGATCGTGGTGACAAGCGGAGAAGAGCGGAGCGCCGAGGAACGACCAACAACGAGTGCCGCAGCGAGGGTCATAGCTGCTAAGGAAGGGGAGCAGAGGAACGACCACCGAGGAACAGTTACGGCTAAAATGGAGGAGGTCAAAGAAAGGAAAGTAGAACGGAGAATGGAGACAGAAATTGTGGACCGAGTAAGAGGTTGGGGCATCCGGTACCAAGGAACAACGAACCCGCTAGAGTTCCTGAGCAAGATGGAACAATGGGCAGATGGGTACGGGATACAGAAGGACCAGCTGATACAGACCATGCCATTTATACTGGAGGGGATCGCGTACGACTGGTGGAACAACGCACCGGCCAGGATAACAACATGGCAGTAACTGACATCAGAACTGCTGGAACATTTCCTACCGCCAAGATACGGGGAACAACTGGAGACCCAGATAGTGCAGCTGAAACAGCGGGAAACAGAGCCAGTAAGAGAGTACGCGATGAGTCTGAGGAAGCTGATGCGGTTCACGAAACTAACGGAAGAGGAGAAACTCGACCGGGTGTACAAGAACTGCAGAAGTAAAATAAAGCTGTATACACGGAGGACGGGGTTCAACACCCTGACAGAGTTCCTCAGGCTGGCGGAGGAAGTGGACGAGATAGAGGCGGCAGAGAACCTCACACAACAACTCCAACAGCCATACCAGCTCAGACCGGAAATATGCATGCGCTGCGGAGGAACCGGGCACGCAGCGAGAACATGCACGAATCCGCCGAGATTGTTCTGTTGGGTCTGCGGGAGAAACGGCACCCGGACAACAGAATGCTGCAGATCTGGACCGGGAAACGACAGAGGCCTGAGCAGATGAAGCTGGCGGCTCAGGCGACAAGAAATCAAGCTATAGAGGACGACCTAAGCTGTGACGGGTTTCAGATCATAGCACGGATCGGAATCGGGAAGGGAACGGCACGCGGAGTGATCGATACGGGGGCATCAAGGAGTGCGATCAGCAAAAACATGTACCAGGATCTAAGGGACCACGGAAGATGGTGGGGTACATGAGAGGAGATCACACTCGCCAACGGAGCCCGACAAAGAGCCATAGGGAACTTCACAGCGGAGGTTAGCTTCGGAGGAAGATCGTTCACGGTAACGTTCATGATACTGAAAAACGTGTCTGGAGGAATACTGTTGGGTGTGGACTTTCTGGCAGGAGCGAACAGCATGCTGAGGAGCGGCAACCTAGAGCTGGATCTGGTATCGGCCGTGGACGAAACACCGACAAGGGAGGAAAAGGACACGATGGCAGAGAAGGCAGAAGAACCGTCAGAAGAGGAAGTGCAGCAGTTCCTGAACAAAAACAGGCAAGTATTCGAAGACATGAAGGGGGTAAGCAGCGTCACCGAACACAAAATATACCTGAACGACGACAGACCGATCAAGCAGCGATATTACCTGCGAAATCCCAAGCAACAGGCGGTCATCAACGAACAGGTAGACGAACTGCTGACCCTGGGGTTAATAGAACGATCAAGGAGTCCGTATAGCGCACCAGTCGTGTTGGTAAGGAAAAAGAATAACGAATGGAGAATGTGCACCGACTACAGACAGTTGAATGAGAAAACAGAGAAGGATGCATATCCGGTACCTCGGATGAACTTCATCCTGGACCAATTAAGGGAAGCAAAATTTATAAGCACCATAGACCTGAAGTCAGGATATTGGCAAATCCCGATGGAGCAGGGAAGCAGGCAATACACGGCATTCACGGTACCAGGACGAGGGCTGTTCCAATGGACGATAATCCCATTCGGGCTAACCACCGCCCCTGCAACGTTCCAGAGGGCATTGCACACGATAATTGGGCCAGAGATGGAACCGTTCGCGTATTTAGATGATATTATTGTGATATGCCGGACTAAGAGCGAGCATCTGGAAAAGCTCCAGGAAGTATTCAGAAGGCTGCAACAAGCGAACTTGAGAATAAATCCGGACAAGTGCCATTTTTTCCAAAAAGAACTAAAGTACTTGGGACATGTGGTGAGCGAGCACGGGATCCGGACAGACCCGGAGAAGGTACCTGCGATTCGGGACTTACCGACACCCAGGAACACAAAGGAAGTACACAGTTTTTTGGGAATGGCATCGTGGTACCGAAGATTTATCCCGAACTTCACGGAGCAGGCAGGAGCACTGCAGGAACTTACAAGGAAGGGCCAAAAGTTCGAATGGAACCAAAACCATCAGAACACGTAATTTCCTTCGCAAGCCGGAAGCTGAGCAAGGTGGAACAGAAATACAGCGCAACGGAGAAGGAATGTTTAGCGATCCACTGGGGCATCGAGAAGTACAAAATGTACCTGGTGGGCTACTCGTTTAAAGTAGTAACGGACCATATGGCACTCAAGTGGCTAAACTCGATAAAGAGCCCCTCGGGAAGGATAGCAAGATGGGCACTAGGATTGCAACCGTACCAGTTCGACATACAGTACAGGAAGGGGAAGCTAAACGTGGTAGCAGATACGTTATCAAGGGCACCGCCGATAGAACTGAAGACAGTAAACCAGGTGGCAAGCTGGGTGGAGCAGAAGCGAGAAGAGGTGGAAAAAGGGCAAGGCGGCACTGGGTTTTACGTAGAAGGCGATCAGCTATACAAGCTAAACCAAAATCGGAGAGATCGGCAGCCATGGAAATTGTGCATACCCGAAAACCAAGTACACCACATACTGACGGAAAACCACTGCACACCAGAAGCAGGGCACCTAGGAATATTCAAGACCAAGAAACGGATACGGCATATCCCCAGTGATATTGTCAATAAGGGACCCGAAAACCCGGAAAACAAAACGGGCATATATCGGGGATATAAATAAATAGTCAGTAAGGAACACAAAGACGATGCGCGCACAAAATAAATAAAGAAATAGTCAGTAAGGAACACAAAGAAATGTAAAACAAAAGAAACTGAAGTAGCCACAAGAATGGAATAAAAGAACCCAAAAAAATATGAAGTATAAAAACAAACACAAAAGAACTGAAATATGAAATATTTAAATAAAACAAACTCGAAAAGAGAGAAAAGGAAAGACGCACTCGAATTTGAATCAAAAGCGCGCGCGCGCGCACGGTCTACGAACGGTCACACTGGCTGCACACTAGCGGAGGCAAAAACCCGGCCAGTGAGCTAGCCACACTAGGGCCTCGCCGAGCCCTATAGAAAGCGGGCCACGGCACTGGAGAAGTCACTCAGCCGCTGATTGCGATCGTAATCACCCAAGCAGCCAAGTCACTTTTTCTGGAACCAGGTAAACCCAGGTTCCAGCCAATACATTGTAGTTAGTCGTAGTCTTCCCCGCTAACCCCCCTCCCTCCTCCTTGCCGACATTCGAGTCCAAGCGTTGCCGACTTTCGGGTCCAATTTCTGCCGACTTTCGGGTCCAACCTCTGCCGACTTTCAGGTCCAATTTCTGCCGACTTTCGGGTCCAATCTCTGCCGACTTTAGGGTCCAATCTCTGCCAACTTTCGGGTCCATCTCTGCCGACTTTCGGGTCCATCTCTGCCGACTTTAGGGTTCAACCTCTGCCGACTTCCGGGTCCAATCTTTGCCGACTTTCGGGTCCGATCTCTGCCGACTTACGAGTCCAACAACAAACTTCTCCTTGCCGACTTTCGAGTCCCTTTTCCATCCTCCGAGCAGACTGGCGAACCCAAGCGACGGGCGGCACACGGACCTGCGCGCCCAACAACAACCATCCGCCGCAGCCCCGATCGGAGCCAACATCTTCTCTTCTCCCTCTTCCCCAGGCACCATCTGCAGCCGGCGGCATCCAGACGCGAGAAGACCCGGGATTCACGGATCTGATCTTTTCCGTCGCCCCGAGCCATCAGTTGGTCACCAGCGCAGCCCAAATCCTGATCAATTTACCTGACTGTAATATTCCGTCAATAAACCATACTCTTACTCTTTACCGTATTTCCCTCTCGAGTTCTCCCTGGGGGGCAAACGGATCGGGGAAAATCTTTACAGCAACCACGCCTGAACCAAATAAATATATCTGCACAGACCCTGGACGTCCCGCTGACTACCCGTGGACGACAGGACTTTACAAATCACTAAATCAGAATGTCCGCGAGGCTGCAGTGAATCCCACTTCTGATGTCGGAGAAACAGTCATTTCGTTCAACCGTAGTTAAGCTAGCAAATTTTGCTTGCCTGCGCCGTCTCTAAAAGAATGTCGCATCACGCCATCCTTTGGCCCTTTCACCTTTTTTTCGCATTTCACTCAGATGACAATCCTAGACAATATCTAGCTGTCGCTCTCTCTTTCTCTCTCTCTCTCTCTCTCTCTCTCTCTCGCTCTCTCTCTCTCTCTCTCTTTCCTCAATTCTGTAATTTAATTTATTAATTGAATGCAAATAATATCCACTTATAATATTTAAATTTTTCGTAACTTGAACTAATACGCAAAACACTTCTGAATGCAACAGCAGTCATCTCAAAACGCAAAGAGATTTGAAGAAGACAAAACCGAAGACAAAAAATTCGCGCGTGTCAGGGTATAGCCGTCAAGGCAATGCCTTGTAATTAGATTCACATAAGGCCGAAAATCAAACATCATACGAGGGTGGTCCGATAAATACTTAGCCTCAACGACTGAGGTGTTCCAAATCGGTTATCGATATTACTATCGATTAGAATATTTTTTTGGACGACTACTGTAAAATTTTCAATCAAAGCTTTTTTAAAACCACGTTTGGAAGTTGGCAAGCTCGTGAATTTTAAGGAAATGGAAAAGATTCCTGTTTTTGGAAGGGAAGTCGCGCTCCGAAATTAAAGAGCGCTTGGATGCTGTGTATGGTGACTCTTCTCCTTCGATGGCGACCGTCAAAAATTGGTTCAATGAATTTCAACGTGGTCGCATATCCGTTTTTGATGAGTCACGCCAAGGTGCCCTAAAAACGGCTAGTACGGAGGAAAATATAAACAAAATCCACGACCTCATATTGGGAGACCGCCGACTGAAGGTGCGCGAGATAGCCGATACAGTAGGCATCTCAAAAGACCGCGTGGGCTATATCCTGCACGAAGTTTGGGGGATGAGAATGCTGTCGGCGCGATGGGTGCCGCGTTTGCTTACTGCAGACAACAAACGTAACCGAGAGACCACTTCAGAGCAGTGTTTGACGCTCTTTAAACGCAATCCGAAAAAGTTTTTGCGCCGTTTTGTGACCGTTGACGAAACGTGGATCCACTGGTATACACCAGAGACCAAGGAACAGTCGAAACAGTGGACTTCACCTGGCGAACGTGCTCCGAAGAAGCCGAAGACAGTGATATCAGCCGGTAAGGTGATGGCCACTGTTTTCTGGGACTCACAAGGTGTGGTTCTCATCGACTACCTGGAGAAGGGCAAAACAATTACAGGGTCGAACTACGCTGATTCGATGCCGAATTGCGAAAAAACAGCCCCATTGGCAAAAAAAAAGTTATTTTCCACCATGACAATGCACCGGCACACACCTCCGCTCTCGCCACCGCAAAGTTGGTCGAATTGCGGTACGAACTGCTGCCCCATCCACCGTATTCGCCAGATTTGGCTCCGTGCGATTTGTTTTTTGTCAAAAAACATGAAAAAGTCACTCGCCGGGCAAAAATTTCGATCAACTAAAGAGGTCATCGATGCCACGGAGGCCCATTTTGCAGACCTTGAAAAATCATATTTTTTAGACGGGTTAAAAAAGTTGGAGCATCGCTGGACTTAATGGGTCTATATATAAAAGGAGACTATGTTGAAAATAAATTGACACTTTTCCAAAATTTTCGTTTTTCTTTTGTAGGCTAAGTATTTATTGGACCACCCTCGTATGTACTACACGATTTAATACGTCAAAATTAATTAAATATAATTTTAAATATAATAATAAATATTCCAACTTTCCATCGCTCTCCAATTTACGAACTTTCGCAACCGCTGCTCCAAGCGTAGATCGAAAATAACAACAAATATGAATATCGAACTTCGCGAAACACTCGTCACTATTTTGTTTCGAACTTTGCCGAACGAGGCCCATGTAATTTGTTTTTGTTTTTCGAACATGCCGCCGGGAATCGGGCGGGAAATTAATTTTGGAACTGAAGGCTAGGTATGAGGGCCCCTTAGGCAGCCGTATGAATATGTATGTATGTTTGTGAAGCTTTGGAGCGAAGAATAGCGCAGGCTATCCAATATTTATGTATGTAAATATGTTAGTTTTTTCTTGGCGCAAAATAGGGCGAAGCTTGCCCCAATATAAGTACGTATGAATGGAACAGGGAAATAAGAACAACATGTATATATATTTTGCGGGCTATATTAATATATTTATTTATTTTTTATTATTTATTTTTTTGGGTTTGGATGGGATGTTTAGATTTGTTAATATTTTTTGGTTTTTAATATGTTCGAAAATTAAACACTGGGAATAAATAGTTGTATGTGATTGTGTGGGTATAGTTTTATTTAAAAATTGGTTTAAATATTGGTGCTTATACAACAGCCTCATTTCAGGGTCTGAACTGTAATGCCCGCTCCTACTCCTCCATCCATCTTGGAGCCGTCGCACAGTAGCGCCTCTCGAATAAAAGCCGTTGCAAAAATAGAAAAATTCATAATCGCAAACTCGTATTAAGCCATACAAATATGACAGAAAATTTCCCAAGGATTCCGAATCAGTAACCAACAAAATTGTCTGATTTTTTTTGTGGAAGATATGAGCATTCAAAGTCGAAATTGTTTTCCGTGAATGCGTCATATAATATAAAAAAAAAGGTAAATTAGTCGACTTTCAGGTATAATTACACAAAAACTACATAACCAATGGTCATGATTTTTTAATTTTAATTTTTAATTTTTAAATGACAGGTACATTCATTAACTCTTATTCAAATTAAAAAAGGGTAGTTTTGTGTGGCTTGTACAGGTAAATCGCTATCTGCCAGGTGTCCATTATTTCCACATTTTCTGGCTAAAGTAGTCCATAACTTCTGAAGCTGGCCAGAGCCGGCAACTACAATATAAATACGCACTGCGTGTATCTTTCCTGAATCAGAATCTGCTTAGATCGGCTGCGTCCAGCTGCGACTCTGGAAATGCGAAGCAAAAAACCGAAACAACTCAGGGTAAAATATACCAAAATACAGATACAGTTTCATACAAACAAAGAAAATACTAACTGTAGCGCTTGTGGCGGTTACACTTAAAATTTAAAAATAAGTTAAATTTTTTTTTTCAGTTTTCAAATTATTTTTATTTAAGCAAATACATTAAAATAAAGATAAAAATTAAATAAAATATGGCCTGGCAAAAATCCTCCATCTGAACCCTTCCCGAGAGTGCCGGCTGGGCAATGGGCACTATATTAGCCCGGACAGGGGTAATGCATTGCTGCTTGCCCCGTCCGCGATAATACAGTGCCTAGCAAAGGCCACGGTTCAACGTCTTCTGCCCTAAAAAGCCTAAGGAAGTGAGCCGTTAGCCATGGGTGGAGGTGTCTGGCGGAAGGCATAAAACGCAAGTGGGTGGTACCCCTGAAAAATAAACCATTCTGGAGGGTTTAAAGGAAGAAACCAGGGCTGGGATGTCAGCCCAAACGTCGGTGGAAGGCGTGACCGCTACCACCGGCGGGCACGGGGGGGGAGCAATCCCCTCTGCGTGTCGCCAGCGGTTACACCTCTGATGTGACGGGAGCAGGTCATGTCAGTTGCAACGCTACTGCCGAAAAAACTACGCAGGGGAAGTTGAGCCGCTCACGTGCCATAGTCGATACAGACTCGGACCTTGAGAGCGTGCAGCTTCTCCACTCACCGAAACCAAGCACCAGTTCCCAGCGCAGGGACGGGCCAAAGCCGTCTAGCGAGGGAATGAAGGCTGCCCTCCGCATCCAGGATCGGCTCCAGGAAAAGCCGCCCTATCCCCAGAAGAGAAGGCAAAGCTTACCTGGGCCGAGGAGAAGATCGCTGAGGGGAGGCTTCACTTCGCCAAACTCCCCCACATGAGATCGACTGGCGGATTCGCCAACAAGGTGGATGAGACGCTTGCTAACAAAAGGCAACGCTCAACCGAAAGCGCCTCTATGGACGCCCAAAAAAAAACCGCAAAAGTCAGTGAGGTGACCAAACGACACTTGATCATGGTCCTCATTGACAGAAGCGATGAAGCCGGCAAAATGACCGAGGCGCAGTGGAAGATGGTGCATGCGCGGCTCGTTGAGTCATTATACGCACGGATAAAGGATGATCCCGAAGCTCCCATGCCCACCTTCGATGGCGCTGGGTGGCTAAATGGGGTCAAAATCCTAAAATGCATGGATGACCCGACGAGAAAGTGGCTGACGCAAGCGGTCTGCCAGTTGGAGGCGCTGTGGGAGGGAGCCAAGCTAGAGGTGGTGGACCGGGAGCTAATCCCATCCACTCCAAAAGCTAAGGTACTCTTCCCCATCGCAATCCAAGCGGACCGGGCGCTGAAGCTGCTGCAGCCTCAGAACGCGGATATTCCAACCGCGGACTGGAAGGTTCTGCACGTTGCGGGAAGATGGCGTGGGGCATGGGTAGCGTATACCTGCGCCTCAAAAAGCGCCCGGGTGGAGAAGGACCTAGGTCTGGAAACCATCGTGGATGCCGACCGGGAAATGACGCTGGATGAGTCCGACGAAGGAGAGGACGGTGACCTGACCGTAGTAGTCAACCTGTCGTATGGAGGTGAGGCCAGTACCCATGACACTCAGGATGCTGCAGCTCAACCTCCATAAGAGCGGCGGAACTCCTCATAGCCATGGAGCAAGGATCCGCCGACATAGCTTTGGTCCAAGAGCCATGGATCGCCTCAGGCAATGCCATCGCCGGACTGAAGTCCGCAACTTACAATTTGCACCATCCACCAACGGTAAGAAGGAATAGAACCGCAGTACTTGTACGGAAGGTTCTACACGCTAACCTTATGTCTCATTACAGCTCTGATGACCTGACCGTGGTGATGCTAGAGAGCGGGAAAAAGCGCCTTTTGGTAGCTTCTTGCTACATGACACACGACAGGACGGCCCCACCAGAAGAACTCATGAGCTTGGTAGAAGCCAGCCCGAAGGACCAGCAACTGCTCGTGGGTGCAGACGCCAACGCGCACCACTGCGTACGGGGGAGCCCCGACATAAACGACAGAGGTAGTCCCTCTTAGACTTTATACTCTCAACCAACCTGAGTATAGCAAACGTGGGGGAGGAACACACCTATGTAGGTCCCACCTCCTCAAACGTGCTAGATCTTACTCTGGTAAGGGGACAAGGTACTTTGGTATCAGAATGGAGAGTCCTTGAGAGACCATCCTTCTCAGATCATAAGTACATACGGTTCCAATACGCATTCGAACACTCTCCAAAACAATCAGTCTTCAGGAACCCCCGGAATACTAACTGGGGAAAGTTCAAGGAGACTATCGCGACACGGCTCGCGATCTCTCCGGGCATAGTAGAATCCGCGGAAGACATAGAAAAGTCCCTAAAGACACTCTCCAAAGAACTGCTGGATGCGTACCACGCATCATGCCCTATATCGGACACGAGAAAGAGGACCAGGCCACCCTGGTGGAATAAGAACCTTTCACTCCGACGCAACAAACTCAAAGAATTCTTCGAAATCGCCAAGCAGGCGAAAGATGATATCATCAATGAGGAATACAAAGTCCTACTTAGGGACTACAAGAAAGAAATACGCAAGGCGCAGAGAAACTCATGGAGAAACTTCTGCTCCAATATAGAGACTGGCCCGGAAACGGCTAGACTCCGGAAGCTGCTATCGAAGCAGCCAACCATACAGAGTCAGCTCAAACGCGACGACGGACAGTGGACTGAGGGCAGCGAAGAGGCCCTAACAGCACTAATGCACGCGCATTTCCCAGGATGCACAGAGGTACCCGATGCAAATAAGCACCAGGACCTAGCAATTGGAAAAGAGCATCTCCCAAAAGATCTAATATCCTCTAGTAGAATCAACTGGGCTATAGACTCCTTTGAGAGGATAAAAGCACCAGGACTATATGGAATTTTCCCAGCCATGCTGCAGGTGACCAAGGAAGTAATCACCCCATGGCTCTACGCAATATATACAGCTTGTGTAAGCACGGGCTATATCCCTATCCAATGGAGGACCTCTCGGATTGTCTTCCTCCCCAAAGCAGGAAAGTGCAGCCACGTGAGCCCCAAGGACTACAGACCGATAAGCCTCACCTCATTCCTACTAAAAACGCTGGAAAAGCTGCTGGACCTATACATCAGGAACGATGTAGGGAGACAACCGTCGACCAACCAGCACGCCTACACGAAGGGGAAATCAGTGGAGACGGCACTACATTCGTTGGTAGCCACCATTGAGAGAGCCCTAAACAATAAGGAGTATGCACTTGGAGTGTTCGTGGACATATCCGGGGCATTCAACAACGTTAGCACGGACGCAATAATGGATCGCCTAGAAGCGACCAACTCGTCCCCCGCTATCAACTTGTGGATAAAAAATCTTCTAAGTTGCCGGCGGGTACAATCAGATTGGGGCACCGCTTTCATGGTAAGGAGAGCGCACAGAGGCACGCCGCAAGGTGGGGTTCTGTCGCCCCTCCTATGGAATCTGGTGATAGGCGACCTAATCAAGAGATTCGAGAGGAAAGCACCAAAGATAACAGGTTATGCGGGTGACATAAGCATAATTATCACGGGAGTCTGTCCATCGACCCTCAGCTTGATCATGGAAAAAACGCTCAGGGAGATATGTGAGTGGGCGGAGAAGGTAGGACTCAATATCAATGCGGATAAGACGGACCTTAATCTCTTCACCAAGAGATACAAGGTGCCGCAATGGATCCCCCCGAAAATTAACAAAACCAGGATGACCCCGAAAACACAAGTCAAATACCCCGGCATTGTACTTGACAGCAAGCTGACGTGGAAGGCCAATGTAGTAGAGAGGGTAAAAAAGGCCACCATAGCGCTATATGCATCCAAGAAGATGCTTAACAGCACATGGGGCCTCTCACCCGCTCTAATGCATTGGGTCTATATATCGGTGGTGCGTCCGACTCTGCTGTATGGAGTCTTAGTGTGGTGGCAAGCCACGGAGAAGAAAACGTATAATAAGCTTATGGAGAGAACCCAGCAGCAGGCACTGCTCTGCATATCAGGGGCGCTGAGGTCAACCCCCACCAAAGCACTCGAAACCATAATCGGTATATATCCCCTAGATATCCAAGCGCAACTGACAGCAGGAAAGGCGGCAAAACGTCTGGTTGCATCAGGAAACTGGTCGCTACAAGGTTTCGGGCACAGTTCAATTGGTCGAGACATGAGCAGTACATCTGACTACATGATACCCAGAACGTGCCCGGATGTAAACACAATAGTATCCATGGGACCAAATGACTGGAAGTCAGGCCAGGACCATGCTCAATACCGTAATATATACACCGACGGTTCCAAGATGGAAGGAGGAGTTGGAGCGGGCATATACTGTTCAGACCCTGAAATGAGGCTGTCGTATAAGCTACCAAGCTACTGCAGTTATGCCAGGCGAAAGTATTCGCCATCAGGAAAGCAGCAGAGTTTGCGCAGAGCATAAACCGTCCACATGAGGCGGTCAATTTGTTCGTAGACAGTCAAGCGGCGATAAGATCCATGCAATCATCAGCGGTCAGTTCCAAAAATGTACTGGCAAGCAGGGAGTCACTAGATAGCCTAAGCACGACTAAGACAGAGAGGATCTACTGGGTTCCCAGCCACCAAGGCATAGACGGTAACGAAACCGCGGACGAACTTGCAAAGGAAGGCGTTGGACTGGCGAGTGAAAGAACAGAAAACGTCCCTATCTCCCAAACGAAACTCCTTTTGCTCTGCCCTCATCTCGCTCTCAATTTTTTGCTACGGCTACGCAGAGCACTGCTATTTATTTTTTGCTATAGCTATAGCCGTAGTTTTGATCCGAGAAAACTACGAGCAGAGCAGAGCATAGGCTTTGCCGTTCTTCTGCTACGGCTCTGCTACGGCTCTCATCAAAATGAGAGCGGTAGCAATAGCAAAATGAAATACTACGGGAGTAGCGTAGTTTTTCAAACGCTGTCCATACAGCCGAATCGCCTTAGTTGGGGCTGCACGAGGCCGGTCGCATCACTTTAAGAACTCAGGCACAGGCCTCCTCTGGCCTTCTTTTCGAGATTTCTCCCTACCGGTTTAGTGCAGTTGCACTCGGCTGCGGCTGGCGTGGCGAAATAGACGTTCCCAAAAAGTGGGATTATGCGCACGTGCTGCATGCGTTGGCTGCACGCCGACGTCGCTGCAGCTGCAGAGCTTTCGAAAAGTAGGGTTAGGCCGCTCGTGCCGCACAGCGTTGGCCTTGTTCGCCGATCACCAACTTCTGCCGCGCGTGGCTGCCACGCCGGCGATACGCCTATGCCTTCGCGAGGGATGTAAGAGCCGTCGCCTAGCGCCAAATTAGCCCTGCACAGACAAAGATGTTAATCACGGATCTAAACTCTGCTGTTCCGTCGCTAATTTTTACCCGCTCACACTGGTGCACAACACTTGTTACTTTTTTGTCACTGATCTTCGATGTGATCAAGTGAGCCAACGTCACCAAACTTTTCTACATGCGGCGTGTATTGCATAGCCAGCGAGCCAGAAGCTACGGGACAATTCCTCTCTCGGGGCTCTCGATGCTCGCGAGCGAAGGAGCGGAGGAAGGGGAATAAGCTGAAAATCTTAGGATTTCGCTGGCGCTGCGAATGCCGATAGGAGAGAGCATGATCTGGAAGGCGCTACCCTACATCTCAGTCACGGCATTTGCGTTTCGATGGGACGGTTATATAATTTTATCTTACGACTTATGTTTATTTATATTTTTTTTACTTATTTCCTCTGCTACTACCGTCTGACCCCTACGATAGGGATATAGCCCGTACTTAAATAAGCTGTATATTTTGCGTAGAGCCATGGGGTGATCACTTCCTTGGTCACCTGCAGCATGGCTGGGAATATTCCATTTAGTCCTGGTGCTTTTATCCTCGCAAAGGAGTCTATAGCCTAGTGGATTCTAGTAGAGGATATTAGATCTTTAGGGAGATGCTCTTCTCCAGTAGCTAGGACCTGGTGCTTATTCGCATCGGGTGCATCCTGGGAAATGCGCATCCATTAGTGCTGTTATTCTGTGCTGATTATATGGAAACATTCAATAGATCTGTACTACAAAATACAGATAGTTTTTACCATATACAGTAAACCCAAATAGCTCAAACAATTTACTCACAACTCATTGTCAATCACCCGATTCAAAAACATTATTTTTCTACCGAAGTTAGTTGCCACATGTAATTCTAATTTGGAATAATCTACTCTAGAAGAAATATACAGATATTGCAAGGAAAGGGTACCAATAAGCGAAAATTTGAAAGCTATCGACTGGTAGAAAACTAGCGAATTGAATTATCCTCGGTTGTCGAAGCTTGCCTTTACACTTCATGCAATGCCTGCAAGCAGTACCTCCGCTGAAAGGGGCTTTTTCTTGGCAGACAATATTATCACTGAAAAACGAAATAGATTGCCTCCCAAATCTGTTGAGAGCATAATATTTTTGCACTCATTTTTAAAAAATATATCCAAAATTTAAGAACAAAACAAATAAAAAAAAACTGAATTTAAGTAAGAAAAAAATTAAATTAAATTATAAGAATTAAAAAGTCAAATTTAAGATGAAAGTGAATAAAGACTGAATTATGTTATTATGTTATGTAAATTAAAAAAAAAAGGAAACCAGGAAATGTATACGGTATGTTTAATTTACTTTGGGTTTAACATTAAGAGTTCTAGAAAGTTTGTTCGTATAAATGAGCAAAGCAAATCGCCCCGATTGCAAAAGGAATCACAAAAATGAACGAGAGCATCTAGCCACCGGGTGTTGTTTTTGGCTCGAGTATTGGGTTTTCAACTTTAATACACACACCGAATCAAAATAAGATTCGCAGAACAACGCTTGTATGCAGAAATACCCGAGAATTATTGTAGAGTGTTTACTCACACCCTATTCTTGTTGCCGAAAAATAACTCTGGTATCAAAAATACTCGATGTTTAGCCGGTGGTCCGGTTGATCCGATGGTTTGCTGCCGCTCTCTGGTCTCCATACTGTAATGGATGCCAAAGGACACCAAATATTAACAAAATTATGGTCTTAAAGTTATTAGTGAAAACAAATTGCAAACAATTATTTGACAACTGAATAATTGCAATTTTTATGTTCTTGTTAGGTGTTACTAAGTGAAATGGAGGGGGCGGAGTGGCCAAAACAGTCGTCGTCCTTCTAGGATGGCGTGGTCGTCGGAATGTTGGGCTGGAGTTGGGCTGGCTGCTGAGTCCCACAATTTTCCCAATTAGTAGGCGAGAGGGGGGTAGCTTCGCTTCAATTCAATTTTATTTGCTTCACTTCTATATTAAGACTAACTTAGATTTACATGGAAAGGGCTGCAGGGACCGCGGAGTGGTGAGTTCGGTGCTGGAGAATAGCGAAAGAGAGGGAGACGGGAAGAGCGGAGGACACAGTGAGCGGGAGCACAAGCTTGAGTGCAAGCGCTCGCCGCTTACACTGCCGCTGGCGTGAACATTCTCCCGCCCCCCCTTGCGCTAGCAAAAGGAACCAGGATCAGCTTCAGTGTTCCAGAACGGCTCCGGAAACGGTCCATCCGAACACGGTGCTCTGAGCAACAGGCAAACCATCCTCGAGTTTCAGGAACCCCAGTTGGATTAGTTTCGCAAACACATCTGCGCCCAACACGAGGGAGATGGTTGCCGGGCGGTGGAATTGTTCATCCGCAAGGCGGATGTCGCCGAACTTTGCCCGTGTGGCGTCGCTCAGAGCCCGAATAGGAATCCAAATCTTGAAGCTCGGGTCAAGCTTCAGGACGACCTCGAGCTTGAAGTTGCCTGTTCGGGATCGGAGCGTCGCCGAACAGACCTCGTCGGGTCCCAGACTGGTGAAGGGCAGCCGGAAAGCGGCCGCCAGCGATCGGTCGATGCTGCTCACCGACATACAGGGGTCGATCATCGCCGCGGTCTCGAACGTACAGGATCCAGTATCGACCACGACGATGGATGTCGGGAGAATGTGGGTCGATCTCTGCTGTCGCCACTTCGCCACCGACGGGGTCGGAGCGGATGCTTCCTGACGTGGGCCCGCGTTGGAGGCCGAGGGTGGCGATGGAGACCGGGACACGGACCTGGCGGAATGGCGGGGACGTGACTTTGCGGGTTGGTTCGACTTGCGGGAAGGGCGTGGTGGTGACGACGTTGGCTGGGGTGTGCGTTGTGGCGGCAGTTCCTCGTGCATTTGGAGCAGGTTGTGATGGATCCCTCCGCACTTCTTGCAGCCGTCCTCGCTGCGGCAGGTTCCTCCTGAGTGCTGATGTGCGAGGCAGTTCGAACAGTACTTATTGATAAGCACTGCTCAAAGGCGCTTTTCAGCGCTCAGTTTGTGGAACCTCTTGCACTTCCGAAGAGGATGGATTCCCCGGCAGACTCGGCAGCGGTAGGATTGAATACCTCGGGAACGTCTGCTATCCAAGGATTGGGCGGTGCGAGCCATTGTATGAAAAACGGGTCCTGCGATAAAGAAAAAAAAACGAAGATTTTTAGAAGGGGAGTACGAACGATCGGACCTCGAAAAGGAAGAAGCCCTAGTCCCTGGGAACGGAGGATTCCGTGTCCTCCGCAGGGAGAAGTATGACATTATGGAGAGGGCGCTTTAGGTGCAGCTCTCTCCAACACGAATGCGGTCATCGGCTCCTGGAAAGGCAAAAACGATTCTGCCGAGCCGCCATTCGTTCGGTCGCCAATTTGGACGGTCCTTGACGGACATTGCCATGGATTGCGTTCGCGGAGTTCCACCGTGCACTAAACTGCTGCGCTTTACTCTTGAGGTGTTGCCATCGACGTAAGATCGACTTGGCTTCGCCCTTGAACTCGGGCTCAGCTTTGGAAAGCAACGGAAAGGGACGTTAGAAAATCGGCGACAGGAATCCTCGCCTATTGGATGAACCTGCGTCGTAAAAGATGCGACTCTGTTCGCCTTTACATGGGAGATCGGCCCCGTAAGCACCCATCCGAAAATAGTCTCTTGGCCTAGAAGAGAGCCGCAAATACTTCTTCGGGTGCCATTCAACATTACCGACGGTAAAATGACGGCACCGATTAGGACGTCCAGTTGCGAACTCTCATAGAACGTCGGGTGTGCCCAATGGAGAGCGGGCAGGTCTCTCAAGGAATTCCGAGAGATTGGATGGGAGGGCAATTTGCCCGCTAATTCCGGAAGGACATAAGCTTCGGTGTCTAATTGGAGACCCGGCTTCGTAGGAGAACGAATTTGGAAATGGCATAGCCTAGTCGAGTTGTTAAAAAAAATTTAAAAGAATTTTCGGTTTCCTTAAAAAAGCTGATCCAACCGGGGTTCCTAAAGCTTGAGGATGGTTTGCCTGTTGCTCAGGGCACCGTTTTCGGATGGACCGTTTCCAGAGCTGTTCTGGAGTCATGATCCTGCCGATCCTGTTTCCTTTTGCTAGCGCAAGGGGGGGGGGGGGAGAATGTTCACGCCAGAAGGGCGCGAATTTCTGGTCGGCAGTGTAAGCGGCGAGCGCTTGCGCTCCCGCTTACTGTTTCCTCCGTTCTGCCTGTCTCCCTCTCTGTCGCTACTCTCCAGCACCGAACTCACCACTCCGCGGTCCCTGCAGCCCTTTCCATGTAAATCTAAGTTAGTCTTAATATAGAAGTGAAGCAAATAAAATTGAATTGAAGCGAAGCTACACCCCTCTCGCCTACTAATTGGGAAAATTGTGGCCCAACATTCCGACGACCACGCCATCCTAGAAGGACGACGACTGTTTTGGCCACTCCGCCCCCTCCATTTCATGGTCCTTCGAGCCGGATAGCGGTATTTAAATTTCCAGCGCCCCATTGCGGATACCAAGATAAGTACGAAGTCCAAAGTCCATTCGTCCGTGGTCGCCATATTCCTTTTCCAAGGCATTATTTTTTTTCCTCGATCCAAAAATAATGAAAAGTGACAGTGAAAAGTGAAAAAATATATACATATGTGCACATAGTGATAAACGCCCAGCCACAGTAAATTTTCTTCCGTTTTTAAAGTGCAACAGTACTTTGCCAATATTGGCCCCCTACTTAGTCGTGCTGTGATCCACTGGTGTCCAAGTGCATATATATATACATATATATATTTTTTTTCTTACAAATTCACGTTCCGTCACTCAGTTCCAAAATACGTCCGACACTAACTGAAATTCCAAATAGTATTATTAATACAATTTTAAAGAAAGCCTTTACACACATACATACATACCTTAACATACACCCAAATATAAATATAAAATAAAATCCGCCCCCTCCAGTTTTATAAATATAAAATAAAAGCGCAAATATAAAAAACATCTGAATCCAAAATATATATTTTGTTAAAATAAAAAATAAAATAAATAAAAGAGAGATAAAAAGGGAATCTCCTCCCGGCCAAGTCGAACCCATCCTCTCCGCGGCCCATTCGAGCCCATTCAGCACCCAGGCCCTCCAAGTTCGGCTTCCACTTCCAAAGGGACGATCGACAAGTCCGTCAAACGCTCCACGAATAGTCATCTCTCGTCCGGTGGCAAAAGCTTCTAGCGACTCTTCGCTTGCCATAAAGTCAGAGTCTCCCTCTGTTTCAAAGCCGGAATTCCTGAGGGTGACACGCTCTAGCAGCCACAAAATGGCATCCGCTGAACAACCAACGGCCGAACCGCCAACGGCCGCAACCGTGTCGTCGCGCAAATTCATAGCCGCCAGTGATCGTGTGAGCATTTTCGAAGCAAAGATCAATACTCCAGGTCAAGCTTCCCCGTCCCTACATCTGCTACAAGTCCGCCTGCAACAAGTGCGAGCCTTATGGGACAACGTAGAGACGGAGTACGACACGTGCTCCGATCTAATTGCCCAAGAAGGATCCCTCGAAATGGTGTCCGTGCTGCAGAACAAATATGACTATTGCTATTCGGTGTATGAGTCATGTTCAGCAGAGATCAGTGCGACAATTGACAGTGCCACGCCTCAAGCCGTGCAACCACCCTCCCAGCCAATAATTTCCTCCGGTTGCCGCTTACCTCCCTGCGATACAGAAGTCTTCGACGGGGACTGCCTTCGATGGCCCACTTTCCGGGACCTATTCACGGCAGTCTATGTCAACAACCCCAGGCTGACACCGGTCGATAAGCTCTTCCATCTTCTCACGAAGACGAGCGGCGAGGCGAAAGCCATGGTCTCCAAATTCCCGCTTACAAATGACGGGTTCGCCTCGGCGTGGGAAGCGCTTCAAGACCGTTTCCAAAACAAACGACTTTTAGTCAACAGCCAACTCAAGCTTCTGTTCAACTTGAGTTCCATCTTCCATGAATCTGGTCATGCGCTGAAATTGTTGCAGTCCACGATTCAGGGTTGTTTGACAGCGCTAGCACATTCCCATATATCCACGGACAACTGGGATTGTCTGCTGGTTTTCCTGTGCGCAAGCAGACTGCCGAAAGTTACCCTTCCTCTATGGGAATAGTCCCTGACGTCGAAATCCGACATTCCGGCTTGGGAAGACATGAACACCTTCCTAAGCGAAAGATATCGCACATTATAGGCTATAGAGGATATGAAGCCGACGCAAGCAGTCCCTAAGAAGTTCCAAATCTTTAAGACAAAAGTCAGCACCAAACAGAGAGCGACTTATGCTGACCCTATAAAGTATATATATTCAACAACCGTCCGTCCGTCGTCCGTCTGTCCGTTTCTACGCAAACTAGTCCCTCAGTTTTAAAGCTATCTGAATGAAACTTTGCATATAGTCTTTTATATACTCTCACTGCTATATATGTCGGAACGGGCCGGATCGGACGACTATATCATATAGCTGCCATACAAATGTTCGCGCGAAATTTAGAATAAGTATAGGTAAAATGTATTGAAACTCTGTTTTGTGTGTTTTCAGCATTTAAATTTATAATATAAATATCAAAACCAAATTATTATTTGCTATATATAGGTATACAACGTTTATATATTTTCTTTTATTTATTTTCGAATTATTTAACCAGAATGGCTCGATTCTTAATGATCCAATTGCCATCTGCAAGGGTTTATAAACTTCGGCGTGCCAAAGTTAGCTTCCTTTCTTGTTCAATTAAGTTTTATCTTTTGAAGGAGTTAGGAGATATGCATTGTCACTTACAAAAATAAAATAAAGGTTTAATTGCATCAACAAATACCAAATATCAGGTAAACTTTCGTTTTACAGGAGCACATGGAAATGAAAAACATAAAACTTGTATTGAAAACAGTTAAATTATATCGAAAACATTGAAATTATGTACAGTTTGTCAAGACATTCTTAGCAAAACGAAAAATCCCCATAAAATTTGTTTTTAGATTGAAAATTTATTAACAAAAACAAGACATTTTTAAACTTATCTTTTATTATATGATTAGGATAAATGAATGCTATGAATATAAAAACAAAACTTGAATATTTTAACTTAAAACTTAGTGTTCACGCCAGAAGGGCGTGAAGTTATGAGCGGCAGTGTAAGCGGCGAGCGCTTGCGCTCATGCTTGTGCTCCCGCTCACTGTGTCCTCCGCTCTTCCCGTCTCCCTCTCTTTCGCTATTCTCCAGCACCGAACTCACCACTCCGCGGTCCCTGCAGCCCTTTCCATGTAAATCTAAGTTAGTCTTAATATAGAAGTGAAGCAAATAAAATTGAATTGAAGCGAAGCTACACCCCTCACCTACTAATTGGGAAAATTGTGGGACTCAGCAGCCAGCCCAACTCCAGCCCAACATTCCGACGACCACGCCATCCTAGAAGGACGACGACTGTTTTGGCTACTCCGCCCCCTCCATTTCATGGTCCTTCGAGCCGGATAGCGGAATTTAAATTTCCAGCGCCCCATTGCGGATACCAAGATAAGTATGAAGTCCAAAGTCCATTCGTCCGTGGTCGCCATATTCCTTTTCCAAGGCATTATTTTTTTCCTCGATCCGAAAATAATGAAAAGTGACAGTGAAAAGTGAAAAAATATATACATATGTGCACATAGTGATAAACGCCCAGCCACAGTAAATTTTCTTCCGTTTTTAAAGTGCAAAAGTACTTTGCCAATATTGGCCCCCTACTTAGTCGTGCTGTGATCCGCTGGTGTCCAAGTGCATATATATATATGTACATATATATATTTTTTTTCTTACAAATTCACGTTCCGTCACTCAGTTCCAAAATACGTCCGACACTAACTGCAATTCCAAATAGTATTATTAATACAATTTTAAAGAAAGCCTTTACACACATACATACATACCTTAACATACACCCAAATATAAATATAAAATAAAATCCGCCCCCTCCAGTTTTATAAATATAAAATAAAAGCGCAAATATAAAAAACATCTGAATCCAAAATATATATTTTGTTAAAATAAAAAATAAAATAAATAAAAGAGAGATAAAAAGGGAATCTCCTCCCGGCCAAGTCGAACCCATCCTCTCCGCGGCCCATTCGAGCCCATTCAGCACCCAGGCCCTCCAAGTTCGGCTTCCACTTCCAAAGGGACGATCGACAAGTCCGTCAAACGCTCCACGAATAGTCATCTCTCGTCCGGTGGCAAAAGCTTCTAGCGACTCTTCGCTTGCCATAAAGTCAGAGTCTCCCTCTGTTTCAAAGCCGGAATTCCTGAGGGTGACACGCTCTAGCAGCCACAAAATGGCATCCGCTGAACAACCAACGGCCGAACAATCAACGGCCGCAACCGTGTCGTCGCGCAAATTCATAGCCGCCAGTGATCGTGTGAGCATTTTCGAAGCAAAGATCAATACTCCAGGTCAAGCTTCCCCGTCCCTACATCTGCAACAAGTCCGCCTGCAACAAGTGCGAGCCTTATGGGACAAGGTAGAGACGGAGTACGACACGTGCTCCGATCTAATTGCCCAAGAAGGATCCCTCGAAATGGTGTCCGTGCTGCAGAACAAATATGACTATTGCTATTCGGTGTATGAGTCATGTTCAGCAGAGATCAGTGCGACAATTGACAGTGCCACGCCTCAAGCCGTGCAACCACCCTCCCAGCCAATAATTTCCTCCGGTTGCCGCTTACCTCCCTGCGATACAGAAGTCTTCGACGGGGACTGCCTTCGATGGCCCACTTTCCGGGACCTATTCACGGCAGTCTATGTCAACAACCCCAGGCTGACACCGGTCGATAAGCTCTTCCATCTTCTCACGAAGACGAGCGGCGAGGCGAAAGCCATGGTCTCCAAATTCCCGCTTACAAATGACGGGTTCGCCTCGGCGTGGGAAGCGCTTCAAGACCGTTTCCAAAACAAACGACTTTTAGTCAACAGCCAACTCAAGCTTCTGTTCAACTTGAGTTCCATCTTCCATGAATCTGGTCATGCGCTGAAATTGTTGCAGTCCACGATTCAGGGTTGTTTGACAGCGCTAGCACATTCCCATATATCCACGGACAACTGGGATTGTCTGCTGGTTTTCCTGTGCGCAAGCAAACTGCCGAAAGTTACCCTTCCTCTATGGGAATAGTCCCTGACGTCGAAATCCGACATTCCGGCTTGGGAAGACATGAACACCTTCCTAAGCGAAAGATATCGCATATTAGAGGCTATAGAGGATATGAAGCCGACGCAAGCAGTCCCTAAGAAGTTCCAAATCTTTAAGACAAAAGTCAGCACCAAACAGAGAGCGACTTATGCTCCAGGGAGAACCATCCAATAAGGATGTGCCCGCGCTTTCTCCAAATGTCGGTCGACGCGCGTTCCGGCTATATCCAAAGGAAGCAACTCTGTCTCAACCTTTTCGCGCGAGGCCATCAGCTTCGTGACTGTACGAGCACTCACAGTTGTTTCACGTGTAGAGGAAGGCATCATACGCTGCTTCACCGCACTTCGAGTTCCGAAAATATGAGTGCGTCCAGCTCCTCGCATCCTACACCATCTTCGAGCTCCTCCAGCTCCTCGCATCCTACACAAGCGTCGAGACCCTCCAGCCCGAATGCATCCGCAAGCACATTAACGGTGCAAAACTATTTCGCCTCTGGCAATACAGCCGTTCTTCTGGGCACAGCGATGTTCGACGTGTGCCATTTCGGCAAGACCTACCGAGCACGAGCTTTAATCGTCTCGGGATCCGAGGCGACGTTCATTTCCGAACGGCTTTTCAACCGTATGAAGTTGCCATTCCGCAACATCCGGCTCGAAGGACCATGAACTGGAGGGGGCGGAGTGGCCAGGAAAGAATCGTCGTCCTTTTGGGATGATGCCGTGGTCGTCGGAAGGGCTGATGAAGGCTGGAAGTTTTTTCCACACAGAATCCCACAAATCAGGAGGCGAGAGGAGGTAGCTTCACTTTAATTGAACTTTATTGACTTCACTTCTATATTAAGACTAACGTAGATTTACATGGAAAGGGCTGCAGGGACCGCGGAGTGGTGAGTTCGGTGCTGGAGAATAGCGAAAGAGAGGGAGACGGGAAGAGCGGAGGACACAGTGAGCGGGAGCACAAGCATGAGCGCAAGCGCTCGCCGCTTACACTGCCGCTCATAACTTCACGCCCTTCTGGCGTGAACACTAAGTTTTAAGTTAAAATATTCAAGTTTTGTTTTTATATTCATAGCATTCATTTATCCTAACATATAATAAAAGATAAGTTTAAAAATGTCTTGTTTTTGTTAATAAATTTTCAATCTAAAAACAAATTTTATGGGGATTTTTCGTTTTGCTAAGAATGTCTTGACAAACTGTACATAATTTCAATGTTTTCGATATAATTTAACTGTTTTCAATACAAGTTTTATGTTTTTCATTTCCATGTGCTCCTGTAAAACGAAAGTTTACCTGATATTTGGTATTTGTTGATGCAATTAAACCTTTATTTTATTTTTGTAAGTGACAATGCATATCTCCTAACTCCTTCAAAAGATAAAACTTAATTGAACAAGAAAGGAATCTAACTTTGGCACGCCGAAGTTTATATACCCTTGCAGATGGCAATTGGATCATTAAGAATCGAGCCATTCTCGTTAAATAATTCGAAAATAAATAAAAGAAAATATATAAACGTTGTATACCTATATATAGCAAATAATAATTTGGTTTTGATATTTATATTATAAATTTAAATGCTGAAAACACACAAAACAGAGTTTCAATACATTTTACCTATACTTATTCTAAATTTCGCGCGAACATTTGTATGGCAGCTATATGATATAGTCGTCCGATCCGGCCCGTTCCGACATATATAGCAGTGAGAGTATATAAAAGACTATATGCAAAGTTTCATTCAGATAGCTTTAAAACTGAGGGACTAGTTTGCGTAGAAACGGACAGACGGACGACGGACGGACGGTTGTTGAATATATATACTTTATAGGGTCAGCATAAGTCGCTCTCTGTTTGGTGCTGACTTTTGTCTTAAAGATTTGGAACTTCTTAGGGACTGCTGGCGTCGGCTTCATATCCTCTATAGCCTCTAATGTGCGATATCTTTCGCTTAGGAAGGTGTTCATGTCTTCCCAGGGACTATTCCCATAGAGGAAGGGTAACTTTCGGCAGTCTGCTTGCGCACAGGAAAACCAGCAGACAATCCCAGTTGTCCGTAAATATATGGGAATGTGCTAGCGCTGTCAAACAACCCTGAATCGTGGACTGCAACAATTTCAGCGCATGACCAGATTCATGGAAGATGGAACTCAAGTTGAACAGAAGCTTGAGTTGGCTGTTAACTAAAAGTCGTTTGTTTTGGAAACGGTCTTGAAGCGCTTCCCACGCCGAGGCGAACCCGTCATTTGTAAGCGGGAATTTGGAGACCATGGCTTTCGCCTCGCCGCTCGTCTTCGTGAGAAGATGGAAGTGCTTATCGACCGGTGTCAGCCTGGCGTTGTTGACATAGACTGCCGTGAATAGGTCCCGGAAAGTGGGCCATCGAAGGCCGTCCCCGTCGAAGACTTCTGTATCGCAGGGAGGTAAGCGGCAACCGGAGGAAATTATTGGCTGGGAGGGTGGTTGCACGGCTTGAGGCGTGGCACTGTCAATTGTCGCACTGATCTCTGCTGAACATGACTCATACACCGAATAGCAATAGTCATATTTGTTCTGCAGCACGGACACCATTTCGAGGGATCCTTCTTTGGCAATTAGATCGGAGCACGTGTCGTACTCCGTCTCTACCTTGTCCCATAAGGCTCGCACTTGTTGCAGGCGGACTTGTAGCAGATGTAGGGACGGGGAAGCTTGACCTGGAGTATTGATCTTTGCTTCGAAAATGCTCACACGATCACTGGCGGCTATGAATTTGCGCGACGACACGGTTGCGGCCGTTGGCGGTTCGGCCGTTGGTTGTTCAGCGGATGCCATTTTGTGGCTGCTAGAGCGTGTCACCCTCAGGAATTCCGGCTTTGAAACAGAGGGAGACTCTGACTTTATGGCAAGCGAAGAGTCGCTAGAAGCTTTTGCCACCGGACGAGAGATGACTATTCGTGGAGCGTTTGACGGACTTGTCGATCGTCCCTTTGGAAGTGGAAGCCGAACTTGGAGGGCCTGGGTGCTGAATGGGCTCGAATGGGCCGCGGAGAGGATGGGTTCGACTTGGCCGGGAGGAGATTCCCTTTTTATCTCTCTTTTATTTATTTTATTTTTTATTTTAACAAAATATATATTTTGGATTCAGATGTTTTTTATATTTGCGCTTTTATTTTAGATTTATAAAACTGGAGGGGGCGGATTTTATTTTATATTTATATTTGGGTGTATGTTAAGGTATGTATGTATGTGTGTAAAGGCTTTCTTTAAAATTGTATTAATAATACTATTTGGAATTGCAGTTAGTGTCGGACGTATTTTGGAACTGAGTGACGGAACGTGAATTTGTAAGAAAAAAAATATATATATGTACATATATATATATGCACTTGGACACCAGCGGATCACAGCACGACTAAGTAGGGGGCCAATATTGGCAAAGTACTTTTGCACTTTAAAAACGGACGAAAATTTACTGTGGCTGGGCGTTTATCACTATGTGCACATATGTATATATTTTTTCACTTTTCACTGTCACTTTTCATTATTTTCGGATCGAGGAAAAAAATAATGCCTTGGAAAAGGAATATGGCGACCACGGACGAATGGACTTTGGACTTCATACTTATCTTGGTATCCGCAATGGGGCGCTGGAAATTTAAATTCCGCTATCCGGCTCGAAGGACCATGAAATGGAGGGGGCGGAGTGGCCAAAACAGTCGTCGTCCTTCTAGGATGGCGTGGTCGTCGGAATGTTGGGCTGGAGTTGGGCTGGCTGCTGAGTCCCACAATTTTCCCAATTAGTAGGCGAGAGGGGTGTAGCTTCGCTTCAATTCAATTTTATTTGCTTCACTTCTATATTAAGACTAACTTAGATTTACATGGAAAGGGCTGCAGGGACCGCGGAGTGGTGAGTTCGGTGCTGGAGAATAGCGAAAGAGAGGGAGACGGGAAGAGCGGAGGACACAGTGAGCGGGAGCACAAGCATGAGCGCAAGCGCTCGCCGCTTACACTGCCGCTCATAACTTCACGCCCTTCTGGCGTGAACACTAAGTTTTAAGTTAAAATATTCAAGTTTTGTTTTTATATTCATAGCATTCATTTATCCTAATCATATAATAAAAGATAAGTTTAAAAATGTCTTGTTTTTGTTAATAAATTTTCAATCTAAAAACAAATTTTATGGGGATTTTTCGTTTTGCTAAGAATGTCTTGACAAACTGTACATGTTTTCGATATAATTTAACTGTTTTCAATACAAGTTTAATGTTTTTCATTTCCATGTGATCCTGTAAAACGAAAGTTTACCTGATATTTGGTATTTGTTGATGCAATTAAACCTTTATTTTATTTTTGTAAGTGACAATGCATATCTCCTAACTCCTTCAAAAGATAAAACTTAATTGAACAAGAAAGGAAGGTAACTTTGGCACGCCGAAGTTTATATACCCTTGCAGATGGCAATTGGATCATTAAGAATCGAGCCATTCTCGTTAAATAATTCGAAAATAAATAAAAGAAAATATATAAACGTTGTATACCTATATATAGCAAATAATAATTTGGTTTTGATATTTATATTATAAATTTAAATGCTGAAAACACACAAAACAGAGTTTCAATACATTTTACCTATACTTATTCTAAATTTCGCGCGAACATTTGTATGGCAGCTATATGATATAGTCGTCCGATCCGGCCCGTTCCGACATATATAGCAGTGAGAGTATATAAAAGACTATATGCAAAGTTTCATTCAGATAGCTTTAAAACTGAGGGACTAGTTTGCGTAGAAACGGACAGACGGACGACGGACGGACGGTTGTTGAATATATATACTTTATAGGGTCAGAAAGGTCTTTTTCACTGCGTTGCAAACTTCTGACTGAAATTATAATACCCTGCAAGGGTATAAAAACCGAAAATGTGAAATAATATTGGGTGTACAAATAGAAACCCGCCTTTTTGAACTAGGTGGTGCCATCTTCACAAAACTGTGAGAAATTTTGATCGGGAATGCGAAATGGCGAGCTAAAATATCGGTCAACATTGTCTCGTTCGTGTATTCTTATTGTCTATCATTTTGTTGGTGCACGAAAATGTCGAAATTCGAACCGAATAAGCGTCATTTGCGGGAGATTTTGGTTTTCGCGTTCAATTCGAAAAAATCGGCAGCTGAAGCGCGTCGAATGATCGTAGAAACTTATGATGAGTCGTGTATAAGTAAAAGAACGTGTCGAAAAGTTTAAAAATGACGAGTATGACGTGGAAGACAAGGATCGACCGGGTCCTGTGAAAAAGTTTGAAGACGCGAATTTGGAGGCTCTGCTGGATGAAGATTCTTGTCAGACACAACAAGAACTCGCGGATTCCTTGGGTGTGACTCAGCAATCAATTTCCCTTCGCCTAAAAAGCTTGGGAATAAAATTATGAAAAAACGGCGGTTTTCTACTTGTACACCAATATAAATTGCCAATATATCAAAAATGGTGCAAAAATGTTGAAAAACAGCCAAGATATAATTTTTTTTTTCTAAAAATGTATCGAACTTTGTATGGCAGCTATATGATATCAGGTTGTTTGGTAATGACATACCGGTTTTTCAAATGTCGCGCTTCACTTGTGTCAGTGACGGATCTACGAAACGCGTGCGTATAATAGAATATAGCGAAAAAAGTAGCTAGATCTAGCTATAAACTAGGCTCGGAAATTGTTGCAAATTCTTAGCCACTTACTCAAAATTGGCTTCTTCGACCTTAAGTTCCGGAATACGACAACAACCATCGTATAACTTTGCGAGAAAAAAAACCACCCGCCAAAACTAGCTGGAAAATCCTAAAAATTTCGGTTTCCTTAAAAAATGTTGTTCCAGGAATTATTTTTATTTTATCTCGTGGGTGGACGATGTTTTTCCGTCGGCACTTTGCCTTTTCGGAAACGTATAGGTTAACGCTTAACGAGCAAAGAGGAGACGAAATAGAAATGCTCTGTATGTGCGTATGTATGAAGCTTTGGAGTTTAAGCAATTGCTCAGCGCAGAATAGCGCGAGGAAAGCCAATATGTATGTATGTACGTAGGAAATATGTAAATTTGCTAGGCGCAGAATAGCGCGTAGCTTGCCCAAAATATGTATGTATGTATGGAAATATGTAATTTTTGCTAGGCGCAGAATAGCGCGAAGCTGGCCCAAATATATTTATGTATGAAATATGTAATTTTGCTAGGCGCAGAATAGCGCGAAGCTTGCCCAAAATATGTATGTATGTACGGAAATATGTAATTTTTGCTAGGCGCAGAATAGCGCGAAGCTTCCCCAAATATATTTATTGTCTGTATGGAATGCGAGAAATAAAAACAACTATATTTATGTATATTTCTATTTTTTCGGAGTATGGATTTATTTGTGTTTTATTATTATTATTTTTTTTTTCTTTGGAATTTCTTTAATTAATATTGAATATTTTTTAAATAAAAACACTGGGCGGAAATTGTTGTGTGCAAGTTTTTGTGTGTAATTTTATTTATTTTATTTTTTATTTTAACAAAATATATATTTTGGATTCAGATGTTTTTTATATTTTTGGGGTGGTAAGGGTGCGACAATCCAAGGCAAAGTCAACAGGGCAACTGTTGATGAATATTCAAATGTAACACCAAGTCGACTCGCAGGTGAATATCAGTCTGATAGACACCACCTTCTCTTCGGAGAAGGTCCTCCGCGTGGTACCTCCTGGAAACGTACTACGGTACGGCCAATGCGAATGGCACCTCCTGTGAATCCCGCACCCAATAATCCTCTGACTCCCAATCCCTACCAAGACATGGGCAAGTCTTGAAACTGCCTCCCCTCAAGTCAGGCGTGTAAAGCGACCCGTGCCCACTGACTATAAGGTTCGCAGCTGTGTTAGAACGGAGCCTTCCTAGGGCCGGGCAACCCTAGGTCGGAACGAGCCTTGCCGTGGCTTAGGGGCGAAGCCACGGTCGACCTAACTTCAATGCCCCAAACCCCTCGGGCCCGCCGCGCTCGCCCTGTCGAGCAACGCGGGCGTTTATGAACATGGACACAACAAAAAAATCCGCTTCGGACCTCGTGGGAGAGGTAAAACCCCAAAAACCAGCAACAGATAGTGAATTGGACGAGGAGGAGCTACTGCGCTCGGATGACGAGACTCTGGCTCCGTCCATTTCAGAGGGAAGTGCTAAGACAAGCACACCTCAAGCGGCACAACCAACAACAAGAAAAGCAGCGGCGAGCCAAGCCAAAGCGACAGGCGAACACGGGAAGTCAAAACCGTGGACCCACCAACAAAGAAAGGCGCAAGCTAGCAAGGCCCATTTCATCCTCGCTAAAATAGCAAGGAACGAAAAGGAGGGCAAAGCCGATCCGCGCGACCTGGCAGACAAAGCCAGGTACCTCGCAGTGATCGAGGAATATGAGCGATTCGAAAAGGAGCACCCAGAAACGCTTTTGCCTCCCCAAACGAAGCGCAACCGCTCACAAGAAGTGAGTGAGAGCGCTCCGAAGAGAGCCAAAGACGCGAAGGGCGCCCCAAGACCGACAACTTTTGTCAAGACGGCGAAGAAATTCAGCGAGGTGGCCCGAGATAGCCTCGCGATGGCACTTGTTGATGAGCTCAACGACGACGGACGCCTTCTGATGGAGAAATGGGAGGAGGTCGAGACCCAGCTGGCAGAGATGGTAACTGACAAACTACTGTCCGAGCCAACGGGGCAGTCACCCTCCTTTGACTCCTCGGACATGGTTAGGGGGCACCGGGTGATCAGATGCGACGACGAGTTCTCGAGGGACTTCCTGGCGGATTGCGTTGCCAGACTAGGCAAGGCATGGAAGGGGATTAGCATTAAGCTGGTCCCCGCCAGGGACATCCCAAGGAGACCCAGAGCTCGCATCTGGTTACCCAAGGGGCTGTCTAGCCATGAAAGGGTGATCAAGACTCTGCGAGCAATGAACAAGGGAGTCGACATGGAGGACTGGGCCATTCTCAAAGCCGAACGAGAGATGAAGACCAGCCAGCCATATCTGTTCCTCATCAATCAGCGCTGCCTAGAATAGCTGAAGGCAGCTGACAACAAGGTCCGGTACGGCATCAGGAAAGCCAAGGTGAAGGTCTTCCTGGACGAACCGGACGATATACTAGAAGACGAAGTCGAGGACGCCAACAAGCTGCTGCACGACTTGGCGATCGACGACAGCTCCCCCAACACCACCCCAATCTAATGCCGACGGTCGTTCAGATAAACCTGAAGCGCAGCTCCCACGCTTCAGCTAATCTGGGGGTCCTTCTCCGGGAGAAGGACATCGACATCGGCCTTATACAAGAGCCATGGACTAGAGACGGACGAATCTCTGGCATGGCCATAAAGGGATACACAACACTATACACAAACTCGACAGGTAGGCCGAGGGCGGGTATAATCGTTAAAAACAATCTTAATGCTCTTCTCTACCCCAATCTCAGCAACTTAGATCTAGCAGTGGCAAGATTCAAGGCGGCGGATGGGACAGCCATACTTATAGCCTCCGGATATATGGCCCACGACGAACCTGCACCACCTGAAGCGTTCAATAGGGTGATGCAGTGGGCCGAGGAGACTAAGACGACGCTCATCCTCGGGTGCGATGCCAACGCAAGGCACACACTGTGGGGAAGTAAGGAGACAAACGAAAGGGGTGAGTCTCTCTTCGATAGTATTATATGTCGTGACGTCACTATTTGTAACAAGGGAAACACGCCCACCTTCATCTTTCCAAGTACGGAAGGATTTCAAGGCTGGGAAGAAGTCCTAGACATAACCCTCCAAATGGAGCATAGCGATTATAAGGTAAGAAACTGGAGAGTCTCTACACAAGACTCGTTTTCAGACCACAGATACATATTCTTCGAACTCGTGATGCCGATATGCGAAACGGCGCCGAAGCGAAACCCTCGTAACACTGACTGGGACAAATACGGAAAGATTGTACAGTCAAAGGTCAAAGACAGAAGGATCAAGACTCGATCCACCCCGGAGAGAATAGACAAGGAAGTAGAGGACTTCACAAATATCCTGAACAAAGCCTACAAAGAGTCATGCAGACTAACATACTCAAAGAAGACATACCCACCATGGTGGAACAAAGAGCTAAGCGAGCTCAGAAAGAAAGTTCGAAAAGCCTTCAACACAAGTTACGGAACCAAAGACTGGCAGCCGTACAAAGCAATACACAAAGAATACAAAAAGGCAATCTACGTAGCCAAGAAGGAATCTTGGAGCAGCTACTGCGAATCGCTTGAAGGAGTCAAAGATACGGCGAGGCTAAGTAAAATCCTATCGAGAGGACACACAAGCCCCACGCTCATAAATAAACCCGACGGGACAGGAAGTACGTCGGCTGAAGAGTCACTGGAAATACTGCTGAATACGCATTTCCCAGGAAACCAAAAAGAAGAACCTAGAATACTGGAAAGCCAGGGGGCAGACCAGCAGCTACAAGTAGAAGAGATCATCACCATGGAAAGAATCCATTGGGCGATAGATTCCTTCGACAAATACAAAAGCCCGGGTCCAGACGGAGTAATACCGGCAATGCTACAAACAACGAAAGCAAGCACGGGAAAATGGCTGCAAGCAATCTTCCAGGCATGCATTAAAACAGCACACATACCACTTCCATGGAAGGAAGCGAGGGTAGTCTTCATACCAAAACCAGGAAGAAGGGGACACATCCAAGCCAAGGATTATAGGCCGATAAGCCTTACCTCCTTCCTAATGAAAACACTGGAACGGATCATTGATATCCACATCAGAGAAAGAACGGAGAAAAACCTTTCCAATGCGCAACATGCGTACAGGAAAGGCAGATCCACGGAAACAGCATTACACGAGGTAGTGTGATACATAGAAAAGGCTCTACTTTTCAAAAACTACGCCATGGCCACCTTTCTGGACATAGAAGGAGCCTTTAATAACGTCAATGCGGATTCCATCCTGAGTTCCCTCAACGGTATAGGAGTAGAGGGAGGCATCAGGGCATGGATTGGCGCAATGCTGACGAGCAGGAGGATAACAGCCGAACTGAGTGGCACTCATCACACAAGATTTGTGAAGAGGGGCACACCTCAGGGGGGAGTCCTGTCCCCACTGCTCTGGCTGATAAACATGGACGACATACTAAGAACACTAAATAGCGAAGGAGTAAAAGTAGTAGCATACGCAGACGACGTAGTTCTACTCACTTCAGGACCATTCCCCGACGTCATCAGCGAACTAATGACAAGGGCACTCACGAAACCCAATACATGGGCAAAAGCCTGCGGATTGGGCATAAATCCAAGTAAAATCCTAGCTTCACAAAGCCAAAGATAGATGGCATAGAACTAGAGATATCACAGCAGGCAAAGTATCTGGGAGTGATACTGGATGCGAAACTGTCATGGAAACAAAACATCAACGAGAGAGTCAAGAAAGCAAGCATAGCATTCTATTCCTGCAGGAAGATGTTCGGAAAGAACTGGGGCATCCACCCCAGGATAATAATATGGCTTTACACAGCGGTGGTAAGACCCACACTCACATACGGAGCACTAGTATGGTGGCCAGCATTAACTAGGGCATACAACGTACAGAAACTAACAAGGATACAGAGATCGGCATGCGCAGGAGCCACGGGAGCACTGAGATCATGCCCCGCGGCGGCGCTGAACGCCATCCTGAACATGATACCGATAGAGCATTTCATCAGGAACACTGCAGCACAAGGTGCGGTACGACTTAAGGCTAGCCAAAGCTGGAAAGACTACCACACCGGGCACTGCAGGATTCTGAACGAGATAAACTATCGGACGACAGTAGACACAGACTACATGACAACCGAACTGCGATTCGGTAACACATACACCACTATATACCCTACAAGGGAAGACTGGAAGAGAGGGAGAGTAACCGAACCGGACGAAGTATCACTCTACACCGACGGCTCAAAGATGAGCGACGGAGTAGGGGCCGGAATCTACGCCGAGAGCTGGAAGGTGGAGGAATACTTCCACCTCCCAGAGTCAACGACGGTTTTCCAGGCGGAGGTTCTCGCGATACTGAAAGCTGCCGAACTTTCGCTAGACCGAGGCCTCCGGAATACCAAGGTGAGGATATACTCAGACAGCCAGGCGGCGATCAAATCCCTCGCACAAGCACGGACGAATTCAAAACTAGTGGCCAAATGTAAAGGGGCACTAAACAGACTAGCAGAAGACAACAGGGTACAAATAGCCTGGGTACCCGGACACAATGACATAGACGGAAACGAGAAAGCAGACGAGCTGGCCAGAAAAGGGTCAGAAGAACACTCATCAACAACAGACATACAGATCTCCCTGAACTCAGTCCAGACGGAAATTCATGACTATTTCAAAAAACTAGCCAGCAAGGAATGGTCGACGAAGGCAGAGCACAGAAGATCGAAACTATGCTGGCCAGAATTCAATAGGAAGAGAACCGCAGAACTGATCTCCAAGAGCAAAAAGGACATCAGGAGGATAGCGGCAACCATCACCGGCCACTGGCCAATAGGCACGCAAGCCTGCAAGATGGGTCTACCCTACAACCCACAATGCAGAAGCTGCAAGGAACCAAGCGAGCAGGAGACACCAGAGCACCTGTTGTGCCACTGCCCGGCACTCAACAGACAAAGAGCCCGAAACTTCGGAGCACACCAACTCGAGTCACTAGGAGAAGTTGGGAGGCAGCCAGTAGCGGCCATCCTAGCTTACCTGAATGACACGGGTTGGTACTAAGAAGGGCGCAGACAACAGCAAATCGAGGGTGTGGATCAAAACGGAGCTCTGCTCCAATTGGAGGCGGCCAGGGCTGCCTCACCACTTTACCTACCTACCTACCTACCTTTTTATATTTGCGCTTTTATTTTATATTTATAAAACTGGAGGGGGCGGATTTTATTTTATATTTAAATTTGGGTGTATGTTAAGGTATGTATGTATGTGTGTAAAGGCTTTCTTTAAAATTGTATTAATAATACTATTTGGAATTGCAGTTAGTGTCGGACGTATTTTGGAACTGAGTGACGGAACGTGAATTTGTAAGAAAAAAAATATATATATGTACATATATATATATGCACTTGGACACCAGCGGATCACAGCACGACTAAGTAGGGGGCCAATATTGGCAAAGTACTTTTGCACTTTAAAAACGGAAGAAAATTTACTGTGGCTGGGCGTTTATCACTATGTGCACATATGTATATATTTTTTCACTTTTCACTGTCACTTTTCATTATTTTCGGATCGAGGAAAAAAATAATGCCTTGGAAAAGGAATATGGCGACCACGGACGAATGGACTTTGGACTTCGTACTTATCTTGGTATCCGCAATGGGGCGCTGGAAATTTAAATTCCGCTATCCGGCTCGAAGGACCATGAAATGGAGGGGGCGGAGTGGCCAAAACAGTCGTCGTCCTTCTAGGATGGCGTGGTCGTCGGAATGTTGGGCTGGAGTTGGGCTGGCTGCTGAGTCCCACAATTTTCCCAATTAGTAGGCGAGAGGGGGGTAGCTTCGCTTCAATTCAATTTTATTTGCTTCACTTCTATATTAAGACTAACTTAGATTTACATGGAAAGGGCTGCAGGGACCGCGGAGTGGTGAGTTCGGTGCTGGAGAATAGCGAAAGAGAGGGAGACGGGAAGAGCGGAGGACACAGTGAGCGGGAGCACAAGCATGAGCGCAAGCGCTCGCCGCTTACACTGCCGCTCATAACTTCACGCCCTTCTGGCGTGAACACTAAGTTTTAAGTTAAAATATTCAAGTTTTGTTTTTATATTCATAGCTATCATTTATCCTAATCATATAATAAAAGAAAAGTTTAAAAATGTCTTGTTTTTGTTAATAAATTTTCAATCTAAAAACTAATTTTATGGGGATTTTTCGTTTTGCCAAGAATGTCTTGACAAACTGTACATAATTTCAATGTTTTCGATATAATTTAACTGTTTTCAATACAAGTTTTATGTTTTCCATTTCCATGTGCTCCTGTAAAACGAAAGTTTACCTGATATTTGGTATTTGTTGATGTAATTAAACCTTTATTTTATTTTTGTAAGTGACAATGCATATCTCCTAACTCCTTCAAAAGATAAAACTTAATTGAACAAGAAAGGAAGCTAACTTTGGCACGCCGAAGTTTATATACCCTTGCAGATGGCAATTAGATCATTAAGAATCGAGCCATTCTCGTTAAATAATTCGAAAATAAATAAAAGAAAATATATAAACGTTGTATACCTATATATAGCAAATAATAATTTGGTTTTGATATTTATATTATAAATTTAAATGCTGAAAACACACAAAACAGAGTTTCAATACATTTTACCTATACTTATTCTAAATTTCGCGCGAACATTTGTATGGCAGCTATATGATATAGTCGTCCGATCCGGCCCGTTCCGATATATATAGCAGTGAGAGTATATAAAAGACTATATGCAAAGTTTCATTCAGATAGCTTTAAAACTGAGGGACTAGTTTGCGTAGAAACGGACAGACGGACGACGGACGGACGAACAGACGGACATGGCTAAATCGACTCGGTTGTTGAATATATATACTTTATAGGGTCAGAAAGGTCTTTTTCACTGCGTTGCAAACTTCTGACTGAAATTATAATACCCTGCAAGGGTATAAAAACCGAAAATGTGAAATAATATTGGGTGTACAAATAGAAAACCGCCGTTTTCAACTAGGTGGTGCCATCTTCACAAAACGGTGAGAAATTTTGATCGGGAATGCCAAATGGCGAGCTAAAATATCGGTCAACATTGTCTCGTTCGTGTATTCTTATTGTCTATCATTTTTTTGGTGCACGAAAATGTCGAAATTCGAACCGAATAAGCGTCATTTGCGGGAGATTTTGGTTTTCCCGTTCAATTCGAAAAAATCGGCAGCTGAAGCGCGTCGAATGATCGTAGAAACTTATGATGAGTCGTGTATAAGTAAAAGAACGTGTCGAAAAGTTTAAAAATGACGAGTATGACGTGGAAGACAAGGATCGACCGGGTCCTGTGAAAAAGTTTGAAGACGCGAATTTGGAGGCTCTGCTGGATGAAGATTCTTGTCAGACACAACAAGAACTCGCGGATTCCTTGGGTGTGACTCAGCAATCAATTTCCCTTCGCCTAAAAAGCTTGGGAATAAAATTATGAAAAAACGGCGGTTTTCTACTTGTACACCAATATAAATTGCCAATATATCAAAAATGGTGCAAAAATGTTGAAAAACAGCCAAGATATAATTTTTATACCCTTGCAGGGTATTATAATTTCAGTCAGAAGTTTGCAACGCAGTGAAGGAGACGTTTCCGACCCTATAAAGTATATATATTCTTGATCAGCATCAACAGCCGAGTCGATCTAGCCATGTCCGTCTGTCCGTCTGTCCGTCTGTCCGTCTGTCCGTCTGTCCGTCTGTCCATCTGTCCGTCTGTCTGTTTCTACGCAAACTAGTCCCTCAGTTTTAAAGCTATCTGAATGAAACTTTGCATATAGTCTTCTATATGCTCTCACTGCTATATATGTCGGAACGGGCCGGATCGGACGACTATATCATATAGCTGCCATACAAATGTTCGATATATTTTTAGAAAAAAAATTATAACTTTGCTGTTTTTCAACATTTTTGCACCATTTTTTAGATATGGCCACTCTATATTATTTAAGAATTTTGGTAAAAATTTTATGAAAATCGGACGACTATATCTTATAGCTGCCATAGGAACGATCGGGAAATTAATCGAAAAAAAATATAACTTCGTTGTTTTTCAACGTATTTTCATCTACTTTAAGTTATAAGCTTTTTTTATTATTCTAGAATTTTGGTATAAATTTTATAAAAATCGGACAACTATATCATATAGCTGCCATAGAAGCGATCGGCAAATGTATAAAATATGTAAAGCTGGGAATGTAAAACTGTAACTGTCAAACTGTAAACATAATAAGTATAGGTAAAATGTAATGAAACTCTGTTTTGTGAGTGTTTTCAGCATTTAAATCTATAATATAAACATCGAAACCAATCTGCAAGGGTATAAAAACTTCGGCGTGCCGAAGTTAGCTTCCTTTCTTGTTTTTTTCTAAAAATGTATCGAACTTTGTATGGCAGCTATATGATATCAGGTTGTTTGGTAATGACATACCGGTTTTTCAAATGTCGCGCTTCACTTGTGTCAGTGACGGATCTACGAAACGCGTGCGGATAATAGAATATAGCGAAAAAAGTAGCTAGATCTAGCTACAAACTAGGCTCGGAAATTGTTGCAAATTCTTAGCCACTTACTCAAAATTGGCTTCTTCGACCTTAAGTTCCGGAATACGACAACAACAATCGTAGAACTTTGCGAGAATAAAAAAACCACCCGCCAAAACTAGCTGGAAAATCCTAAAAATTTCGGTTTCCTTAAAAAATGTTGTTCCAGGAATTATTTTTATTTTATCTCGTGGGTGGACGATGTTTTTCCGTCGGCACTTTGCCTTTTCGGAAACGTATAGGTTAACGCTTAACGAGCAAAGAGGAGACGAAATAAAAATGCACTGTATGTGCGTATGTATGAAGCTTTGGAGTTTAAGCAATTGCTCAGCGCAGAATAGCGCGAGGAAAGCCAATATGTATGTATGTACGTAGGAAATATGTAAATTTGCTAGGCGCAGAATAGCGCGTAGCTTGCCCAAAATATGTATGTATGTATGGAAATATGTAATTTTTGCTAGGCGCAGAATAGCGCGAAGCTGGCCCAAATATATTTATGTATGAAATATGTAATTTTGCTAGGCGCAGAATAGCGCGAAGCTGGCCCAAATATATTTATGTATGAAATATGTAATTTTGCTAGGCGCAGAATAGCGCGAAGCTTGCCCAAAATATGTATGTATGTACGGAAATATGTAATTTTTGCTAGGCGCAGAATACCGCGAAGCTTCCCCAAATATATTTATTGTCTGTATGGAATGCGAGAAATAAAAACAACTATATTTATGTATATTTCTATTTTTTCGGAGTATGGATTTATTTGTGTTTTATTATTATTATTTTTTTTTTTCTTTGGAATTTCTTTAATTAATATTGAATATTTTTTAAATAAAAACACTGGGCGGAAATTGTTGTGTGCAAGTTTTTGTGTGTAATTTTATTTATTTTATTTTTTATTTTAACAAAATATATATTTTTTGAATTCAGATGTTTTTTATATTTGCGCTTTTATTTTATATTTATAAAACTGGAGGGGGCGGATTTTATTTTATATTTATATTTGGGTGTATGTTAAGGTTTTTTTTTTTTTTTTTTAATTCGTTTAATAAAGCAAAGAAATATACAAAAGAGTGGGGGGATAGAGGGGTTTGGGTCACACAGAACTCGGGACGGTTTGCTCGCGCGGTACGGCCGCGAAGCAATGCTTCGCGCGGGCGCTGATCCCGATCTATGCTGCCTCCTGGTTCCTGCGACGCTCCTCTGCTCGGAGCTCCGTCATAGTCCCCGCTGCGAAGTCCGACACGGCCTGCCAATTCGCTTCGGACAACAACATCAACGGAACTAGGTTTTCCGCTGTGATGGTGTTGCCCAGCCTGGCCTCCAGCGATGCTCGCTCGCCGGCAAACCTCGCACAGTTGAAAACCGTGTGCTCTGCCGTCTCCTCCAGCTGTCCTAGACAGTGCGTGCAGGAGTCGTCTTCCTCGTGGCCGAATCTCCGCAGGTAGCTCCGAAAACAGCCGTGGCCGCTGAGGATCTGGGTCAGGTGGAAGTATATCTGACCGTGCTTCCTCCTCAGCCAGCACTCCAGCTGGGGAATCATCCGAAACGTCCATCTTCCCTTGGACGCTGACTCCCACCGCGATTGCCACGCTGCCAAGGTGGCGTCTTTCGCCGCTACGCGTATCACCTGCTTGTCGCGAGGTGACGGCGTTCTACCATTCGTCTGGCCATGGATGCTGGCCCTCTCTACTGCGAGTAGATCTAGAGGTGGAGTCCCGGCTAGGACAAACGCGGCCTGGTCGGACACCGTCCTGAAGGCGCTGCATATACGTAGTGCCGCGAGGCGGTGGGCCGAGCACAGTCCGCGACTATAGGCCGGGGTCGCCAGTGCGTGTCCCCAGACTGGTGCCGCATAGAGCATACGCTAAGTGCTCGCGGAAGGAGAGCCTCGTATCGATCATCACGCCCAGGTACTTAATGGCTCTGGACGATCTGATCGAGGCCCCGCACACTCGGATGGTTGCGACCTCCACCTTCTTCCGGCTGCTTACCAGCACGGCTTCCGTTTTTTGCGGCGCTAGTTGTAGGCCAACACTGGACAGCCACAAGTTTATGCGGCTGATGCTCCTGTCGCACAGCTCTTCTGCTCCTGCGAGTTCCTTGTCTACTACGACTACGGCTATGTCGTCTGCGAAACCCACCAGCTCGGTCCGACCTGGTAGCGGGAGCCGCAGAACACCGTCGTACATAGCGTTCCACAGCAACGGAGCCAGGACCGACCCTTGCGGCACTCCGCAGGAAAGCTCAGCCGATCTAGCACCGCCATCGGAGTCGTACACCTGCCTCTGAAGTAACTCTTCAACAGCTCCAAGAGGTACGGGGGTACTCCGAAGCTGGAAAGTGCGTCTAGGATACAATCCCATCTCGCCGTATTAAAGGCGTTGCGGACGTCTAGCGTGACTATCAGGCGTACTCCTTCGCGCCTCCTTTCCACCGTTGTCCCGCAATGGTGGCGGCTTTCGCGATGCCCACCACTTTGGAGATGGCATCTACTGTCGACTTAGCCTTCCTGAAACCGAACTGGGAGTCGGACAGGTAGCCGGCTGTGGCAATGGCCTTCTCGAGCCTCGTCCGGATCAATTGCTCCAGAACCTTGCCCGCCCCATCAATCAGGCAGATTGGTTTGTAGGCGGATGGGTCCTCTGGTGGCTTTCCCGGTTTCGGGAGCAGGACCAGCCTCTGGACCTTCCATCTCCCAGGGAATTTACCTTCTCTGAGGCATCTTCCATAGAGCTCCGCGAATAAGTCCGGGCGGAGCGAGAGAGCAAGTCTCAGGGCTCTGTTGGGAACCAGGTCAGGGCCCGGGGCTTTCGCCTCCCTGATTCTCATCGCCACCGCCAGGATTTCCGTGTCCGTTACTGGCTCGAACCCTTCCAGCGAGTGCGTCGCTATCTCCAGCGTGTCTCTAGGGTTATCCGTCCTCGGGAACAGGTGTTCGACTATCCTGTCGATGCTCTCCGCGTCATGCGGGGCGCCCTGTTTTGCCCCATGGATCTTCTTAACGATGATCCTGTAGGCGTTTCCCCAGGGATCGTGGTCCGCTGTGTCGCAAAGGTCAAGGAAGCATTGGGTTTTGCTAGCCCGGATTGCCGCCTTGAGAGCCTTGCGGCATCTACGGAACTCTGACCGCCTCTTCAGGTGGGAGCTCGAGCGGTAGGAGCGCTGATACCGACGCCTTGCCTTGATGCATTCCGATCTGGCCGCGGCGATCGTCTCGTTCCACCAGTACACAGAGTCCCTGTGGCGAGTGTGGGCGCGCTTGGCAGACATGCAGTCGTCGCATGCGGTCTGCAGTTGGATCATGGCAGACTCCGCCATCTGCTCTGCAGAGCCATTTACTTCCAACCTCTGCAAATGCTCTGCGAAGGCTTGGATGTCCAGTGTATCGGCCTTGTATCCCCTACGAGCTTGGGGAAGCCGCGGTGTGGGTTGCGCTCGCTCTATATCCAACGCGGTGATGATCGCCGCGTGGTCGCTCCCCGTATAGACATCGCTCAGGACCCAGGTGCACTGGCTAGCCCTGGAGCAGCTCACAAACGTGAGGTCGACCACCGGTGTTGAGGAGTGTGACGTCTAGCGTGGAGAACGCCTCGAGGAGGGTCCTGCCTCTGGCATTGGTTAGGGAGCTGCCCCAGTCCACCGCCCAGGCGTTGAAGTCTCCGGCTATAAGGCACGGAGTGTGGCACCTTGCGTCTGCGGCTAGCCGATCCACGGCGTCACCAAAATCCTCGAATGACATGCTCGGCGCCAGATAGACACTGAACATCCACCAGCCTGCCATCTTGGCACGCACGAAGCCTCTCTCCGAGCGGACGTCAGCCATTCTCTTGGGAGTAATGCCGCATGACCACAGAGCAGCTTTGCCAGAGCTGTCCACCGCCCAGTAAGGGCCAGGGCCTACCCTGTACGGCTCACTGATAGCGGCAACATCGACACCGCGTTCTCGGATCGATTGCGACAGCAAATCGTGTGCTGCCGCGCAGTGGTTCAGATTTAGTTGAACCACTATCATGCCCTTATTGTTTTGGCTGCTCTACGCGACGTCACCAAGGGGCAGTGGCGGCTACCCGCCTGGTGATTCGTGTCGCTACGGTTCGACTCGGCGCAGCTAAAGCAGCGCGGACTGTTCTTGCAGGCGGCTATCTTATGCCCCTCCTGGCCACACCTGAAGCAGGAGCTGCTCCTGTCGGAGGTGCTGGTGCACCTGGCCGCAATGTGCCCTGTCTCCATACAGCGGAAGCATCTGGGGCGAGATTCTATCATCTTAATTCGGCATCTCGTCCAGCCGACTTTCACCCTCCCCAGACTATCTATGGAGCCAGCCATAGTCTCTGGGACGGAGAACATTGCCACCTGACCTCCACTTGCGAGGGAGCGGATGCTCTTGATGGTGACGGCACCAGGTGGGCAGTTAGCCTGTGAGGCGAGCTCTGCCGCAAGTTCCTCCCTGGTTACCAGCTCGTCCAGGTCCCGGATAAGGAATGTGGTCTGGGGTGACACCGTGCGGATCGGCACTCCTCCGCCTAGCACACCTCCAATCTGCTCCTTCAGCGCGATGAGGGAAGGACCAGAGGACTTCTTTAGCTCTATTAAAAGCTCGCCCTTTGCCGTTTTCCTGACTCTGGATACCATATCCCCAACTCCTGCCATTCGGGAGTCCTTTGTGCGCGTGACCATGCTCAGGACCTCGCTGTAGGACATCTCCGCCGCGGGGGTTATGATGATCGCGTCATTTTTGCCCCTCTTACTGCCCTCTCGGCGCATGGTCGCTGACTGCGCCTTCAGTCTGGAGTCGCTGTCGACACGCTTCTGCGCTCTGCCGGCGTTATGGGTGGGGGCCCTTGGTGGGGGGCGCGTGCTTGCGCGACCGACGGGGGTCGTACCAGGGTTACGGCTTGCGGGACGGGGACGACTTTTAGGAGAAGTCTGCGCTGATTTCTCCGCAGAGGGCCACGCCCGAGTCATCGGTGAATCAGTCTGGCTCCATTGGTCTGCCACTGCGATGGCATCAGCCCTGTCCTTGCCCTCGAGCAGCGAAAGCTCTTCCTGGAGTTCCTTAAGACGCGCAAAGGCATTCTTCATCGACTGGTTGATGCTTCGGACTTTCTGCTCGTTGACCTTGGCTAACAAGTCGTCCAGTATCAATCCCATCTCCTTGATCTGTGGCTTTGGCGCCTTGATCTTCTTGCGTGGGTGGGCCGCTACCGGGGGGCTAGGGGAGTCCCTTACTCTCTTTGAGGGTGGGGTTGACGAACTCGTCTCCCGACCGATGGGAACCAGGACTCTCTCCGGGTCTTGGCCAGTTGCCGTGGGGCCGCCGCTTGGTGGGGTCCTCTGCAACTTGGACCGCTTTTGGAAGGCTCCCAAGTCATTTGGATCATCACTTGTCGCTGTTAAAAGAGCGCCGGCCAAGTAGGCCGCCGGGGCTGCAGTGTGGGTTGGAATGTGGGTTAGGGCCTCCAGAATCCGTGCCCTTGCCGCGGGGTCAACCGCGGGTGGATTTCCACATTTGTGGCTGCCACCTGGAGTAATTCCTTTGTTCCTTGTTTTTTGCATCTTAGCCCAATGCGGGGCTGCATTTTATACCTCCTGCCAGGTGGGTTAAAGACTGCCGGCCACTATGGCTCAGACGCAGACCAAGTAGCCGCCCAATGTGGGTCAGACGCTACCTGGATTTGGAGTAGTGTGCAGCTGGTACCTGCTGCCAGGCTGGTTCCACTGCCGGCCACTATGGCGCAGACGCAGATCACGCAGCCGCCCAGTATGCGCAGACGCTGCGTGGATTCAGTTGATGTGTGTGGTGATCGCTTCCACCAGATCGGGACGACACGCGGCCTCCCTCGCTGGTCGAATATTTCCCTCCGACTACGTAATGTTGGGGGTTATACCGCCCCGCCTCGGTCGCCAGAGCCCCTTTTTGGGTGTACCGCCAGGGCGGAGGGGATGGCAGTCGGTCAGATCCGTGACCTTTTCCACCATTTGGCCACGTGCGCGAACCCCAACTTCGACGGAACATAGCCAAATTCCGACTCCTTGGCAAGGACTTCGGGCTGCAGCCCGGGAATGTATGCTACGCATTTCCGCAGCGATCGTTTGCTGAAGCTTGTAGCAAACAGCTTCTGTCACGTGTCAGGGTTTTTTACCCAATGGGTGGCGCTAATGTGCACATGTAGAGTGCAGCGGCGCTGCAGTGCTGCCAAACAGCTGCATTGCGCTCGCTTTACTACACTGCACGCCAGCTGATCGAGCAATCAGCTGACGTGACCGGCACAATTTTGTGGGGGCATCCACATTATGACCCCTAAGAGAGAAAGCGGCGGTGGAAGAGAAGGAAGAGAAAGTTTCCGGGGAAGAAAGATCCCCCCTTACCCCTAGCCGTCGTCCGTCTCGCCACAACCTTGGGACACAAAAGTGCCCACCGCGGGCCGTAGGAGCCGTGCCTCGACAGGTAAGTCTGTAGACTACCCTCATACTGCATCCTGCGTACTGCTACCACTATTTTTCACCTAGGGTCACTGCCACAGCACGAATCTTTGTCGGAGCACCCGCGCGGGCGTCCGCACACCGTTACTACACACACACCGTCGTGTATGTTAAGGTATGTATGTATGTGTGTAAAGGCTTTCTTTAAAATTGTATTAATAATACTATTTGGAATTGCAGTTAGTGTCGGACGTATTTTGGAACTGAGTGACGGAACGTAAATTTGTAAGAAAAAAAATATATATATGTATATATATATGCACTTGGACACCAGCGGATCACAGCACGACTAAGTAGGGGGCCAATATTGGCAAAGTACTGTTGCACTTTAAAAACGGAAGAAAATTTACTGTGGCTGGGCGTTTATCACTATGTGCACATATGTATATATTTTTTCACTTTTCACTGTCACTTTTCATTATTCTCGGATCGAGGAAAAAAATAATGCCTTGGAAAAGGAATATGGCGACCACGGACGAATGGACTTTGGACTTCGTACTTATCTTGGTATCCGCAATGGGGCGCTGGAAATTTAAATTCCGCTATCCGGCTCGAAGGACCATGAAATAGAGGGGGCGGAGTGGCCAAAACAGTCGTCGTCCTTCTAGGATGGCGTGGTCGTCGGAATGTTGGGCTGGCTGCTGAGACCCACAATTTTCCCAATTAGTAGGCGAGAGGGGTGTAGCTTCGCTTCAATTCAATTTTATTTGCTTCACTTCTATATTAAGACTAACTTAGATTTACATGGAAAGGGCTGCAGGGACCGCGGAGTGGTGAGTTCGGTGCTGGAGAATAGCGAAAGAGAGGGAGACGGGAAGAGCGGAGGACACAGTGAGCGGGAGCACAAGCATGAGCGCAAGCGCTCGCCGCTTACACTGCCGCTCATAACTTCACGCCCTTCTGGCGTGAACACTAAGTTTTAAGTTAAAATATTCAAGTTTTGTTTTTATATTCATAGCATTCATTTATCCTAATCATATAATAAAAGATAAGTTTAAAAATGTCTTGTTTTTGTTAATAAATTTTCAATCTAAAATTTTATGGGGATTTTTCGTTTTGCTAAGAATGTCTTGACAAACTGTACATAATTTCAATGTTTTCGATATAATTTAACTGTTTTCAATACAAGTTTTATGTTTTTCATTTCCATGTGCTCCTGTAAAACGAAAGTTTACCTGATATTTGGTATTTGTTGATGCAATTAAACCTTTATTTTATTTTTGTAAGTGACAATGCATATCTCCTAACTCCTTCAAAAGATAAAACTTAATTGAACAAGAAAGGAAGCTAACTTTGGCACGCCGAAGTTTATATACCCTTGCAGATGGCAATTGGATCATTAAGAATCGAGCCATTCTCGTTAAATAATTCGAAAATAAATAAAAGAAAATATATAAACGTTGTATACCTATATATAGCAAATAATAATTTGGTTTTGATATTTATATTATAAATTTAAATGCTGAAAACACACAAAACAGAGTTTCAATACATTTTACCTATACTTATTCTAAATTTCGCGCGAACATTTGTATGGCAGCTATATGATATAGTCGTCCGATCCGGCCCGTTCCGACATATATAGCAGTGAGAGTATATAAAAGACTATATGCAAAGTTTCATTCAGATAGCTTTAAAACTGAGGGACTAGTTTGCGTAGAAACGGACAGACGGACGACGGACGGACGGTTGTTGAATATATATACTTTATAGGGTCAGCATAAGTCGCTCTCTGTTTGGTGCTGACTTTTGTCTTAAAGATTTGGAACTTCTTAGGGACTGCTTGCGTCGGCTTCATATCCTCTATAGCCTCTAATGTGCGATATCTTTCGCTTAGGAAGGTGTTCATGTCTTCCCAAGCCGGAATGTCGGATTTCGACGTCAGGGACTATTCCCATAGAGGAAGGGTAACTTTCGGCAGTTTGCTTGCGCACAGGAAAACCAGCAGACAATCCCAGTTGTCCGTGGATATATGGGAATGTGCTAGCGCTGTCAAACAACCCTGAATCGTGGACTGCAACAATTTCAGCGCATGACCAGATTCATGGAAGATGGAACTCAAGTTGAACAGAAGCTAAAGTTGGCTGTTGACTAAAAGTCGTTTGTTTTGGAAACGGTCTTGAAGCGCTTCCCACGCCGAGGCGAACCCGTCATTTGTAAGCGGGAATTTGGAGACCATGGCTTTCGCCTCGCCGCTCGTCTTCGTGAGAAGATGGAAGAGCTTATCGACCGGTGTCAGCCTTGGGTTGTTGACATAGACTGCCGTGAATAGGTCCCGGAAAGTGGGCCATCGAAGGCAGTCCCCGTCGAAGACTTCTGTATCGCAGGGAGGTAAGCGGCAACCGGAGGAAATTATTGGCTGGGAGGGTGGTTGCACGGCTTGAGGCGTGGCACTGTCAATTGTCGCACTGATCTCTGCTGAACATGACTCATACACCGAATAGCAATAGTCATATTTGTTCTGCAGCACGGACACCATTTCGAGGGATCCTTCTTGGGCAATTAGATCGGAGCACGTGTCGTACTCCGTCTCTACGTTGTCCCATAAGGCTCGCACTTGTTGCAGGCGGACTTGTAGCAGATGTAGGGACGGGGAAGCTTGACCTGGAGTATTGATCTTTGCTTCGAAAATGCTCACACGATCACTGGCGGCTATGAATTTGCGCGACGACACGGTTGCGGCCGTTGGCGGTTCGGCCGTTGGTTGTTCAGCGGATGCCATTTTGTGGCTGCTAGAGCGTGTCACCCTCAGGAATTCCGGCTTTGAAACAGAGGGAGACTCTGACTTTATGGCAAGCGAAGAGTCGCTAGAAGCTTTTGCCACCGGACGAGAGATGACTATTCGTGGAGCGTTTGACGGACTTGTCGATCGTCCCTTTGGAAGTGGAAGCCGAACTTGGAGGGCCTGGGTGCTGAATGGGCTCGAATGGGCCGCGGAGAGGATGGGTTCGACTTGGCCGGGAGGAGATTCCCTTTTTATCTCTCTTTTATTTATTTTATTTTTTATTTTAACAAAATATATATTTTGGATTCAGATGTTTTTTATATTCGCGCTTTTATTTTATATTTATAAAACTGGAGGGGGCGGATTTTATTTTATATTTATATTTGGGTGTATGTTAAGGTATGTATGTATGTGTGTAAAGGCTTTCTTTAAAATTGTATTAATAATACTATTTGGAATTGCAGTTAGTGTCGGACGTATTTTGGAACTGAGTGACGGAACGTGAATTTGTAAGAAAAAAAATATATATATGTACATATATATATATGCACTTGGACACCAGCGGATCACAGCACGACTAAGTAGGGGGCCAATATTGGCAAAGTACTTTTGCATTTTAAAAACGGAAGAAAATTTACTGTGGCTGGGCGTTTATCACTATGTGCACATATGTATATATTTTTTCACTTTTCACTGTCACTTTTCATTATTCTCGGATCGAGGAAAAAAATAATGCCTTGGAAAAGGAATATGGCGACCACGGACGAATGGACTTTGGACTTCGTACTTATCTTGGTATCCGCAATGGGGCGCTGGAAATTTAAATTCCGCTATCCGGCTCGAAGGACCATGAAATGGAGGGGGCGGAGTGGCCAAAACAGTCGTCGTCCTTCTAGGATGGCGTGGTCGTCGGAATGTTGGGCTGGAGTTGGGCTGGCTGCTGAGTCCCACAATTTTCCCAATTAGTAGGCGAGAGGGGGGTAGCTTCGCTTCAATTCAATTTTATTTGCTTCACTTCTATATTAAGACTAACTTAGATTTACATGGAAAGGGCTGCAGGGACCGCGGAGTGGTGAGTTCGGTGCTGGAGAATAGCGAAAGAGAGGGAGACGGGAAGAGCGGAGGACACAGTGAGCGGGAGCACAAGCATGAGCGCAAGCGCTCGCCGCTTACACTGCCGCTCATAACTTCACGCCCTTCTGGCGTGAACACTAAGTTTTAAGTTAAAATATTCAAGTTTTGTTTTTATATTCATAGCTATCATTTATCCTAATCATATAATAAAAGAAAAGTTTAAAAATGTCTTGTTTTTGTTAATAAATTTTCAATCTAAAAACAAATTTTATGGGGATTTTTCGTTTTGCTAAGAATGTCTTGACAAACTGTACATAATTTCAATGTTTTCGATATAATTTAACTGTTTTCAATACAAGTTTTATGTTTTCCATTTCCATGTGCTCCTGTAAAACGAAAGTTTACCTGATATTTGGTATTTGTTGATGCAATTAAACCTTTATTTTATTTTTGTAAGTGACAATGCATATCTCCTAACTCCTTCAAAAGATAAAACTTAATTGAACAAGAAAGGAAGCTAACTTTGGCACGCCGAAGTTTATATACCCTTGCAGATGGCAATTGGATCATTAAGAATCGAGCCATTCTCGTTAAATAATTCGAAAATAAATAAAAGAAAATATATAAACGTTGTATACCTATATATAGCAAATAATAATTTGGTTTTGATATTTATATTATAAATTTAAATGCTGAAAACACACAAAACAGAGTTTCAATACATTTTACCTATACTTATTCTAAAATTCGCGCGAACATTTGTATGGCAGCTATATGATATAGTCGTCCGATCCGGCCCGTTCCGACATATATAGCAGTGAGAGTATATAAAAGACTATATGCAAAGTTTCATTCAGATAGCTTTAAAACTGAGGGACTAGTTTGCGTAGAAACGGACAGACGGACGACGGACGGACGGTTGTTGAATATATATACTTTATAGGGTCAGAAAGGTCTTTTTCACTGCGTTGCAAACTTCTGACTGAAATTATAATACCCTGCAAGGGTATAAAAACCGAAAATGTGAAATAATATTGGGTGTACAAATAGAAACCCGCCGTTTTCAACTAGGTGGTGCCGTCTTCACAAAACTGTGAGAAATTTTGATCGGGAATGCCAAATGGCGAGCTAAAATATCGGTCAACAACTCTACATTGTCTCGTTCGTGTATCGTATTGTCTATCATTTTGTTGGTGCACGAAAATGTCGAAATTCGAACCGAATAAGCGTCATTTGCGGGAGATTTTGGTTTTCGCGTTCAATTCGAAAAAATCGGCAGCTGAAGTGCGTCGAATGATCGTAGAAACTTATGATGAGTCGTGTATAAGTAAAAGAACGTGTCGAAAAGTTTAAAAATGACGAGTATGACGTGGAAGACAAGGATCGACCGGGTCCTGTGAAAAAGTTGAAGACGCGAATTTGGAGGCTCTGCTGGATGAAGATTCTTGTCAGACACAACAAGAACTCGCGGATTCCTTGGGTGTGCAATCAATTTCCCTTCGCCTAAAAAGCTTGGGAATAAAATTATGAAAAAACGGCGGTTTTCTACTTGTACACCAATATAAATTGCCTATATATCAAAAATGGTGCAAAAATGTTGAAAAACAGCCAAGATATAATTTTTTTTTTCTAAAAATGTATCGAACTTTGTATGGCAGCTATATGATATCAGGTTGTTTGGTAATGACATACCGGTTTTTCAAATGTCGCGCTTCACTTGTGTCAGTGACGGATCTACGAAACGCGTGCGGATAATAGAATATAGCGAAAAAAGTAGCTAGATCTAGCTACAAACTAGACTCGGAAATTGTTGCAAATTCTTAGCCACTTACTCAAAATTGGCTTCTTCAACCTTAAGTTCCGGAATACGACAACAACAATCGTAGAACTTTGCGAGAATAAAAAAACCACCCGCCAAAACTAGCTGGAAAATCCTAAAAATGTCGGTTTCCTTAAAAAATGTTGTTCCCGGAATTATTTTTATTTTATCTCGTGGGTGGACGATGTTTTTCCGTCGGCACTTTGCCTTTTCGGAAACGTATAGGTTAACGCTTAACGAGCAAAGAGGAGACGAAATAGAAATGCACTGTATGTGCGTATGTATGAAGCTTTGGAGTTTAAGCAATTGCTCAGCGCAGAATAGCGCGAGGAAAGCCAATATGTATGTATGTACGTATGAAATATGTAAATTTGCTAGGCGCAGAATAGCGCGTAGCTTGCCCAAAATATGTATGTATGTATGGAAATATGTAATTTTTGCTAGGCGCAGAATAGCGCGAAGCTGGCCCAAATATATTTATGTATGAAATATGTAATTTTGCTAGGCGCAGAATAGCGCTAAGCTTGCCCAAATATATTTATTGTCTGTATGGAATGCGAGAAATAAAAACAACTATATTTATGTATATGTCGGGGATGGGGGGTCAATGTTATCGGCCATGGTAGTTTCCTTTTCTTTTCTAAGCGCAGTGAGTCGCAATGACTAAGTAGTTCGTCCGCTTTCCTTCACAGTCTCGCTCGAACTGACTTGCACTTTTCCCTTTCTCTACTTTCTCGTCCTTCTCTACTCGTCATTGCGCCACTCGGTAGGGAATACTCTCTTCATCCCCACCACGCTCTTTCTTAATAAGTTCTCTTCCTATTCTCTCGTTGTTACTTATTTTACTCTTCCTTTATTTCCATATTCGATACACTTGGAGACTTACAAATAGTAATTACATCTGACATTTCAGGGTAATCTCCGACACGGCCTTCCTGCCTATAACACGACCTCGTGTTGCTTAGTTCTACATAAAATTGGCCTCAACCTTCATTGCCATAACTTCGCAATAATCATCACTTAGCTTCTTTACTCATACTGCTCTACATAACTCTTCAATATCAATTAGCTTACACTGCTAGTGTCTTCAAACGTTGGTTTGGCGGGATAATCTTTTACGACCATAGAGTACACGCTCTCTTCCGCACAAACCCAACAGTTTGGATATCAATTTTGCATTCCATCAGACATTAACTTAGCAGGATATTCCTTAACACACCGTTTAGAGTACACGCTCTCTTCCGCTCAAGTTCAATCGTCTGGCTACCACTGTACCAAACTCTTGCCAGGCTCTTGCTGCACACTTTGCAACGCTCACACGCACTTTTTGCGTCACGGTCTCTCTGGACCCTCATAGCCTTATATTCCACCAACGAGTGCCTCAATCGGCGATCTCTCGCTTACACTTCCAGTGTCTTCAAATGTTAGTTTGGCAGGATAATCTTTCACGACCATAGAGTACATGCTCTCTTCTGCACAAACCCAACAGTTTGGATATCCAACAGACATTAACTTAGCAGGCTATTCCTTAACACATCAATTAGAGTACACGCTCTCTTCTGCTCAAGTTCAATCGTCTGGCTACCACACACACATACCACAGTACCGGACTCTTGCCGCACCTTAGCGACGCTTCACACAATCATTCAAATTTAGTCCCTGTGTATGGCACCACCTCAACCATCTTAAAATAGAGATCTCTTGCTTTGATTTTATGATACCTACGAGTGCCTCAGTAGGCGATCTCTCGCATTCATCTGCATCTACCTCAACAGGCATCGCAGGCAACTACTTAAAATTTCGCTTACTCGACAAATTTCTCAAAACATATCGGCCACCATCAAGCTTTTCTATAATGACAAAGGGTCCTCTTCGGATCCAGATCTGTTTGGTGCCGTTCTTCATCTTAATTTTCCATCTTCATTCCTTTATCCTTTTTTTTTTTCCTTTCTCATTCTTAACATTTCCATTTTAAATTCATCTTGCCTTTAATCTTAGTGCTCTTCCTTTTGCACCATTTTACCGACAGCTCAGCATAACACAACTTTAAACTTTTCTTTGTCTATACTTTTCTCTGTCATGTGGTGGTATCAAGCCCAGAGGATGGGTCCGATTGGCATCTCTTAAGGACTTGCATTGATTGCACTACTAACTGTGCAGTTCGCCGCAAGTTGCACCTCGCCAAGAGCATCTTGCCATCACCTCTGCGGTCCTGGTATCCAGCCAGATGACTACTTTAGAGTTTTACACATTATACAACTTTCAACAATCTTTAAACTTAGTCATTTCCAACAACATTGATAAATCTTGCTGAGTCTATTTTTTTTTTTTTACCCAAATACATAACGGATTTATAACTTTGATTAATAATCAACCAACAAAATTTAAGGGACACTACTGGCAGACAACACTACCTCACACCTCTCTGTATTTTTTTTTATAAAGCCCCTCTTCGTAACTCAATTTAATTTCAATTATCTTTAGTTTAGTTTAGTTAATAAATCCACATACTCTATTTTAAAATCATACGATTTTAAGTATGGCCACCGATAATGCACTTAATTTCAATATTTTCCGCAATGATTACATTTGCAGTCAGTATAGACTACGAACTCTCATCTGAGCACATAATGTCAAAAATGTTAGAATAATAGTACGCCAATCAATGTTTCCAATTCATATAAAGGCTACTTGGACTCCACAAGACACATAGTTTTACCAATATACTCCACCAACATAAGGGTCTCCATTAATTAATTAATTATTAGTATTGAAACATATCCACAAGAGCTTACACCTGTCAACCAAATAACGATTACAGGCTCACTTGTAATAGCAGTAAAATACGTTCGTTATAATATCTGAAAATCGTAATTTCACGTAAAGGTACTTGAAGTTAAAGAATCGGTTTCCCGATTTGAGAAAATCGAAGCACAAATTTTTGAAAATAAGACGCCAATTTAATAAATGGTCTTACGCCTAATTACACCGATTAAAAGGACGAATTTGTAAGGTAAGAATTTTCTAGGAATTGGGTCTGATTTCTCTACAGCGCACCTCATAGCCCAGACACTGCGTAGTAGGTTCGAGAAACCCATATTTGGCAACGTTAAATGAAAACCCTGGTACAGTCAACATATAATACAATTTTCAGTCCTCGGGAAGCCTAATCTTCCGAGCCTGCCATGACCAACACGTCATCCATGCAAACCATCGCAAACAATTATGCTAAACCCCAAATGCTTTAACAATTTCATCATAAATATAGGAGACGCATTCTTCAGTTCAAGCTGCACTGCTAAAGATTCATATTGACCCTCCGTGGTCACAAACGCAGTTCTTTATATCGAATCTGAAATCAATGGCAAGGGACATCTATCAGATACTGTATTTGTGTGTAGTTCTTTATAATCAATGCACAATCTCTCACTACCATCCTTTTTTTTTATTTATTATTTTTTTCGTAACCATTAACATTGGGCAAGCGAAAGGAGAACAACTAGGTCTTATTAATTTTGCTTCCAATATTTGCTGAATTTTCTCCCTTACTATTAGCTTCTCGTTCTCATTAAAGCGATACACTGTCTCTGAACCGTTTTATTTATGTTTTATTTATTTACAGTTTGAGTTCTATAAATGTCGAATTTGTTACTTTGTAAAGTAACTCCAAAACCACGTTGAAAAATATCTTGTCCAATTATCATGTCATATTTAAGGCAATTTTCATCAACTACGTGAAACAACAATTCAAATTTAAATCCTGAAATTTGTACGGTGGATAGAATTTGCTTATTGCTTTTGACAACATTGTCACCTATGCCTCTCAACACTACCAGATTATGGAATCTCTTTCCGGCAAGTCTCTCGCTGATGCTTCCTTTCACCAACGAGCATTCGGAACCCGAATCGAAGAAAAATGGAAACCGCTCACCAGATTGTATTGCAGTTTCCTTAGGCTGAAGTACCGCACACATGTCCACTCTCTTCTCGATGTTTATATTCGCTGTTGCTGTCCCCTTAGTACACACTGATGCAATGTGACCAATGTTGCCACACCTATAACACGTCACGGCTTGTCTGCTGTTGCTAAGGGCTGTTCTCGTCTCATTTCTTTCCTCTGCTTTTCTCTTGCGGCACTCCATTGCTTTGTGTCCAAGTTTTCCACAACTATGGCATCTTATCGGCGTTTGCGTCTTGAACCTCTTCTTTTCCGGGCCTTGCTCCATTCCAGAGTATTCAGATTTTTTTGCGAACGTATGAGCTTTCAGTTGTTGTTGTAGCTCCGCACGTGTTTTTAGATTTATTGTAAACACTAATCTCTGCAGTCTGGAATCAATTTGGGATGTATGAGCTAGGACCAACGATACAGCAATTTCTTCGTGCGTCATTCCTTTCCACTTGGTCAAGAGTGATGTAACCAACCGGCTGGAGTACACGGAGAGGCATTCTTCAGGATTTGGGCGTCCCTTCAGCATGTCTAGCAACAATGCTGCAGGCGTCTCGTTGCCTTCGTAGCGTTCCATGAACAATTCCTTGAATTGTGTCCAGCTCATCCCAGGGTAGCAAATTTGCGACAGCCACTGCGATGCGCTACCGTGAAGCGACTTGCTGAGCGTCATTACCAAGGATGCACCTTCTTGCGGATGTTCAGATAAAATCAGGTTCGCCGTTTTGCACCATGCTGCTGCGTCTGCGTCGGCAGCTTCAGGGTCGAAAGATGGTAGCACTGCAGAAACGGCACGTGCGCCAGGCGTCGACGTGGACTGTGCAGCTTTCAAAAGTTCTGCAATCACTTTGCTTTGCGCTTCCAGAAGTGTGCGCCAGCCATTATCCGGGTTGTCTTGTAGGGGTGGTGATCCCACTTCTGATGTCGGGGATGGGGGGTCAATGTTATCGGCCATGGTAGTTTCCTTTTCTTTTCTAAGCGCAGTGAGTCGCAATGACTAAGTAGTTCGTCCGCTTTCCTTCACAGTCTCGCTCGAACTGACTTGCACTTTTCCCTTTCTCTACTTTCTCGTCCTTCTCTACTCGTCATTGCGCCACACTCGGTAGGGAATACTCTCTTCATCCCCACCACGCTCTTTCTTAATAAGTTCTCTTCCTATTCTCTCGTTGTTACTTATTTTACTCTTCCTTTATTTCCATATTCGATACACTTGGAGACTTACAAATAGTAATTACATCTGACATTTCAGGGTAATCTCCGACATATATTTCTATTTTTCGGAGTATGGATTTATTTGTATTTTATTATTATTATTATTTTTTTTCTTTGGAATTTCTTTAATTAATATTGAATATTTTTTAAATAAAAACACTGGGCGGAAATTGTTGTGTGCAAGTTTTTGTGTGTAATTTTATTTATTTTATTTTTTATTTTAACAAAATATATATTTTGGATTCAGATGTTTTTTATATTTGCGCTTTTATTTTATATTTATAAAACTGGAGGTGGCGGATTTTATTTTAATGAATTGTATTTATAATACTATTTGGAATTTCAGTTAGTGTCGGACGTATTTTGGAACTGAGTGACGGAACGTGAATTTGTAAGAAAAAAAATATATATATGTATATATATATGCACTTGGACACCAGTGGATCACAGCACGACTAAGTAGGGGGCCAATATTGGCAAAGTACTTTTGCACTTTAAAAACGGAAGAAAATTTACTGTGGCTGGGCGTTTATCACTATGTGCACATATGTATATATTTTTTCACTTTTCACTGTCACTTTTCATTATTCTCGGATCGAGGAAAAAAATAATGCCTTGGAAAAGGAATATGGCGACCACGGACGAATGGACTTTGGACTTCGTACTTATCTTGGTATCCGCAATGGGGCGCTGGAAATTTAAATTCCGCTATCCGGCTCGAAGGACCATGAAATGGAGGGGGCGGAGTGGCCAAAACAGTCGTCGTCCTTCTAGGATGGCGTGGTCGTCGGAATGTTGGGCTGGAGTTGGGCTGGCTGCTGAGTCCCACAATTTTCCCAATTAGTAGGCGAGAGGGGGGTAGCTTCGCTTCAATTCAATTTTATTTGCTTCACTTCTATATTAAGACTAACTTAGATTTACATGGAAAGGGCTGCAGGGACCGCGGAGTGGTGAGTTCGGTGCTGGAGAATAGCGAAAGAGAGGGAGACGCGAAGAGCGGAGGACACAGTGAGCGGGAGCACAAGCATGAGCGCAAGCGCTCGCCGCTTACACTGCCGCTCATAACTTCACGCCCTTCTGGCGTGAACACTAAGTTTTAAGTTAAAATATTCAAGTTTTGTTTTTATATTCATAGCTATCATTTATCCTAATCATATAATAAAAGAAAAGTTTAAAAATGTCTTGTTTTTGTTAATAAATTTTCAATCTAAAAACAAATTTTATGGGGATTTTTCGTTTTGCTAAGAATGTCTTGACAAACTGTACATAATTTCAATGTTTTCGATATAATTTAACTGTTTTCAATACAAGTTTTATGTTTTCCATTTCCATGTGCTCCTGTAAAACGAAAGTTTACCTGATATTTGGTATTTGTTGATGCAATTAAACCTTTATTTTATTTTTGTAAGTGACAATGCATATCTCCTAACTCCTTCAAAAGATAAAACTTAATTGAACAAGAAAGGAAGCTAACTTTGGCACGCCGAAGTTTATATACCCTTGCAGATGTCAATTGGATCATTAAGAATCGAGCCATTCTCGTTAAATAATTCGGAAATAAATAAAAGAAAATATATAAACGTTGTATACCTATATATAGCAAATAATAATTTGGTTTTGATATTTATATTATAAATTTAAATGCTGAAAACACACAAAACAGAGTTTCAATACATTTTACCTATACTTATTCTAAATTTCGCGCGAACATTTGTGTGGCAGCTATATGATATAGTCGTCCGATCCGGCCCGTTCCGACATATATAGCAGTGAGAGTATATAAAAGACTATATGCAAAGTTTCATTCAGATAGCTTTAAAACCAAAGACAATACAATTGAACAAGATGCCTCACGACCATACATTTGTTTTGCAATATGGGGCTTCATTTTTGATGGCAACGACAATCGCGTTCTCTTGCTCTCACAAAGTCGAGAGCGTAAAAATCTAAAAATAGAATGCGTATGCTTGTATGAGTAAACGCAAGAACACGCAAGCGCGTATGTGTGCGAGAATACGTGTGCGCCAGCGCGCAAGCACCAAAAAATGTAATTTTTATGTTTTGTGCTGGTGACCGCTTGGGCGATGGTAGCGTAGCGGCAGCAAAAACACCTAATCTCAAATATGGATTGTATTTGTATACAAGTGCATATCAATGAACTTGTTTGTTTGTTTTGATTTTAGTTTGCTTGAATGCCTTCATATTTATTTTTGTATGTAATACAATATTTAAATTCTATTTATATCTTTATATTTATGTAATAATACTTATTGGTTTAAGTCGTGGTGGTCCACACCACCATAGAGGTAGACTTTCTGGCGCGTTTTTTTATTGTGGTATTCCCCAATAGGCCTACTCCACATTCAATATTGCGTAATTCTCCAGAAAAAACAACTGCGGCCAAAAAATGAAAAGTTCTCAAAAGTTTTTGTTTTCAATAAAGTCACATTAAGAAATGTTCAAATTCATCAAATTTGAAAAATATCGGCATATTCTAAAAAAGTTTTCAAAATATTCGAATTCTCAAATTTGATGAATTGGAACATTTCTTAATGTGACTTTATTGAAAACAAAAACTTTAGAGAACTTTTCATTTTTTGGCCGCAGTTGTTTTTCTCCGTTTACCCATACAAATTATCTTTATATTCACAATCTTTGCTCTTTCTTACTTATGAGACAGAATGCTAAGCTTAGCTTGTTTTTTCTGTCTATCCGCTATCGCAGTCCATTTGCAATGCTTAAAAAGTAAAACTTTTATAAGTTTGTTTAAAAGTTCAATCTTATGCACATAACATTCATTATTTTTATCAAACCATAATGAGTATTCTAATCTTTCATTTGTGCATTTGATACATTGTTCCACAATGAATTTTCTTATTTGAACTTGTTTTTTATTATTTTTAAAAATATTTTCAAACACTTTTATATGAATTTTACAGACATTAAAATAAATATCAGATGGTGCTTTTAATTTTCCAAAGTCTGAGGAACTCGAGTGGTTTTTTTCATGTATAAAAAGCTCAGATGGAGCTGTTAATTGCTCGTTTTCTTTTATGAGTAACGATCTGCAATTATCACAAGTGGATGCCTTTGCAATATATCCACAGAAATATCCACTCGAGGTTAATTCAATAGGTACATCATTGCTCAAAAAATTATCTATATTTTGGTTAAAGTACCTCTCATTGTCTTGTACAATTTCTGAAAATGATACAGAATATTCTTGTTCCTGTATTTCTTTTTTTTCAGTGCCAGGCTGATATATAATTGAATCAAACTCTACTGGCAACATAACATCATCATCTGATTCGCAATTCGTCTGTTGGGAAAATTTAAAAATGTGCAAAGATATAAGCTTGGCAATTATTATATTAAATTCATTTACTGAAGGGTTTCTACAGTTACCACCTTTTGCACGAACGCACGCAAATATATTTTCAAGCGGATCCTGGTTTACTCGACTAGTTAAAAAGAAAAAGTGATCCGTGTGGTCTTTAAATAAATCTTTGACGAGTCCAAACATAGCTTCAGTAGTTTGGAGCAAGCCATCAAGACAATGTATTATATTTCCTTGGTATTTTATGTTCTTTAGGTATTCCTGCATTTCTTTTAGTTTATTCCAAACAACATTATCAATTTGAAGTGCGCATTTGAATGGGTTTTTGTCAGTTAAAACTCTGCTATTCAAGCAATCAAAGTAATCATTAACTCTTTGGACAAATGCAGCCGTAGAGACTGCCACTTCATAACTATTTCGATGGAGTTACTTGTTTTTGTTGCAAGCCTTAATTGCCGCTGCAACAGTGTGACTAAATGTCTGGGTTGCCAAACATACCCGCATTAGCTCAAATCTAGTTGGATTAACGTGACTTCTTGTTAACTTAGTCATTCTCGTTACTGATCCCTGTTCTAGTTCGTATACCTCTCGTATAACATCAAAATTAACAATTCCGTCAGGGGTTTCAAAATTGGCTTTTAGCAAATTATTTCTTAAAGATTTAAAAAGATGCGGAATGTCATAAAATATATAATATTTCTTATTATTGAAGATAAAGTAAGGCTTATCCTTAGTGACATCAAGTAATGAGGTACATTTTCTATTATTACCTCCTTGATCATAAACAACGCCTCTTACTTTGAACCCAATATTTTCAGCAATCTCAATATTTTTATAAATAAGGCTTTTCAAGCAATCTCCTTTTATATTTGTTTCAGGCACAAAATAATTTAATATAAATTTCCATTTTTTTAAAATACCCCGTATAACAAAAACGCAAATGTGGTTTCCAATTTTATTAGAGCGTTCAATTAAATGCTCTAAGCCATCAATAACGTCAACATAGAAATTATATGTTAAATTTTTTTTTATTGCAACTTCATCACAAGCTATTATGCATTCTTTTTCAGATTCAGTCATTTCCTTAATAGTATCTTTAAGGGCTGAGTACAAACATTTGTTGTCTCCCGGCTGTAATTTTTTTATGCTGTTCCACTTTTGTAAAGACGAGGGACTAGGAAGATTTAATTCCAAAGAGTCCCTTAAAAACATATATGTTGAAGTCGACCTGTAATAAATGCTCTGAGCGAACAACTTTTCGGAATCATTCCATCTCATATTTGTTCCCTTTTTTTCTTTAAGAAGCATTTTTGCCAATATTTTTTCGTTTCCAGTTAGATTCATTTTGTCATTTTCAGAAAGTAGGTTTTTTTTTTATTTTACTTCCAACCTAATCACCTTTCGTTTTAAATTCGAATTTTCTTTTTGCAGCATTTTTATTATGTTTTGCCTATCATCAGCTAATTTCTTAAAAGCTACGTATTTTTTTTGGAAACATTTTAGTGTTTTTGTGCTTTTATGGCACTGGCGACAAATTTCAGGAGGTGACTGTGAGCGGGGTCTTTTTTGTGGAGGCGAGCTTACAGCATTGAAATCAATTTCAACATCGCAACTGTTCTCTTTGACTAGGTTACGATCCGGGATTGTTCCTCGCCTCAGATATTTTATCCCAATGTCATCTGGGCAGAAATGATCTTGGCATAAAAACAGTGATGAAGTGTTAGCCACAAAATCTTCAGTAAAATGGCATTTTTCTGCCCATTTCATTAAAATTGTTGGGTCCTATTCTGGGAACATAAACAATTTAAGGGCGGGAAAATCACGCCTAGATTTTTGGCAGTGGGGCAGGCTGCACTTGTTTCCGCTGATCTGTGCTCTTTTTTTATCTGCCATTATCATTCAATCAATCAATCAATATATAAAGACTCAAACCTGTGGCAATAGTCAGCAGCAGCAGCAGCACGTAAAATTGGCGCGCAAAATTCCAAAACAACGCACACAAAAATAATTTGTAATTTTTTTATTTTTTCACTATTCACAACAATTTATTCAGGCTTCTATTGCCACTTATGTCACTGTTGCAGCGGCATTAATTTTGGGCGATGAAAAAGCGTTTAAATAATAAAAAATCGTAGAAATCGGCACTCTATGAACTTGTAGGCTTTAAGCGAACGCAAGAAGAGAAACCAAAAGGGGAAAGAAAACAGTTGGCGCGCTTTTCTTGCCCCGAATTCTTGGGCGCGCAAATCAAAACAAATTTGAATTCCAGAAAATCATTTAACTACATTTTATTTTCATATCGAATACTACAAATGGATAATTTACATAATATGTACGTACATATAGAATACATAAATCTGTATGTATATTATATATTTTAATTATTAAATAAGTATTGTAAATAATAAAAATAGTTGATACATAATTATATGTATTTACAATTATATAATTCATTTCATAAATTATAAAAAATAGATTTATAGATCAATAAGTATATGAAATAAAAGAGATGTTAAAATAAAAAAATAAATTGGCCTTCTTGAGGCCCGTTTGCACACAAACACCCGGGGGCGTCGCTGAATGCGTAGAAGAGAACGGCTGGCTCTAGAGCGCTCTCTTCGCTGGCTTTTGAACAAAATTTAAGAGAGCCTGGAGCCAGTTCAAAAGCCAGCACGAAAAAATCGTGTGCAAAAAAATCGTATGGCGTTATTTATCTTATAGCTCTATTGTCTTTGTTTAAAACTGAGGGACTAGTTTGCGTAGAAACGGACAGACGGACGACGGACGGACGAACAGACGGACATGGCTAAATCGACTCGGTTGTTGAATATATATACTTTATAGGGTCAGAAAGGTCTTTTTCACTGCGTTGCAAACTTCTGACTGAAATTATAATACCCTGCAAGGGTATAAAAACCGAAAATATGAAATAATATTGGGTGTACAAATAGAAACCCGCCGTTTTCAACTAGGTGGTGCCATCTTCACAAAACTGTGAGAAATTTTGATCGGGAATGCCAAATGGCGAGCTAAAATATCGGTCAACATTGTCTCGTTCGTGTATTCTTATTGTCTATCATTTTGTTGGTGCACGAAAATGTCGAAATTCGAACCGAATAAGCGTCATTTGCGGGAGATTTTGGTTTTCGCGTTCAATTCGAAAAAATCGGCAGCTGAAGTGCGTCGAATGATCGTAGAAACTTATGATGAGTCGTGTATAAGTAAAAGAACGTGTCGAAAAGTTTAAAAATGACGAGTATGACGTGGAAGACAAGGATCGACCGGGTCCTGTGAAAAAGTTTGAAGACGCGAATTTGGAGGCTCTGCTGGATGAAGATTCTTGTCAGACACAACAAGAACTCGCGGATTCCTTGGGTGTGACTCAGCAATCAATTTCCCTTCGCCTAAAAAGTGTGACGCTTGTACGCGCACAATATATCTTAATAGTAGGAAATATAATAAAATAGGAGTAATTAGCGACATAAGAATATGGATCGGCGACAGAATGAGTATAATTTGAATTAAATGCGCGCGCGCGCCACTGATCGCGAGCGGAGGGTCACACTAGACCGAACGACTGGCCACACTATTCGGGCAAATCCCGCGCCACTGATCGCGAGCGGAGGGTCACACTAGACCGAACGACTGGCCACACTGTTCGGGCAAATCCCGCACAGGACTCTGGCCACACTGAAGCCTCGCCAGGGCCTATATAAAGCGGACCACGGCCCTGGAGTAAGGACTTAGCAGCCGACTGCGATTGGGTCGAGTTCACCTCCCCAGTAGTTAGCAGCGAAGTCACTTTTTGGGAACTCTGGTTCCTATTTATAAATTGTAGTTAGGATCTCTGCTGACTTGCGAGTCCAATCGCTGACGACTTTCGAGTCCACTTCTCTCGGCTGACTTTCGAGTCCGAATCTGCCGACTTTCGAGTCCAAAACACTGCCGACTTTCGAGTCCGATTCTCTCGGCTGACTTGCGAGTCCGAAACACTGCCGACTTTCGAGTCCACTTCTCTCGGCTGACTTTCGAGTCCGAATCTGCCGACTTTCGAGTCCGATTCTCTCGGCTGACTTGCGAGTCCGAAACACTGCCGACTTTCGAGTCCACTTCTCTCGGCTGACTTTCGAGTCCGAATCTGCCGACTTTCGAGTCCGATTCTCTCGGCTGACTTGCGAGTCCGAAACACTGCCGACTTTCGAGTCCACTTCTCTCGGCTGACTTTCGAGTCCGAATCTGCAGACTTTCGAGTCCAAACGTCTCTGCTGACTTTCGAGTCCGAATCTGCAGACTTTCGAGTCCAAACGTCTTCGAGCTGACTTTCGAGTCCGAACCTGCAGACTTTCGAGTCCGAACTTCTCCGAGCTGACTTTCGAGTCCAACAAACGGCGCTGAGCTGACTGTCGAGTCCGACAACTACTGGGTTCGGTTGACTTTCGAGTCCGAACGCATTCTCTCGTGGTTGACTTTCGAGTCCGAACGCATTCGCTATTGGGTGGCTTTAAAGGCCCATACCCTGGCGGGACTATCGGCATCCCCCTATCGGACAGCCGCACTCGGGACGAGGACGAATCGGACCTACGGCGTACCCCAGAATCGAGATCCGGCATGAAATTATTGAATTATTATTATTGTACCTTTGAAGTAAATAAACATTAAGATACATTTACGGCATAATACTCTAGCGTTCTACTCTGGGACGGGGTCGGAATCTCTTACAGCAACCACGCCTGAACCAAATAAATATATCTGCACAGACCCTGGACGTCCCGCTGACTACCCGTGGACGACAGGACGTTACAGATTGGCGCCCGAGCAGGTTGAAGTGGTTGCAAGAGATCGACACCAAGAGTAATGGCTAGCAGGCAGATTTAAGAGAGAGGCAGCAGGACCGTGAGCCAGAGCAACGACCACACGGTCAAGGATTGTAAGAGCTAGACGTACGCAAAGCTGGAGATACAATCATGGAGAGGAGGATAAACGTGGAAATCCTGGATCAAGTACGGAGCTGGGGAATAACGTACGATGGAATGACCAACCCGCTGGAATTTATAAGGAAGCTGGAAGGTTGGGCGACGGGATACGGCATCGGGCACGACCAGTTGGTGCAGACCATGCCGTTCATCCTGGAAGACGCGGCGAGCGATTGGTGGAACTGCACACCAAACAAGCTTGACAGTTGGGAGAAGGTCACGGGAGAGCTGGTGGCGTACTTCTTACCGCGGAGGTATCAGGAGGAACTCAAGGAGCAGATCCAGCATCGGAGGCAAGGAGAGACCGAACCAACGAGAGGGTTCGCAATGGAGCTGATGCAAATGATGAGGTTTGCGGAGTATACGGCGGAGGAAAAATTGAACCGCATATACCTGAATTGCCGAAGCCAGATAAAACTATACACGAGGAGGTCGGGGTTCAAAACACTTCCCGAGTTTCTCAAACTGGCAGAGGTAGTTGAGATGATCGAAGCAGAAAGTTTCGATCAACCACAGCACAGACTCGACCAAGAGATCTGCAGAGAGTCCGACGGTGGGCCTGTTAAAAGGGACCCCAAAACCATCGGATGCTGTAAGACGGCATGGAACCGATCAGGGCACACAGGCCAGGCGGTTTCGGACCAATGGAATACACCAGGAAGTGGAGAGGCCAAGGTGTACATTCGGCCAGCCGCTAGGAAAGAGGGCACCGAGGAATTAGAGGAATCCGACATGGTGATCCAACCAGACCTGGAAGAGGAATCGAGGCAAGGGGAAGGTGGAAGCACCACGGCGCTAGCAGGCGAGATAGGAAGGATGGCAGAGCAAGTGGAAGAACAGCCGCACGGGCAGGAAGACGAGGATCAAGAAGAAGAAATGCTGGAGGACCAGATGAGGGCGTACGTAGAGAAGAAGGACGTGGACCAAGGAGAGGAGCCAGTACAGGAAGTAGCCAACTTCGCGAGAACAACGGCAGGACGAGCATCGTGGGAAGGAGACTGCACGATTACAGAAGCAACGGGGATACACTGGAGCGAACAAAGATCGACGGGTCCGAGTCCGAATCTGCCGACTTTCGAGTCCGATTCTCTCGGCTGACTTGCGAGTCCGAAACACTGCCGACTTTCGAGTCCACTTCTCTCGGCTGACTTTCGAGTCCGAATCTGCAGACTTTCGAGTCCAAACGTCTCTGCTGACTTTCGAGTCCGAATCTGCAGACTTTCGAGTCCAAACGTCTCTGCTGACTTTCGAGTCCGAATCTGCAGACTTTCGAGTCCAAACGTCTTCGAGCTGACTTTCGAGTCCGAACCTGCAGACTTTCGAGTCCGAACTTCTCCGAGCTGACTTTCGAGTCCAACAAACGGCGCTGAGCTGACTGTCGAGTCCGACAACTACTGGGTTCGGTTGACTTTCGAGTCCGAACGCATTCTCTCGTGGTTGACTTTCGAGTCCGAACGCATTCGCTATTGGGTGGCTTTAAAGGCCCATACCCTGGCGGGACTATCGGCATCCCCCTATCGGACAGCCGCACTCGGGACGAGGACGAATCGGACCTACGGCGTACCCCAGAATCGAGATCCGGCATGAAATTATTGAATTATTATTATTGTACCTTTGAAGTAAATAAACATTAAGATACATTTACGGCATAATACTCTAGCGTTCTACTCTGGGACGGGATCGGAATCTCTTACAGCAACCACGCCTGAACCAAATAAATATATCTGCACAGACCCTGGACGTCCCGCTGACTACCCGTGGACGACAGGACGTTACAAAAGCTTGGGAATAAAATTATGAAAAAACGGCTGTTTTCTACTTGTACACCAATATAAATTGCCAATATATCAAAAATGGTGCAAAACTGTTGAAAAACAGCAAAGATATAATTTTTTTTTTTCTAAAAATGTATCGAACTTTGTATGGCAGCTATATGACAAATCGAAATACGTAATAGTTCAAAAGTTATAAGCCTTCGAGCCGGCCGACTCAAAGCAGCTACAAAACATACATCAAACTTTAAACACGATTTCTTGAAAACTACATTTTTTGTGCTGGCGACCGTTATATCTCAGTCAATTTTTAACGAATCTTAATCATTTTTAATAATTTTTTCATAATATTAAACAAAATTTTATTAACGTTGATCAACCAACCTAATGGCTATAAAACGTTGGTTATAAATATGAACAAAACAATAACATGGCACTTAACAGAAACGGAAACAAATTAACAAATTTTTAATGACAAGTGGAAAATGCTAGTTACTGCTTTAAGACTCGCGAGATATGTCTTCCTCTTGTCCAGAGATCGGCGGGATGTCTACGTTTGAGCCTTCTTCTGACTGACGTGTTGGCCAATGAAGCCGCTAGGCGATTGGTGTGAGCCGTGAGACGTTCGTTATACCGACTTGAATGCCGGTTGATCTGCTCCCTGATAGAGGGAATGTGGAGGTCACTTGCCAAGGCTTTATTTCTAACGTACCAGGGGGCATTAGCAATCAAGCGCAGCGCCCGGTTTTGGACTCTTTGCACCTTCATGACGTTCGAGTCAGAAGCCATGCCCCACAATTGGATGCAGTAAGTCATCGATGGGACAACAATTGACTTAAATAGCAACATTTTGTTGCCAAGGCTGAGCTTGCTCGTTGGTCTAAGCATCCAGTTAAGCTTTTTAAGTTTAGCACGACAGGAAGCTGCTACCTTCGTTGTGTGCTGCTTCCAGGTGAGCCACTTGTCCAGGATCAGACCCAAGTACTGCGCCTGGGGTGCTTGTGGGATGGCGATGTGATGGAGATCAACCCTAGGGAGGATCTTTCCATTAAGAGTGAAGTTGCAGTGCTGCGACTTTCTATTATTTATAGAAATATTCCACCTGTTGGTCCACTTGCCGTATGAGTCCAGAAATTCCTGGGTGATCCTTGAAGCTTCGTTTCGACAAGGGGAGTTAACAAGGAACGCGGTGTCGTCAGCATAGGTGGCCAGAAGTGTGCCCGGTCCATTAGGGCTTGGTAGGTCTGAAGTGAACAGAGTGTACAGTACTGGGCCCAGGACACTTCCCTGCGGAACGCCAGCACGAACCATACGAATGCTTGCTCTTTCCCCTCTCACCTCAACCATAAAACTACGATCGTGCAGGTATGACTTTAAAAGCAGGAATTGGCCAGTCGGTAGTAGAGACTTCAACTTATAAAGTAAGCCATCATGCCACACGCGATCAAAAGCTTCCTTGACATCAAGAAAAATAGCAGAGCTGTATTGCTTGCTTTCAAAAGCATTTAAAATGTGCTGGACGACTCGATGTGCTTGCTCTGGGGTCCCATGATGCTGCCTAAAACCAAACTGGTGGTCGGGAATGGCTTCCTGAACGCTTCTTACTCCCATTATTCTAGTAAGGAATATTCTCTCGAAAATCTTAGAGAAGGTGGGTAGTAAGCTTATCGGTCGGTATGACTCATCAAGGTTCTCCGGTTTACCAGGCTTTGGTATCATCGTTATCACAGCACACTTCCATTGAGAGGGGAAGTGGTGGATACGAAGCATGGAGTTAAAAAGGAGAACAAGGAACAAGATTCCCTTTTTAGGCAAAGCCTTGGCAGTTCTGCTGTCAATGCCATCGAATCCCGGCGCTTTACTGGGATGTAGCTTTCGAATATGAAGACAAACTTCTTATGGGCTTACATGTTGGATCGGAACCGCTTCAGGGGAGGGGGCATTTATGAAGGCTAATGTTTCTTCAACATCCTCGGGGTTCGCGAGGTCGAAAGGCTGGAAGCGCTTCTCTAGTTCATCCGCAAAAGCTAGTGAAATCTCTGTATCAGACCTGCACCATGTATCGTCAGATTTCTTAATGGGGATCTTTCGGATGGGCTGTCGCTTAATATTCCGGGTACATTTCCAGAGGTTAAAGCCGTCAGATTTGGTGGGGTCAGCGTTGAGGAGCATCTCATCAAAATATTCACGCTTTGTCTCATACAGAAGCTTTTTGAGATCGTTTTCGGCGCGTCGATATGCGGCTTTGTCGACTGGGTCTTGGGATCTCATATATCTGCGCCGAAGGGATCTCTTCAACCTTACTAGATCCATAACCTCAGGTTTTAAAAGAGCCTGAGGTGGGTAAGATGAGTTCGGTACTTGTCCACAGGTTGAGGCCTCGGCAGCGGTATGAATATTTCGTATAAATATCTCGACAGCGTCGTCTATATCGTCCGGAGAGTTTAACACCATGTTGAGGTTAACAAGCCGGTTAACTGTAGCTTGGAAGCGTGGAAGGTTCGCATTTCGAGGCAGGATGCGAGGCCTATGGCAAATTTTCTGCGCAGCAACTCTTAATTTAATTATCAATGGGATGTGATCAGAGCTAAGCTCAAAACTTTCTGAGATGGTGAGGCACTCAGGTCGTATCCCACTGTAGACAGCAAAGTCAATAGCTGTTGGAGTTCTTTGGCTATGAGGATAGTGCGTAGGCCCTCCAGTTGCAAGGACCTGGACATTAGACCTTTGAACTATGTCGGCGAGTGCTCTTCCGCGGGTAGTTGAGTTTCGAGACCCCGGCGATGATGAGCATTCCAGTCACCTGCGACGATGAAGTTCCTTCCAAGATCGTCAAAAAGTTTTTCGAAGTCGTCAGCAGAACATTGAAAATTTGGTGGACAATAGATGGACGCAATAGCAGTTTCGCCATGATCAGTTTTAACTTTAACTGCTACACATTGTAAATTTGGACTTTGCATACTGTAGAACTGGTAATATTGAAGACAGGATTTTATAATAATTGCTGAGCCACCGCGTTTTCGATCGGCAGGATGAGTAGCTTGATGGATATCGTACCCGTGCAATTTGTAGAACGACCTTGAGCACAAGTGTGTTTCACTGACCAGCATAATATCAATATTATGACCTTGCACAAATAGCTCCAGCTCAAGGGCTTTGTTGGCAAGTCCGTCGGCGTTCCACACACCAATGTTAAGGCCAATTTGACTCATTGTTGGACTATATTAGCTGGGAAAAATCCAGCAACTGCTTCTGCAGTTCCTGGAGAAGTTTGTGGTAGGAGTCTAGAGACAAGACCCATCATCGACACCATAATTTGGAATAATTTGTCAAACTGGGCTACAAGGACCGAAATTCTTTCGTTCGATTGCAAGAACATTTGCTCTTGGCGTTGCCACTGATGGTCGTTGAAAGATTGCTGCGAGCTGCGTCGCTGTTGTTGAGGGAAAGACTGCTGCTGTTTTTGTTGTTGTGAATGCTGCAGCTGGTGCTGTTGCTGCTGTTGGTGCTGCTGCTATTGCTTTTGCTGCTGCTGCTGTTGGTGCTGCTGCTGCTGGTGGTGCTGCTGCTGCTGGTGCTGCTGCTGCTGGTGCTGCTGCTGCTGACGAGGGGGTTCCTTTTGGTGGCGTAGCTGACTTTTCTTACTATTGTAGCTGCCCAATGAGGGAAATTGTTGACTCTGCAGGACATTCATAGGAGCATGGTGCTGGGGGCGACTAACTTGCCCACGAACTGCGTTAGCGTAGGAGCTTGAAGTTACAAGGTTAGACCGAACTATTGGATGAGCTGGCTGTTGGGGAACGGTGCTGCGATGAGTTGTGACACTTTTCCGTCGATTAGCAACTTGCTGATAAACGAGGCAGCCTTTATAGCTAGCTGTATGGTCTCCGCCACAGTTTACACACTTCACTGGGTGAAGATCCTTTAAGCAGGCCTCCACACCGTGTTGCAGGCCGCATCTGACGCAGTTGAAAAGCTTTTGGCAATGATTTTTTGTATGTCCAAAAGCTTGACACCGGTGGCATTGAACAACATCATCCTTTTTGTAAGGGAGTTCAACTTGAACCCGTTGCCTACAAAGCGTTTTAATATCATGGATTTCTTTGTTATTTGTCGCTGGTTCCAGTTCAACAAAAACTAAGTTAACGAACTTGGTTTTGTCGAAGCGGCTTCTGGGCCTGTTAACAAATCGAACCGTGTGACCAGCCGATGTAAGGCTTTCCTTTATGTTTTCATCCGGGACAGAATGGTGGACACCACGGATGACAACTCGATAAGACCTTTCTTCTTTCAACTGCCAAGAATGGAAAGGAACTTTTTTAAGACTCAGGGATTTTGTTATAGCTCTGTATGTATCAGAATCGGCAGCTAAGATGGAAATAGAGTTGTTGGAATGACATTTTAGGGAGTATTTTGTCGGGTCAACGATTTTGTCTGTGGATCTGATAAGTCCGTTCAGATTCTCAAAGTTATCAACCACAATCGGAGGTGGTTTGTGGGTGGATAAATGTTCCTGACAACCAGGCCGGCTGAGATTGTTGTTGTTGCTTCCGGCATTGTTGGTAAAGCTGCTGGTAAGACTACTGCCGTTGTTAATAGTATTGCTACTGTTGGTGTTAACCTGCCTTAAGCCGGTTGAAGTACTAGCTATTGCTGGGTCTTCGGGGCTGACTGCTTGAGGGCCTTCGATGTCTGTGTCCATGTCTGACAGTTCATCGAATTGGTTGGTAGAAGTATTACTGCTATTGGAGTTTTTCAGAATTTTGGTGGCTGAGCTCGGTGATCCGGAGACGAGACGGCGTTTGTTGTTCGCCGATCTAGGGGTCCACCAGTCTTCATCGTCGCCATTTATGACTGCTAGCTCTGGTTCTACATCAATGTTTGATATTGGTGCGGTGTTGACGGAGGAGGAGGCGGCAAGTCGCCGGCTGAATTCGGCTAATGAGCAATTAAGTGCCTCACTCATTTGTCGTTTCTGCGGAGCCACGATCTCGCTGATGTTTAGATCTTCTTCAGTGTCCGAAAGATTAGACATTATGCACTGCTTTACTGACTTGTTGTATAAATAGGTCCTTTATCCGACCTCCAAAAAGAAGAGCGTAGCCAAGTGGATAAGACGCAAGCCCCGCAGTCGGGCGGCACCCAGAACAAATGAGACTGTCTTTTGGTTTCACTTGGTTTTCGCGATTGGAACAAACAACGGAAAGTAAGGGCACTGCCACCACGACCTTAGAGGTCGGATTTGGAAAAGCAATAGCTTTTGCCACAGAGGTGGACTTGTCCATAGATTCTTCACAATGAAGTTCGCAGCGAAGCAAAAATGCGTTTGCACTTCACGAAAACATGAGAAATTAATTTATTTTTTTGTAATTTTCCCTTTTTCTTTTTTAATAGCCGAAAAACACGCCCGATGCCTTTGACAGCTAACGCAAAGCTGATTTTTAATAATAATTTTTTGATAGCTTATAAGTCTTTTCCTTTGTCCAAAAAGAAATCCTGACAATGCCACTCATTGGACCATGTCATATGCGTTCAAGCAAACCTTGGGCGCATTTCTTTTTGCACTTGGTTATGGGTCCATTCTGGTTAGTTGGGCCAAAATATATATTAAATGCATTACTTAAATTATTTAAATTTATTCCTTGCAGTACAAAGGTAGCTCTTATACCAAAAGAGAACCGTTCATTGAGTATTTGTACCTGCTTCCTACAAACAGAGTAGACGATCGGTGTTCAGGCAATTCAGTGGCGACGTATATTTGAAACCCAATGTTTACATTTAGTAATAGAAGCTGAGCTTGCATGCTCATATAGCTAAAAGCTCTCTCTCTCACTTAATCACTCAAGAACCCATTATTTTGTAAATCAAACAGCCCAAGAAGGAGCTTTAATAAACTGTGAAATCACTCGCAATCTGGAATCGAAAGCGTTGAGAAGCCCATCTTTGTGTCCGCACTTGAATTGATTTGAAACATAATTTGCCGTACCGGCCAGTTCGCAATTGGGCGAACATTTTTGGCGCCCCCGGGTGGACATTTGGATCCCCATCGCTGGACATTTGGAGCCATTGGAAGCAGAACGTTGGATACTGTAAGAGTTACCGCGTGTTGTTACCGGAGACCGAAATAATGGACCAACGTCTATTCAGGTTAGAGTCATTTAATGTAGTGAATTAAGTAAAGCTTAGAACTATTACAGAAGGGTAATATGAAAAAGCTCTATCAGCTGTTATACATTCTAGTTGATATAAAGCTAAACATGGCAATGTTCCAACAAACTCCGGCTCAACTCGGATGTATAAATTCAAAAATACAAATTCATTAATTTACAGAATTTTAAATGCTTCTCTTTAGATAAGGCCTTCGTAAATACATCTGCAACGTTATCCAATGTAGGAACATAATCAATCGTGGTCTCCTTATTTTCGACTTGTTCTCGGACGTAGTGGAATCGAATATCGACGTGTTTACTTCGCTTATGCACCATTGGATTGCTAGCAATGGCAATCGCCGCTTGGTTGTCGGACCTCAAAGTAGTTGCTTCTCTGACAAGATCCAGAAAACCCATTTAATTCAGAATACTTCGTTGAAAGGCAATCTCCTTAGTCCCCTGACACATAGCAATGTACTCGGCCTCCATCGAACTAAGGGCCACGACGCTCTGCTTTTTAGTTTCCCAAGCCACTGGGGCTCCTGCTACCATGAGTATGTAGTCGCTGTATGACTTACGATCAGCTGATTCTGATCCCCAGTCCGCATCTGTATAACAAACAAGATTTTTAAAATTATTACGATATTTAGTTATACCTTTTGGAACGCCTTGCAAATATCGTAGTACTCGTTTTGCAGCTATAAATTGTTCCTTATGTGGGTGGTTATTGTACTGTGACAATTTCGATACTGTGTGAGTAATGTCTGGCCTCGATACCATAGACAAATAGTTTAGAGCTCCAATTAACGACTGATATTCGGTAATATTTTGTTTCTGACTGCAATTCTCGTCCGTGCATTTATTCAATGTAGTTCCCATCGCAAACGGTGTGGGTGCCGCCTTACACTGGTCCATCTGCCATTCTGCTAACAAATTCTGGGTATACATATAGCTTACATATAGCATTCGGTCTTGCCTCATCGATGAATGCCTCCGGCTGTCGCATATATACGTCTTCTTGTAGACTTCCGTTTAAATACGCCGCCACGATATCAATGTTTCTCCTCTGACCACAGCCTTGCGCTACGAGTCGAGCTTTATGCTTTTCAATACTTCCATCAGCATTTCGTTTTGTGGAAAGAACCCATTTACATCCCAAAACATTATGATTCTTACTTGGGTCCACTAGATCCCATGTTCCGTTTTTTAGAAGATTTTTATACTCGATACTCATTGCCTTTCGCCATTCGTTTCTATACGTGCTCTCCAGTGCCTCTGACACTGTATTTGGATCAGCAATATTTACTTCTAATAAGTTTACCGTGGGTTCCACAACAAATACTTTTCGTGGCCTGCATGGCCTACCTGTGCGTAGGATTCTAGGACGTCCCCGTTTCCTTGGTCTTGGTGATGCGACTTCATCTTCGCTCTCCTCCTCTAAATCCTGATCCTCCTTTTGATCTGCATCTTCCTGAAAAATGCCATCGTCCTGCGGAATGCCATCTTCCTGCGGAATTGCTTCTTCCTGCATACTGCCATCCGGCGGACTCTCCATACTGATTCCTGCCGCGCCATCTGTACATATGTCTCCATCGAAGAAATATGAACTGCCAGACCTATTTCCTTGTCCGCTCTCTGCATTATTTCGACCAATGGAAAACGACTGCTCCAGGAAAATAACATCTCTGGACACAACGATACATCTTTTGCGGACATCGTAGAGCCTGTACGCCTTGGATTGCTCTGAGTATCCTACAAAAATAAGTTTTAGACCATTTGTTTCAAACTTTCCTTTACCTGGCTTCTTGTTTAGGCTGATACTATCGCACCCAAACGTTCTGAAATGCCTGACACTTGGCTTCCGATTGAACCAACGTTCATATGGAGTCTTGTCATCCAGCTTCTTGGTAATCGTCCGATTCCGTACATAAGTGGCCGTATTTATTGCCTCAGCCCACAGAAATTGTGGCTGAGTCGCCGCTTCCAGCATACACCTCGCCATCTCGACTAAAGTTCGGTTGGCCCTTTCAGCTACTCCGTTCTGCTGGGATGTATAACTTGCAGTAGTTTGGTGTATAATTCTCTTATCTCGAAGAAATTCCCTAAACTCCGCATTAACGTACTTCAAACCGTTATCGCTACGCATACGTTTTACCTTGCCTCCCGTTTGCAGCTCCGTCTGTGCCACAAAGGCCACATTTAACGCCTCCGACTTCCTTCGCAAAAAATATGTCCAAACATATCTTGTATAATCATCGATAAACGTTATTACATAGATCGCACCAGATATAGAAGCCACACGCATGGGGCCGCAAATATCCGTATGTATTAGTTCCAGTTTGCTCTTTGTGTATATCCCATCGAACCGATCGAATGGTTTCCTCGTTATCTTACATGTTCCACATGTTACACAATCAAAATCTCTTGAACTTTTTAATTCCAATCCGCGAACTATACTCTTGCTTGAAATTTCTCGTAAATCTCTCTGGTTCAGGTGTCCAAATCTGCCGTGCCAAATTTCAAATTTTGACTTTTCCTCTGCCTGCACACTGTAAATCTTTTGTTTACATTTGCTCGACACTCTGGCCATGAAAATACCGGCATCCAACTTCGCCGTAAACAATTTCTCATTTTCGTCGTTAATAACACAAGCCATTTTATTTGTAAATTTTACTGAGTGACCATAACTAATTATTTTACCAACAGATACAAAATTGTGGTTCAATTCCGGAACAAATAATACTTCGCGTAGCAAGATGTCACTGCAAAATTGTGATTCTATTTTTACGTCTCCTACGCCTTGTGCTTTAACTTTATCGCCTGATGCTATTGTAATGCTATCATTACTCTCTCTTAGAGTTTCGAAATATGATCTCTCTCTGCACATATGAGATGAAGCTCCACTGTCCAAAATCCAACTGTTGTCGCCAGTTCCTGATTTTCCAATATACGCACTCATTGCTGCGTTTGGCTCTCTCTCTTTTTTGCATTGAGCTTTTATGTGACCACGCTTACCGCATGCAAAACACTTTATCTTTTGCCTTCGATCGTAATCTGTTGTCTTTTTTGCGCCCTTCGCCGAAAACACTTGCTCAGTTCCGCTAGGATTTCCAGTCTCTCTATCATCTCTTCGTGATTCCTCTTCCAATATTTTGACCTTCAGCTGACTTAGGGTAGGTAGCTGATCTCTGCATTCCATTGCAACGATAAAATTTTCCATGTCGTCCGGCAAACTACATAGCAGTAAAATGGAGAGTAACTCGTCTGGAACTTGTACATCAATTTCGTTGAGATTCTGAGCGATCGAACAAAATTTGGTGACTTGCGGAGACATCCTATCAGTGCGTTTAATTTGAAACTTTATCAACTGCTTAAACAGACTGACTTTCCTGGCTGGTTCATGGGCAAAATATATCTCATGTAACTTTTTCCATGCTTCTTGTGCGGTTTTACAGGTTCTGATATGAATGAGCTCACTTGGCGTTACGCACATGATTATCGTCGCTAAAGCCTTATCATCATTTCTCGGCCATAACAATTTTTCTGTGGCGGTCATTGTGGGCTCCACACTTCCTATAACATACTTCCACATCTCGGAGGTAACCAGAAGACTTTTCATTTGAAGTGACCAACTCTCGTAGTTGTCGCCCGACAATTTTTCAATGTTCATCATTACGTGAGACATTTTTCCGTTTCTTTGACTACGCTCTTTCTCTACCGAATTAAAAACACTACCGCAAATCAGGGTACCGTGCCGACGTACTTCTCGATTTTATTAGGTTCCTAGTTAACACGATCTGGGCCCATAACCTTTGTAAGAGCTACCGCGTGTTGTTACCGGAGACCGAAATAATGGACCAACGTCTATTCAGGTTAGAGTCATTTAATGTAGTGAATCAAGTAAAGCTTAGAACTATTACAGAAGGGTAATATGAAAAAGCTCTATCAGCTGTTATACATTCTAGTTGATATAAAGCTAAACATGGCAATGTTCCAACAGATACTTTAGTTGGAGTCGATTTCTGGATGCCGGGCAATAAAATCTGGATTTAAAGCCCGCATCGCTGGATTGTTTGGAGTCAAGTGGTTTGAATTGTAAGAAGAGCCCTTATTATAATAAGTCGCATCAAACAAATAAGGTAATAATTCTGAAAAAAATAACTTGCGCATGATTTTCATATCACGCAAACATACACATACATAGTACAGCTAATTTGGAAGTAGCAGCAGACAGAAGAATAAAGTGCATAAAGTACAAGAATTTACCGTACGTTTTCTCGACTTTTCGTTGTGCCCAACTTCGTTTTGTGCGGCTGCATTTGTCGGTACAGTCGTGTTAGTTTTCTTGATCGCCGCTCAGCTAAGCACTCAATTAATTGGAATTCGGCCTGGCAAAAATCCTCCATCTGAACCCTCCCCGAGGGTGCCGGCTGGGCAATGGGCACTGTATTAGCCCGGACAGGGGTAATGCATTGCTGCTTGCCCCGTCCGCGATAATACAGTGTCTAGCTAAGGCCACGGCTCAACTCCTTCTGCCCTAAAAAGCCTAAGGAAGTGAGCCGTTAGCCATGGGTGGAGGTGCCTGGCGGAAGGCATAAAACGCAAGTGGGTGGTACCCCTGAAAAAGAAACCATTCTGGAGGGTTTAAAGAAAGAAACCAGGGCTGGGATGTCAGCCCAAACGTCGGTGGAAGGCGTGACCGCTACCACCGGCGGGCACGGGGGGGAGCAATCCCCTCTGCGTGTCGCCAGCGGTTACACCTCTGATGTGACGGGAGCAGGTCATTTCAGTTGCAACGCTACTGCCGAAAAAACTACGCAGGGGAAGTTGAGCCGCTCACGTGCCATAGTCGATACAGACTCGGACCTTGAGAGCGTGCAGCTTCCCCACTCACCGAAACCAGGTACCAGCTCCCAGCGCAGAGACGGGCCAAAGCGGTCAAGCGAGGGTATGAAGGCCAAGGCGCAGTACAAGGCTGCCCTCCGCATCTAGGATCGGCTCCAGAAAAAAGCCGCCCTATCCCCAGAGGAGAAGGCAAAGCTTACCTGGGCTGAGGAGAAAATCGCTGAGGGGAGGCTTCACTTCGCCAAACTCCCCCATATGAGTTCGACTGGCGGATTCGCCAACAAGGTGGAGGAGACGCTTGCCAACAAAAGGCAACGCTCAACCGAAAGCGCCTCTATGGACGCACCGGGGAGCAAGCGGCAACGCGGGCCTAAAGAGGCAGGCCCTCCTCAAATGGCGAAAAAGCCCAAAAAAACCGCAAAAGTCAGTGAGGTGACCAAACGACACCTGATCGTGGCCCTCATTGACAGAAGCGATGAAGCCGGCAAAATGACCGAGGCGCAGTGGAAGATGGTGCACGCGCGGCTCGTTGAGTCATTGTACGCACGGATGGAGGATGATCCCGAAGCTCCCATGCCCACCTTCGATGGCGCTGGGTGGCTAAATGGGGTCAAAATCCTAAAATGCATGGATGACCCGACGAGAAAGTGGCTGACGCAAGCGGTCTGCCAGTTGGAGGCGCTGTGGGAGGGAGCCGTGACCTGACCGTAGTAGTCAACCCGTCGTATGGAGGTGAGGCCAGTACCCATGACACTCAGGGTGCTGCAGCTCAACCTCCATAAGAGCAAGGTCGCGTCGGCGGAACTCCTCATAGCCATGGAGTAAGGATCCGCACGACATAGCTTTGGTCCAGGAGCCATGGATCGCCTCAGGCAATGCCATCGCCGGACTGAAGTCCGCAAATTACAATTTGCTCCGGGAATAGAACCGCCGTACTTGTACTGAAGGGTCTACACGCTAACCTTATGTCTCACTACAGCTCTGATGACCTGACCGTAGTGATGCTAGAGAGCGGGAAAAAGCGCCTATTGGTAGCTTCTTGCTACATGGCACACGACAGAACGGCCCCACCAGAAGAACTAATGAGCCTGGTAGAAGCCAGCCCGAAGGATCAGCAACTGCTCGTGGGTGCAGACGCCAACGCGCACCACTGCGTATGGGGAAGCCCCGACATAAACGACAGAGGTGAGTCCCTCTTAGACTTTATACTCTCAACCAACCTGAGTAGAGCAAACGTGGGGGAGGAACACACCTATGTAGGTCCCACCTCCTCAAACGTGCTAGATCTTACTCTGGTAAGGGGACAAGGTACTTTGGTATCAGAATGGAGAGTCCTTGAGAGACCATCCTTCTCAGATCATAAGTACATACGGTTCCAATACGCATTCGAACACTCTCCAAAACAATCAGTCTTCAACCCCCGGAATACTAACTGGGGAAAGTTCAAGGAGACTATCGCGACACGGCTCGCGATCCCTCCGGGCATAGTAGAATCCACGGAAGACATAGAAAAGTCCCTAGAGACACTCTCCAAAGAACTGCGTACCACGCATCATGCCCTATATCGGACACGAGAAAGAGAACCAGGCCACCCTGGTGGAATAAGGACCTTTCGCTCCGACGCAACAAACTTAAAGAATTCTTCAAAATCGCCAAGCAGGCGAAAGATGACATCATCAATGAGGAATACAAAGTCCTACTTAGGGACTACAAGAAGGAAATACGCAAGGCGCAGAGAAACTCATGGAGAAACTTCTGCTCCAATATAGAGACTGCCCCGGAAACAGCTAGACTCCGGAAGCTGCTATCAAAGCAGCCAACCATACAGAGTCAGCTCAAACGCGGCGACGGACAGTGGACTGAGGGCAGCGAAGAGGCCCTAACAGCACTAATGCACGCGCATTTCCCAGGATGCACTGAGGTACCCGATGCAAATAAAGACCAGGACCTAGCAACTGGAGTAGAGCATCTCCCAAAAGGTTTAATATCCTCTGGTAGAATCCACTGGGCTATAGACTCCTTTGCGAGGATAAAAGCACCAGGACCAGATGGAATATTCCCAGCCATGCTGCAGGTGACCAAGGAGGTGATCACCCCATGGCTCTACGCAATATATACAGCTTGTTTAAGCACGGGCTATATCCCTATCCAATGGAGGACCTCTCGGATTGTCTTCCTGCCCAAAGCAGGAAAGTGCAGCCACGTGAGCCCCAAGGATTACAGACCGATAAGCCTCACCTCATTCCTACTTAAAACGCTGGAAAAGCTGCTGGACCTATACATCAGGAACGATGTAGGGAGACAACTGTCGACCAACCAGCACGCCTACACGAAGGGGAAATCAGTGGAGACGGCACTACATTCGTTGGTAGCCACTATTGAGAGAGCCCTAAATAATAAGGAGTATGCACTTGGAGTGTTCGTGGACATATCCGGGGCATTCAACAACGTTAGCACGGACGCAATAATGGATCGCCTAGAAGCGACCAACTCGTCCCCTGCTATCAACCTGTGGATAAAAAATCTTCTAAGTTGCCGGCGGGTACAATCAGATTGGGGCACCGCTTCCATGGTGAGAGGAGCGCACAGAGGCACGCCGCAAGGTGGGGTTCTGTCGTCCCTCCTATGGAATCTGGTGGTAGACGACCTAATCAAGAGATTCGAGAGGAAAGCACCAAAGATAACAGCTTATGCGGATGACATAAGCATAATTATCACGGGAGTCTGTCCATCGACCCTCAGCTCGATCATGGAAACAACACTCAGGGAGATATGTGAGTGGGCGGAGAAGGTAGGAATCAATATCAATGCGGATAAGACGGACCTTATTCTCTTCACCAAGAGATACAAGGTGCCGCAATGGATCCCCCCGAAAATTAACAAAACCAGGCTGACCCCGAAAACACAAGTCAAATACCTCGGCATTGTACTTGACAGCAAGCTGACGTGGAGAGCCAATGTAGTGGAGAGGACAAAAAAGGTCACCATAGCGCTATATGCATCCAAGAAGATGCTTAACAGCACATGGGGCCTCTCACCCGCTCTAATGCATTGGGTCTACATATCGGTGGTGCGTCCGACTCTGCTGTATGGAGTCTTAGTGTGGTGGCAAGCTACGGAGAAGAAAACATATAATAAGCTTAGGGAGAGAACCCAGCGGCAGGCACTGCTCTGCATATCAGGGGCGCTGAGTCCAACCCCCACTAAAGCACTCGAAACCATAATCGGTATATGTATATCCCCTAGATATCCAAGCGCAACTGACAGCAGGAAAGGCGGCACAACGTCTGGTTGCATCAGGAAACACATGGTCGACACATGAGCAGTACATCTGACTACATGATACCCAGAACGTGCCCGGATGTAAACACAACAGTATTCATGGGACCAAATGACTGGAAGTCAGGCCAGGACTCTGCTCAACACCTCAATATATACACCGACGGCTCCAAGATGGAAGGAGGAGTTGGAGCGGGCATATACTGTTCAGACCCTGAAATAAGGCTGTCGAATAAGCTACCAAGCTACTGCAGTATATTCCAGGCGGAAGTATTCGCCATCAGGAAAGCAGCAGAGTTTGCGCAGAGCATAAACCGTCCACATGAGGCGGTCAATTTGTTCGTAGACAGTCAAGCGGCGATAAGATCCATGCAATCATCAGCGGTCAGTTCCAAAAATGTACTGGCAAGCAGGGAGTCACTAGATAGCCTAAGCACGACTAAATCAGTGAGGATCTACTGGGTTCCCAGCCACCAAGGCATAGACGGTAACGAAACCGCGGACGAACTTGCAAAGGAAGGCGTTGGACTGGCGAGTGAAAGAACAGAAAACGTCCCTATCTCCCTAAGAACGCTCCAAAGCGAGCTAGAGATACGGGCTGACGCAAGCGCAAAAAGCAGGTGGAGGAGTAATTCCGCAACCATCAGAATATCAAAAATCATGTTCAAAGAACACAACGAGAAACTCACCCACTACGTGCTGCATCTTCCGCGGAAGGACTTCAGAATGTTAGTGGGTATTCTTACAGGTCACTGCCTGTCTGCTGCACATGCAGTCAAGCTGGGTATTACCGACAACGCCAAATGCCGGAAATGTGATGAATCCGAGGCAATCGAAACCTTGGATCATCTCATTTGCAAATGTCCGGCCCTAACGAGGACAAGAATGAGATACCTAGGCTCTCCAGTTCTGGCATCGCTAGAAGATGCCTCCAGGAGAAAGCCAGGCGAACTCCTTGCCTTTCCGAAAAACACCCTGATATTCAAGGATCTCGAAACCCGCATAAATAGTCTCTAGGTCCATCCAGGAGTCTCCCCGGATAGCTATGGGCCATATTGGCCTATGTGTGGCCCCTCGAGGGCCGTCCGGTATAACCTAACCTAACCTAATTGGAATTCACTAAAAAGGTCGAACCGTTTGAGTTGGTTTGAGTAATATAATTCGGAGTGGACTGAGTCTGAGTGAAGCAGGACTCTTTGGTTTGAGTTAGAGTTGAACATTTCGGAAATTACAACATTTATATATAGATGACGCCCCTGACGCAACCCGAAGACCCCTATCATCCCACTTTCGATGTGACTATCGACATGGGGACTGTTTCACGGAATAAATCTGATAGTCCAGCCCAAGAAGTCTTCTGCTTTAGCAAGACAGATTTCGTACGGCTGAATAATTTCATAATTAATTACAACTGGTCCGACCTATACACATGCACTGACATGGCGGAAGCCGTGGGTATTTTTTATCGTGTTATGAATTCATTTTTTATTGACTGTGTTCCGTTATACTGTCCGTCTACATCAAACAAGCCTCCTTGGTTTACCAAAGAGTTGACCCGCCTCAAAAATAGAAAATCAAATCTATATGCTAAATATCAACGTACCGGTTCTCCGATTGCCCTATCTAGTTATTTATCAGCTCGATCCACTTTTACTGTGTGTAACGCGCAGTGCTACAATAATTATTTGACTCGTTGCAGGTCCCAGTTTTCTGAGGACCCAAAACAGTTTTATAACTTTGTTAAATCCAAGCGTAAATCCATTACTCGTCCGTCCTCGCCCTCTTTTGGTAATTCAACAGCAGAAAATGATCAGGCTATAGCCGATCTTTTTGCTCAGTTTTTTGAAACCACTTACTCCAACTCAATAGACCCAAATCAGGCTTATCCTTACATTATCCCGAAATCGAACCAAATCTTCAGTCCTACCATTAATGAAAGCTCTCTTCTTAGGGATCTTCATCGTGTTAAGCCAGTTTTTTTACCAGGTCCCGACGGAATACCAGGCTGTGTGCTTAGGAATTGTGCCGAAGCCCTGTGCAATCCACTTCTCAAATTGTTTACTTTATCCTTAGAAACCTCCCACTTTCCCCTTATTTGGAAGGAATCATTCGTTATTCCTCTCCACAAAAAAGGTAGCAAATTGGATGCCAACAATTACAGAGGTATCTCTAAGTTGTCGGCCATCCCTAAACTGTTCGAAAATGTTATTACTCCTCATCTGCAGCACCTGTGTAGGTCAATTATTTCTCCATGTCAACATGGTTTTATTAGGCGAAGATCAATTACAACGAATCTGTTGGAGCTTACTTCCTTTATTATAAAGGGATACCGAAATAACTTTCAGACAGATGTAATCTATACTGATTTCAGTAAAGCATTTGACTCTTTTAACCATTCCCTTCTTGTTCGGAAACTCGATTTAATGGGATTCCCGACTGATCTTCTTAATTGGATCTCAGGTTATCTAAATGGCAGGACGCAGAAGGTCCTTTTCGAAAATAAACTATCTAATGGGGGTTACATCTGGCGTCCCGCAAGGGAGTCATTTGGGTCCCCTACTGTTTACATTATTTATCAACGATCTGCCCGAAGTTTTGACCAACTCCAGAGTACTTATGTATGCTGATGACGTCAAGCTTTGTGTGCAATATAATGATGCTACTTGCCAATCAGACTTACAGACAGATCTTAACAATTTTCAAACATGGTGCTGCGTGAACCTATTAAACTTAAACGGCTCTAAGTGCAAGCTAATGACATTCTCCCGTGTCACTCCTAAGCCTGCAACTTATACGCTAAACGGCTGCTCTTTGGAAAAAATTAATATAGTTGATGATTTAGGTGTCCGGCTGGATCCTAAACTCGACTTTATCGATCATATTTCGTGCATGGTGAATAAAGCCAGGGGTGTGCTTGGTTTCATTAAACGGTGGCCTAAGAAATTCAATGACCCCTATGTTACAAAAACGTTATATACTTCACTTGTTCGTCCTATCTTAGAATATGGATCCTGCGTTTGGAGCCCTCAGTGTGGCGTCCATAGTAAACGCATAGAATCGGTTCAAAAGAACTTCTTACTTTTCGCTTTACGCGGTTTAAACTGGGATGCAAACCAGAGGTTACCGTCTTATTCTAGTAGACTCTTACTAATTAACTTACCCCCCTTATCTGATCGTAGAACCATGCTAGGTATTACATTCATATACAACTTAATCCGTGGTGACGTGGAAAGTACTGACTTGCTCGGTCAGCTAAATTTTCACGTACCAATAAGGAACACTAGATCCTTTTTACCATTAGTTTTGCCCCACTGTAGAACATCCTTTGAACTGCATGAACCCTTTAGAGTCCTCTGTGCAAATTATAACGATTTGTACACAATAATATCTAACGTTGACAGCCTCCCAAAACTAAAAACTTCAATCTTAACCTACTTACGCATGCAAGCAACCAATCCGGCAGTACGCCAGTAGTAGTCTCCCCGCATCCTTTTTTTTTTTTAAGTCCTTCGCGTTTTACTAATTACTAACAGAACAACCACGTGCTTGGTGTCGCAAGTTCCACTTGATATGTACTGTACATAGTGCATCAACGTCTTGCAATGTATAATGATCAATAAATAAATTATCGGAAAATGACTCGAAGACGTGGAGGTTCTGACAGCAATACTTCTGTTGAAAAAGAAGTCGATTCGAAAGGTATTATGAGAAAATTAAAGTCAGTTAAAGCAGATATCAATCGTCTAGCGCAAGCAATTGGATTGTCGGTTGAGTATTTTAGACACGTATATAGATCGAGCTTTTTCCCTACAATTGCAAGTGGAGGATATCGATTCGGAATTATCATCGCGAGCCGAACTCGAAGATTTGTGCGTGGTAACCAAAGCATTGTTGTTGTCTTTAAAAGGCCCAACCCCGCCTAATAATTTAAACGAGTCAGTTTTGAATACAACTACATCGCATACACGTCACTTTCCGCGAATGCAGTTGCCCAAATTTAGTGGGAAGTATTCTGAATTATGCGAAAGCTCTTGATGCACTGAAACAAGTTTATGATTATGAGTGCCAAATTGCTCTTTGAGTATATCCCATCGAACCGATCGAATGGTTCCGCAACCTGCAGAATATCAAAAATCATGTGCAAAGAACACAACGAGAAACTCACCCACTACGTGCTGCATCTTCCGCGGAAGGACTGCAGAATGTTAGTGGGTATTCTTACAGGTCACTGCCTGTCTGCTGCACATGCAGTCAAGCTGGGTATTACCGACAACGCTAAATGCCGGAAATGTGATGAATCCGAGGCAATCGAAACCTTGGAGCATCTCATTTGCAAATGTCCGGCCCTAACGAGGGCAAGAATGAGATACCTAGGCTCTCCAGTTCTGGCATCGCTAGAAGATGCCTCCAGGAGAAAGCCAGGCGAACTCCTTGCCTTTGCGAAAAACACCTTGATATTCAAGGATCTCGAAACCCGCATAAATAGTCTCTAGGTCCATCCAGGAGTCTCCCCGGATAGCTATGGGCCATATTGGCCTATGTGTGGCCCCTCGAGGGCCGTCCGGTATAACCTAACCTAACCTAATTGGAATTCACTAAAAAGGTCGAACCGTTTGAGTTGGTTTGAGTAATATAATTCGGAGTGGACTGAGTCTGAGTGAAGCAGGACTCTTTGGTTTGAGTTAGAGTTGAACATTTCGGAAATTACAACATTTATATATAGATGATCAATAAATAAATTATCGGAAAATGACTCGAAGACGTGGAGGTTCTGACAGCAATACTTCTGTTGTAGAAGAAGTCGATTCGAAAGGTATTATGAGAAAATTAAAGTCAGTTAAAGCAGATATCAATCGTCTAGCGCAAGCAATTGGATTGTCGGTTGAGTATTTTAGACACGTATATAGATCGAGCTTTTTCCCTACAATTGCAAGTGGAGGATATCGATTCGGAATTATCATCGCGAGCCGAACTCGAAGATTTGTGCGTGGTAACCAAAGCATTGTTGTTGTCTTTAAAAGGCCCAACCCCGCCTAATAATTTAAACGAGTCAGTTTTGAATACAACTACATCGCATACACGTCACTTTCCGCGAATGCAGTTGCCCAAATTTAGTGGGAAGTATTCTGAATTATGCGAAAGCTCTTGATGCACTGAAACAAGTTTATGATAATGAGTGCCAAATATCCGTATGTATTAGTTCCAGTTTGCTCTTTGTGTATATCCCATCGAACCGATCGAATGGTTCCGCAACCTGCAGAATATCAAAAATCATGTGCAAAGAACACAACGAGAAACTCACCCACTACGTGCTGCATCTTCCGCGGAAGGACTGCAAAATGTTAGTGGGTATTCTTACAGGTCACTGCCTGTCTGCTGCACATGCAGTCAAGCTGGGTATTACCGACAACGCCAAATGCCGGAAATGTGATGAATCCGAGGCAATCGAAACCTTGGAGCATCTCATTTGCAAATGTCCGGCCCTAACGAGGGCAAGAATGAGATACCTAGGCTCTCCAGTTCTGGCATCGCTAGAAGATGCCTCCAGGAGAAAGCCAGGCGAACTCCTTGCCTTTGCGAAAAACACCTTGATATTCAAGGATCTCGAAACCCGCATAAATAGTCTCTAGGTCCATCCAGGAGTCTCCCCGGATAGCTATGGGCCATATTGGCCTATGTGTGGCCCCTCGAGGGCCGTCCGGTATAACCTAACCTAACCTAATTGGAATTCACTAAAAAGGTCGAACCGTTTGAGTTGGTTTGAGTAATATAATTCGGAGTGGACTGAGTCTGAGTGAAGCAGGACTCTTTGGTTTGAGTTAGAGTGGAACATTTCGGAAATTACAACATTTATATATAGATGATCAATAAATAAATTATCGGAAAATGACTCGAAGACGTGGAGGTTCTGACAGCAATACTTCTGTTGTAGAAGAAGTCGATTCGAAAGGTATTATGAGAAAATTAAAGTCAGTTAAATCAGATATCAATCGTCTAGCGCAAGCAATTGGATTGTCGGTTGAGTATTTTAGACACGTATATAGATCGAGCTTTTTCCCTACAATTGCAAGTGCAGGATATCGATTCGGAATTATCATCGCGAGCCGAACTCGAAGATTTGTGCGTGGTAACCAAAGCATTGTTGTTGTCTTTAAAAGGCCCAACCCCGCCTAATAATTTAAACGAGTCAGTTTTGAATACAACTACATCGCATACACGTCACTTTCCGCGAATGCAGTTGCCCAAATTTAGTGGGAAGTATTCTGAATTATGCGAAAGCTCTTGATGCACTGAAACAAGTTTATGATAATAAGTGCCAAATATCCGTATGTATTAGTTCCAGTTTGCTCTTTGTGTATATCCCATCGAACCGATCGAATGGTACCTCGTTATCTTACATGTTCCACATGTTACACAATCAAAATCTCTTGAACTTTTTAATTCCAATCCGCGAACTATACTCTTGCTTGAAATTTCTCGTAAATCTCTCTGGTTCAGGTGTCCAAATCTGCCGTGCCAAATTTCAAATTTTGACTTTTCCTCTGCCTGCACACTGTAAATCTTTTGTTTACATTTGCTCGACACTCTGGCCATGAAAATACCGGCATCCAACTTCGCCGTAAACAATTTCTCATTTTCGTCGTTAATAACACAAGCCATTTTATTTGTAAATTTTACTGAGTGACCATAACTAATTATTTTACCAACAGATACAAAATTGTGGTTCAATTCCGGAACAAATAATACTTCGCGTAGCAAGATGTCACTGCAAAATTGTGATTCTATTTTTACGTCTCCTACGCCTTGTGCTTTAACTTTATCGCCTGATGCTATTGTAATGCTATCATTACTCTCTCTTAGAGTTTCGAAATATGATCTCTCTCTGCACATATGAGATGAAGCTCCACTGTCCAAAATCCAACTGTTGTCGCCAGTTCCTGATTTTCCAATATACGCACTCATTGCTGCGTTTGGCTCTCTCTCTTTTTTGCATTGAGCTTTTATGTGACCACGCTTACCGCATGCAAAACACTTTATCTTTTGCCTTCGATCGTAATCTGTTGTCTTTTTTGCGCCCTTCGCCGAAAACACTTGCTCAGTTCCGCTAGGATTTCCAGTCTCTCTATCATCTCTTCGTGATTCCTCTTCCAATATTTTGACCTTCAGCTGACTTAGGGTAGGTAGCTGATCTCTGCATTCCATTGCAACGATAAAATTTTCCATGTCGTCCGGCAAACTACATAGCAGTAAAATGGAGAGTAACTCGTCTGGAACTTGTACATCAATTTCGTTGAGATTCTGAGCGATCGAACAAAATTTGGTGACTTGCGGAGACATCCTATCAGTGCGTTTAATTTGAAACTTTATCAACTGCTTAAACAGACTGACTTTCCTGGCTGGTCCATGGGCAAAATATATCTCATGTAACTTTTTCCATGCTTCTTGTGCGGTTTTACAGGTTCTGATATGAATGAGCTCACTTGGCGTTACGCACATGATTATCGTCGCTAAAGCCTTATCATCATTTCTCGGCCATAACAATTTTTCTGTGGCGGTCATTGTGGGCTCCACACTTCCTATAACATACTTCCACATCTCGGAGGTAACCAGAAGACTTTTCATTTGAAGTGACCAACTCTCGTAGTTGTCGCCCGACAATTTTTCAATGTTCATCATTCCGTGAGACATTGTTCCGTTTCTCTACCGAATTAAAAGCACTACCGCAAATCAGGGTACCGTGCCGACGTACTTCTCGATTTTATTAGGTTCCTAGTTAACACGATCTGGGCCCATAACCTTTGTAAGAGTTACCGCGTGTTGTTACCGGAGACCGAAATAATGGACCAACGTCTATTCAGGTTAGAGTCATTTAATGTAGTGAATCAAGTAAAGCTTAGAACTATTACAGAAGGGTAATATGAAAAAGCTCTATCAGCTGTTATACATTCTAGTTGATATAAAGCTAAACATGGCAATGTTCCAACAGATACTTTAGTTGGAGTCGATTTCTGGATGCCGGGCAATAAAATCTGGATTTAAAGCCCGCATCGCTGGATTGTTTGGAGTCAAGTGGTTTGAATTGTAAGAAGAGCCCTTATTATAATAAGTCGCATCAAACAAATAAGGTAATAATTCTGAAAAAAATAACTTGCGCATGATTTTCATATCACGCAAACATACACATACATAGTACAGCTAATTTGGAAGTAGCAGCAGACAGAAGAATAAAGTGCATAAAGTACAAGAATTTACCGTACGTTTTCTCGACTTTTCGTTGTGCCCAACTTCGTTTTGTGCGGCTGCATTTGTCGGTACAGTCGTGTTAGTTTTCTTGATCGCCGCTCAGCTAAGCACTCAATTAATTGGAATTCGGCCTGGCAAAAATCCTCCATCTGAACCCTCCCCGAGGGTGCCGGCTGGGCAATGGGCACTGTATTAGCCCGGACAGGGGTAATGCATTGCTGCTTGCCCCGTCCGCGATAATACAGTGTCTAGCTAAGGCCACGGCTCAACTCCTTCTGCCCTAAAAAGCCTAAGGAAGTGAGCCGTTAGCCATGGGTGGAGGTGCCTGGCGGAAGGCATAAAACGCAAGTGGGTGGTACCCCTGAAAAAGAAACCATTCTGGAGGGTTTAAAGAAAGAAACCAGGGCTGGGATGTCAGCCCAAACGTCGGTGGAAGGCGTGACCGCTACCACCGGCGGGCACGGGGGGGAGCAATCCCCTCTGCGTGTCGCCAGCGGTTACACCTCTGATGTGACGGGAGCAGGTCATTTCAGTTGCAACGCTACTGCCGAAAAAACTACGCAGGGGAAGTTGAGCCGCTCACGTGCCATAGTCGATACAGACTCGGACCTTGAGAGCGTGCAGCTTCCCCACTCACCGAAACCAGGTACCAGCTCCCAGCGCAGAGACGGGCCAAAGCGGTCAAGCGAGGGTATGAAGGCCAAGGCGCAGTACAAGGCTGCCCTCCGCATCTAGGATCGGCTCCAGAAAAAAGCCGCCCTATCCCCAGAGGAGAAGGCAAAGCTTACCTGGGCTGAGGAGAAAATCGCTGAGGGGAGGCTTCACTTCGCCAAACTCCCCCATATGAGTTCGACTGGCGGATTCGCCAACAAGGTGGAGGAGACGCTTGCCAACAAAAGGCAACGCTCAACCGAAAGCGCCTCTATGGACGCACCGGGGAGCAAGCGGCAACGCGGGCCTAAAGAGGCAGGCCCTCCTCAAATGGCGAAAAAGCCCAAAAAAAACGCAAAAGTCAGTGAGGTGACCAAACGACACCTGATCGTGGCCCTCATTGACAGAAGCGATGAAGCCGGCAAAATGACCGAGGCGCAGTGGAAGATGGTGCACGCGCGGCTCGTTGAGTCATTGTACGCACGGATGGAGGATGATCCCGAAGCTCCCATGCCCACCTTCGATGGCGCTGGGTGGCTAAATGGGGTCAAAATCCTAAAATGCATGGATGACCCGACGAGAAAGTGGCTGACGCAAGCGGTCTGCCAGTTGGAGGCGCTGTGGGAGGGAGCCAAGCTAGAGGTGGTGGACCGGGAGCTAATCCCATCCACTCCAAAAGCGAAGGTACTCTTCCCCATCGCAATCCAGGAGGAGAGAACGGTGACCTGACCGTAGTAGTCAACCCGTCGTATGGAGGTGAGGCCAGTACCCATGACTCCCAGGGTGCTGCAGCTCAACCTCCATAAGAGCAAGGTCGCGTCGGCGGAACTCCTCATAGCCATGGAGTAAGGATCCGCCGACATAGCTTTGGTCCAGGAGCCATGGATCGCCTCAGGCAATGCCATCGCCGGACTGAAGTCCGCAAATTACAATTTGCTCCAGGAATAGAACCGCCGTACTTGTACGGAAGGGTCTACACGCTAACCTTATGTCTCACTACAGCTCTGATGACCTGACCGTAGTGATGCTAGAGAGCGGGAAAAAGCGCCTATTGGTAGCTTCTTGCTACATGGCACACGACAGAACGGCCCCACCAGAAGAACTAATGAGCCTGGTAGAAGCCAGCCCGAAGGATCAGCAACTGCTCGTGGGTGCAGACGCCAACGCGCACCACTGCGTATGGGGAAGCCCCGACATAAACGACAGAGGTGAGTCCCTCTTAGACTTTATACTCTCAACCAACCTGAGTAGAGCAAACGTGGGGGAGGAACACACCTATGTAGGTCCCACCTCCTCAAACGTGCTAGATCTTACTCTGGTAAGGGGACAAGGTACTTTGGTATCAGAATGGAGAGTCCTTGAGAGACCATCCTTCTCAGATCATAAGTACATACGGTTCCAATACGCATTCGAACACTCTCCAAAACAATCAGTCTTCAGGAACCCCCGGAATACTAACTGGGGAAAGTTCAAGGAGACTATCGCGACACGGCTCGCGATCCCTCCGGGCATAGTAGAATCCACGGAAGACATAGAAAAGTCCCTAGAGACACTCTCCAAAGAACTGCTGGATGCGTATCACGCATCATGCCCTATATCGGACACGAGAAAGAGGACCAGGCCACCCTGGTGGAATAAGGACCTTTCGCTCCGACGCAACAAACTTAAAGAATTCTTCAAAATCGCCAAGCAGGCGAAAGATGACATCATCAATGAATACAAAGTCCTACTTAGGGACTACAAGAAGGAAATACGCAAGGCGCAGAGAAACTCATGGAGAAACTTCTGCTCCAATATAGAGACTGCCCCGGAAACAGCTAGACTCCGGAAGCTGCTATCGAAGCAGCCAACCATACAGAGTCAGCTCAAACGCGGCGACGGACAGTGGACTGAGGGCAGCGAAGAGGCCCTAACAGCACTAATGCACGCGCATTTCCCAGGATGCACTGAGGTACCCGATGCAAATAAGGACCAGGACCTAGCAACTGGAGTAGAGCATCTCCCAAAAGGTTTAATATCCTCTGGTAGAATCCACTGGGCTATAGACTCCTTTGCGAGGATAAAAGCACCAGGACCAGATGGAATATTCCCAGCTGCTGCAGGTGACCAAGGAGGTGATCACCCCATGGCTCTACGCAATATATACAGCTTGTTTAAGCACGGGCTATATCCCTATCCAATGGAGGACCTCTCGGAGGCCCAAAGCAGGAAAGTGCAGCCACGTGAGCCCCAAGGATTACAGACCGATAAGCCTCACCTCATTCCTACTTAAAACGCTGGAAAAGCTGCTGGACCTATACATCAGGAACGATGTAGGGAGACAACTGTCGACCAACCAGCACGCCTACACGAAGGGGAAATCAGTGGAGACGGCACTACATTCGTTGGTAGCCACTATTGAGAGAGCCCTAAACAATAAGGAGTATGCACTTGGAGTGTTAGTGGACATATCCGGGGCATTCAACAACGTTAGCACGGACGCAATAATGGATCGCCTAGAAGCGACCAACTCGTCCCCCGCTATCAACCTGTGGATAAAAAATCTTCTAAGTTGCCGGCGGGTACAATCAGATTGGGGCACCGCTTCCATGGTGAGAGGAGCGCACAGAGGCACGCCGCAAGGTGGGGTTCTGTCGTCCCTCCTATGGAATCTGGTGGTAGACGACCTAATCAAGAGATTCGAGAGGAAAGCACCAAAGATAACAGCTTATGCGGATGACATAAGCATAATTATCACGGGAGTCTGTCCATCGACCCTCAGCTCGATCATGGAAACAACACTCAGGGAGATATGTGAGTGGGCGGAGAAGGTAGGACTCAATATCAATGCGGATAAGACGGACCTTATTCTCTTCACCAAGAGATACAAGGTGCCGCAATGGATCCCCCCGAAAATTAACAAAACCAGGCTGACCCCGAAAACACAAGTCAAATACCTCGGCATTGTACTTGACAGCAAGCTGACGTGGAGAGCCAATGTAGTGGAGAGGATAAAAAAGGTCACCATAGCGCTATATGCATCCAAGAAGATGCTTAACAGCACATGGGGCCTCTCACCCGCTCTAATGCATTGGGTCTACATATCGGTGGTGCGTCCGACTCTGCTTTATGGAGTCTTAGTGTGGTGGCAAGCTACGGAGAAGAAAACATATAATAAGCTTAGGGAGAGAACCCAGCGGCAGGCACTGCTCTGCATATCAGGGGCGCTGAGGTCAACCCCCACTAAAGCACTCGAAACCATAATCGGTATATGTATATCCCCTAGATATCCAAGCGCAACTGACAGCAGGAAAGGCGGCACAACGTCTGGTTGCATCAGGAAACTGGTCGCTACAAGGTTTCGGGCACAGTTCAATTGGTCGACACATGAGCAGTACATCTGACTACATGATACCCAGAACGTGCCCGGATGTAAACACAACAGTATTCATGGGACCAAATGACTGGAAGTCAGGCCAGGACTCTGCTCAACACCTCAATATATACACCGACGGCTCCAAGATGGAAGGAGGAGTTGGAGCGGGCATTTACTGTTCAGACCCTGAAATAAGGCTGGAAAGGAAAGGAAAGCAGCAGAGTTTGCGCAGAGCATAAACCGTGCACATAAGGGCGGTCAATTTGTTGTTCGTAGACAGTCAAGCGGCGATAAGATCCATGCAATCATCAGCGGTCAGTTCCAAAAATGTACTGGCAAGCAGGGAGTCACTAGATAGCCTAAGCACGACTAAGTCAGTGAGGATCTACTGGGTTCCCAGCCACCAAGGCATAGACGGTAACGAAATCGTGGACGAACTTGCAAAGGAAGGCGTTGGACTGGCGAGTGAAAGAACAGAAAACGTCCCTATCTCCCTAAGAACGCTCCAAAGCGAGCTAGAGAGACGGGCTGACGCAAGCGCAAAAAGCAGGTGGAGGAGTAATTCCGCAACCTGCAGAATATCAAAAATCATGTTCAAAGAACACAACGAGAAACTCACCCACTACGTGCTGCATCTTCCGCGGAAGGACTGCAGAATGTTAGTGGGTATTCTTACAGGTCACTGCCTGTCTGCTGCACATGCAGTCAAGCTGGGTATTACCGACAACGCCAAATGCCGGAAATGTGATGAATCCGAGGCAATCGAAACCTTGGAGCATCTCATTTGCAAATGTCCGGCCCTAACGAGGACAAGAATGAGATACCTAGGCTCTCCAGTTCTGGCATCGCTAGAAGATGCCTCCAGGAGAAAGCCAGGCGAACTCCTTGCCTTTCCGAAAAACACCCTGATATTCAAGGATCTCGAAACCCGCATAAATAGTCTCTAGGTCCATCCAGGAGTCTCCCCGGATAGCTATGGGCCATATTGGCCTATGTGTGGCCCCTCGAGGGCCGTCCGGTATAACCTAACCTAACCTAATTGGAATTCACTAAAAAGGTCGAACCGTTTGAGTTGGTTTGAGTAATATAATTCGGAGTGGACTGAGTCTGAGTGAAGCAGGACTCTTTGGTTTGAGTTAGAGTGGAACATTTCGGAAATTACAACATTTATATATAGATGATCAATAAATAAATTATCGGAAAATGACTCGAAGACGTGGAGGTTCTGACAGCAATACTTCTGTTGTAGAAGAAGTCGATTCGAAAGGTATTATGAGAAAATTAAAGTCAGTTAAAGCAGATATCAATCGTCTAGCGCAAGCAATTGGATTGTCGGTTGAGTATTTTAGACACGTATATAGATCGAGCTTTTTCCCTACAATTGCAAGTGCAGGATATCGATTCGGAATTATCATCGCGAGCCGAACTCGAAGATTTGTGCGTGGTAACCAAAGCATTGTTGTTGTCTTTAAAAGGCCCAACCCCGCCTAATAATTTAAACGAGTCAGTTTTGAATACAACTACATCGCATACACGTCACTTTCCGCGAATGCAGTTGCCCAAATTTAGTGGGAAGTATTCTGAATTATGCGAAAGCTCTTGATGCACTGAAACAAGTTTATGATAATGAGTGCCAAATATCCGTATGTATTAGTTCCAGTTTGCTCTTTGTGTATATCCCATCGAACCGATCGAATGGTTCCGCAACCTGCAGAATATCAAAAATCATGTGCAAAGAACACAACGAGAAACTCACCCACTACGTGCTGCATCTTCCGCGGAAGGACTGCAGAATGTTAGTGGGTATTCTTACAGGTCACTGCCTGTCTGCTGCACATGCAGTCAAGCTGGGTATTACCGACAACGCCAAATGCCGGAAATGTGATGAATCCGAGGCAATCGAAACCTTGGAGCATCTCATTTGCAAATGTCCGGCCCTAACGAGGGCAAGAATGAGATACCTAGGCTCTCCAGTTCTGGCATCGCTAGAAGATGCCTCCAGGAGAAAGCCAGGCGAACTCCTTGCCTTTGCGAAAAACACCTTGATATTCAAGGATCTCGAAACCCGCATAAATAGTCTCTAGGTCCATCCAGGAGTCTCCCCGGATAGCTATGGGCCATATTGGCCTATGTGTGGCCCCTCGAGGGCCGTCCGGTATAACCTAACCTAACCTAATTGGAATTCACTAAAAAGGTCGAACCGTTTGAGTTGGTTTGAGTAATATAATTCGGAGTGGACTGAGTCTTAGTGAAGCAGGACTCTTTGGTTTGAGTTAGAGTGGAACATTTCGGAAATTACAACATTTATATATAGATGATCAATAAATAAATTATCGGAAAATGACTCGAAGACGTGGAGGTTCTGACAGCAATACTTCTGTTGTAGAAGAAGTCGATTCGAAAGGTATTATGAGAAAATTAAAGTCAGTTAAAGCAGATATCAATCGTCTAGCGCAAGCAATTGGATTGTCGGTTGAGTATTTTAGACACGTATATAGATCGAGCTTTTTCCCTACAATTGCAAGTGCAGGATATCGATTCGGAATTATCATCGCGAGCCGAACTCGAAGATTTGTGCGTGGTAACCAAAGCATTGTTGTTGTCTTTAAAAGGCCCAACCCCGCCTAATAATTTAAACGAGTCAGTTTTGAATACAACTACATCGCATACACGTCACTTTCCGCGAATGCAGTTGCCCAAATTTAGTGGGAAGTATTCTGAATTATGCGAAAGCTCTTGATGCACTGAAACAAGTTTATGATAATGAGTGCCAAATATCCGTATGTATTAGTTCCAGTTTGCTCTTTGTGTATATCCCATCGAACCGATCGAATGGTTCCGCAACCTGCAGAATATCAAAAATCATGTGCAAAGAACACAACGAGAAACTCACCCACTACGTGCTGCATCTTCCGCGGAAGGACTGCAGAATGTTAGTGGGTATTCTTACAGGTCACTGCCTGTCTGCTGCACATGCAGTCAAGCTGGGTATTACCGACAACGCCAAATGCCGGAAATGTGATGAATCCGAGGCAATCGAAACCTTGGAGCATCTCATTTGCAAATGTCCGGCCCTAACGAGGGCAAGAATGAGATACCTAGGCTCTCCAGTTCTGGCATCGCTAGAAGATGCCTCCAGGAGAAAGCCAGGCGAACTCCTTGCCTTTGCGAAAAACACCTTGATATTCAAGGATCTCGAAACCCGCATAAATAGTCTCTAGGTCCATCCAGGAGTCTCCCCGGATAGCTATGGGCCATATTGGCCTATGTGTGGCCCCTCGAGGGCCGTCCGGTATAACCTAACCTAACCTAATTGGAATTCACTAAAAAGGTCGAACCGTTTGAGTTGGTTTGAGTAATATAATTCGGAGTGGACTGAGTCTTAGTGAAGCAGGACTCTTTGGTTTGAGTTAGAGTGGAACATTTCGGAAATTACAACATTTATATATAGATGATCAATAAATAAATTATCGGAAAATGACTCGAAGACGTGGAGGTTCTGACAGCAATACTTCTGTTGTAGAAGAAGTCGATTCGAAAGGTATTATGAGAAAATTAAAGTCAGTTAAAGCAGATATCAATCGTCTAGCGCAAGCAATTGGATTGTCGGTTGAGTATTTTAGACACGTATATAGATCGAGCTTTTTCCCTACAATTGCAAGTGCAGGATATCGATTCGGAATTATCATCGCGAGCCGAACTCGAAGATTTGTGAGTGGTAACCAAAGCATTGTTGTTGTCTTTAAAAGGCCCAACCCCGCCTAATAATTTAAACGAGTCAGTTTTGAATACAACTACATCGCATACACGTCACTTTCCGCGAATGCAGTTGCCCAAATTTAGTGGGAAGTATTCTGAATTATGCGAAATCTCTTGATGCACTGAAACAAGTTTATGATAATGAGTGCCTTATTTTTTTTGACGGAATATCTCAACTTTTCGAACTGCAGGCTATACAAAGCCCTTCAGCTAGTGCATTGAGGTCACTAATTGATACCGTATCTGCAATTTATGAGTCCCTATTGTCTGTTGGTGATGAAAAGGTTATTGCAAACGCACTTTTGATTCATATAGTTATGTCGAAGGTTGACGGAAAGACTCGCTCTAGGTGGGAAGAGAATTTAGATTATCAAAAAATTCCGTTGTGGTCGGATTGCGTTAGTGCCCTCAATAAGCGTTTTCAGCATTTGTCGGCTGAAGAAGCCACAAAACCCGTCGGTCAAAGGGACGCAGGGGACAGCAAGAACACAAAGGTAGGCAGTTCGGAAAAACGGCATTGACAGCAGCACAAACAAGCAAAATGCAGGAAGTAAAATGTGTGTTCTGCAAATCTAATGATCACTTTATTACTACAAGTCCGTCATTCTCAGCTGCGGCTGTCATTACCCGGTTTAAATTTGCCAAGGTATTCCCACTTTGTATAAGTTGTTTGAGAAAAGGACATAATGTATCGGCATGCAAACTACCTCACTGCGGGGTATGCCCCACCATACATTGTTACCACAAAATGTAGATTCTGCGGCAAGCCATCTCGGTGTGCTTGCTGCAGAACATCCAAGCCCTGTATTATCAAATCACGCCAGCGTCATTGATGCACAGCAAGTTGTTTTGGCGACTGCAGTTGTAAACATGAAAGGTAGCTCTTGTCAGATTCAGCCAGCCAGGGTACTTCTGGATTCAGGTTCCCAGGTTAATTTTATTTCGGAGGAAATGGCAAGAGGCTTGCACTTAAAGCGGATTCGAAAATAAGTTAATTTGTTGGGAATTGGAAAAACGAGCATATCTGCGCAACAAGTGGTGCAAACTACAATTAGTACTGGCGTTCATGGCTTTCAAATGGTGTTTGATTTCGTCGTTCTTAAGTCTATTTCCTCCCACCATCCAGAGAAAGGCGTAGATGTTGAGTCGCTTAACATTCCTTAAAATCTCCCGTTAGCTGATCCAGCCTTTCATAAGCCTCAAAAAATAGATTTGCTGCTCGGAGCAGACGTACATGTCTCGGATCATCGTTTGAGATGTCGAGAAGGCGGTTTCTATCGCTAGAGAGACGATTAAAGAAAAATCCGAACACACAATTAATGTTTAGTCAGTTCATGGAAGAGTATTTGGCTCTTGGGCATATGACTGCAATCGAGGGGTCAATACCGAAAGATCCACATTGTTTTATACCCTACCAATGTGTGGAACGTCCACAAAGCAAATCCACCAAGCTGAGTGGTGTTTGATGCATCTTGCAAGACTTCTTCGCAAATGTAGGAGCTACAATACAACCATGCTTATATTCAACTGTCCTTACATTTCGCTGTCGCAAATTCGCCCTTGTGGCAGACAGTGGAGATTGACGAGGCGCAGCGAATTTTCCACTTAATTGTATTGATTCACCCGATTCTCAATATTGTAGAAAGGTCATCTTCTTATCTAAAGGTAGTTCGCATAGTATTGTAACGAAAGCCGCCCAAATAGAACTTTCGATCCTCAAGCCAGTTGGCAACGCGAGCAGCTGCGCAATAAGGCACCGAACTCAAAGCGAGCTAAGCTGCGCAATCCCGAGGATCTGACAGCCAGGATGCCTGGTCTCTCTAATTCTTCTCTTGTTCTTACGCTGATTTCCTGAAAAACAACACGCCGATTTGGCGAATAATAAAAGAAAAGCTACAAAATACACCACCTACACGTGTGTTATCATTGTGAGGCTTCGACGTGGCAATTGGCACTGCTGAGTTCTCTGCAGCAGTGTTGCCAGTTTAGCTTAATGTAAGCTAGTTCTAGCATATTTGAAACTGGAAAAGCTTGTAAAATTTTCATTTAGCTTATAGCTTGAAATATAGCTTATTTTAAAATTCATCTAGCATATTCTAGCTTTAAATATATTTACGACATCAAAGGTTTGTTTTGTAAGAAAAAAAATACTTTATGGCATGAAAATACCGGAGCTTGTTCATATAATTTCGTATGATCGTGAATTAATTTCTTATTGATAGTGTCATCGAAGATCTATATGTTGTCTGAAGTGTTACCACCAATCATTTAGAGTGAGAAATGTTGCCGTACACCTTGCCTGAAAAATACTTTATGCTTATAGGGATATATATTTTCAATATTTCAATTTTTGAGATATGGCCAAATTATATTATTTCAGATTTTCGGTTTTAATTTTATGAAAATCGGACGACTATATCTTATAGCTGCCATAGGAATGATCGGGAAATTAATAAAAAAAAATATAATTTTGTTGTTTTTCAACGTATTTTCATCAACTCTCAGATACGAGCTTATTTAATTATTCCAGAATTTTGGTATACATTTTATGAAAATTAGACAACTATATCATATAGCTGCAATAGAAGCGATCGGTAGATGTAGAGAAAATGTTAAGCTGGGAATGTAAAACTGTAACTGTCAAACTGTAAACATAATAAGTATAAGTAAAATGTTATGAAACTTTGTTTTGTGTGTGTTTTCAGCATTTCTTTATGAAATATATAAATATACAACTTTTAAATATTTTATTTTTTTGTTAATTATTTAATTAATTTTAATTAATGTAATTATTTTATACAAACTTCGGTGTGCCGAAGTTAGCTTCCTTTCTTGTTTTTTTTTTAATTTTAGCTTATTCTAGCTTATTTTTTTCAAAAAACTAGCTTATATGGGCGCTCATCACCTGGCAACACTGCTCTGCAGACACACCTTAAATAAAAGGTCCGCTCGGCTTTCCGTAGTGATCTCGGTCGGCACCCCCTTAGACGCGGCCGAGATTCGTTACAGTATCCTACATTTATCGATTTATTAACCTTCGAAAAAATGTTACTTGGAATTCAATTTGCCCGTCAGCGGACGAATTGGGAACGGCATTTCTTAAGTTAGTAGAAACGGTTCAACAGAAAGCCTTTGCAGATGAAATTGTGAAGCTGGAGAAATCAGCCAAATCCCTTTGTCTCGGCAGAACAACTTGGGAATTCATTATTCTCCCTGCTGCGAGTAGGTGGTCGTCTACTACATGCCCCCATTGCGCACAACCCTAAATTCCCCTTACTAATGCCAAAGAACTGCACATTTTTGAAACCAACTGTCATGCGGGACCAAGGTCGTTGGTGGGACTTTTAAGACAATCAATCTGGCTAATAAACGCGCGCCGTGAGTGCCATTGTAAGGCAGTGCGTCCATTGCTTTCACTACAAACCAAAACTTCTATCACAGATAATAAGTAATTTACCAAAAGATCGACTACAGGGAAATAGACCCTTTGAAGTAAGCGGAGTCGATCTGTTTGGCCCAGTCAAAGTCTCCCTAGGAATTCGTGGGAAACAGCCGATAAAGATGTACATAGCAGTGTTTGTCTGTTTTGCATCAAAGGCTGTTCATTTGGAAATCGTGAAAGACTTGACATCTAATACATTTATTTTTTGCTTATCCAGGTTTCTGGGTCGCCGCGGCCCTGTTGGCAAACTTTATTGAGACAATGCTACAAATTTTGTGGGTGCGGTACGAATCCTCAAGGAGCACATGGAACCCTTCGGCACCAACGACCAGAGCATCATGTCGTATGCTGCAGCACACCGATTCACCATCGAATTCATCCCGCCACACATTGGCGGTCTTTGGGAGGCGGCCGTAAAGTGGAGGTGGAAGCCGTGCTAAATTCGAGCCCGCTCATCGTGGACAGTGGCAGTCCCAACGAGGGAGAGGTTTTCACACCAGCGCATCTACTCGTAGGCACAACGCTAGCAACGCTGCCACCCGCATCCGCGCAGCCAAAGGCAGACTGCAACCTCACGTACTTGCAGAGATGGCAGCTAGTCTCAGCGATCAAACAACGATTTTGGAGCGACTGGTCGAGAGACTATCTACTGAGCCTACAGCAGCGTGGAAAATGGACCAAAGGCGTGGACAATCTTCAAGTCGATTCACGAAGACAACGTTCCCCCCCAATTGTGGATAACAGGCGTAGTCGCAGAGGTCATTCCAGGACATGATGGGAAGGTTTGCGTAGCTGTAGTCAGAACAAAATCTGGCATATTCAAGCGGTCTATTCACCGCCTTGCACCTATTCCTATGTGTTGAAGCATGCATGCTGTCAACGCGGCCGATGTTCAGGCAATTCAGTGGCGACGTATATTTGAAACCCAGTGTTTACATTTAGTAATAGAAGCTGAGCTTGCATGCTCATATAGCTAAAAGCTCTCTCTCTCACTTACTCACTCAAGAACCCATTATTTTGTAAATCAAACAGCCCAAGAAGGAGCTTTAATAAACTGTGAAATCACTCGCAATCTGGAATCGAAAGCGTTGAGAAGCCCGACTTTGTGTCCACACATGAATTGATTTGAAACATAATTTGCCGTACCGGCCAGTTCGCAATTGGGCGAACAATCGGTTCATCCTACATATTGTAACGACCCTCTTTTGGGGTGCTCGGCCTAGCTCGCCGGAGTCGGGATTCGCACAGAAATTTGTAATGTCCGAGTCCCTCGTGTCCCAAATAACCAGTAAATAGGCAAGAGAATAAGGTATTTAATACAGTCTTTATTGATTATGATATAGAGAAACCTGTGGGAAAGTATACAGTGTTGTTGCTGCTGTTGTGATGTTTTGTTGCTACCCTGGTTGCGGGTAGATCCGTGTCCCGGTCTTCGTTGATGATCAGCCGGCTGGCTGATGATGGCACCCTGTGGTGGGTGATGCGACACTGTGACGAGTGGGTCGACTTGAAGTTACCCTGTTCGGGCGATGCGACTGTTGATAGTCGGCTTGGCGATGCTCAGGCTGAGTGTTGCGACTCCGCGACGAGTGTGCGGTGAGTCGGCTTCAGAATACCCTATTCGGATGATGCGACTGTCTTGTAGTCCGCTTGTTGATACCCTGTTCGGGTGACGCGATCGTCAGTGATCGGCTTGACGGCACTCTGTTTGAGTGATGCGACTCCGCTACGAGTGTGAGGTGAGTCGGCTTGAGAATACCCTATTCGGGTGATGCGACTGTCTTGTAGTCGACTTGATGCTACCCTGTTCGGGTGACGCGTGTAGGGTGCGTGACCGTTTGCGGCTGGCCGCTGTCGTGGTCACGGTAGGTGGGTCCGGGTGACGTCTCTCGAAGTGAGCGACCGTCGTGCCTAAGCTCGCACCGTTCCTAACGCTTTCCTGCTACCCTGTAGTCAAGATCCGCCGGCAAGGGCCAGATCTTCTCCCCTCCTACGCTTGCTCTGCGAATGTGGCGAACCTCACTCGACGCCCTCCCCTATTCCTGATCCGCCATCCAAGGGCCAGATCAGAACCCACGTCTAGATTACCTGTAAGGCGTGGTCATACGGACCGCACTCGACATCCTGTTTCCGCGGAATACGCCAGCAAGGGCCAGACCTCGTCCCACACCTGACTATCTGCGCGAAGCCCGCCGACTAGGGCCAAACTCCGCTCCTCCCGGCTACTCCGTTAGATCTGCCTGCAGGGGCCAGACCTAGTCCTAACGCTACCTTCACCTGTTCTGTCTCTCTTTGCTATTAAGGTTCGCCGCCAGGCCAAACCTTATTCTACTGCTAGATCTAGGATTAGTACTACTTGTTAACTCACCAGTTGTCTCCTTGACTGCTCCGCAAAAGTGAAGTTGCACTGGCCGGTGCGTCGCACAGTAGCGACTCTCGAACAATTAGCGTTTCAAAAATCGAAAAAGTCATGTTCGCAAAAACGATACTTGTTCGACAGAAAATTTCCCAAGGATTCAGAATCTGCAATAAAATCTATTTTAAGATTTTTGTAGAAGATATGAGCATTCAAAGTTGAACTTTCTTTTGTTTTTGCATCATACCAAAAAAAGTAGGTAAAATGGTCGACTTTCAGGTAATATTACACAAAAACCATAAAACCAATGTTCATGGTTTTTACTTTAAATGATAGATACATTCATAAACTGTTAATTAACCCAAAAAAAACGGCACATTGGTTTCGGCTTGTACAGGTAAATCGCTACCTGCCAGGTGTCCATTTTTTTCACCTTTTTCTGCCTAAAGTAGTCTATAACTTCTGAAGCCGATGAAAGCCACCGACTGCACGATGTCTACAAGTTACGTGGATCTTTTTGGACCAGAATTAACTTTCATCGGCTGCGTCGAGCTGCGTCTGCGAAAATGCAAAGACATAAATCAAAACTACTCAGGGTTAAATATACCAAAATACCGACACAATTTCATACATTCCGGCAGACCCGACCCGCTTTGCTGGGCCCGAACTAATTATAGTTGACCCGGCAAACGCTGTTTTGTCATGTATATTATTTGTAGGAAACAATACGGAAACAATGAGCAAGTTACGTGGATCTTTCCTGGACCAGAATTAACTTTCATCGGCTGCGTCGAGCTGCGTCTGCGAAAATGCAACGACATAAATCAAAACTACTCAGGGCTAAATATACCAAAATACCGACACAATTTCATACATTCCGGCAGACCCGACCCGCTTTGCTGGGCCCGAACTAATTATAGTTGACCCGGCAAACACTGTTTTGTCATGTATATTATTTGTAGGAAACAATACGGAAACAATGAGCATATTACAGAGTTGTCAGTAAATAAAATATTAATCTTAATATATAAAAATCTCCTGTCACTATGTTTGTTCGCTATAGACTCCTAAACCGCTTCCTCTGCTTGTTCAATAAAATTATACTGGCATCGAGTCGTTACGCGCTCTTCACAATTGCCCATAAAATAAATTTGAAGAAATTTCGGATTATCATCAGGCATTGGCATCAATAATCCAATTTTGTGGTACACCTGGCCTTGTATTTTGAATGTAGTTTCAAAATTACGTCCATCGGATGCAAGATCACCAATTTTAGTGGCCCCAAATGACGTCATTTGGAAGCAACAATTAAATTTGCGTATTTTACGCAAAAATAATTTTGAGTCATTTGAATTTCCAGCAAGAAGGGATAATAAAGGTTCTGGCGGAGCAAGTAGAGGTTGCAGCACGACTTTTCCTGCTGCGCAGAACATACCGGCAGTTTCATTCCGAAATTAAAACGCCTGACAATATTGACATACTTTGTCCATTCCACCGATAGCAATTTTTGAATGCGCAAAGTAGTTAATATCTGGTGCATATTCAAAAGCAAGACGAACGAATGATGTACGAACTAATGAGCGACTGTTCCGCTGCCTTTGTCGTACTTGTGCTCGTACTATACATATTTATGTTTCTATCTCGAGCCGCCCTGATTCTCATAATATTCTGCTGCAGACGTTCGCGACGCTGTTCCTGGAATTCTTGTGCACGACCTTCTGCTGTCCTAATTCTTTGAGCTCTATTTCTTGTATTGACTTGTTCTGGGAACTGATGAGCTCTTTCGAAACGTCTGCGTCGTGCCACTCTGCTGCTTACGTTGTTGAGATTCGATCTTTTCGGTGGCATTTTGCTGAAAATAATATCTTACCTTAATGTATTTCAAATGAGAATTTAGAGACTGACCACTTATAAACACAAAAAAATAATTATGAATGACAAATGACAATAAAAGAAAAGACAATCTGACGAAATGCGATTTATTGAAATAATTTATTACAAAATATGTAATACGTGAAGAACCGCTCAACCAATTTGGTGCAAACTCATCAACAAAATAGCCCGAGCAAAGCATAAAGATTTGGTTAAATAAGCACACTAAATTCCATTGGAATCGGTAAAGCCGTTTCGGTGGAGTGCATAAAAAAAGAAGATTCCTCCTTGTTCTGCCGAAACTGCCATGATGTAAAAGATCTTAGCTATCCTATCTCTCATGTTGAACCAAACTGCATAAGCACACTAAATTTCATGAGAATCGGTAAAGCCTTTTCGAAGGAGTGCATAAAAAAAGAAGATTCCTCCTTAAAATAAAAAAAAAATATTTTTTTCAGTTTTCAAATTATTTTTATTTGAGCAAATACATAAAAATAAACATAAAAAATTAAATAAAAAATATTTTTTAAAAATTGTTTTCATTGAAAAAAAAAATATTTTTTCACTTTGATACCCTTTAAAAAGGCGTATTTGTGGGCGTGGTACATTATGCAGTATATATTTATATTTTACAATAATTACCTGTCCAATGCCGTTTAAATTATTCGATTACCTTATTTGGTTCAAAAGATATGATTTTTGCAACGCTAAATGAGAAAAGGCGCTACTGCGCCTACGCGGAGTCGATCTGTTTGGCCCAGTCAAAGTCTCCCTAGGAATTCGTGGGAAACAGCCGATAAAGATGTACATAGCAGTGTTTGTCTGTTTTGCATCAAAGGCTGTTCATTTGGAAATCGTGAAAGACTTGACATCTAATACATTTATTTTTTGCTTATCCAGGTTTCTGGGTCGCCGCGGCCCTGTTGGCAAACTTTATTGAGACAATGCTACAAATTTTGTGGGTGCGGTACGAATCCTCAAGGAGCACATGGAACCCTTCGGCACCAACGACCAGAGCATCATGTCGTATGCTGCAGCACACCGATTCACCATCGAATTCATCCCGCCCAGAGCGCCACACATTGGCGGTCTTTGGGAGGCGGCCGTAAAGTGGAGGTGGAAGCCGTGCTAAATTCGAGCCCGCTCATCGTGGACAGTGGCAGTCCCAACGAGGGAGAGGTTTTCACACCAGCGCATCTACTCGTAGGCACAACGCTAGCAACGCTGCCACCCGCATCCGCGCAGCCAAAGGCAGACTGCAACCTCACGTACTTGCAGAGATGGCAGCTAGTCTCAGCGATCAAACAACGATTTTGGAGCGACTGGTCGAGAGACTATCTACTGAGCCTACAGCAGCGTGGAAAATGGACCAAAGGCGTGGACAATCTTCAAGTCGGAACAGTGGTGGCGATTCACGAAGACAACGTTCCCCCCCAATTGTGGATAACAGGCGTAGTCGCAGAGGTCATTCCAGGACATGATGGGAAGGTTTGCGTAGCTGTAGTCAGAACAAAATCTGGCATATTCAAGCGGTCTATTCACCGCCTTGCACCTATTCCTATGTGTTGAAGCATGCATGCTGTCAACGCGGCCGATGTTCAGGCAATTCAGTGGCGACGTATATTTGAAACCCAATGTTTACATTTAGTAATAGAAGCTGAGCTTGCATGCTCATATAGCTAAAAGCTCTCTCTCTCACTTACTCACTCAAGAACCCATTATTTTGTAAATCAAACAGCCCAAGAAGGAGCTTTAATAAACTGTGAAATCACTCGCAATCTGGAATCGAAAGCGTTGAGAAGCCCGACTTTGTGTCCACACATGAATTGATTTGAAACATAATTTGCCGTACCGGCCAGTTCGCAATTGGGCGAACAATCGGTTCATCCTACATATTGTAACGACCCTCTTTTGGGGTGCTCGGCCTAGCTCGCCGGAGTCGGGATTCGCACAGAAATTTGTAATGTCCGAGTCCCTCGTGTCCCAAATAACCAGTAAATAGGCAAGAGAATAAGGTATTTAATACAGTCTTTATTGATTATGATATAGAGAAACCTGTGGGAAAGTATACAGTGTTGTTGCTGCTGTTGTGATGTTTTGTTGCTACCCTGGTTGCGGGTAGATCCGTGTCCCGGTCTTCGTTGATGATCAGCCGGCTGGCTGATGATGGCACCCTGTGGTGGGTGATGCGACACTGTGACGAGTGGGTCGACTTGAAGTTACCCTGTTCGGGCGATGCGACTGTTGATAGTCGGCTTGGCGATGCTCAGGCTGAGTGTTGCGACTCCGCGACGAGTGTGCGGTGAGTCGGCTTCAGAATACCCTATTCGGATGATGCGACTGTCTTGTAGTCCGCTTGTTGATACCCTGTTCGGGTGACGCGATCGTCAGTGATCGGCTTGACGGCACTCTGTTTGAGTGATGCGACTCCGCTACGAGTGTGAGGTGAGTCGGCTTGAGAATACCCTATTCGGGTGATGCGACTGTCTTGTAGTCGACTTGTTGCTACCCTGTTCGGGTGACGCGTGTAGGGTGCGTGACCGTTTGCGGCTGGCCGCTGTCGTGGTCACGGTAGGTGGGTCCGGGTGACGTCTCTCGAAGTGAGCGACCGTCGTGCCTAAGCTCGCACCGTTCCTAACGCTTTCCTGCTACCCTGTAGTCAAGATCCGCCGGCAAGGGCCAGATCTTCTCCCCTCCTACGCTTGCTCTGCGAATGTGGCGAACCTCACTCGACGCCCTCCCCTATTCCTGATCCGCCATCCAAGGGCCAGATCAGAACCCACGTCTAGATTACCTGTAAGGCGTGGTCATACGGACCGCACTCGACATCCTGTTTCCGCGGAATACGCCAGCAAGGGCCAGACCTCGTCCCACACCTGACTATCTGCGCGAAGCCCGCCGACTAGGGCCAAACTCCGCTCCTCCCGGCTACTCCGTTAGATCTGCCTGCAGGGGCCAGACCTAGTCCTAACGCTACCTTCACCTGTTCTGTCTCTCTTTGCTATTAAGGTTCGCCGCCAGGCCAAACCTTATTCTACTGCTAGATCTAGGATTAGTACTACTTGTTAACTCACCAGTTGTCTCCTTGACTGCTCCGCAAAAGTGAAGTTGCACTGGCCGGTGCGTCGCACAGTAGCGACTCTCGAACAATTAGCGTTTCAAAAATCGAAAAAGTCATGTTCGCAAAAACGATACTTGTTCGACAGAAAATTTCCCAAGGATTCAGAATCTGCAATAAAATCTATTTTAAGATTTTTGTAGAAGATATGAGCATTCAAAGTTGAACTTTCTTTTGTTTTTGCATCATACCAAAAAAAGTAGGTAAAATGGTCGACTTTCAGGTAATATTACACAAAAACCATAAAACCAATGTTCATGGTTTTTACTTTAAATGATAGATACATTCATAAACTGTTAATTAACCCAAAAAAAACGGCACATTGGTTTCGGCTTGTACAGGTAAATCGCTACCTGCCAGGTGTCCATTTTTTTCACCTTTTTCTGCCTAAAGTAGTCTATAACTTCTGAAGCCGATGAAAGCCACCGACTGCACGATGTCTACAAGTTACGTGGATCTTTTTGGACCAGAATTAACTTTCATCGGCTGCGTCGAGCTGCGTCTGCGAAAATGCAAAGACATAAATCAAAACTACTCAGGGTTAAATATACCAAAATACCGACACAATTTCATACATTCCGGCAGACCCGACCCGCTTTGCTGGGCCCGAACTAATTATAGTTGACCCGGCAAACGCTGTTTTGTCATGTATATTATTTGTAGGAAACAATACGGAAACAATGAGCAAGTTACGTGGATCTTTCCTGGACCAGAATTAACTTTCATCGGCTGCGTCGAGCTGCGTCTGCGAAAATGCAACGACATAAATCAAAACTACTCAGGGCTAAATATACCAAAATACCGACACAATTTCATACATTCCGGCAGACCCGACCCGCTTTGCTGGGCCCGAACTAATTATAGTTGACCCGGCAAACACTGTTTTGTCATGTATATTATTTGTAGGAAACAATACGGAAACAATGAGCATATTACAGAGTTGTCAGTAAATAAAATATTAATCTTAATATATAAAAATCTCCTGTCACTATGTTTGTTCGCTATAGACTCCTAAACCGCTTCCTCTGCTTGTTCAATAAAATTATACTGGCATCGAGTCGTTACGCGCTCTTCACAATTGCCCATAAAATAAATTTGAAGAAATTTCGGATTATCATCAGGCATTGGCATCAATAATCCAATTTTGTGGTACACCTGGCCTTGTATTTTGAATGTAGTTTCAAAATTACGTCCATCGGATGCAAGATCACCAATTTTAGTGGCCCCAAATGACGTCATTTGGAAGCAACAATTAAATTTGCGTATTTTACGCAAAAATAATTTTGAGTCATTTGAATTTCCAGCAAGAAGGGATAATAAAGGTTCTGGCGGAGCAAGTAGAGGTTGCAGCACGACTTTTCCTGCTGCGCAGAACATACCGGCAGTTTCATTCCGAAATTAAAACGCCTGACAATATTGACATACTTTGTCCATTCCACCGATAGCAATTTTTGAATGCGCAAAGTAGTTAATATCTGGTGCATATTCAAAAGCAAGACGAACGAATGATGTACGAACTAATGAGCGACTGTTCCGCTGCCTTTGTCGTACTTGTGCTCGTACTATACATATTTATGTTTCTATCTCGAGCCGCCCTGATTCTCATAATATTCTGCTGCAGACGTTCGCGACGCTGTTCCTGGAATTCTTGTGCACGACCTTCTGCTGTCCTAATTCTTTGAGCTCTATTTCTTGTATTGACTTGTTCTGGGAACTGATGAGCTCTTTCGAAACGTCTGCGTCGTGCCACTCTGCTGCTTACGTTGTTGAGATTCGATCTTTTCGGTGGCATTTTGCTGAAAATAATATCTTACCTTAATGTATTTCAAATGAGAATTTAGAGACTCACCACTTATAAACACAAAAAAATAATTATGAATGACAAATGACAATAAAAGAAAAGACAATCTGACGAAATGCGATTTATTGAAATAATTTATTACAAAATATGTAATACGTGAAGAACCGCTCAACCAATTTGGTGCAAACTCATCAACAAAATAGCCCGAGCAAAGCATAAAGATTTGGTTAAATAAGCACACTAAATTCCATTGGTATCGGTAAAGCCGTTTCGGTGGAGTGCATAAAAAAAGAAGATTCCTCCTTGTTCTGCCGAAACTGCCATGATGTAAAAGATCTTAGCTATCCTATCTCTCAAGTTGAACCAAACTGCATAAGCACACTAAATTTCATGAGAATCGGTAAAGCCTTTTCGAAGGAGTGCATAAAAAAAGAAGATTCCTCCTTAAAATAAAAAAAAAATATTTTTTTCAGTTTTCAAATTATTTTTATTTGAGCAAATACATAAAAATAAACATAAAAAATTAAATAAAAAATATTTTTTAAAAATTGTTTTCATTGAAAAAAAAAATATTTTTTCACTTGGATACCCTTTAAAAAGGCGTATTTGTGGGCGTGGTACATTATGCAGTATATATTTATATTTTACAATAATTACCTGTCCAATGCCGTTTAAATTATTCGATTACCTTATTTGGTTCAAAAGATATGATTTTTGCAACGCTAAATGAGAAAAGGCGCTACTGTGCGTCGCTTTATATAGCCGGTCGACAACTGTTCTCCCCCGATCAATAATTCCCCGATGGCCGATAAGCAGGGCGTTGCCAGATCGATCGTATCCATTCGATCGTGAACATTCGTCAGCTGTTCAGGGCTGGACGCGCTATTCCTTGACCGGAGTTGCCACTACTATTCTTAATCTTAGTTCTACTTATGGATTATATTTGTTGTTGCGACTTGGGTCGTCGCAATATATCTAAAGGAAGCAGTTATGCAGTGTAAATAGGAAGTGGCCATTAACTCTGTGATTGCACAAGAGCTAATGGTTTCCATTACCTTGATAGGCATCCAACGCATCTATTTCCCTTTGTTCGCTGTCCCGCAAGTCTGCACTTTGCGTTTGCGAGGTGTATTACCCATTTTAATTTGAGTCAATAATTACATTAGACGCTTGTCGCGTAAGATTTTATTGTTTTGAATTGTCTTGTGTTACCTCGGGTTAATGCAGCTCCCCTCCGAAATAATCCCAATTGTGTATGTTACATTAAGTCTTTTTATTAAATGTGAAGTATTATAATTACCTTAGAAGACAATCTTAAATGCTTTATAAGTACATATGTTAAAAGTGAACTCGCCTATTTATAAAAGTGTTTTAAAGTTCGGCATGCGATCGAATAGAAGCGTCATTAAACCGACAGGAGTTATTTGAAAAAATTTTTAAAATATTTTTAGTACAAGCGAGCTAGGTTTCTCATTAACCATTTTTTTCTACACAATTCTGAGAAATAAAAGAATCAATTTGATACATTGTATTGCCATTAACTACTATAATTTTCTCAAAATAGGCAAAAAGAACCTAATGTTATCCAATCACACACTTTCGAGCATTTTAATGATAAAGCTTATCATTACTAAATATACTTGTGTATTACTAAAAGAACTTTCGTTTTAGCTATTAGTTCTCAATTTATTTTTTACAATTGTGGTTTTATTGAATATACCACGAGGTGAGTGTTTTTCGTGTCGTATTGTTTGAGATAAAACAATTCTCCAACTAATTTAATGCAAAATGAGATGTCATACTATATATGTATATACTGTTTTTTTCATGCATCTTAATACACAATATTCCTTTATAACTAATATTTCTTTTCCATTAGAGAGGGATGACAAACTAACATTGATCTAAGACTATTATAAGCTAACACATTTAGTTTTTACTGCTTTCATCACATACAGCAAACATAAAAATAGGTGTATTCATCCAAATCAAAGTATTATCTCCGATTTTTATACAACAAATAAGTTTTCATCGATTGTGGAAGCTGAAGCTGTTGTATACGTTCCTCCAAGTGCGCACGACCAATTTTTTGTCGAATTGTTCTTCGGCACAGATCCATTAGCGGCAAAGGTTCGGCTTAAATGGTAGAAAAAAATGTATTATATATTTTATTTATAATTGTGCTTAAAAAGCAGAAAGAAACAAAGTCGAGTATGTCCGACTGTGAGATACCCGGTTCCTAGGGCTTAAAATATTTTATTATTCTGAATTATTTTATTTTAAATTTTAATTTAATTTTAAATTAAACACATCAAATTTGCAGCAACTAACAAATGCTAAAAATTGCTAGACACCCAAAAACAAGGCAAATAATACTACGAAAATGTTGATCAACGCCCATTAGTTGCCAACACAAATGTATGTGCGGCAAAAGTTTAATATTCTCAAAAACCTAACTGTTTACATTATTTATTAACGACGTACATATAAACGCTGACGACGCACAGTAGCGCCTCTCGAACAATTAGCGTTGCAAAAATCAAAAAAGTCATGTTCGCAAAAACGATTTTAACCATACTTATTCGACAGGAAATTTAACAAGGATTCAGAATCTGCAATAAAATCAATTTTAAGATTTTTTTTGTAGAAGTTATGAGCATTTAAAGTTGAACTTTGTTTCGTTTTTTGCATCATACAAAAAAAAATGTGTAAATTGGTCGACTTTCAGGTAATATTACAAAAAAAACCATAAAACCAATGGTCATGGTTTTTACTTTAAATGATAGATACATTCATAAACTATTAAAGAACTTAAAAAAAACGACACTTTGGTTTGGGCTTCTACAGGTAAATCGCTACCTGCCAGGTGTCAATTTTTTTCACCTTTTTCTGCCTAAAGTAGTCTATATCTTTTGACGCCAATGCCGGCCACTGACTACACTATGACTACAAGTTCCGTGGATCTTTCCTGGATCAGAATTAACTTTCATCGGCTGCGTCGAGCTGCGTCTGCGGAAATGCAACGCAAAAAACCAAAACAACTCAGGGTAAAATATACCAAAATACCGACACAATTTCATACATTTCAAGAAATATACTAACTGTAGCGCGTGGCGGTTACACTTCGAATTAAAAAAAAAAATTTTTTTTCAGTTTTCAAATTATTTTTATTTGAGCAAATACATAAAAATAAACATAAAAAATTAAATAAAAATTTTTGTTTAAAAATTGTTTTCATTGAAAAAAAATTATTTTTTCACTTTGATACCCTTTAAAAAGGCGTATTTGTGGGCGTGGTACTTCATGCAGTACATATATATATTTTACAAGAATTACCTGTCCAATGCCGTTTAAATTATTCGATTACCTTATTTGGTTCAAAAGATATGATTTTTGCAACGCTAAATGAGAAAAGGCGCTACTGTGCGACGCCAAGCTTTGCGTGCAATGCAAGGACGCTGATTGCAAGTCGGATTTACAAACAGATTTTGATAATATCCAAACATAATGTCACGAAAACTTATTAATCTTAAACTTCCAAGCTTGATACTTATACGCTGAACTGTTGTACTTTAGAAAGAATCACTATAGTTGATCCTTAGGCGTCCGCCTGGATCCTAAACTTGACTTTATCAATCATTTTTCATGCATAAAGTCCGTGGTATACTTGGAGGGTGGTCAATGGAATTCAATTGACCCCTATGTTACAAAATTTTTATGTACTTTATTAGTTTGTCCCATCTTAGAATATGGATTTTTCGTGTGGAGCCCCCCCAGTATGCCGCGTTTACTGATGCATTGTGTTCTAAAATCTTTTTCCTTTTCGCTCTTTGCGGTTTTGCTATTTATAAGTCAATGGTTTTTTTCTCATTGAGAATAGAATGAAGCATTTAAAATTGACTGTTATACTTTTAATATTAAGGGGGGACATCTGAGTAACTTTTTTTAAAAATCGAAAAAAATTTTTTTTGCTTAAAAAATTTTTTTTGCTTAAAAAATTTTTTTTGCTTAAAAAATTTTTTAGGGTCTAAAAAATAACATACCAAAAGATAGAGTCCGGCAAATGTGTCTAAGTGTCGAAATTTTTCCATTCTGCGGCGATGCCTCTCATGTAAATATATACGATTTTAAAACTTTAAACGCGTATTTCTCAAAACCACTTTTTTTGAGTTGGCCGGAAACCTAACTCGAACAAATCTTAACCGATCGATCTGAAATTTTGACAGTATATCCATAATACCTTTGTTATACCCTTGCAGGGTATTATAATTTCAGTCAGAAGTTTGCAACGCTGTGAAGGAGACGTTTCCGACCCTATAAAGTATATATGGGCATTTCCACAGAAAGGTCAACCGCGGCCAAAACACTAAAACTTCTCTAAAAATTTTTTTTTCCAATTGGAAAAGGCCAATTGATTAAATTTGAAGGGCTATATCATATTCTAAAACAAATTTCGAAATATTCGAATGCATATTCGCGCAAACACGATTTTTCATTATTTTGATGAAAAACATCATAAAAATGGACCTGTTTTCTTTTGTTAATTACATCCAAACCGAGGCATTATGCTTTGACTGTTGTTTACTAACATCCCTAGAAGAATGCAAAAAGTCGAAATAAAATAGATATATGCTCTTCCAATTTACTTATAATAGTAAAAATAACATGCAAAGTATGATGAAAAAATATGTCGCGTGCGAATATGATTAAAATTAAGTAAAAAATAAACTACGCTATATTTTTGCTTGTAAATTAAAGCATATGAAAGTGACATTATTGCATCATATTTTAAAATTTGTTTCATTAAAATATTCCCTGCCGTTTCGTTGAAATCAGTGTTTAAACAGCTCGCCGCGAAAGTGACTTCTGTTTTTGTCGCGTGCGAATCCTTCATTTTTTTTTAATTTTCTTAAAATTGAGCAAACTCTCAAAATCAACATTTGCACCAATTATAGTCCTAAGCAAGAGCTATAAGTTAACATTTATAAAAATAAAAAAAATTAAATGTACCATACTTTTTTTTTGATTTGAATGCGTACGAATGTCGCGTGCGACATTATGGAAATGCCCATATATTCTTGATCAGCATCAACAGCCGAGTCGATCTAGCCATGTCCGTCTGTCCGTCTGTCCGTCTGTCCACCTGTCCGTTTCTACGCAAACTAGTCCCTCAGTTTTAAAGCTATCTGAATGAAACTTTGCATATAGTCTTCTATATACTCTCACTGCTATATACGTCGGAACGGGCCGGATCGGACGACTATATCATATAGCTGCCATACAAATGTTCGATTAATTTTTAAAAAAATAATTATAACTTTGCTGTTTTTAAACATTTTTGCATAATTTCTTAGATATGTCTATTTCATATTATTTCAGAATTTTGGTAAAAATTTTTTGAAAATCAGACGACTATATTATATAGCTGCCATAGGAACGATCGGGAAATTAATAGAAATTAAATTATAGCTTCGTTGTTTTTTAACGCATTTTATTTACTCTGAGATATAAGCTTTTTCTATTATTCTAGAATTTTGGTATAAATTTCATAAAAATCGGACAACTATATCTTATAGCTGCCATAGAAGCGATCGGTAAATGTATAAAATATATAAAGCTGGGAATGTAAAACTGTAACTGTCAAACTGTAAACATAATAAGCATAGGTAAAAAGTAAGGAAACTCTGTTTTGTGAGTGTTTTCAGCATTTAAATCAATAATATAAACATCGAAACCAATCTGCAAGGGTATACAAACTTCGGCGTGCCGAAGTTAGCTTCCTTTCTTGTTTTTTTTTTATTTTTGCTTACTTATTTTTTATCAACAATTTTGTGACTTTTTTTCTCATGAAAATTGAAAATTTTTTTTAATCACTCACCATTTTGCAAAAAATCAAAATATCGAAAAAATCCTACGTGTGTCGATAGCGGTTGAGATATAGAATCTAACAAAATTTGATTGTTTGTTCTAGATCTAAAATTAAGGACGTTAGGTTTCCGGCCATGGACCCCCTTCAACAAAAATGGGCCTACGAAGAAATGCTGCACAGCCGCCGTTTTGTTTTCGATTTATTCCAAAAAAATGTATTTTGTACTTAAGGGGGGACATCTGAGTAACTTTTTTTAAAAATCGAAAAATTTTTTTTTTTGCTTAAAAAATACTTTAGGGTCTTAAAAATAACATATCAAAAGATAGAGTCCGGCAAAAGTTTCTAAGTGTCGAAATTTTCCATTCTGCGGCGATGCCTCACATGTAATCATATACGATTTTAAAACTTTAAACGCGTTTTTCTCAAAACCACTTTTTTTGAGTTGGCCGAAAACAAAACTTGAACAAATCTTAACCGATCGATCTGAAATTTTGACAGTATATCCAAAATACCTATGGCTATCGACGTACGTAGGATTTTTTTTTTTTTTTTTTGCTTACTTTTTTTTATCAACAATTTTGTGACGTTTTTTTTTCATGAAAATTTAACATTTTATTTAATCACTCACCATTTTGCAAAAAATCAAAATATCGAAAAAATCCTACGTACGTCGATAGCGGTTGAGATATAGAAACTAACAAAATTTGATTTTTTGTTCTAGATCAAAAACTAAGGACGTTAGGTTTTCGGCCATGGACCCCTTTCAAAAAAATAGGGCCTACGAAGACATGCTGCACAGCCGCCATTTTGTTTTCGATTTATTAACAAAAAAATTTATTTTGTAGTTCACATCTAACATTATCAAACCTACTTTAAAATTTAAAATTCTAGAAAATGGGCTTTTTTTTTGCCAGTTACTCAGATGTCCCCCCTTAACTCGGTCCAAAATCCGGGACGTATTTTGCATCATTACATTAGCGTTCTCCATATATTTTTTTTTATCGTTCCTAATTTGCTCAGCATAGCATTTTAGTTTTGCTGTTCAATTAAATTATTTTCTTCATTTTGACACACAATATGGACAGAGGAACGATCTTATCTTCGGAGGAAAAATCGAAAAACTTAGCGTTTTATGAATGTGGACTTTCCTTTCACAAAATTTTTAATATATTAATATATAAAAGTTGTATTTTTATACATAGCATATATATATATACAGCTGTGTTCACTGAAATAGCAGTGCGACAGAGGAACAACTTCAAAACGTTTTTTTGTACATATTCCTTTTTGCAAGCTGATCTATTGCACATTGTTTTTGTAAAATGGAACATAAAGATAAGAATCGAGAAAAAATTCCGTTAGATTTGCTCTATTTTTATGTTTTATTGATATTTTTTCACATATGCAGCTCGTTTTGGCCGATCACTGAAATAGCAGTATTTAATTTTCTTTCGCAAAAAGTGCCGAAATTTCTTTTAATTTTGTAAAAAATGAGTTTAATTACGGTCGTTATTATAGTTTATACTATAATACACCTTTACAACGCAAAAAAAATTATTTTTGTGGGCGCAGGACCTCACTGCTCCATGAGAGAAAGGTATCAGATTACTTAGCCTAGAAAGAAGGGCAAAACATGTAAAGAGACTCCAAATCTTTCAAATTGTTATTTTAGAATAGTTTATAAATCATAAAATATGAACCGAACCCAAAAAAACCGAGGTACGATTCGCAAAACCACAGTTGTACAGGCTCGACGCGTACTTCGCTTCAGCAAAGCTCGTCCTTTTGCATCCTCTAGGGATATATGAGCGGGAATTGGCATGGGAATCAGTCATGGGACCATTCGCCGGGGACTTATTGAATAAATTTTAGATTCGCGAAGTCCATGGAAAATGTCACTGCTTGGTTACAGGCATATCAAGGCCAGATCCGAGTTCGCCAATAGCCACTTGAACTGCCACTATTAAAATGGCGTAATATTCTTTGGACAAATGACTCCAAACTGGTTTTATTTGGTGGAATAGGACAAGACAATATGTCCGTCGACCTCCAAATACAAAGTACCACCCAAACCATACGCTGAAGACAGTAAAACATGGTGGCCTAAAAATCATGGTTTGGGTATACTTTTCATACAACGTTGTAGGTCCCGTATATATGATCGGTGGGATCAAAAACCATTATGTTTATGTCTAAATATTAAAAACTGTCTTGCAGCCGTATACTGAGGAAAATATGCCATTAATTTGGACGTTTTAGCAGTACAGTGACCCTAATCATACCATCAAGGTGGCCAAGGAGTGGGTTCTTAATGAAAAAGTGGATGCAATGCCATTGCCTGCACAGTCCCCGGATATAAATCCGATCGAAAACTTATGGGGGACATCAAGGGCTACGTATTAAAGAAGTTTCCGACTTCTAGGCCACAGCTTTGGCAATTTGTGCAGAAGGAATGAGGCCATATTCCCCTCAAGCGTTGCTAAGACTTGGTGGACTCCTTGCCACCCAGGTATGAGGCTATGATAGCTTCTAAAGGCTATTTAACAAAATATTAGATCATAGTCAATTAGAATTTAAGAAGAAATAGGTTTCTTATACGATATTTTTAAATGTATGAAGAATTTTAGTTTTCCACTGCTATTTCAATGATCGGCATAATATAGACCTTTTTTGTTGTTATTAGCTATATCTTCTATAAGGTTTATGTTACCTAAATTAAATGATTGTGGTATTGTTAATAATTAAATACACTAAGCCTTTATGAAAAAAAATTTTATGAAAATAGTGTTTGTAATAGTATTTTCCAATCTTAAACATGCAGGTCGTGGGGCACTGCTATTTCCGTGAACACAGCTGTATATATATATGTTGATTTTGATAAAATAAAAAAAAAGTTTAATCGTATAAAAATATATTTTAAATTTAAATATCTATAAACATTATAAATTTATATGCTGAAAACACAAAACAAAGATTCAATCTATATATACATATAACAAGAAAGGAAGCTAACTTCGGCACGCCGAAGTTTGTATACCCTTGCAGATTGGTTTTGATGTTCATAGTATAGATTTAAATGCTGAAAACACTCACAAAAAAGAGTTTCATTACATTTTACCTATACTTATTATGTTTACAGTTTGACAGTTACAGTTTTACATTCCCAGGTTTACATATTGATACATTTACCGATCGCTTCTATGGCAGCTATATGATATAGTTGCCCGATTTTTATGAAATTTATACCAAAATTCTAGAATAATAAAAAAAGCTTATATATCAGAGTAGATAAACATACGTTGAAAAACAACGAAGCTAAAATTTGTTTTTCTATTTATTTCTCGATCGTTCCTATGGCAGCTATATCATATAGTCGTATAGAAGACTATATGCAAAGTTTCATTCAGATAGCTTTAAAACTGAGGGACTAGTTTGCGTAGAAACGGACAGACGGACAGACGGACGGACAGACGGACGGACAGACGGACAGACGGACATGGCTAGATCGACTCGGCTGTTGATGCTGATCAAGAATATATATACTTTATAGGGTCGGAAACGTCTCCTTTACTGCGTTGCAAACTTCTGACTGAAATTATAATACCCTGCAAGGGTATAAAAATGGAGACAAAAAATGTTACTAATGGCATCACAAGAGAACGGCTGGCCGATTTGGCTCAAATGTTTTTTTCAGTTGTTTGTAATTGCCAGAAGAAGGTTATTACATAAGAAAATGTTGGAAAACCTTCCGGAAAAGTCGCTGGCGGTTCAACAGATGTAAACACGGTTGTATGTAAAATTCTGAAACACCCTACAAAGATCATAGCTGCGTTGAAATTGTGTATCACTGAAATCGGTAAAAAAATATTTAAACAAAAAAAATCGAGTTAACGAAGCATTACCAAAGTGAGCTTAAACAATTGGAAGTAATGCCTGCTGTTTGACGATCAAGTCTTGGACGGCGTTCACGTAATGCAATAAGTAATCAGAATTTCCGTAATAGTCGGACGGAAAAAGGAACGTACAGAAATAAATGCATCGATACGTGCCCAAATGGCACAACTTCGCGCTGCACAAAGACCACCTCAAGCCAGACAAAATAATAGAGGAAGACGAACCCCGAATGAAAACTTGAATTCTGAAACACCCGACAAAGATCATAGCTGCGTTGTTATTGGTTTATTGTCTGTCGTATGTCAGCATTGTAATGCACTGAAGTTTCGGTTGGAAACCCTCGGTTTATGCTGTGCAGGTGGCAAAATTAAATTGCCCGTTTTGGCTCATCCACCAGAGACATTGTATTCGCTACTATATGGAAATTCAGCCCAATTACGTCATTTGGATTCGAGGTTTTTCATCAATCAGGCTACAATCCAAGTTATAAGGTAATGGCGTCTCTTTATTATCAAAATGAACAACTCACATTTTTTCGAAATTGCATTCCAACATTCAGATTCCAGGGCAAATTCACTACCGACCGGGCGCTTTGTTATCACCACAAAATAAAGATGAACTAAATCACCGCTGTGCAATTTTTACTGCAACTAAACGTAAAATTATCGAATAATTGCAAAATCTTTTCCGTGAGCATAATGAATTGGTCAGATTGTTCAAAACCGCATTGGATATAATGCATTATGACGAACACAAAATCATTATCAGCGCTGACAAAAAACCCATTGGTAGCCATGCAAGACAATTTAAAGCTTCCAGTATCAATGAAGTCGCAGTGGTGATTGGTTTTAAGCGTCGGGATAATGGCCAAGCCCAGCGAGTTTATGAGACTCATCGGTCATATGATGCTCTTCAATACCCGTTGATGTTCTGTCGTGGAGAAGATGGGTATCACTTCAACATAAAGATGGTCAATCCAACGACAGGTTTGTTTACAAGTCAACAGTTCTTTTTGATTCTACAACTAAGTTTGAATTCAAATTCTAGAAGAAGAACGAATAAGAAGGTCAACTCTGAATTTTTATGCGTATCGATTGATGATTCGACTAGATGTTGACAATCATCTGTTAAGATACCGCCGTTTGTTTCAACAGTACTGTGTCGACATGTACGTCAAAGTAAAAACGGAACGTCTCAATTTCATTCGTTTTAATCAGTCGAAGTTGCGGTCAGACGAGTACATTCACTTGCGTGACGGCATCGCTACTGAAGGACACGCGCTACTGCCAGTTCGATTGGCATTTGCGATGACAATCAATAAATCGCAAGGCCAATCGTTAGAAGTCTGCGGGATAAATCTGGAATATCAATGTTTTCCACATGGGCAGTCATACGTAGCCTGTTCGCGTGTGGGGAAAGCCGTCATCATTATTTATTGTTGCACTGGATAACAAAACAAAAAATATTGTTTATCACATCGCTCTTTATTATTACTCTGGGGTTATATGAAGTCGTGAAATTGGGGCGAGGCAAAGTTCGCCGGGTCCTCTAGTATTTTATATATCTCTCTCTTGCAAACCGCAAGTGTATTTAAACTTCGGCGTGCCGAATTTATCAAATATAATTTGTGGAATCCCGAATTTGACATTAAATTTTATTGATGTCATAAGAGGTAAAAGCAGCAAAAATCATATATTTAATATATAATAATCGATAATTAAAATGTAAATCAATTATGTAAATCCGTATATAATTTTAACTATTTCCGTTTTTAATGGGGTAACGACATAAGTCCGCCGCCATAAGTTCGCCGTTTTAAAACGACATAATTTCACGCGATCTTATGACGCTTAAAAGCGCCATAAGTTCGCCACAGAAAAAACGACATTATTTCGCCAGCCGCGATCTTATGACGCCGAAAAGCGTCATAAGTTCGCGCGAAATTATGGCGTTCAAAAATTACTTCGCCACAGAAAAAATGACATCATTTCGCGGTTTGGATGTACGTATGTATGTATGTATGTATGAACATGTATGTACATACATGCATTACTTATATAAGTTATAAACTCACGGGTAGTTTATTTAAAAAAAAATATATTACTTCGGACACTTGGTCCGGTTTTATTGAACAAAATAATCAAACTTAATTATGTTTACAATTTATGGTGTATTTATACCCCTAACTTAGTCGCTGCCTCTGCCGACGTCGGAGCTTTGCACTTGTCTTTGCTGCACCGGGAAGTGGGGCAGACGCTGCGGTCAGCACTTACTGGGTGCTATCGACCTAAGCCGGGAAGTTGCCCTTGCACTTTTATTGGCTTGTGCAAGGCCGGATGCGCGTGTCAACTTCATTTGTGAATTCGTTTGCGAATTCGTTTGTAGTTAACTTATATCGGCCAGAAAACTAAAATTTTTGTATTTTATGGTATTTTTAAGTGAATTTGAATTTTATTTTTTTTTCATGCAAAACAAACGAAATGTTTTTTACAACATTTTCTCTTTGATATAAATGGAAAGCAACAGTATTTTATTGTGGTTCTAGTTTTTCAGGCTGAAGTCAAACAAGACTTATGTTTTCTGTACCGTTTGCGATGCATCGTTTTCTGCAAATAATTTAAATGTGACAATTAACCAAAGCTTGCCTTTTATAATACAATTAGTACTGGTCAAATGCATCGATCCACAGTAGCGCCTTTTCTCATTTAGCGTTGCAAAAATCATATCTTTTGAACCAAATAAGGTAATCGAATAATTTAAAAGGCATTGGACAGGTAATTGCAGTCAAATGTATATATGTACTACATAAAGTACGACGCCCACAAATACGCCTTTTTAAAGGGTATCAAAGTAAAAAAATATTTTTTTTAATGAAAACAATTTTAAAAAAATATATTTAATTTAATTTTTTATGTTTATTTTTATGTATTTGCTCAAATAAAAATAATTTGAAAACTGAAAAAAAAAATTTTTTTAATTCAAAGTGTAACCGCTACGCGGTACAGTTAGTATATTTCTTGGAATGTATGAAACTGTGTCGGTATTTTGGTTGATTAACTTTGGTTTATGTCGTTGCATTTTCGCAGACGCAGCTCGACGCAGCCGATGAAGGTTAATTCTGGTCCAGGAAAGATCCACGTAACTTGCTCATTGTTTCCGTATTGTTTCCTACAAATAATATACATGACAAAACAGTGTTTGCCGGGTCAACTATAATTAGTTCGGGCCCAGCAAAGCGGGTCGGGTCTGCCGGAATGTATGAAATTGTGTCGGTATTTTGGTATATTTAACCCTGACTAGTTTTGATTTATGTCTTTGCATTTTCGCAGACGCAGCTCGACGCAGCCGATGAAAGTTAATTCTGGTCCAGCAAAGATCCACGTAACTTGTAGACATAGTGCAGTCGGTGGCTTTCATCGGCTTCAGAAGTTATAGACTACTTTAGGCAGAAATAGGTGAAAAAAATGGACACCTGGCAGGTAGCGATTAACCTGTACAAGCCCAAACCAAAGTGCAGTTTTTTTTTGATTAATTAACAGTTTATGAATGTATCTATAATTTAAAGTAAAAACCATGACCATTGGTTTTATGGTTTTTGTGTAATATTACCTGAAATTCGACAATTTTACCAATTTTTTTTTGCTATGATGCAAAAAACGAAAAAAGTTCAACTTTGAATGCTCATATCTTCTACAAAAAAAAATCGTTTAAAATCGTTTTTGCGAACATGACTTTTTCGATTTTTGCAACGCTAATTGTTCGAGAGGCGCTACTGTGCGATCGTGCAAAAAAACATTTCAGAAAGTGGTCATATTTTTTCCCATTATTCCATTATAATACAAATTCAGTACACTTCATTTCAAAATATTAAACATTATTATTAAATATTTTCGTATTCATTTATTTATCAAATATAAGAACTTAAATAAAAAATATTCATACGTGATAATGAGATTCTGATAATAGGAACTTAGTTTTTCTAAATAAAATAAAGAAATGCAACATTTGCACCGTATTCATTATATGACATTGCATAATAATAATGTTTAATATTTTGAATTGAAGTGTACTGAATTTGTATTATAATGGAACAAGAAAGGAAGCTAACGCCGAAGTTTGTATACCCTTGCAGATTGGTATACATATACATATGTACATACAGCTGTGTTCACTGAAATAGCAGTGCGACAGAGGAACAACTTTAAAACGTTTTTTTGTACATATTCCTATTTGCAAGCTGATTTATTGCACATTGTTTTTGTAAAATGGAACATAAAGATAAGAATCGAGAAAAAATTCCGTTAGATTTTCTCTATTTTTATGTTTTATTGATATTTTTCACATATGCAGCTCGTTTTGGCCGATCACTGAAATAGGAATTTTTAATTTTCTTTTGCAAAAAGTGCCGAAATTTCTTTTAATTTTGTAAAAATTGAGTTTAATTAAGGTCGTTATTATAGCTTATACTATAATACACCATTACAACGCAAAAAAAATTATTTTAGTGGGCGCAGGACCTCACTGCTCCATGAGAGAAAGGTATAAGATAACTTAGTCTAGAAAGACGGGCAAAACATGTTAAGAGACTCCAAATCTTTCAAATTTTTATTTTAAAATAGTTTATAAATCATAAAATATGATCCGATTGTGGTATTGTTAATAATTAAATACACTAAGCCTTTATGAAAAAAATTTTTATGAAAATAGTGTTTGTAACAGGATTTTCCAATCTTAAAAGTGCAGGTCGTGGGGCACTGCTATTTCAGTGAACACAGCTGTACATATAAAAAAACTTTAAATCCAAAAAAAAATGTCATAATACAACATTGTATTATGAATATGTACAGCTGTGTTCACTGAAATAGCAGTGCGACAGAGGAACAACTTCAAAACGTTTTTTTGTACATATTCCTTTTTGCAAGCTGATCTATTGCACATTGTTTTTGTAAAATGGAACATAAAGATAAGAATCGAGAAAAAATTCCGTTAGATTTGCTCTATTTTTATGTTTTATTTATATTTTTCACATATGCAGCTCGTTTTGGCCGATCACTGAAATAGCAGTTTTTAATTTTCTTTCGCAAAAAGTGCCGAAATTTCTTTTAATTTTGTAAAAAATGACTTTAATTAAGGTCGTTATTATAGTTTATTCTATAATACACCTTTACAACGCAAAATAAATTATTTTAGTGGGCGCAGGACCTCACTGCTCCATGAGAGAAAGGTATCAGATTACTTAGCCTAGAAAGAAGGGCAAAACATGTAAAGAGACTCCAAATCTTTCAAATTGTTCTTTTAAAATAGTTTATAAGTCATAAAATATGAACCGAACCCAAAAAAACCGAGGTACGATTCGCAAAACCACAATTGTACTGGCTCGACGCGTACTTCGCTTTAGCAAAGCTCGTCCTTTTGCATCCTCTAGGGATATATGAGCGGGAATTGGCATGGGAATCAGTCATGGGACCATTCGCCGGGGACTTATTGAATAAATTTTAGATTCGCGAAGTCCATGGAAAATGTCACTGCTTGGTTAAAGGCATATCAAGGCAAGATCCGAGTTCGCCAATAGCCACTTGAACTGCCAGAATTCAAATGGCGTAATATCCTTTGGACAAATGACTCCAAACTGGTTTTATTTGGTGGAATAGGACAAGACAAGACCTCCAAATAGATAGTGCCCCCCAAACCATACGCTGAAGACAGTAAAACACGGTGGCCTAAAAATCATGGTTTGGGTATACTTTTCATACAACGTTTTAGGTCCCGTATATATGATCTGTGGGATCAAAGACCATTATGTTTATGTCCAAATATTAAAAACTGTCTTGCAGCCGTATCTTAAGGAAAATATTCCATTAAGGGGGGATATACATGTAAACCAAAATTTTTGGGCCAAATTTTTTTTTTGCTTTAAAATATAGTTTATTACTTAAAGAATATACTATATAAGTTTCATTATAAAATGCCAACTCTAAGTGCCTCAAATCAAGTATGAACGCAAGGTATACAAGTGTAAACGTGAGCGCATCAAAAACTTTAAACGTCTTTTTCTCAGCTTTAAATTCTTGAATTTTTACCTATGCTCTGGACACGATTCACAAAAAACTATGTAACATATCGGAGTGAATCAAAAATTATTATGATAAGCATGAAATTATCTTCTATTTGAACCTACATGGTTGTTATAAAACTGAGTATTACTATTTTTTAAGAGGGTGGGAAGTGAAAACTGATCACCTGAAAATGGCTTTTTTTCCTTCAAATCAAAATTTAATTTTTTTGTCTTGATTTCCTTTTGGTTTTTTAGGTTCAAATAGAAGATACAGATGTAATGAATACAAAAAAATTTAGTTTACGGATTTCGGGCAGGAATTACGAGCTCTATCGTGTCCATAGCACGGCAACTCAAAGCTCGAGGCGCTACGGAATATGTTCCATAAATCCGCCATTTTGTAAAATATTGTTTATAACTAATTTTTTTTATCATTTCTGATTCTTCTTTTAAATATATCCAAAGTTTCACGACGATTGCTTGACTATTTCTTATAAAAAAAATTCTCGAAAAATGGCCAAATTTTGACCGCTTACATGTATATCCCCCCTTAATTTGCGCATTTCAGCAGTACAGTGACCCTAATCATACCAGCAAGGTGGCCAAGGAGTGGGTTCTTAATGGAAAAGTGGATGCAATGCCATGGCCTGCACAGTCCCCGGATATAAATTCGATCGAAAACTTATGGGGGACATCAAGGGCTACGTATTAGAGAAGTTTCCGACTTCTAAGCCGCATCTTTGGCGATTTGTGCAGGAGGAATGAGACCATAATCCCCTCAAGCGTTGCTAAGACTTGGTGGACTTCTTGCCACCCAGGTATGAGGCTATGATAGCTTCTAAAGGCTATTTAACAAAATATTAGATCATAGTCAATTCGAATTTAAGAAGAAATAGGTTTCTTATACGATATTTTTAAATGTATGAAGAATTTTAGTTTTTCACTGCTATTTCAATGAACGGCATAATATAGACCTTTTTTGTTGTTATTAGCTATATCTTCTAAAGGGTTTATGTTACCTAAATTAAATGATTGTGGTATTGTTAATAATTAAATATACTAAGCTTTTATGAAAAAAAAATTTATGAAAATAGTGTTTGTAACAGGATTTTCCGATCTTAAACGTGCAGGTCGTTGGGCACTGCTATTTCCGTGAACACAGCTGTAAATATATGTACATATAAAAAAACTTTAAATCCAAAGAAACATTTTCATAATACAATGTTTAGATAGCAGTGTTTTCATATAAAAATCTGAAATTTTGTTTTTTTTTGTATTTTTTACATGTGTGTACATAAATAAAAAAATACATGTGTGTACTTATGACGCTTTTCGGCGACATAAGATCGCCGGAAAAAAACGCCATAATTTCGCGGACCAAATGTACTGGGCGAACTTATGGCGGCGGACTTATGTCGCTATGCCTTTTTAATTTTAATCGATTTGTAGAATTTTTTAGAAAAAAATTATCGTTATTTTTTAGAACAAAATCATCACCTTGTACCTAATCAGGATGAAGCTCGTAAATCACATCGGGAATTCTATAACTAAAATCATTTTTATTCTCCCTTTGCCGTTATTTACATTTGCATCAAGCCTTTGAGACAATAACATAAATTCAAATAGACATAACTTAGGAAAAAATTATTGATCTCTTAAAGTCTTAAATTAAAGGGTAAGAGTTGTACTAAACGTGTAACTGAAGAGACAGACCAACATACCTCAGTAAAATTGATATATGTGCATCGTGTTTTTCTTATTTTTTTTGTAACTCCTTCATGTGACATTTTTAAATTTATTTTATTTATATAGATAGTAGATGTACAAAATGAATCAGCTTAGAAAATATTTAATAATGCATTGTTTCTTATTAAGATAATAATTTAAAAGTAGTCTTCATAGAAAATTGATATATGTGCAAAAATGAGTTATTGACAAAAATAGGATTATATACATTTGTAATATTGCTTAAATGTGTTTTTAATATGAAATAGTGTCTCCTTTTAGCTGCTCCAATAATTTCAACTGCCTCGGCATTGAATTAACCAAGTTTTGGAGGACGGTTATATCAATATTTGCCCATTCCTTTACTATTGCCTCCTTTAAGTCTTTTAGGCTCTCAAATTGCCTTCCACCGCCGAAAACTTTATGTGAGAGGATGCCCCAAAGATTCTCAATCGGATTTAAGTCCGGACTTATAGCTGGCCACTGCGTCAAGGAAATTTTTGTTTGTATTCCAGAAACCGTGAACGTGTATGGGAGCGTTATCCTGTTGAAAAACAATATTCTCGGGATGGAACTCTTCCGAAAGGGGTACCAGCTCACTTTCCAAGAGATCCGAGCATATTTGCGCATTCATTAGAACAGACACAAAGCATATGGGGATACCAAAGAAGTTAAAAACAGCCCAAGCCATTAGAGATCCACCACCGTGGTTGCGTCTGTGGCAAGTTAGCTGGGGATACCTAGGGTCTCGCCAATATTTTTGATTTACATCAGGCCCGTCTAAATTCAACTTTTTTTCATCACTAAAGATGAATTTACGAAATTAGCTGTCCCAAAATTAATATTTTTCATAATAGTCAAGTCCAGCCATTTTATGGCGTCGCAATAGCTTGGGTTTTAGCACCTTTGCTTCAAATCTGAGGTTCAAGTCCCTTCTGCAAACTTGTTGCACCCTTTGCCTAGTTATTGGCAACTTCAATTCTGTTTTAATTTGAGCGTAACTCATACTTTTTACAGTTTCCAAGCTCTAATGTGGCGCTTAGTCCTGCCATCAACCTTAGGAACTGCACCTTTGCGGTTGTTCTGAGCTTAATTTTGCGATGACTTTAGGAAATTTGTTATTGTATTAATTGTTGTAGCAATAACACTCACTTTGACGCCACATTCAGCCATAGTTTTTACTCTAATCTGCTCTTCTTCCGTTAATTCGGTTCTCCGTGGGATTTTAATCATGGAGTATCGTTTTTTTAACCCAGCTCTTTTAAAAATAGCCCAATATAAAATATAATTAATTTTTAGTGAATAAAATCACAAATTTAATCACTTTGTTCCATTAGAATATGACCGGGTCGCCCTCCAAACGTAAATGAAGCATATTGCACATTTATCAACTTTCTATTAAAAGCAGTTCTTCGTGTTCTTTTTTACGCTAGTGGTACTACAAATTGAGAGCTAATAAAAACCCAATGTATGCAGCAATATTAGCATATATAAGGGAAAAATGGTGTGTACTTAAAAAAAAACTATCGCTATTAAAACGACAGTTATATAGAAAACAAAATTTGCACATATATCAATTTTACTGAGGTACATAACCTTAGAAGTTGTAAAATGTGTAATTTTTCCGGTACATCTTTTTATTAAAAAATGAAACCAGTTTCACCTGGTCACGAAATAACTTAAGAACAGCTAGATCGATTTGACATATTTTTTTTTTAGTTGAACCTCAGAGCAAAGAAGGATATAGGAGCGCCATGTGGGCGTAACCGTATCTCAGATTGGGAATAATGCAAGGCATTGAAATTCAAAAATGCCGGCCAAGTCAAATTGACGCCATTGGTACCCCCACCAGAGACATTACATTCATTGGTTTTTGGAAATGGTAATCATTTTGTGACTTATATCCAAGGAATACAATAATTGCTTTAAAATGACATCAGTTATTCGAGATCATTTTATGCCTATTTTCAAAGTAAATATAATTTTAATTAAATATAATTTTAAGGTAATATAATTTAAATTTTATATAGCTTTTAATTTGCTACACAATTACCTAAATACATATTTATATTAATGCAGATTCAAGGTCAAATATATCATCGAACAGGTTTTCCTTATTGCCAATGCCTGATGATGACTATTCATTTTTAAAATCTATTTTATGGTAATATACATAATCGCATTGTATTTTAAAATAATTAATTTCTGATTTTGCGGATTTGAATCCGCCGGCCAAATGGCACACGGAAAGTTTTCGAACTTTTCGCCTGCAAATTAACAGAGACTTATCAGAGGGAAATGCGAATCCGTAAGAATTTTTCGGAAGTGAAAACTAGAACAGGTAAGGGAAATCCGAATCAATTTTGCGGAAGTGGAAACTAGAACAGGCCTGTATATTATTAAAACAAAAATAACAATAAACATTAAAATATATGTTTACTAACTTAAAATGTGTATTAGCACAAAAATTTGTTTTCAGGTGCTAAAACTAACAAAAAACGTAGATCAATGAATTATTATTCAAAAAGGCTGAAACGTCTATTTCTCCAATATGCTGTGGGTATGTATATGAAAGTTAAAACTGAACGATTGACATTTATCAGGTTGAACCAGGCCTATATGAGCTATATGATATAGTCGTCTGATTTTCAAAATATTAAAACCCAAATTCTGAAATAATATAAAATGGCCATTTCTCAAAAAACATGCAAAAATGTTAAAAAACAGCCAAGTTATATTTTTTTTCTAAAAATTTTTCGAACATTTGTATGGCAGCTATATGATATAGTCGTCCGATCCGGCCCGTTCCGACATATATAGCAGTGAGAGTATATAAAAGACTATATGCAAAGTTTCATTCAGATAGCTTTAAAACTGAGGGACTAGTTTGCGTAGAAACGGACAGACGGACATGGCGATTCGGCTGTTGATGCTGATCAAGAATATATATACTTTATAGGGTCGGAAAGGTCTCCTTCACTGCGTTGCAAATTTCTGACTGAAATTATAATACCCTGCAGGGGTATAACTTCGGCGTGCCGAAGTTAGCTTCCTTTCTTGTTTATAACAATATTTAATTAATTTATTAGTGAATTGAATTAGATAATTGTAAATACATATGTATTTATGTAATTACGTATGTATTTACATATATCAATTATTTGTATTATTTTGCATATCTATTTAATAATTTTCTGGAATTCAAATTTGTTTTGATTCTGATGGGATATAGAATATAATGATATTTTTCAAATTTGATCAATTGGAACATTTCTTAATGTGAATATATTGAAAACAAAAACTTTAAAGAACTTTTAACTTGTTGACGGCGGTTGTTCTTTCTAGAGAATTACGCATATTGAATGTGGAGTAGGCCTATTGGGGATACCACAATAAGAAAACGCTCCAGAAAGTCTAAGCCAATGTTTATTATGATCGCCTCCCTTTCTACCTAACACGCGGTCACCAGCACAAAATATTTTATATTTTAAATTTATTTACTTCCAAACGCATAAAAAGCAGTCACATTCAATTAGGCCACCACCAACCTTGTTTCACAGTGGTTAATGTGTACCTAAAATGAAAATGTTTGCCTTTTGGACACGAAACATTGTCAAACTCGAAGATATTACGGAATTTTACCCACACTAGGTTTTACGACCTTAGCAAGGCAACCTGCGAACATTTGTAACTGATAGATTGCTATTTCCAATTGTTACTGATGATTCCGTAATGAACAAATATTCAAAATTTTGAGTATTTGACAGAGTTGACAGAGTTTGACCTGCTAAACCCTAAGTGGGCACACAATGGCATTTTCAGCTCCATCTGCTCTTTCCGTTATGATTTCTGCAACAACAACAAGTTTACAACTCACAATTATTTTGGGAAGCACGTGAAGATCGTTTGATCGCACACTCTAGCTAATGACGACTGTGGCGGTTGCAATCGAAAGACTATCTGTAAAGGTTAATTTAGATATCTCGCAAACTGACAAACTTGTTCGCACTGCAATGTGCAATGCATCGATGTTTTACCGATGTTTGGAAAAGAATACTCAACATCGATACATAAATTCATCGATGTTTTTTTGGTTAACATCGATGGCTTATGAAATTTTCCCATCACTTATTTTTACAATCAGAAAAAGCGTAAAAAGTGCAAGAACCAAAATTTATGCAGTTATTTATTTAACATTTATACTAATAAATAACTACTTAAAAGCAGGGATCGCAAATAAGAGTTATGAGAAAGTAAAAATTGACATATAACTTTTATTTTAAAATTAAAAAAAAAAAATTGTCAATTACTTTTTAACTGGGAAAACCTATTTAAAGATTGGCATATATAATTATTCTACTTTTCAATACCTTCCGTTTGATGTATGTGGTGATTGGAATTTGCATTTTTTTTTAAGCATCGAGATATTTTAACCTATTTACCACCCTAATAATATCTTTTATTAAATATTTTGATGTGTTTATATTACATATTTGCATATATTGAACATTTTTATATATTTTATGCATATGCATTATATTCAAACGCAAATTCCCAAGTCATCAGTCAAAGCCATATATTATCAAACAAAAGATATTGAAAATTAGATGAATTATGTATGCCAATCTTTAAAATAGGTCGCTCAGTTAATAAGTTATTAAAATTAAATTTTTAATTTCTATTTTTTAAATTTCAAAATAAAAGTTATAAGTCATATATATATATTGATCGGATAACATTGTGGTGGTGGTGAGAGCGAATCGCATGTTCAGCAAGGCAGGGCCAATGATTTCGGACCAGGTGCTCGCTGAAGACTGACAAAGTACTATTTATCAACCGCAACATTGATCTCTTACTTAGTTCCTTGTATGAACCATCGATGTTTGAAATCTTTGATGTTTTCAAACCTCTAATGAGACTACTTAACTGCATTTCAAACCTGTTGGCAATGTGTTACAAATGTAAACCTTCAAATTAAATTAAATGTAATTTACGTAAATGTTCGACTTATACATAAGTTATTAAGTAGGTTTCATATTATTTGATAATGATAAATTCATTTATACTTACGATCTAATCCACCAACGTAGCGCATAGTTATTTCACAGTGACCCCAGACAGCTGACACGACTGGATAAAGTTTTTTACCTCTGAGCCCTCTAAATGCAACTCCTAGATATTGCTGGTCAACGATGAAGCTTAGTGTTCCTTCGTCCATATCTAAGGCTACTAAGAACTTATCTGGAACTAAAAAAGCTTCATCGTTTTTTAAAATAGCTGGATATGTGACGCCTGCACAGCTTTTAGAGTCATGGTACAATTTATTTCTGCCTAGGTCCCATCCCCAACTTTGTTCAGTCGACCCCACCAAACTTTGATATCCAACTGAATGTAAGGGCGCGTCAGCTGTAGATACACCAACAACAGCATGTGTTCCCCTCTGTCTTGTTGGCCAATAAATTTCCCAAATATGCAATCCCTTCGTTAGACCGACTTTGCCACGGATACAATCTGTGCTTTGCGCGACTGGGTGTCTGTGAAACGTTAATTTGTCGTCGTCTTTAACAAAAATGTTTAAAGACCTATCCTCTGAATTCCATGAATGTTTTAGTTGTAATTCTCTAGAAACAGGCGGCATATCAAGCAAAATATCAATGCGTGCTGGTTTAACAAAATCAGCTTGAAGCTCTCTTGGTATTATTGGTTTGAAGGTAGACTGTGAATCATTACGACTAACTGTTTTGACTCCACCACTAATTTTTTGACCCATGTTCATGCCACGGCAGCTTCTAGATCTTCTTTGGTCGATTTGAACTTTGTAAGATAATCGAAGACGTTCAAAATCCCTGGGTTCCAATCTGGATAAAACAACTCTCGGCGAAAATGCAGATAAAGATGAAACACTTTGAGGACGTCGCCTTTCACTGGACCTAATAGGTGTCCGTCCACCCTTATACCTAAAAAAAAAAAAAATTACTAATTGTAGAATTTGTTTATGAAATTACAATTTTCATTGTATATTTGTATAAAGGCATACATATCCACCTATGTACAAATGTATGTATATTGTATGAATAAAACTTGTATATTAGCTCAATGAAATATTAATACATACATATGTATGTATGTATGCATGTGCATATACAAGTTTTAAATTAATGTATATGTATGTATTTATTGTACACATAACTGAACATTCATTGTAAGTTATTTTGTTATGGGTTATATATGGTTAAATTTTAAAATAAAGTTAATAACAATTACCTTTTTTTACCAAGTTCCATCTAAAAGTTATTTAATTTTTGAGTGCACAAAATGGCGTCGCCAACGGATAAATATTTACTTATCTTAAATGGTGCCAAATTAACATATGTGTATAATTCATTTTTTAAATCCGAAATAAATGTAATGCACATAGCCAAATACTTTTTTATATAGAGTATGTGTTAAAAAAAACAACATTGACTGATTTAAAATCTGCATTGGAAGCATCTAATCTAAGAGTTATTAAGGTTGTAGAAAAACAGGGTGGTTCTTGTAATAAGTAACCATTGAAAGCCGATTAATGTGCCCATGTATAATGAATCGTTAATGTAACGTTCACACTGTTTCCCATGACTGTATGAACGAAGAGTAATGTAAAAGACGGTTTCTAATGGTTGTATGACGCAGTAATGCAGTTTTCATTCATTAGCCACTTTATTAAAAGCTTGAAAATGACAACTTTATATTACAGCTGGAAATAAAATAGATTCATTAATTTTTTCAATAATGCGATATATCGATATAAATTTCCCGAATCGATTTAATCTAATAAGTTTTATCCTATGTAAACTCGATTAAATTCATTTACAACTTAAATTATTTCCGTTTTCGATTTTAATCGTTTCCAAACAATTTATTTTACTCCATGTTATTTTTCTTAATTTTTTTTTTTTTGCGATATGAATACAGACACACCATTCGAAAAAAGGTAAACAATAAAAAAGCCCTCAATTCGCACCGGATAACTATGCGTTTCTGAATTCCTCATCCAAGTATTCACGCAAATTAAATTTGTTTTTATCTTGTAGTGCGTAAAAGTTTTATAAATCGCCGCGTATAGGGAATATTTGTTCGTAAAATTTCTCGATGGACCTTGAGACTATTTGCGCGGTTTTCGAGGTTCTTAAGTATCAAGGTATTTTTTGCAAAGGCAAGTAGTTTTTAGTAGTTCCAGCCTTCTGGCTAGATATGCAACAACCGAGCCCTCTCTTCAGGGACTCAAAAACAATGTGCAAGGACTACGGAGGATAGCTTAGGGCGGACCCCTTCTAAGGATGCAGAAGCCTCTGGATCCATCTACTTAGAGATGGCGGTTATGCGGGAGACGGTCCAAGTGGAGATCCGCGACCTGGACGACATGACCAGCGCGGACCAGCGACATGGCCCTTTTTGCGGGAGAGGAGTGCGGCATTCCATGCGATGCTGCACCCAGGATGCGTAATTCGTTCGGACGCAAACTGTAACAGTTAATTTCAGACCGGATCATGCACGGAGGTTGGGCGAGGGGAAAATCCGGATTAGATGAGTCGCTTGTCGCATCGGAAAGAAATCGAAGCCGAGACGTTGCTTTAAATGCATAGGCTTTGGGCACACCTCGGCAAAATGCCGAGCGTCCGATGCATCAGCAAAAGCCACGCAGGAGTCATGCTTTAAATGTGATTTACTGACATCGAGCAGAGTATCGACATCTGTATACTAAGCGAACCCTACAAGGCAAGACCAGAACGAGTATGGAAGCAAAGCGTCGACGACGGCGCTGCCATCTGAAGCTGTGGTCAATCCCCCAGCCACTTATCGCAGAGAGCGTCAAGACCTGGCTACACCATGGCTAAGTTTCAAGCGACTACCATATACAGTTGCTACTTACCACCGAGCATGCATATAGACGAAATTTATTAGGTACATATGCAAAACAAATTTCTCAGCCGCTCTATTCACTCCCACTCCTAAATCACCGGCTTTGATGAAAAACGCAAGCAACAAGAAGTGCTACAATTTTTTAGATTGCAGCAAAAAAAATCAGCAACACCTAAAACAACGTCCAATATTGAAATCGGTGCGAACAGCCACACCGCCAACAATGTCAACAAAAAACAGTAAGCTCAAATTAGCAACAAGGGGTACCGGAATAAATAGCTACATTAGATCACTAACCATACAACATATAGACTGGTCATTTCATACAAAGAAAATGGAGCCAACAATTTCTTAGCGAAAGGCCCCAGAGACTTCGTGTGCGCCCGAAGCGACAGACCCCGTAGCTTCGTGTGCGCTCGGGTTTTAGCTCTCTCATTCTTACGCTCGCACACTGATTGCGAGAGTTCAGTCGCAGAGTCAGAAGGTTGCTCTGCGCTTGAACTCTTCTTTATATGTATGCGTGTTCATGCATTCACGAACACGGGTGCATGTGTGCGATTATTTCATTTCGGCCCAGCAAGAATATTTGGTCTATTGCTACTTTTCGCGCTAGGTACCCTAACAATATGGGCATATTCACTATTGGGTTAATAGTAAATATAAGAATGTTATATGTTATAATATATGTAAGATGGGTTGATAGCCCCGCTTAGCTGGTTCTTCTTTATTATAGTATTTATTTTGTTAAATTATATTTATTTTGATTATTGCAAGTTTTGCGTCTTTTCTGCTTTTTTAATTTTCAGCTTTCGTTATGGTTCTCTCTGCTGTCGTATCTACTGAATTTTCAACCGCACTGCTGAACTCCACAAAACACAATGAATAATTCTCTCCCTGTTCCTACTTAGCTGCTATCAGTTCGAAGCTCTCCGCCTGCTTCGATCCCTTCCCTTTTTACATATATTTCTTAATGTTTCAGCATACATTTCATATATGTTTATAAATTCAAATCACCCGCAGCAGTGAAATGATTTGCATATATAAATAAATAAAATAAATAAGAATAAATAAATAATTAAAAAATTAAGATGTGTATATTGTTCCATTTACCTTTACAAAAAAAATATATATATACATATATGGGCATTTCCAAAATGTCGCACACGACATTCGTACGCATTTAAATAAAAAAAAAAAGTATGGTACATTTAATTTTTTTTGTTTTTTTATAAATGACCTATAAGTTAAGGTCTTGCCTAGGACTATAATTGGTGCAAATGTAAATTTTGAGTGTTTGCTAAATTTTAAGAAAATTAAAAAAAACTGAAGGATTTGCACGCGACAAAAACAGAAGTCACTTTCGCGGCAAGCTGTTTAAACACTGATTTCAGCGAAACGGCAGAGACTATTTTAATGAAACAAATTTTAAAAGGTGATGCAATAATGTCATTTTCATATGCTTTAATTTACAAGCAGAAATATAGCGTAGTTTATTTTTTATTTAATTTTAATCAGATTCGCACGCTACATTTTTTATCATCATACTTTGCATGTAATTTTTAGTATTATAAGTAAATTGGAAGAGCATATATCCATTTTATTTCGACTTTTTGCATTCTTCTAGTGATGTTGGTAAACCACAGTCAAAGCATAATACCCAATCGTCGGTAGGGTATGCAGCCACCATCCGCTCGCAGAACAGCTGATTTGATTTCTCAACCCCATAAGAGCAGTCGGTTTTTTAAGTGACACCGACTGCAATATGCCCTGTTCCTATCACAGTAGATTGATTTTTATTCATTCGAATGCATACATATATGAAAATAATTTCACTGCTGCGGGTGATTTGAATTTGTAAACAAATATGATATGTATGCTGAAACATTTAGAAATATATTATTATAATTATTTTTTTTTTTTTTTTTAATGATTTATTGGTGCAAAAGTGAGAAATATATTATAACATATAACATTCTTATTTTTACTATTAACCCAATAGTGAATATGCCCATATTGTAAGGGTACCTAGCGCGAAAAGTAGCAAAAGACCAAATATTCTTGCTGAGCGAAACGAAATGATCGCACACATGCACCCGTGTATGTGAATGCATGAACACGCATACATATAAAGAAGAGTTCAAGCGCAGAGCAACCTTCTGACTCTGCGACTGAACTCTCGCAATCAGAGTGCGAGCGTAAGAATGAGTGAGCGAAAAACCCGAGCGCACACGAAGCTACGGGGCCTTTCGCTTCGGGCGCACACGAAGTCTCGGGGCCCGTCGCGAACAGCTCTGGGGCCTGTCGCTAAGAAATTTTTGGTTCCATTTTCGTTGTATGAAATGACCAGTCTATATGTTGTATGGTTAGTGATTAGATCAAACGTAAGCTTGAAACAAAACACGGTTGGTAACTAACCAACGATTAACCGTATCGTCAAAAGCAACGAATAAACCAGGAGTTCCAATAACGACAGATTTTCCCTCCTAGCAGATGCCGAGAGCAATCAAGCAGTGTCGGAGTAGAAGACTTAAATGAAACTGTTTTTTAATTAGGGAGAAAAGCTCAAACGCTCTTGTCAACAGCATTTTTGGGCTAGTCGTGGACGAAGAGTTCCATGTTGTTTCGCTAATTAAAGTAAACATTCACGAAAACAAAATTCAAACCAAATCAAACAAAAAAGGAAGCTTATTTCGGCAAGCCTAAGTTTATATACCCTTGCAGTTTGCAATTGGATCAATAAGAATCGAGCCCTCCTAGCTAATAGAAAAAATAAAAGGAAATATATAAAAGTTGAATATTTATAAATAGTATATAATAATTGGGTTTTTATATTTATATAAAACATTTAAATGCTGACAACAAACACAAAAAAGAGTTTCATTACATTTTACCTATACTTATTATGTTTACAGTTTGACAGTTACAGTTTTACGTTCCCAACATTACATTTTCTCTTCATCTACCGATCATTTCAATGGCAGCTGTATGGTATAGTTGTCCAATTTTCATAAAATTTATACCAAAATTTTAAAATATCAAAAAAAAGCTTATATCTCAGAGCACATGTAAATATGTTGAAAAACGACGATTTTTTTTGTATTAATTTCCCGATGGCTATAAGATATAGTGTTCCGATTGTCATAAAATTTAAAACAAAACTCTGAAATATTATAAAATGGCTATATCTCAAAAATGATGCAAAAATGTTGAAAAACAGCCAAGATGCGATCTAATATTTTTACTAAAAAATTTTACGAACATTTGTATGATATGATATAGTTGTCCGATCCGGCCTTTCCGACATATATAGCAAAAAGAGTATATAGAAGACTATATGCAAAGTTTCATTAAGAAAAAACTGAGGGAGTCGTTTGCGTAGAGACGGATCGACATACATGATTGACCACCCGGCCTATTCACGATCGCAAAAGGTTATCGTGAAATAAAAGAAGCGTTATAATGTGTTGCAAATATAAAAAATATATGACTTGATAACTGAAAATATATAACATAGAAAGTGGTGTGCGTAATTCGCTAGATACGCTCAGTGTTACCAGCACAGAAAGAGCCGCCTAATGGATTGTGTGGCGACCGTACCTTAGTAGGTAATAAAACAAAACGGCCCACCGCGCCTAACGCCGGATAAAGGAATCAAAAGAGATTGCAAAATAAAAAATACAAGCATATATCTACACTACTGGCCGAAATAATAAGTACATGCGTATGTGGTTTGTTTCAAGTCCTATAAAATTGGTTTGATAAACTTAAGGAAAAAACCCACTTAATTTTTAGTTTCCGTTCTTATTCCAGATAATAAAAATAACTGCCTAAAGGATTTTACATTTCAAATTTAGAGACAGGGGTCAATTTTATCAAAAAGCATGAAAATGGGTTGGCCAAAATAATAAGTACACCCATTCTTCTAAGCCTAGAACTCGGAACGTATTAGATATTTTGCACTTCTTTTTTCTTATAAGTAAATTTAGATTAGTATCCAATAAAACCACATTCGTTTTAGGTAACTTTCGCTATTTTTTTGGCATTCTAGCAGGAAGTCTGTGGCAAATCAGTACTAGAAGCTGAGACCAGGTTTCTTTAGCAAATCTTCACAAATCTTCAACATTTTAAATTGTTTTGGTTACAATTCGACGTTTTAAGTTTCCCCACAATGTTTAGTTTAGGTTTATGACAGGAGACTGACTTGACCATCTCATAACAGTTACCTCTCTCTTGCCAAAAAAGACCTGTTTGGTCATCCAAGGCGAAAATTGACATTTAAATTTGAGCTCGAACAGTTTGTCGTAGACTGCATGAGACAGGATTACAAGGACGTATACCCTAAAAGGTTCTATTACTTCAAGGAAAATTTTTTCAGATGAAGCAAAAGCTTTGCAACATTTTTTTGGTATGGTCTGAACCGGAGGTGGAAACAAAATACTTTGGGGCAATGAAACAAAAATATTTCTTTTTGAAAACGATTCTAGACGTTTTGTACGTCAAACCAAAGTCAAAAAATTGAGATTTGAAACGCGAAAAAAAAAGTTAAGCCCGGAGACAGATGCATAAAGGTCAGGGGCTGTTTTTCCTGGCATGGCGTTGTGCAAATACATCTCATAAATGGTATTACGACCGAATTCGAAAATAAAACTTTTTTAACTGGCATCTTCTAACCATATGCTTAGAGAAACATGCCCTTCCGATAGATTTTTCAACGAGATAACGATCCAAAGTAAACCTTAAAAGTCATCATGGCCTGGTTTAGGGACAAAAAAGTAACCGTCATGGGTTGGAAAAGTCAGTTTCCGAACTCATACCTAATCAAAAATTTATGGGGAAACTTAAAACGTCGTATTGTAACCAATACATTTAAAAATTTTGAAGATTTGTGAAGATTTGCTGAAGAAACATAGTCTGAGTTTCTAGTAGTGACTTGCAACAGACTTCTTGCTAGAATGCCAAAAATAATAGCGAAAGTTACCTAAAACGAATGTGGTTTTATTGGATACTAATCTAAGTTTACTTATAAGAAAAAAGAAGTGCAAAATATCTAATACGTTCCGAGTTCTAGGCTTAGAAGAATGGGTGTACTTATTATTTTGGCCAACCCATTTTCATGCTTTTTGGATAAAATTGACCCCTGTCTCTAAATTTGAAATGTAAAATCCTTTAGGCAGTTATTATTATATTCTGGGATAAGTACGGAAACTAAAAATAAAGTGGGTTTTTTTCTTAAGTTTATCAAACAAATTTTATAGGACTTGAAACAAACCACATACGCATGTACTTATTATTTCGGCCAGTAGTGTATATATATAAAAATGGAGACAAAAAATGTTACTAATGGCATCACAAGAGAACGGCTGGGCCGATTTGGCTCAAATTTTTTTCAGTTGTTTGTAATTGCCAGAAGAAGGTTATAAAATAAGACAATTTTGGGAAGTCCTTCTGGAAAGGTCGCTAGCGGCTGAACAGATGTACACACTGTTGTATGTAAAATTCTGAAACACCCTACAAAGATCATAACTGCGTTGAAATTGCCCAGCAGACAAAAACTCCGTAAAAAATATTAAAAACTGAAGTTTTGCGGACCGCAGGCGGACAAAACGTCCGATTTTAGGCTCAAGATCGGTAGCAAAGTAAATTACCTGTCCTGGGTTTTGTGGCATCAAAACCTCTCATTTTCGGAACACGAACTAATAGCGTTTGCGGACGCTGTGGCGAGACTGGAAACAGTACCGATAGCAACCCCTTTACGATACCCGAAAAAGGATCGTTTGCTGACCTGTGGCAATACCGCAGGAAGTACTGTTTGCGGACCTTTTGACGATGCGTTTCAGATACGTTTTTAATATCTATTTCCAACTAAATTTTTTTTAGAATTTCGGGTTTTTTAAATGTAAATAAAACATACATTTATTTATGTTTATCATTATTTATTAGTTATCATTATTTAACTTAAAAAATAAACATTTTACTTAAGGGGGGGGTAAGGTTAATTCGGTGCAAAAATGCCCACTTTTCAAAAAAATGTTGTGGCGAAACGGCTAAAGCTAGCTTAACGAATTAAATACCATATAATAACACAACATTTGAACAGTTTGTGATAAATTTTGTATTGAAAAATATTTAGAGGTAGAGGAGTTATAGGGAATCTCCCGAGTCGCCTCCAAAAAAAGTTGGTTTGCGGTGTACATCCTAACTGTCCACAGAATCATCCGATCTACAAAAATTATACCTCATTCGTTAAAGGATAAGTGTCCCGAGGTATTCTCGAAGCGTTTTTATTTTTAAAATTTTTTCCCTATTTTTTATCAAAATTTGAAGTCAAAACCCCGATTTTTGACTAAAAAATTAAGTTAATTTGTTAAATAAAAAATATAAGAAAATTAAAAATTAAAAAAAGCTCGACGAGAATACCTGTAGAATTATCTAAAGAAGTTATGTTCCAAATTTCAAACCGATTGGTTCAGTATATTTTTAGTTATCGTGTACACCGATTTTCAAAATGGCATTTTTCAGGAGAGCGCTTTAAACTTTGTGATTCTCATGCATTGAACACCAACCGACCTTCGTTCAGCTCCGCATAACTTCGTCAATTTTACTATGATTGATGTAAAACTTGGACACAATATTCTTAAGATATTGAACTTTTAAAATAAAAAATAAAAAAAATTTACGAAAAAAAAAATTAAATACCTTACCCCCCCCTTAAGATTTGTTAATTTCCTTAAAACTACTAATACTTAATACTAATACAAACCGTCCTGTGCATTCTGCTTTTGTGTCTGCTTGCATCCTCCAACGCAAATTTGTTTATAAAAGCGGCTGTAAAAATATAAATTATTATAAGTATATACGTATTAAAAAATACACGAAAAATATACATACCTTTGACGGATGACGTAATAGGCATCTCTCGAATGGACATTTTGGACTCTGTCCCAAACCAGGACCATTGGCGCGCCACTTCGTCGGAAATTAAGTCTCGCCAGCATAAATAAATATAAATCTAGTCAATATTAGTTCATTAGTAAGAGATTGTACATATTAATCAATTTAAATTTAACACTTACCGATGAAAACACGTGCGTCTTTTAAAAAACTGTTCACTCACGTCCGCACAACTCGCCGGTCAAAAGGAAAAGAGTCGCAACGGGAAAAATTCCACAAACCAAAAGAGTTAAAAGATGATGCAATAATATTTGCCTCTCGCTCATTTGCAGCGAAATAACAAAAAACAGGCAAGCGACAAAAAAAGGAAGGAGAAGAACCGTTCATCGAGTTCTAGAAATTTCGTTGACGACAAGATTTTTAACGCGTCCGTTAGCGGGACATTTGCACGGGTCCCAGTGTTAGCCCGTTTCAGTATCTGTTTTCGGACCAGGTTTCGACAATTAGGCAAACCTATTGCGGTAAGTCCGCTTTTTGGCCGCCCACTGTACGTTTCAGTGTCCGTTAGCAATACGTTTTCGGTACATTCACGGGGAACGCCACAGTTTTGCTTTTCGTCCGTTTGCGCGTCCGTTTTTGAGCATTCCCCGAACCTAATGCGGAAACTCCGATTCTTTGTTCGCATTTAATATTTTTAGCGGACATTTCTCGGATCCATCCGCACTGAGACCGCTCTTTGCCTGCTGGGTGTGTATCAATGAACTCAATGCAATAAGTATTCAGAATTCCCGTAATAGTCGGACGCAAGAGGAACGTACAGAAATAAATGCATCGATACGTGCCCAAATGGCACAGCTTCGCGCTCCACAAAGATCACCTCAAGCCCGACATAATAATAGAGAAAGACGAGCCGCAAATGACAACTTGAATCGCGCTGCATTCGCATACAATCCTGAAACATCCTACAAGGATCTTACCTGTGTTGTTATTTTGTCTGTTGTATGTCAGCATTGCAATGCACTGAAGTTTCGGTTGGAAACCCCCGGCTTATGCTGTGCAGGTGGCAAAATTAAATTGCCCGTTTTGTCTCATCCACCAGGGCCATTGTATTCGCTACTATATGGAAATTCAGCCCAATCAAACAGTTTCCTAAAGCTTGCACAAAAATATAACGGATGCTTTCCAGTTACGTCATTTGGAGTCGAGGTTTTTCATCAATCAGGTTACAATCCAAGTTATAAGGTAATGGCGTCTCTTTATTATCAAAATGAACAACTCACATTTTTTCGAAATTGCATTCCAACATTCAGATTCAAGGGCAAATTCACCACCGAGCATGCGCTTTGTTATCACCACAAAACAAAGATCTTAAATTCCTTCAGATCTATTTCATTGGTAATTCACCGCTACTAAACGTGAAATTATCGAACAAGTGCAAAATCTTCTCCATGAGCATAATGAATTGGTCAGATTGTTCAAAGTCGCATTGTTTACAAGTCATCACTTCTTTTTGATTCTACAACTAAGTTTGAATTCAAATTCTAGGAGAAGAAACGAATAAGAAGGTCAACTCTATGAATTTTTATGCGTATCGACTGATGATTCGACTAGATGTTGACAATCATCTGTTAAGATACCGCCGTTTGTTTCAACAGTACTGTGTCGACATGTACGTCAAAGTAAAAACGGAACGTCTTAATTTCATTCGCTTTAATCAGTCAAAGTTGCGGTCAGACGAGTACATTCACTTGCGTGACGCCATCGCTACTGAAGGACACGTGGCCAACATCGGTTGTTTGACCAATCTCCCAGCTACTTATGTTGGAAGTCCGCGCCATATGCAAGGGCAAATTTAAAGGAGAGGAAGTTCGTATCCCACGAATTCCGATTATTCCAACAGTTAGTTAGGGCAACTCAGATTTCTTTATTTGAAGAGAATTAAATTCTCTTCTAAATGAACTAAAACGGTTGTTGAAAACAGCTTTTTATATTTTTTACAGCATAAAGTCAATATTTTATCCCGAAAAATCAATTTTTTTTTTTTTAACATGCTGTAAAAAATATAAAAAGCAGTTTTCAACAACCGTTTTAGTTCATTTAGAAGAGAATTTAATTCTAAAGAGAATAAGCCTTTATTCGTTTCAATCGGTCAATAAGTTTTTTTGTTATCTTTCCCGCCAATTCGAAAGAATCGTAAAAATAAAAGTGGAGAAAACGCGCTTCAAAGTTCGCCAAGCGCCTGCAAACCTGCTTGGCGCTCCTTTACTTTCATCTCTGTATCTTCGAAAATACTTCGAATTGGCTTCTGAAATTTTTGTGGTATATTCTTAGATAGTTAATCTATCGATTTAAGCAATAAAAAAAAAATCGATTTTTTTGGCCTCCTAATTCAGGAAACCCCCTTAATCAAAATATAATTTGGTTTAATCGACTTACTAAAATAAAAGTAATAAGAGGAGCTCTTACTAAGTTTGAGCCAATTCTGGCCTTTTTGGTTGGCCAGATGGCCGACGTAAAAAAAGCTAAATCTTACTCTTGTAAGGGGACAAGGTACTTTGGTATCAGAATGGAGAGTCCTTGAGAGACCATCCTTTTCAGATCATAAGTACATACGGTTCCAAAACGCATTCGAACACTCTCCAAAACAATCAGTCTTCAGGACCCTCGAAATACTAACTGGGGAAATTCAAGGAGACTATCGAGACACGGCTCGCGGTCTCTCCGGGCATAGTAGAATCCGCGGAACACATAGAAAAGTTCCTATAGACCTATAGACCCTCTCCAAAGAACTGGTAGATGCGTACCACGGATCATGCCCTATATCGGACACGAGAAAGATGTCCAGGCCACCCTGGTGGAATAAGGACCTTTAACTCTGACGCAACAAACGCAAAGAACTCTTCAAAATCGCCAAGCAGGCGAAATATGATATCATTAATGAGGAATACAAAGTCCTACAAAGGGACTATAAGAAGGAAATACGCAAGCACCTAGCAATTGGAAACTAATATCCTCTAGTAGAATCAACTGGGCTATAGACTCCTTTGAGAGGATAAAAGCACCAGGACTATATGGAATTTTCCCAGCCATGCTGCAGGTGACCAAGGAAGTAATCACCCCATGGCTCTACGCAATATATACAGCTTGTGTAAGCACCGGCTATATCCCTATCCAATGGAGGACCTCTCGGATTGTCTTCCTGCCCAAAGCAGGAAAGTGCAGCCACGTGAGCCCCAAGCCTTACCTCATTCCTACTTAAAACGCTGGAAAAGCTGCTGGACCTATACATCAGGAACGATGTAGGGAGACAACTGTCGACCAACCAGCACGCCTACACGAAGGGGAAATCAGTGGAGACGGCACTGCATTCGTTGGTAGCCACCATTGAGAGAGCCCTTAACAATAAGGAATATGCACTTGGAGTGTTAGTGGACATATCCGAGGCATTCAACAAAGTTAGCACGGACGCAATAATGGATCGCTTAGAAGCGACCAACTCGTCCCCTGCTATCAACTTGTGGATAAGGAATCTTTCAAGTTGCCGGCGGGTACAATCAGATTGGGGCACCGCTTCCATGGTGAGAGGAGCGCGCAGAGGCACGCCGCAAGGTGAGGTTCTGTCGCCCCTCCTATGGAATCTGGTGGTAGACGACCTAATCAAGATATTCGAGAGGAAAGCACCAAAGATAGCAGGTTATGCGGGTGACATAAGCATAATTATCACGGGAGTCTGTCCATCGACCCTCAGCTTGATCATGGAAACAACGCTCAGGGAGATATGTGAGTGGGCGGAGAAGGTAGGACTCAATATCAATGCGGATAAGACCATATTCTCTTCACCAAGAGATACAAGGTGCCGCAATGGATCCCCCCGAAAATTAACAAAACCAGGCTGACCCCGAAAACACAAGTCAAATACCTCGGCATTGTACTTGACAGCAAGCTGACGTGGAAGGACAATGTAGTAGAGAGGGTAAAAAAGGCCACCATAGCGCTATATGCATCCAAGAAGATGCTTAACAGCACATGGGGCCTCTCACCCGCTCTAATGCATTGGGTCTACATATCGGTGGTGCGTCCGACTCTGCTGTATGGAGTCTTAGTGTGGTGGCAAGCCACGGAGAAGAAAACGTATAATAAGCCTATGGAGAGAACCCAGCGGCAGGAACTGCTCTGCATATCAGGGACGCTGAGGTCAACCCCCACCAAAGCACTAGATATCCAAGCGCAACTGAAGGAAAGGCGGCACGTCTGGTTGCATCAGGAAACTGGTCGCTACAAGAATTCGGGCACTGTTCAATTGGTCGAGATATGAGCAGTACATCTGACTACATGATACCCAGAACGTGCCCGGATGTAAACACAACAGTATTCATGGGACCAAATGACTGGAAGTCAGGCCAGGACCATGCTCAATACCTCAATATATACACCGACGGCTCCAAGATGGAAGGAGGAGTTGGAGCGGGCATATACTGTTCAGACCCTGAAATGAGGCTGTCGTATAAGCTACCAAGCTACTGCAGTATATTCCAGGCGGAAGTATTCGCCATCAGGAAAGCAGCAGAGTTTGCGCAGAGCATAAACCGTCCACATGAGGCGGTCAATTTGTTCGTAGACAGTCAAGCGGCGATAAGATCCATGGAATCATCAGCGGTCAGTTCCAAAAATGTACTGGCAAGCAGGGAGTCACTAGATAGCCTAAGCACGACTAAGTCAGTGAGGATCTACTGGGTTCCCAGCCACCAAGGCATAGACGGTAACGAAACCGCGGACGAACTTGCAAAGGACGGCGTCAGACTGGAGAGTGAAAGAGCAGAAAACGTCCGTCTCCCTAAGAACGCTCCAAAGCGAGCTAGAGAGACGGGCTGACGCAAGCGCAAAAAGGAGGAGTAACTCCGCAACCTGCAGAATATCAAAAATCATGTGCAAAAAGCACAACGAGAAACTAACCCACTACTTTCTGCATCTTCCGTGGAAGGACTGCAGAATGTTAGTGGGTATTCTAACAGGTCACTGCTTGTCTGCTGCACATACAGTCAAGCTGGGTATTACCGACAACGCCTATTTGGAAATGTGATGAATCCGAGGCAACCGAAACCGGTCGAGATATGAGCAGTACATCTGACTACATGATACCCAGAACGTGCCCGGATGTAAACACAACAGTATTCATGGGACCAAATGACTGGAAGTCAGGCCAGGACCATGCTCAATACCTCAATATATACACCGACGGCTCCAAGATGGAAGGAGGAGTTGGAGCGGGCATATACTGTTCAGACCCTGAAATGAGGCTGTCGTATAAGCTACCAAGCTACTGCAGTATATTCCAGGCGGAAGTATTCGCCATCAGGAAAGCAGCAGAGTTTGCGCAGAGCATAAACCGTCCACATGAGGCGGTCAATTTGTTCGTAGACAGTCAAGCGGCGATAAGATCCATGGAATCATCAGCGGTCAGTTCCAAAAATGTACTGGCAAGCAGGGAGTCACTAGATAGCCTAAGCACGACTAAGTCAGTGAGGATCTACTGGGTTCCCAGCCACCAAGGCATAGACGGTAACGAAACCGCGGACGAACTTGCAAAGGACGGCGTCAGACTGGAGAGTGAAAGAGCAGAAAACGTCCGTCTCCCTAAGAACGCTCCAAAGCGAGCTAGAGAGACGGGCTGACGCAAGCGCAAAAAGGAGGAGTAACTCCGCAACCTGCAGAATATCAAAAATCATGTGCAAAAAGCACAACGAGAAACTAACCCACTACTTTCTGCATCTTCCGTGGAAGGACTGCAGAATGTTAGTGGGTATTCTAACAGGTCACTGCTTGTCTGCTGCACATGCAGTCAAGCTGGGTATTACCGACAACGCCTATTTGGAAATGTGATGAATCCGAGGCAACCGAAACCTTGGAGCATCTCATTTGCAAATGTCCGGCCCTAACGAGGGCAAGAATGAGATACCTATGCTCTCCGGTTTTGGCATCGCTAAAAGATGCCTCTAGGAGGAAGCCAGGCGAACTCCTTGCCTTTTCGAAAAACACCTTGATCTTCAAAGATCTCGAAACTCGCATAAATAGTCCCTAGGTCCATTCAGGAATTTCCCCACGAGAGCCTCCGCCAATAAGAGAGATCTGCACACCTTAGAATACCAAATGGGTCAAATGACTCAGGGAGCGAAAACCGCGGAAGCCTATTACTCAGTAATAAATTTTTATTTTGCCCTGATAATACGCTGCCTAAAAAACAGTAATCATAGCTCGGATATCCTAAGTGCTCTCGTCGAAACTTATAGGGACAGAGCCTTGGATGTTTTTATCAGAGGCGTAAGCGTGACCTCTCTAAGGTACTGATAATTCGCAGCCCTGTTTAGAATTGCGAAATCTGACCTCAATGAATCATGTCAACTACTCTAATAGATCTCCATTCTCAGCATTACCGTCAAAAGTACTCCTGTATTGCAATTATTGATAGAAAAAATGACTCATTAAGAATAGCCCCAGGAGTAAAAATTCCACTACTTGCCATGCCTTCCTTGAATGTCCATTCGTTAATTGGCAGTCAACACCCAGTAGAGGCAAGGGAATGCCTCGAATCCCTTATTTCTGAATTCTCCTATATTTTTAAGCCACTCTCGCCAGGCGAGGCCGTGGATACAAGCGTTCGAGCGGAAATCCGAACAAGTACTCAGGAACCCATATACTCGAAAAGTTACCCTTACCCCGCTAACATGAGAGGAGAGGTGGAAAACCAGGTCGACAAGCTCCTGCGCGAGGAAATAATCAGGCCCTCCAAGAGCTCCTATAGCTCCCCAGTATGGGTATGGGAGAAAAATTGAGACAGGCCAAGTTACAAGTGAATTTGGAAAAAACGCATTTCCTGCGCACCCAGGTTGAATGTCTGGGTTATGTGGTAACGATCCGTGCGGATAGAAGGAAAGTCAAGGCCATAAAGGATATGCCTCCACCTACGAATTTAAAGGAACTTAAAAGTTTCCTTGGAATGACCTCCTATTATAGGAAATTTATCTGCGACTACGCGAAGGTTGCTAATCCGTTGACGAACCTCATGAGAGGGGAGCATGCTCAGGTTAATGCATCTCAATCCAAAACTATTTCGATTTCGCTTACCGCAGAAGGCATGAAAGCCTTTGAAGATTTGAAAACCATCCTTGTCTCTTCGGAAGTTCTGGAATTTACAGACTTTAATAAACCTTTCCATTCACCAACCGACGCTTCCAATTATGCCATAGGAGTCGTTATCTCCTAAAGCGACGACGGAAAAAACCGCCCAATCGCCTACATTTCAAATTTTTTTTAACAAAACAGAGGAAAACTACGCAGTAAACGAAAAATAATTGCAAGCGATAGTATGGGCCCTGGATAATTTACGATCCTACCTCTATGGCGCCGCGTTAATTAAAGTTTATACCGATCACCAGTCCCTAACCTTTTCACTAGGCAATCGAAACTTAAATGACAAGCTAAAACGGTGGAAAGTGCGTATAGAAGAATACAACTGCGAGCTCATCTACAAGCCAGGCAAATCTAATGTGGTTGCTGATGCTCTTTCACGCATCGTCTCAAATGTAAACTACCTCAATGCCGACGCAGCTTCAATTTCAGAAACAGACTCCATCGCTACCGTCTACAGTGCTCTTCAAGACGCATCGGACGTAATTCCTCATGTGGAAGCCCCTATTAACGTGTTTAGGAATCAACTTGTGTTTGACCCAGACAGGCTGGAATACTCTTGGGAAACCCCACATACGGGTTGGTTACGTGCGTCACTTGATACCCACACCAAATTTGCTGCCTTGTTTTCTTTTATTTTTATACCCTTGCAGGGTATTATAATTTCAGTCAGAAGTTTGCAACGCAGTGGAGGAGACGTTTCCGACCCTATAAAGTATATACACACCTGATCATATTAATAGGTACATACACAAATTATTTAATTATAGATGGTTTTTTCGTACTTTAAGTGTTGACATCTTTAAAATTTTTGGTTATTTGTTATGGTCTATATCTGGCCAAACTGTGACAAAGAGTTGAACGAGGGGAATCCCCGAATATCAAAGCTTTTCTATAAATTGTGAGTCAACCACACATTTCGCCTGATCATAATAATAGGTACAGTCTCCGTTTCTCATAAATAACAAGTGAATAATTTTGTAATCAGTGTTTTTTTGTCAACTTAAGGTAAATTTCGTATAGCTACTATCAATTAAGAGAATTAAATATTAATTTTTATTAGAAAAAATGGGTCGAAATTCTCATTGTACTAAAGAAGAAGCTCGATTGGCTTTTAGTCTGAGAAAAGATGGCAAATCTTTACGAGCTATTGCCAAATTAATGAAAAGGTCCCATAATTTTGTTAAAAATGAATAAGAAAGGAAACCAAGACAGGAATCCCGTGGAAGGCCAAAAAAAAAACAACGGAAACGCTTGACCACTACATAGTATCTTTAAGCAAAAAGGACCCATTTAAGTCATCGAAGGCTATTGCAGCAGATATTGGGAATTCAGTTAGTGCTCCAACTATCCGAAGACGACTACAAGATGCCAACCTACCAGGAAGAATTGCCAGAAAGGTTCCACTTATGCGCAAAAAAAATATCACCATGAGGAAACTTTTGCAAGGGACCACAAAGACTGGGTAGGATGCATCGGGGAGAAAAAGTGGAGAAACATTTTATGGAGCGATGAAACCAAGATAAATTTATTTGGGAATGATTGTGAAAGGAATGTTCGACGCCCTAATGGAAAGGAATTTCATCCACGGTTTACAAAGAAAACAGTCAAACATAGAGGTGGTAATATAATGGTATGGGGTTGCTTCTCCTGGTATGGCGTAGGTCCAATTTATCAGACTACGAACAGAATGACTGCTGAAGAATACAAATCCATATTGGAAACAGTTATGGTACCATATGCTGAACAAAATATGCCATTACGTTGGGTATTTCAGCAAGACAATGATCCTAAGCATACATCAAGGCTTTTATCTAAATTCTTTGAGGACCAAAAAGTTGACGTTCTGAAGTGGCCAAGCCAATCCCCCGACCTAAACCCCATAGAAAACTTGTGGGGAGACTTAAAAAAGAAATTGGCAAAGTATTCATTTTCAAATAAAGCACAATTATGGGATGGTGTCCAAAAATTGTGGTATGAAACACCAGTAGAAACCTGCCAGGCTCTTATTAAAAGTATGCCAAAAAGAATAGCAGTAGTGACCAAAAATAGAGGTGGATACACTGGATACTAAGTTAGTAAATACAAATTTAGAAAAAAAAAACGCAAAATATATATTTAAATTTATTTTTCTCATCAACACTTGAACTGTACCTATTATTTTAATCAGACTGAAAACGTATCTAAGACACAAAATGATCTCCTTTTTGTTATATTATTATCCTATGTTACAATGAAGTTTATTTGATTAAAAACAAATAGTTTAAGAACCAATGAGACCATATTTTAAGTTTAAAATAATGAATAAAACTATTTTCTGTAACCTTAAAGTCTGAGTTGATGTATGTACCTATTAATATGATCAGGTGTGTATATTCTCGATCAGCATCAATAGCCGAGTCGATTTAGCCATGTCCGTCTGTCCGTCCGTCTGTCCGTTTCTACGCAAACTAGTCCCTCAGTTTTAAAGCTATCTGAATGAAACTTTGCATATAGTCTTCTATATGCTCTCACTGATATATATGTCCGAACGGGTCAGATCGGACGACTATATCATATAGCTGTCATACAAATGTTCGATATATTTTTTGGAAAAAAATTATAACTTTGCTGTTTTTCAACATTTTTGCACCATTTTTTAGATATGACCATTTTATATTATTTCTGAATTTTGGTAAAAATTTTATGAAAATCGGACGACTATATCATATAGCTGCCATAGGAACGATAGGGAAATTAATAGAAAAAAATTATAGATTCGTTGTTTTTCAATGTATTTTCATCTACTCCGGGATATAAGCTTATTTTATTATTCTAGAAATTTATAAATATATAAATATAAATTTCATAAAAATCGGACAACTATGTCATATAGCTGCCATATAAACTATCGGTAGATGTAGGGAAAATGTAAAGCTGAAAATGCAAAACTGTAACTGTCAAACTGTAAACATAATAAGTATAGGTAAAATGTAATGAAATAATATCTGAAAGGGTACAAACTTCGGCGTGCCGAAGTTAGCTTCCTTTCTTGTTTATTTATGTTTTCTAAAACAATTTAAAATATTAATAATATACATTTTACTTTGGGCTGCTGCCGTTGCTTTGCATTTTTTTTTTGCATTCCCTTTTGTGCCTTCTGCGTTTGTTGTTGTTTACTGCTCGATCCCACGCTCTTCCGCTCATTTGTTCTCCCGCTCTTTCAGTGCCGATGTACTTTATCCTTTGAACGAATAAGGTACAGTGGTAAGTCGTCCAAGTCGCCCTTGACGCAACCCGATGATCACTATCATCCTACTTTCGATGTGACTATCAACATAGGGACTTTTTTACGGTCAAATTTTACTGTGCAGAATGCGCAGGGTTACAATAATTATTTGACTCGTTGCAGAGCTCAATTTTTTTAAAGGCCCAAACAGTTTTATAATTTTGTCAAGCCCATTACTCATCCTTCTTCGATCTCTTTTGAAAATACCACAGCAGATACTTTCTTTTCTTTTATATGCTCAGTTTTTTCAAACGACTTCCTCAAACTTAACAGACACAAATCAGACTTATTCTTACATCATCCTCTTTCTCTTCATTTAGATCTTCATCGTGTTAAGCCAGTTTTTTTGCCAGGCCCTAACCTGGTTGTGTGCTTAGGTCTTGTGACGACGCACAGTAGCGCCTCTAGAACAAAAGCCGTTGCAAAAATCAAAAAAGTCGTTGTCGCAAAAACTTATATTCTTATTCGACAGAATATTCCCATGGATTCAGAATTTGTACAAAAAGTTTTCAGGTTTTTTTTAAAGAGATATGAGCATTCAAAGTGGAATTTTGTTTCCATTTGTGCATCTTAAGATAAAACAAGAAAGGAAGCTAACTTCGGCACGCCGAAGTTTGTATACCCTTGCAGATTGGTTTTGATGTTTATATTATAGATTTAAATGCTGAAAACACTCACAAAACAGAGTTTCATTACATTTTACCTATACTTATTATGTTTACAGTTTGACAGTTACAGTTTTACATTTCCAGCTTTACATTTTCTCTACATTTACCGATCGTTTATATGGCAGCTGTATGATATAGGTGTCCAATTTTCATAAAATTTTTACCAAAATTCTGAAATAATAAAAGAAGCTCATATCTAAAAGTAGATAAGAATACGTTGATAAACAACGAAGTTATAATTTTTTTCCTATTAATTTTCCGATCGTTCCTATGGCAGCTATAAGATATACTCGTCCGATTTTCATTATATTTTTACCATAATTCTGGAATAATATAAAATGGCCATATCCCAAAATTAATGCCAAAATTTTGAAAAAACTTATAATTTTTTTTCTAAAAATTTATCGAACATTTGTATGGCAGCTATATGATATAGTCGTCCGATCCGGCCCGTTCAGACATATATAGCAGTGAGAGTATATAGAAGACTATATGCAAAGTTTTATTCAGATAGCTTTAAAACTGAGGGACTAGTTTGCGTAGAAACGGACAGGTGGACAGACGGACAGACGGACATGGCTAGATCGACTCGGCTGTTGATGCTGATCAAGAATATATATACTTTATAAGGTCGGAAATGTCTCCTTCACTGCGTTGCAAACTTCTGACTGAAATTATAATACCCTGCAAGGGTATAAAAAGGTGAAAATTGGTTGACTTCTGGTAATATTACACAAAAAATAGATTATCTATCGTCATGATTTTTGCTTTAAATAATAGATACATTCATAAACTGTAAGCCAATCCAAAAAAACGGGAATTGGGTTTGGGCTGAACAGGTAAATCGCTACCTGCCAGGTGTCCATTTGACAGGTAAAATTTTAGGCTAGACGTGATATAAAAACATTATGACTTTTGTTACGGATAGTCCTAGCAATTACCTTGATATTCCATATTTTAGAAAATTTGTATCTTCTTTGGTACCCCTATAATTCGTATTTCGCCAAAACCTTTTAAAATAACATGCTTTCAAAATTTTGCGTACAGCTCAATATAGTTGCATTTATAGACCATTTAATAACAATTTAATAAGAGGCTGGATAACCTTTCCGTTTTAGGACTTCGGCGAGACGCTTTGGCATAGATTAACCCACTTTTCAGTCTCAGCCTTGGCTATTTGGTCCCATTCCTGCTGCAATATGGTTTTTAGCATTGCTTTGGATGTAATTGTGTGCTGCCTAATTCTGCGTTCCAATAAATCCCACAGGTGCTCGATGGGAAGAATGGAGACTGCGGCGGTGTTTTGAGTTGATTTTTCACGTTATACAGCAACCAGAGCTTGACATTTTGAGCTGTATGCTTGGGATCGTTATCTTGTTGAAAGATTAATTTGTTCTGTAACCCCAGTTTGGTTGCACTTTGGATCAAATTATCCTTTGACAGTTGGATATATATTTTATGGTCCATAATACCATCGATGAAGTGCGGATTTCCAACGCTGTTAGTTGCCATACAACCCCATATCATTATTCACCTCCTCCATGTTTTACAGTTGGAATTAAATTCTGCTTTTCGAGGGCTTCTCCGCTCTTGCGCCAGATTAACTATTTTCCTTTTATTCCAAATATGCAAAACTTGCTTTCATCTGAAAAAATTACTGACTTCCAGAACTCTGGAGGCTTGGAAATACGGTCCTTTGCAAATTGAATTCGTTACTCTCGATTTGTTTTGGATACATATGTAGGGCTTCTTTCTGGCCAAGCAACTCATGAATCCAGATTTTTTGTATAATCCTTCGGATAGTCGAGTACGAAACGGTTTTAGAAAACCGACTTTCCACCTCTTGCTGCACTTCTCGGGAAGTCAATTACTGATTGTTTTGGATCATAAAAACTACTTTCCTTTTTTCCCTTTTTTTTAATCGACATGGGCGGCCTTCTCGGAGCTTGGGAAGTATAGAACCGGGCGACCTAAGATTCCGCCAATAGCTCTATAGTTTTTTCCTTCCAAATGCAGTTTTAAGATGATTTATTATTTAATTATAGGGGTACCAAAGAAGATAAAAATTTTCTAAAATATGGAATATGAAGGTAATTGCTAGGACTATCCGTAACAAAAATCATAATGTTTTTATATCACGTCTAGCCTAAGATTTTACCTGTCAAAGTGACAAGTTTAAAAATATTTGCCCTGTACGCAGAGATATGTACATACATATGTAATTCATCAACAACACCGACCTGTTTGTTGATGAAATACTGATGACTGGTACTGCAGTAGAGCCACTGTATTAACATATGAACATACATAAGTACATATGTATGTACGCATCTACTAACTTAAATTAGACAAGAAAATTCATAAATATAAACTATGTCAAGTATTTGCTTCGACCCAGCTTATGCACGAATCTGTTAATATTTAAATTTGTGTACCAACATACATATGTATACGTATATATGTATGTATACTTATTTTGTTTATACATACAAAATATGAACTTACAAATATATAAATATATGTACATAGTTATGTATGTAAGAAGTGCAAAGCAAAATGTACAATCTATTTCCGGAAGACAACATTCTGATTAAATATCAATTTAAATTAATTTGCCTAACACAATTTTAACATAAAATATTGTTATGTAGTATAGTCATGTTTCTTTCGTCTAAGATACATACATAGATAGGGATTTATGTACATGTGTATGTATAGTGCTTTTTTAAGGTCCGTCACATATAATATGTATTTCATAGATAAAAATAACATTATTGAAACCACTATTTCTCAACTTACATTACTTCCTTCTGGATTTTTTCCGAATAAAAACAAAACAACACATAAAATGGTAAAACAAAATATCACCAAGATACGTTGGTAACATGGAACATGTGTATATATGTTAAATGTATATACATAATAGATAATTTTCATTTAATTAATTTCGTACTAGAAGGTCTCACACACAAATGCCTTATTCTCACTTAGTCACATACAACGACACCCCATATTTTTGAAGCACTTTTAGGAACAATAATAATTTTTGGCATTACTTTAATATTATTTTCGTTTAGCAACACTATGATCACTGATCACTGATAATGGTCTTATGATACTGTAATGCAGTTTTCATTAATCAGCTACTACATTAGGGCCTTGAAAGAGACAAGTATATGTTATTTTGCTAAGATTATTTTGGTAACACGACTACGGTCACACCGATCAAAACATGAAAACAATAAAAAGGCCTCGATTTGCACCGTATTACTATGAATTTCTTAATTCGTCGTCGAAGTATTCACGCATAAATGAATGTGTAAACCTTTAAATTTATGTTTTTAACCTATAATGCCTACATTTTTTTAGATTATTATCAAAAAAATGTATTTATACAGTCTTCCCACACAGCGCATTTGTGAGGAACGGTTGGGAATTAAAAAAAAAGTGAAACTCGTGTTCCCACAGAGCTGCGATAAAGCGCATCCGAACAGCTGATCGATCAGACTCATGAAAAAGTAAACAAAGACTGTCGAATTGGCAGTTGCAAATTTGAAATGGAGCATTTACCAACTATTTTGGCTGTTGTTTTTTATTTATCCACACTAAATTTAAATAATTTAAATGACAAGGAATTTTAGTTTTTCTAATGATTTTTCTCTAACAAAGAGTAAATTCCCCGAAGAGTGTCTATAGGTATACAGTCTATAGGTATATATCTTTAAAATAAGGTAGAGGTAGGCGGTTTATATTAAATAGTAACAAATGGGGACACTTTGGGGCAAGAATATACAAAAAAGAACGCAAACAATTATTTTGGGCACGCTTGTAGCTTTGGCGCCACATTTTAAATTCCATATTTCATTTCTTCCTTTCGTAGTGTTGGTCAAATTTTCACTGAAGAAGAAGAAATGCGAGTTACACCGAAAAACTATCGTCTAACTATCGCCAAACAAACCGTGGTTAGATTTTAATGCGTTCTAACCGTGGTCCATTTGAGAAAATTCGGAACGGCAAAACCTTGTGGGCAGTTAGTTCAACGGACGGTGAATGCGCTTTGACGGTGTGTGGGAAGACCCTATTAAATTTAATTTGCAGAGCAAGAACCTTGCCACCAAAAACATATTATTATTCCCAAATTTTGAATATTTTTGTCAGTTCAGAAACCAGCAAAATGAAAATAAAAATAAAATTCTCATTGCGAGACCACTTCGAGTATCGACCTCTAATGAATTGGCTAATACCCATATGACACAGGCGCATTAATTAGAGACTTCATTAAAGATTTGACAGCGCTATAGCGTTTTACACAAGTGCAAGCAAGACTTCTATATGGCGCTCTAATGCATTACAATAATTCATTAGCTACTTCATTGCCGCGATAATCGATAGATCTACATAAAATATACTAGATACTCGATAACGAAATACGGGTTTAATGAAGAAAATTGTAATTGAAAAATGTATTAGCCAGCTCATTGACAGTATGGTCTCACAATGAGAATCTTATTTTTATATCATATGTCATATGGCTATAATAAATGCGGAAGTATTATAATAGAATAACTAATGGAATTATTCCGATAAACTCCGATAAAGCATATTATAATTATAAAATAAATCTTAAAAAACAGGATCGTTTAAAAAAATTTTTTTTTGTAATTATAATTTATGCCTGCTCCCGTAATCGAAGACGGCAAGATTTTTTCGTTTTCGTTTTTGAAAACGAGAATTGGTGGTCCGGTTTTTTCGATTTGAAAAACGGGCACCTTGTTCTGGTCGGAATGAAAAGTAAATGGCTTCTTTTATATAAGATCAGATCTTATTTACAAAAGGAAAAATAATAGTTTACTCAAGTTTTCTCGTTTTGGCGATAGGTCGATAAGTCCATCGCAAAGAGTTATTGCCAAGGTTGCTGTCGCGGAACGAATTAGGGCTATCGATAGTTAGCCAGGTTTCAGTAGGGCCGTAAAGGAGTCAGAATGTATTGTGTCAGAATTTCGGAATGAATGTAATCGGGCACACTAATTTAGGCAAATGCAAGCTTAGAATTGGCGGATGAATTTACAACGATTTGCGCCATCACAGAGAGAGGGAAGAGAAACTGCGGTATGTAAGCTAAGGAAAACTGTATTGCAGGTTAAGTTAACTTATGTATTTCAGAATAAAACCCCACATCTACACACGTTCACAACCAACGTTGTCCTTTGTTATCGCTATTTGAGAGGCGGTTATCGGAGTGTTAAGAAGGCATATCCCCGTGATCGGGCAAGCGGCGTCATTTTCTTTTATTCGCACTCTGCGAGATGTCTACACAGCATTCGCCACGGCGGAGCCCCAGGCTGGAAGCCTCGGGTGCTCCCGCAACTGCGACACCCACGACCACAGCAACTGGCAAAGCGGCCAGCTCTGCGAGTGCAGCTGGTGATCGAAAGCGGCCACAGACTCCGAAGGAAAGTGGAAAAGCTGCCAGTGAAGCGGCAAGTAATCTGCAGCCCGCAGCAAAGGGGCAGATTACGGACTCCACAACTGTACAAGTGGCAGTCCTAATGGGAAGGATCGCACACCTAGAGTCGGAGCAGGTTTGCCTTCACCTGCTCCGACTCTAGGTGTGCGCATGGGCAAATGGAGGGCAAGCAGAGGCCGCCAGGGATCCCGTTAAAATCGGGACATGCCGCGTTGGAGTGAGCGGTGCGGCGAATACACCGCCATATTTGAGAGGAAAAGATGCCAGTGAAGCGGCATGTTCGAGTGGAATGCTGACACGTATGAGAGCAGCACCACGGCAGGGCTCGAGTGAGAGCCTGCCCAGGCAGATGAGTGACAATCTGCAACCGGAGCTTAGAGTGACGCCATCTTTGGATGAGCAGTTGCCGGCACAATTGAGTGCAAATTTGCCGCCACAATTGAGTGGAAACTTGGCGCCGACGCTCGGCGGCCATTTGGCAAACGGGCAACCTGTCACACGGACCTGTGCAACAAAAACAGTGAGCTATTCTCCGCCATTTTGTGTTACCGCCACGGCGCAGCCTGAATTAGGTTACGTTCAGCCGCCACGGGAGCCAACACACAATTTGGAGGTATCTATGCCATCGCCCCTATCATATGGAGCGGCGACAACGAGCATACCTGGGTGGACGCCACGAAGATTGCCTGATCTTCCCGAGTTTGAAGGTCAGCCAGAGGAATGGCCAATATTCCTGTGTGCGTTCACGGAGACAACGGCAGCTTACCAGTGTACAGAATTGGAGAATAATCAGAGGCTAGTGAAAGCCCTGAAGAGTGAAGCCAGAGCAGCAGTGAAGTCGCTACGATTCCGGTATGGACGACCAGAGCTACTGATCCGTAGCCAATTGGAGAGCGTGCGCGATGTGCAGCCAATCCTAGAGGCTAATATCGCAAGGATCGTGCCGTTCGCCACAAGGGTGAGCAACCTGGCAGCGTTCCTGCAGTCCACCACGACGGGCAACCAGCACCTGGGTAACCCAACCCTGATGGAGGAGCTGGTCGCCAAGTTGCCTGTGAGCAAAAGGCTGGACTGGGCGAAGCACGCGGCTACGATACAGCCATACCCGACAGGTGCACCTGAGCGAGTGGCTTCATGAATTCGCTAAATTGGTGTGCACTGTCACGCATACAAGGATGGTTAGCCTGCAGATCAGTGCAGCGGGCAAACCCAAGCGCCCTGGGCTAAAGAACGTTTACGGAGTAGCCAATTTGAACCTTCCGATGCAGAGCTTGCGTCGGGAAGATGTGAAGGCAGTGAAGGCGAATGCGCGCCTGCCTGTAAGGCCGTACAGCAATGCGGCGCCAAGGATCCTAATTGGATTGGATCATGCGCATCTTGGAATACCCCTCAGAACCAGAAGCTACGGATCTGGAGGGCCATACGCAGCAGCCACTGCACTTGGATGGGTGGTATATGGACCGGTGAAGGGAAAGGCGTGTTCACCGCTTCTGAGATCGTGCCTCCTAGCCGTGCCTCAGGATAATCTTCTGGAGAAGATGGTCAGCGATTATTTCGAGATCGAGAATTTCGGAGTGAAGCCGGCACAGCCAGTCGCAGCTGGCGGAGTGAAGCCGGCGCCGTCAGTCGCAGATAGCGGCGTCGCACAGGCCCTGAGTATCCTGGAGGAGACGACTAAACGAGTTGGTCAACGATATGAGACTGGGCTGCTATGGAGAGACGACGAGGTGAGACTGCCAGAGAGCTACAGTATGGCACTCAAGAGACTCGTCAACATTGAGCGGAAAATGAAGCGCGATGTGGACTTCGCGCGGGCCTACGACAGAATTATGGATGATTACGTAACGAAAGGCTACGCACGACGACATGAGCCCCAGGAAGTCGAGAGGTCCCAGGAAGGCAAGGTATGGTACCTGCCGCACTTCGGGGTGGAAAACCCGAACAAGCCTGCAAAAATCCGGCTGGTCTTCGACGCGGCTGCCAAGGTGAACGGCGTGTCACTGAATTCAGCGCTAATGAAAGGCTACAAGCCCCTCCCAGCGGTGCTCTTCCATTTCCGGGAAGGAGCAATTGGGGTTTGCGCAGACATCAAGGAGATGTTTCATCAGGTATTGATGTGACCACAGGACAGATGCGCCCAGAGGTTTCTGTGGAGAAACGGAGACGATCGTCGGGATCCCGACATATATGAGATGCAGGTGATGACGTTCGGAGCTGCCTGCTCACCATGCTCGGCGGATTATGTGAGGACCGTGAATGCTTCGCACTACAGCAGCACGGATCCGCGAGCAGTCCTGGCGATCAACGAGTACAACTACGTGGACGACTACGTCGACAGTTTTGCCAGTGAAGCAGAAGCCATCGCCGTCTCGACACGGGTGAGAGAAATACATGAGAATGCTGGTTTTGATTTGTGTCGATTTACTTCCAGTTCGGCAAGCTTGGTCAGTGCGTTGAACCCACTTGAATCCATCGCTAGCGTCAGATGGACCGAAGCTGAGGAGAAAGTACTTGGAATGTACTGGCAACCGGCAACAGACGACTTCAAGTTCGGCGTCAAATACCATCGAGTCCCAAGGAGCGTGATGACAGGGGAACGAGTCCCCACGAAGAGGGAGTTCCTGAGCCTGGTCATGTCCACGTTCGACCCGATCGGGTTTTTGAGCTGCTATATGGTCACCGCCAAGATATTGATGCGAGAGATTTGGCGGAGAGGAGTCGGCTGGGACGAGCAGCTGTCAGAAGAGTTAGCCGCAGCCTTTGAGAGCTGGCGGCAAGAAATGAGCAACATTGAAGAATTCCGATGTCCACGCTACTATTTCGGCGCTGGACGAGTGCGGGCACTACAGCTGCACATCTTCGTGGATTCCAGCCAATCAGCGTTTGCAGCAGCGGCCTATTGGCGGGCCACATACGAGAGCGGAGACGTGCAGGCGCATTTCATATGTTCCAAGACGAAGTGCGCTCCGATGAGGACAATGTCTATTCCCCGTCTGGAACTTCAAGCGGCATTATTGGGTACCAGACTGATGGACACCGTCAAGCATGAGCACTGTGTGGCGATCAGCGGCTGCGTATTATGGACAGATTCTAAGACTGTAATGCACTGGATAAGCAGCTCCCACCGGAGATACAAGCAGTTCGTCGGAAACCGGGTGGCGGAAATCTTAGAATCCACAGAGATGTCCCAATGGAGATGGATCCCGTCTGCCGAAAACGTGGCAGATGACGCGACGAGGCCGCGCATGAGCGTGGACCTAAGTATCGGGTCGCGGTGGTTAAGCGGTCCCGCATTCCTACGAGGACCGGAGGAGAGCTGGCCGAGATCGGGCGAGGATTGGGTCCCCCCGATGCCAGATGAGGAAGAAATGAAATGTGATTTTGCTCTGGTCATGACAAATTTTATATCTGTGCAGAGATTCTCGAGCTACAACCGACTGGTGAGGAGCACCGCGTGGGTGCTCAGATTTATTCGACGGTGCCGTGGACTACGTTGCGATCGAGAAGATCACGGGCTGACGTCGATGGAGTGCGCCGAGGCAGAGCGCGCACTGATAAGGCAGTCGCAGCGAGAAACGTTTGCTGAGGACAACCAAGGAAAGGCCGCCAAGGGCAGCCGACTGTACGGGTTGTCCCCATACTTCGACGAGAGCGGAGTAATGCGAGCCAGCGGAAGGATCGACGACGCGGCGTGTGTGCCATACAGCGCGCGACCGCCGATCATACTGTCTCACACGGAGGCACTGGCGGAAATGATTCTGCAGCATCACCACGAGAGGATGTGCCACCTAAATACGGAGGCAACTATCGGAGCGATTCTGGATTACGAACTTACGGGGGCTGCTACGCAAGGTGGTGAGCAACTCCAACGTCTGCAAGCTACGGAAGGCGCGCCCAGCGCAACCTGTAATGGGTCCCCTGCCAGAGGACCGGCTGCCCACGATTTATCTACAGATTCCTGTATAATCGCCATGAGGAATTTCATGAGCCGCCGTGGACCGGTGGTTAGGATAAGGAGCGACAACGGGAACAACTTTGTTGGGGCCAATCGAGAAGCCCAGAGGTTCAGCAAAGTGTTTGAGCCTGCGAAGGTCCAGGGCGAGCTGACGTCCAAAGGAGTCGAATGGACCTTCAATTGCCCGGCGAACCCAGCTGAGGGTGGTGCCTGGGAAAGGATGGTGCAGTGTGTCAAGAAGGTCTTGGCGCATACTATCAAGAAGCTTGCGCCCAAGGAGCACGTACTGGAGAACCTGTTGATTGAGGAGCTACCAGGAAGCAGTGGCGCATAGCGAGAATGATGAGGGATCGATTCTGGAAGCGATGGGAGAGATGGTGCCAACACGTCGTGTACATATGTGATCCGGCCATACCACGAAGAGGGTGGAAACGACGACGCCTCGGAAGAGGTGTTCACCGGAAGAGATGGAGTGCCTCGTCGAGCGGCGGTGCGGACTAACGATCGGGGGCGGGGATGTCGCGGAACGAATTAGGGCTATCGATAGTTAGCCAGGTTTCAGTAGGGCCGTAAAGGAGTAAGTATTTATTGTGTCAGGATTTCGGAATGAATGTAATCGGGCACACTAATTTAGGCAAATGCAAGCTTAGAATTGGCGGATGAATTTACACCGATTTGCGCCATCACAAAGAGAGGGAAGAGAAACTGCGGTATGTAAGCTAAGGAAAACTGTATTGCAAGTTAAGTTAACTTATGTATTTCAGAATAAAACCCCACATCTACACACGTTCACAACCAACGTTGTCCTTTGTTATCGCTATTTGAGAGGCGGTTAACGGAGTGTTATGAAGGCATATCCCCGTGATCGGACAAGCGTCGTCAGATGCTATATTATTGTCGGTGGAATGAAACAGCTAGTTAAAAATACGTATAAAATATAAATGAATACATTAATAACTTTAAAGGAGAGCCAAAATGGTTGTTTATAAAAAAATGCTATTTAATTTAATAGCTTAAATGGTCAAAGTTGACCAAATAATTATTTGATACCACACCGTAAAAAATGTGGCAGCATCTTAAATGCCTAAATTTGCTTAACTCCATAATTTTTTGCCTTTTCCCGGCTTCAAAATAAGCAAATGTTGTCTGTTGTTGTTGTCTGCTTTTTACCAAAAGAACAAGTCAAGTGCTTGAGCAATAAGAAACAATGAGAAAACGAAAAATTCCGATAGCAAAAATTTTTCGAAAACCGGAGCAGCTAAAAACGAAATCGTACGATTTCGCCCAAAACGAAAACGAAAAATTTTACGATTACCGGTTACAACACTTTAACCTGCGAAATCGTACGATTTCGCCCAAAATGAAAACGAAAAATTTTACGATTACCGGTTACAACACTTTAACCTGCGCGGTTTACATTCAAACGCACAAATGCAACTCACACGACTATCACACACATAACTGACATGAATACACGAATACTGGAGGTCACATGCTCATCCCTCCCTGCCATGCAGTCTGCTCGCATGTAATTATATTTTTTTGCAGCTGCTCCTAACAAACACACTTATCCACTCATTTCCCCGGTTCCCTTTCTATCCTTCAAATTAAAAATACTCTACTCCATGTTAATTTTTTTACTTACTTATATTTATAATATTTTTTCTTATTTCCTTTTACTTTTTTTTTGATCGGCTTATAACTTTTAAGGTTATTTTTTTTGTACTGCTAATATTAACTTAATTATTACCCTCTTTAAATCTATTTCACCTACCCGTAAGAGCTCTCAAGGGGGTCGAGGGGAAGAAAATATGTAGGATTAAGTCAATGAAACAGCAAAAGAATTTAACCAAAAATAATTTGCACTCCCGCTGAATACACAAATAAATATAGGTTAGGTTAGGTTAGTCCGGACGGCCCTCGAGGGGCCACACATAGGCCAATATGGCCCATTGCTATCCGGGGAAATTGCTGGATGGACCTAGAGACTATTTAAGCGGGTCTCGAGATCCTTGAAGATCAAGGTGTTTTTCGCAAAGGCAAGGAATTCGCCTGGCTTCCTCCTGGAGGCATCTTCTAGCGATGCCAGAACTGGAGAGCCTAGGTATCTCATTCTTGCCCTTGTTAGGGCCGGACATTTGCAAATGAGATGCTCCAAGGTTTCGGTTGCCACGGATTCATCACATTTCCGGCATTTGGCGTTGTCGGTAATACCCAGCTCGACTGCATGTGCAGCAGACAGGCAGTGACCTGTTAGAATACCCACTAACATTCTGCAGTCCTTCCGCGAAAGATGCAGCACGTAGTGAGTGAGTATCTCGTTGTGCTCTTTGCACATAATTTTTGATATTCTGCAGGTTGCGTAATTACTCCTCCACTTGCTTTTTGCGCTTGCGTCAGCCCGTCTCTCTAGCTCGCTTTGGAGCGTTCTTAGGGAGACGGACGTATTCCGCTCTTTCACTCTCCAGTCCGACGCCTTCCTTTGCAAGTTCGTCCGCGGTTTCGTTACCGTCTATGCCTTGGTGGCTGGGAACCCAGTAGATCCTCACTGTCTTAGTCGTGCTTAGGCTATCTAGTGACTCCCTGCTTGCCAGTACATTTTTGGAACTGACCGCTGATGATTGCATGGATCTTATCGCCGCTTGACTGTCTACGAACAAATTGATCGCCTCATGTGGACGGTTTATGCTCTGCTTTTCTGGTGGCGAATACTTCCGCCTGGAATATACTGCAGTAGCTTGGTAGCTTATACGACAGCCTCATTTCAGGGTCTGAACAGTATATATCCGCTTCAACTCCTCCTTCCATCTTGGAGTCGTCGGTGTATATATTGAGGTATTGAGCATGGCCTGAGTTCCAGTCATTTGATCCCATGAATACTGTTGTGTTTACATCCGGGCACGTTATGGGTATCATGTAGTCAGATGAACTGCTCATGTGTCGACCAAATGAACTGTGCCCGAAACCTTGTAGCGACCAGTTTCCTGATGCAACCAGACGTTGTGCCGCCTTTCCTGCTGTCAGTTGCGCTTGGATATCTAGGGGATATATACCGATTATGGTTTCGAGTGCTGTTTAGGAGTGGGGTGGCTAGGATATCCTCCGCAAAAGGATCAGTAGAAAACTCCGTCCCACGAAGAAGAAACGCAGAAAAAAAAGTCCAGAAATTAGGGGGTCGAAAAATGACGTTGGCATGGAGCGCCCTTTGCATGCATTTATTGACATTCGTATTGGAACTGAACTTAGCTTAGCCTAAGGGCCCGCTGCCGGCCGAGAAGCCCAGCTTAACAGCGCCAGAGCGGGAGAGCGGGAGAACCGTGAATTGGAGCGGCTCGTCTAGAAGCGGCTCGTCTAGAAGCGAGCGACGATCGGGAGCACGGGAGCGTGCGATCGGGAATACCGAGGAGCGGAGAGCGGGCGAGCGTTGCTACGCTGGGAGCGCTTGAGCTTTTGGACGCTCGGTGGGCAGAGGGGGAGCAGGGGCCTCCTGGCGTAAACATTCTCCCCCCCCTTGCAATCACTCGGGTTGCAATAAACCCGTACAGGACGATGGTATGGAGGGGCGTCAGAGCGCCGCGTAGATCGTTGATGCTGGAGCGACGAGGAGCGATGAAGGACGGATGAGTGCCAAGGAGAGGCGGATGATTGCCATGGAGAGGCGAAAACTTGTCGTAAGGAGCTTGCTGAACAAGGCGGAGGCGTCGAATGCCGTAAACAGGACGCATCACTGTACGCTAGAAGACGTCGGACTTTCCGTAGCGGATGAACGTTGGCAGACTCGGCTACGGTAGGATTAAGTACCTCGGGTACGTCTGATTTCCAGAGCGATCGCGGTGTATGGAAATGAAGCCCTCGTATGTGATCTGGATGAAAGAAGATGACAGGAGATGAGTGATGGTCAAGTAAATGCGAACTAGAAGTATGGGGGTGACCGATGCTGCGAGCGGAGTGGATGCTCTGGACGGTCATGCGGATGCAGGAGAGTGTGGTGGTGCTGATTGCACGTCTTGCATCGGTCACCGCTGCGGCAGGTTCTCTCGGAATGTTCGTGGGCCAAACAGTTGGAACAATAGCGGTGGTCGAGAACCGCTCGGAGCCTCTTCTCAGCGCAGAGTTTGAGGAACTGTTGGCATTTCCGGAGCGGGTGGAATCCGCTGCAGACTCGGCAACGGTAGGACTGCGTACCTCGGGTACGTCTGCTCTCCATGCCAGCAGCACTGCGAGCGGCAAGGAATTTTTCCGGTGAACTTTTTGACGAAACGGAAACTCGTGTCGAGAAGACAGACACGCCGCCCGTAGCGGTTGTAGACACTGGGCCTGTGAGAACCCACCCGAAGATCGTCTCTTGAGCCAGGAGAGAGCCGAAGATGTTATTTTTGGAATCGCCCAGAAGCACAGACGGAAGTATGTCAGCTCCAATCAGGACGTCGATATCAGAACTCTCGAAGAACGCTGGATCCGCTAAGGGGAGATCAGGAAGCTGCTTTAGAAAATCTCTCGGAACTGGATATGAGGGAAGTTTTCCAGGGAGTTGAGGAAGAACATAAGCTGTCGCTTGTAACTGCAGCCCGGGTCTGGAGGGAGGGCGAATTGAAAATTTGCAGAGCTTTGTTGCTTGAGCGGCAACTGTATCGTTGAGACCGGAAACTTGGGTCTGCGTTGGCTGGGATGGAAGTTTTACGATATTGACAAGCCTCTCAGTAATAAAGGTCGCTTCAGAACCTGAATCGATCAGGGCTCGCGCTTGGAAGGTGCGGCCAAGATGGCAGATGTCAATAATCGCCGTACCGAGCAGGACAGCCTTTGATCCTGACGCAAAGCAGACTTGCACATTAGAGTGGACGTCGGAGGCTGCAGCGCTTCTCGCAATGGGTGCGGGCCGTGGACTAGATGGAGCGGAGGGTCTTGAAACGGTAGCCGCAGGGTTGTCGCGGTGCAGCAGAGTATGATGCCGGCTGTGACCCGTAAAGCAGGAATGGGCACTAGTACAGTCCCGTTGCTGGTGCCCTCGCGAAAAACAATTCAAGCAGAGTTGCTTTCTTCGGATGAAGTCTGTCCGCTCATTGACATTCATGTCTAGGAAAAGCGGACATATACGGATAGGGTGGTCTTCTCTGGAGCATAGATTACACCTTCTCGGTGTTGGAGCCACCCTAGCTTCGTATGAATTGAGCCTGCGCACCGGGGAATTGGAATTTGCTGACCTTGGCGGAAAATGCCCAGAGCCGCTAGGCCTGACGTCGTCGATGGCCTCCAAAGTGCGATGGCGCTCGGTCAGAAACGCGTCCAACTCACGCCAGGTTGGAATTTCGGCCTTATTGTGAATTGATTGCTCCCACAAGGAAAGCGTAATCTTGGGAAGCTTCGAGGAGACCATATACACAAGAAGGCAGTCCCACGCCTCGACTTCAATGGAGGACATTTGTAACGCGGTCAAACAGCTTTGAATTGTGCCTTGGAGCTCTTTTAGAGCGACTCCGGATTCTTGAGGAACAGCCTGGATGTTAAAAAGAATCTTTAACTGACTGTTGACTAACAAGCGCTTATTTTCGAAGCGGTCGGAAAGGCTGCTCCATGCTGAGACGAAACCCTCGTTGGTCAGAGGGGCCTTTGAAACGATGGCATGAGCATCGCCGCTTGTCTTCGAAAGTAGGTGGAATAACCTCTCCACAGGCGTAAGTTGGGAATTATTAATGTAAATCGCCGTGAAGAGGTCCCGGAAGGTGGGCCACCGAAGATAATCGCCTGTGAAGACCTCGGTGTCCACTAGTGGCAATCGACAACCCATGGACGGGGGAGTGGGCGCAGGGGCGGAAGCCTGAATGGACTGGGAGGCGGCCTTGTCGATAATTTCCTGCAGCTGTACAAGACACCTCGAATATACGGAGTAGCACTCACTGTACTTGGATTCAAGCTCAGTGGCGGTGGCTGTACTGTCGGAGGACACGGAAAGAAGATCGGAGCAGCTTTCATAGCTTTTCTCCACCTTGTCCCACAGGGCACGGATTTGGTCCCGATGGACTCTGTACATGCCAGGGGAAAATCTCTCAGTGTCAGAAGCGCTCGGAGTGTAAAGGTTAGCTTCGAATTGGCTAACACGGTCCGCCGTGGAAATGAACTTTCGGAGGGCGATGTCTAGTGCGGATTGCGCCATCTTGGAAACGTAATAAGTCTTGGCGAAGGAACGGGACTAGAAAGGACGGACTTGTCGCTTTTTGCCCTTGGGTTGGCAGTGGCTTTTTGTTGTTTCCCGTAGACAAACTCAATTTGGGACTCGGCGGATCAGCGGTTGTCGACTGACCTGAGCGAAGGATGCCTGATTCGAAGTGGAAAGCAGAGTCGGGAACCAGAACGTAGACCGGAATGTCCGTGATCGTGGTGGAGTAGGAAGCAGAGGTGTCTATATGTATAAATTCCGTGGCTCGGAAGTGGAGCTTGTCTAAATTGGAAAATTAATTTATTAATTATAATCCGTAATAACAAAAAAATTAATTAATAATTAATGTCGGAAATAATTAATGTGAATTATTTAAGGACTTGCACGTAATTATTACGGAGCCGGAAAGGCGGAATTAAAATATAAACCTTGGCTTTGACTTGGGAAAAACTCACTGGGCTATACCGTCGGCAAAGCAGTGCATAAGTGAAGAGCTCAGGAGGGAGAACAAAACGTAACCCAAAGAACCGCGACAACAACAACACGTCTGCTGCGGCGGTTGTGCAGATTTGGAGAAATAAACACTTGCACTTGAATATTTAATCTTGGTTATTTTGTTTGTTATTGTTTGGTTGTAATTTAATTCCTGTATGGACGGGCAGCGAATATAAATACATACATATGTATGTATGTAATAAGCATGCAAAATATGTATGGATGAGTTGTCTTTATTTTGGACAGTGGAAACCCGATAACCGGACTGTGGTTGTAAGGGCGTACGAAATATTGAAGGCAGAAAATATATTTTGTACAGTGGAAGCCCGAGAACTGGACTGGAGTTGTGAGGGCGTACGAAAATATTGGAGGCCGAAAATATATTTATATATTGGCATAAGTACAATAGAGCGTCGAGAAGTGGACTGTATTATTTGAAGTTGAAGGAATTGTGTTCAAGAAAATATCGAGGCCGCGGGAAACGTACAGTGAGCGAAGATATGTCGGAGAAGAAAATCTCGGGTAGGGGGCCGAATTCGGCAACACGAAATGTTCACTGTATAATTTTCACTGCCGCGGCGCTCAACTGGAAACACACGTTCACTTATTTTATTATTATTTTTTTTAATATATTGTTCGGCTGAAGGTTGCGGATGTCAATTACCACTGTAAGTAAATGACCAACCAACTCGCGGAGTAATGCGCGCCGTATGTATGTGCGTATATCAAGACCGTTTTAGTCGTTGATGTACGGCCGAATATAGGGACGTATGTATGTATGTACGGAGAAATGTACAACGGGCCGCAGAAGTGGAAGAAAAACGGCGATAATTATGCCGTTGCAGAACGAAGTGCAGGCAAATGGAAGTGGGAAAATTGGATTTGATATGATTTTCAAGTTGTCTAATTGCTGCGGTGTCGGAAAACTCGGACTAGGAGTTGACAAAAAAATCGTCCGCAGGTTGAGCGAAATTTAAATTTCGGACAACCGTTGACGACCGGCAATTAGACACGGGAGGAAACTTTTTACTTATCTTTTCTGCGGCGGCACCACCAAAGCTGCTGGGAAAAAAGGATTCCAGGACGATATCCTTATCCGGCTCGAAGGACCATGTTTAGGAGTGGGGTGGCTAGGATATCCTCCGCAAAAGGATCAGTAGAAAACTTCGTCCCACGAAGAAGAAACGCAGAAAAAAAAGTCCAGAAATTAGGGGGTCGAAAAATGACGTTGGCATGGAGCGCCCTTTGCATGCATTTATTGACATTCGTATTGGAACTGAACTTAGCTTAGCCTAAGGGCCCGCTGCCGGCCGAGAAGCCCAGCTTAACAGCGCCAGAGCGGGAGAGCGGGAGAACCGTGAATTGGAGCGGCTCGTCTTGAAGCGGCTCGTCTAGAAGCGGCTCGTCTAGAAGCGAGCGACGATCGGGAGCACGGGAGCGTGCGATCGGGAATACCGAGGAGCGGAGAGCGGGCGAGCGTTGCTACGCTGGGAGCGCTTGAGCTTTTGGACGCTCGGTGGGCAGAGGGGGAGCAGGGGCCTCCTGGCGTAAACAAGTGCTTTTGTAGGGGTTGACCTCAGCGCCCCTGATATGCAGAGCAGTGCCTGCCGCTGGGTTCTCTCCATAGGCTTATTATACGTTTTCTTCTCCGTGGCTTGCCACCACACTAAGACTCCATACAGCAGAGTCGGACGCACCACCGATATGTAGACCCAATGCATTAGAGCGGGTGAGAGGCCCCATGTGCTGTTAAGCATCTTCTTGGATGCATATAGCGCTATGGTGGCCTTTTTTACCCTCTCTACTACATTGGCCTTCCACGTCAGCTTGCTGTCAAGTACAATGCCGAGGTATTTGACTTGTGTTTTCGGGGTCAGCCTGGTTTTGTTCATTTTCGGGGGGATCCATTGCGGCACCTTGTATCTCTTGGTGAAGAGAATATGGTCCGTCTTATCCGCATTGATATTGAGTCCTACCTTCTCCGCCCAAACAATGAGAAAACGAAAAACTCCGATAGCAAAAATTTTTCGAAAACCGGAGCAGCTTAAAACGAAATCGTACGATTTCGCCCAAAACGAAAACGAAAAATTTTACGATTACCGGTTACAACACTTTAACCTGCGAAATCGTACGATTTCGCCCAAAATGAAAACGAAAAATTTTACGATTACCGGTTACAACACTTTAACCTGCGCGGTTTACATTCAAACGCACAAAAGCAACTCACACGACTATCACACACATAACTGACATGAATACACGAATACTGGAGGTCACATGCTCATCCCTCCCTGCCATGCAGTCTGCTCGCATGTAATTATATTTTTTTGCAGCTGCTCCTAACAAACACACTTATCCACTCATTTCCCCGGTTCCCTTTCTATCCTTCAAATTAAAAATACTCTACTCCATGTTAATTTTTTTACTTACTTATATTTATAATATTTTTTCTTATTTCCTTTTACTTTTTTTTTGAGCGGCTTATAACTTTTAAGGTTATTTTTTTTGTACTGCTAATATTAACTTAAATATTACCCTCTTTAAATCTATTTCACCTACCCGTAAGAGCTCTCAAGGGGGTCGAGGGGAAGAAAATATGTAGGATTAAGTCAATGAAACAGCAAAAGAATTTAACCAAAAATAATTTGCACTCCCGCTGAATACACAAATAAATATAGGTTAGGTTAGGTTAGTCCGGACGGCCCTCGAGGGGCCACACATAGGCCAATATGGCCCATTGCTATCCGGGGAAATTCCTGGATGGACCTAGAGACTATTTAAGCGGGTCTCGAGATCCTTGAAGATCAAGGTGTTTTTCGCAAAGGCAAGGAATTCGCCTGGCTTCCTCCTGGAGGCATCTTCTAGCGATGCCAGAACTGGAGAGCCTAGGTATCTCATTCTTGCCCTCGTTAGGGCCGGACATTTGCAAATGAGATGCTCCAAGGTTTCGGTTGCCTCGGATTCATCACATTTCCGGCATTTGGCGTTGTCGGTAATACCCAGCTCGACTGCATGTGCAGCAGACAGGCAGTGACCTGTTAGAATACCCACTAACATTCTGCAGTCCTTCCGCGAAAGATGCAGCACGTAGTGAGTGAGTATCTCGTTGTGCTCTTTGCACATAATTTTTGATATTCTGCAGGTTGCGTAATTACTCCTCCACTTGCTTTTTGCGCTTGCGTCAGCCCGTCTCTCTAGATCGCTTTGGAGCGTTCTTAGGGAGACGGACGTATTCCGCTCTTTCACTCTCCAGTCCGACGCCTTCCTTTGCAAGTTCGTCCGCGGTTTCGTTACCGTCTATGCCTTGGTGGCTGGGAACCCAGTAGATCCTCACTGTCTTAGTCGTGCTTAGGCTATCTAGTGACTCCCTGCTTGCCAGTACATTTTTGGAACTGACCGCTGATGATTGCATGGATCTTATCGCCGCTTGACTGTCTACGAACAAATTGATCGCCTCATGTGGACGGTTTATGCTCTGCTTTTCTGGTGGCGAATACTTCCGCCTGGAATATACTGCAGTAGCTTGGTAGCTTATACGACAGCCTCATTTCAGGGTCTGAACAGTATATATCCGCTTCAACTCCTCCTTCCATCTTGGAGTCGTCGGTGTATATATTGAGGTATTGAGCATGGCCTGAGTTCCAGTCATTTGATCCCATGAATACTGTTGTGTTTACATCCGGGCACGTTATGGGTATCATGTAGTCAGATGAACTGCTCATGTGTCGACCAAATGAACTGTGCCCGAAACCTTGTAGCGACCAGTTTCCTGATGCAACCAGACGTTGTGCCGCCTTTCCTGCTGTCAGTTGCGCTTGGATATCTAGGGGATATATACCGATTATGGTTTCGAGTGCTGTTTAGGAGTGGGGTGGCTAGGATATCCTCCGCAAAAGGATCAGTAGAAAACTCCGTCCCACGAAGAAGAAACGCAGAAAAAAAAGTCCAGAAATTAGGGGGTCGAAAAATGACGTTGGCATGGAGCGCCCTTTGCATGCATTTATTGACATTCGTATTGGAACTGAACTTAGCTTAGCCTAAGGGCCCGCTGCCGGCCGAGAAGCCCAGCTTAACAGCGCCAGAGCGGGAGAGCGGGAGAGCGGGAGAACCGTGAATTGGAGCGGCTCGTCTAGAAGCGGCTCGTCTAGAAGCGAGCGACGATCGGGAGCACGGGAGCGTGCGATCGGGAATACCGAGGAGCGGAGAGCGGGCGAGCGTTGCTACGCTGGGAGCGCTTGAGCTTTTGGACGCTCGGTGGGCAGAGGGGGAGCAGGGGCCTCCTGGCGTAAACATTCTCCCCCCCCCTTGCAATCACTCGGGTTGCAATAAACCCGTACAGGACGATGGTATGGAGGGGCGTCAGAGCGCCGCGTAGATCGTTGATGCTGGAGCGACGAGGAGCGATGAAGGACGGATGAGTGCCAAGGAGAGGCGGATGATTGCCATGGAGAGGCGAAAACTTGTCGTAAGGAGCTTGCTGAACAAGGCGGAGGCGTCGAATGCCGTAAACAGGACGCATCACTGTACGCTAGAAGACGTCGGATTTTCCGTAGCGGATGAACGTTGGCAGACTCGGCTACGGTAGGATTAAGTACCTCGGGTACGTCTGATTTCCAGAGCGATCGCGGTGTATGGAAATGAAGCCCTCGTATGTGATCTGGATGAAAGAAGATGACAGGAGATGAGTGATGGTCAAGTAAATGCGAACTAGAAGTACGGGGGTGACCGATGCTGCGAGCGGAGTGGATGCTCTGGACGGTCATGCGGATGCAGGAGAGTGTGGTGGTGCTGATTGCACGTCTTGCATCGGTCACCGCTGCGGCAGGTTCTCTCGGAATGTTCGTGGGCCAAACAGTTGGAACAATAGCGGTGGTCGAGAACCGCTCGGAGCCTCTTCTCAGCGCAGAGTTTGAGGAACTGTTGGCATTTCCGGAGCGGGTGGAATCCGCTGCAGACTCGGCAACGGTAGGACTGCGTACCTCGGGTACGTCTGCTCTCCATGCCAGCAGCACTGCGAGCGGCAAGGAATTTTTCCGGTGAACTTTTTGACGAAACGGAAACTCGTGTCGAGAAGACAGACACGCCGCCCGTAGCGGTTGTAGACACTGGGCCTGTGAGAACCCACCCGAAGATCGTCTCTTGAGCCAGGAGAGAGCCGAAGATGTTATTTTTGGAATCGCCCAGAAGCACAGACGGAAGTATGTCAGCTCCAATCAGGACGTCGATATCAGAACTCTCGAAGAACGCTGGATCCGCTAAGGGGAGATCAGGAAGCTGCTTTAGAAAATCTCTCGGAACTGGATATGAGGGAAGTTTTCCAGCGAGTTGAGGAAGAACATAAGCTGTCGCTTGTAACTGCAGCCCGGGTCTGGAGGGAGGGCGAATTGAAAATTTGCAGAGCTTTGTTGCTTGAGCGGCAACTGTATCGTTGAGACCGGAAACTTGGGTCTGCGTTGGCTGGGATGGAAGTTTTACGATATTGACAAGCCTCTCAGTAATAAAGGTCGCTTCAGAACCTGAATCGATCAGGGCTCGCGCTTGGAAGGTGCGGCCAAGATGGCAGATGTCAATAATCGCCGTACCGAGCAGGACAGCCTTTGATCCTGACGCAAAGCAGACTTGCACATTAGAGTGGACGTCGGAGGCTGCAGCGCTTCTCGCAATGGGTGCGGGCCGTGGACTAGATGGAGCGGAGGGTCTTGAAACGGTAGCCGCAGGGTTGTCGCGGTGCAGCAGAGTATGATGCCGGCTGTGACCCGTAAAGCAGGAATGGGCACTAGTACAGTCCCGTTGCTGGTGCCCTCGCGAAAAACAATTCAAGCAGAGTTGCTTTCTTCGGATGAAGTCTGTCCGCTCATTGACATTCATGTCTAGGAAAAGCGGACATATACGGATAGGGTGGTCTTCTCTGGAGCATAGATTACACCTTCTCGGTGTTGGAGCCACCCTAGCTTCGTATGAATTGAGCCTGCGCACCGGGGAATTGGAATTTGCTGACCTTGGCGGAAAATGCCCAGAGCCGCTAGGCCTGACGTCGTCGATGGCCTCCAAAGTGCGATGGCGCTCGGTCAGAAACGCGTCCAACTCACGCCAGGTTGGAATTTCGGCCTTATTGTGAATTGATTGCTCCCACAAGGAAAGCGTAATCTTGGGAAGCTTCGAGGAGACCATATACACAAGAAGGCAGTCCCACGCCTCGACTTCAATGGAGGACATTTGTAACGCGGTCAAACAGCTTTGAATTGTGCCTTGGAGCTCTTTTAGAGCGACTCCGGATTCTTGAGGAACAGCCTGGATGTTAAAAAGAATCTTTAACTGACTGTTGACTAACAAGCGCTTATTTTCGAAGCAGTCGGAAAGGCTGCTCCATGCTGAGACGAAACCCTCGTTGGTCAGAGGGGCCTTTGAAACGATGGCATGAGCATCGCCGCTTGTCTTCGAAAGTAGGTGGAATAACCTCTCCACAGGCGTAAGTTGGGAATTATTAATGTAAATCGCCGTGAAGAGGTCCCGGAAGGTGGGCCACCGAAGATAATCGCCTGTGAAGACCTCGGTGTCCACTAGTGGCAATCGACAACCCATGGACGGGGGAGTGGGCGCAGGGGCGGAAGCCTGAATGGACTGGGAGGCGGCCTTGTCGATAATTTCCTGCAGCTGTACAAGACACCTCGAATATACGGAGTAGCACTCACTGTACTTGGATTCAAGCTCAGTGGCGGTGGCTGTACTGTCGGAGGACACGGAAAGAAGATCGGAGCAGCTTTCATAGCTTTTCTCCACCTTGTCCCACAGGGCACGGATTTGGTCCCGATGGACTCTGTACATGCCAGGGGAAAATCTCTCAGTGTCAGAAGCGCTCGGAGTGTAAAGGTTAGCTTCGAATTGGCTAACACGGTCCGCCGTGGAAATGAACTTTCGGAGGGCGATGTCTAGTGCGGATTGCGCCATCTTGGAAACGTAATAAGTCTTGGCGAAGGAACGGGACTAGAAAGGACGGACTTGTCGCTTTTTGCCCTTGGGTTGGCAGTGGCTTTTTGTTGTTTCCCGTAGACAAACTCAATTTGGGACTCGGCGGATCAGCGGTTGTCGACTGACCTGAGCGAAGGATGCCTGATTCGAAGTGGAAAGCAGAGTCGGGAACCAGAACGTAGACCGGAATGTCCGTGATCGTGGTGGAGTAGGAAGCAGAGGTGTCTATATGTATAAATTCCGTGGCTCGGAAGTGGAGCTTGTCTAAATTGGAAAATTAATTTATTAATTATAATCCGTAATAACAAAAAAATTAATTAATAATTAATGTCGGAAATAATTAATGTGAATTATTTAAGGACTTGCACGTAATTATTACGGAGCCGGAAAGGCGGAATTAAAATATAAACCTTGGCTTTGACTTGGGAAAAACTCACTGGGCTATACCGTCGGCAAAGCAGTGCATAAGTGAAGAGCTCAGGAGGGAGAACAAAACGTAACCCAAAGAACCGCGACAACAACAACACGTCTGCTGCGGCGGTTGTGCAGATTTGGAGAAATAAACACTTGCACTTGAATATTTAATCTTGGTTATTTTGTTTGTTATTGTTTGGTTGTAATTTAATTCCTGTATGGACGGGCAGCGAATATAAATACATACATATGTATGTATGTAATAAGCATGCAAAATATGTATGGATGAGTTGTCTTTATTTTGGACAGTGGAAACCCGATAACCGGACTGTGGTTGTAAGGGCGTACGAAATATTGAAGGCAGAAAATATATTTTGTACAGTGGAAGCCCGAGAACTGGACTGGAGTTGTGAGGGCGTACGAAAATATTGGAGGCCGAAAATATATTTATATATTGGCATAAGTACAATAGAGCGTCGGGAAGTGGACTGTATTATTTGAAGTTGAAGGAATTGTGTTCAAGAAAATATCGAGGCCGCGGGAAACGTACAGTGAGCGAAGATATGTCGGAGAAGAAAATCTCGGGTAGGGGGCCGAATTCGGCAACACGAAATGTTCACTGTATAATTTTCACTGCCGCGGCGCTCAACTGGAAACACACGTTCACTTATTTTATTATTATTTTTTTTAATATATTGTTCGGCTGAAGGTTGCGGATGTCAATTACCACTGTAAGTAAATGACCAACCAACTCGCGGAGTAATGCGCGCCGTATGTATGTGCGTATATCAAGACCGTTTTAGTCGTTGATGTACGGCCGAATATAGGGACGTATGTATGTATGTACGGAGAAATGTACAACGGGCCGCAGAAGTGGAAGAAAAACGGCGATAATTATGCCGTTGCAGAACGAAGTGCAGGCAAATGGAAGTGGGAAAATTGGATTTGATATGATTTTCAAGTTGTCTAATTGCTGCGGTGTCGGAAAACTCGGACTAGGAGTTGACAAAAAAATCGTCCGCAGGTTGAGCGAAATTTAAATTTCGGACAACCGTTGACGACCGGCAATTAGACACGGGAGGAAACTTTTTACTTATCTTTTCTGCGGCGGCACCACCAAAGCTGCTGGGAAAAAAGGATTCCAGGACGATATCCTTATCCGGCTCGAAGGACCATGTTTAGGAGTGGGGTGGCTAGGATATCCTCCGCAAAAGGATCAGTAGAAAACTTCGTCCCACGAAGAAGAAACGCAGAAAAAAAAGTCCAGAAATTAGGGGGTCGAAAAATGACGTTGGCATGGAGCGCCCTTTGCATGCATTTATTGACATTCGTATTGGAACTGAACTTAGCTTAGCCTAAGGGCCCGCTGCCGGCCGAGAAGCCCAGCTTAACAGCGCCAGAGCGGGAGAGCGGGAGAACCGTGAATTGGAGCGGCTCGTCTTGAAGCGGCTCGTCTAGAAGCGGCTCGTCTAGAAGCGAGCGACGATCGGGAGCACGGGAGCGTGCGATCGGGAATACCGAGGAGCGGAGAGCGGGCGAGCGTTGCTACGCTGGGAGCGCTTGAGCTTTTGGACGCTCGGTGGGCAGAGGGGGAGCAGGGGCCTCCTGGCGTAAACAAGTGCTTTTGTAGGGGTTGACCTCAGCGCCCCTGATATGCAGAGCAGTGCCTGCCGCTGGGTTCTCTCCATAGGCTTATTATACGTTTTCTTCTCCGTGGCTTGCCACCACACTAAGACTCCATACAGCAGAGTCGGACGCACCACCGATATGTAGACCCAATGCATTAGAGCGGGTGAGAGGCCCCATGTGCTGTTAAGCATCTTCTTGGATGCATATAGCGCTATGGTGGCCTTTTTTACCCTCTCTACTACATTGGCCTTCCACGTCAGCTTGCTGTCAAGTACAATGCCGAGGTATTTGACTTGTGTTTTCGGGGTCAGCCTGGTTTTGTTCATTTTCGGGGGGATCCATTGCGGCACCTTGTATCTCTTGGTGAAGAGAATATGGTCCGTCTTATCCGCATTGATATTGAGTCCTACCTTCTCCGCCCAAACAATGAGAAAACGAAAAACTCCGATAGCAAAAATTTTTCGAAAACCGGAGCAGCTTAAAACGAAATCGTACGATTTCGCCCAAAACGAAAACGAAAAATTTTACGATTACCGGTTACAACACTTTAACCTGCGAAATCGTACGATTTCGCCCAAAATGAAAACGAAAAATTTTACGATTACCGGTTACAACACTTTAACCTGCGCGGTTTACATTCAAACGCACAAAAGCAACTCACACGACTATCACACACATAACTGACATGAATACACGAATACTGGAGGTCACATGCTCATCCCTCCCTGCCATGCAGTCTGCTCGCATGTAATTATATTTTTTTGCAGCTGCTCCTAACAAACACACTTATCCACTCATTTCCCCGGTTCCCTTTCTATCCTTCAAATTAAAAATACTCTACTCCATGTTAATTTTTTTACTTACTTATATTTATAATATTTTTTCTTATTTCCTTTTACTTTTTTTTTGAGCGGCTTATAACTTTTAAGGTTATTTTTTTTGTACTGCTAATATTAACTTAAATATTACCCTCTTTAAATCTATTTCACCTACCCGTAAGAGCTCTCAAGGGGGTCGAGGGGAAGAAAATATGTAGGATTAAGTCAATGAAACAGCAAAAGAATTTAACCAAAAATAATTTGCACTCCCGCTGAATACACAAATAAATATAGGTTAGGTTAGGTTAGTCCGGACGGCCCTCGAGGGGCCACACATAGGCCAATATGGCCCATTGCTATCCGGGGAAATTCCTGGATGGACCTAGAGACTATTTAAGCGGGTCTCGAGATCCTTGAAGATCAAGGTGTTTTTCGCAAAGGCAAGGAATTCGCCTGGCTTCCTCCTGGAGGCATCTTCTAGCGATGCCAGAACTGGAGAGCCTAGGTATCTCATTCTTGCCCTCGTTAGGGCCGGACATTTGCAAATGAGATGCTCCAAGGTTTCGGTTGCCTCGGATTCATCACATTTCCGGCATTTGGCGTTGTCGGTAATACCCAGCTCGACTGCATGTGCAGCAGACAGGCAGTGACCTGTTAGAATACCCACTAACATTCTGCAGTCCTTCCGCGAAAGATGCAGCACGTAGTGAGTGAGTATCTCGTTGTGCTCTTTGCACATAATTTTTGATATTCTGCAGGTTGCGTAATTACTCCTCCACTTGCTTTTTGCGCTTGCGTCAGCCCGTCTCTCTAGATCGCTTTGGAGCGTTCTTAGGGAGACGGACGTATTCCGCTCTTTCACTCTCCAGTCCGACGCCTTCCTTTGCAAGTTCGTCCGCGGTTTCGTTACCGTCTATGCCTTGGTGGCTGGGAACCCAGTAGATCCTCACTGTCTTAGTCGTGCTTAGGCTATCTAGTGACTCCCTGCTTGCCAGTACATTTTTGGAACTGACCGCTGATGATTGCATGGATCTTATCGCCGCTTGACTGTCTACGAACAAATTGATCGCCTCATGTGGACGGTTTATGCTCTGCTTTTCTGGTGGCGAATACTTCCGCCTGGAATATACTGCAGTAGCTTGGTAGCTTATACGACAGCCTCATTTCAGGGTCTGAACAGTATATATCCGCTTCAACTCCTCCTTCCATCTTGGAGTCGTCGGTGTATATATTGAGGTATTGAGCATGGCCTGAGTTCCAGTCATTTGATCCCATGAATACTGTTGTGTTTACATCCGGGCACGTTATGGGTATCATGTAGTCAGATGAACTGCTCATGTGTCGACCAAATGAACTGTGCCCGAAACCTTGTAGCGACCAGTTTCCTGATGCAACCAGACGTTGTGCCGCCTTTCCTGCTGTCAGTTGCGCTTGGATATCTAGGGGATATATACCGATTATGGTTTCGAGTGCTGTTTAGGAGTGGGGTGGCTAGGATATCCTCCGCAAAAGGATCAGTAGAAAACTCCGTCCCACGAAGAAGAAACGCAGAAAAAAAAGTCCAGAAATTAGGGGGTCGAAAAATGACGTTGGCATGGAGCGCCCTTTGCATGCATTTATTGACATTCGTATTGGAACTGAACTTAGCTTAGCCTAAGGGCCCGCTGCCGGCCGAGAAGCCCAGCTTAACAGCGCCAGAGCGGGAGAGCGGGAGAACCGTGAATTGGAGCGGCTCGTCTAGAAGCGGCTCGTCTAGAAGCGAGCGACGATCGGGAGCACGGGAGCGTGCGATCGGGAATACCGAGGAGCGGAGAGCGGGCGAGCGTTGCTACGCTGGGAGCGCTTGAGCTTTTGGACGCTCGGTGGGCAGAGGGGGAGCAGGGGCCTCCTGGCGTAAACATTCTCCCCCCCCCTTGCAATCACTCGGGTTGCAATAAACCCGTACAGGACGATGGTATGGAGGGGCGTCAGAGCGCCGCGTAGATCGTTGATGCTGGAGCGACGAGGAGCGATGAAGGACGGATGAGTGCCAAGGAGAGGCGGATGATTGCCATGGAGAGGCGAAAACTTGTCGTAAGGAGCTTGCTGAACAAGGCGGAGGCGTCGAATGCCGTAAACAGGACGCATCACTGTACGCTAGAAGACGTCGGACTTTCCGTAGCGGATGAACGTTGGCAGACTCGGCTACGGTAGGATTAAGTACCTCGGGTACGTCTGATTTCCAGAGCGATCGCGGTGTATGGAAATGAAGCCCTCGTATGTGATCTGGATGAAAGAAGATGACAGGAGATGAGTGATGGTCAAGTAAATGCGAACTAGAAGTACGGGGGTGACCGATGCTGCGAGCGGAGTGGATGCTCTGGACGGTCATGCGGATGCAGGAGAGTGTGGTGGTGCTGATTGCACGTCTTGCATCGGTCACCGCTGCGGCAGGTTCTCTCGGAATGTTCGTGGGCCAAACAGTTGGAACAATAGCGGTGGTCGAGAACCGCTCGGAGCCTCTTCTCAGCGCAGAGTTTGAGGAACTGTTGGCATTTCCGGAGCGGGTGGAATCCGCTGCAGACTCGGCAACGGTAGGACTGCGTACCTCGGGTACGTCTGCTCTCCATGCCAGCAGCACTGCGAGCGGCAAGGAATTTTTCCGGTGAACTTTTTGACGAAACGGAAACTCGTGTCGAGAAGACAGACACGCCGCCCGTAGCGGTTGTAGACACTGGGCCTGTGAGAACCCACCCGAAGATCGTCTCTTGAGCCAGGAGAGAGCCGAAGATGTTATTTTTGGAATCGCCCAGAAGCACAGACGGAAGTATGTCAGCTCCAATCAGGACGTCGATATCAGAACTCTCGAAGAACGCTGGATCCGCTAAGGGGAGATCAGGAAGCTGCTTTAGAAAATCTCTCGGAACTGGATATGAGGGAAGTTTTCCAGCGAGTTGAGGAAGAACATAAGCTGTCGCTTGTAACTGCAGCCCGGGTCTGGAGGGAGGGCGAATTGAAAATTTGCAGAGCTTTGTTGCTTGAGCGGCAACTGTATCGTTGAGACCGGAAACTTGGGTCTGCGTTGGCTGGGATGGAAGTTTTACGATATTGACAAGCCTCTCAGTAATAAAGGTCGCTTCAGAACCTGAATCGATCAGGGCTCGCGCTTGGAAGGTGCGGCCAAGATGGCAGATGTCAATAATCGCCGTACCGAGCAGGACAGCCTTTGATCCTGACGCAAAGCAGACTTGCACATTAGAGTGGACGTCGGAGGCTGCAGCGCTTCTCGCAATGGGTGCGGGCCGTGGACTAGATGGAGCGGAGGGTCTTGAAACGGTAGCCGCAGGGTTGTCGCGGTGCAGCAGAGTATGATGCCGGCTGTGACCCGTAAAGCAGGAATGGGCACTAGTACAGTCCCGTTGCTGGTGCCCTCGCGAAAAACAATTCAAGCAGAGTTGCTTTCTTCGGATGAAGTCTGTCCGCTCATTGACATTCATGTCTAGGAAAAGCGGACATATACGGATAGGGTGGTCTTCTCTGGAGCATAGATTACACCTTCTCGGTGTTGGAGCCACCCTAGCTTCGTATGAATTGAGCCTGCGCACCGGGGAATTGGAATTTGCTGACCTTGGCGGAAAATGCCCAGAGCCGCTAGGCCTGACGTCGTCGATGGCCTCCAAAGTGCGATGGCGCTCGGTCAGAAACGCGTCCAACTCACGCCAGGTTGGAATTTCGGCCTTATTGTGAATTGATTGCTCCCACAAGGAAAGCGTAATCTTGGGAAGCTTCGAGGAGACCATATACACAAGAAGGCAGTCCCACGCCTCGACTTCAATGGAGGACATTTGTAACGCGGTCAAACAGCTTTGAATTGTGCCTTGGAGCTCTTTTAGAGCGACTCCGGATTCTTGAGGAACAGCCTGGATGTTAAAAAGAATCTTTAACTGACTGTTGACTAACAAGCGCTTATTTTCGAAGCGGTCGGAAAGGCTGCTCCATGCTGAGACGAAACCCTCGTTGGTCAGAGGGGCCTTTGAAACGATGGCATGAGCATCGCCGCTTGTCTTCGAAAGTAGGTGGAATAACCTCTCCACAGGCGTAAGTTGGGAATTATTAATGTAAATCGCCGTGAAGAGGTCCCGGAAGGTGGGCCACCGAAGATAATCGCCTGTGAAGACCTCGGTGTCCACTAGTGGCAATCGACAACCCATGGACGGGGGAGTGGGCGCAGGGGCGGAAGCCTGAATGGACTGGGAGGCGGCCTTGTCGATAATTTCCTGCAGCTGTACAAGACACCTCGAATATACGGAGTAGCACTCACTGTACTTGGATTCAAGCTCAGTGGCGGTGGCTGTACTGTCGGAGGACACGGAAAGAAGATCGGAGCAGCTTTCATAGCTTTTCTCCACCTTGTCCCACAGGGCACGGATTTGGTCCCGATGGACTCTGTACATGCCAGGGGAAAATCTCTCAGTGTCAGAAGCGCTCGGAGTGTAAAGGTTAGCTTCGAATTGGCTAACACGGTCCGCCGTGGAAATGAACTTTCGGAGGGCGATGTCTAGTGCGGATTGCGCCATCTTGGAAACGTAATAAGTCTTGGCGAAGGAACGGGACTAGAAAGGACGGACTTGTCGCTTTTTGCCCTTGGGTTGGCAGTGGCTTTTTGTTGTTTCCCGTAGACAAACTCAATTTGGGACTCGGCGGATCAGCGGTTGTCGACTGACCTGAGCGAAGGATGCCTGATTCGAAGTGGAAAGCAGAGTCGGGAACCAGAACGTAGACCGGAATGTCCGTGATCGTGGTGGAGTAGGAAGCAGAGGTGTCTATATGTATAAATTCCGTGGCTCGGAAGTGGAGCTTGTCTAAATTGGAAAATTAATTTATTAATTATAATCCGTAATAACAAAAAAATTAATTAATAATTAATGTCGGAAATAATTAATGTGAATTAATGTAAATGAAGTAAATGACCAACCAACTCGCGGAGTAATGCGCGCCGTATGTATGTGCGTATATCAAGACCGTTTTAGTCGTTGATGTACGGCCGAATATAGGGACGTATGTATGTATGTACGGAGAAATGTACAACGGGCCGCAGAAGTGGAAGAAAAACGGCGATAATTATGCCGTTGCAGAACGAAGTGCAGGCAAATGGAAGTGGGAAAATTGGATTTGATATGATTTTCAAGTTGTCTAATTGCTGCGGTGTCGGAAAACTCGGACTAGGAGTTGACAAAAAAATCGTCCGCAGGTTGAGCGAAATTTAAATTTCGGACAACCGTTGACGACCGGCAATTAGACACGGGAGGAAACTTTTTACTTATCTTTTCTGCGGCGGCACCACCAAAGCTGCTGGGAAAAAAGGATTCCAGGACGATATCCTTATCCGGCTCGAAGGACCATGTTTAGGAGTGGGGTGGCTAGGATATCCTCCGCAAAAGGATCAGTAGAAAACTTCGTCCCACGAAGAAGAAACGCAGAAAAAAAAGTCCAGAAATTAGGGGGTCGAAAAATGACGTTGGCATGGAGCGCCCTTTGCATGCATTTATTGACATTCGTATTGGAACTGAACTTAGCTTAGCCTAAGGGCCCGCTGCCGGCCGAGAAGCCCAGCTTAACAGCGCCAGAGCGGGAGAGCGGGAGAACCGTGAATTGGAGCGGCTCGTCTTGAAGCGGCTCGTCTAGAAGCGGCTCGTCTAGAAGCGAGCGACGATCGGGAGCACGGGAGCGTGCGATCGGGAATACCGAGGAGCGGAGAGCGGGCGAGCGTTGCTACGCTGGGAGCGCTTGAGCTTTTGGACGCTCGGTGGGCAGAGGGGGAGCAGGGGCCTCCTGGCGTAAACAAGTGCTTTTGTAGGGGTTGACCTCAGCGCCCCTGATATGCAGAGCAGTGCCTGCCGCTGGGTTCTCTCCATAGGCTTATTATACGTTTTCTTCTCCGTGGCTTGCCACCACACTAAGACTCCATACAGCAGAGTCGGACGCACCACCGATATGTAGACCCAATGCATTAGAGCGGGTGAGAGGCCCCATGTGCTGTTAAGCATCTTCTTGGATGCATATAGCGCTATGGTGGCCTTTTTTACCCTCTCTACTACATTGGCCTTCCACGTCAGCTTGCTGTCAAGTACAATGCCGAGGTATTTGACTTGTGTTTTCGGGGTCAGCCTGGTTTTGTTCATTTTCGGGGGGATCCATTGCGGCACCTTGTATCTCTTGGTGAAGAGAATATGGTCCGTCTTATCCGCATTGATATTGAGTCCTACCTTCTCCGCCCACTCACATATCTCCCTGAGCGTTGTTTCCATGATCAAGCTGAGGGTCGATGGACAGACTCCAGTGATAATTATGCTTATGCTATCTTTGGTGCTTTCCTCTCGAATATCTTGATTAGGTCGTCTACCACCAGATTCCATAGGAGAGGCGACAGAACCTCACCTTGCGGCGTGCCTCTGCGCGCTCCTCTCACCATGGAAGCGGTGCCTCAATCTGATTGTACCCGCCGGCAACTTGAAAGATTCCTTATCCACAAGTTGATAGCAGGGGACGAGGTGGTCGCTTCTAAGCGATCCATAATTGCGTCCGTGCTAACTTTGTTGTATGCCTCGATTATGTCCACTAACACTCCAAGTGCATATTTCTTATTGTTTAGGGCTCTCTCAATGGTGGCTACCAACGAATGTAGTGCCGTCTCCACTGATTTCCCCTTCGTGTAGGCGTGCTGGTTGGTCGACAGTTGTCTCCCTACATCGTTCCTGATGTATAGATCCAGCAGCTTTTCCAGCGTTTTAAGTAGGAATAAGGTGAGGCTTATAGGTCTGTAATCCTTGGGGCTCACGTGGCTGCACTTTCCTGCTTTGGGCAGGAAGACAATCCGAGAGGTCCTCCATTGGATAGGGATATAGCCCGTGCTTAAACAAGCTGTATATATTGCGTAGAGCCATGGGGTGATCACCTCCTTGGTCACCTGCAGCATGGCTGGGAATATTCCATCTAGTCCTGGCGCTTTTATCCTCGCAAAGGAGTCTATAGCCCAGTGGATTTTACCAGGGGATATAAGATCTTTTGGGAGATTCTCTACTCCAGTTGCTAAGTCCTGGTGCTTATTTGCATCGGGTACCTCAGTGCATCCTGGGAAATGCGCATGCATTAGTGCTGTTAGGGCCCCTTCGCTGCCCTCAGTCCACTGTCCGTCGTCGCGTTTGAGCTGACTCTGTATGGTTGGCTGCTTTGATAGCAGTTTCCGGAGTCTAGCTGTTTCCGGGGCAGTCTCTATATTGGAGCAGAAGTTTCTCCATGAGTTTCTCTGCGCCTTGCGTATTTCCTTCTTGTAGTCCCTAAGCAGGACTTTGTATTCCTCATTGATGATGTCATTTTTCGCCTGCTTGGCGATTGGAGTGAAAGGTCCTTATTCCACCAGGGTGGCCTGGTCCTCTTTCTCGTGTCCGATATAGGGCATGATGCGTGCTACGCATCCAGAAGTTCTTTGGAGAGGGTCTCTAGTGACATTTCTATGTCTTCCGCGGCTTTTACTATGCCCGGAGATCTCGCGAGCCGTGTCGCGATAGTCTCTTAAACTTTCCCCAGTTAGTATTCCGGGGGTTCCTGAAGACTGATTGTTTTGGAGAATGTTCGAATGCGTATTGGAAATGTATGTACTTATGATCTGAGACGGATGGTATCTCAAGGACTCTTTATTCTGATACCAAAGTGCCTTGTCCCCTTACAAGAGTTAGGTCTACTATTTTTGAGGAGGTGGGACCTACAAAGGTGTGTTCCTCCCCCACGTTTGCTACACTCACCTCTGTGGTTTATGACGGGGCTCTCCCATACGCAGTGGTGCGCGTTGGCGTCTGCACCCACAAGCAGTTGCTGGTCCTTCGGGATGGCTTCTACCAAGCTCATGAGTTCTTCTGGTGGGGCCGTCCTGTCGTGTGCCATGTAGCAGGAACCAACCAAAAGGCGCTTTTTTCCGCTCTCTAGCATCACCACGGTCAGGTCATCAGAGCTGTAATGAGACATAAGGTTAGCGTGTAGACCCTTTCGTATAAGTACGGCGGTTCTATTCCTGCTTACCGTTGGTGGATGGAGCAAATTGTAATTTGCGGACTTCAGGCGATGCAATTGCCTGAGGCGATCCATGGCTCCTGGACCAAAGCTATGTCGGCGGATCCTTGCTCCTTGGCTATGAGGAGTTCCGCCGACGCGACCTTGCTCTTATGGAGGTTGAGCTGCAGCACCGTGAGTGTCATAGGTACTGGGCTCACCTCCATACGACGGGTTGACTACTACGTTTAGGTCACCGTCCTCTCCTTCGTCGGACTCATCCAGCGTCATTTCCCGGTCGGCATCCACGATGGTTTCCAGACCTAGGTCCTTTTCCACCACATCTGCCTTCAGGGTGTGAGCATCCTTATCCCCGGGGTGGCGCTTTTTGAGCAGGTATACGCTACCCCTGCCCCACGCCATCTTCCCGTATCTAGGATAAAGGATGTCCTCTGCCTCCTTGTTTATCTGGAGGACTGCACATTGCCCCCCCCCCCCTTCGGTGATGGGGCCGCAACGTGCAGAACCTTCCAGTCCGCGGTTGTTATATTCGGATTCTGACGCTGCAGTAGCTTCAGCGCCCGGTCCGCTTGGATTGCGATGGGGAAGAGTACCTTCGCTTTTGGAGTGGATGGGATTAGCTCCCGGTCCACCACCTCTATCTTGGCCCCTCCCACAGCGTCTCCAACAGGCAGTTAGCCACTTTATCGTCGGGTCATTCATGCACTTTAGGATTTTGACCCCATTTAGCCACCCAGCGCCATCGAAGGTGGGCATGGGAGCTTCGAGATCATCCTCCATCCGTGCGTACAATGACTCAATGAGCCGCGCATGCACCATCTTCCACTGCGCCGGCTTCATCGCTTCTGTCAATGAGGACCACGATCAAGTGTCGTTTGGTCACCTCACTAACTTTTGCGGTTTTTTTTTGGGATTTTTCGCCATTTGGGGAAGGATGCCTCTTTAGGCCCGCGTTGCCGCTTGTTCCCCGGTGCGTCCATAGAGGCGCTTTCGGCTGAGCGTTGCCTTTTGTTGGCAAGCGTCTCCTCCACCTTGTTAGCGAATCCGCCAGTGGATCTCATGGGGGGGAGTTTGGCGAAATGAAGCCTCCCCTCAGCTATTTTCTCCTCAGCCCAGGTAAGCTTTGCCTTCTCCTCTGGGGATATGGCGGCTTTTTCCTGGAGCCGATCCTGGATGCGGAGGGCAGCCTTGTACAGCGCCTTGGCCTTCATTCCCTCGCTTGACCGCTTTGGCCCGTCCCTGCGCTGGGAGCTGGTGCCTGGTTTCGGTGAGTGGAGAAGGCTTTCTTCCTTCTCTTTGAAGAGCTGCACGCTCTCAAGGTCCGAGTCTGTATCGACTATAGCACGTGAGCGGCTCAACTTCCCCTGCGTCGTTTTTTTCGGCAGTAGCCTTGCAACATGAACTGCTCCCGTCACATCAGAGGTGTAACAGCTGGCAACACGCAGAGAGAATTGCTCCTCCTCGTGCCCGCCGGTGGTAGCGGTCACGCCTTCCACCGACGTTTGGGCTGACATCCCAGCCCTGGTTTCTTTCTTTAAGCCCTCCAGAATGGTTTCTTTCTCAGGGGTTCCACCACCCTGTGTTTTATGCCTGCCGCCAGGCACCCCCAGCCATGGCTAATGGTTCACTTCTTTCGGCTTTTTAGGGCGGCAGGAATTGAACCGTTGCCTTTGCTAGTCACTGTATTATCGCGGACGGGGCAGGCAGCGATGCATTACCCGTACCCGGGATTATAGAGTGCACATTGCCCAGCCGGCACCCTCGGGGAGAGTTCAAATGGAGGATTTTTGTCAGGCCAAATAAATAAATTTATAAATATAGAAAAATGTTATATATATAAATAACTAAAATTAACTAAAAATGGGTGGAGAATAAATAAATAAATTTAAAAATATACACACAATAGAACTACACTTAACAAAAAACATTTTACGTAATACTAAAAAAAAAACAGAAATGAAGCTAACTTCGGCACGCCGAAGTTTGTATACCCTTGCAGATTGGTTTTCATATTTATATTATAAATTTTAATGCCGAAAACAGACACTAAACAGAGTTTCATAACATTTTAACTATACTTATTATGTTTACAGTTTGACATTAACAGTTATACATTCCCAGCTTTACATTTTCTCTACATCTACGGATCGCTTCTATGGCAGCTATATGATATAGTTGTCCGATTTTCATAAAATTTATACCAAAATTCTATAATAATAAGTAAAGCTCATATCTCAGAGTAGATAAAAATACATTGAAAAACAACGAAGTTATAATTTTTTTTATTACTTTCCCTATCGTTCCTATGGCAGCTATAAGATACTTCTTACTTTTACTTTGATGTTAATTTAAATTAAAATTTAAAATATTTGTCGCCTTCTTTATCATTTGTTGGAGAGCGATACTTTTATACTGAATCTTTGGTTAACAGGAATTTTCCTTTGTACTAGAGTTTGATTAAGTGTTGGTTAGCACCGTGAAGTTTTCGGCTAGGATTTCGTCGGATTGGGGGGTGGGGGTTGTTTATCAACTCTAGTTATCGAAACAAACAAGAGAAATGTGCTAACCTAGCCAGGTGTTAAATTTCTTTAGTTAGTATATGCGTATTGTTTATTTGTGAAGGGGTGATGTTAGTGCCCTTTATTACACGACCGATCTTGTTTTAAAGATTTTTTTTGTCTCCAATGATCGTTAAACAAATATTTTTCCTCTGTGTTAGGCGGTTTATTTCGTGTAGCACTCAATTAAATGTATTTGCCTTGCAAATTTGGCAAGTGCAGAAAACACGTGTTAAATGAAAAAGGTGATGTAACAACTTCACTATATGTCTGGCACCAGGAACGATCTTATTGATTTTAGAGGCTTTGATCAACTAAATCGCCAGGCCTAAATCTTTTCCAAATTACTCTCGAGTATGCATTAGCGTAAGCTTATAGTACAATATTAAGGTAAGGTGGGGTAAAGCCGACAGTGTGGGTAAACCCGACCTCCCTCTGTTTTCGAAAATCGGAAGCACTACGCAAACTAATATTAGTGTTGTCGTGTAGAGCATCGAAAAACAATGGTGGTATGACAGCATTTTATTAGTCAACATTGAGATGGTCAAACGACAACAAGTTTGTTTTCACAATTTTGACTTTCATTTTTGTGCATAATTAACTGCAGGATATTTCTTTTTGTCAAAGTTATCGCATGAAAAGGTAAGTGTATTTAGATTCTTTGAATAAAGTCCTACAAAGTGCATATACGTTTGGTTCATTTTTTTCATAATTTCTTTTTTAATGCTATGTTATTATGAAAAATTACGTGGTGGGGCAAATCCGACCTCTAAATAGTGGGGTAAATCCTGCCGCCAAAAAAACCAAAAAAACAACAATCACACCAAAACCATCAACATCGCAGCCAACCAGACGTTCAACTCGAACAAAAAAACGCCAGCAAGCTATTTGAGCAGCGAATCAGATGATACTGATTAATTATTGTGCTATTTTAATTTTTTAAATTTTATTATCTTTTATTGCCATTATAAAATATATCACATACAGGCCTGCTCCGGTAATCGAAAACGGCAAGAATTTTTCGTTTTCGTTTTTGAAAACGAGAAATTGGTGCTCCGGTAATCGAAATCGAAAGATTTTTTCTGGCCGGAATGAAAAGTAAATGGCTTTTTTTATATGAAATCAGATCTTATTTACAAAAGGAAAAAAATAGTTTACTCAGTGGTCTATTGATGTTTATTCCACACCACCACAAGATCATTCTGGCAGGTAGTTATTTTATAAAAAATTTATTTCTGACCCCACCTCAGATTTGACAACAAAAGTTTTGCCGTGTTCAACCAGTTTTCTCGTTTTGGCGATAGGTCGATAGGTTCACCTCAAAAAGTTATCGCCAAGGTTGCCATATTGTTGGTGGAACGAAACAGCCAGTTAAAAATACTTATAAAATATAAATGAATACATTAATAACTTTAAAGGACCGCCAAAATGGTTGTTTATAAATAATGCTATTTAATGTAATTACTTAAATGGTCCAAATTAACCAAATAATTATTTGAGACCACCGGAATTAAAACTGTGAAAAGTGTGGCAGCATCTTAGGTGCCTGGATTTGCTTAATTCTACCATTGTTTGCCTTTTTCTGGCTTAGAAAAAGGGCAATTGTAAATATAATAGGCAGTACTTTACGTTGTTTGCTTATTACCAACAACACAAGTTAGCTGCTTGAGCAGTGAGAAACGACGAGAAATCGAAACATCCGATAGCAGAAATTTGCCGAAAACCGGAGCAGCTAAAAACCAAAACGGTTCGTTTTCGCCCAAAACGAAATCGAAAAAATTTTACGATTACCGGAGCAGGCCTGATAGATTGATTTATCATTGCATATAGGTTTTGCAATTACGTTATATCAATACTAAATCAACCAAAAACATAGGCGGTCGGGTTTACCCCATTGTTCACGCCAGAAAGGCGCTTAATTTCGGGAGGCAGTGCGCTCTCTCTTTCTCTCCCTCTCCCTCCGGACTTCCAGTCCAAAGCTCCTCCGCTTGCGCTCTCGCTCTCCAAGCTGATGCTTCGGCCGCTCGCGCACTCCTATTGTGATCTCCCGCTCCCGCTTGTAATTAGTTCTAAACCTGAAGCCAAATAAAGCGGACCAAGTCCATGCATTTATATATTGAAAATTACCCCTACGCCCCCGGCCTATTCTTTTCTTGTGGTGGTTTTCTGTGGAACCTTCGACTGCGTCGCGGGATTGAATACATTTTTTGGTGCCTATTCTACGGAAGCCAGCTCTCCAGCTCCCCCCAGCCGAACATTTGGTCCTACAGAGCCGGATTTTGGATTCCGGATTTTTTCTACAACTCCGCTTCACCAGCAGTTCTCGGCGTTTTCTGCTTCCAAAGATAAGTACTCCGTATTCCGTCGCCCCCTCGCTGCCGATCTTCAGCAGTAGTCCGAACATTTAATTTCGGTCACTCTGCTGCAAGATTAATTTTCCGTGTCGACTCCAAGTGCGAGTTTTCCTGACAACGGCAGTTAAGGAATTTTCCATTTTTCCATTTTCTACAATTCGTACAATTTTCAATCCGTCTCCGTTTTGAACGTCGCCATATTCTTCTTATTCCGCTTTCCTTTGTACATATTTGCATTTATCCGTACATCAATGTACAAAACGGTTCCTACATAAGAATAAAAATTCATACATATGTACATACATATCAGCTTCGTGGTTTAACTGTCTTTACATAAAAACATCGATTTCCAATAATAAAAATTTATTAACAATCCAATACAGTCCGCTGCCTACGAATAGCTATCCAGTGCTATAATAAATCCATATACGTATATTATATTTTCTCCATGTAAACACATATGTACATACATATATATTACATATTATATTTTCTCCCCCAGATAAAAACCATTACATACATTTAAAAAAAAATATATAAAACAAGAAAATCAAAAAATATAATAAATAAAGAATAAATTATTGCAAAAACTTGTAAGCCAGTGTCCGTATTTTTGTGCATTTCATTGTTGCGCCTTACATAGTTCCGCTGCCGCCGCGACATATAATTGTCATCTACATACATACATACACACATAACCAAGAGCTTTTACATTGCCGGCAGCGCATCCCAACGAACATTAAGTTGAGAAGAAAAGTGTCAGGTGTTCCAATCCCACCATTCTGATTTAATTAATATATTTTTTTTTAAATTAATTAATAATTAATCAATCACTTAATCACAAATACTTTTAAAGTTTTTGCACTCGATTAAATATCCGCAATTGTCAAGGGTACTCCATCTATATATTTTTTTGCATTTATTGGGTTATTCTTAAATACGAAAATAATAAACAACTTGGCATTTCCGTCCAGCAATTAGTTATTTGGTCAAATAAATTTAAATTCTCGTCGCATTTGCTCCAATTAATATTGGTTCCACTACATATATTTTCGATTCTCGTCGCTTCTACTTCAAGTAAATTTTTTCCACTGTATTTACTTGCAATTCTGAGATTGAATATTTCCACCATCTACCATCTACCATCCGAATTCTACGGCATATTCTTGCAATCCATATTTGTTTCGATTTTACCGTCTCACATTGCTACTCCTTCGATTTAGTTGACGATATTGGGAGCAAATAATTCTACCATCCGAATTCTACAGCATATTCTTGCGAACATCCTTTATTTTGAGAGTTCTGCTCAATCCAGCAGCTTCATTCACCTACTTAGTTGGTCACTCCTGCCTACTCCCAAAGGAATATAAATATGTCAGAAGGACAAAAGTCAATTCCCCAAGACGCAAGTCAGAAGAGGGAGATATCCAGAGCCAACGGCCCTATAGATGTTGCTATGCTTGAGTTTATAGCAACTAGCAACCGTCTCATCCAATTTGAAAACCAGATTTTTGCGGCATCCACTTCCAAGCCCAATTCATTCACATTAAAGATCCGTCGAGATCAGATCCAGTCCTTATGGGAAAAGGTTGAACGGGAGTATGAGACCGTTTCCAGAGCAGCTCTTCACGAGGGAAGTAGCGGAAATCTTCCGCTACTTCAAAATAAATACGAACACTATTATGCGGTGTACGAAAGATGTGCTTCCAAGCTGAGCGAAGACATTGACCGTGTGTCCGTCTCCAATTCACAGGCAAGAGCAGCTCCGCCACCAGAGACATTCTCGAGGGGCTGCGATCTTCCGCCATGCGATACAGGAATCTTCGACGGAGATTATCTGCGCTGGCCCACATTTCGTGATCTGTTTACGGCAATGTACGTGAACAATTCCAACCTCACTCCAGTGGAAAAGCTTTTCCACTTAAACGCCAAAACTAGCGGCGAAGCTCATGCCATTGTTTCGAAATCTCCACTGACCAATGATGGCTTCCAATCCGCGTGGTCAGCGCTTCACGATCGTTTCGAAAATAAACGCGCGTTAGTAAACAATCAACTTAAGAAATTATTTAACATGGTGTCCATTGAACGCGAATCCTCGGCAGCCTTGAAGGAGCTGCAAAATACAATCCAAAATTGTCTAACATCGCTGAGAATTTCCGGCCTTTCTACTGAGAATTGGGATTGCCTCCTTGTTTATTTGTGCTCCACAAAACTTCCAAAGCTGACGCTTTCATTATGGGAGCAATCCATCGAACAAAAAACCGAAATTCCTACGTGGCCGGAACTTGATTCATTCCTAACAGAGCGCTATAGAACTCTGGAAGCCATAGATTCTATCCAGCCTACTGTGACACGCTTTCGTTCATCTAAACCGACAATCTCCAACGCATCGCCACGAGTACTACAATCCTTTAGTACGAGGATTCTTCATACGTCCAAAATATGCGATTTGTGTTCTGCAGAGAACCATCCAGTGCGTTTGTGCCCACGCTTCCTTCAGATGACGATAGTCGATCGATCATCTTATATCCAGAAAAAGCAGTTGTGCTCAAATTGCTTTGCAAGCGGTCATCCACTCCGTAATTGCACAAGCGCCCACAACTGTCTTACGTGCCACGGTCGACATCACACTTTGTTGCATCCAAGCGACTCATCTTCCAGTGTTCCGATTCCTCGTGATGACACCCGACAAATATCTCCACCTATCCAGCGGACTTCGTCGTTCTCTACACGAGTGACCAATGCCGTCGACTCCTTCAACTACTGGGTTCCATACAACGACAACAAAAGCAGACGTTCCCGAGGTATTTCATCCTACCAATGCCGAGTCTGTCAAGGGAACCATCCTCTTCGGAAGTGCCACCGTTTTCTTCGACTTGATGCAAAGAAACGGCTCCAGGCAGTCGTCGACAGGAAATACTGCGTCAACTGCTTGGCCCACCACCATTCTGGAGGATCTTGCCGTAGTAACGACCGATGCCAGTCGTGTGGACAGGATCATCACACACTTCTACATGCCGACGACCGCTCAGCGAATCCAACACTTTCCCGAGCGCAAGACTTCTAATATTTTGCTGCGTATCCTCGCAAGGGGGGGAGAATGTTCACGCCAGAAAGGCGCTTAATTTCGGGAGGCAGTGCGCTCTCTCTTTCTCTCCCTCTCCCTCCGGACTTCCAGTCCAAAGCTCCTCCGCTTGCGCTCTCGCTCTCCAAGCTGATGCTTCGGCCGCTCGCGCACTCCTATTGTGATCTCCCGCTCCCGCTTGTAATTAGTTCTAAACCTGAAGCCAAATAAAGCGGACCAAGTCCATGCATTTATATATTGAAAATTACCCCTACGCCCCCGGCCTATTCTTTTCTTGTGGTGGTTTTCTGTGGAACCTTCGACTGCGTCGCGGGATTGAATACATTTTTTGGTGCCTATTCTACGGAAGCCAGCTCTCCAGCTCCCCCCAGCCGAACACCCATCATTTTTGAAAATAGCAAAAATGAACTTTTTCGTAAAACGCTTGTATCTCAAAATTTTTCAAAGGTAAGAAAATGCTGTGCATTTAAAGTTGCGCAAAAGTCTAACCTTTAATTTGGTATATATAACGACTTGATCCGTTGATCCGATGTAAAATAAGCATTTTATAGCCAAAACCATTTACTAGGTCGGCTTTACCCCACCTTACCCTACTGTTTTGCTGACAAGATAAGGATACAAGCGCGAATTTATCTTATGAGCTTTTTAATTTCAGTATAATCGATTTACAAGACAAAAGCTTTATATTTATTTATTTATTTATTAAGAATAGCAAATATCTGTCATTTTAAATCCATATCCTTACCTCAGACCGGATAAGGGGTGTTTTTTAATGACTCACATCAGGTGGTCAGATGCAAGGATAGGTGTCTTAAGATATTATTTTTGTTAAAATCTAATGACATTTCAAAATATAACAAAAAGTACAGGTCGTTGTAAAGCGAACATAAAACGCGAAAACGATCGTGTGCCTCGAAATTAGTTTTACAAATATCCAAAGCTATATGCCGAAAGTAACGTGATGGCCTAGAAGGAACTCAGAAACGTATTTGATTTAGAAGATTAGTGGAAAAAATATGTCCATTTATTAGTTTATGAAGGAACATCAAGTCATGGCAGGTCCGACGATCCTTAAGAGAGGGCAGGTCCAGATGGCGTAGTCTGTCAGCATTAGAAGAAAGGTGGCAATGTGGGTCCCAGTCTAAACCCCGAAGAGCGAACAAAAGGAATTGTTTCTGTACTGATTCGATAAGGTCCCGATACTTTGTATACTGAGGGAACCATACACACGAACAATATTCGAGTATGGGCCGAACCAGAGATATATATAAGAGTTTTGTGGTGTAGGAATCGTCGAAGGCTCATCATCCATCACAAGACTCAAACTAAAGTGGAGCTCTGACGGGTCAGTATCTGAGATCCCCCAAAAGACGAAACGGAAATCACCGGAGCCACGGTCACTCCCTCAACACATTCGGATAACGAATCTTTTTTAACTTTTTTTTCTGCCTTAATAATAATTCTTTGAACCCGCTTCTGGTTTGCCGCAGCAACATCAATTAGCGTGCACCTTGTTGTCGCACAGCCAACAGCCGATGGTGAGATCGCCATAAAAAATTGCCTTCTTACAGGTTTTACCATAACAGTTAATATTTAAAGTCATTTTATCGACTTACCACTGTACCTTTTACGTTAGGTATAAGAGAGGCCGCAAGGGGTAGTGCAGCATTGAAAGAGCGGGAGAGCATGGGATCAAGCAAAAATAGGGGCCGTTTTCAGCTGTCGCGAACGCGCAAACAATAACAAACGGAGAAGGCACTCAAGAAAATGCAAATGTAAAGCAACAAAAAAGCCAAACTAAAATGTGAGTTTAGATTGATTTAAAACAAAAATGGCTATAACTTGTTAGTGGTCTAAAGTTATATATACAAAATACTACGATACCTTTTCGAATTATGTTGGTGTGCTGCAGATTCCGGCCCAGTCCCAGAGTAGAACGCTAGAGGATTATGCCGTTAAATGTATTTTAATCTTTATTTACTTAAAAGGTACAATTCTTCATAATTTCATACCGGGTCTTTCTCCTGGGGTACGCCGTGGTTCCGAGTTGTCTTCCTCGTCCTGCTTTGCGGCTGTCCAGTGGGGAAGATGCCGATAGTTTCGCCCAAAGCTGGGTCTGTGCCCTTGAAAGCCACCCACATGCGAATGCGTTCGGATTCGTAAGTCATCCACGAGATCGGACTCGAAAGTCAACAGTGGTTCGGACTCGCAAGTCAGTAGAGAGAATCGGACTCGAAAGTCATCCGTGGTTCGGACTCGCAAGTCAGCAGAGAGGATCGGACTCGAAAGTCAGCACTGGTTTAGACTCGCAAGTCAGTAGAGAGAATCGGACTCGAAAGTCGGCGGTGCTTCGAACCCGCAAGTCAGCAGAGAGAATCGGACTCGAAAGTCGGCAGTGGTTCGGACCCGCAAGTCAGCAGAAAGAATCGGACTCGGAAGTCGGCAGTGTTTCGGACTTGCAAGTCAGCAGAGAGAATCGGACTCGGAAGTCGGCAGTGTTTCGGACTCGAAAGTCTGCAGAGGTTCGGACTCGCAAGTCAGCAAAGATCGGACTCGAAAGTCAGCAGAGGTTCGGACTCGCAAGTCAGCAAAGATTGGACTCGAAAGTCAGCACTACAATGTATTGGTTGGAACCTGGGTTTACTTGGCTGCTTGGTGATTACAATCGCAATCAGCGGCTGTGTGATTTCTCCAGTGCCGGGGCCCGCTTTATATAGGCCCAGGCGAGGCTTCAGTGTGGCCAGAGTCGTGTGCGGGATTAGCCCGAATAGTGTGACCAGCCTCTGTTCAGTCCAGTGTGACCATTCGTTCGTGATAAGTGCGCGCACGTCACCGATCCATTTCCTTATGTCGCTAATTGCTCCTGTTTTGTTATATTTTCTACTATATTATTCCAATTGTGCGCGTACACGCGTCACACATATGTAGTGGGCTGGAAAGTGGACGACATTCGTTCTCAGCCTTCAAAAATTGGAGAATATTGGAAAATCCTTTTAAATAAATATAAAACATTAGATGTCAATAAGATTAGAGACAATAAAATAATAAAAAGCTCTTTGATTTTTTGTTCAGTGCCGACAGCAAAAAAAAAAACGTTTTGAGAAAGTTTATCTTAAGAACTTAATTATTAATTAATTGGCTGGTGTTGCTCCGAAAAAACAGATTTTTGTTTCCCGCCTCAATCCAGATGCTTCTGAGGGCGACGTTAAGACCCACTTGAGCAGCAAATTGAATGTTTCTGTTACTGAATTTAGTGTCTCCAAATTCAATTTTAAGGAAAGACGTGATATATCTTCGTTTAAAATTACAATTTCTGACCTACTATTTTCTAAGGCTCTTGATCCTTCTGTGTGGCCTAAGCATGCAATTGTTCATGAATTCGAACACAAAAGTACTCCTCGTGCTCGCGGGCCTCAAACTCCTTCAACTAGGCCTCCAAAAAACTAATAGACTCTTTTGTTCTCCACTATCAGAATGTTCGTAGTTTACTTGGCAAGCTCAGTAGGCTGCACGTCAATAGTGTCTCTTTCGATGCCAATGTTATTGTCTTTACAGAAACATGGCTCAACTCCTCTGTGTCTGACTCTGAGATTTTTTCAGGGAACTATGCCATCTTTAGACGTGATCGTCCTATACGGACAGGCGGTGGTGTTCTCATTGCGGTTAAACCCGATCTGGTTTCCAATATCATTTCTAAAACTGACACTGATATAGAGTTTGTGGCGGTTCGCATCCAGGTTTACGATTATTCTATCTACGTTTCATGCTCGTATATTCCACCTAGGTCTGACACTGATATTTATATGCAGCATTTATCCTTAATTCAAGAAATTCATTCTTCCCTTGGTATTAATGACCACCTTATCGTCACGGGTGATTTTAATCTACCCTCCATTTCCTGGATGCCCTTACCTGATTCAAATGTTCTTGTTCCCACCTCACCCCACGATTTAATTCATGGTCTCATTGACCATTCATTGGGACAATTAAATTTTGTTAGGAACTGCAGTAATAACGTCTTAGACCTCATCTTTGTCTCTGAGTTTGCCAATGCCTACGTCACTAGAATTGACCCTCTTTCTAGTCCTGAGGACGCTTATCATCCCACTTTGGAGCTAACCCTCGAAGCCTCCACACCATTATTATTGTGTTCGGAAGCTGAGCCTGCAACGTTTCGTTGCTTTCGAAAAGCTAAGTTTACAGAAATGAACCACCACTTATCCTTAACGGATTGGACTTTCTTGAACTCCACAGAGGATCCCTCAGACATTGTTAAGCGTTTCTATGAAATAATGTACTCAGTTTTCGACATGTATGTCCCTTTATTTCCCTCACCAGAAGTTTCTCAGAAGCCCCCTTGGTTTTCTCGTCGGCTTTCATATCTAAAAAATCTGAAATCTAGACTGTTTAAAAAGTACAGCAAATCTGGTTTTCAAGTCGACCATTCGAGATATTTAACTGCTCGTACAAATTTCCTAGCACACAATTCTGAATGCTACAGAAACCACTTAAATCGGTGCAAAATTGAGTTTCAGGCTAACCCGAAGCAATTTTACGCTTTTGTAAACTCGAAACGGAAATCTCAACAATTTCCTTCATGTCTTCATTACGATAATGCCTCCGCTTCCAATGAGCCTGATATCGCGAACCTGTTCGCAAAATTCTTCCAGACTACATACTCACAAACTAATTTTGATAACAACTCAGAGTATTCTTTTCCACTCCCGCACTCCAATTGCATTTTTATGCCTGTAATCAGCGAAGATGATGTTCTTCATAATCTCAGAACAATGAAACTTTCCTTTTCCTCTGGTCCAGATCTTGTACCTAGCTGCGTTCTGAGAAATTGTGCCAGTTCATTATGTAGACCACTGTCTAGACTTTTCCAGTTATCACTTCAGCATTCGTTTTTCCCCAAAGTTTGGAAAGAATCGTTTATCATTCCGCTTCATAAAAAGGGCGGTAAATCTAATATTGAACACTATAGAGGTATAGCAAAACTTAGTGCGATTCCCAAATTATTCGAATTTCTGATTACTACTCAGCTTCAGCACCAATGTAGCTCAATAATGTCCCCCTCACAGCATGGCTTCATGAAACGTAAATCAACGTCTACAAATCTCCTTGAGTTTGTTGCTGTCATTAGAAACGCGTTTAAAAATAACACCCAAACCGATGTTATCTTTACAGATTTCAGCAAAGCTTTCGATTCGGTGAATCATCAATTACTGCTGAAGAAACTTTGTCTGTTGGGTTTTCCGGTTACGTTGATCAAGTGGATTTCTACTTATTTGTCGAACCGTACTCAAAGAGTTGCATTCAAGGGTTCATTCTCAAACCTTGTTCACGTGACTTCTGGTGTTCCTCAAGGGAGCCACCTCGGTCCTCTTCTATTTGGCATTTTTATAAATGATCTGCCCCAAGTTATTCTCCACTCTTACGTCTTGATGTATGCTGATGACGTAAAACTATGTTTGCCTCTTGTGAATCCTGACTCTGCTCAGCTTTTGCAAGCTGATTTAAGCAACATGATGTCCTGGTGCACTCACAATTTATTGTTTCTTAACAACTCCAAATGTAAATACGTCGTTTTACCGCAGAAATTGTTTCCAGGCTAACTATTCCTTAGGCACGAGTGTCCACTCTGTAACGGATCTTGGTGTTCTATTTACCCACAACTTGAGCTTCACCGATCACATCGGTATAATTGTTGGTAAAGCAAAGGGTGTTTTTGCTTTCGTAAAACGATGGTCTAAGGAATTCGATGATTCCTACACTACAAAACTTTTATATATATCCCTGGTTCGGCCCATACTCGAATATTGTTCGTGCGTATGGTCCCCTCAATATGCAAAGTATCAGGATCTTATCGAATCGGTACAGAAACAATTCCTTTTCTTCGCTCTTCGGGGTTTAGACTGGGACCCACATCGCCACCTTCCTCCGTATGCCGACAGACTACGCCTTCTGGACCTGCCCTCTCTTAAGGATCGTCGGACCTGCCATGGCGTGATGTTCCTGCATAAATTAATAAATGGATATATTTTTTCCAGTAATCTTCTTAAACAAATACGCTTTTCAGTTCCTTCTAGGCCATCACGTTACTTTCGGCCTATAGCTTTGGATATTTGCAAAACTAATTTCGAGGCACACGATCCTTTTCGCGTTTTATGTTCGCTTTACAACGACCTGTACTCTCTGTTATATTTTGAAATGTCACTAGACTTTAACAAAAATAATATCTTAAGACACCTATCCTTGCCTCTGACCACCTGATGTGAGTCGGAGCATATCATTAAAAAACACTCCTTATCCGGTCTGAGGTAAGGATATGGATTTAAAATGGCAGATATTTGCTATTCTTAATAAATAAATAAATAAATAAATAACTGTAGCATACCATCAAGCACATCCTCTCGTACCATTCAGCAGATACCATCCTCTTTAATTGTTTTATATAAAAATATATTAAACGAATTATTAACTTTGTAATTTTGTACATTAAAATAGTAATTATAGTAGCCAAGAGACAGGTGCTCACTAGATACTGTGGGTTTTCTAGCGTACAATCGGATTGGTATTTGTGCACTTCTTGCTATGCTCGGTACAAAGCTCGTCGGATATGGCGTGGGCCTTCCTCACTGATTATATGTCACACATTTACACTACTACAATAAAAGTTTAAGTGCACATTCTGAAAACTAAATGATTGGTCAATGGTTGAACTATTCGGACGCTCGGACGGACCCTAAAGAGTAGGCTATAAGAGAGGAACACTCGCGTTGTGGGTGGCTGAGGTGTCGTTCGCCCCCACGTCTTTACCCTCCCTGCCGTAGTAACTTCAGATAATTAGTCGTTACCCCTTAACTAAATTCTTCTTTTCGAGTTAAGCTCATTTCAAAGTTATTCGACATCCACTTGCTGTACTAACACAAGACCAAAGATATTAGTTTTTTCTCCATTATTATTCCTTTATACTTCAAGATAATTCAATATTTTTTCTCTTACAGTCGCTATTCATGTTTTTTAATTTATCTAGTACCTCGCTACTTACTTCTACGTTAATTGCAACTTATATAAACAAACGCGTAAATGTGCGGCTCGTTTAGGATCCCCTTTAAATTATACATCTTGAGCTGTGTTGGAGGGTGGCGGCTTTAAGCTGAAATGCACTCGAAATAAAAACACGTAGGACTTGTCGGGGTGTTACGCGACGTGCGTCGGGATGTCTATTTATGCAGAAGTAAATTGGTACAAAAAACAATACAAAGAAGAAACTAAAGCTAGGGAGAGCGGATTAGAAGCTCTAGGGACTGGAAGTCCGGAGGAAGAGGGAGAGAAAAGGAGAGCGTACGGGATCACACTGCCCCCCGAAATTAAACGCCTTTCTGGCGTGAACATTCTCCCCCCCCCCCCCCCCCCTTGCGAGGATACGCAGCAAAAGTACCAGGAAGGATTAGCTCTGGGAAGCGTAGGATAACGCTGAGCACTCGTTGGTATGGAGAAGAGTGTGGTGATCTTGTCCACACGACTGGCATCGGTCGTTACTTCGACACGATCCTCCGGAATGATAGTGGGCCAGGCAGTTGACACAGTATTTCCTTTCGATGACTGCCTGGAGCCGTTTCTCAGCGCTAAGATGCAGAAACCGGTGGCATTTCCGAAGAGGATGGTTCCCTTGGCAGACTCGACATTGGTAGGATAAAATACCTCGGCAACGTCTGCTCTTGCTATCGTCGTATGGAACCCAGTAATGGGAGGAATCGGCAGAAGTGGTCACTCGTGTGGAGAACGAGGAAATCTTTTGGACTGGTGGATGAATTTGTGGTGCGTCATCAGGAGGATTCGGAACACTGGAAGAAGTGTTGCTTGGATGCAACAATGTGTGATGCCGACCGTGACAAGTAGACAGTTGTGGGCAATTACTTAGAGGATGACCGCTTGCAAAGAAATTTAAGCACAACTGATTTTTCTGGATATATGAGGTACGATCTTCTATTGTCATTTGGAGGAAGCGTGGACATTTACGCACCTCAGTCGGTTTGGACGGACTGAGGCGTATCGTAAGAGGCTGAAGAGAATCGATGGTTTCCAGAGTTCTGTGGCGCTCAGTAAGGAACGAATCGAGTTCTAGCCACGACGGAATATTTCGTTTTATTTGTTAAGGATTGCTCCCATAATGAGAGCGTCAGCTTTGGAAGCTTCGTGGAGCACAAATAAACCAGGAGGCAGTCCCAATTATCCGTATGAAGGCCGGACAGAGCTAGGGATGTGAGGCAATTTCGAATTGTATTTTGCAGCTCCTTCAAGGCTGCCAAGGATTCGCTTCCCTTCCCTTCCTTCTCCAGTTTTAGGCCGCTGTCCACTTCCGCCCTCCTCTTCCTATTGCTTTAGGTCCCTGACGTGAAATACACCTGCGAGCTTCCCATTTGTGTCCTCCACCTCGTACATGTGATTCCCTATGGGCCTTCGAATCCGGCATCTCAGGAACTTTCTAGCAAACTTCGCATTAAAGCATCTCCCAAAGTCGCTCAACACATGATTCCTTCGGAACGCCTCTTGTCCGGGATTGAAGGTTACCGCTCGTGTTCGACGGTCAAAATATCTTGCGCTGGTTTCATGCGCCTCATGCAGGTTCCGCCTCATGGTATCCCTCAGCAACGCCATCCTGTCCCCTGGTTCCAAGCCCTCGAGCTCGTTGTCCTCCAGTGCCCGCAGCTTTCGTGCCAACTGGTAATCGGCCCCACTTGAGAACATGTTCTGCCCAAACAAGGCAAAATACGGCGTCACACCTGTCGCTTGATGAACCGAACTCCTCAATGCCGCCTCTATCTCCGGAAGGTATATGTCCCAATCCCTGTGGTCATCCTCCAGGTATGCTCGGATTGCGTTCAGCACCGATTGATTGACCCGTTCCACCGCGTTCGATTGAGGGGAGTACACCGCTGTCCTGATATGCCTTATCCGGTACTGCTTGATCATTTCCTGAAACCGCTTCGCCACGAACTGTTTCCCGTTGTCCGAGTGGATCGTTTCTGGAACTCCAAACGTATATTGGAAAATCCTTTTAAATAAATATAAAACATTAGATGTCAATAAGATTAGAGACAATAAAATAATAAAAAGCTCTTTGATTTTTTGTTCAGTGCCGACAGCAAAAAAAAAAACGTTTTGAGAAAGTTTATCTTAAGAACTTAATTATTAATTAATTGGCTGGTGTTGCTCCGAAAAAACAGATTTTTGTTTCCCGCCTCAATCCAGATGCTTCTGAGGGCGACGTTAAGACCCACTTGAGCAGCAAATTGAATGTTTCTGTTACTGAATTTAGTGTCTCCAAATTCAATTTTAAGGAAAGACGTGATATATCTTCGTTTAAAATTACAATTTCTGACCTACTATTTTCTAAGGCTCTTGATCCTTCTGTGTGGCCTAAGCATGCAATTGTTCATGAATTCGAACACAAAAGTACTCCTCGTGCTCGCGGGCCTCAAACTCCTTCAACTAGGCCTCCAAAAAACTAATAGACTCTTTTGTTCTCCACTATCAGAATGTTCGTAGTTTACTTGGCAAGCTCAGTAGGCTGCACGTCAATAGTGTCTCTTTCGATGCCAATGTTATTGTCTTTACAGAAACATGGCTCAACTCCTCTGTGTCTGACTCTGAGATTTTTTCAGGGAACTATGCCATCTTTAGACGTGATCGTCCTATACGGACAGGCGGAGGTGTTCTCATTGCGGTTAAATCCGATCTGGTTTCCAATATCATTTCTAAAACTGACACTGATATAGAGTTTGTGGCGGTTCGCATCCAGGTTTACGATTATTCTATCTACGTTTCATGCTCGTATATTCCACCTAGGTCTGACACTGATATTTATATGCAGCATTTATCCTTAATTCAAGAAATTCATTCTTCCCTTGGTATTAATGACCACCTTATCGTCACGGGTGATTTTAATCTACCCTCCATTTCCTGGATGCCCTTACCTGATTCAAATGTTCTTGTTCCCACCTCACCCCACGATTTAATTCATGGTCTCATTGACCATTCATTGGGACAATTAAATTTTGTTAGGAACTGCAGTAATAACGTCTTAGACCTCATCTTTGTCTCTGAGTTTGCCAATGCCTACGTCACTAGAATTGACCCTCTTTCTAGTCCTGAGGACGCTTATCATCCCACTTTGGAGCTAACCCTCGAAGCCTCCACACCATTATTATTGTGTTCGGAAGCTGAGCCTGCAACGTTTCGTTGCTTTCGAAAAGCTAAGTTTACAGAAATGAACCACCACTTATCCTTAACGGATTGGACTTTCTTGAACTCCACAGAGGATCCCTCAGACATTGTTAAGCGTTTCTATGAAATAATGTACTCAGTTTTCGACATGTATGTCCCTTTATTTCCCTCACCAGAAGTTTCTCAGAAGCCCCCTTGGTTTTCTCGTCGGCTTTCATATCTAAAAAATCTGAAATCTAGACTGTTTAATAAGTACAGCAAATCTGGTTTTCAAGTCGACCATTCGAGATATTTAACTGCTCGTACAAATTTCCTAGCACACAATTCTGAATGCTACAGAAACCACTTAAATCGGTGCAAAATTGAGTTTCAGGCTAACCCGAAGCAATTTTACGCTTTTTTAAACTCGAAACGGAAATCTCAACAATTTCCTTCATGTCTTCATTACGATAATGCCTCCGCTTCCAATGAGCCTGATATCGCGAACCTGTTCGCAAAATTCTTCCAGACTACATACTCACAAACTAATTTTGATAACAACTCAGAGTATTCTTTTCCACTCCCGCACTCCAATTGCATTTTTATGCCTGTAATCAGCGAAGATGATGTTCTTCATAATCTCAGAACAATGAAACTTTCCTTTTCCTCTGGTCCAGATCTTGTACCTAGCTGCGTTCTGAGAAATTGTGCCAGTTCATTATGTAGACCACTGTCTAGACTTTTCCAGTTATCACTTCAGCATTCGTTTTTCCCCAAAGTTTGGAAAGAATCGTTTATCATTCCGCTTCATAAAAAGGGCAGTAAATCTAATATTGAACACTATAGAGGTATAGCAAAACTTAGTGCGATTCCCAAATTATTCGAATTTCTGATTACTACTCAGCTTCAGCACCAATGTAGCTCAATAATGTCCCCCTCACAGCATGGCTTCATGAAACGTAAATCAACGTCTACAAATCTCCTTGAGTTTGTTGCTGTCATTAGAAACGCGTTTAAAAATAACACCCAAACCGATGTTATCTTTACAGATTTCAGCAAAGCTTTCGATTCGGTGAATCATCAATTACTGCTGAAGAAACTTTGTCTGTTAGGTTTTCCGGTTACGTTGATCAAGTGGATTTCTACTTATTTGTCGAACCGTACTCAAAGAGTTGCATTCAAGGGTTCATTCTCAAACCTTGTTCACGTGACTTCTGGTGTTCCTCAAGGGAGCCACCTCGGTCCTCTTCTATTTGGCATTTTTATAAATGATCTGCCCCAAGTTATTCTCCACTCTTACGTCTTGATGTATGCTGATGACGTAAAACTATGTTTGCCTCTTGTGAATCCTGACTCTGCTCAGCTTTTGCAAGCTGATTTAAACAACATGATGTCCTGGTGCACTCAAAATTTATTGTTTTTTAACAACTCCAAATGTAAATACATGTCGTTTTACCGCAGAAATTGTTTCCAGGCTAACTATTCCTTAGGCACGAGTGTTCTTGAACGTATCCACTCTGTAACGGATCTTGGTGTTCTATTTACCCACAACTTGAGCTTCACCGATCACATCGGTATAATTGTTGGTAAAGCAAAGGGTGTTTTTGCTTTCGTAAAACGATGGTCTAAGGAATTCGATGATCCCTACACTACAAAACTTTTATATATATCCCTGGTTCGGCCCATACTCGAATATTGTTCGTGCGTATGGTCCCCTCAATATGCAAAGTATCAGGATCTTATCGAATCGGTACAGAAACAATTCCTTTTCTTCGCTCTTCGGGGTTTAGACTGGGACCCACATCGCCACCTTCCTCCGTATGCCGACAGACTACGCCTTCTGGACCTGCCCTCTCTTAAGGATCGTCGGACCTGCCATGGCGTGATGTTCCTGCATAAATTAATAAATGGATATATTTTTTCCAGTAATCTTCTTAAACAAATACGCTTTTCAGTTCCTTCTAGGCCATCACGTTACTTTCGGCCTATAGCTTTGGATATTTGCAAAACTAATTTCGAGGCACACGATCCTTTTCGCGTTTTATGTTCGCTTTACAACGACCTGTACTCTCTGTTATATTTTGAAATGTCACTAGACTTTAACAAAAATAATATCTTAAGACACCTATCCTTGCCTCTGACCACCTGATGTGAGTCGGAGCATATCATTAAAAAACACTCCTTATCCGGTCTGAGGTAAGGATATGGATTTAAAATGGCAGATATTTGCTATTCTTAATAAATAAATAAATAAATAAATAACTGTAGCATACCATCAAGCACATCCTCTCGTACCATTCAGCAGATACCATCCTCTTTAATTGTTTTATATAAAAATATATTAAACGAATTATTAACTTTGTAATTTTGTACATTAAAATAGTAATTATAGTAGCCAAGAGACAGGTGCTCACTAGATACTGTGGGTTTTCTAGCGTACAATCGGATTGGTATTTGTGCACTTCTTGCTATGCTCGGTACAAAGCTCGTCGGATATGGCGTGGGCCTTCCTCACTGATTATATGTCACACATTTACACTACTACAATAAAAGTTTAAGTGCACATTCTGAAAACTAAATGATTGGTCAATGGTTGAACTATTCGGACGCTCGGACGGACCCTAAAGAGTAGGCTATAAGAGAGGAACACTCGCGTTGTGGGTGGCTGAGGTGTCGTTCGCCCCCACGTCTTTACCCTCCCTGCCGTAGTAACTTCAGATAATTAGTCGTTACCCCTTAACTAAATTCTTCTTTTCGAGTTTAGCTCATTTCAAAGTTATTCGACATCCACTTGCTGTACTAACACAAGACCAAAGACATTAGTTTTTTCTCCATTATTATTCCTTTATACTTCAAGATAATTCAATATTTTGTCTCTTACAGTCGCTATTCATGTTTTTTAATTTATCTAGTACCTCGCTACTTACTTCTACGTTAATTGCAACTTATATAAACAAACGCGTAAATGTGCGGCTCGCTTAGGATCCCCTTTAAATTATACATCTTGAGCTGTGTTGGAGGGTGGCGGCTTTAAGCTGAAATGCACTCGAAATAAAAACACGTAGGACTTGTCGGGGTGTTACGCGACGTGCGTCGGGATGTCTATTTATGCAGAAGTAAATTGGTACAAAAAACAATACAAAGAAGAAACTAAAGCTAGGGAGAGCGGATTAGAAGCTCTAGGGACTGGAAGTCCGGAGGAAGAGGGAGAGAAAAGGAGAGCGTACGGGATCACACTGCCCCCCGAAATTAAACGCCTTTCTTGCGTGAACATTCTCCCCCCCCCCCTTGCGAGGATACGCAGCAAAAGTACCAGGAAGGATTAGCTCTGGAAAGCGTAGGATAACGCTGAGCACTCGTTGGTATGGAGAAGAGTGTGGTGATCTTGTCCACACGACTGGCATCGGTCGTTACTTCGACACGATCCTCCGGAATGATAGTGGGCCAGGCAGTTGACACAGTATTTCCTTTCGATGACTGCCTGGAGCCGTTTCTCAGCGCTAAGATGCAGAAACCGGTGGCATTTCCGAAGAGGATGGTTCCCTTGGCAGACTCGACATTGGTAGGATAAAATACCTCGGCAACGTCTGCTCTTGCTATCGTCGTATGGAACCCAGTAATGGGAGGAATCGGCAGAAGTGGTCACTCGTGTGGAGAACGAGGAAATCTTTTGGACTGGTGGATGAATTTGTGGTGCGTCATCAGGAGGATTCGGAACACTGGAAGAAGTGTTGCTTGGATGCAACAATGTGTGATGCCGACCGTGACAAGTAGACAGTTGTGGGCGCTTGTGCAATTACTTAGAGGATGACCGCTTGCAAAGAAATTTAAGCACAACTGATTTTTCTGGATATATGAGGTACGATCTTCTATTGTCATTTGGAGGAAGCGTGGACATTTACGCACCTCAGTCGGTTTGGACGGACTGAGGCGTATCGTAAGAGGCTGAAGAGAATCGATGGTTTCCAGAGTTCTGTGGCGCTCAGTAAGGAACGAATCGAGTTCTAGCCACGACGGAATATTTCGTTTTATTTGTTAAGGATTGCTCCCATAATGAAAGCGTCAGCTTTGGAAGCTTCGTGGAGCACAAATAAACCAGGAGGCAGTCCCAATTATCCGTATGAAGGCCGGACAGAGCTAGGGATGTGAGGCAATTTCGAATTGTATTTTGCAGCTCCTTCAAGGCTGCCAAGGATTCGCTTCCCTTCCCTTCCTTCTCCAGTTTTAGGCCGCTGTCCACTTCCGCCCTCCTCTTCCTATTGCTTTAGGTCCCTGACGTGAAATACACCTGCGAGCTTCCCATTTGTGTCCTCCACCTCGTACATGTGATTCCCTATGGGCCTTCGAATCCGGCATCTCAGGAACTTTCTAGCAAACTTCGCATTAAAGCATCTCCCAAAGTCGCTCAACACATGATTCCTTCGGAACGCCTCTTGTCCGGGATTGAAGGTTACCGCTCGTGTTCGACGGTCAAAATATCTTGCGCTGGTTTCATGCGCCTCATGCAGGTTCCGCCTCATGGTATCCCTCAGCAACGCCATCCTGTCCCCTGGTTCCAAGCCCTCGAGCTCGTTGTCCTCCAGTGCCCGCAGCTTTCGTGCCAACTGGTAATCGGCCCCACTTGAGAACATGTTCTGCCCAAACAAGGCAAAATACGGCGTCACACCTGTCGCTTGATGAACCGAACTCCTCAATGCCGCCTCTATCTCCGGAAGGTATATGTCCCAATCCCTGTGGTCATCCTCCAGGTATGCTCGGATTGCGTTCAGCACCGATTGATTGACCCGTTCCACCGCGTTCGATTGAGGGGAGTACAACGCTGTCCTGATATGCCTTATCCGGTACTGCTTGATCATTTCCTGAAACCGCTTCGCCACGAACTGTTTCCCGTTGTCCGAGTGGATCGTTTCTGGAACTCCAAACGTATGGAAGATCTCCTTGGTCAGAAACTTGATGACTTCCACCGTCTTCGCCTCCTTCATCGCTTTCAGGAAAGTGAATTTGGAAAAGTGATCGACCACGATGAAGATATATGCGTGGCCTTTCCTAGAGCGCGGATATTTTCCCAGCAAATCAATGTATAACTTTTGGACTTCCATACAATGGCTTAGTCTCTTTACACACGTCACAGTCCCTGATGAAGTTTCGGACCTGAGCCACCATGCCTGGCCAATGGAAACTTTGCCTTAGGCGAATCGGAAAATTTTGTAAATTTTTTTAAAAATTTTGTAAATTTTTTTAAAAATTTTGTAAATTTTTTTAAAAATTTTGTAAATTTTTTTTTAAATTTTGTAAATTTTTTTAAAAATTTTGTAATTTTTTTTTAAAATTTTGTAAATTTTTTTTTTAAATGTTGTAAATTTTTTTTTAAATTTTGTAAATTTTTTTTAAAAATTTTGTAAATTTTTTTAAAAATTTTGTAAATTTTTTTAAAAATTTTGTAAATTTTTTTAAAAATTTTGTAAATTTTTTTTTTAAATTTTGTAAATTTTTTTTAAAAATTTTGTAAATTTTTTTAAAAATTTTGTAAATTTTTTTAAAAAATTTACAACATTTTTACTTTCCGCCATGAGACTTCGTTTGTGGTGAATGTGCTTGCTCGATCAACGTCTGGCTCAATGACGTTGGAACCCACAACTTCCAGCTGTTTTCCTCGAGCTCTGGCTTGCTGCTTGTTGTGATCCGTTTAAATACACACCCATCCACCACTTTGAGGTCCGGCCGCTTCTCCGCTTCCACCACCTCACGCAGCTCCCGGTACTCATCCGATTCAAACTCTATGGTCTGAAACATCAGCATCCAGTCGTCTTCCACTTCTTGGACTGATTCCACCATCCTTGACAGGGTATCCGCCGTGCACCCTCTCGTGCTCTTGGGAATTCCCAAATTTTGAATTGCTTCGACCTTCTTAGGGTCAGTTCTAAGAACTCCGTCACCTATAATAAAGCCCAGGTACCTAAGCTCTTTAAAGCAGAAGTGAGACTTCTTTAGCCCGATGGTCAATCCCGCTTCCCTCAAGAGTCGTGCCACTTCCTGGAGTGTTTCTATATGTTCCTCAAATGTTGGGGACACCACCAGCAAGTCATCCAAGTACATAAATACCTTTTCTCGCAATCTCTGGGGGATCACTTTATCCATGAGGCGATTCTTTCCCGGCTTTCTCTCGAGCGTAAAGGTATTACTCCATGAACTGTTGAGGAAAGCGAAGCATTTCGTCTACTTCCTCATAGATAAGCGCTTGGACTGCCGGTGGCGATCTTTCACCGGGACTGCTCCTTCCACCAGATCTATTGTGTGTTTCATCCTGGTAGTCCTTCCCAGGCCATTGGCTTCAAAGGTAAAGAAGGAGTCGGATTTCTTGTAGCTTCTTCTGTTGGTCCTCGGTCAAGTCGTGTGGCTCTGGTTCCCCTTTCGTTTCCCGTTGTAGGTCTCAATTGGCTTGGATCGATTCTACGCAAAATACCTCTGGTACTATTCGGGAACTCTTAAAATCTACTCCCAGATATAGTTCCTACTCGAGGGATGGGCACAAAAAAAGTTTATCATGGCAATTTCCTTTTGGTACTCCACAGGATTGTCACTTTTCCCAGGATCTGCTGTGTTGCTCCATTGGCTGTTCGAACTTTAGCGAAATGCGGCTTCCAGGTGATGTCAAGCGTTTCTAGCAGTTCTCTTCGTCCCAAGAGGCTCACCGATGCACCGGAGTCCAATAGCCCTCGGACCGTCTTCCCAGAGATTTGAATTTCCGCATAAGGTCGTGGATCGGCTTTGATATCTCCCTACGGAGTTCACCGACTGCTGAACCTTCGATCGCTCCTGCCTCCTTTTCTGGAACCGGTCTCTGGCCTTCTTGACTCTCCTCGATACCAGCGTCATCCCTGCTAGCCGGTTGTTCCCGAATATCCGTTCGCGTGCTTCCTTATATCGGCGTACTCGTTCGCTTAGTGTCAAATACAGCCTGCCTGGTCCCTGCACGCTTGGTTGAGTATTTTGTTTGGCTTCATCTTTTAAATTCGGGGTCTCCTCTCTGGCTCTCTCGTGGAACGCGGTTCGCCTTTCATAGCCGTGTTCCTCCCGGTCTTTCCCGCCCTGCAATTCGGGCACTTCGGTGTCGCGGTGTTCTGCAACCCGCATTTGTAGCAGAACAACTTTCGCTGCACTGCCTCGCACTCCATAAAAGTGTGCCCGCTTTGCTGGCAGTTCCAACAAACCAGCAGCTTCTTAGGTGCTGCACCAGCAACTGCCTCCACCACTGCATCGGAATCCGGCTGTGATTTGAGATCCCCCAAAGTGCCGCGGAGTTCCTCGACTCTTTCGACTCGCTGTTCCTGCCTGGGCCTATAGGAGACTGGCAGTCGCGTCCGCTGTCTCCCGTGCTCCGGATCCAGCGTTCTTTCCGCTTCCTTGCACTCGTCGTGCAGGTGTTCCAGAGTATACACCCGGATCGGGTATACCCATTGCCTGAAGGGCTCGGCTAAATTCCGTTTGGCCGTTTTTATAACCCAATCTGGATTTACACCTCCGACCATGGAAGCCACCAGTCTCCTGAGCGCCGTGAAATACTCGTCCAGCGTCTCTCCGGGCCTCTGTTTCCTCTCGGCTATGTCCTGGATCCGGTCATAGTCGCTCCGCTTATCGCAGAAGCGACGCTCGAGAGCTTGCTTCAGCTCTTCCACGACCTAGGCTGCTAGCAACAACCTTAACAACTCCGGCCACGGCACCCCGTAATAGTGCTGGAGATGTTCCACTCGGAATAAAAAATCTTCCGCATTTATGCCCCGAGAATTTCCCGTAAATTGGAATCCCCATTTGTCCAATGGCACATCGTGATGGGTGCGGATTGTAGGTCGTGTGTCTGGATTCCACTGAGCGTTGTTCCTGCCCTGGCCATTTCCACCTGCCCCTACTGGATCCGTACTGCGGAATCTTGTTCGGTTCCCTGGTCCTGGGAAGTTATAGAACACCTGCGTCGAAGCACCTCCTTGGATCCTTCCACCGCCGCACAGTAGCGCCTTTTCTCATTTAGCGTTGCAAAAATCATATCTTTTGAACCAAATAAGGTAATCGAATAATTTAAACGGCATTGGACAAGTAATTGTTGTAAAATATATATATGTACTGCATAAAGTACCACGCCCACAAATACGCCTTTTTAAAGGGTATCAAAGTGAAAAAATAATTTTTTTTCAATGAAAACAATTTTTAAACAAAAATTTTTATTTAATTTTTTATGTTTATTTTTATGTATTTGCTCAAATAAAAATAATTTGAAAACTGAAAAAAAAATTTTTTTTTGTAATTTGAAGTGTAACCGCCACGCGCTACAGTTAGTATATTTCTTGAAATGTATGAAATTGTGTCGGTATTTTGGTATATTTTACCCTGAGTTGTTTTGGTTTTTTGCGTTGCATTTCCGCAGACGCAGCTCGACGCAGCCGATGAAAGTTAATTCTGATCCAGGAAAGATCCACGGAACTTGTAGTTATAGTGTAGTCAGTGGCCGGCATTGGCGTCAAAAGATATAGACTACTTTAGGCAGAAAAAGGTGAAAAAAATGGACACCTGGCAGGTAGCGATTTACCTGTAGAAGCCCAAACCAAAGTGTCGTTTTTTTTAGGTTCTTTAATAGTTTATGAATGTATCTATCATTTAAAGTTAAAACCATGACCATTGGTTTTATGGTTTTTTTGTAATATTACCTGAAAGTCGACCAATTTACACATTTTTTTTTGTATGATGCAAAAAACGAAACAAAGTTCAACTTTAAATGCTCATAACTTCTACAAAAAAAAATCTTAAAATTGATTTTATTGCAGATTCTGAATCCTTGTTAAATTTCCTGTCGAATAAGTATGGTTAAAATCGTTTTTGCGAACATGACTTTTTCGATTTTTGCAACGCTAATTGTTCGAGAGGCGCTACTGTGCGCCGGCTCTTTCTTGCAGTCGCGGGATGGACTGGAACGTGGAATTTTGAACCACATTCGGAACAAAGGCCTGCCAAGAATTCATATGCTGCTCGCTCTGTCCATTTGCCTGGACAGCTTCGAATCCCTGGTCCCGTCTTTGCCCTTTGTCCTGTTCGCGATCCACTTCCTGTCTCTGGCCTTTATTCAGACCTTTATTAGTTGCCCCAGACCCGATGGACGATGACGAAGAAGCTGCGTCTCGACGATCCATCTTTGCCATCATCTCCGCGAAGCCTGCCCGGATACACTGGTCGATACGGATATCCATCAGATGCGTCATGTCCACCCTAATTTGCTCCTGGGAGGCCTGTATCATAGCCTGCATCTCCCTTTTGTTTCATTGACTTGTAAGCTTCAGCATTTTCCATGCTATACTGCTCTTGTATCGGGTCTAACTGAATCTGTGAGTACCCGTATGGAGTGGACTCTGGGTTCAAGTTCAGGCTGCGTGGCATGACCCTCCTCTGCTGGAAGCTTAGTCGGCTCCTGTCCGACCCTGGTCTCAACTCTTCGGCTCCTGTTTCTCCCTGACCTACTTTAATATTCTCCTGCTCTGCCATTTTCATGAAAGAAGAACGTTACCAACAAGGAAATGCAATCTAACGTAAACCAGGCAACAGAACGACCAATGTAATAATAAAGAAAAACAAAAACTCGACGGATTTCCAATCAAATTTTAACTTTAATTGGAAGAAAGAAGTTCCCCGGGTACTGAGTAGTGTGTGTGTTGTAACGATAAACATACATGCCTTCTATTAGAGGTCTGCATGAATTAATTCAAAACGGCATATGAGACATTCATATCTCAGTGAATTGAATGAATTCGGCTGCGAATTCCACTGAATTTGAGTGAATGCGTGCGCCGTCGTTGTACTCACAACTACACACTCACACATAGGGAGAGCGAATTGAATGCCGACAGAGCCGAATACAGAGAATGAGTATTCGTTTACGTGCGCTTACAGTGGAAACATAATTTGATGACATATAATTGACTTCATTAATTTAAACTTTTTTCTTTAGTGTTTGTATTTGTTTATTTATATTATAACTTACTTATGTACTTATATATATTATAATGTATATATATTAGAGTGTAAGAACATTATTTTATTAACACTTTCCGAGTTTGTCGATAAACTGCAACGTTTTTCGGTTATTAACAAAATGGAAGGCGAAATTTCGCATACTGTTGGCTAAGAAAGTTGATTTTCACTTAAGTTAGGGCTTTGCTTTAAATGTTAACATCGGACAACAAACCTTTATTGACAAAATCACAATTCAACGTTATTTAATAAACCATTATTGTTAGTATCTAAACTAAACACTCACATTGGACAGACAATTAAAAACAATTAATTTATTTAACTACACACAAATTTTTATTAATATAATACACATATAATTACTTACATTTTTATCTTCACAACTTTGCGAACTCATCGTGCCGAACGCTTGCAGAAAAGTAACACGCGCTGCGCAATATGACTGCGCAGTCGTTGTATTCTGAGTATTCTAAGAATTCTTTGCTGCCTTCGTTCATTCATTCTGTTTTGCACACGCATTCACTCAATTCAGTGTGTTATGAATACTCAAAATTTCGCAGAATTGAGTACAGAATGAGATGCGAACTCGATCAGCTGAATGCGTTGTACTCAAAAATGAGTACAACATTCAGAAGTACTCAGTGAAGCTTATACTTGAATGCGGCCATGCAGACCTCTACCTTCTATGTGTGAGTAAACAAAAAAAAACAAATATAAACAAACGCTGTCTGACTTGTCGACTACTTCAATCATCAATTGTATTGATGATTTGTAGTCGAGTACGCCAGAAAACATAAAACTAATTAATTTCTTTTTGTTTCAGCCTGACTCGTCCTGTGACGGATAAGACGCAACTCACTATCTCATGTTGGAAAGTCGGGGTCATCTCTCCGATTCATCTGAGCGCTTCCAAAGGCTCACGACATCGTCACCTTGGGTCGTCAGATGTCACAGGGTTTTTTGCTAACCCAAAAAGGAAAAATTAGTAACTCTACTTTAATATAGTTATTATTATTATTTTATTTTTTTTTTTATCAAGTAGTATTTTTATTTTTCCCCTTTATTATTAGCCGCTGATGTCGTCCTGTGCTTCAGGAGCAAATACCAAAAATGATATAAATTGTGCTGCCACAACATTTTTGGTTCGTGGGTCCTTCTTCCAGGCGAGAGACCTCTCGGGCGATCACCCGCTCCTATCCAGACATACTGACCAGAAATATTTATCCTCTTTTCCTTCGATGCAGGATACAGTGCTGCCTTTTAAATGGGCGCCATACTGTTATATCCCGATAAAGGACCTGCGTGGTTTTTTTTTGGGCTGGCTCCGGCTAGCTTTCTCTTTGGGCCTTGAGCTCCCTAACCCTTGCCCACCACACACATAACAATAAACATCGTTATCAATGTTGCAACACTTTAAACTGCGCGGTTTACAATCAAACACAAAAAAATTCACTCACATGACTATCGCACACACATAACAGGCACGAATTCTCCTCACTCATTTTCCCGGTTCCCTTCCTTCTTCCAAACAAAAGATATATTATTCCAAATTCATTTCAATTCACTTATATTTATGACATTTGTTTCCTTTCATTTCAGGTATTCCTGGCGCGGATTATTAGTCTAAGTAAATTCTTTTGCGGATCTTTTGTAATAATACTGTAATTTAAATATTCCCCTATTTAATTTCCAATCAACAAACCTACCCGTAAGAGCTCTCAAGGGGGTCGAGGGGACGAAAATATGTGCAAATCTATATATATAAAAATGGAGACAAAAAATGTTACAAGAGAACGGCTGGGCCGATTTGGCTCAAATTTTTTTCAGTTGTTTGTAATTGCCAGAAGAAGGTTATTAAATAAGAAAATTTTGGGAAGTTAACTACGTAGCATTGCCAAAGTGAGCTTAAACAATTGGAAATAATGCCTGGCTGTTAGACGATCAAGACTTGGACGGCGATCAAGCAATGCAATAAGAAGTCTGAATTTCTATAATAGCCGGACGCAAGAGGAACGTACAGAAAGAAATGCATCGATACGTGGCCAGATGGCTGGGCCGATTTGGCTTAATTTTTTTTCAGTTGTTTGTAATTGCCAGAAGAAGGTTATAGCATAAGAAAACTTTGGGAAAACCTTCTGGAAATGTCCCTAGCGGCTCAACAGATGTACACACTGTTGTATGTACAATTCTGAAACACCCTACAAAGATCATAGCTGCGTTGAGATTGTGTATCAATGAAATCGGCAAAAAAAATAATGAAACAAAAAGAATTAAGTTAACTAAGCATTACCAAAGTGAGCTTAAACAATTGGAAATAATGCCTGCTGTTAGACGATCAAGACTTGGACGGCGTTCAAGCAATGCAATAAGAAGTCCGAATTTTCGTAATAGCCGGACGCAAGAGGAACGTACAGAAAGAAATGCATTGATACGTCGCCAGATGGCACAGCTTCGCGCTGCACAAAGACCACCTCAAGCCCGACAAAATAATAGAGGAAGACAAACGGCAAATGAAAACTTGAATCGCGCTGCATTCGAAAACAATTCTGAAACATCCTACAAGGATCTTACCTGCATTGTTATTGGTTCATTGTCTGTCGTATGTCAGCATTGCAATGCACTGAAGTTTCGGCTGGAAACCCCCGGCTTATGCTGTGCAGGTGGCAAAATTAAATTGCCCGTTTTGGCTCATCCACCAGAGACATTGTATTCGCTACTACATGGAAATTCAGCCCAATCAAACAGTTTCCTAAAGTTGCACAAAAATATAACGGATGCTTTCAAATGACGTCATTTGGAGCCGAGGTTGTTCATCAATCAGGCTACAATCCAAGTTATAAGCTAATGGCGTCTCTTTATTATCAAAATAACCAACTCACATTTTTTCGAAATTGCATCCCAACATTCAGATTCAAGGGCAAATTCACCACCGAGCGGGCGCTTTGTTACCACCACAAAACAAGGATCATAAATTCCATCAGATCTATTTCATTGATTCGGCAGTTGAACAAAATCACCGCTGTGAAATATCGAACTATAGCAAAATCTTCTCCATGAGCATAATGAATTGGTCTGATTGTTCAAAACCGTATTGGATATAATGCATTATGACGACCACCAGACAATTCAATACTCCCACTATCAATGAAGTCGCAGTGGTGATTGTTGGCGAGAATGTGGAATCACGCGATATTGTGCTTAAGCGTCGGGATAATGGCCAATTGCAGCGGGTTTATGAGACTCATCGGTGATGCTCTTCAATACCCGTTGATGTTCTGTCGTGGAGAAGATGGGTATCACTTTAACATAAAGATGGTCAATCCAACGACAGGTTTGTTTACGAGTCGTCACTTCTTTTTGATTTTACAACTAAGTTTAAATTAAAATTTTAGGAGAAGAAACGAATAAGGTGAGCTCTTTGAATTTTTATGCGTATCGATTGATGATTCGACTAGATGTTGTTAAAGTAAAAACGGAACTTCTCAATATCATACGTAGCCTGTTCGCGTGTGGGAAAGCCGTCATCATCATTTATTTTTGCACCGGATAACAAAACAAAAAATATTTTTTATCACGTCGCTCTCCACTGATTTCGAGTCAAAAAAATGTCACAACAAATATAAATTACCAGTGTTCTATAACACAGGAACACAAAATTAAACTTTGTGAAATTTCCACGAACCATTTCAAGTTTTCCATGATATTTGGGTGCTCCTGAGTAAAAGTCCCATACAAAATTATTTTCCATCACCTACAGGTTCCGCGGTATACCTAAGAATACAAAAAACCGATGTTTGCCGACATTTTGAATTACGTGGCCTATATAATTGGACTTACCTTTATTAGTTTCGGTAGGACCTACTCTCAATACATCACGGCACTACTAAAAAATAGTCCCAATCGTGGACCATTGCCCATGTCTTTGGAATTCGACGCCAAAGTTGAAACTCCCAAAATTTTCAACATTTCTGTGATGAAAAAACAATTCTGAGAATTAAATCTTATATGGAACTAATTTTAAATATTCATTGAATCTATTGTTCATTGTATTCTTTAATTTCGGTTTAAAGCGTTTTCATGAGGACATTTTATTGGATTTATTAAACGAATAAAACCGCTTTTTTGGTTTGATTATCTACTACTATTTTCTGTCAAAATTCAAATAAGTCAAGGCAACCTATAGAATGCGAGTAAATATGTATCTTTTTATCTATATATATAAAAATCAATTGCTGTTCATTAGTCTCGCTAAAACTCGAGAATGGCTGAACGGATTTATCTTATCTTGGTCTTGAATTATTCGTGGAGGTCTAGGGAAGGTTTAAAAGGTGAGAAAAATTCGAATAATTGCCGGGAAAATCCTCAAAACAGTATTTTTCTATTTCCCATACAAACGTTTTCTAAATAAAATGGAGAGTCAATTTGTAATTTATTACCGCTGTATAACAGGGGTGCCCAAACGTTGCTTATGGCAGAGCAACGCACCAATACATATAAATGAAAACACAAATACATTTACGCTAAAGTTTTTTTTTACTTCAAATTTCTGCACTGAAAAAAATGAAAGTAAATTCAAATTAAGATATCGGAAGTAATAAAAATACATGAAAATACATTTTAACAATGCATTGGGGCTCACCATAGCAATTTTTACAAAATAAAAAATTAGATTCTGCAATATCAAACATCTTGCCCGCAACGCAAAATACAACTGATTTTTCGCGATGTACTTTTTTCGGCGATCCAACAACAATTTACATTCGGACAAGCGAGATAACGGTGAAGCCTATGAAAGTGTTGTTGCCGAGATCAACGAAGACGTGGAGAATGAAGAGAATACGCAAAATTGTTTGTGTAATCTCCTTTGCTTATGGAGTGAGCCGTGCATGCATACGGCGATTGCTCTGCCTATGCTAAAGAGCAATTACAAAAACAATGCGAGCACAAAGAGCTATGGGCTGGGCATGACTGCTGTATAAAGTTCAAATTCGCATGCGCGTTGGAGGATCTAATATCGCGTTCCGAAACTCAACAAAAGTGAAAGTGAATCGCGAACGCGACAAAATTGCATAGTCTCACAGCTTCATATAGCTTCGAGAAAATTAATTTTAGCTAACTTCAGTTGTTAATCTGTCTTTTGTTTTTAATAAGACTATATAGAAATCGAAAGATAAATCTTAAGTTTTGTCACAAACGTTAAATTATAAATCTTAAGTTAAATTTCTGAACGCAATCATAATATTTGACATTAGATTTGACAACCAACTAATATGTCAATCCATCCTGTCTGTCGCTTTTCAGTCAGAGCACGGAAAAAAGTATCCATCCTGTCTGTCGCTTTTCAGTCAGAGCACGGAAAAAAGTATTACGATATTATATTGTGTTACGAGTTACGATATCTATGAGTGCATCCTTCTATCTTTGTGGCTACGTGCGCGAGAACTTTCTTTACTTTGGTGATCCTTTGTGATAGTGACATTCCAAGTAATGTGCTCTTTTTTGTGATAGTGACACTTTACTGCTAAATAAACGGGAAATTTTCTCAATTACAATTTACGATGCCGAGGAGAAGACGACCTAACGTAGGTCGTCGTAGTCAATCAAATGTGCGAAGAGCTACCTCACGTGCTAACCGCACTGATGACCAGAGACAGAGAGATCAAGAAAATAGTCGTATTGCTATGTCAGAATTGCGTTCTTTAGTGAGTGACAATGTAGGAGATAGGCTTAGAATGCAACGAGTTCGTGCACATCAAACACAACAACAGCAAGCTAGACATAATGAAATTGAGCGAATCTGCAGACGCAGTGCTCCTGTGATTCTTGAACGAGCTGCATTCCACTATGATCCGGCAATTGATTATTGTGCCGACAAATCAGTAACAATTGGGGAAATGAAAACAATTTGTAAATATTGTAAGGCGTTAAAATACACTGGTGAATCTACTGGATTATGTTGTGCTGAAGGCAAAGTAAAATTGCCACAATTGGTCCCACCACCAGATCCTTTACGCTCTTTAGTTTGTTTTAGCGAGACTAACGAACAGCAATTGATTTTTATATATATAGATAACTGGCTAAGTCATCGTGCGATTTTGGCAGCCAATAATGTTGATGTTGACGAAATTAACTTTCAGACACCACAGTCAATCTTTTCTGTTGTTGATGAAAATGAAAGTGTAAATTTTCCAACTGAATTTTTAAATTCACTAGATATACTGGGAATGCCACCACATAATCTTCGATAACCCATAATCCCCCTCAACTATGCAACGGTACGCGTTTAGTCATCAAAAAGATCACCGGAAAATTACTTGAATCAACCATTTTAGCTGGGAAGTTTAAAGAAACAGTGGTCCTGTTGCCACGTATTCCAATGATACCGTTAGAATCTACCATACCCTTTAAAAAAGGCTACAGTTTCAATTCGTTTATCTTTTGCCGTGTCTATAAATAAGTCTCAAGGTGTGTTATATTTGTGTTAGCTAAAGACAAGTTATCCAAAAATATTGTGCACCGATTAGTGCTAAATCAAATAGAAATTTAAAGTACTTACAATTTAAAATAATAAATATTACTGTAAAAGATTTAAGACTATTTTCCTTATCTACCTTATTCATAAGCTTAAGAGTCACATGCTATTTACTATAACTTTGTAATATACTCATTTGTTAGCCACAGCAAGGCGTGGCCGGGTCTTCTAGTATATAATATAAATTTAGATTTTTTACTACCATTCTATAGGTTGCCTTGACTTATTTGAATTTTGACAGAAAATAGTAGTAGATAATCAAACCAAAAAAGCGGTTTTATTCGTTTAATAAATCCAATAAAATGTCCTCATGAAAACGCTTTAAACCGAAATTAAAGAATACAATGAACAATAGATTCAATGAATATTTAAAATTAGTTCCATATAAGATCTAATTCTCAGAATTGTTTTTTCATCACAGAAATGTTGAAAATTTTGGGAGTTTCAACTTTGGCGTCGAATTCCAAAGACATGGGCAATGGTCCACGATTGGGACTATTTTTTAGTAGTGCCGTGATGTATTGAGAGTAGGTCCTACCGAAAATAATAAAGGTAAGTCCAATTATATAGGCCACGTAATTCAAAATGTCGGCAAACATCGGTTTTTTGTATTCTTAGGTATACCGCGGAACCTGTAGGTGATGGGAAATAATTTTGTATGGGACTTTTACTCAGGAGCACCCAAATATCATGGAAAACTTGAAATGGTTCGTGGAAATTTTTGGCTGTGTACCTGTGTAATTACTCTGGGGTTATATGAAGTCGTGAAATTGGGGCGAGACAAAGTTCGCCGGTGGCTGTCGCACCCGAAGAAATTTGCCATAATAGTGTGGCCAGACCATCATTGGGCCAGTGTGACCCTTTGTGTCTGATCAGGGCGCGCGCGCCCTCTTGGTTTGAATTTAAATTGGCGCTCTTGACTTGCGGGTGGTTGACTTTATTTTATATCTTAATGTTTTCTTTGTTTTCTTTGACTTCATTGTACTCAATGTTTTTGTCTCTTATTCCTATTTATAACATACTAGAGGACCCGGCGAACTTTGTCTCGCCTCAATTTCACGACTTCATATAACCCCAGAGTAATTATAGAACACTGGTAATTTATATTTGTTGTGACATTTTTTTGACTCGAAATCAGTGGAGAGCGACGAGATAAAAAATATTTTTTGTTTTGTTATCCGGTGCAAAAATAAATAATAATGACGGCTTTCCCACACGCGAACAGGCTACGTATAACTGCCCATGTGAAAAACATGGATATTCCAGATTTATCCCGTAGACTTCCAACGATTGGCCTTGCGATTTACTGCTTGTCATCGCAAATGCCAATCGAACTGGGAACTGAATCTTCTTAAATTGGAATGGAAGATCTGTTGGAATAATTGGAATTCATGGGATAGGACTTTCCTCTCCTTTAAATTTGCCCTTAATGATCGTCGCTTAAATCACGTTGTTCATTAGTTTCTTAACGGACAACCGCGTACCGTTGCATAATCTCGGATTGCATGTGAATAATTAAGGGCGCCCGTAATTCCGGACATATCATTGCATCTTGAGCGTACTCATGCATATGCCGCGGGCTTCCAACATAAGTAGCTGGGAGAATGGTCAAACAACCGATGGTGGCTGCGTGTCTTTCAGTAGCGATGGCGTCACCCAAGTGGATGTACTCGTTTGAGCGCAACTTCGACTGATTAAAACGAATGATATTGAGAAGTTCCGTTTTTACTTTAACAACATCTAGTCGAATCATCAATCGATACGCATAAAAATTCAAAGAGCTGACCTTATTCGTTTCTTCTCCTAAAATTTTAATTTAAACTTAGTTGTAAAATCAAAAAGAAGTGACGACTCGTAAACAAACCTGTCGTTGGATTGACCATCTTTATGTTAAAGTGATACCCATCTTCTCCACGACAGAACATCAACGGGTATTGAAGAGCATCACCGATGAGTCTCATAAACCCGCTGCAATTGGCCATTATCCCGACGCTTAAGCACAATATCGCGTGATTCCACATTCTCGCCAACAATCACCACTGCGACTTCATTGATAGTGGGAGTATTGAATTGTCTGGTGGTCGTCATAATGCATTATATCCAATACGGTTTTGAACAATCAGACCAATTCATTATGCTCATGGAGAAGATTTTGCTATTGTTCGATATTTCACAGCGGTGATTTTGTTCAACTGCCGAATCAATGAAATAGATCTGAAGGAATTTATGATCCTTGTTTTGTGGTGGTAACAAAGCGCCCGCTCGGCGGTGAATTTGCCCTTGAATCTGAATGTTGGGATGCAATTTCGAAAAAATATGAGTTGGTTATTTTGATAATAAAGAGACGCCATTAGCTTATAACTTGGATTGTAGCCTGATTGATGAACAACCTCGGCTCCAAATGACGTCATTTGAAAGCATCCGTTATATTTTTGTGCAACTTTAGGAAACTGTTTGATTGGGCTGAATTTCCATGTATTAGCGAATACAATGTCTCTGGTGGATGAGCCAAAACGGGCAATTTAATTTTGCCACCTGCACAGCATAAGCCGGGGGTTTCCAGCCGAAACTTCAGTGCATTGCAATGCTGACATACGACAGACAATGAACCAATAACAATGCAGGTAAGATCCTTGTAGGATGTTTCAGAATTGTTTTCGAATGCAGCGCGATTCAAGTTTTCATTTGCCGTTTGTCTTCCTCTATTATTTTGTCGGGCTTGAGGTGGTCTTTGTGCAGCGCGAAGCTGTGCCATCTGGCGACGTATCAATGCATTTCTTTCTGTACGTTCCTCTTGCGTCCGGCTATTACGAAAATTCGGACTTCTTATTGCATTGCTTGAACGCCGTCCAAGTCTTGATCGTCTAACAGCAGGCATTATTTCCAATTGTTTAAGCTCACTTTGGTAATGCTTAGTTAACTTAATTCTTTTTGTTTCATTATTTTTTTTGCCGATTTCATTGATACACAATCTCAACGCAGCTATGATCTTTGTAGGGTGTTTCAGAATTGTACATACAACAGTGTGTACATCTGTTGAGCCGCTAGGGACATTTCCAGAAGGTTTTCCCAAAGTTTTCTTATGCTATAACCTTCTTCTGGCAATTACAAACAACTGAAAAAAAATTAAGCCAAATCGGCCCAGCCATCTGGCCACGTATCGATGCATTTCTTTCTGTACGTTCCTCTTGCGTCCGTCTATTAAGGAGATTCTGACTTCTTATTGCATTGCTTGATCGCCGTCCAAGTCTTGATCGTCTAACAGCAGGCATTATTTCCAATTGTTTAAGCTCACTTTGGCAATGCTACGTTAACTCAATTCTTTTTGTTTCAATATTTTTTTTACCGATTTCAATGATACACAATCTCAACGCAGCTATGATCTTTGTAGGGTGTGCCAGAATTTTACATACAACAGTGTGTCCATTTGTTGAGACGCTAGCGACTTTTCCGGAAGGACTTCCCAAAATTTTCTTATTTAATTCTTCTGGCAATTACAAACAACTGAAAAAAATTTGAGCCAAATCGGCCCAGCCGTTCTCTTGTGATGCCATTAGTAACATTTTTTGTCTCCATTTTTATATACTCGTATATCTATATATATTATAAATAGGAATAAGAGACGAAAACATGAAGTACAATGAAGTCATCTCTTATTTCTATTTATAATATATAATATATATATAACCTATTTATATCTATTTATTTGTGCGTTATACGTCACACTCCCCCCTCCTTTTGTAGGCACTGTGTTCCACCAGCGTCACCTTGTTGGATCTTGTTACCACGACGCGCCAAGTTGCCGCCCTATCCTGCATTATCCATGCCTGCTGTCGGCCGTACTTCTTCTGCGCTAGTCGTTCCTTGATTTCTTCTACGGCCCTTGTCGACAGTTACGCTCCCGCTGGGATCCTCCAGCCCCATTTGTTCACCTCGTCCGAGTGGATTTCTATGATGTCTCGGTCGGGTGAGGTGGCCGGTATCCCTGGCGGATGTGGGCGTGCGCGCTCATCTAGCTGGCGCCTGCCTCGGTGGGTGCTGACCCCGGGTGCGTGTCGGCGACTGCTGGCGGACTGCTGGTAGCGGTTGGCGGCTGCTGCGAGGTGGCGATCGCTGGCGGACAGGCGCTGTCGGGTGATGTTGGCGGCCGCTTCTTCCCTGCCGGCATCGCTGATTCTTCTTCCGTCGCTGCTGCCGTGCCCATCCTTGCCGATGCCGTCCTCTTCCGGGTGCCCCCTGCCATTGCCGTCGCCTCGATCATTGTTGCCGTCCTGGCCGCCGCTGTAAGGCTCGCGTGGCGCTGCCGGAACTTTTTCATGCTCTCCTGGAGCCGATGCATTTTTCCTGTAATTAAATTGCGAAGGTTATGGTTACTATCGTGGATTTGGCCGCCGTTTAGTGTTGTGTAATGTTTAAACCTTAGTGTTGTCATATGTGTTTTGGTTAGTGTTGTGTTGTGTGTGTGTTCTATTGTTGTGTTATTTGTGTTTAGTGTTGTGTTATGGGTTTTTTGTGTTGTTTTGCCCGGTTCTGATCTGGCCCCTAGATGTGGTTTGATGTCCCCAATGAATACGCGTTTTGTTTTCTGTGTTTCTGAATTTTTTACGTGTATCATTACCGGGGATATGAATTTTCCTACCTTCCACGGCCCGTCATATTTTGGCGCTAGTTTGGCGTTGAACTTGTCCGCCGCCTTGGAGAGTAAGTGTGTTTTGCACCACACCAAGTCCCCAACTGCCGGCTTCCACTATCGTTTACGCAAATTGTAGTGCTTCTTATGTCATTCTGCTGCTACTTGCATGTTCGCCGTGGCTTCTTCCATCTGGTATCTGCCGTCAGCCCTGACCCGGCCGTTACGGCGTCGAAAACCGTGTTGGGTAGCCTTAACTCCTTCCCAAATATCAGCTGCGCCGGGCTGAATTTGGTTGATTCGGACGTGCTGCTATTGTACGCCAACATTAAATCTGTGTTTCTTGGGTCTTTCTCTACCTCTTCGAACTTTTGTTCTAGCCAGTGCTTTGTTCCCTTTATGGCTTTTAGTTCGATTCTTGGTGCTCTTGATAGCGCGTCTGCTACCGCATTCAATTTTCCCTTTCGATATTGCACTTCGAACTGGAAAGGCTGGAGACCTAATGCCCATCTCGCGACTCTTCCTAACGAACTCTCTATTGAATTGAGCCACTTCAATGCCATGTGATCCGTAATCACCACAAATTGGTAGCCCTCTAAGTACATGTTGTACTTATTGATGCCCTAATATATCGGGAGGCATTCCTTTTCTGTGGCGCTGTAGTTCCGTTCCACGTTACTTAGCCTCCTGCTGGCGTACGAGATTACGTGGTCCCCGTCTTCTCTATCCTGTGTCAGTACCGCGCCTATCCCTAAGTTGCTGGCATCTGTCTGTAGTTTGAACTGGCGATTGAAGTCTGGGCATGACAGTACTGGTGTCCTTGTCAAACTTTCCTTCAAGCTGTCGAATGACTTTTGGTGCTTCTCGGCCCATTCGAATTTTTTCCCTTTCTTCAGGAGGTCTTAGAGCGCTCCGGCCTGCTCCGTGAAGTTAGGTATAAACCGTCGGTACCATGATGCCATCCCTAGAAAACTGTGGACCTCCTTCATGGTTTTCGGTGCTGCCAGCTCTTGAATTGCCGCTATTTTTTCTGGGTCCGTTCATATTCCCCTGTCGCTAACCACGTGCCCTAGATATTTTAGTTATTTCTGGAAGAACTGGCATTTCTCTGGGTTTATCTTTAGGTTCGCACTTTGCAGTTTTCTGAATACCTGAAGGAAGATTGAAAATGGTTGATCAGTTTCACTCTTCTTGTTTTAGGTTGTCTTTTCGGACACCCATAAAAAATGTATACATACAAAAAATGACCTGCGCCCGCCCGCTTGTCGTGAGCATGTATTTTTGTTGACGATTTTGCAGCATTCCAGCATTTTATTATTTTAAAATTAAAGACGGCATTAATGTTTTTATTTTTATTTTTAATGGTCTTACTTATATATGTAATAATAACATATAAAAAGTAACATATAAAAAGTAACATAAAAAGTATTAAAAGGAACTTCATTTTTACTTAAATATTAAAATTTATTTCTATATTTTGTTTTTTTTTTGTGGTTTTTTATTTTTAAAAATTTAAAAATTAGGAGGCCAAAAATTAGTCGTTTTTCGCGATTTTTTTTGGAAGGTAAAGAAACGACCAAGCTTCTTGCAATTTTTGGTAAACTTTTCTACATATTTAAAGTGCTTAAATAAATTTAAAAAAAAAAATATTTCAAAATGGCGGACTTATAAGTAGTTCACTGAAGCGCCTCGTCACAGCAGTCCCTAATTGGCGGGAAATGTGCAGCTCGTAATTCTTGTCTGAAACAAAAAATTCAAAAAAAATTTCAATTTTTATAAGTGCATTTTCTATTTAAACTAAGAAAAACCGGAGAAAATCGTGAAATCGAAACTTTGTTTCAGGTTTAAAAAAAATGAATTTTTCGGGATAAAATATTGACTTTAACATGCTGTAAAAAATATAAAAAAGTGGTTTTCAACAACCGTTTTAGTTCATTTAGAAGAGAATTTAATTCTAAAGAGAATAAGCCTTTATTCGTTTCAATCGGTCAATAAGTTTTTTTGTTATCTTTCCCGCTAATTCGAAAGAATCGTAAAAATGAAAAGTGGAGAAAACGCGCTTCAAAGTTCGCCTAGGCGCTCGCAAACCTGCTCGGCGCTCCTTTGCTTTCATCTCTATCTTCGAAAATACTTCGAATTGGCTTCTGAAATTTTTGTGGTATATTCTTAGATAGTTTATCTATCGATTTAAGCACTACAAAAAAATTCGATTTTTTTGACCTTGTAATTCAGGATACCCCCTTAAAAAGGTATAAAAGAGAAAAATATTTAAAAATAAAAGAATAACATAGATATTTTATATAAAAAGGGATAATTATTCCGTTCTGTTAAAATTGTTGTAAAACGAATGTAGAAAAAGTAGGCTGTCTACAGATTTCGGACATAGTCTATTTCGTTTTTCTGTAATAATACTACCTGCTAAGGAAAATACTCTTTCAGCTGCTGCGCTACTCGCCGGTATTGAGAGAATTTTTAAAGCTAGTTTTGACAAAAGAGGGTAACATTTTTCATCATTTTTCCACCACTCAATCGCTTCAAAATGTTCACTTAATGGAACTCTTTCTCTACAATATTTATCAATTTCTTCTAATGGAGTTTCAATATAATTTACATCAGACGCAGCAACTAATTTTGAGAAAAAGAATGTGTTTTAAGCCACTGTTGGTGGGGTATTAACTAATGATGATGTGCTAGGACTTTCTGGATTGGACATATTGGCAGATTGGTTTGAAAAACTTGAGCTTCTGGTTGAGCACGAATCTAAATTTCCCATTTCAGAAATGCAGAAAAACTTAATATCAAAAAGATCTTCTTGCAAATGTGCAGCGGGCGGATAGAGAAAAAAAGCCGCTTTGTGCCATATACTCAAATTCGTCTGCCAAATATCTTTAATGTTATTATTGATTTTTTCTTTTAGCAATGCTATTGATGAAATGTCTAATATATTTGGCTGGCATAGTTCTAGAATTTTTGAAATAGATGGTAAAACAAAACATAAAGATGGCGAGCTACATGTTTGCAGTTCTTTAAAAATTCTTTCAAAATCTTCTAGCAGCTTTACCATTACTTTTAATGTCGATTTGTTCAAGTCCATATATATTTCTGCTACTTAAGTCTCACTTAATACTTCATCAATAGTAACCCAGTTATCTAAAATTGACTTGAGCATTTTGTAGTTTGAGTTCCATCGAGTCGGGCATGCGCTTTTTAATGTTGTTTCCAATTTGTGCTGTAAATTTGGCTTTTTGAAATATTTAACAATTTTTTTGCAAGTTTTAACAATTTTGTTCAACTCAATGGCCTCTTCAAACGATTTTTCAAGCACATTTGCAAATAGGTGACTACTACAATTCAGACGGGTGTTATTCTCTAATGCTTTTTTAATGTTTGCTCCTGTATCTGTTACAAACTTCACATTATCAATATTGTCAATATTAAATTGGGCAAACAAAAATTTACTTTTTTAAAAATGTTTTCTCCAGTCGATTTTTGGAAATCCAAATCTTAAATTGACACATTTATGGCGGGATAAATTAGACGTCTGATTTTGGATAAATTTGAGCACTTTCAGGCATATACTGCAGTGCAACCATCCGTCCAACACAGTTTCATCTTCTTTTAAAATGTCGCACAAGATGATCCATATGACACTTTTTCCTTTATGTTGTGGACCAACTGAGTATGTTCCACAATTTATTTTATTTTTAATAATATTTGACGTTTCTGCCATAATTGCGACTTCTTTCTAAGCTATCCAAACAAGAATGAATCCGATCGCCAACAAGTGTTCAAAACAAAGAGGCGATCATGACCCTAACACCCGAGTGTCGACAGAAACACCCGGGTGTTGTCTAGACACCCGGGTCATAAAAGGGCGTCAGCGCGACACCCAGGTCATAAATGAGTTTTTTCCTTACAATCCTTTTTGCATAGTTGTTTTTCTCATGTGTGTCGTCGAGACACCCAGGTCATAAATGTGTTTTTTTCTTGCAACTCTTTTTGCATAGTTGTTTTTCTGATGCCCTCTTTGAGTGCGAGTGTGATCGGCACCCGCTGACGAAAAGTCCCGCAATGATCGGGTGCTCACAGAGTACTTGCAAACACACAGATGTTTTTTTGTGGGTGTTTGTCTGTTACTTTGATGCTCGATGGTGAGTGGCACCGGCACCCGAATTTAGTTGGGTGTGAGTAGAGTGCTAAAAAATGCCACTCTTGCAGTTCTCTGTTATGAACCTTGCTTCCCTTAATTGATCCAGTATATAATTCATCCTTGGTACCGGGTAAGCGTCTTTCTCCGTTTTTTCGTTCACATCCTCCAAGTGTTGTTTTTCTTTTTTACCAGTACCACTGGCGCGCTATATGGGCTGCGCGAAGGCTCTTTTAGCCCTAACGCCAATAACTCATCCACCTGCTCGTTAATTATTGTCTGTTGCATTGGGTTTCGTGGATAATACCGTATAGTACCGTTGCTTTATAGGTCTGTCGTCCTTTAAGTATATCGTGTGTCTCGTAATGTTACTCACTCACTGTAACCCCTCGAATACTTGCCTTTGACTTTCCAGGAACGCTTGTATTTCTGCCACCGATGGTTCTGGCATCTCGGTGTCGGTTCCATTGGCGGCAAGGTCCACCTCACTTTCCCCGTCCTCTATGGTTGTTATTTCCAATTCCAACTTTCCGCACCGCAGTAGGCTGTGTGCCCCGGCCAGGAAATCCATTCCTAACGAGATCCCGCCTGCGACCTGTTTCAGTATCAGGAATGTCAGGCTGAATGCTTTTCCCGCGAATTGGATATCTGCTTGACATTCCCACTGTTCTTTGGCTTGATCCGTTAGCCATCGTGATTTCGGCCCGGGTTCCGCTCCACCTGCCTTGCTTTCTGAGGTCTTGGTACCTATTCATACTTATTGCGCTACGTGATGCTCCGGTGTCTATTACTCCCTTCGCTCCCTTCTGAGATTTCCGGTCTTATCTCTTCCGGGTTTCTGTCTCTCCTGTATCTCACCGCTGATCCGGCGAGCTGCTGTTTTTGCTCCTCTTCCCCAAATACTACGATTTCCGGTATTATATCTTTTGCCGGACTTATGTCCCTCTTGTACCTTACCGTTAGCTCGGCGTGTTGCTATCTGACCTCTTCGGTATGATCCGTTCTCTTGGCAAACGATGCCGGTAATCGTCTTAGCTCTTCGCTTTTCCCCGAAGTGTCTAATCCGAACTCTTTCACGTATTCTGTAAGTTCGTTTTTCGACGCTAGGTATACCCAGCTCGACATAACACTGCCGGTGTCGGTCTGTTCCTTGCAACTACTTCAATCTTCTCGGGCGCCACTGTGACGGTTGGTCATTCCGGTGGCTTAAGGATGGCCAGGGTTCGTCTCAGAAATTTATTTGTTGTCTGAGGTGGTTGCTGCAAGGAAATTCCCGACCCAGGTTCCAGAGGAGAAGGCCAATAGTTAGGTTATACTTGGACTGATCAATTTATTGTAGATAAGGGTACAAAGAGGTGAGACGGGGTTTGATCTGTAATTAGGAATATCCGCTCGGGCACGCTGTACTTCGGGATGGGTCGTCCTTCTCGGGATGCGTTCCGTCGCACTGGGGTCCGTTGCCCGCTCGCGTGCCGGGGTTCCGGGTGGCCGGGCTTCCTAGAGGGACGAGAGTAACTGGTGGAAGCCCTGAGGTCTCCGAAGTTAGGATATGGTTAGTGAAGGCCCTAAGGTCTTCCTAGTTAGGCTACGGTTAGTGAAGGCCCTACGGTCTTCCAAATAAGTGAGATGTGCGGAGGCCCTAAGGTCTTCCAACAATAGAGAAGTGTGTAGAGACCCTAAGGTCTTCTAGGTTGAGAAGTTTGTAGAGGCCCTAAGGTTGTCTAAGATGGAGAAGTTTTTAGAGGCCCTAAGGTCTTCTAAGATTGAGACGTGCACGGAGGCACTAAGGTCTACCGAGATATAGAGAGACTTATTAGGAGGCCCTGAGGTCTTCCAATATTGAGACGTGCACGGAGGCCCTAAAGTCTACCGAGATATAGAGGGACTTATAAGGAGGCCCTGAGGTCTTCCAATATCGAGACGTACAAAGAGGCCTGAGGTCTAATAATATATCGAGACTTATACGGAGGCCCTAAGGTCTACCGGGATATAGAGACGTACGTAGAGGCCCAAAGGTCTTCCACAAGTTATAGACGTAAGATATGGTCGGGGTCCGACTATGTGTTACCGCTTTATCAATATGCCTTACTTATCCGTGCTCCTGCTGCTGGCTTACCCTTGGTTCCTGTTAGAGGACTTGGCCGATCGCTGACCGAAAACTGAATGCCTCCAAGGGCTGCAGCTCGCCTTATATAGCGCTCTGGTGCGGTCGGTGGCTGTCGCACCCGAAGAAATTTGCCATAATAGTGTGGCCAGACCCTCATTGGGCCAGTGTGACCCTTTGTGTCAGATCATGGCGCGCGCGCCCATTTAGTTTGAATTTAAATTGGCGCTCTTGACTTGCGGGTGGTTGACTTTATTTTATTTCTTAATGTTTTCTTTGTTTTCTTTGACTTCATTGTACTTCATTTTTATACCCTTGCAGGGTATTATAATTTCAGTGCAACGCAGTGAAGGAGACGTTTCCGACCCTATAAAGTATACATATTCTTGATCAGCATCAACAGCCGAGTCGATCTAGCCATGTCCGTCTGTCCGTCCGTCTGTCCGTCCGTCCGTCCGCCCGTCTGTCCGTCCGTCCGTCCGTCTGTCCGTCTGTCCGTCTGTCCGTCCGTCTTTCCGTTTCTACGCAAACTAGTCCCTCAGTTTTAAAGCTATCTGAACGAAACTTTGCACATAGTCTTCTATATAATCTCACTGCTGTATATGTCGCAACGGGGCGGATCGGACGACTATATCATATAGCTGCCATACAAATGTTCGATAAATTTTTGGAAAAAAAATTATAGCTTGGCTGTTTTTCAACATTTTTGCACCATTTTTTAGATATGGCTAGTTTTTATTATTTCAGAATTTCGATAAAAATTTCATGAAAATCGGTTGACTATATCTTATAGCTGTAATAGGAACGATCAGGAAATTAATAGGAAAAAAATTATAACTTCGTTGTTTTTCAACGTATTTTCATCTACTCTGAGATATACAGGCCTGCTCCGGTAATCGAAAACGGCAAGATTTTTCGTTTTCGTTTTTGAAAACGAGAAATTGGTGCTCCGGAAATCGAAAACGAAAGATTTTTTCGATTTGAAAAACGGGCACCTTTTTCTGGTCGGAATGAAAAGTAAATGGCTTTTTTTATATGAAATCAGATCTTATTTACAAAAGGAAAAAAATAGTTTACTCAGTGGTCTATTAATGTTTATTCCACACCACCACAAGATCATTCTGGCACGTAGTTATTTTTTAAAAAATTTATTTCTGACCCCACCTCAGAGTTGACAACAAAATTTTTGCCGTGTTCAACCAGTTTTCTCGTTTTGGCGATAGGTCGATAGGTTCACCGCAAAAAGTTATCGCCAAGCTTGCCATATTGTTGGTGGAACGAAACAGCCAGTTAAAAATACTTATAAAATATAAATGAATACATTAATAACTTTAAAGGACCGCCAAAATGGTTGTTTATAATGAATGCTATTTAATGTGATTACTTAAATGGTCCAAATTAACCAAATAATTATTTGAGACCACCGGAATTAAAACTGTGAAAAGTGTGGCAGCATCTTAGGTGCCTAGATTTGCTTAACTCTACCATTTTTTGCCTTTTTCTGGCTTATAAAAAGGGCAATTGTAAATATAATAGGCAGTACTTTACGTTGTTTGCTTATTACCAAAAACACAAGTAAGCTGCTTGAGCAGTGAGAAACGATGAGAAAACTAAACATTCCGATAGCAGAACTTTGCCGAAAACCGGAGCAGCTAAAAACGAAAACGGTTCGTTTTCGCCCAAAACGAAATCGAAAAAATTTTACGATTACCGGAGCAGGCCTGATAAGCTTATTTTATTATTCTTGAATTTTGGTATAAATTTCATAAAAATCGGACAACTATATCATTATCCATAGAAACGATCGGTAGACGTAGAGAAAATTTAAACCTGGGAATGCAAAACTTTAACAGCCAAACTATTAACATAATAAGTATAGGAAAAATGTAATGAAATAATATCTGCAAGGGTATACAAACTTCGGCGTGCCGAAGTTAGCTTCCTTTCTTGTTTCGTCTCTTATTTCTATTTATAATATATAATATATATATAACCTATTTATATCTATTTATTTGTGCGTTATACGTCACAACTTAAATCACTGACCACTTATAAATGAATTGCGTTCGTAGCCATACATACGAACATTGAGATATAGCCTTTAAAAGATTTTTGAGCCCGATTTTTTGAGCATTTTAGGTGATATGGCCCTGTATAATCTATACCTGTTTTTAGAAAGGAGTATGCCATATTTACCCTGCAAATTACTCATTATTTATTTGCCTGTACATTGCCGATATCACGCACAGGTGACACACTCTCTCATAAAGAACCTTCTTTAAGCACTCAACTTCCTCAACATTAAGATGTTCGAGTCTATACTCGTTACATTCGCGTAATTCGTTTTCGATCGAGAAGCTGACTATCTCGTTGTCAACGGGCTTAGGGTTAGATTTTGTTTCTTCTTGGCCCTTTAAGTCTTTGTTCGGAGTAAGGCACTTTGGAGGTGCGGTCTTCTCCTTTTTCGGTTTGGGTTTTGCTCCCTCTGCAGGTGCAAGTTTAACCCTTTTCGGTTTTTGGACAAGCTGTTCTGCTGATGCAGGCTCGTCTTTGGTTTTAGGGTCAAGGCATTTTATGGATGCGGTCTCGCCTTTTTCGTCTTCGTAACCTAAGGTCTCCATCTCGTAATCAATTTTAGCTTTAGTATTTTCTAGATCAGTAGTCGGCACATCCCAAATCCATGGCTTTGGCAAAGGCTCTGCCGGCAGCGCTGCCAGCACACGGATACTGTAAAGACTTCGTGTGGCCTCGGCAAATGTCTTCGGCTCAGCTGCTCAAAGCATCAGTGCTGTCAAATCATATTGCTCTGGCTAAATCAGCCAATTTTAGCGGAAAATAGCTATTTTAAATAGTAATAGCTATTGGTTTTGCATAGAAAACCAAATGCTAGCTATACGACGGCGTTCGTGCTCCGTTGCTCACTCACACAAATGCGCTTTTGGTTTGCGATTGTGAGCGTGCAGAGCACTGTTCTAGATACTGGCGACCTAACAGGAAATCATAACTTTCGGAGAAATCGTGCTCATAAAATTTTTGTTCAGACGGACACACACTGCACTGGGTTTTAATTTTATAATTTTTACAAATTTGATTGGGCCCTTTATTGTGTAGACCGTCAGTTTTTCTATGTTTTCTTTTTCTTTGGCAAAATTCTCCTTTATGATGTTGATGGAAGAGCCTGTGTCGATCATACCTTTATAAAGCTTATTATTGTACGAGATTTTTATAAATGGACCGACCCTTCCTCTTCTGACTCCGGAGTGTCCGAGGCAGCTTGATGAAAATTTACATCCATTCTGCTTTGCCCATTCTGGCTTTCCCTTTGTCTTTTGACGGATCCGCCACTACTCGCGTTGTTAGACGTTGAGGGTTGATAGTTAATCGGTTTGTTTTGCCTAGCTTGTGTCAAACCTTCTCTTACAGTATTGTAATTCCCCCTTTGGTTTGCTGGAATAGGGCGTGAAGTCTTTTGGCATTGGCTAGTCTGGCTGGTAGTTGGTGACTGAGAATTTTGGTTAGCTGAATTATAGCACTAACCATACAACATATAGACTACTCATTTCATACAACGAAAATGGACACAAAAATTTCTGAGCGACAGGCACCAGAGTGGTTCGCGACGGGCCCCGAAGCTTCGAGTGCCCTCGATTCGAGCTGTTAGCGACGGTTCGAGTGCGCTCGGGTTGCAGTCGCAGTGGCGCATCTTGAAAAGGTTGCTCTGCGCTTGAATTCTTCTTTATATGTATGCGTGTTCATGCATTCACGTACTCGGGTGCATGTGTGCGATCATTCCATTTCGGCCCAGCAAGAATATTTTGGTCGCGCTAGGTACCCTAACAATATGGGCATATTCACTATTGGGTTAATGATAAAAATAAGAATGTTATATATAATAAAATATTTCCTAATGTTTCAGCATACATTTTATATATGTTTACAAATTCAAATCAGTGGCAGCAGTGAAATGTGTTGCATATATAAATAAATAAATGCACGTGTACGTGAATGCATGAACACGCATACATATAAAGAAGAATTCAAGCGCAGAGCAACCTTCTCAAGATGCGCCACTGCGACTGAACTCTCGCAATCAGCATAAGAATGAGAGATCGAACAACCTGAACGCACACGAAGCTACGGGGCCTGTCGCTTCGGTCGCACACGAAGCTTCGGGGCCCGTCGCGAACAGCTCTGGGGCCTGTCGCTAAGAAATGTTTGTGTCTATTTTCGTTGTATAAAATGAGTAGTCTATATGTTGTATGGTTAGTGATTATAGTAATTACTGCGCTAACTGTGTTTATTGTTGTAGTATTTTTGGTTATTTTTGTAATTCTTGTTCCCCCGTTCTTACGATTGTGCCTGTTAGATTTATTGGAATAACTGTCCTCTGGATTTAAGTCGTAAAGACCCAATATCATGGTGGCTTGCTATAATTTTGGAAAAGTATCAATATCCTTTCTCGCCAACGACATGTATATCCTATCAGGGAGCTTCCTATCTATAGTTGTTCTGATAATACTTCTTAGCATCTCTGAATAATTTGATTTAATTACAGGGTCACTTTCCAATTCTAACTTATCAAATATATTACGGTACTTTAATAAACTTACTTATGCTACCAGGGTATGCTGTCTCTTCCAGCTGCTTCACTAGGCTCACGTATGGTCGATGGTCCTTAAATATAACTGCTAGGGCCGTCCCCATCTCCGTCCATGTTGTTGCTCCTGCCTGCATTACTGCTTCTAACGCCTCATCGACGATCACTCTACGGATTGCTCCGTAGATAACATGTGCTTGACAGGCGTCTTGCGCTGGGTACAGGGTTAGCAGCTGCTGATGAAGCCAGATGGTTTTCCAGGTTTTCCATCGTAATAATGGAGCTCTTTAATCAGAGCCAACAGCTGGTTTAAATGAACTTGAGAGAGTTGTTGGGGAACTGCCATTTTGTGTTTGTTGTTTAGTAAGTTTTTTGATCAGGTAATTTTTCAGAATTAAATAACTTCTTTTGAATTTTTATTTTTCTGATCGCACGAGATTTTATTTATAATTGTCCGAATCACTATTTTTCGAATCACTTTTAAAATTCGCTGGTTTCAGGATTGCTAGTTGTATAGCGTATCCTTTAGTTAAACCAGTAACCGTACTTTAAGGACTCTTTTGTTTTAGGATCCTACCAACTGCGCCAATTAAATGCTTGAATATTTATAAGTTAAAAAAAATACAATTTTATTTAACTGAATATATGTTTAATAGATTTTTATAATAATTTGAAGAACAATAATTTGAAGAGCAACCCAAGATTTGGCATACCCCCAAGGCCCAGCCCCCGACACCGACACCAACTCCAATGGTGTTGAGATCGGGAACGGGTAAAGATTCGGCAATCGAATGTGCCGGGAATGAAATGGCAGCAGCTCCGACCGTTTTATCAGTTGAGTCCGCTGCGGTGTCTCAATCTCTGACACCGCAGACTTCCAAAAAAAATCTCAGCTATCCCACAGGGCAAAAAAAGGGCCGGACCACTGGCTGAAGTCGGTAATGCTGCGTTATCAATTAAAATTAAAATTAAAAACAATATAGGTATGTTTCTCGGATTGCCCCTGACCTCGGAAGATGTACTAGCACATATACTGAGCAAAAAACAAGCCAAAAATGTGAAAGTGGAAAAATTCAATTTTTCATACCCCAGAGACATCTTTCAAGATAAGTATCTCCCTCGATCTTATTGACACAATTTGTTCTGGTGACTTCTGGCCAGAGCACGCTGTAGTCAAGGATTACGAGGTAAAAATAAAGAAAAAAAAAACGACCTTCAAGGCCGGCACAAACCACATCGACTGCGGGTGCCAAAAAACTAAATACCTCCCTCCTACTTTCCTATCAGAATACTAGAGGCTTACGCAGCAAGCTCTCTAAATTGTATTCTGATAGTTTTTCGTTTGCATCCCAGGTGATTGTATTTACCGAAACCTGGTTAAAGCCGGAGATTCTCAGCTCCGAAATTTTCCCAGGTAAATACACAACTTGGACCGTCTTTCCCAGGTGGAGTTTTAATTGCCGTTGACTCTACCCTTATTTCCGAACTGGTTCAAATTGACGATCTCACAGGTATCATTTCCAGATAGTTATATCTATATAACCTGTTCTTACGTTCCTCCATCTGCTGAAGAGCCTATTTACTGGAAACACCTTTCGGAAATTCAGGCTGTTTCCAACATGCTTTCAGATAGAGACCAACTAATAACTCTAGGAGACTTCAATATACCTGGAGCTCGATGGTCATCAGATGGTATGTCCAATGTCCTCCAAACTGCGGCACAGCATGACCTCATCGATGGCTTAACCATGTCTTAAATGTCTTAAATTCTTTAAATCGCTTACAAGTTCTGTGTTTCGTCTCCGATGCTGTAGGTGAAAACTTAACAAGAGATGATCCATTGACGCTTCCTGAAGACTCTTACCATCCTACTTTCGAAGTGACCATCAATTTGGGAACTGTCGTAAAGATCAAACCTGATCTGAGTCGCTCAGCTCCTAAAGTTCGCTGCTTTCGTAAAGCAAACTTTCAAAGGCTAGATATCTTAATTTCTTAATTTAATTGGTTCAGACTCTGAACTTTACAGGTGCACTGACATGGCGTCCGCAGTCGATATTTTTTACAGTGCCATGAATGCGTTCTTTGCATCGTGTGTTCCGTTAACCTATCCGTCGGTTTCTAGTAAGCCACCTTGGTTCACTAAAGAGCTGACACGCCAAAAAAACGTTAAGTCTAAGCTTTATAATCGCTATAAACGCACCGAATCTCCTACTGTCCATTCAAGATATCTTAGTGCTCGGTCGAATTTCACCGTGCTTAACGCGCAGTGTTATAAAAGTTATTTAACTCGTTGTAGGGTTCATTTCACGCAGGACCCGATACAGTTTTATAACTTTGTTAACACTAAGCGAAATCCCAATCTATATCCTTCCTCGCTTTCTTTTTATAATACTACAGCAAACTCTGACCATGCCATCGCCGAACTTTTTGCCGACTTCTTCAAAACTACTTATTCTTCTTCTTCTTGCTTGGATCAGACTTACTCTTTTGATTTGCCCAGGTCGAACATAATTTTCAGTCCTATTTTAAACGAAAGCTCCCTTAGTTCGGATCTTCATCGTGTAAAACCAGTTTATTCACCGGGTCCCGATGGAATACCAGGCTGCGTGCTCAGGTATTGTACTGGGGCTCTGTGCAATCCCCTTCTGATATTGTTTACCTTATCTCTAGAAATCTCAGAATTTTCCCTTATTTGGAAGGAATCATTTATTATTCCTCTTCACAAAAAAGGTAGCAAATCGGACGCCAGCAATTATAGAGGAATCTCTAAATTGTCGGCAATTCCAAATCTTTTCGAGAATGTAATTACTCCTCACTTGCAGCATTTCTCCATGTCAGCATGGTTTTATGAGGCGAAGATCGACCACTACAAATCTCCTGGAACTCACCTCTTTCGTTATTAGGGGTTTCCAACGTAACTTTCAAACCGCCGTGATTTACACAGACTTCAGTAAAGCTTTTGACTCGGTTAATCACTCTCTTCTTGTAAGGAAGCTTGACTTAATCGGGTTTCCTGTGGATCTTCTTAAATGGATTTTGAGTTATTTGAGTGACAGAACTCAAAAGGTTCTATTTAAAAATGCTCTATCCAAATTTCTCAGAGTTACTTCTGGCGTCCCACAAGGTAGCCACCTCGGCCCGCTGCTATTTACTTTGTTTATCAATGACCTCCCGCTAGTTCTAACGATCTCCAGAGTACTTATGTATGCTGATGACGTTAAACTATGTGTTCAGGCAATTCAGTGGCAGCTTATCTTTGAAACCCAATGTTTACATTTAGTACCTAAGATCATAGAGCTGAGCTTGCATGCTCATATAGCGAAAAAGCTCTCTCCCTCTCTCTTACTCACTCTCTCAAGAACCCATTATTTTGTAAATCAAACAGCCCAAGAAGGAGCTTTAATAAACTGTGAAATCACTCGCAATCTGGAATCGAAAGCGTTGAGAAGCCCATCTTTTGTGTCCGCACTTGAATTTTTCTTTGAAACATAATTTGCCGTACCGGCCAGTTCGCAATTGGGCGAACATTTTTGGCGCCCCCCGAGTGGACATTTGGATCCCCATCGCTGGACATTTGGAGCCATATCGTTGGAGCCATTGGAAGCAGAACGTTGGATACTTTAGTTGGAGTCGATTTCTGGACGCCGGGCAATAAAATCTGGATTTAAAGCCCGCATCGCTAGATTGTTTGGAGTCAACGCTGAAGTGGTTTGAATAGTAATATGCGCCCTTATTATAATAAGTCGCATCAAACAAATAAGGTAATAATTCTGAAAAAAAATAACTTGCGCATGATTTTCGTATCACGCACACATACACATACATAGTACCGCGAATTTGGAAGCAGCAGCAGACAGAAGAATAAAGTGCATAAAGTACAAGAATTTACCGTACGTTTTCTCGACTTTTTGTTGTGCCCAACTTCGTTTTGTGCGGCTGCATTTGTTGGTACAGTGGTGTTAGTTTTCTTGGTCGCCACTCAGCTAAGTCAGCGCTCATACAGTTGTTTCGCTCATTGCGCTCAATTAATTGGAAGTCACTCAAAAGGTCGAACCGTTTGAGTTGGTTTGAGTAATATATGTAATTCGGAGTGGACTGAGTCTGAGTGAAGCGGGACTCTTTGGTTTGAGTTAGAGTGGAACATTTCGGAAATTACAACATCGTTAAAACTCAATAAATTAATTATCGGAAAATGACTCGAAGACGTGGAGGTTCTGACAGCAATACTTCTGTTGTTGAAGAAGTCGATTCGGAAAGTATTATGAGAAAATTAAAGTCAGTTAAGGTAGATATCAATCGTCTAGCGCAAGCTATTAAAACTAAAAAGATTTCTTCAAACCCTACGCAATTGGATTGTCGGTTGAGTATTTTAGACACGTATATAGATCGAGCTTTTTCTTTACAATTGCAAGTGGAGGATATCGATTCGGAATTATCATCGCGAGCCGAACTCGAAGATTTGTGCGTGGTAAACAAAGCATTGTTGTTGTCTTTAAAAGGCCCAACCCCGCCTAATAATTTAAACGAGTCAGTTTTGAATACAACTACATCGCATACACGTCACTTGCTGCGAATGCAGTTGCCCAAATTTAGTGGGAAGTATTCTGAATTCAAAAACTTTATTGGATTGTTTTCAAGCATAATTGATTGTGACCCATCGCTAAACAACGTTGAAAAATTTAATCATCTATTATGTTGTTTAGAAGGCGAAGCTCTCGGTACTGTTAAGGCCTTTCAGGTGACGGATCAGAATTATGCGAAAGCGCTTGATGCACTGAAACAAGTTTATGATAATGAGTGCCTTATTTTCTTTGACGGAATATCTCAACTTTTCGAAATGCAGGCTATACAAAGCCCGTCAGCTAGTGCATTGAGGTCACTAATTGATACCGTATCTGCAATTTATAAATCCCTATTGTCTGTTGGTGATGAAAAGGTTATTGCAAACGCACTTTTGATTCATATAGTTATGTCGAAGGTTGACGGAAAGACTCGCTCTAGGTGGGAAGAGAATTTAGATTATGAAAAAATTCCGTTGTGGTCGGATTGCGTTAGTGCCCTCAATAAGCGGTTTCAGCATTTATCGGCTGAAGAAGCCACTACCGGACGGTCAAAGGGTCGCAAGGGACAGCAAGAACACAAAGGTAGGCAGTTCGGAAAAACGGCATTGACAGCAGCACAAACAAGCAAAATGCAGGAAGTAAAATGTGTGTTCTGCAAATCTAATGATCACTTTATTACTACAAGTCCGTCATTCTCAGCTGCGGCTGTCATTACCCGGTTTAAATTTGCCAAGGGATTCCCACTTTGTATAAATTGTTTGAGAAAAGGCCATAATGTATCGGCATGCAAACTATCTCACTGCGGGGTATGCTCGAAACCCCACCATACATTGTTACATCGATACACTGCTGATGTGTCCATACCACAAACTGTAGATTCTGCGGCAAGCCATCTGGAGTGCTTGCTGCAGAGCATCCAAGCCCTGTATTATCAAATCACGCCAGCGTCATTGATGCACAGCAAGTTGTTTTGACGACTGCAGTTGTAAACATAAAAGGTAGCTCTTGTCAGATTCAGCCAGCCAGAGTACTTCTGGATTCAGGTTCCCAGGTTAATTTTATTACGGAGGAAATGGCAAGAGGCTTGCAGTTAAAGCGGATTCGAAAAGAAATTAATTTGTTGGGAATTGGAAAATCGAGCTTATCTGCGCACCAGGTGATGCAAACTACAATTAGTTCTCGCGTTCATGGCTTTCAAATGGTGTTTGATTTCGTCGTTCTTAAGTCTATTTCCTCCCACCATCCAGAAAAAGGCGTAGATGTTGAATCGCTTAACATTCCTAAAAAATTTCCCGCTAGCTGATCCAGCCTTTCATAAGCCTCAAAAAATAGATTTGCTGCTAGGAGCAGACGCATTCTTTGATTTGCTAAAAGATGGCCAAATTAAACAGAAAAACACACTCACTTTGCAAAACACTGTTTTTGGTTGAGTGGTGTCAGGGCGTTATAGATCCAAAGATCACCAAAGGACGTAAGTGTGCTCTATGGTAAGCACCGTGAATGAGTCTGGTCCACTGGAAAAATAAGTCAAACGTTTCTGGGAGTTGGAACAAGTTCCAAATGTGTCCGAGGACAAACGGTATACCCCAGAAGAAATGCTTTGTGAGAAAATCTTTGGAGAAACAGTTGTTCGTTTACCTTCAGGTCGATTGCAAGTCTCCTTACCTTTTAAATCAAGCCCAACATGTCTCGGATCATCGTTTGAGATGTCGAGAAGGCGGTTTCTATCGCTAGAGAGACGCTTATCTAAAAATCCGAACACACAATTAATGTTTAGTCAGTTCATGGAAGAGTATTTGGCTCTTGGGCATATGACTGCAATCGAGGGGTCAATACCGAAAGATCCACATTGTTTTATACCCTACCAATGTGTGGAACGTCCACAAAGCAAATCCACCAAGCTAAGAGTGTTTGATGCATCTTGCAAGACTACTTCGCAAATGTCGCTTAATGACCTTCTGATGGTAGGAGCTACAATACAACCATGCTTATATTCAACTCTCCTTAGATTTCGCTGTCGCAAATTCGCCCTTGTGGCAGACATAACTAAAATGTACCGTCAAGTGGAGATTGACGAGGCGCAGCGAATTTTCCAGTTAATTGTATGGAGAAGAGATCCTGTAAGCCCTTTACAAATTTATCGGCTGAATACTGTCACATATGGAACAGCAAGTGCCCCTTTTCTTGCAGTTAGATGCTTTAAATACCTCAGCGACAGCCATTTACAATCACATCCTAGAGGTGCAAGAGCACTTGCCAAAGATTTTTACGTTGATGATCTGCTCACTGGAGCAGATACAGAAGAAGAAAAAATCATTCTTCGTTGAGAACTCGTTAACATATTGGAACCTGCAGGCTTTGTTCTAACAAAATGGGCTTCGAATTGTGAAACTAATATGTATACCAAATCGAATGCAGAAATTTTACATGGAGATCTTGAAGACCTCAAAACACTTGGATTAATATGGAATCCGCAGGCTGATGTGTTTACCGCGTTAGTAAGGTATCTTCTGATCAGCTGGTAACCAAAAGATCAATCTTGTCCTTTATCGCTACTGTCTTTGATCCGTTGGGTTTGTTATGCCCAATTATAACCGAAGCAAAAATATTTCTTCAAGAGGCTTGGCTCTTGAGTCTAAACTGGGATGATCCTGTTCTCAAAGAATTTGAAAATAGGTGGAACCTAGTAAAAAATGACTGTTGGAAAAGTTGACTATACCGAGGTTTGTCGAAACAAGCAAGCAAGCAGTGTGTCATATTCATGGGTTCGCAGATGCTTCTACACGAGCCTATGGGTGCTGCCCATATGTTAAAGTGGTTGATCCAAGCGGGATATCTGTGCACTTATTAACAGCAAAATCTAGAGTAGCCCCTTTAAAAACAAAAACTATTCCTAAACTGTGGGAAGAAGTTCGCAGCATTATTGACTTTCCTGTAGAAAGCGTTGTACTGTGGTCCGATTCGGAAGTAGTTCTTCACTGGATACAAACTCACCCATCCCAGCTTGCTACATTTGTATCGAATCGAATTGCTTATATTCAGGACATTGTGCCATCAGCGGTTTGGCGGCATGTGCCAACAAAAGAAAATCCTGCGGATTTAGTGTCGCGAGGATGCTCTGTGGATGAGCTAAATAACCTCGTTTTGGTACAATGGTCCTAGTTTTTTACAGAAAGAAGCGGAATACTGGCCGCAAAACTCGCACTTTCAGCTCTCAAAAACAGAGTCAGAATTAGAATTCAAAAAGTCACGCGTCGCTCTTATCGCGGCCGATGGTGAGCTAAGCCCGATTCTCAATATTGTAGAAAGGTCATCTTCTTATCTAAAGGTGGTTCGCATAGTATCCTACATTTATCGATTTATTAACCTTCAAAAAAATTCTACTTGGAATTCAATTTGCCCGTCAGCGGACGAATTGGGAACGGCATTTCTTAAGGTAGTAGAAACGGTTCAACAGAAAGCCTTTGCAGATGAAATTGTGAAGCTGGAGAAATCAGCCAAATTGCGTGCGGGAATTCAAAAGTTAAATCCCTTTGTCTCGGTGGAACAACTTGGGAATTCATCATTCTCCCTGCTGCGAGTAGGTGGTCGTCTACTACATGCCCCCATTGCGCACAACGCTAAATTTCCCTTACTAATGCCAAAGAATTGCAAATTTGTGAATCTATATTTGAGACACTTACATAGAACCAACTGTCATGCGGGACCAAGGTCGTTGGTGGGACTTTTAAGACAATCAATCTGGTTAATAAACGCGCGCCGTGAGTGCAGTGCCATTGTAAGGCAGTGCGTCCATTGCTTTCACTACAAACCAAAACTTCTATCACAGATAATAAGTAATTTACCAAAAGATCGACTACAGGGAAATAGACCCTTTGAAGTAAGCGGAGTCGATCTGTTTGGCCCGGTCAAAGTCTCCCTAGGAATTCGTGGGAAGCAGCAGATAAAGATGTACATAGCAGTGTTTGTCTGTTTTGCATCAAAGGCTGTTCATTTGGAAATCGTGAAAGACTTGACATCTAATACATTTATTTTTTGCTTCTCCAGGTTTCTGGGTCGCCGCGGCCCTGTTGGCAAACTTTATTGAGACAATGCTACAAATTTTGTGGGTGCGGTACGAATCCTCAAGGAGCACATGGAACCCTTCGGCACCAACGACCAGAGCATCATGTCGTATGCTGCAGCACACCGATTCACCATCGAATTCATCCCGCCACACATTGGCGGTCTTTGGGAGGCGGCCGTAAAGTCGGCCAAGCACCTTTTGTTGAAGGCTACGGACAAGGCAATTCTCAAGGATGACGAGCTGCATACGGTCATCGTGGAGGTGGAAGTCGTGCTAAATTCGAGCCCGCTCATCGTGGACAGTGGCAGTCCCAACGAGGGAGAGGTTTTCACACCAGCGCATCTACTCGTAGGCACAACGCTAGCAACGCTGCCACCCGCATCCGCGCAGCCAAAGGCAGACTGCAACCTCACGTACTTGCAGAGATGGCAGCTAGTCTCAGCGATTAAACAACGATTTTGGAGCGACTGGTCGAGAGACTATCTACTGAGCCTACAGCAGCGTGGAAAATGGACCAAAGGCGTGGACAATCTTCAAGTCGGAACAGTGGTGGCGATTCACGAAGACAACGTTCCCCCCCAATTGTGGATAACAGGCGTAGTCGCAGAGGTCATTCCAGGACATGATGGGAAGGTTCGCGTAGCTGTAGTCAGAACAAAATCTGGCATATTCAAGCGGTCTATTCACCGCCTTGCACCTATTCCTATGTGTTGAAGCATGCATGCTGTCAACGCGGCCGATGTTCAGGCAATTCAGTGGCGACGTATATTTGAAACCCAATGTTTACATTTAGTAATAGAAGCTGAGCTTGCATGCTCATATAGCTAAAAGCTCTCTCTCTCACTTACTCACTCAAGAACCCATTATTTTGTAAATCAAACAGCCCAAGAAGGAGCTTTAATAAACTGTGAAATCACTCGCAATCTGGAATCGAAAGCGTTGAGAAGCCCGACTTTGTGTCCACACATGAATTGATTTGAAACATAATTTGCCGTACCGGCCAGTTCGCAATTGGGCGAACACTATGCTTGCAGTATAGGGACAGCTCTTGCCAGTCAGACCTGCAATCGGATCTTAATAACTTTCAGGCATTGTGTCTTGCTAATTTATTACATCTCAATAGCTCTAAATGCAAGCTGATGACATTTTCACGTGCCACTCCCATACGCTTAATGATTGCGCTCTGGAAAGAATAACTCTTGTTGACGATTTTGGTGTTCGCTTAGACCGTAAACTTTCGTTCTCTGAACTAATTTCGTGCATGGTTAATAAAGCCAGGGGCATGCTTGGTTTTATTAAGAGGTGGTTGAAGGAATTCGATTCCCCTTATGTAACGAAGAGCCTTTTTACTTCGTTAGTACGCCCTATATTGGAGTATGGTTCATGCGTCTAAAGTCCTCAATTCGGAATCCATATTAACCGTATTGAATCTGTACAAAAGAACTTTTTACTTTTCGCCCTCCGTGGCCTACCTTGGGATGCTGATGAGAGGCTACCGTCCTATTCTAGTAGACTTCTATTAATTAACTTACCCTCCCTAGTTAACCGTAGAACGATGCTTGGTGTCGTATTTCCTAACCACTTAATAAACGGTGATGTTGAGAGCCCCTATCTCTTAGGGCAGCTCAATTTCCACGTTCTACGACTAACATCCAGAACCCTTATCCCTTTATAGCCATATGACACTCTTATGTAGTTTTCATTAATTAGCTACTTCATTAGAACCTTGAAAGAGACCACTATATGTGTAATTTTGCTTGGATTTTGCTTGGATTATTTTGGTAACACGATTACGGTCACACCGACCGTAAAAGGTAAATAAAAAAACGGCCACCATTCGCGGCGTATTACTATGAATTTCTGAATTCCTCTTCGAAGTATTCTTGCATAAATAAATGCAGAATCCTTTAAATTTATGTTTTTAACCTATAATGCTTAAAATTAATTAATTAATTATATTAAATTAAATTAATTAATTAATTAATAATAATTAATTAATTAATTAATTATATTAAATTAAATTAATTAATTAATTATATTAAAATAATTTTAAATTAATTTTACAGCCCAAGAACCTTGCCACCGCAATACATATTATTTTCCCTAATTTTCTAATATTTTTTCAGTTCAAAAACCAGCGAAATGATATAAAAATAAAATTCTCATTGTGAGACCATACTGTCAATGAGCTAGCTAATACATTTTTCAATTACAATTTTCTTCATTAAACCCGTATTTCGCTATCGAGTATCTAGTATATTTTATGTAGATCTATCGAATATCGCGGCAATGAAGTAGCTAATGCATTATTCTAATGCATTAGAGCGCCATATAGTCGTCTTTCTCGCACTTGTGTAAAACGCTATAGCGCTGTCAAATCTTTAATGAAGTCTCTAATTAATGCGCCTGTGTCATATGTTTTTATATGTTTTTTTCTTTCCTAATTTTGCATGCGTTTTTATTTACTTATATGTTTATGTTATATCAAATTGTTTGGTAATGACATACCGGTTTCTTTATTGATTTTTGACGACTATTTTTACATAGTTAACATTGTCCGATTTAAGTGCTTTATGTACCGTTGTCTTCGATGATTTTCTGTCATTTTGATGGTAACTTATATATGCCTCTCCTAAATAAGTCCTTGTCCCTACTGGCAAAAAACTCAGCGATTTGATTTTCACAATCGTCCCTTGAACTCCATTGTCCATCAAAATTTTGCATGGCCAAAAACAGATGGTAATCGCTTGGGGCAATGTCCGGACTATAAGGTGGATGCATTAACACTTCCCAACCAAGTTCCCGTAGCTTCCGTAGCTGGTGACGCGTCACCAAAGATGTATGGGGCCTGGCGTTGTCATGATTGAACACAACGCCCTTACGATTCACCATGGCTGGCCGCTTCTGTTCAAGTGCAATCTTCAATCTCTCCAGTTGTTCACAGTAGAGGTCAGATAGATGATGGTTTGGCCATAGAGCAACACTTCATAATGGATAATTCCTCTGATATCCCACCATACACTCAGCAACACCTTCTGAGTTCAGTTCTGGTTTTGCCACCGTTTGAGACGACTCACCGTGCTTCGACCAGGTTTTTTACGCTTTATGTTTTCATATGTGATCCATTTCTCATCACCAGTGTAACCGATTCAGAAATGAGTAGAGTTTATTACGGTGCAACAAAGATTCGCAGATTGATACACGGTCGAAAAGGTTTTTTTTGGGATAACTCATGAGGCACCCTTACATCGAGCTTTTTTGTTAAATTTTTGGACTTTAAATGCCTATGGACTGTTTCCGTGCATAGTTGCAACTCCTCTGCGATGGTTCTAATAGTCACATGACGATCTCGATCCACTATTTCCATCATTTTATCTGTATCAACGGTCACTGGTCGTCAGAATGGCTTGGGTGTTTCGGTATCAAAATTGCCACTTCGGAATCGCCTAAACCTCTGTTCGGTGATTTCAATCAAAAGTTTGTTATCTCCTAAGACAGCAATAATCTGTCGGCGAGATTCCGCAGCAGTTTTTCCCTGTGCGAAATAAATTTTCAAAATTGCCCGAATTTCTGCGTTTGTGAACTCCATTTCAATCGATTATAACTTTTTAACGTGGAAGCTCATGTAAACAATCTATATATAATTTTAAAGGTGATACCAATACCTTTCAAACGATATACAACATTGCCATGTACGATTATATTTGACTTCACAAGCGAAGTGTGAAATGTGAATGTAAAAACCGGTATGTAATTACCAAACAACCTAATATTATATTTTTTTTTATATATATTGGAGTGCATTCGCTCTTGGATACAAGTGCTCTTTATTTTACGATCTTGTTATCGAAGTCTAATACTTTTGTTTTCGACTTGGCGAGACTGAACTTTGAACGTGGGAACGTGACAATTGGGTGATGGCTCATAAATGTTTAGTCTACTAGGAGGGACTGTCTGGAGTTTCAGATTGCATCCTTTGTGGAGCCTGGCTTTATTCCACTAGCCTTGGCTTTAGGATTCTTATAACCGTCTGGTTGCTATCAGGTGTGTACTGGATAAACTATGAGTAGCAAAGGGTGTGTTGGGCAAGTGTGATTGTGATAAGTGTTTACAGGGTATTCAATAATGTGTGTTGTGTGTGGACTTATTGTATGTAAACTTATAAGTAGGCAAAGGCAGAGTCCATGGGACTATGGGTATGTCACTATATATATTATATATATATTTGTACATTCTTGAATTCACAAATTTGATTCAAAAATATGTAGGTATTTATGTATTTAATTTACAGATAGAATAAGTTTCTTAAAAGACCCAGCAGCCGGCAGATGAGGCTCGTAACACGCACTTACATCAGTATATATGTATGTTTTATTATGCAGAAATACGTAGGTTACGTTAAGTTAATCAGGACGGCCCTCGTGGGGCCACACATAGGTCAATATGGCCCATAGCTAAGAGGAAATTCCTGAATGGACCTAGAGATAATTTATGCTGGTTTCGAGATCCTTGAAGATTAAGGTGTTTTTCGCAAGGGCAAGAAGTTCGCCTGGCTTCCTCCTTGAGGCATTTTCTAGCGATGCCAGAACCGGAGAGCCTAGGTATCTATTTCTTGCCCTCGTTAGGGCCGGACATTCGCAAATGAAATGCTCCAAGGTTTCGTTTTCTGCTCTTTCACTCGCCAGTCCGAAGCCTTCCTTTGCAAGTTCGTCCGCGGTCTCGTTACCGTCTATGCCTTGGTGGTTCACTGACAGTCGTGCTCAGGCTATCTAGTGACTCCCTTCTTGCCAGCACATTTTAAGAACTGACCCGGCGGCAGGCACTGCTCTGCATATCAGGGGCGTTGAGGTCAACCCCTACCAAAAACCATAATAGGTATATATCCCCTTGATATCCAAGCGCAACTGACAGCATGAAAGGCGACACAACGTCTGGTTGAATCAGGAAACTTGTCGCTACACGAAAAAACTAATGGATTCTTTTGTTCTTCACTATCAGAATGTTCGTAGTTTACTTGGCAAGCTCAGTAAGCTGCACGTCAATAGTGTCTCTTTCGATGCCAATGTAATTGTTTTTACAGAAACATGACTTAGCTCCTTTGTTTTCAACTGTAAAATTTTTTCAGGGAACTATACTGTGTATAGACGGGATCGTCCAATGCGAACTGGTGGTGGTGTCCTAATCGCGGTTAAATCCGATCTTGTTTCTAAAATTGACACTGATTTAGAGTTTGTGGCGGTTTATCGATTCCCAAATTCCAAAGTCTAGTTTTCGACGCATACTTACAAAATATATATACATGCTTACATACCGACTCCTTACATTTTAAAGAAATTTATTTTAATCTCCGACCGTCTGAGTCTGCATTCCAGCAGCACCGAGTATTTCTCAGTATACGTGTAAAATTCATCTCGACCAAGTCCGTGCGCAGTGAAATAAGGTCGAGCAAGAATACGAAGCTTGTTCGCAGCTTATTTCAGTTGGTTAAATTAAGGCAAAATATGACTACTCCTATTTCATTTACGAAAGATACGATCAGTTCAAGTCCAACCTCCTGCATCCCCAATTCCATTCCGTGTGGCTGTCGGCTTCCTCCATGCGATACATAAGTTTTCTGTGCCGATTATCTTCGGTGGCCGACTTGCCGAGACCTTTTCACAGCAGTTTATATAGAAAATTCGGACCCCTGTTGATATAGATACATAGAAGTACAGCGAGTGTGTAGATTCTATCTAACCGCCTTCGTTAACCCAGCAGACAAAGAGCGGACTTATTGGTGATGGATCCGAAAAATGACGCGCAAACGGACGAAAAGCAAAACTGTGGCGTTCTGTAGTGGTCAAAACAGGACGGAATAGCCTTCTCGGTCTATAAGGACCTACCAACTATGATATTTCCGTAAAGGTGGTTCTTGAAGACGCTAGGTTCGAGGGTGCGCATTCTCGCTGTGCTCGGATCCAGCTCGTCGGATGGGGCGGGGTTTTTTTCTCCCCTAGCTATCTTTGTTTATAACACAAATCATATAATGCGCAAGATAAACTAAATAAATCGGGCTCTAAAGTGGTAATGGAACAAATCAAATAAAGTACAGAATCCGCCGCGCGTAATCACCAGCTAGAAAAGGAATCCTGCTCGGTTATGGGATCACAGGTGTTATGTGTCCCGTTTCTCGACCCACCCAACCTTGACAACATATCTAAATTTGGCTGTTGTCCCAATTTAAAGTAAAATTTACATTTACTTCCTCTTAATAAATCTTGGCATGAGTACTCGACGAACGGAGATAATAATAATTTAAGCGACCATGTTTATGTTCATAAGAGTACAAAAAGATTTAATTTTAATATCATATTCCCTTAACACAGACAACTAACAGCTATATTTACAAGAAACATTAATTCAATCCGAGGTCATTTTTGTCGATAACTAAGTAATTAATTGGGTGGAATATCTCGTCTCAAATCATCTTGTATATATATTATAATCTTATACGCATATAAACGCTTACAAATACTCACAATAGCTCTTACTCTCACCGATGTATCATTGGGCCCAAGATGACTCCGATGTAGTTGCTGTATAATTAAGAATTTAGGTTACATATATATATAGAGAGAAAGATAGCACGGCCGCTGCAAGGCGCTTTAGTTGTCACTCATTTATTCTTTCTTAGCTCTTATGCCTCCAAAACTCCTACACTAAATTTTGACTGGTGCAATATGAATTGGGTTTAGGGGTTAGTTACGTAATACTGTGTAACACTGATGCATCTGCTCGCCGTTTTAAGCTGGTATCGGGGTCTAAATTCCGTTTTGGAGCTGAATCCCATCAATCTTTTCAGCCTCCCAGACCCTTTTCCTAGGCGTAGATTAGGAGCGGCTGCCTCGGCCCTTTGAGCGCGATCTTGGTTACGTAATCCCTCAGTCCAAGTGTCGGCACCCCCTTTTTGCTCAGATAGCGGGGTGTACGCGGCTATAGCCAAGTTAGAGAGAGTTGACGAAAAGCGCTGTCTAAGCCCTCTGGCCTAAACTAACGTCCGATGGTGTTGATAGCTCGCCGAATATAAATGGAATGATTGCACGTGAACTTTTTATATTATGCTTAAACTCCAAAAAAAATTCGGTTTTAGCTAAAAGCTTTAATATAGCGGTGAAATCGGGTGATGTTCTTGCATTCTTTCATTCCACCTGTGCAAGTGCAAGTGCATTAGCGAGGGTGGTTATAAGAGTTTGCTATCTTAATTGTACCTAAACATAAGCGTTACCTCAAGTTTTGTTTTTCCAAAAGGTGGATACTACAGTTCCTCGGGAATATGCCGAAAACGTATTCTTAACGGACACTGAAACGTACAGTGGGCGGCCAAATAGCGGACTTACAGCAACAGGTTTGCTTAATTGTCGAAACCTGACCCGAAAACGGATACTGAAACGGGCGAACACTGGAACCCGTGGAAATGCAGAAAATGTCCCGCTAACGGACACTGAAACGTACCGCTCACGTTAAAAATCTTTTCGCCAGCGAAATTTCTAGAAATCGGTGGATAGTTCTTCTCCTTCCTTCATTTGTCGCGTGCCTGCTTTTGTTATTTCACTGCGAATAAGCGAGAGGCAAATACTAAGTGGAGGGAAAGGAGTTATTCTTGCATGATCTCTCTGTCGCACGTCGCCTCGTTGTAATTGTTGTTGCTCAACTCATTTGGTTGAAGGAATTTATACCGTCACGTCTCATTTCCATTTGACCAGCGAGTTGTGCGGACGCGAGTTAACAGTTTTTTACAAGACGCACGAGTTTAAAACGGTAAGTGTTAAATTTAAATTTTATTAATATGTACTAATTTACTAATATCTGATCTGATTGCCGATGAAGTGGTGCCCCAATGCTCCTGGCGTTGGACGGACACGAAAATGTGCATTAAAACGTCATCCGTCAGAGGGATATTTTTCGTATATTTTTGAATGATTAGTAGCATTATATATTATAGTAGTTGTTCAGGTCAGGAGCTTTCGTTTCCCCCCCGCGCGACTCCGAAGCGCTCCTGCTTCCTCAAAGCTCCTCAGCGCGCTCTCACTCCTTAGCGCGCTCTCGCTCTCAGCTTGCGCTCTTGCGCAGCTTGCTCTCTCGCTCTTCCAGCAGAGGCTTTTGACTCTGGGCGATCGGCGGCTCTCTCACTCCAACTTGTACAATTAATTCCTATATTGAACTCCAATAAAGCGGACCAAGTCCACGATTTATATTCTGAAAATAACCACGCCCCCCCGGCCTACTACTATTTCTCTTCGTTCGGTGGTGACTTTTCGCTATTTCTACGGTGTTTTCGGTGACTGCGGCGCGGGAGTGATTTATTTAATAATTCGTGTGCTGATCTGGAAACTGAAGGAAGACTTTCCCCCCGTCGAGCCGAACATTTTGGTCCTTCGAGCCGGATTTTTGGATATTTGGATTTTTTCTGGATTTTTGGATTCCGGAGTTTTTTCAACCCCTTACCAGCAGTTCTCGGCGTTTCTCAGCATTTTCCAAGATAAGTACGAATTATTCCGTCGCCCCCTCACTGCCGGTCTTCAGCAGTAGTCCGAACAATTAATTTCGGCCACTCTGCTGCAAGATTAATTTCCGTGTCGACTCCAAGAGCGAGTTTTCCTGACAACGGCAGTTGAGGAATTTTCCAATTCCTATTTTCCATTCCATAAAATTGGCAAATTTTTTCAATCCGTCTCCGTTTTAAACGTCGCCATATTCTTTTTCGTCCGCTTTCCTCTACATAATGGCATTTATCCGTACATCAATGTACAAAACGGTTCCGACACAAGAATAAAAATTACATACATATGTCCATACATATCGGCTTACTTTATTAAGCACGATAGAAAATAAAATTCCATAATAAAAAATTGCTAATCAGTGATGCCAATTTGTCCTTTTTCCGGACAGATCTGTCCTGTTTTTAACGCTTCATCCGGAAAAAATTGAAAATCATCCGCATACCTGAAATCTGTCCTTTTTTTAGATTTTTCATCCGGAAATCTTTCCTTTTTTTGTAAATCTAATATTAATTCTTTTTTTTCTAAAATAGTTGCTTTCGCGCTCCAATTTTAATGTATTATTAGCTGTAAAATATGAAACAGGTGGCAGCTGCCATACTTAGATCGATAGTTTGGTAAAAAAAAATCATCGAAAAACAAGAAAGGAAGCTAACTTCGGCACGCCGAAGTTTGTATACCCTTGCAGATTGCTTTTCATATTTATGTCATAAATTATAATGCCGAAAACAGACACTAAACTGAGTTACATACCATTTTACCTATACTTATTATGTTTACAGTTTGACAGTTACAGTTATACATTCCCAGCTTTACATTTTCTCTACATCTGCGGATCGCTTCTATGGCTGCTATATGACATAGTTGTCCGACTTTCATAAAATGTATACCAAAATTCTATAATAATAAGTAAAGCTCATATCTCAGAGTAGATGAAAATACGTTAAAAAACAACGAAGTTATAACTTTTTCTATTACTTTCCCTATCGTTCCTATGGCAGCTATAAGATATAGTCGTCCGATTTTCATAAAATTTTTACCAAAATTTTGAAATAATACCAGAAGCTCATGTGTCAAAGTAGATTAAAATACGTTGAAAAACAACGAAGTTATAATTTTTTTGATTGATTTCCCGATCGTTCCTATGGCAGCTATAAGATATAGTGGTCCGATTTTCATAAAATTTTTACCAAAATTCTGGAATAATATAAAAAGGCTATATCTCAAAAATGATGGAATAATATTGAAAAACAGCCAAGTTAAAATTTTTTTTCTAAAAATTTATCGAACATTTGTATGGCAGCTATATGATATAGTCGTCCGATCCGGCCCGTTCCGACATATATAGCAGCGAGAGTATATAGAAGACTATATGCAAAGTTTCATTCAGATAGCTTTAAAACTGAGGGACTAGTTTGCGTAGAAACGGACAGACGGACGGACAGACGGACAGACGGACATGGCTAGATCGACTCGGCTGTTGATGCTGATCAAGAAAGTATATTCTTTATAGGGTCGGAAACGTCTCCTTCACTGCGTTGCAAACTTCTGACTGAAATTATAATACCCTGCAAGGGTATAACAACTCTATTTACGGTTTACTTGAAAATACTTCAACATTTTGGTCAGAAGTGAAGCGGTATCGGGATTCTGCAGGCAACCCCTATGAGGACGTGGTGAATTTTGCTCTCAGCCTGCTTTCATTGCCATGGTCAAATGCTGAAGTAGAGAGAGATTTTAGCCAAGTAAACTTGGTGAAAACCAAAATTAGGAACCGATTAGAGGTGGATACATTAAATGCCATTTTGGCAATCAGGTAAATATATATATATTTTCAAAAATTTACCACATATAAATTCATGTACATGTATTCTTTCTTCAGATTCGGATTGCGTCACCATAAGTTATGCTGTCATAATTATAACTTGCCTGAGAAGTACCTCCAATTAATTGGCTCCATGGCTACATATGAGGACAGCAATGATGATGACGGGAAAATAATAGAAGATGCCTTAAAACTATTATCTTAATAATAAAAAATAATAATAGTGAAAACAAACTTTTTGTCCTTTTTTTCTATCCTTTTTTAAATATTTTCATCCTTTTTTTCCTGTTTTTTTTCTCAATCTGTCCTTTTTTTTCGAAAACATTTTGGCATCACTGTTGCTAATAGTCAAAATACAGTCCGCTATCATCCATATATATACATACATATTATTATATTATAAATACAGATTATATTTTCTCCATATAATATATATATATTACACATTATATTTTCATCCTCATACACATATGTACATACATTCCACATACATTTACATACAACATTTTTAAAAAAGAAAAAAAAAAACAACCAAGAAAATAAAACATAATAAATAAAGAATAAAATATTAAAACAAATTTTGTAAGCCAGTGTCCGTCTTTTTTCTGCATTTTATTGGCGCGCCTTACATACATAGTTCCGCTGCCGTCGCAACATCTGCATACTTACATACATACATAACTAAGAGCTTTACATTCTTTACAACGAACATTGAATTGAGAAAAAAAGGTGTCAGGTGTTCCGATCCCACCATTCCGATCGAATTATTTTTTCCTTATAATTAATATTTTTATTAATTAATAATTAATCAATTAATTGCTCATTTAATAATTTTTAAAGTTTTGCACGCGATAAATATCCGCAATTGTCAAGGGTACTCCATATATATTTTCTTTGCATTTATTGGGTTATTATTAAATACGAAAATAATAAACAACTCGGCAGTTCCATTCCGCAATTATTTATAAATATAAATAAATTTCCATTCTCGTCGCATTTGCTCCAATTAATATTGGCTCCACTACAAATAAATTTCGATTCTCGTCGCATTTGCTCCAATTAATATTGGCTCCATTACAAATAAATTTCCATTCTCGTCGCATTTGCTCCAATTAATATTGGCTCCATTACACATAAATTTTCCATTCTCGTCGCATTTGCTCCAATTGATATTGGCTCCTCTACACATATTTTCGATTATCGTCGCTTCTACGTCAAGTAAATTTTTTCCAGTTTATTTACTTGCAATTCTGAGATTGGTTAATTCCACCATCCAACATCTACCATCCGGCATATTCCTGCCATCCATATTCGCTTCGTTTTGACCGTCTCACATTTCTACTCCGGCGATTTAGTATTGGGAGCAAATAATTCTACGATTTGAATTTTATTGGTTAATTCTGAGATTGATTAATTCTACCATCTACCATCTACCATCCTAGTTCTGCGGCATATTCTTGCCATCCATATTCGCTTCGTTTTTACCGTCTCGAGCCAGAAGAAGGAGGCAGCGCAGTTAGCGCCTTCAATAGATGGAAGTCAAATGCGGGAACCGAGTCCGAGAAACACGGGCGCGGGACCGTCAAGTAATTTGAGATCCAAATCCAAGGGCACTTTAGACGGTATTTTGCTTGAGTTCATAGCAACCAGCGACCGTCTTGTCAAATTTGAAAGCCAGATATTTACGGCATCCTCTTCCGAGCCTAGTTTGTTTACCTTAAAGATCCGTCTGGATCAGACACAAGCCTTATGGGAAAAGGTTGAACGGGAGTATGAAACCGCTTCCAAAGCAGCTCTTCGCGAAGGAGGTAGCGGAAATCTTCCGTTACTGCAAAACAAATATGAGCACTGCTATGCGGTGTTCGAAAGATGTGCTTCGAAGCTAAATGAAGACATCGCCCGTATGTCCGTCCCCACTTCACCGCCAAGAACAGCTCCGCCGATAGAGACATTCTCCAGGGGTTGCAGTCTTCCGCCATGCGATACCGAGATCTTTGACGGAGATTATCTGCGCTGGCCCACCTTTCGTGACCTGTTTACGGCCATTTATGTAAACAATTCCAGGTTGACTTCAGTGGAAAAGCTTTTACACTTAAACGCCAAAACTAGCGGCGAAGCTCACGCCATTGTGGCCAAGTCTCCGCTGACTAATGATGGGTTCCAATCCGCGTGGTCAGCGCTTCAGGATCGCTTTGAAAATAAGCGATTGTTGGTAAACAGCCAACTAAAAATCCTGTTTAGTCTTCCGACCCTAGGCAGTGAATCAGGCACGGCCTTGAAAGATCTGCAGAGCACAATCCAAGGGTGCTTGATAGCCCTCGAGCATTCCCAAATTTCCACGGAAAATTGGGACTGCCTTCTAATTTTTCTAATCTCCTCCAAGTTGCCGAAGGTCACTCTCTCGTTATGGGAGCAGTCCTTGACCAATAAGTCCGCGATCCCAGCCTGGGAAGAAATGAATTCCTTTCTCGAGGAGAGATATCGGACGTTAGAAGCAATTGAGGATGTCCGACCCAATTCTTCCAGCACACAGCATTCAAGGGAGCCCAGAAGTGCACAACCAAGGAGGGTAAATACCTTCGAGACACAAGTCGGGCCACGCGCACGATTTTGCGATCTCTGCTCCAGAGAGCCTCATCCAGTTCGGCTTTGTCCGCGGTTTTTGCAGATGACTCAACCACAAAGAGCATCATACCTTAAACAAAAGAGACTGTGCCTTAATTGCTTTGCAAGGGGATATAATCTTCGTGAATGCCCGAGCAGTTGCTTCACATGCAGGGGACGGCATAATACGCTCTTGCACAAAGATACTCCGTCTAACGCTGTTAGCACAGCGCCGGCTCACCCTCCAGAGCAGCCAATCTCAAACACGTCAGTTCATTTCGCCTCCAACCAACAAGGAGTACTTCTAGGTACGGCCATAGTTCATGTGTGCCACCGAGGAGAGAATTTTCCAGCACGTGCCCTGATAGATTCAGGCTCCGAAGGCACTTTCATTTCTGAGAGGCTTGCCAACCGGATTAAACTTCCATTTCAAGCCGTAACAACAAGAGTCACAGGGCTCAACCAAGCCAATTCCGGTGTCTCACAAAAAATGTGTCATTTCCAGATGGGCACTCCGGCCAAACCTATGCTCAAGATCGACACGACGGCGTTTGTGCTGCCGAACCTGGCCGGCAATCTTCCGACAAGCACAATTGACCGAAACATTCTTGATAGGCTGCCAAATATGCCATTGGCAGATCCGTCGTTTTTCCAGCCGTCTCAAATAGACCTTCTTCTAGGTGCGGATATTCTTCCGTCTGTCCTGCTATCGGGCTGGAGGCCAAACGTATGTGGGTCCTTATTAGCGCAAGAGACCATTTCGGGTGGATTTTGACCGGCCCATTGTCTTCAACCACTAGTAGGGTTTCGTCTTTCACCACACAAATATCCATAGAGTCCGAAGCAACCATGGAAACACTTCTCACAAAATTTTGGGAGGTGGAGGATCTTCCATGTAGACTGGTAAAGGAGACGGACAAGTTGTGTGAAGACTTTTTCGTCCGAACAACTACCAGATCCTGCGACGGGAAATATATAGTATCCCTGCCCTTCAAAGATTCAGAGCACATTGACTTGGGGCATTCCAGGAGTTCCGCACTCGCACAGTTTCTGAGGAATGAGACTCGCTTGAAGAAGGAGCCCGCTCTCAAAGACACTTATGACTCAGTGATCCAAGAATATATCGATCTTGGACATATGAAGCCGGTGCCTCCGAATACCGACAAGATAAATTTCTATCTCCCCCATCATGCAGTATTTAAGCCCGAAAGTGCGACCACGAAAGTTCGCGTAGTTTTCAACGCATCCAGTCCTTCTTCCAATGGGAACAGCCTTAATGACATTCTGTATCCAGGGCCAGTACTGCAGTCCGATCTCACTCTTCAAATCCTGAAGTGGCGGACGTTTAAATTCGTTTTCAATGCCGACATCACCAAGATGTATCGGCAAATTCTCCTAAACCAAGAGCACACTCCGTTTCAGAGAATTCTCTTTCGAAATGGCCAAGGGGATATATCCGACTTCGAGCTTCAGACGGTCACGTTTGGAGTGAATTGTGCCCCTTTCCTGGCCCTACGACGATGTGCTAGCAGGAGCCCATACAGAGGCTGAAGCTATTTTAGCCATTCGGGAGCTGCAAGCAGCTCTGGACTCAGCTGGATTCCCTCTCCGCAAGTGGACATCGAATGAACGTGCACTCCTTAAAGCACTTCCTAAAGAGCATCTACTTTCGACTGATTTTCTTGATCTCGAAGAGGTCAGCACCACTAAGACATTGGGAGTACGGTGGAACGCTACGACGGATGAGTTCTATTTTGTCCCAACAGAGGTCACCATTCAGGCAAACTATTCGAAACGCGACGTCTTATCCCAAATCGCGAAGTTGTTCGACCCAGCTGGGTGGCTCTCCCCATTTGTGGTTCAGGCCAAAATCCTGATGCAGGATATCTGGTTAGCCAGCGTCGAATGGGATGAGTTTCTTCCTGCAGAACTACTACATCGCTGGCATGATTTCCTTCGGAGCTACAGTTTCCTCCACCAAGTTCGCATCCCGCGTTGGGTACATTTTCAACCAGGTGTACAAGTCCAAATCCATGGTTTCTGCGATGCCTCCCAAAAGGCTTATGGCGCAGCGATTTACGTTCGCATCCAGCGTGATGGAATCATTTCAGCAAATCTTCTAACGTCAAAGACCAAAGTCGCTCCGGTAAAAACCGTCTCGCTCCCGCGTCTAGAACTGTGTGGAGCCGTCCTTCTGGCAGACTTGTGGACTGCAATTCTGCCTCAGATTCCTTTCGGTCGTATAGAATCTTTTCTATGGACTGTTTCCACTATTGTGCTGGCATGGTTGAACAAGCCACCATGTCAGTGGACGACCTTCGTCGCAAATAGAGTCACAAAAATCGCTCAAAACACTGATGCCAGCCAGTGGTCTCACGTGCGTTCCGAGCACAACCCAGCAGATCTAGCCAGTCGTGGAGTAGCGGCTGAAGAGTTAGCTACCAGTGAGCTATGGTGGCATGGGCCTTCATGGCTAACTCAGCCACAAGACTCCTGGCCTGCACCTTATGAATCAGTTTCCGACATCGACATCGAGAAGCGACCCATACGTTGCCATTTAGCATGCCCGGAGCAGGACATGCTCGAGCGGTTCTCCAAGCTCGACAAGGCACTACGAGTTTTCGCCTATGTTCAGCGCTTCATCCAGCGCTCGCAAAAACGACCTATTCCAGGCGAGCTGCAGCTATCCAATACAGAGATTTCCACAGCTGAGCGACTCCTAATTTTCATAACACAGCGCAGATACTTTGCGCTTGAATATGCCTGCCTGAGCCAAAAGCGGCCAATTCCAGCATCCAGTTCTATTAAGAACATGAATCCCTTCCTTGATCCTCACGGCCTCATCAGGGCGTGTGGTCGGGTAACGGCCTCCGAAGTCCTCCAATATGATGAACGACATCCGATCTTTCTTCCATACAACTGTCAGTTGGCGCGTCTCCTTGTATCCTTTACGCATCGCATCTCCTTGCACGGCGGTAATCAGCTAATGGTACGCCTGATCCGCTCAAAATTCTGGATACCAAGGGTCAAGAACTTAGTCAAGTCTGTAATTTTCTCCTGCAAAATATGTGTGATCCACAAAAAGAAGTTGCAGACCCAACTCATGGGCGAATTACCAAAAGAAAGAACGTCCTTTTCGCGGCCTTTTACGTACACGGGCATGGATTATGCCGGACCGTTTGATATAAAGAACTACACCGGGAGAGCCTGCCTGATTACCAAGGGCTATGTGCTGGTGTTTGTATGTTTCTCCACGAAGGCCATCCATTTAGAGCCTACTTCGGACCTCACAACAGAGAAATTTCTCGCAGCATTCGCCCGATTCGTTTCGCGGAGAGGGTGCCCTCGACAAGTTCAGTCGGACAATGGGAAGACCTTTGTTGGTGCAGCCGCAGTGCTGTCGCGTGAATTTCTGCAAGCTGTCAAGGAGTCCGTGACGAATGCTTATAGTCACCAGAAACTCCTGTGGCAATTCATACCACCAGGAGCCCCGCACATGGGAGGATTATGGGAAGCTGGAGTTAAAAGCTTCAAGACGCTGTTTTATAAATCCACAGCCACTCGAAAGTATACGTTCGAAAACTTTCTACATTGCTGGCCAAGATTGAGGCCTGTCTTAATTCGCGTCCACTCGCCTCGATGTCCGAAGACCCCACAGACTTGTTGGCACTCACGCCAGGTCATTTTCTCGTAGGTGGACCCCTTCTCGCCACCGTCGAACCCGAAATTAAGGGTGCGTCCACTTCTATTATCAACCGGTGGCAGCACCTTAAGGCCCTTCATCAGCAATTCCGCCTGAGATGGAAGGAAGAGTACCTCAAGGAGCTCCACAAGCGAACAAAGTGGCAAGTCCCCACAAGAAATCTCGAGGTGGGCGAGATGGTTATAATCAAGGACGATAATCTGCCCTCCACTGAGTGGCGGCTCGGCAGGATTGACTCCGTGTTTCCCGGACCCGATGGTCATGTCCGAGTAGTGAATATTCGTACTGCTCGGGGAATCGTTAAGCGCCCTGTCGCAAAAGTCGTATTGCTTCCGGGGGCGACCTCCGAAAAATCTCAATAACTAGCCGTATCCTCACTCCGTAGTTTGCTTCTTTCGCTAGTTTTAAGTCATATTTTCGACTCCATACTAATTCTTTTTTTGTATCCTACTCCAGATTATAAACAATGTTCCCACGTCTACGTAGCGCCGTCGAAATGGAGAGCAGTCGTACACGAGGTATAAATTCCTACCGTTGCCGAGTTTGCCACGGAGTCCACCCTCTACGGAAGTGCCGCAGATTCTTGCGGCTGAGCATCGAAAAGAGGCTCCGCGCGGTCCTCGCGAATCGCTATTGCGCCAACTGCTTGGCTCACGAGCATTCGGATGGAGCGTGCCGCCGTGGCGATCGGTGTAAGATCTGCAGCGGAGAGCACCACACACTGCTGCATATGCAGGAGCAGCCGCTGTATTTACGCCGTTCGCGTCAGTTGACGCCGCCCTCTCGTCGCGCTCGAGCTTTTCACCACCACGTTTCGGCCTCTCTTCACCACGCGGCGGCCTCTCCTCGGCGCTCTGCGGCCTCTCCTCAACGCTCTTCGGCGGCCTCTCCTCGGCGCTCTTCGGCCTCGCCTCGGCGCTCTGCGGCCTCTCTTCAGCTTTCGTCGGCCTCTCCACGAACCGCGGCATTCGCCCCGCAGGGAGTTCCGACAGGGCCTTCACTGGCCACGTTGCTTCAGCGATACCGCGTGAACCTCCTCCCGACCGCGCTGGTGCGGATTGACACCGGGATGCGAGTGTTCGACACAGCGGCACTTATCGACCCATGCACGCCTATTGGCGCGTCGCTGGCGACTTCTTTGCGACTTTCAACGACAGCGGTGGGTGCTGAACAGATCTGCTCAGCCACCGTCGGCTCGAAAACGAACGCCCATGTCCGGCTCGACCTCGTTTTCAAAGTGGAGCCTCACGTGCGCGTCCGCACTCCGATCCGACAGTTGGATGAGACTGTGCGGGCCTATTTCAAGGACATCACCTTGGCTGATGAACGATTCTACCTTCCGGCTACGATCTCCGTCATCCTGGGTGCGGATGTGTACCCCAAAGTTATGCAGCCTGGGTTCCTGAAAGTGCAGGATGGATTGCCGGTGGCCCAAAGCACCGTATTTGGATGGGTCCTGTCCGGGGCCTGTCACACGCCGATGTGAGGAGCAGACTTTATTGCAACCCATAGTGATTGCAAGGGGGGCGGAATGTTCAGGTCAGGAGCTTTCGTTTCCCCCCCGCGCGACTCCGAAGCGCTCCTGCTTCCTCAAAACTCCTCAGCGCGCTCTCACTCCTTAGCGCGCTCTCGCTCTCAGCTTGCGCTCTTGCGCAGCTTGCTCTCTCGCTCTTCCAGCGGAGGCTTTTGACTCTGGGCGATCGGCGGCTCTCTCACTCCAACTTGTACAATTAATTCCTATATTGAACTCCAATAAAGCGGACCAAGTCCACGATTTATATTCTGAAAATAACCACGCCCCCCCGGCCTACTACTATTTTTCTTCGTTCGGTGGTGACTTTTCGCTATTTCTACGGTGTTTTCGGTGACTGCGGCGCGGGAGTGATTTATTTAATAATTCGTGTGCTGATCTGGAAACTGAAGGAAGACTTTCCCCCCCTCGAGCCGAACAGTAGTATAGTATTAGTATTAGTATTAAGTAAGAAAAAACCTGAAGTAAAATGTTTATTTATAAAGTTAAATAATAATAAATAATGATCAACATAAATAAATGCATGTTTCATTTACATTTAAATAAAACCGAAATACTAAAAATATTGTAGATGTCAAAATGTATCTTAAACGTATCGTCAAAAGACCGCAAACGGTACTTTTTTGGGTATCGCCTCCGGTCCGCAAACGGTACTTTTGGGTGTTCGTAAAATATTCCGTTTGTAATATTTTTAACGAAGCTTTTGTCTGCCCGGAAAACTAAGGGCCGTCAGAATAAACCTTTGTCTGCTGTGACGCCTCCTTTCGCCCAGGTCGACTTCCACCAAAGTGTCACCCCAAATACTACGATAATTCCATGTCCTAAAGATTCGATTTGTGTACAACAGAGAATCATCCAGTCTGTTTCTGTCCACGTTTTCTTCAAGTGACGATACATCGTTTTTCTTACATAAAAAAAAATAAATTGTGAGCAAATTGCTTTGCCAGAGGTTACCAAATCCGGGATTGCACCACCTCCCTCAGCTTTTCCACGTGCCAGAATCTACATCACACGTTGTTGCATCCAAGAAATGTTCACGCCAAAGGGCGCTTATTTACAAGAGGGTGTATGGTAGTCCAGCCTCTAGAGATCTAGTAACGATTTACTTACGACCAAATAAGGAGTTCCGACGCACATCGTGCAAAACCCCGAAAGTACCCACGTTTTATTTATCAAGTGCATTTCAGCTTCAAGCCGCCCCCCTCCATTTCACATACAAACCTTCATCTTAAATTGTGTTTGTTTGTTTTATATTTGATCCGTAAAAATAATAACAACACTACATAAAAATTATTGACTTTCCATTTCATTTGTGTAATTAAAACTTCCAATTAAAAAAAAAAATACTTTTTAAGCGTGCAATAATGTCAAAGTATCAAAATAAATAAGAATTCAATAAAATTCCAAAACTCGGCACCAAATTCAACCGTATAATTATCAGGTATTTATGTATATTAAACAACTAAGCGATGCACATGGTTCGAGTTAGTTGAGTGTGCATTAATAACGGCTGCGGTGGGACTGCCAGTTTCTGCCGATTTTTCTTCCCTTGATGAAACCAATATTACACTTCTAGAGGGTCCTTTTTTACCCTGTAAATGGACAATATTTTATTTTTAGTTTTATACATATAGATAAAGCATACCATCTTAGTAGTCTTACACCTTGATTCCATAATTAAATTCTTCGGTACTTGGAAAAGCCGTTCGCCAAGTAAAATCATTACGTTAGTTAATCGACAACAGTCTGCGGCCATCTTAACTTGCTCTTCTATGTTTTTTTTGTCGATCGGGTGTATATACCGGGGTGGAAAAAAGGATGGGGCAATTATAGTAGAAACATTATGTAGATTCATTTTGTTAAAGTCTTTTAAATCAATTATGTTGTTTAAAAATTGCAGCAGCGAGCGAAATGTGTTTCGGTTTTCGTGTGGTAGCAGCTGGCATAGAATCGATAATGCGCATCTTTGATCCATTTTTGAAAGTTTGTGGCATTGATAAAATAGTTTTATAAGTTCATTGGTAAGCAAAGGTTGGGGAAGTTCGCGCAACCAACGTTTAAGCAATGCGCTCAACTCATGGATTGTAGCGGCACTAAATAGATGAGATATTTTGTCAGTTTTTTGATAAAATATTGTTTCAAATTCATTGTACAGGGATTCAGTCTGAAAATAAATTATATCTGTAGTACATAAACAAGTATTATCAACTTTCATAAGATTTATATATGTGTACATTCTGAGAAAAACCGAAACGGAAACATAAAAATCAAAGGCGCGACTTTAGCCAAAAACAATATAAAGATCTTGTCAATAGACAAGTTGCAGCTGTGGTTACGATCGTTTCTTTTTGTAGTGTTTACCTAAAGTCGCACCTTTGGTTTTTATAACAAATTATTATTATTATTAAATTTATCATATATATATATATAATTTTTTTTTTTTTTTACTTTTTTAGATTATTATTATTAATTATATTATAATTAAAGACAGCAAAAAGGCAATAAAGGAGACACATTCAGGAAGAGCACCTTGATGACAAGGTTACCGGACAAGAACGCGACGTCGATGACAAATCCAAGTCCGAACCGTGCGGACAGGGACAACACAGAAGCTGAATATGGAACAACCCCCCAACCGATGAAACAGATTCCTCTGCATACACAGACTACGATGTCAAGGAGGAGTTGATATACAAGATGCAGGCATTAGAAGAAAAAGCTTTGGTAGAGTTCAAAGCTATCTTAAGGAATATAAAGATCGCAATGCAAAGTAATGCAAAAGCATGGACGTCAAGGATGGCACCTCTGAACTGAGTGAGCTCTTCGATGTCATGGAAAACTACCGATCGAGCTGGAAAGCCCTAGAACTGGAGCGCTTAAAGGCATCGAGGAAAGCAAACGAGCGAAACCCTGTTTCGACACTAAAGAAGAGGACAGCCACTAGCCCGCCAGCTCAGGAGCTGAGCAAGAGCTTGAGAAAGAAACAGGAAAATTATGGATTTCAAACGGTTCATATAAGAAGGGGAAAAAGAAAGCAAAACTAAAGACGGACATGTAAGGAACAATGGAGCTGAGAGAAAAAAAAAAAACCTAGCACAAGAATGCGTTCTCGTCCAGAAGCCGTCCTAGTCAGACCGGCAGGGGATAAGAGCTATGCTGAGGTGTTGTGCAACCTGTGGAAGAATCTTAAGCCAAAGGAATCAGGTAGCAATATAGTGTCGGTCAGAAAAACGAGGGCAGGCAACATGCTCCTGGAACTTGCAAAAGGAAGCCAAATGGATCAATTATACGAAAATATCAAAAACACCCTTAAAAATGTGGATCGGTTAAGACCATTAGTCAAATTGTCAAACTGGAAATCAGAGACATCGACAGCATTACACAAGAAGACGAAATACCCTCATCAATCAGAAAAGGTATAGGCGATATAAGTTAGGAAATACCAATCCATCTGACGGGAGTAAATAGCTCAGAACAAAGACGAGCCTTTGTTACGCTACCAACGAAAGACGCGGCGAAGATATTCACGGAATAACGAATAAAAATAAGGTGGAGCCGGTGCCGGGTGAAGCGTTGTCTCTATATAAAGAGTTGCGTCAAGTGTTTCGGGGCTGGACATTTGCAAAAGGACTGCAAAGGACCGGATAGGAGAGACCTCTGCATCAGATGTGGTGAAAGAAATCATAAAATAAAGACCTGCACTAAAGCTCCAAGATGCTGTATCTGCACATCAGAAAACAGGAGCGACGTTGGACCATCCGGATCCCGTTACGGCTCCACACAGAAGTGACAAAAAAGGAATATTCCACGTCATTACACAAATTAGAAACTGGACGATATTCAGCTGCTATTTAACCCCATGTGACGACATTCAGACTTTCCAGACGAAACTTGAAGATATTGAAGACAACGCAAGGCAAATAAGGGGACACCTTGTAATAGCAAGAGACTTTAACTCAAGAGCTCATGAATAGGGTATGGCATTAACTGACTCTCGAGGCCGTAGAGTTCTACATATGACCGCAAGAATTGGGATGCTAACAGCAATTGTAGGTGCAATACCGACATTCAAACGAGTAGGAAACGCGGGCACAATACCCGACAAAAAAATGCGCGCACAAAATCGCAGACTGGAAAGTGCTCTCGATACCTACAATGGAAGTGACCATAGTTATATATCGTTTAACATAGCAGAAAACGAAGTGACTACTATAGCATCTCAAAGCTCTCAGAGAAGCGTGTATAAAAAACAGACCCCGCCTTTCGATGGCCAGACAGAGTGGGATTTTTACAGAACCAGAGAGCCAATTTAAGAAATCCAAGAAGGACTTAAATACTGTCATTCGAAAAAGCAAAACGGAGAAATGTAAACGCCTCTGAAACGATGTCAACAGTGACCCATGGGGGCTGGGGTATAAAATCGTGATGAAGAAGCTGAGAAAAAAAAACCCAACACCGGAACTATAGGAAGAGCATGGACCGTAATGGACACTATTTCCCGCCCATACAAATAGCATAGCGAGAACTACTCCACCAATAGCAGAATATTAGATCGAGCTCTTTACAGCGATCGCGGAGAACAGACCCCAAATCCTATTAGATATGTATAACGCGTGCATTACCAGCAACCGTTTGTTCCGATAAGCAAGGGCAAGGAAGACTTCCTAACCCCGTCAGCTTATCGACCACTATGCATGCTTAACACAGCCGGGAAGCTACTAGAGAAAATTGTCAAGCAACGACTAGCAGCAGCGATCGAAAGAGAAGGGGGTCTCTCCCCGAGACAGTATGGCTTTAGACCAGGAAGATCGACCATTAGAACAATCCAAGAAGTCGTTAAAAAAGCGCTCAGCAGCAAAACTAACATTCACACATACAAGAGACAAAGAAGCGAGCGACCGAGTCTACAAAGGCGCTTAGGAGACACATGGCGGGTGTGAGATCTGGGCAGGAATCCTTGAGACAGCCTGCAGGTCAAAACCTTTACAGGAGGTGCAAAGAACCATGGCTCTATGAATCGCGAGCACGTATCGAACGGCTTCCGGCCCTGCTGCACTAGTAGTTGCAGGCACGATACAAATAGACCTTCTAGGCAAAGCGCGAAAACGGATATATGAAAGACGACAAGAAGGACCAGAAAAGAAACCCACCGACAATCGCAGGAAAGATGGACAGCAGAGGGAAGAGGCATAATATTAGACCAATTATTACAATGATTGTTTAAAATTAACATGATACATATTTAATCGCTTCTTTTTTGGATGTTGACAACCCTTAAATGGTCTTTCAAATACGACGTAGCGGTGGCGGATTAGCAATATTGTTGAAGGTTAGAATCGAACCGATTTTAAGGTGCACCCACAAAATAATTATTTATGAATCAAGTATGTTAGTATTAGCTAAATCAATTATGCAATAATGTTGAAGAGAGCTGCCTACGTGCAGCAAGATCACTGTCATTCCAGCGAACAAATAGTAAAGACGTGTGTGTAAAAGAACTAAAGAATAAAGAAATAATTAATAAAACATCCTGTCACATATGGGAATCCCATTGCTCTGTGTAATCAGAAAGAGACACAGCTCGTAACCAGCTGGATAAGAAACAGGTGCACCCGAAAGGAGGCAGGCCTAGAATCATTTGGACCAGCAAGTCAGGGCGACCAAAGAAGAAAGGAGGGTTGATAACATATAATTAAAGCGGAAATTCCTAACCCGCAAAGCTGTGTAAAAGCGCTACATAGCCAGCAAGCTACTTCTTGGAAGAAACACTTGAAGACGGAGTATAACGCGCTCGTGACAAATAATACATGTATGCTTTGCGAATTGGCAAAAAGAGAATAGCATACCGATGGCAATAAGATGCCGAAGTTGTTTTTTTTTCTTATTCATCTGCTTCCGAAGTGAACGGACGTGTTTTTTTTATACCCTTGCAGGGTATTATAATTTCAGTCAGAAGTTTGCAACGCAGTGAAGGAGACCTTTCCGACCCTATAAAGTATATATATTCCTGATCAGCATCAACAGCCGAGTCGATCTAGCCATGTCCGTCTGTCCGTCCGTCCGTCTGTCCGTCCATCCGTCCGTCTTTGCATATAGTCTTCTATTTATTCTTATTGCTATATATGTCGGAACGGGCCGGATCGGACGACTATATCATATAGCTGCCATACAAATGTTCGATAAATTTTTAGAAAAAAAATTAAAACTTGAAAATTTTTGTAACATATTTGGGATATGGCTGATTTATATTATTCTAGAATTTTGGTAAAAATTTTATGAAAATCGGACGACCAGGAAATTAATAGGAAAAAAATTTTAACTTCGGTGCTTTTCAACGTATTTTCATCTACTCTAAGATATGAGTTTTTATACCCTTGCAGGGTATTATAATTTCAGTCAGAAGTTTGCAACGCAGTGAAGGAGACGTTTCCGACCCTATAAAGTATATATATTCTTGATCAGCATCAATAGCCGAGTCGATCTAGCCATGTCCGTCTGTCCGTCCGTCTGTCCGTCCGTCTGTCCGTTTCTACGCAAACTAGTCCCTCAGTTTTAAAGCTATCTGAATGAAACTTTGCATATAGTCTTCTATATGCTCTCACTGCTATATATGTCGGAACGGCCCGGATCGGACGACTATATCATATAGCTGCCATACAAATGTTCGATAAATTTTTGGAAAAAAAATTATAACTTGGCTGTTTTTCAATATTATTCCATTATTTTTGAGATATAGCCATTTTATATTATTCAAGAATTTTGGTAAAAATTTTATGAAAATCGGACCACTATATCTTATAGCTGCCATAGAAACGATCGGGAAATTAATCGAAAAAATTATAACTTCGTTGTTTTTCAACGTATTTTAATCTACTTTGACACATGAGCTTTTGGTATTATTTCAAAATTTTGGTTTAAATTTTATGAAAATCGGACGACTATATCTTATAGCTGCAATAGGAACGATCGGAAAAGTAATAGAAAAATTTATAACTTCGTTGTTTTTCAACGTATTTTTATTTACTCTGAGATATAAGCTTTTTTTTATTATTCTAGAATTTTTGTATAAATTTCATAAAAATCGGACAACTATATCTTATAGCTGCCATAGAAGCGATCGGTAAATGTATAAAATATGTAAAGCTGGGAATGTAAAACTGTAACTGTCAAACTGTAAACATAATAAGTATAGATAAAATGTAATGAAACTTTGTTTTGTGAGTGTTTTCAGCATTTAAATCTATAATATAAACCAATCTGCAAGGGTATACAAACTTCGGCGTGCCGAAGTTAGCTTCCTTTCTTGTTTTTTATTATTTTAGAATTTTGGTATAAATTTCATAAAAACCGGACAACTATATGATGCTGCCATAGGAGCGATCGGTAGATGTAGAGAAAATGTAAAGCTGTGAATGTAAAACTGTAACTGTCAAACTGTAAGTATAGGTAAAATGTAATAAAACTCTGTTTTGTGTGTGTTTTGAACATTTAAATTTATAATATAAATATCAAAACCAATCTGCAAGGATATAAAAACTTCGGTGTGCCGAAGTTAACTTCCTTTCTTGTTTTTTTTTTGCGTTCCCGATTTTGTGTAGTTTTGTTAAAAAGTCACCACAGTTTATTTAAAATTCCTATTATTGTGTGTTTAAATAGTTCCCGTTCACTTCGCGTGTGCATGAGCTTTGTCTGTATGTTTATACCGTTTCAGGGTATTATAATTTTAGGTTTTATTTTTTTGAAAATCGGACGACTATATCATATAGCTGCCATATGAACGATCGGGAAATTAATAGGAAAAAAAATATAACTTCGTTGTTTTTCAACATTTTTTCATCTACTCCGGGATATAAGCTTATTTTATTATTCTAGAATTATGGTTCACATTTCATAAAAATCGGACAACTATATCATATAGCTGCCATAGAAACGATCGGTAGATGTAGAGAAAATTTAAAGCTGGGAATGCAAAACTGTAACATAATAATATAGGTAAAATGTAATGAAATAATATCTGCAAGGGTATACAAACTTCGGCGTGCCGATGTTAGCTTCCTTTCTTGATTCTATTAATTTAACTAGAATGCACAGTGGTTGGGCTTGTATGGAGACGCAGCCAAAAATACTTCTAGTTGATATATCGTTACGAAATTTATACCAAAAATCAATAAAACTGTTTTAAATATATCCAAAAAATTGGCCTTGTAGCTCGTCTATATCATACCATATAGCTGCCATAGGAACGATCTGTTAAAAAACAAAATTTAGTATGAACAACTTTTTTGTTTTTTAAGACATCTTAACCAATTTTACAGATTATATGTTTGGTACAGGTTTATGCATTATTACCAAATTTAGTTAAAATCGGATCTCTATATCTTATAGCTCCCATACAACATTTTTATACCCTTGCAGGGTATTATAATTTCAGTCAGAAGTTTGCAACGCAGTGAAGGAGACCTTTCCGACCCTATAAAGTGTATATATTCTTGATCAGCATCAACAGCCGAGTCGATCTAGCCATGTCCGTCTGTCCGTCTGTCCGTCCATCTGTCCGTTTCTACGCAAACTAGTCCCTCAGTTTTAAAGCTATTTGAAAGAAACTTTGCATATAGTCTTCTATATACTCTCACTGCTATATATGTCGGAACGGGCCGGATCGGACGACTATATCATATAGCTGCCATACAAATGTTCGATAAATTTTTAGAAAAAAAATTATAACTTGTCTGTTTTTCAAAATATTTGCATCATTTTTGGGATATGCCCATTTTATATTATTCCAGAATTTTAGTAAGAATTTTATGAAAATCGGACAACTATATCTTATAGCTGCCATAGGAACGATCGGAAAATGAATAGGAAAAAAATTATAGCTTCGTTGTTTTTCAACGTATTTTTATCTACTCTGAGATATAAGCTTTTTTTATTATTCTAGAATTTTGGTATAAATTTCATAAAAATCGGGCAACTATATCATATAGCTGCCATATAAACCGATCGGTAAATGTATAAAATATGTAAAGCTGGGAATGTAAAACTGTAACTGTCAAACTGTAAACTTAATAAGTATAGGTAAAATGTAATGAAATAATATCTGCAAGGGTATACAAACTTCGGCATGCCGAAGTTAGCTTCCTTTCTTGTTTAAAATTATTTTTTTCCAAGACCTAACTTTAATTTTTGATCTCTTAATGAGAACGTTGGTAAAATATAAGTGCCAAAAAAAAAAATTATTCACTTATATATTGTGTATTTGTCCAGCAATAAACGTACACAGCTTAACGGGGGGTAAGGTTAATTCGGTGCCTACTTTTCAAAAAAATGTTGTGACGAAACGGCAAAAATTAGCTTAATGAATTAAATACCATATAATAACACAACATTTGAAAAAATTTTTGTATTAAAAATATTTACATGCTTACGAGTAATAGCGAATCTCCTGAGTCCCCACAAAAAAAAAATATGCATTCGTTAAAGGATAAGTGCCTCGAGGTACTCAGGTGACGTTTTTATTTTTTTTAAATATTATTTTTTTTAATTTGAAGTCACATCCCGGATTGTTGGCTAAAAAATTAGGTTAATTTGTTTTGTAATGGCAAATGTGCTGCGGCAGGCTTCCGCAGCTGAAGTTAACATTTTTATAATCTTTAAATATTAGTTAATAACGGCGCATACATTTCATTTGGGGGCAACCGGGGGGAAATACTTAAAACTTTACACAAACATTGTAACGCACAACATACACGAACTAAAAAGACGCACATTTTAAACAAAGATTTACACGAAACACAGCACAAATCTTAATCTTATATATGTATATAAAAATCTCCTGTCACTATGTTTGTTCGCTATAGACTCCTAAACCGCTTAACAGATTTCGTTCAAATTTGCTGCCAATATGCCGTTTGGTTCAATTTGAGAGATAGGATAGCTTAGATCTTTTTCATTATGGCAGTTTCGGCAGGACAAGGAGGAATCTTCTTTTTTTCTGCACTCCTCCGAAACGGCTTTACCGATTCTCATGAAATTTAGTGTGCTTATTTAACCAAATCTTTATGCTTTGCTCGGGCTATTTTGTTGATGAATTTGCTCAAAATTGGTCGAGTGGTTCTTCACGTATTACATATTTTTTAAGAAATTATTTCAATAAATCGCATTACGCCAGATTGTCTTTTCTTTTATTGTCATTTGTCATTCATAATTATTTTTTTGTGTTTATAAGTGGTGAGTCTCTAAATTCTCATTTGAAATACATTAAGAAGGTAAGATATTATTTTCAGCAAAATGCCACCGAAAAGATCGAATCTCAACAACGTAAGTTGGCACGACGCAGACGTTTCGAAAGAGCTCATCAGTTGCCAGAACAAGTCAATACAAGAAATAGAGCTCAAAGAATTAGGACAGCAGAAGGTCGTGCACAAGAATCCCAGGAACAGCGTAGCGAACGTCTGCAGCAGAATATTACGAGAATCAGGGCGACTTGAGATCGAAACATAGATATAGTACGAGCACAGAACGACAAAAGCAGCGGAACAGTCACTCATTAGTTCGTACATCATTCGTTCGTCTTGCTTTTGAATATGCACCAGATATTAACTACTTTGCGCATTAAAAAATTGCTATCGGTGGAATGGACAAAGTATGTCAATATTGTCAGGCGTTTAAATTTCGGAATGAAACTGCCGGTATGTGCTGCGAAGCAGGAAAAGTCGTGCTGCAACCTCTACCTGCTCCGCCAGAACCTTTATTATCCCTTCTTGCTGGAAATTCAAATGACTCAAAATTATTTTTGCGTAAAATTCGCAAATTTAATTCTTGCTTCCAAATGACGTCATTTGAGGCCACAAAATTTGTGATCTTGCATCCGATGGACGTAATTTTGAACCTACATTCAAAATACAAGGCCAGGTGTACCACAAAATTGGATCATTGATGCCAATGCCTGATGATAATCCGAAATTTCTTCAAATTTATTTTATGGGCAATTGTGAAGATCGCGTGCCGACTCGGTGCCAGTATAATTTTATTGAACAAGTAGAGGAAAGAGCGACAGTGATGTTACTAGAACATGTTTTTGAATATCAGAATCAATTAATTCAATTAATAAAAAGAGTTTCGCCACGATTGCAAAGTGACAACTATCATATAGTCATAAAAGCCGATAAAGTACCATTAGGTGAACATGCTGGGAGATTCAACGCTCCAACTGTTGATGAGGTTGCTGTTATCATGGTTGGTGATCCAGTTGACAAAAGATCTATAAAAATTACACGGCGGGACAATACTATCAGTACGATTTCGGATCTTCACCGTTCATATGATGCACCACAATATCCATTGATATTTTGGGAAGGACAGAATGAATATCCGATTAGTGCTAAATTAAATGGAATTTGAAATAATTTATACTTTAAAATAATAAATATTCTGTTCAAGGTTTAATATTTTATTTACTGACAACTCTGTAATATGCTCATTGTTTCCTTATTGTTTCCTACAAATAATATACATGACAAAACAGTGTTTGCCGGGTCAACTATAATTAGTTCGGCCCAGCAAAGCGGGTCGGGTCTGCTAGTTATATATATATTTATGTAAACAAATACCATTATATACCATATCCATTCCAATCGTTTTTGGTTTAACAGCGTTTTATGATATATTTAAGATTTTTAAATTTTGTCTGTGCACTCCACTGAGGACAAATTGAAAGTGCATTAATATGAGTACGCTTTTGTCAATCTAATTTTAGAAAGTCCCGTTAGAATTGCCAAGCAGACCATATTGCTTGGTAAATTGTGGACAGCTAGCTGATAGTAAAACGGGGTTTCGCTTGAGTAGCTTAAAATCAATTTTTTTATTTTTGGCCCATGGCAGCGACCACTGTGGAATGGTGGGATTCTTAATGATCCAACTGCAAAGTGCAAAGGTATACAAACTTTGGCATGCAAAAGTTAGCTTTTCGCTCTTTTTTATTTTTAATTTAAAATATCAATTAGTTTGTGCAGTCTTTCGCTTGGATTTTTTATTATATTAGTCCAGGACCATGCTCAATTCCTCAATATATACACCGACGGCTCCGAGATGGATGGAGGAGTTGGAGCGGGACCCTGAAATGAGGCTGTCGTATAAGCTACCAAGCTACTGCAGTATATTCCAGGCAGAAGTATTCGCCATCAGGAAAGCAGCAGAGCTTGCGCAGAGCATAAACCGTCCACATGAGGCGGTCAATTTGTTCGTAGACAGTCAAGCGGCGATAAGATCCATGCAATAATCAGCGGTCAGTTCCAAAAATGTACTGGTAAGCAGGGAGTCACTAGATAGCCTGAGCACGACTAAGTCAGTGAGGATCTACTGGGTTCCCAGCCACCAAGGCATAGACGGTAACGAGACCTAATAATCCTAAGATCCAAGGCAACCGAAACCTTGGAGCATCTCATTTGAAAATGTCCGGCCCTAACTAGGGCAAGAATGAGATACCTAGGCTCCCCAGTGCTGGAAGCGCTAGAAGATGCCTCCAGGAAGCCAGGAAGCCTTTATATTCAAGGATCTTGAAACCCGTACAAATAGTCTCTAGGTCCATACAGCAATTTCCCGGATAGCTATTGGCCATATTGTTCTATGTGTGGTCCCACGAGGGTCGTCCGGATTAACCGAACCTACTTTCAGTTCTTTAATTTTGTATTGATAGAATATGGTATCCTTAATTTCCCAATTTTCTTACGAGAATAGAAAGGAGAGTTTTCGGGGTGTCGTATAGTTGTGGGCAGGAGTTGGAACTCGTTGAATCGTACAATCTACATGTGGTTCTTACGGGGAATGTTATTTTTTAAAACCATTCTTATCATTATTTGACGCAAAAAGCTTTTGAGTAATTATAACTCGACCACTTTCAAGTGTTCCTGTTTTATTTGTTTGTATTTTCATGTATAACAAAAAAAAAAAACAATGCGAATCGTTAATATTAAATTAAAACTCAAATTTTTTTTTATACATGGTACCCATATAGAGTTAGAGTCAACCATGAATGTATGTAACAGACAGAAGCAGGCATTTCTGACCCTATAAAGTACATATTCTTAAACTGCATAACCGGCCAAATCTATATAGGCATAGCTGTCTGTCCGTCTTTAGGTAACAACAGATCCCAGAGATTATCAGGCCAGCTCCGGTAATCGGAAAAATTTTTCGTTTTCGTTTTGGGCGAAATCGTACGATTTCGTTTTTAGCTGCTCCGGTTTTGACAACTTTTTGCTATTGAAATGTTTCGTTTTCTTATCGTTTCTTACTGATCAACCAGTTGACTTGATTTTTTGGTAAAAAGCAAACAAAGTGAAGAACTGCCTTTTATATTTACAATTGCTTATTTCGAAGCCAGGAAAAGCCAAAAAGTGCTGGAGTTAAGGGGGTCTTCTCATTGGGCAACTTTTTTTTTCGATTTTTTTTTTTTGCTTTTATTTATAGCTTGGGATGCTGTGTATATGTCCCCAAAAGGATTTTTAGAAATTCGAAATACTTTAGAAGATACAGCCTTTTTTGTGAAGCAAGGTCTTCGCAAAATGAGCTTTTTTCAAACTTCAAACGCGTTTATCTCGAAACCACGTTTTTCGAACTGGCGGCCATGATATCTCCAGTTCAACTGAACCGATTTTCATGAAACAATGGAATCGACGCAGAATTGTCACCATTCTCGGGTGACGGAACAGAATTTTTTAAAATTTTTTTTATATTTTTTTTTTACACTAAACTACAAAAAAAAGCCCGAAATCGAAATTTTTTTTTTTTGAATGGCCTCCATTTTGTTTAAAAAAATTTTAAAAAAAATCTGTTCCGTCACCCGAAAATGACATCTATTCTGATTATAACCCCGTTTTTTTTTTCATTTCGGACGCTCTAGAGACCCTGAATCATGGCCGCCAGGACGACACCTTTTTTTTCGACCACCAAGTTTGAAGTCTCATTACTCTTTGAACAACCCTCGTATCGAGGCACTTTTTTAGTTACTTTGAACATTTTTGAATACAATAAATAAAAAAAGTTTTCAATTATTCTTTGCGTTTTCAAATAAGAATTTTTTTAAAAAGGATCCAAAAAACGGCTTTTGAATGAGAAGACCCCCTTAAGCCAATCTAGGCATCATCAGATGCTGCCACATTTTTCACAGTTTTAATTTAAGTAATCAAATTAAATATCATTATTTATAAACAACATTTTTGACTCTCCTCTAAAGTTATTAATAAATTCTTTTATATTTTATAAGTATGCTTACTCGGCAGTTGCGTTCCACCAACAATATGGCAGCCTTAGTGATATCGACCTATCGCCAAAACGAAAAATCTTGTTGAACACGGCAACAAATTTGTTGGTCAAATCTGAGGTGGGGTCAGAAATAAATTTTTTATAAAATAACTACGTCCCAGATTGATCTTTTGGTGGTGTCGAATAGACATCAATAGACCACTGAAGTAACTTTTTTTTTCATTAGTTTATAAGATCTGATTTCATATAAAAAAAGGCATCGTTTTCAAAAACGATTTCTTTTTTTATATTTACAGAGCCTAGACTTACCACATTTGATGGTATTTGAACAAATTTTCCAAGCTACCGCTTTAAAAATCATGAAAAACCGTAAGTAAGCTATAAGCCATTTTGGTTAAAAGAAAAGATTGTTATAAAATAATTAAACCTTTTTTTTATTGTACGACTGTTCCTTTCCTTTTTGTTACAGTTAAAGATATTATGATCCGAAAAAATGAATGATTATACCTTAATGCTTTTAATAAATATTTATAATAATAAAGATATATTGTTCACGCATGAACACAAATATAGATAAGATGCATGTGTCACGCATTAAAACTCTGCACTGTACTTGTATATCTTTAAGTAAACCCGCCATTTGGGCCTGTGTAATACAAGCAACCCGAAATATGACCTCCTGTGAGCGGTCTGGGTTTGTTTAAGATATGTTCTTTCGGGGTGACTGTTTGCACCCTTATCATACTTAAAATATTTCTCACGATCGGGAACTGTCCGATGCGTGGGTCTAGAACTAATATCTAAATGTACATTCTCATGTTAGCTATATAAGCTAGGATTGGAATGAAATAAACCAGTTTCTTACAAAAACTCAACGAATGAAGACTTCTCATTTATTTGGGGTCTTTCATATATTAACCCTAGACGGTCATGATTATTTTTTCCTACGTTAAGGTTATGCTTCGTCGAATCGACGACGCCAATTTTAAAATAAGAATAATTGTTAAAAAAACAAACAATATTGTAAAAAAAATTGTACAGCGTTTAATTCATACTTATAACAGTTCAAAATTAGAAATAATAATTCATTTTCATATTAAGAATATACTTAAAAACAAAAAATAAAAAACCTTTTTTTCATTTTTCGATCTTTTGCGATTTTGCGTCGTCGAATCGACGAAGCATTTTTTTTACCAAAAGTTTGTGTTTATTTTGTTAAGAGAAAGTTAAACTTTACTCTAAATAAATCGTGAAGAGAATGGTGAAAAAAAAATAATTTCAAAAAACTACTAGAAACAATAAATAAAAATGATTTAATATAGCTTTATAATAGTATATTTACACTAGGGATGTCGAAAATATATCAAAATATCAATATATCGATATTTTTTGCGAAAAAAATAAATATTTTTATCGTGATATTTTTTTTTGAAAAATTATCATATTTTATCGATATTTTTTTGAGATATTTTTTGATATTTAAGGCGGTTACACTTTTTATCGGGACAAGGAAAGAAAACATGTATTTGTTATCTTTCATATAAGATACTGTTAAAGCCTTAGTTCGGCGGAAAAAATGAAACTGAACCTAAAACAAGAAAGGAAGCTAACTTCGGCACCACGAAGTTTGTAAACTCTTGCAGATATTAGTTCATTACATTTTACCTATTCCTATTATGTTTACAGTTTTACAGTTACAGTTTTTCATTCCCAGCTTTACATTTTCTCTACGTCTATTGATCGTTTCTATGGCAGATATATGGCAGTTGTCCGATTTTCATAAAATGTATACCAAAATTCTGAAATAATAAAATAAGCCTATATCTCAGAGTAGATGAAAAAACGTTGAAAAACAACGAAGTTGTTTTCATAAAACATACCAAAATTCTAAAATATAAAATGGCCATATTTTAAAAATGATGCAAAAATGTTGAAAAACAGTCAAGTTAGAATTTTTTTTTCTAAAAATGTAGCGAACATTTGTATGGCAGCTATATGATATAGTCGTCCGATCCGGCCCGTTTCGAGTATATAGAAGACTTTATGCGGAGTTTCATTCAGATAGCTTTTAAACTGAGGGACTAGTTTGCGTAGAAACGGACAGACGGACATGGCTCGATCGACTCGGCTGTTGATGCTGATCAAGAATATATGTATATACTTTATAGGCTCGGAAAGGTCTCCTTCCTTGCGTTGCAAAACTTCTGACTGAAATTATAATACCCTGCAAGGGTATAATGAAAACGTTTGCTTTATTATTACTTAAGCATGTTTTTATTATCTTTCATATAAGATAAATTTTTGTTCTGATTTGATTTTAATATAAATAAAAGCAAAAGAAAGTAAAAATAAATATTGTTTTCTTTCATTTATTAATAAATATAAAATAAAAATCGAAAAATATAATTTAAGATCGTATGTGAGTTAATGTTTAGTGGTTATTGAAATTAAAAAAAATAATAATAAAACAAAAATATCAAAAATATTTGATATATCGATTTTTTTTTTGATATATCAAATATCATTTTGATATTTTTTTCAAAAAAAAAATATCATCGATACGATATTTTTAAATATTTCGACAACCCTAATTTACACCGACCTGAGTTACCTGTCGAAATCGAAATTAACGCAATAACGCAAGACGCATGTTTATACTACAAAACTTGCGTTAGTTTTTGACAGCTTGTTTGAAATTATTTGAAACATAAAAATTACGAAAATGAACAACAATACGAAAATCGACCAAATCTCTTCTTATCGATGTGTGAAGGCAACTTGGACCCAACCTTTTCCAATCACTTAAAACTACTAGTAAAAAAATATACGTTTACTGAGTTAACGCAATAACGTAGCCTGGTATAAATAGGACCTACATTTCCTTTGAATGAAAATAGAAAATTGTATCATATAATTAACATTCAAGTTAGAGAAAATAACAAAAATTACTATGTTAACATTTAGCAAAAGTTCAAAAACTTTCATATAACGTATTGGCTAGGGAGCTAGAACTAAAGTGGTTATACTGCATAAATAAAATTAAACACTTACCTTTTGTTTATGCCCAGCGATTCGAAGAATTCCTTCTTCTCGAGAACCACGTCTCAATAGTTCGGTAAGCAAGTTTTCCAAAAATATTGGAACTAGAGTAGAATCAGTGCCTGTAACTTGCTGATCACGGCGTATGAGGGCGTTCAGTGATACACCGAAGAGGTTACCCTCCTCTTTTCGACGACGTTTAAACGGTTTTCGTTTGTCTAATGACACTTGGTTACGATCAAATATGGTAGCAAGTTCCAACCATAGGGTTTTTTGTAAATGCTTAAGATCAATTTCACTTATTAAAACGATGTCTGAGAATAATTTCAAAGAAGTTTCATATGAGTCAATTTTTTCTACGCCATCTGGACTTAAGGTATCACGGTAATAGCTTTCAAAGCTTGGGCCATCACGCTGTTGCGGAGGATGACTTTTACTGCACTGACTTTCTAACTGGGACTGCTCCTTCTGATCTTTTATTTTTGATTTACTCATGTACTCGTCGCTGGAATCACCCGAAGACGTATTGTTTTCACTCTGGGACTCCCGTATAAAAGTACCACCATCTCGTCTAAATTAAATTACAGTTATGTAATGGTTTCTAATATAATATATATTTTGTAAAGCTTACCCGACAGAGCAAGATGGGTCTGATCCGGATCGATTTCGTGGTAAGTGTATGGTTCCAATTCGGGAATATCCAAGTAACTCAACCCCATGCGCAGAATATAATGGAATATCACATCGCACATGAGAGCCACGAAATATATCCGCAGACGTTGAACTTTTAAGTGGCACACTGGGCGTTCGATGCAACTTCTGTTTTAAATGTGTTCCTTTCGACTGCTGAATAGTTTTAATATTGGCTTCACTGTTGTTCTCAAAAACTCGAACAACGTTTGGCCTAGTTAAATTTTAGACTATATAAATCACAGATATCATATAAAAAACTACTTACATAAGAGAATTTCGCCAAACTTCGTCGACTTGTATGGAATCCAAAGAGTCTGGAGTTGCGCTGCGTGATCGTGTTCCTGTACTCGATTCCTAAATATATATAGAATTTTTTTTTAATATTTATATATTTTTTTTTAACAATATACGAATACTTTTTTAAAATATCAACATAAAAACAAATTTTTAAAGATAAAAATAAAACTGTAAGTATAAACGAGAAAGGAAGCTAACTTCGGCACGTCTTTTCTCTCCCTCTTCCTCCGGACTTCCAGTCCTAGAGCTTCTAATCCGCTCTACCTAGCTTTAGTTTTGTTCTTAGTTAGTACCGATTTACCTACGATTCAATAAAGACATCCAACGCACGTCGCGCAAAAACCCGAGAGTCCTACGTGTTTTTATTATCGAGTGCATTTCAGCTTAAAGCTTAAAAATTATAATGCCGAAAACAGACACTAAATAGAGTTTCATAACATTTTACCTATACTTATTATGTTTACAGTTTGACAGTTACAGTTATACATTCCCAGCTTTATATATTTTATACATTTACCGATCTCTTCTATGGCAGCTATAAGATATAGTTGTCCGATTTTTATAAAATTTATACCAAAATTCTATAATAATAAGTAAAGCTCATATCTCAGAGTAGATGAAAATACGTTGAAAAACAACGAAGTTATAATTTTTTCTATTACTTTCCCTATTGTTCCTATGGCAGCTATAAGATATAGTAGTCCGATTTTCATAAAATTTATACCAAAATTTTGAAATAGTACCAGAAGCCCATGTGTCAAAGTAGATTAAAATACGTTGAAAAACAACGAAGTTATAATTTTTTTTCGATTATTTTCCTGATTGTTCCTATGGCAGCTATAAGATATAGTGGTCCGATTTTTATAAAATTTTTACCAAAATTCTATAATAATATAAAATGGCTACATCTCAAAAATGATGGAATAATATTGAAAAACAGCCAAGTAATAATTTTTTTTCTAAATATTTATCGAACATTTGTATGGCAGCTATATGATATAGTCGTCCGATCCGACCCGTTCCGACATATATACAGCTGTGTTCACTGAAATAGCAGTGCCCCACGACCTGCACGTTTAATATTGGAAAATACTATTCCAAACACTATTTTTATAAAATTTTTTTTCATAAAGGCTTAGTGTATTCAATTATTAACAATACCACAATCATTTAATTTAGGTAACATAAACCTTTTAGAAGATATAGCTAATAACAACAAAAAAGGTCTTTATTATGCCGATCATTGAAATAGCAGTGAAAAACTAAAATTCTTCATAAATTTAAAAATATCGTATAAGAAACCTATTTCTTCTTAAATTCTAATTGACTATGATCTAATATTTTGTTAAATAGCCTTTAGAAGCTATCATAGCCTCATACCTGGGTGGCAAGGAGTCCACCAAGTCTTAGCAACGCTTGAGGGGATTATGGTCTCATTCCTCCTGCACAAATCGCCAAAGCTGCGGCTTAGAAGTCGGAAACTTCTTTAATACGTAGCCCTTGACGTCCCCCATACGTTTTCGATCGGAATAATATCCGGGGACTGTGCAGGCCATGGCATTGCATCCACTTTTTCTTTAAGAACCCACTCCTTGGCCACCTTGCTGGTATGATTAGGGTCACTGTCCTGCCGAAATGTCCAAATTAATGGCATATTTTCATCAGGATACGGCTGCAAGACAGTTTTTAATATTTAGACATAAACATAATGGTCTTTGATCCCACCGACCATATATACGGGACCCACAACGTTGTATGAAAAGTATACCCATACCATGATTTTTAGGCCACCGTGCTTTACTGTCTTCAGCGTGTGGTTTGGGTGGTACTATGTATTTGGAGGTCGAAGGACATATTGTCTTGTCCTATTCCACCAAATAAAACCAGTTTGGAGTCATTTGTCCAAAGGATATTACGCCATTTGAATAGTGGCAGTTCAAGTGACTATTGGCGAACTCCAATCTGGCCTTGATATCCCTTTAACCAAGCAGTGACATTTTCCATGGACTTCGCGAAGCTAAAATTTATTCAATAAGTCCCCGGCGAATGGTCCCATGACTGAGCTTTGCTGAAGCGAAGTACGCGTCGAGCCTGTAAAATTGTGGTTTTGCTAATCGTACCTCGGTTTTTTTGGGTTCGGTTCATATTTTATACCTTATAAACTATTTTAAAAGAACAATTTGAAAGATTTGGAGTCTCTTTACATGTTTTGCCCTTCTTTCTAGGCTAAGTAATCTGATACCTTTCTCTCATGGAGCAGTGAGGTCCTGCGCCCACTAAAATAATTTTTTTTGCGTTGTAAAGGTGTATTATAGTATAAACTATAATAACGACGATTAAACTCATTTTTTACAAAATTAAAAGAAATTTCGGCACTTTTTGCGAAAGAAAATTAAATACTGCTATTTCAGTGATCGGCCAAAACGAGCTGCATATGTGAAAAAATATCAATAAAACATAAAAATAGAGCAAATCTAACGGAATTTTTTTCTCGATTCTTATCTTTATGTTCCATTTTACAAAAACAATGTGCAATAGATCAGCTTGCAAAAAGGAATATGTACAAAAAAAGGTTTTGAAGTTGTTCCTCTGTCGCACTGCTATTTCAGTGAACACAGCTGTAGCAGTGAGAGTATATAGAAGACTATATGCAAAGTTTCATTCAGATAGCTTTAAAACTGAGGGACTAGTTTGCGTAGAAACGGACAGACGGACAGACGGACGGACAGACGGACAGACGGACGGACAGACGGACAGACGGACGGACAGACGGACAGACGGACAGACGGACATGGCTAGATCGACTCGGCTGTTGATGCTGATCAAGAATATATATACTTTATAGGGTCGGAAACGTCTCCTTCACTGCGTTGCAAACCTCTGACTGAAATTATAATACCCTGCAAGGGTATAAAAATGCCAAATAGTTTGTGGCGTTTATTTTTTTAAGGATATTTTGTTTTATATGACCTATTGTAAGGCAAAGGTTTAGGATGTGATCTATAGTGACAGGAGTGTATGTATGGCAAAGTGGGCAGTTTCGTTGTGTTGTTCTATCTAGGTCAGCGATGGGCACGCCGTGGCTCAATTTGCTCACACTGCTCAAACCGTTATCTTTTTTCGAAGGCGCCAGCAAGTCGCACAATTGCAGTCGGTCCTCGCGATCAGCGAACCGTGAAGATTTACAAAAACAACCACACTGACCTTTGGCGCAGGTAGCGAGCACATCCCCGCGATCCCGAACTCGCACATCGTCCCAAAAACAAGAACAATTTTAAAGGGACCTGCGCGGCTAGCGTTGACTTCTGCACTAAAGAAAAAAGATTGGATTTTTTTGCAGTTGTTTTTCTTAGGCGGACATAAATGCACGCAAAAATGGCTGAAGATATTGATCTACTCAAAAAGTTTTTGTCAGTGTATTTTCTCGGCTCGCACGCTTCGCAACGCTGGGGGTTGTTGTTGTTTTTTTTTTTCAGCGAGCTGTTGCTCAAACCGTTAGATCTCGTGCCCATCGCTGATCTAGGTGATGTTTGTGTGTTAGGAATGTATGGCCCAATCGTAAACTTTATTTGGTCAAGGCGAGAGACTTCTCCTTGTGCTATCTTTCAGTAGATCGATGTGTGTGAGTTGTTGGTATTGCTGTTAAATGATCGCGTTTTTGTTCTATTGTTGAAATGTTTGCTTCGTATAGTGAGTTGTGGATGGGTGTAGTGCGGAATGCTCCCAGAGCTAGTCGGATTGCTGCGTTGAATGAAGTTTTTAATTTGTTAATAGTGGTTTTCGAGAATTTTTCATATATGTGTAGTCCGTAGTCGATTTTTGATATGAGTATTGCTTTTGTTACGTTATGCAATGTGTGCGTGTTGCAGTTAAATCGTGGGCTAGCCAGGCATTTTATTATGTTGAGTTTGTTTGAAAGAACTGGGATGAGGGCATTGATGTGGGTGTTCCACTTGTATTTGTTTTTTATCTTCCAAGCATGCATCAAAAAAGCACACATACCACTTCCATGGAAGGAAGCGAGGGTAGTCTAGTCCAGGAAGAAGGGGACACATCCAATTAATGAGTTATTTATTTTTTTTTAAGTTTTATAAAGAATGATAACACCGAAGGCCGCGCCGGTGCTGCGCCGGTGCCGCACCAGCGGCGCGCCGTTATTTTCATAATTTGGCGGCGGCCACTGCCACTGCCCGGCACTCAACAGACAAAGAGCCCGACACTTCGGAGCACACCAACTCGAGTCACTAGGGGAAGTTAGAAGGCAGCCAGTAGCTGCCATCCTAGCTTACCTGAATGACACGGGCTGGTACTGAGGAGGGCGCTGACAACAGTAAATCGAGGGCGTGGATCAAAACGGAGCTCAGATCTAATTAGAGGCGGCCAGGGCGGCCTCACCGCTTTTACCTACCTACCATTTGTGGTTTATTCAGAGTCCAAGTAACTTGAGTTATGAGGAGTTTTTTATGTTGGCGTGGTTACAGGTGATCGTGCAAATGCAGTTATGTTTTCTGCAAATGTGCAAATGTTGGCATTTTGTTGGTGAGAGAGACGCACCAGAGTACTCGCCCCATGTTTTTATTTCAGTGAAGAGTGTGTTTAGGTCATAATTTGTATTTTTGCGTTTATCTAGGTTTATTATTAGAAAGAAGTAATCCGCGTAAGCACTGAAGTATATCTCTTTGTGTAGGGAAATTATGTTGCTTAATTTGTTGAATGCTATTATGAATAGGACGACAGAGATAGGTGACCCTGGGGTATTCCATTTCCTAAAGAGTGTATTGCAGAGGTTTGTGATCCTACTCGGGTTACTAATTTTCTATTGGCCATGAAGTTGTTAAGGGGTTATCCGGGTTTAGAACCACAAAAAAAAGCCTATTTTCCAGAATTTTTTAAAAGATCCTATGACAATTTTGCAAATTTCATTTATTCTACATTAATACATAAGGTTTGAACTAAATTCTGTAAAATTTTGAACAAGAAATATTCACAAATGAGCCGTTGAGGGAGGGTTGAACTTAACCCTAAAAAATATTATGTCCTTGCGGTAGGCAGGATTTCTCCGTCAATTTTTATTTGAAATCAAAAAACCAAAATTTTTCTGTTAGCTTATGTGTCTGGCTTGTCTTTGAACGAAGGATTTTTAAAACAATTAAAAATTGAATTTTTGGGAGCGGGTTTCATGAAAAATTTCCCTTTTTCGTCAATTTTGGCCATATTTTGGGTTATAAAATCGGTTGTAATTGAAGATATAAAAAATCCTTCCTTCAACGACAACAAAAACGTGTCTAGAAGAAGTGTGCAAAATTAGAAGTAGATCGGTGCAATAGTTTTCGAGAAATCTTGACTACCGACTTCAAGAAAGTGGTTTTGAGAAAAACGTGTTTAAAGTTTTAATTGCCAGTTGTGACTCATACGACGCGCTGGGCTTTAAATTTCTCCTATTCCTACAGTTTTACTTCGATCGACTTGAAATTTTCGGACAACATTCCTGACACTTTGTACTATTATATAAAAAAGTTTGAAAAAAATTCATTTTTTGAAATTTCAAAACCCGGATAACCCCTTAATGTAATACAAATGTTATGCTTAGCCGCTAATATTTGATTATTTGTGAAGCTTTAGCGGTTGTGGTCAATTTGTTTACAATTTTTTTTTTTTTTTTTTTTATTTATCGATTTCTATAGACGCTGTTTACAATTTGCAAAAATATTGTTTCTTAATGGGCTAAATACAGTAGTATTAAAAGTTTAATTGTTCAACATCAATCCAATTAGTTGAATATTATTAAGCCTCTTCAACAAAAAGTTTGCGGATAGCCTTGCTAGAAAGACAAGAGCCAGTAGCTTTCCGCTTATCCGATTTTTCACCAAATAATGACTTCGTTAATTCATAAGCAAATCCAAGCTATGAGAAAAATTTCAAATTTATGAACTATCACGTCCGTTAAAGTAGAATTTTACCTTAAGGGGGGGGTAAGGTTAATTCGGTGCAAAAATGCCCACTTTTCAATAAAATGTTGTGGCGAAACGGCTAAAGTTAGCTTAACGAATTAAATACCATACCAGGTAGCGAGCACATCCCCGCGATCCCGAGTTTGCAACAACAAAACGCAAGCGACCGAACTCGCACATCGTCCCAAAAACAAGAACAATTTTAAAGGGACCTGCGCGGCTGGCGTTGACTTATGCACTAAAGAAAAAAGATTGGATTTTTTTGCAGTCGTTTTTCTTAGGCGGACATAAATGCACACAAAAATGGCTGAAGATATTGATCTACTCAAAAAGTTTTTGTCAGTGTATTTTCTCGGCTCGCACGCTTCGCAACGCTGGGGGTTGTTGTTGTTTTTTTTTTCAGCGAGCTGCTGCTCAAACCGTTAGATCTCGTGCCCATCGCTGATCTAGGTGATGTTTGTGTGTTAGGAATGTATGGCCCAATCGTAAACTTTATTTGGTCAAGGCGAGAGACTTCTCCTTGTGCTATCTTTCAGTAGATCGATGTGTGTGAGTTGTTGGTATTGCTGTTAAATGATCGCGTTTTTGTTCTATTGTTGAAATGTTTGCTTCGTATAGTGAGTTGTGGATGGGTGTAGTGCGGAATGCTCCCAGAGCTAGTCGGATTGCTGCGTTGAATGAAGTTTTTAATTTGTTAATAGTGGTTTTCGAGAATTTTTCATATATGTGTAGTCCGTAGTCGATTTTTGATATGAGTATTGCTTTTGTTACGTTATGCAATGTGTGCGTGTTGCAGTTAAATCGTGGGCTAGCCAGGCATTTTATTATGTTGAGTTTGTTTGAAAGAACTGGGATGAGGGCATTGATGTGGGTGTTCCACTTGTATTTGTTTTTTATCTTCCAAGCATGCATCAAAAAAGCACACATACCACTTCCATGGAAGGAAGCGAGGGTAGTCTAGTCCAGGAAGAAGGGGACACATCCAATTAATGAGTTATTTATTTTTTTTAAAGTTTTATAAAGAATAATAACACCGAAGGCCGCGCCGGTGCTGCGCCGGTGCCGCACCAGCGGCGCGCCGTTATTTTCATAATTTTGCGGCGGCCACTGCCACTGCCCGGCACTCAACAGACAAAGAGCCCGACACTTCGGAGCACACCAACTCGAGTCACTAGGGGAAGTTAGAAGGCAGCCAGTAGCTGCCATCCTAGCTTACCTGAATGACACGGGCTGGTACTGAGGAGGGCGCTGACAACAGTAAATCGAGGGCGTGGATCAAAACGGAGCTCAGATCTAATTAGAGGCGGCCAGGGCGGCCTCACCGCTTTTACCTACCTACCATTTGTGGTTTATTCAGAGTCCAAGTAACTTGAGTTATGAGGAGTTTTTTATGTTGGCGTGGTTACAGGTGATCGTGCAAATGCAGTTATGTTTTCTGCAAATGTGCAAATGTTGGCATTTTGTTGGTGAGAGAGACGCACCAGAGTACTCGCCCCATGTTTTTATTTCAGTGAAGAGTGTGTTTAGGTCATAATTTGTATTTTTGCGTTTATCTAGGTTTATTATTAGAAAGAAGTAATCCGCGTAAGCACTGAAGTATATCTCTTTGTGTAGGGAAATTATGTTGCTTAATTTGTTGAATGCTATTATGAATAGGACGACAGAGATAGGTGACCCTTGGGGTATTCCATTTCCTAAAGAGTGTATTGCAGAGGTTTGTGATCCTACTCGGGTTACTAATTTTCTATTGGCCATGAAGTTGTTAAGGGGTTATCCGGGTTTAGAACCACAAAAAAAAGCCTATTTTCCAGAATTTTTTAAAAGATCCTATGACAATTTTGCAAATTTCATTTATTCTACATTAATACATAAGGTTTGAACTAAATTCTGTAAAATTTTGAACAAGAAATATTCACAAATGAGCCGTTGAGGGAGGGTTGAACTTAACCCTAAAAAATATTATGTCCTTGCGGTAGGCAGGATTTCTCCGTCAATTTTTATTTGAAATCAAAAAATCAACATTTTTCTGTTAGCTTATGTGTCTGGCTTGTCTTTGAACGAAGGATTTTTAAAACAATTAAAAATTGAATTTTTGGGAGCGGGTTTCATGAAAAATTTCCCTTTTTCGTCAATTTTGGCCATATTTTGGGTTATAAAATCGGTTGTAATTGAAGATATAAAAAATCCTTCCTTCAACGACAACAAAAACGTGTCTAGAAGAAGTGTGCAAAAGTAGAAGTAGATCGGTGCAATAGTTTTCGAGAAATCTTGACTACCGACTTCAAGAAAGTGGTTTTGAGAAAAACGCGTTTAAAGTTTTAATTGCCAGTTGTGACTCATACGACGCGCTGGGCTTTAAATTTCTCCTATTCCTACAGTTTTACTTCGATCGACTTGAAATTTTCGGACAACATTCCTGACACTTTGTACTATTATATAAAAAAGTTTGAAAAAAATTCATTTTTTGAAATTTCAAAACCCGGATAACCCCTTAATGTAATACAAATGTTATGCTTAGCCGCTAATATTTGATTATTTGTGAAGCTTTAGCGGTTGTGGTCAATTTGTTTACAATTTTTTTTTTTTTTTTTTTTATTTATCGATTTCTATAGACGCTGTTTACAATTTGCAAAAATATTGTTTCTTAATGGGCTAAATACAGTAGTATTAAAAGTTTAATTGTTCAACATCAATCCAATTAGTTGAATATTATTAAGCCTCTTCAACAAAAAGTTTGCTAGAAAGACAAGAGCCAGTAGCTTTCCGCTTATCCGATTTTTCACCAAACCCGAAGTCATCCGTATTCCGGCTGGAATAATGACTCCGTTAATTCATAAGCAAATCCAAGCTATGAGAAAAATTTCAAATTTATGAACTATCACGTCCGTTAAAGTAGAATTTTACCTTAAGGGGGGGGGTAAGGTTAATTCGGTGCAAAAATGCCCACTTTTGAATAAAATGTTGTGGCGAAACGGCTAAAGTTAGCTTAACGAATTAAATACCATATAATAACACAACATTTAAACAATTTATGATAAATTTTGTATTGAAAAATATTTAGAGGTAGAGGAGTTACAGGGAATCTCCCGAGTCGCCTCCAAAACAAAGTTGGTTTGCGGTGTACATCCTAACTGTCCACAGAATCATCCGATCTACAAAAATTATACCTCATTCGTTAAAGGATAAGTGTCCCGAGGTATTCACGAAGCGTTTTTATTTTTAAAATTTTTTCCCTATTTTTTATCAAAATTTGAAGTCAAAACCCCGATTTTTGACTAAAAAATTAAGTTAATTTGTTAATTAAAAAATATAAGAAAATTAAAAATTAAAAAAAGCTCGAGTTGAATACCTGTAGAATTATCTAAAGAAGTTATGTTCCAAATTTCAAACCGATTGGTTCAGTAGATTTTGAGTTATCGTGTACACCGATTTTCAAAATGGCATTTTTCAGGAGAGCGCTTTGAACTTTGTGATTCTCATGCATTAAACACTAACCGACCTTCGTTCAACTCCGCATAACTTCGTCAATTTTACTATGATCGATGTAAAACTTTGACACAATATTCTTAAGATGTTAAACTTTCAAAATAAAAAATAAAAAAAAATTTACGAAAAAAAAAATTAAATACCTTACCCATTCGCTTTTTAAAGCTCTTTTTGCACATTTCTTAAAAGTCGGAAACAGAAATCAAAATAAGCGAAACAAAAGCTTATGGGGGTCTTCTCATTGGGCAACTTTTTTTTTCGATTTTTTTTTTTTGCATTTATTTATAGCTTGGGATGCTGTGTATATGTCATCCCAAAAGGATTTTTAGAAATTCGAAATACTTTAGAAGATACAGCCTTTTTTGTGAAGCAAGGTCTTCGCAAAATGAGCTTTTTTCAAACTTCAACCGCGTTTATCTCGAAACCACGTTTTTCGAACTGGCGGCCATGATATCTCTAGTTCAACTGAACCGATTTTCATGAAACAAAGTGGAATCGATGCAGAATTGTCACCATTATCGGGTGACAGAACAGATTAAAAAAAAAGTTTTTTTCTATTTTTTTTTTTACACTAAACTACAAAAAAAAAGCCCGAAATCGAAAATTTTTTTTTGAATGTCCGCCATTTTGATTAAAAAAATTAAAAAAAAAATCTGTTCCGTTTATTTTCATTTCGGACGCTCTGGAGACCCTGAATCATGGACGCCAGGACGACACCTTTTTTTTCCACCACCACGTTTGAAGTCTCATTACTCTTTGAACAACCCTCGAAACAAAAACAATTTTTTTATTTACTTTGAACATTTTTGAATACAATAAATAAAAAAAGTTTTCAATTATTCTTTGCGTTTTCAAATAAGAATTTTTTTAAAAAGGGTCCAAAAAACGGGTTTTGAATGAGAAGACCGACCCCCTTAATGTATTGCAAAGAAAAAAGCAAAAAGGCGGTTTCGTGATAAAATGAGAATTATTGTTGATAAGCCAAAAGACGAAGGTAGAGAAACTAACTTCAAACAATGGAGACACGATTACACAATAAAGAAAAGAAGAAGTGCCGATTTCCATATAATCAATCAACATCGACGAGATAGGACGAGCATGCGTATGGCTCCCGCGAAAAAACCGCCTTAATCGGATATACCCATATATAGTCAGCTCCATAATAGTGGCATAATTGCCTGTGGCATGAATGCCTGTGGCAAACGAGAAGCCAATTAAATTCAGTTTATTACACACACGCATGACAGTCCGGTCAGCGGCACTTCTTTAATGGAGGGGAGTCGCTCCTTGGGGATTCTTTCAAAACCCCCAGTTGAGTTGGCAAACTGTCTCGGCGAAGTCAACTAATAAACCCCGTGCCCCAGGAAATACACAAAACGAGAAGGGGAAGGCCTCTGATATTATCTCTCCCAATAGATCTGCCTCCTGCAAATAGCTCGAAGAAGATCATGACCCCAACTGCCTGACGGACGTCGCAAGGTACGCCCAAAAGATTACCAAGACCACGTCCAATACCGGTTCCAAATGTTAACAATAATGCGGAAATGGACGTGACACTACTGAAAGAGATACTTCCTGACGGATTTAAGTTCCCCCACAGCCATTTCTTGAGACCTTAAAATCTATGCTAATCTATTCAGGCACTCACCAGGCTGGTAAGTAAGCAAATATCTTCTGAATTTGAGAAACTGGGGCGCACAGTAGTTAAATTATACAACCCACCTGTACGTGGATGCAGGAACTCTACCCAGCCAGCGTTGGAAAACACAAAGAAGCAGAACATATGGCGTATTGACCTCAAGCAATTACCTAACAACGAAAAAGATTTAAATATAACCAGGATTGGTAGGCAGCGGGTAAAGGCTGAAAGAAAATGTTTTAGATGCTTCGAACACACCAAAAACTACTGTATAAAGCAACAGATGTCCGGAAGCCCATTGGACTTGATCTTCAGCTTTTGATACTCAAACAGTTGCGTATCTGTGATGTTCAAGCTGTGGTGAAAATAGTGCTGCATACGACAGAAATTCAGTATATTTTCCAGTCAATTAAAAGGAGTTGTTGCACCAAAAATACCATTGAACTGCAATGGGTTCGGCAGGAGTGTTTAATTTTTGTCATATGACCAAGTATCTCTTGGCAATGAAAATCCTTTCGTTCCCCCTTCACCGCTCTTAAAGGCGTGCTAAAAAAAAAATATACAATGCATAGTTTTACTGGTCCTAGGCTCAAACAATAAAAATCTTTCCAACACTACTAATAACACTTAAAAGCACTTTTGATCAGCTTGCGGCTCAACAAATGTACACACTGTTGTATGTAAAATTATGAAACACCCTACAAAGATCATAGCTGCGGTGATATTGTGTATCGATGGCATCGGTAAAAAAAAATATTTAAACAAAAAAAAAAATATTTAAACAAAAAAAAAATCAAATTAACGAAGCATTACCAAAGTGATCTTAAACAATTGGAAATAATGCCTGCTGTTAGACGATCAAGACGATCTCAGAATTTCCGTAATAGTCGGACGCAAGAGGAACGTACACAAATAAATGCATCGACACGTGCCCAAATGGCACAGCTTCGCGCTGTACAAAGACCACCTCAAGCCCGACAAAATAATAGAGGAAGACGAACCGCAAATGAAAACTTGAATCGCACTGCATTCGCATACAATTCTGAAACACCCTACCAAGATCATAGCTGCGTTGTTATTGGTTCATTGTCTGTCGTATGTCAGCATTGTAATGCACTGAAGTTTCGGTTGGAAACCCTCGGTTTATGCTGTGCAGGTGGCAAAATTAAATTGCCCGTTTTGGCTTATCCCCCAGAGCCATTGTGTTCGCTACTATATGGACATACAGACCAATCAAACTGTTTCCTAAAGCTTGCACAAATATATAACGGATGCTTTCAAATGACGTCATTTGCAGCCGAGGTTGTTCATCAACCAGGCTACAATCCAAGTTATAAGGTAATGGCGTCTCTTAATTATCAAAATGAACAACTACCAATTTTTCGAAATTGCACCCCAACATTCACCACCGAGCGGGCGCTTTTTTACCACCACAAAACAAGGATCATAAATTCCTTCAGATCTATTTCATTGATTCGGCAGTTGAACAAAATCACCGCTGTGCAATTTTTACTGCAACTAAACGTGAAATTATCAAACAATTGCAAAATCTTCTCCATGAGCATATTGAATTGGTCAGGTTGTTCAAAACCGCATTGGATATGCGGTTATAGCCATGCAAGACAATTTAATGCTCTTTTTGATTCTACAACTAAGTTTGAATTCAAATTTTAGGAGAAGCAACGAATAAGAAGGTCAGCTTTATGAATTTTTATGCGTTCAATTGAAGATTCGACTAGATGTTGACAATCATCTGTTAAGATACTGCCGTTTGTTTCAACAGTACTGTGTCGACATATATGTCAAAGTAGAAACGGAACGTCTCAATTTCATTCGTTTTAATCAGGCGAAGTTACGCGCAGAGGAGTACATCCACTTGCGTGACGCCATCGCTACTTAAGGACACGAGGCCAACATCGGTTGTTTGACCATCCTCCCAGCTACTTATGTTGGAAGCCCGCGCCATATGCATGAGTACGCCAAGATGCGATGACGTACAAGGTGCGCCATCTTTTATGTCGGTATGTAAACATTGAATAACTTCGTCAATTGTGAACCGATTGACTTGAGTAGACTAGTGTTGAAAACCTTAGTGTAACAAAATTTTAATCATTAATCGCTTCACTCCGAAAAAACGCGCTTAAATAGTGATTCTTTACATTGAAAACAGTCGTAGAGTTGTGTTGACTCAAAAAACTCAAAAAAAGGCGATATCGATAAGCCACCCAGATCTCCAGATTTGACGGCTCCGGACTTCTTTTTCTGGGGATATTTAAAGAGCAAAGTTTTCGCCAGCAAGCTTCCGCTCCATCCAGGCCTCAATATTGGGGATCAAACTGTGTGTCCATCGCCTTTTGGACGAGACATCCCACTTGGCTTGCCAGCTCTCATAGCTCCTTCCTCTAGCCGCTATTTTAAGCTCCTTTGGCCTTTGGTGCCCGCGAAACGCGTGGCACATCTCTGCGTTCTCACGGACCAACTCCCTCAGAGGGACAAATCTCGCTATCACCAACGCAGCGTCGGCCGAAACCGTCCTGAATGTGCTTGCCACTCGGACAGCGCACAGTCTGTATGTAGACTCGGCACCCGGTATATAGGACTCGGTGGCTTCAGCCCACACCGGTGCCGCGTACAGCATCTGGAAAGTTACGACGCTAGTCAGAAGCTTCCTGGTGATCTGCTTGGGTCCTCTGGTGTTCAGGAGTATCCGAGAGAGGCTTCCTGTCGTCCTACTGGCCTTCTTCTGAGCGTACTTCAGGTGCTCCTTAAAAGAAAGCCGGGTATCGATCAGAACACCGAGGTAATTGAACGCCCTCTGCGATCTAATCACACCTCCGCCAACCCGGATCTCGACCGTTTTCACCATTTTCCGGCTCGAAATTAGGACTCCCTCCGTCGCTAGCTCCAGGCCAGCAGTCGCGAGCTACGATTCGATTGATTTGATCGCATGCTTTGCCATGACTTCTGTTACGGTGCGCTCCTTAGCGACTATGAACACTGCTACGTCGTCAGCGAAGCCCACAGCGGTCGTGCCACTGGGCATTGGGAGCCGCAAAACACCGTCGTACATGGAGTTCCAGAGCAGGGGTCCCAAAACGGAGCCCTGAAGGACTCCGGCGGAGACTTCGTATTCTTTAAACCCATATCCGTAGCCACTGTGAGCACTCTCTCACTGAAGTAGCTCCTTACTATCCTCATGAGGTACCCTGGGATATTCATAGCGTTCCGCATGTCTAGCGTTACCACTAGACAGTATGTTTTGGAACCACCTTTCCACCTCTTACCGGTGATAGCAGATTCGGCCACCGTCTCGATGGCGTCCAGCGTTGACATCCCTTGTATTGGGGTAGTAGGAGTAGTTGTTTGCGTTTGATATGGATTTAATGAAGGATAGGGAGTCCGAGCAGATAGCATATTTGCCAGGTGATCCTGAGAAAATTTTGAGAGCTTCATAGATTGCTAATAATTCACTAGAGAAGACGGACCAGTACTGGGAAAGGAGTCCATATATGATTATGTCAGTATTATTGGGGACACTGTAGCCCACAGTGTCCTTGGCTTTTGAGCCGTCTGTGTAAATGAATTTGTGATCGTGTAGGGAGTTTTTTATAGAGTGGAACAGTTGGTGTTAGGTTATAGGCAGAGTAATGTTTTTGTTGTATAGGGAAATGGTCGTGTTTGTGGCTTTAAGAATTATTCCTGTATTGTATTTTTTTGCTGTGTAGCTTTCAGCTGAGGAGAATGGAAAGGAAAAGGTTTTACAGAAGTCGATGATTCTGTCTAATGTGTTGGGGCATCTGTAATTTCTTTTTGTTTTGGCTATGGATTTGGATAGTTCGTCTATTGGGAAGTCATGAGAGAGAATAAGTTTTGTTCTGAGTTTGCTGGTTAAAAGCTTGCATCTATTTTCTAGTGTATTAGTTTTAGCTTCAATTAGCAGGTTATTTTTAGGTGTTCTTCCAAATGGCTTGAGAGCTGGTGAAAGACCCCAAATAAATGAGAAGTCTTCATACGTTGAGTTTTTGTAAGAAACTGATTTTATTTCATTCAAACCCTAGCTTATATAGCTAACATGAGAATGTACATTGTAGATCTTAGTTCTAGACCAACGCATCGGACAGTTCCCGATCATGAGAAATATTTTAAGTACGATAAGGGTGCACATGTCAACCCGATAGCACATACATATCTTAAACAAACCCAGACCGCTCACAGGAGGTCATATTTCGGGTTACTTGTTACATAGGCTCAAGTGGCGGTTTCAAATAGCTATGCACACAAGTGCTAGACATGGATTGCGTATCAAAAAGATCAAATATACTTGAAGCAACCATTTTAACTGGGAAGTTTGAAGGAACAGTGGTCCTGTTGCCACGTATTCCAATGATACCGTCAAATACCAAATACCATACCGTTCAAAATTCGTTTATCTTTTGCCGTGTCTATAAATAAGTCTCAAGGTCAAATATCCATTTGTGGTTTACATTTGGAAAATCGATGTTTTTCTCATGGGCAACTATTTGTTGCATGTTCACGTTTAGGAAAACCGTTGAATCTATTTGTGTTAGCTAAAGACAGGTTAACCCAAAATATTATACGCCGATTAGTGCTAAATCAAATTGCATTTAAAAGTATTTATAATTCAACTAATAAATATTACTGTTAAAGATTTAAGACTATCTGCCTTACCTACCTAATTCATAAGTTTAAGTGTCACATGTTATTTACTAAGAACTTTGTAATATACTCAATTGTTAGGCACATCAAGGCGTGGCCCGGTTTTCATATATAAAAAATGTTATGTAGCCAAATTTTTTTACTGTATGCTCAAAAGTTACTAAAGAGACTGAGAGTAAGAGTGAGAGTGAAAGTGAGAGAGTGAGAGTAATAGTAAGAGTGAGAGTGAACGAAAGCGAGAGTAAGAGAGAGTGAGAGTAAAAGAGAGCGTGAACATTTGTTCTATTAAACGTTATTTTTTTGTCCTATTATTAAAAAAAAAATTTATATTAATAGTTCGTGTAATCGCTGGGAAACGTGTGTCTTTTATTTTAATGCGCTCCCGGTTTCTTCTGAATCTATATTTTTTTCCTCTAACTTTCCTACTTGTTTCTAAACGCAATCAATGCGCATTTAAGCACTATTGTAATTACAAAAAAATATAATATTAAGCTAAACGTTTGTTTTGAGTTTCGTATATACTTACATCGAAGTCCCGAAATACGTCTCGGATGTCAGGCTTTCGCTTGGACCGGCACTTTGTGCGCCCCCGAACCGTTTTATTCAAAGCTTTTACTCGTTGCTCAATAGCTGCTGCATACGGTTGGGACAATGTAGAGAGAACAGGCTCCAGTTCAGTTGCACTTAACTCGAACCCCTGAAATATCAATAATTACAATTTAGAAACTAAAATATTCATATTATAAGCAAGAAGAATACTAATAAGAAAGGAAATTTCGGCACAACGTATACCCCTAAATGTATACCCCGTAATATGAATATATTATATATCGAATGCACACTGTACTTTATACATTGTTGCGTTATAATCAATAATCAAACATTAAATATAAACTCTGGGTTCCAGTTCCCTACAACAAGTGGCCGAATTCCGAGCCGGTCTGTATACTTTGATCGGCTAACGGAAAGTTCAAGTCGACATAATTGTCACATGCAGACCTCACATGCTCTCAAATGTATATGCATATTCCCACGCGCTCCACACTAAGCGAGCATAGATACCAGCTATGAGACTTAGCCCTCTTTATCTCACAAGATATATATGTAAAGCCAGAAACCACTAAGAGATTGGAAAAGCGCCACTTGGTGCTTCAATTTATCACAAACCAAAATTCGATTTTGAAAACTTTGATTTTAATTGAGATGAGTCAACATGGCGACCATGGAACACAAAAAAAATCTCTGAGTGAGTAGAATGTGATGGGACGCGGAAGTGAGAAGAACAAACAACACAGAAGGATTGCGATGTGTAAATTGTAATTCAAGAGGTCACCTAGGCAAAGACTGTCGCTGTTTAAACATGAACATGGTTTTAGATAAGAAGCATCTGTTAGCGATAAAGTCCCAGCAGCAGAGCACGGCCTAGCACCATATCTATCTATTAATACAACCGCCACTTGAGCCTATGTAACAAGTAACCCGAAATATGACCTCCTGCGAGCGGTCTGGGTTTGTTTAAGATATGTTCTTTCGGGGTGACTGTTTGCACTCTTATCGTACTTTAAATACTTCCCACGATCGGGAACTGTCCGATGCGTGGGTCTAGAACTAAGATCTACAATGTACATTCTCATGTTAGCTATATAAGCTAGGGTTTGAATGGAATAAAATCAGTTTCTTACAAAAACTCAGCAGATGAAGACTTCTAATTTATTTGGGGTTTTCATTTTGGTCCTTCGACCGCTCTGCAACTTTCCCCCTTGTGGTAAGAGGTTCAGAGTTATAAATCAGCACCTTAAAATATTAAGGCTGCAAAAATAATTATCTCTTGTTTCCCCCCACCCGTGGGAAGGAACAGAGAATAATATTATAAAACAAAAAGACACAAAAGAGTCTTTTATGTTTAAATTGAAGCACCATTTAGGCTTGACATAGCTAAAGGTTGCTGTAATACCATTGAAAGATATGGTTTGGAGGCACACTGAGGCCTTTTTATGAAAAAAATATAAAAAAACATCAGAAGTGATACCATTGAAATATATGGTGTTGGAGGCGTACTGAGGCCTTTTTATGAAAAAAAATATAAAAAAACATCAGAAGTGATACCATTGAAATATATGGTGTTGGAGGCGTACTGAGGCCTTTTCATGAAAAAAAATATAAAAAAAACATCAGTAGTGAATGTAATACCATGGAAATATATGGTTTGGAGGCGTACTGAGGCCTTCTTTTAAAAAAAATAAAAGAAAACATCAGAAGTGAATAAAATACCATGGAAATATATGGTTTGGAGGCATACTGAGGCCTTTTTTTGAAAAAAAAATAAAAGAAAACATCAGTAGTGAATGTGCTAATGAAAGAAAAGTGCATTAAATTGGAAAATAATAAATAAAATTATTTTGTGGCATTTGAAATTGCCAAAAGCAAAAGGATAAAAAAGAGTCCTTTTTGTTAAAAAAAAAACAAAAAATTGTTCCACCTCCATTGGTTGGTTTTTTAAGAGAATAAAAATGAAAAATTTTTTATTGTCGAGTAATCGACAAAATATAAAAATATGTGTGGAAGTTACCCAGCCCTTGACGGAGAATAAGGAGAAGGAGGGACGACCGCACGGCAGCAACTACAAATAAGTCTGCAACAACCACTACAGCCGCAGCGACGACAAGGCGGCAGCGACGACAGCAGCAGCGACGACAGCAGCAGCGAGGATTCAGGCGGCACCTCAACGCATCCCACACTGACTACAGCAGCACTCAGAAGGTTTGGTCGCAAGAAGAGGCGCTACTATTTATTCCGATGAACGGAACAAATTTTGTAGGCGCAGCTAGAAAAGTTGGCAAAGGCCATTAAAAGAAGGAATTGAGTGGCATTTTAGTCCGCCTATTCCGCCGGCAGGACCTCACTTTGGAGGTATCTGGGAGTACTAAAGGCACTCCGCTAATAATAATAAAAAATTATTATAATTTCGTAAGCAGGCAATTACAAGCTGATGCTTTCGATGTCCGTAAACAAAATCTTAAAATTTGTAATTCGTAAAAAAATAATTTTGAATTGTATTGTATTTTTTGTTGATAACCTAAAATTCTACAGCTTGCTGGCCCTTAGCAGAATGTTCACACAGGAACATGAATTAAAAATTAAAATGAAATTGTAATTGTTTATTAAGCCATGATACAGAGGCGTTGTAAAATATTAGTTGCAAAATTATTAATATAAAATAAATACAGTCCACTTAATGTTAATTGCAACTAATTTAAATGTACCCCGAATCTTGCTGGCCCTTGGCAGAATGTTCAAACATGAACATGGTTTTAGATAAGAAGCATCTGTTAGCGATAAAGTCCCAGCAGCAGAGCACGGCCTAGCACCATATCTATCTATTAATACAACCGCCACTTGAGCCTATGTAACAAGTAACCCGAAATATGACCTCCTGCGAGCGGTCTGGGTTTGTTTAAGATATGTTCTTTCGGGGTGACTGTTTGCACTCTTATCGTACTTTAAATACTTCCCACGATCGGGAACTGTCCGATGCGTGGGTCTAGAACTAAGATCTACAATGTACATTCTCATGTTAGCTATATAAGCTAGGGTTTGAATGGAATAAAATCAGTTTCTTACAAAAACTCAGCAGATGAAGACTTCTTATTTATTTTGGAGCTCTTTCAGTCGCAAACCTAAGAAGGAGCCTGGATCGTGCTATCAGTGCGAAGCTCTTGGGCATTTCGTTGGACAGTGCCTAGAGAGAAAGGATGCAGGCGAAAACAATTATGTAAGGCAATTAAAATTAGTTTTTCATTCAAAATCTATATCTCCGATCACTACGGCGTCCCTCACAGACTCAGGAAGTCCGATTTCATTCATAAAAATGTTTTAATACCAATTATTGCCATACTTGAACCAGTATTAAATTGCTATTTTGGGCTAAACAAAAGCCAGCTGAAATTTTTTTGAAAAACTTTATGTTTTTTATTGACAGGATCAATAAAATGTTATTTTTATGGATCAGACTTTGTTGACTACGAAGATGAAACAGATAGGCAAACACTAAGTAGACAGGAAGATGAAAAAGTAAGAAATATATTATAACATATAACATCCTTATTTTTATCATTAACCCAATGGTTAATATGCCCATATTGTTAGGGTACCTAGCGCGAAAAGTAGCAAAATACCAAATATTCTTGCTGGGCCGAAATGAAATGATCGCACACATGCACCCGTGTACGTGAATGCATTAACATGCATATATATAAAGAAGAGTTCAAGCGCAGAGCAACCTTCTGAAGATCCGCCACTCTGCGACTGAACTCTCGCAATCAGTGTGCGAGCATAAGAATGAGAGAGCGAAAAACCCGAGCGCACACGAAGCTGTGGGGCCTATCGCGAACAGCTCTGGGGCCTGTCGCTAAGAAGTTTTTGGTCCCATTTTCGTTGTATGAAATGACTTTTCTTTATTTTGTATGGTTAGTGGACATACCAAGTGAGCTTAAATTTAACCTCTACAGCTGTAAAGAATTTCACGAGCTCAATGAGAAATTCGAGATATACCAACGCAAGTGCATGTCAAATCATGTTTAGTTGCACAGTGGTGGCAAGAAAAATATGCCCAGTGCCAGCAACCGAAATGCTCGTTGCTTTAATTGCGGATCGGCGGAGCACCTGAGAAAGGATTGCAAGGTGGATACCAAGTGCAAGTAACCAGGTCGGTGCAGGTGGATCAGTCTTCCAAACGCCATAAAACGATCAACTGGAACGGAGTCGAAATTACGTGTCTGATTGACACAGGAGCGGATGTGTCAATTGTCTGCCACTCTGTTTCCAAGAAGCTGATCGACGTGAAGCTTGAAAAATGTTATATAGTTCTGCGAGGGCTAGGAAACATACAAACGAAGCCGCTGGGTACATTCACCGGCACAGTCAACGTGGATGGATCTAAGGTGGAACAAAAATTTGTTGTAGTTCCGGACAAAAACATCGAAGAGGATGCCCTACTCGGTTTCGACTTCGCATCCAAATTTCGAGTAACGTTGGACGAGGAAGGATTTACGTTCACCAAGGTGTTAGCGCGACCAGACAGCGCTGGACGTAATGAGCTAAGTATTTACAATATAGTTGAGACCGAAATTGATATAAGCGTTTCTCAGCAGTTCAAGCCGATAATACAGTCGTTGGTCGACAATTACAAGCCAGCCGAGTCTCCAGTTGAATGTCCGGTGCAAATGAAAATCGTGCCGGATGAGCAGATGAAACCCTTTCAGCAATTGAAGCAGCTGCCGTAAGAGAGCAAGTGGACGATTGGCTGAAAGAGGAAACAGTAAGGAAATCAACGTCAAATTTCGCAAGTCGAGTAGTCATTGTGAAAAAGAAGGACGGGTCTAACAGAATTTGTATTGACTTTCGCCAACTGAACAGAATGGTACTCAGAGACAGTTTTCCTGTACCCTTGATGGATGAGGTACCAGAAAAGCTTCAATCTGCGAAGGTGTTCACTGTCATGGATCTCGAGAACAGTTACCTACATGTACCGATCGAAGAGCCTAGTAGTCGCTTTACTGCTTTTATCACCAAAGAGGGTCTGTTTGAGTTTTGCAAAGCACCGTTTGGATTTTGCAACTCGCCCCCCGTTTACAACCGTTTTGTCAATGCCATTTTTCAAGATTTAATCAAAGAAGACATCATGAAAGGCGACAAGTTTATTTTTGAAGCCGAGCAGATAAGCGCAATGAACCAGATAAAGGATATCCCTTCGAACGAACCAGTCCTGCAGCTGTATAGCAGAGAAGCACCAACAGAACTACACACGGATGCGTCCATGAATAGGTTTGGTGGCATATTAATGCAGAGATTCGAGGGCGAACTTCATCCAATTGCATATTGGAGCAAGAAAACCTCAGCAACTGACTCAAAGCGCCGCAGTTATATTCTTGAAGTAAAAGCTGCCTATTTAGCCGTCAAAAAGTTCCGCCATTACCTTTTGGGAATCAAGTTCAAGTTGCTCTCCGATTGTGAAATACCTAGAGAAGTAGCTGAATGGATTCTGTATCTCGAAGATTTTACATTCCAAGTTGAGCATCAAGCAGGAGATAAAATGAAACACGTCGACTGTTTAAGTTGCCAGTAGATGTATTCATAGTAAAGGGAGGAATACTGTTCAATGTCATGGTCGTACCTAAAGCAATGGAGAATTAATTAATAAAGGAAGCACATGATGTTGGTCACTTTGCCCTGCATATGGAGAAAAAAGTAGGCCGTCATCAGGAACTGCGTGAAATGTATTTTGATAAACAAAAAAACCGGAAAGAAAGAAGGTCAGTTGTATTGTATTGACAAGGAAGATAAACAACTGCACACTCTTCACGTAGATCATCTCGGACCAATGGACGCAACGTCAAAGCAGTATGATTTATCTTTGCAGCCGTGGATGCATTTACCAAGTTAGTTTGGTTATTCCCAAAAAAAGAGCACGGGAAGCGATGAAGTCGTTAAGAAATTGCAGGAATGATCTGCAGTCTTTGGCCACCCAGTACGTATCATAGGCGATAGAGGTGTCGCCTTTACTTCCAATCAATTTCAAGAACACGTGACGAATAATGGAATTGAACCTGTGTGGACTACAACACGAGTTGAAAGAGGAAATGGACAAATTGAACGTGTAAACAGATGCATAATCTCAATAATGGCTGAACTGTCCGCTGAAGACCCATCCAAGTGGTATAAGTTGTGGCGCAAGTTCAAGCAGCTATCAACACGCATGTCCACTGCCCTACAAAGAAGACACCGTTTCAATTATTATTCGGAGTACAAATGCACAACAAAGTTAGCGATAATATGTTGTCGTTGTTGGAAGAGGAATTGGCCACTGATTTTGATCAAGAAAGAAACCAGATGCGAATAGAATCAATGAAGCAGATTCAGGAAGCCCAAGAAGCGTACAAGAGAAATTACGACAAGAATCGAGTCATGGAAAAGCGCTACAAAGAAGGTGACCTGGTTGCTATAAGCGGACACAATTTGTGACTGGGAAAAAGTTAGCAAGCTCATACCTCGGCCCATACACGATAACCAAAGTCAAGCGAAATGTGAAATGTGAAAAAAACAGCATTTGTGGAAGGACCAACTTTCACTTCGACTAGCGTGGATACTATAAAACTTTGAAAATATGCTGCGGAAAACGAGGATGAAGAATCGTCTGGGTCAGACTCAGAGTATCAGGACGGCCGAATGTAAAGTACAGTCAGGGTTATCGATGGTTAACGTGCCTGCCAGCAGATATGGAGGCGATACTTTTAGAGGTACATCTCTAGAGTAAATCACTAGCGTCGGAGAAGTAAAACGGAAAAGAAGCAGCGGTATTAAAGTCGTCAAGTTGGAGTCAAATCGTCAAGTAATCTCCATAGTCGTCGAAGGATCAAGTTCGAGCATAACAGTCGGTGCATAACAAGTCGTCGATCAAGTCGTCAATTAGCAGCAGTCGTCAGAAGTAGCCAAAAGTAGCCGGCGACGTTGATTTCATCACCCTAATTCATTGTACTTCTTTCGATCATCCAGCATTAATTAATAATAAACAGGCTTTAATGCCTTACAATTATTTTATAAAAATCACATCGTTCGATTTTCAAAAAATTAAAACCAAAGTTCTGAAAAACTGAAATTCACAAACTTATGATGGGAACGATAGGCACATTTAACAAAAAATTAAAACAGTAAAGGTAAAATACAAAAATATATAAAAAATTGATCCAATTGCAAACTGCAATGGTATACAATCTTCGGCGTGCCGAACTTAGCTCCATTCTTTTTCTCAATCATTTATTTTGGTATATGTTGCACCGCAACAAAAGCAAAAGCATTCGACTTTTGTCGAGTGCAGACGTGCCTACGGACGACCGCTACGCTGTGTTTATTCTCGATGTGTTTTTCATTGTGAAAAAGTAGATTCTGAACTCTAAACTACGTACTGATAGTTAGGCCAAGCCCTATAGTACCTATAGTACCAAACCCATCCCGGCTCTACTGACCTCCGATAACAAGAGAGTGCGCTCTTGCTCACCCTACTCACTCCAACAACTACATCTTGGAGCTATCAATGCCAAACCTCCGCACCATCGGCTTCGATGGAAGACGCAACAACAACAAGCAGTGCTACAATTTCTGCAATCGCATCAAAAGCAACAGCATCAACTAAATCAACGCATTCGACCTTCATCGAGTGCAGACGTGCCTACGGGGGTTCATTCTTTTAGTGTTTTCCATGGTAAAAAAGTAAATTTGGAACCCTAAACTACGTACTGTCAGTTAGGCCAAGCCCTACAGTGCGTATGACATACGGACACTAGTGCGTGAGACGTGTTTTTGAGCTGCAAAGTTCATTTATATGGTGCCACGCGTAACAAGCTCAAAATAATGAGCGGCGATCAAAAGAATGAGCGTAGAACCTCTGTAAACCAAAGAAACTCGCGACAACGAAGCAGAAAAAACGTCTACCAAGCCCAACCCGGCTCTACTGACCGCCGACGGCACGAGAGCGCGCTCTTGCTCACCCGCCCTACTCATTCCAGCTCCTACATCTTGGAGCTCCCAATGCCAAACCCCACAACCACCGGTTTCGATGGAAGACGCACCTACAACAAGCAGAGCTGCAATTTCTGCAAACGCAGCAAAAGCAACAAGAACAACTAAACCAACGACCAATATTGCAAAATCGGTGCCAACGGCCGCAGCGCCAAGTTCTTTGGTAACAAAAACCGTGAGCCCCGATAAGCAACAAGCGGTTCCGGCCATACAGACTGGCATGGATCGCTACATCCAAAATAAGCGTAAGCTCAGCCCACATAATACGGTTGGTAACAAACCTAAGATCAACCGTGTCACCAACACCAACAAATTTTCCCCGCTAGCTGATGAGAATAACCCAGCAGAGCCGGAGCAGGAGACTCAAAAACAGTCAAACGCCCTGGTCAACAAAATTGTTGCGGTGGTCGGGGACGGAAATTTTCATGTTGTTCCGATTATTAAAGGGAACATTTGCGAAACTAAAGTTCAAACCAAAACAGAAGAACACTTTCGAGCTGTGTCTAATTACCTGCAGGAAGCACCTACCAACTAAAAAGCAGCAAGGGACTGCAAGTAGTGCTGAATGGAATTGAACCAGAAGTCGCACCCTCTGAGATACTAGAAGCCCTGAAAGGCAAGGGTTTCTTTGCCAAGAATGTTAGCAACATTATCAACAAAAACAAAAATGAGCAACCTTTGCATTTCGGCTGTCTACTGCCCACCTCGCTTTACAATCTCTGAAGGCCAATTCATGGACTTTAACAACTCTCTTGGAGATCGTTTCATAGCTGCAGGAGATTACAACGCCAAGCACACGCATTGGGGATCCCGCCTCGTGACCCCCAAGGGAAGACAACGCTCTCATCAATGTGAGAAATAAACTGGACTACGTTTCCCCTGGTAGCCCCACCTATTGGCCAGCAGACCCCAGAAAGATACCTGATCTAATTGACTTTGCGGTGACAAAAAACATCCCACACAATTTAATAAACGCCAAGGCCCTTCCGGACCTTTCTTCAGATCACTCGCCGCTGTTGATAACCCTCCTTCAAAGCCCAGAAACTACGGATCGCTCTCACAGGTTGACGTCGCACAGAACAAATTGGATGAAATACAAAAAGTATGTGAGTTTCCACATAGAGCTAGCCCCCCAGCTCAATACTGAAGCCGACATCGACTCCACCACCTCCGCTCTGGAAGAGGTACTTGTGACTGCAGCCAGGCCCTCAACACCACAACAGAAGGATGTGCAAAAAATCAAATTCAAAACGAACCAGCAAATTGAACAGCTTATCCAATAAAAGAGGCGTCTGCGACGGGCGTGGCAAAACAATAGATCGCCATGCTCAAAGCAACGTCTTAATGAAGCCACACGCAAACTAAGCCGGGCCCTGAAGCAAGATGCCGAAAATGCACAATTAAGATATATTGAGAAACTCTTGCCCACCAGCACAAAGCATCCATTATGGAGAGCTCACCCAAATTTAAGCTCACCGGCTGAAACCATCACCCCGATAAGAAAGTCATCTGGTTGCTGGGCCCGCAGCGAGAAAGACAGAGCCGAAACATTTGCCTCACATCTCCAGGGCGTTTTCCAGCCGAACCCTGCTGCAAATCCATTTGAACTACCGCAAATCCACACTGAAACGGATTCTACTCCAGCATCATTTCGTCCGAACGAGATAACGAAGGTCATCCGGGAACTGAAGCCGAAAAAGGCTCCCGGCGATGACCTAATAACTCAAAAAATGATAATTGAACTTCCGAATTGTGCTATTGAGGTCATCTGTAAAATCTTCAATGGGATCATAAGTCTCGGCCATTACCCAACAAAATGGAAAAAATCTATAATTATAATGTTACCGAAACCCAGAAAAGACCACACGATTCCATCATCCTACCGACCAATAAGTCTACTATCATGCTTGTCCAAGTTATTTAAAAAATGCCTACTAAAGCCCATAATTCCTTATCTGGGAGCTCACAACATCATCCCAGCTCATCAATTTGGCTTCAGAGAAAAACATGGAACTATCGAGCAAGCTAACAGAATAACATCAGAAATTCGCACAGCCTTCGAGCATCGAGAATATTGCAGCACGATATTTCTCGATGTTTCTCAAGCATTCGATCGCGTCTGGCTCAACGGCCTCATGCACAAAATAAAAACACTTTTGCCGGTATACACACACAAATTACTTGAGTCGTATCTCTACAACAGAGTCTTCGCAGTGAGGTGCAACGCAACAACATCCGGGACCTATTCAATCGAAGCTGGAGTCCCACAAGGAAGCGCACTTGTGCCTACCCTATTTGTCCTATACACAGCGGATATCCCCACAAGCCACCAGCTAACATTATCCACTTTCGCTGATGACACTGCGATCCTCAGCCGTTCCATATGTCCAGTCCGTGCAACAGCCCAGCTCGCCAACCACCTCAAGGTAGTCGAGAAGTGGATATCTGACTGGCGTATCAAAATAAATGAACAAAAGTGTAAGCACATAACGTTCACTCTCAACAGACAAACATGCCCCCCGCTCTACCTGAACAGCACACTGATCCCCGAAGTCAACGTGGTAACGTACCTGGGCGTCCAATTGGACAGACGCCTAACATGGCGAAGACACATTGAATGCAAGAAAATTCATCTAAAACAGTAGAGGCTACTGGCTCATAAACTCCCGATCGCCCCTGTGTCTGGACTACAAAGTCCTGCTCTACAACTCCACACTAAAGCCAATATGAACGTATGGCTCCCAGCTTTGGGGAAACGCGTGAAGCACCAATCTAGGCATCAAACAGCGCGCCCAATCAGAAATCCTGAGAACTATCACTGGGGCACCATGGTATATTCGCAACGAAAACATTTACAGGGATCTCGGCATTCCTACAGTTAAGAGAGAAATAGAAAAATAAAAAGCGTCCTACAAGGAAAAACTCTCTGCCCATCCAAACCCTATAGCAAGGGACTTGATACGGGTTTCCAGAAGAAGCCGTCTAATACGTAACGGCCTTCCAACCCAGTCATAATTAGTCAGGGCCATTTACTCTGTACCAGTCTACATGACTGCTAGTTAGGTAGTATTGTCAGATTTGATACACTTATTGTTAGTCTTATAAATGAGAAGATTCAATAAATAATATCAAAGCCTAAAAAAAAAAAATTCATGTTTTTGCAACGGCTTTTTTTCTAGAGGCGCTACTGTGCGACGTTCGATGATTAATCAGCATTTAATTCTTCGACATTATCATAGGATTTCCTTTTTAAACTATGTAGAATTCTTAAATGATCCAAATATATTTGTTTTGTATAAAACAATTCTAACAATTACTTAACAAGATTAAGATATTAAAAAATAATTAACATATACATAAATAACTAAATGACTAATAAAATGGTGTATGGGGTGCATACTGATTGAACAAATTACATTGCTGTGTTCCAAACAGTCACCTGTGTTATTTTTATAACAATTTAACTTAAAGAAAAATGAAGTTACTCGTATGTATATGGCTGTCGCGATAATGCAAATTTGCCAAAACAATAGTTGGCCACACCAAATTACAGCGCATGCAGCCATAATATGACTTACAGCTTAATTCCTGTATATGGCTTGGCAAAAATCCTCCATCTGAACCCTCCCCGAGGGTGCCGGCTGGGCAATGGGCACTATATTAGCCCGGACAGGGGTAATGCATTGCTGCTTGCCCCGTCCGCGATAATACAGTGTCTAGCTAAGGCCACGGTTTAACTCCTTCTGCAAGTGGGTGGTACCCCTGAAAAACAAACCATTCTGGAGGGTTTAAAGGAAGAAACCAGGGCTGGGATGTCAGCCCAAACGTCGGTGGAAGGCGTGACCGCTACCACCGGCGGGCACGAGGGGAGCAATCCTCTCTGCGTGTCGCCAGCGGTTACACCTCTGATGTGACGGGAGCAGGTCATGTCAGTTGCAACGCTACTGCCGAAAAAACTACGCAGGGGAAGTTGAGCCCCTCACGTGCCATAGTCGATACAGACTCGGACCTTGAGAGCGTGCAGCTTCTCCACTCACCAGGCACCAGCTCCCAGGGACGGGCTAAAGCGGTCAAGCGAGGGTATGAAGGCCAAGGCGCTGTACAAGGCTGCCCTCCGCATCCAGGATCGGCTCCAGAAAAAAGCCGCCCTATCCCCAGAGTAGAACGAAAAGCTTACCTGGGCTGAGGAAAAGATCGCTGAGGGGAGGCTTCACTTCGTCAAACTCCCCCATATGAGTTCGACTCGCGGATTCGCCAACAAGGTGGAGGAGACGCTTTCCAACAAAAGGCAACGCTCAACCGAAAGCGCCTCTATGGACGCACCGGGGAGCAAGCGGCAACGCGGGCCTAAGGAGGCAGGGTCTCCCCAAATGGCGAAAAAGCCCAAAAAAACCTCAAAAGTCAGTGAGGTGACCAAACGACACCTGATCGTGGCCCTCATTGACAGAAGCGATGAAGCCGGCAAAATGAACGAGGCGCAGTGGAAGATGGTGCATGCGCGGCTCGTTGAGTCATTGTACGCACGGATGGAGGATGATCCCGAAGCTCCCATGCCCACCTTCGATGGTGCTGGGTGGCTAAATGGGGTCAAAATCCTAAAGTGCATGGATGACCCGACGAGAAAGTGGCTGACGCAAGCGGTCTGCCAGTTGGAGGCGCTGTGGGAGGGAGCCAAGCTAGAAGTGGTGGACCGGGAGCTAATCGCATCCACTCCAAAAGCGAAGGTACTCTTCCCCATCGCAATCCAAGCGGACCGGGCGCTGAAGCTGCTGCAGAGTCAGAATCCGGATATCCCAACCGCGGACTGGAAGGTTCTGCACGTTGCGGCCCCATCAGTTAAACCGTGGCCTTAGCTAGACACTGTATTATCGCGGACGGGGCAAGCAGCAATGCATTACCCCTGTCCGGGCTAATATAGTGCCCATTGCCCAGCCGGCACCCTCGGGGAGGGTTCAGATGGAGGATTTTTGCCAAGCCATATACAGGAATTAAGCTGTAAGTCATATTATGGCTGCATGCGCTGTAATTTGGTGTGGCCAACTATTGTTTTGGCAAATTTGCATTATCGCGACAGCCATATACATACGAGTAACTTCATTTTTCTTTAAGTTAAATTGTTATAAAAATAACACAGGTGACTGTTTGGAACACAGCAATGTAATTTGTTCAATCAGTATGCACCCCATACACCATTTTATTAGTCATTTAGTTATTTATGTATATGTTAATTATTTTTTAATATCTTAATCTTGTTAAGTAATTGTTAGAATTGTTTTATACAAAACAAATATATTTGGATCATTTAAGAATTCTACATAGTTTAAAAAGGAAATCCTATGATAATGTCGAAGAATTAAATGCTGATTAATCATCGAACGTCGCACAGTAGCGCCTCTAGAAAAAAAGCCGTTGCAAAAACATGAATTTTTTTTTTTTAGGCTTTGATATTATTTATTGAATCTTCTCATTTATAAGACTAACAATAAGTGTATCAAATCTGACAATACTACCTAACTAGCAGTCATGTAGACTGGTACAGAGTAAATGGCCCTGACTAATTATGACTGGGTTGGAAGGCCGTTACGTATTAGACGGCTTCTTCTGGAAACCCGTATCAAGTCCCTTGCTATAGGGTTTGGATGGGCAGAGAGTTTTTCCTTGTAGGACGCTTTTTATTTTTCTATTTCTCTCTTAACTGTAGGAATGCCGAGATCCCTGTAAATGTTTTCGTTGCGAATATACCATGGTGCCCCAGTGATAGTTCTCAGGATTTCTGATTGGGCGCGCTGTTTGATGCCTAGATTGGTGCTTCACGCGTTTCCCCAAAGCTGGGAGCCATACGTTCATATTGGCTTTAGTGTGGAGTTGTAGAGCAGGACTTTGTAGTCCAGACACAGGGGCGATCGGGAGTTTATGAGCCAGTAGCCTCTACTGTTTTAGATGAATTTTCTTGCATTCAATGTGTCTTCGCCATGTTAGGCGTCTGTCCAATTGGACGCCCAGGTACGTTACCACGTTGACTTCGGGGATCAGTGTGCTGTTCAGGTAGAGCGGGGGGCATGTTTGTCTGTTGAGAGTGAACGTTATGTGCTTACACTTTTGTTCATTTATTTTGATACGCCAGTCAGATAGCCACTTCTCGACTACCTTGAGGTGGTTGGCGAGCTGGGCTGTTGCACGGACTGGACATATGGAACGGCTGAGGATCGCAGTGTCATCAGCGAAAGTGGATAATGTTAGCTGGTGGCTTGTGGGGATATCCGCTGTGTATAGGACAAATAGGGTAGGCACAAGTGCGCTTCCTTGTGGGACTCCAGCTTCGATTGAATAGGTCCCGGATGTTGTTGCGTTGCACCTCACTGCGAAGACTCTGTTGTAGAGATACGACTCAAGTAATTTGTGTGTGTATACCGGCAAAAGTGTTTTTATTTTGTGCATGAGGCCGTTGAGCCAGACGCGATCGAATGCTTGAGAAACATCGAGAAATATCGTGCTGCAATATTCTCGATGCTCGAAGGCTGTGCGAATTTCTGATGTTATTCTGTTAGCTTGCTCGATAGTTCCATGTTTTTCTCTGAAGCCAAATTGATGAGCTGGGATGATGTTGTGAGCTCCCAGATAAGGAATTATGGGCTTTAGTAGGCATTTTTTAAATAACTTGGACAAGCATGATAGTAGACTTATTGGTCGGTAGGATGATGGAATCGTGTGGTCTTTTCTGGGTTTCGGTAACATTATAATTATAGATTTTTTCCATTTTGTTGGGTAATGGCCGAGACTTATGATCCCATTGAAGATTTTACAGATGACCTCAATAGCACAATTCGGAAGTTCAATTATCATTTTTTGAGTTATTAGGTCATCGCCGGGAGCCTTTTTCGGCTTCAGTTCCCGGATGACCTTCGTTATCTCGTTCGGACGAAATGATGCTGGAGTAGAATCCGTTTCAGTGTGGATTTGCGGTAGTTCAAATGGATTTGCAGCAGGGTTCGGCTGGAAAACGCCCTGGAGATGTGAGGCAAATGTTTCGGCTCTGTCTTTCTCGCTGCGGGCCCAGCAACCAGATGACTTTCTTATCGGGGTGATGGTTTCAGCCGGTGAGCTTAAATTTGGGTGAGCTCTCCATAATGGATGCTTTGTGCTGGTGGGCAAGAGTTTCTCAATATATCTTAATTGTGCATTTTCGGCATCTTGCTTCAGGGCCCGGCTTAGTTTGCGTGTGGCTTCATTAAGACGTTGCTTTGAGCATGGCGATCTATTGTTTTGCCACGCCCGTCGCAGACGCCTCTTTTATTGGATAAGCTGTTCAATTTGCTGGTTCGTTTTGAATTTGATTTTTTGCACATCCTTCTGTTGTGGTGTTGAGGGCCTGGCTGCAGTCACAAGTACCTCTTCCAGAGCGGAGGTGGTGGAGTCGATGTCGGCTTCAGTATTGAGCTGGGGGGCTAGCTCTATGTGGAAACTCACATACTTTTTGTATTTCATCCAATTTGTTCTGTGCGACGTCAACCTGTGAGAGCGATCCGTAGTTTCTGGGCTTTGAAGGAGGGTTATCAACAGCGGCGAGTGATCTGAAGAAAGGTCCGGAAGGGCCTTGGCGTTTATTAAATTGTGTGGGATGTTTTTTGTCACCGCAAAGTCAATTAGATCAGGTATCTTTCTGGGGTCTGCTGGCCAATAGGTGGGGCTACCAGGGGAAACGTAGTCCAGTTTATTTCTCACATTGATGAGAGCGTTGTCTTCCCTTGGGGGTCACGAGGCGGGATCCCCAATGCGTGTGCTTGGCGTTGTAATCTCCTGCAGCTATGAAACGATCTCCAAGAGAGTTGTTAAAGTCCATGAATTGGCCTTCAGAGATTGTAAAGCGAGGTGGGCAGTAGACAGCCGAAATGCAAAGGTTGCTCATTTTTGTTTTTGTTGATAATGTTGCTAACATTCTTGGCAAAGAAACCCTTGCCTTTCAGGGCTTCTAGTATCTCAGAGGGTGCGACTTCTGGTTCAATTCCATTCAGCACTACTTGCAGTCCCTTGCTGCTTTTTAGTTGGTAGGTGCTTCCTGCAGGTAATTAGACACAGCTCGAAAGTGTTCTTCTGTTTTGGTTTGAACTTTAGTTTCGCAAATGTTCCCTTTAATAATCGGAACAACATGAAAATTTCCGTCCCCGACCACCGCAACAATTTTGTTGACCAGGGCGTTTGACTGTTTTTGAGTCTCCTGCTCCGGCTCTGCTGGGTTATTCTCATCAGCTAGCGGGGAAAATTTGTTGGTGTTGGTGACACGGTTGATCTTAGGTTTGTTACCAACCGTATTATGTGGGCTGAGCTTACGCTTATTTTGGATGTAGCGATCCATGCCAGTCTGTATGGCCGGAACCGCTTGTTGCTTATCGGGGCTCACGGTTTTTGTTACCAAAGAACTTGGCGCTGCGGCCGTTGGCACCGATTTTGCAATATTGGTCGTTGGTTTAGTTGTTCTTGTTGCTTTTGCTGCGTTTGCAGAAATTGCAGCTCTGCTTGTTGTAGGTGCGTCTTCCATCGAAACCGGTGGTTGTGGGGTTTGGCATTGGGAGCTCCAAGATGTAGGAGCTGGAATGAGTAGGGCGGGTGAGCAAGAGCGCGCTCTCGTGCCGTCGGCGGTCAGTAGAGCCGGGTTGGGCTTGGTAGACGTTTTTTCTGCTTCGTTGTCGCGAGTTTCTTTGGTTTACAGAGGTTCTACGCTCATTCTTTTGATCGCCGCTCATTATTTTGAGCTTGTTACGCGTGGCACCATATAAATGAACTTTGCAGCTCAAAAACACGTCTCACGCACTAGTGTCCGTATGTCATACGCACTGTAGGGCTTGGCCTAACTGACAGTACGTAGTTTAGGGTTCCAAATTTACTTTTTTACCATGGAAAACACTAAAAGAATGAACCCCCGTAGGCACGTCTGCACTCGATGAAGGTCGAATGCGTTGATTTAGTTGATGCTGTTGCTTTTGATGCGATTGCAGAAATTGTAGCACTGCTTGTTGTTGTTGCGTCTTCCATCGAAGCCGATGGTGCGGAGGTTTGGCATTGATAGCTCCAAGATGTAGTTGTTGGAGTGAGTAGGGTGAGCAAGAGCGCACTCTCTTGTTATCGGAGGTCAGTAGAGCCGGGATGGGTTTGGTACTATAGGTACTATAGGGCTTGGCCTAACTATCAGTACGTAGTTTAGAGTTCAGAATCTACTTTTTCACAATGAAAAACACATCGAGAATAAACACAGCGTAGCGGTCGTCCGTAGGCACGTCTGCACTCGACAAAAGTCGAATGCTTTTGCTTTTGTTGCGGTGCAACATATACCAAAATAAATGATTGAGAAAAAGAATGGAGCTAAGTTCGGCACGCCGAAGATTGTATACCATTGCAGTTTGCAATTGGATCAATTTTTTATATATTTTTGTATTTTACCTTTACTGTTTTAATTTTTTGTTAAATGTGCCTATCGTTCCCATCATAAGTTTGTGAATTTCAGTTTTTCAGAACTTTGGTTTTAATTTTTTGAAAATCGAACGATGTGATTTTTATAAAATAATTGTAAGGCATTAAAGCCTGTTTATTATTAATTAATGCTGGATGATCGAAAGAAGTACAATGAATTAGGGTGATGAAATCAACGTCGCCGGCTACTTTTGGCTACTTCTGACGACTGCTGCTAATTGACGACTTGATCGACGACTTGTTATGCACCGACTGTTATGCTCGAACTTGATCCTTCGACGACTATGGAGATTACTTGACGATTTGACTCCAACTTGACGACTTTAATACCGCTGCTTCTTTTCCGTTTTACTTCTCCGACGCTAGTGATTTACTCTAGAGATGTACCTCTAAAAGTATCGCCTCCATATCTGCTGGCAGGCACGTTAACCATCGATAACCCTGACTGTACTTTACATTCGGCCGTCCTGATACTCTGAGTCTGACCCAGACGATTCTTCATCCTCGTTTTCCGCAGCATATTTTCAAAGTTTTATAGTATCCACGCTAGTCGAAGTGAAAGTTGGTCCTTCCACAAATGCTGTTTTTTTCACATTTCACATTTCGCTTGACTTTGGTTATCGTGTATGGGCCGAGGTATGAGCTTGCTAACTTTTTCCCAGTCACAAATTGTGTCCGCTTATAGCAACCAGGTCACCTTCTTTGTAGCGCTTTTCCATGACTCGATTCTTGTCGTAATTTCTCTTGTACGCTTCTTGGGCTTCCTGAATCTGCTTCATTGATTCTATTCGCATCTGGTTTCTTTCTTGATCAAAATCAGTGGCCAATTCCTCTTCCAACAACGACAACATATTATCGCTAACTTTGTTGTGCATTTGTACTCCGAATAATAATTGAAACGGTGTCTTCTTTGTAGGGCAGTGGACATGCGTGTTGATAGCTGCTTGAACTTGCGCCACAACTTATACCACTTGGATGGGTCTTCAGCGGACAGTTCAGCCATTATTGAGATTATGCATCTGTTTACACGTTCAATTTGTCCATTTCCTCTTTCAACTCGTGTTGTAGTCCACACAGGTTCAATTCCATTATTCGTCACGTGTTCTTGAAATTGATTGGAAGTAAAGGCGACACCTCTATCGCCTATGATACGTACTGGGTGGCCAAAGACTGCAGATCATTCCTGCAATTTCTTAACGACTTCATCGCTTCCCGTGCTCTTTTTTTGGGAATAACCAAACTAACTTGGTAAATGCATCCACGGCTGCAAAGATAAATCATACTGCTTTGACGTTGCGTCCATTGGTCCGAGATGATCTACGTGAAGAGTGTGCAGTTGTTTATCTTCCTTGTCAATACAATACAACTGACCTTCTTTCTTTCCGGTTTTTTTGTTTATCAAAATACATTTCACGCAGTTCCTGATGACGGCCTACTTTTTTCTCCATATGCAGGGCAAAGTGACCAACATCATGTGCTTCCTTTATTAATTAATTCTCCATTGCTTTAGGTACGACCATGACATTGAACAGTATTCCTCCCTTTACTATGAATACATCTACTGGCAACTTAAACAGTCGACGTGTTTCATTTTATCTCCTGCTTGATGCTCAACTTGGAATGTAAAATCTTCGAGATACAGAATCCATTCAGCTACTTCTCTAGGTATTTCACAATCGGAGAGCAACTTGAACTTGATTCCCAAAAGGTAATGGCGGAACTTTTTGACGGCTAAATAGGCAGCTTTTACTTCAAGAATATAACTGCGGCGCTTTGAGTCAGTTGCTGAGGTTTTCTTGCTCCAATATGCAATTGGATGAAGTTCGCCCTCGAATCTCTGCATTAATATGCCACCAAACCTATTCATGGACGCATCCGTGTGTAGTTCTGTTGGTGCTTCTCTGCTATACAGCTGCAGGACTGGTTCGTTCGAAGGGATATCCTTTATCTGGTTCATTGCGCTTATCTGCTCGGCTTCAAAAATAAACTTGTCGCCTTTCATGATGTCTTCTTTGATTAAATCTTGAAAAATGGCATTGACAAAAGTGGGTGGTACCCCTGAAAAACAAACCATTCTGGAGGGTTTAAAGGAAGAAACCAGGGCTGGGATGTCAGCCCAAACGTCGGTGGAAGGCGTGACCGCTACCACCGGCGGGCACGAGGGGAGCAATCCTCTCTGCGTGTCGCCAGCGGTTACACCTCTGATGTGACGGGAGCAGGTCATGTCAGTTGCAACGCTACTGCCGAAAAAACTACGCAGGGGAAGTTGAGCCCCTCACGTGCCATAGTCGATACAGACTCGGACCTTGAGAGCGTGCAGCTTCTCCACTCACCAGGCACCAGCTCCCAGGGACGGGCTAAAGCGGTCAAGCGAGGGTATGAAGGCCAAGGCGCTGTACAAGGCTGCCCTCCGCATCCAGGATCGGCTCCAGAAAAAAGCCGCCCTATCCCCAGAGTAGAACGAAAAGCTTACCTGGGCTGAGGAAAAGATCGCTGAGGGGAGGCTTCACTTCGTCAAACTCCCCCATATGAGTTCGACTCGCGGATTCGCCAACAAGGTGGAGGAGACGCTTTCCAACAAAAGGCAACGCTCAACCGAAAGCGCCTCTATGGACGCACCGGGGAGCAAGCGGCAACGCGGGCCTAAGGAGGCAGGGTCTCCCCAAATGGCGAAAAAGCCCAAAAAAACCTCAAAAGTCAGTGAGGTGACCAAACGACACCTGATCGTGGCCCTCATTGACAGAAGCGATGAAGCCGGCAAAATGAACGAGGCGCAGTGGAAGATGGTGCATGCGCGGCTCGTTGAGTCATTGTACGCACGGATGGAGGATGATCCCGAAGCTCCCATGCCCACCTTCGATGGTGCTGGGTGGCTAAATGGGGTCAAAATCCTAAAGTGCATGGATGACCCGACGAGAAAGTGGCTGACGCAAGCGGTCTGCCAGTTGGAGGCGCTGTGGGAGGGAGCCAAGCTAGAAGTGGTGGACCGGGAGCTAATCGCATCCACTCCAAAAGCGAAGGTACTCTTCCCCATCGCAATCCAAGCGGACCGGGCGCTGAAGCTGCTGCAGAGTCAGAATCCGGATATCCCAACCGCGGACTGGAAGGTTCTGCACGTTGCGGCCCCATCACCCAAGGAAGGGGGGGGCAAAGTGCAGTCCTACAGATAAACAAGGAGCAAGAGGACATCCTTTATCCCAGATACGGGAAGATGGCGTGGGGCATGGGTAGCGTATACCTGCGCCTCAAAAAGCGCCACCCCGGGGATAAGGTTGCTCACACCCTGAAGGCAGATGTGGTGGAGAAGGACCTAGGCCTGGAAACCATCGTGGATGCCGACCGGGAAATGACGCTGGATGAGTCCGACGAAGGAGAGGACGGTGACATGACCGTAGTAGTCAACCCGTCGTATGGAGGTGAGGCCAGTACCCATGACACTCAGGGTGCTGCAGCTCAACCTCCATAAGAGCAAGGTCGCGCCGACGGAACTCCTCATAGCCATGGATCCGTCGACATAGCTTTGGTCCAGGAGCCATGGATCGCCTCAGGCAATGCCATCGCCGGACTAAAGTCCGCAAATTACAATTTGCTCCATCCACCAACGGTAAGCAGGAATAAAACCGCCGTACTTGTACGGAAGGGTCTACACGCTAACCTTATGTCTCACTACAGCTCTGATGACCTGACCGTGGTGATGCTAGAGAGCGGGAAAAAGCATCTTCTGGTAGCTTTCTGCTACATGGTACGCGACAGAACGGCCCCACCAGAAGAACTTATGAGCTTGGTAGAAGCCAGCCCGAAGGACCAGCAACTGCTCGTGGGTGCAGACGCCAACGCGCACCACTGCGTATGGGGAAGCCCCGACATAAACGACAGAGGTGAGTCCCTCTTAGACTTCATACTCTCAACCAACCTGAGTATAGCAAACGTGGGGGAGGAACACAACTATGTAGGTCCCACCTCCTCAAACGTGCTAGATCTTACTCTGGTAAAGCCTAGTACTCTGACGGCCAAACTCCATATAAAAAAAACGGTGTCGAAAAAAAAGAAGAAGAACTTTTAGCCACGTCGTTTTTTCCGGTACTCTGACGACGAAAATGAAGCCTGCGAAAATTGAATGGCGTTGCCAGATCAAGATAGTAAACAGCTGTCTAGTGTGACCAAAGAAAATCCTTAAACGCCATAAAAAGTACATTTTCATGGCATTTCAGGTTTTTCCTTAATTTTTTTTGGTCACACTAGCTCGGTAGCGAAATAAACAGCGATTCCGCTGTCTAATTTAGACAGTGGGTTTTTCTCGTCAGAGTACTAGGCTTAAGGGTACAAAGGTACTTTGGTATCAAAATGGAGAGTCCTTGAGAGACCATCCTTCTCAGATCATAAGTACATACGGTTCCAATACGCATTCGAACACTCTCCAAAACAATCAGTCTTCAACCCCCGGAATACTAACTGGGGAAAGTTCAAGGAGACTATCGTGACACGGCTCGCGATCTCTCTGGGCATAGTAGAATCCGCGGAAGACATTGAAAAGTCCCTAGAGACCCTCTCCAAAGAACTGCTGAATGCGTACCACGCATCATGCCCTATATCGGACACGAGAAAGAGGACCAGGCCACCCTGGTGGAATAAGGACCTTTCACTACGACGCAACAAACTTATAGAATTCTTCAAAATCGCCAAGCAGGCGAAAGATGATATCATCAATGAGGAATACAAAGCCCTACTAAGGGACTACAAGAAGGAAATACGCAAGGCGCAGAGAAACTCATGGAGAAACTTCTGCTCCAATATAGAGACTGCTCCGGATACGGCTAGACTCCGGAAGCTGCTATCGACGCAGCCAACCATACAGAGTCAGCTAAAACGCGACGACGGACAGTGGACTGAGGGCAGCGAAGAGGCCCTAACAGCACTAATGCACGCGCATTTTCCAGGATGCACTGAGGTACCCGATGCAAATAAGCACCAGGACCTAGCAACTGGAGTAGAGCATCTCCCAAAAGATTTAATATCCCCTGGTAGAATCCACTGGGCTATAGACTCCTTTGCGAGGATAAAAGCGCCAGGACTAGATGGAATATTCCCAGCCATGCTGCAGGTGACCAAGGAGGTGATCACCCCATGGCTCTACGCATTATATACAGCTTGTTTAAGCACGGGCTATATCCCTATCCAATGGAGGACATCTCGGATTGTCTTCCTGCCCAAAGCAGGAAAGTGCAGCCACGTGAACCCTAAGGATTACAGACCGATAAGCCTCACCTCATTTCTACTTAAAACGCTGGAAAAGCTGCTGGACCTATACATCAGGAACGATGTAGGGAGACAACTGTCGACCAACCAGCATGCCTACACGAAGGGGAAATCAGTGGAGACGGCACTACATTCGTTGGTAGCCACCATTGAGAGATCCCTAAACAATAAGGAGTATGCACTTGGAGTGTTCGTGGACATATCCGGGGCATTCAACAACGTTAGCACGGGCGCAATAATGGATCGCCTAGAAGCGACCAACTCGTCCCCCGCTATCAACTTGTGGATAAAAAATCTTTTAAGTTGCCGGCGGGTACAATCAGATTGGGGCACCGCTTCCATGGTGAGAGGAGCGCACAGAGGCACGCCGCAAGGTGGGGTTCTGTCGCCCCTTCTATGGAATCTGGTGGTAGACGACCTAATCAAGAGATTCGAGAGCAAAGCACCAAAGATAATAGCTTATGCGGATGACATAAGCATAATTATCACGGGAGTCTGTCCATCGACCCTCAGCTCGATCATGGAAACAACACTCAGGGAGATATGACAGTGGGCGGAGAAGGTAGGACTCAATATCAATGAGGATAAGACGGACCTTATTCTCTTAACCAAGAGATACAAGGTGCCGCAATGGATGCCCCCGAAAATTAACAATACCAGGCTGACCCCGAAAACACAAGTCAAATACCTCGGCATTGTACTTGACAGCAAGCTGACGTGGAGAGCAAATGTATTAGAGAGGATAAAAAAGGCCACCATAGCGCTATATGCATCCAAGAAGATGCTTAGCAGCACATGGGGCCTCTCACCCGCTCTAATGCATTGGGTCTACATATCGGTGGTGCGTCCTACTCTGCTGTATGGAGTCTTAGTGTGGTGGCAAGCCACGGAGAAGAAAACTTATAATAAGCTTATGGAGAGAACCCAGCGGCAGGCACTGCTCTGGATATCAGGGGCGCTGAGGTCAACCCCCACCAAAGCACTCGAAACCATAATCGGTATATATCCCCTAGATATCCAAGCGCAACTGACAGCAGGAAAGGCGGCACAACGTCTGGTTGCATCAGGAAACTGGTCGCTACAAGGTTTCGGGCACAGTTCAATTGGTCGACACATGAGCAGTACATCTGACTACATGATACCCAGAACGTGCCCGGATGTAAACACAACAGTATTCATGGGACCAAATGACTGGAAGTCAGGCCAGGACTCTGCTCATCACCTCAATATACTGGGCATATACTGTTCTGATCCTGAAATGAGGCTGTCGTATAAGCTACCAAGCTACTGCAGTATATTCCAGGCGGAAGTATTCGCCATCAGGAAAGCAGCAGAGTTTGCGCAGAGCATAAACCGTCCACATGAGGCGGTCAATTTGTTCGTACAGTCAAGCGGCGATAAGATCCATGCAATCATCAGCGGTCTGTTCCAAAAATGTACTGGCAAGCAGGGAGTCACTAGATAGCCTAAGCACGACTAAGTCAGTGAGGATCTACTGGGTTCCCAGCCACCAAGGCATAGACGGTAACGAAACCGCGGACGAACTTGCAAAGGAAGGCGTTGGACTGGCTAGTGAAAGAACAGAAAACGTCCCTATCTCCCTAAGAACGCTCCAAAGCGAGCTAGAGAGACGGGCTGACGCAAGCGCAAAAAGCAGGTGGAGGAGTAATTCCGCAACCTGCAGAATATAAAAAAACATGTGCAAAGAGCACAACGAGAAACTCACCCACCCACTACGTGCTGCATCTTCCGCGGAAGGACTGCAGAATGTTAGTGGGTATTCTTACAGGTCACTGCCTGTCTGCTGCACATGCAGTCAAGCTGGGTATTACCGACAACGCCAAATGCCGGAAATGTGATGAATTCGAGGCAATCGAAACCTTGGACCATCTCATTTGCAAATGTCCGGCCCTAACAAAGGCAAGAATGAGATACCTAGGCTCTCCAGTTCTGGCATCGCTAGAAGATGCCTCCAGGAGAAAGCCAGGCGAACTCCTTGCCTTTGCGAAGACCACCTTGATATTCAAGGATCTCGAAACCCGCATAAATAGTCTCTAGGTCCATCCAGGAGTTTCCCCGGATATCTATGGGCCATATTGGCCTATGTGTGGCCCCTCGAGGGCCGTCCGGTCTAACCTAACCTAACCTTAACTCCTGTATACCTTAAACTTTAACAATCACGCATAGTAATTGCATTCAAAAGTTTTTAATATATTTTTGTCCCAAGGGAGCTAATACGGAAAATGAACTATGCAAGAGGGCTGATATGATATTGGTTTATATACAACGAGTTGTTTGGCATGTATTTAATGTATTTATATGAGATTATGAATTATATTAATTTATAAATGTTTTTTTTTTTGTCTATTTTAGAAGCTGCGTGGACGGAACCTTCGGGACTACATACTTAAATAATGTGCCTTGGAAAAGGTCAAGAAACGAGTACACAAGGCCAAGCAAGACAAAGGACAAAAATATGTTTAATATCGTTAAATCATACCATAAAAGCGAATTAGACTTTTACATGAGAGTTGAGGACTCCCGTTCGACTGGGCCCCTATCTCTATTTGCCCTCGACTAACTGGGAGTTGCGCGTTTTGGTTTCCCATTTGGGACTTCCAAAGTGCCCGAGAGTTTTCCTGTCCCCTTCCCCCTCCTCCAGTATTTTCTCCCGACTATTTAGCTGCGTGTTTTGGCTTCCGACCCGCAACGGCCGAGGGTTCCCAAACCCGTTGCTTATCGCATGGATCCGGCACCCGATCTCTAGTTGTCTTCGACATTTCCGTTATCCTTTGGTTCTTGCCCGTCGCGTGCAGCTGGCAATGGAGCCTCTCGCTATCCTCCGTGTCCATCCAGAGTCATCCCTTAGCTGGCGCAGATCCGCATCCTGCTGCGTTCGCTGTTTCCGACATCGCTGCCGTCCGCGAAGCAGGGCGGACAGCGCAGACAGCCCAGTACAGTCAAGCAGATCCCGATCACCCGCTGGCCTTCTATATAAATATTCTTGTATAGGTTCCTTGGCCCCGAACAGAGAACTGCAAGGGTGGCATTTTTAGCACTCTACTCACACCCAACTAAATTCGGGCGCCAGTGCTACTTACCACCGAGCATCAAAGTAAAAGACAAACACCCACAAAAAACATCTGTGTGTTGCAAGTACTCTGTGTGTTTTCGTCAGCGGGTGCTGATCACACTCGCACTCAAAAAGGGCATCCGAAAAACAACTATTCAAAAAGAGTTGCAAGAAAAAAAAACACATTTATTTATTTTTATTTTTTTTTTATGACCTGGGTGTCGCGACGACACACATGCGGAAAACAATTATGCAAAAAGGATTGTAAGAAAAAAAAACGTATTTATGACCTGGGTGTCGCGCTGACGCACTTTTATGACTCGGGTGTCTAGACAACACCAGGGTGTTTATGTCGACACCCGGGTGTTCGGGACATGATCGCCTCTTTGTTTTGAGCACTTGTTGGCGATCGGATTCATTCTTGTTTGGATAGCTTAGAAAGGAGGTCGCAATTATGGCAGAAACGACAAATTTTATTAAAAATAAAATAAATTGTGGAACATACTCAGTTGGTCCACAACATAAAGGAAAAAGTGTCATATGGAACATCTTGTGCGACATTTTAAAAGAAGATGAAACTGTGTTGGATGGATGGTTGTACTGCAGTATATATATGCCTGAAAGTGCTCAAATTCATTCAAAATCAGACGTCTAATTTATCCCGCCATAAATGTTGTCAATTTAAGAAGACCACAATAACTAAAACCGGTTTCTGAATGTGACAACAAGGAAGCAATAGAAAAATGCACCCAATGGGTTGTGCAAGACTGCCGGCCGTTTTCTGCAGTAACCGGAGACGGATTTAAGAACATGGTGCAGTTCTTTATTAAAATCGGCGCAGCCTATGGGGATAGAGTAGACGTGGATAATTTGCTACCTGATTCAACAACTTTAAGTCGGAAAGCGCAATCGGATGCAGAAGATAAACGGACTCTTATTTCTACTGAAATAAAGGAAGCTGTGGACAGTGGAGGAGTAACGGCGAACGTCGACATGTGGACTGACCAATATGTCCAAAGAAATTTTTTGGGTGTCACCTTGCACTACGAAAAAAACTATAAGCTGTGTGATATCATCATGGGACTGAAGTCAATGGATATTCAAAAATCGACTGGAGAAAACATTTTTAAAAAATTAATGTTTGTTTGCCCAATTTAACATTGACAATGCATTGTAATGTAAAGTTTGTGACAGATAGAGGAGCAAACATTATAAAAACATTAGAAAATAACACCCGTCTAAATTATAGCAGTCACATATTTACAAAAGTGCTAGAAAAATCGTTTGAAGAGGCCATTGAGTTAAACAAAATTGTTAAAACGTGCAAAAAAAATTGTTAAATATTTAAAAAAGGCAAATTTACAGCATAAATTGGAGACTACATTAAAAAGCGCATGCCCGACTCGATGGAACTCAAACTACAAAATGCTCAAGTCAATTCTATATAACTGGGTTACTATTGATGAAGTATTAAGTGAGACTCAAGTAGCAGAAATATATATGGACTTGAACAAATCGACATTAAAAGTAATGGTAAAGCTGCTAGAAGATTTTGAAAGAATTTTTAAAGAACTGCAAACATGTAGCTCGCCATCTTTATGTTTTGTGTTACCTTCCATTTTAAAAATTCTAGAACTATGCCAGCCAAATATATTAGACATTTCATCGATAGATTGCTAAAAGAAAAAATCAATAATAACATTAAAGATATTTGGCACAAAGCGGCTTTTTTTCTCTATCCGCCCGCTGCACATTTGCAAGAAGATCTTTTTGATATTAAGTATTTCTGAAATTGGGAAATTTAGATTCGTGCTCAACAAGCTTAAGTTTTTCAAATCAATCTACCAATATGTCCAATCCAGAAAGTCTTAGCACATTATCATTAGTTAATACCCCACCAATAGTGTCTAAAACCACATTATTTTTCTCGAAATGAGTTGCTGCGTCTGATGTAAATTATATTGAAACACCATTAGAAGAAATTGATAAATATTATAGAGAGGAAGCGTCCCATTAAGTGAACATTTTGAAACAATTGAGTGGTGGAAAAATAATGAAAAATGTATTTTCCTTAGCAGGTAATATTATTACAGAAAAACGAAATAGACTATGTCCGAAATCTTTAGACAGCCTAATTTTCTACATTCGTTTTACAACAATTTTAACAGAACGGAATAATTATCCCTTATAATAAGGTTGTCAAAAAGTCTTGCGGTACTTCTATTGAATTTTTAATTGTTCATAAAATTGGTTATAATAATGCGATTTAAGTCAAATATGCGCCGTTTTGTTCGATGACGAATTCCCAACGAGATGCCAACTTTATAATGCCCCTCCTATAGAAGCTCGCTTCCCTATTGGCAAAAAACTCGGAGAGCCAAAGGACTCTCTTGTGTCCAACTTCCGACTACCAAGCTATCTGTTGATCAAATATGGCCTCTTTTGCATGACTGCTGCCTTCCAGCGGTCCAGTGGTTGGCAGTACAGGTCCGAATTGAGCGTTTGGCCATAGGGGAGCAGCGATTCAGAAGCTATTCGCATGCATCCATACGGTCAAAAATGTTTTTTTGCGTCAAGTCGTGTGGCACCCATACATCGAGCTACTTTTTGAATCCAAGCTTCTTCAAATGGTTTATAACGGTTTGATGACTCATGCCCAGCTCATGGCCGATGCTACGACTGCTACAAGGTCTCTTTCGATCAATTGAGCGATTTTATCGCTATTTTCGACGACAGGCCTTCCGGAGCGTGGCGCATCTTCGACCACCTCTGCACCAGAACGAAAACGTTGAAACTATCGTTGTGCGGTGGAAATGGAAACTGTATCGGGTCCATAAACTGCACAAATTTTATTGGCAGCATGAGATGCATTTTTGCCATTATCGTAGTAGTACTGTAAAATATGCCTATTTTCTCTTTATTTTGCTCCATGTTTGCGACGCTATAACTCACGAACGACTAAAAACAAACAGCAATAAATCCAAGAAATGTTAGCGCGTTAAAAGAGCTTTCCAAAAAGGACTAGTGTAAACCGAGGCGACGAATAAAACAAGAACTGCGAAAATTATAAATATAAATTTTTTTTTTCTCTTTTATAACTTTTTTAATTTATAATTTGTAATTTTTAAAACATAAAAACCCACAACCCAAAAAACAACAAAATATAGAAATAAATTTTAATACTTAAGGGGGTTTCCTGAATTAGGAGGCCAAAAAAATCGATTTTTTTTTTATTGCTTAAATCGATAGATAAACTATCTAAGAATATACCACAAAAATTTCAGAAGCCAATTCGAAGTATTTTCGAAGATACAGAGATGAAAGCAAAGGAGCGCCGGGTAGGTTTGCAGGCGCTTGGCGAACTTTGAGGCCCGTTTTCTCACTTTTAATTTTTACGATTCTTTCGAATTGGCGGGAAAGATAACAAAAAAACTAATTGACCGATTGAAACGAATAAAGGCTTATTCTCTTTAGAATTAAATTCTCTTCTATTTGAACTAAAACGAATGTTGAAAACTGCTTTTTATATTTTTTACAGCATGTTAAAGTCAAAATTTCATTTTTCGGGATAAAATATTGACTTTAACATGCTGTAAAAAATATAAAAAGCAGTTTTCAACATTCGTTTTAGTTCAAATAGAAGAGAATTTAATTCTAAATAGAATAAGCCTTTATTCGTTTCAATCGGTCAATTAGTTTTTTTGTTATCTTTCCCGCCAATTCGAAAGAATCGTAAAAATTAAAAGTGAGAAAACGGGCCTCAAAGTTCGCCAAGCGCCTGCAAACCTACCCGGCGCTCCTTTGCTTTCATCTCTGTATCTTCGAAAATACTTCGAATTGGCTTCTGAAATTTTTGTGGTATATTCTTAGATAGTTTATCTACCGATTTAAGCAATAAAAAAAAAATCGATTTTTTTTGCCTCCTAATTCAGGAAACCCCCTTAAGCAAAAATGAAGTTCCTTTTAATATATTTTAATATATTTAATATATGTACTTCTTATATGTTACTTTTCATGTGTTACTTTTTATATGTTATTATTATATAAGTAAGACCATTAAATTAAATTTAAAAAAAACATTAATGACGTCTTTTATTTTAAAATAATAAAATGCTGGAATGCTGCGAAATCGCCAACAAAAACATACGCTCACGACAATCGGGCGGGCGCAGGTCATTTTTTGTATGTATACATTTCTTATGGGTGTTCGAGAAGACAACCTAAAATAGAAGAGTGAGACTGATCACCCATTTTCACCTTTCCCTTTTTAGATTGTCTTTTCAGACACCCATAACAAATAAATGCATACAAAAAAGGACCTATGCCCGATCCATGCTTGTGTGTGGGATACCCGAAGCATTTTTAGAATCACTCGTTCGCACCCTTTCGGCAGTAACAAAAAACCATCGTGTGCCAAATACACCCTGGTGTTTCTTATTGCAGCAAATAGGATGCCTTAAACACCCGGGTGTCTGAGACACCCGGTGTTTGGCCGGTCCACTTGTAGTTCCGGTGGCTTGCTGCCGTTCTCTGGCCCCGACCGAGATTTTACCCTGGCCAGAGAAATTTGTTACAATATAGAAGATATTTTAGATTTGAAAAAAAATAATCTTTATATATAAAAATGGAGACATTAAAATGTTAGCAATCGCATCACAAGAGAACGGCTCTGTCGATTTGGCTCAATTTTTTTTTCAGTTGTTTGTAATTGCCAGAAGAAGGTTATTACATAAGAAAATTTTGGGAAAACCTTCTGGAAAAATCGAATTAACGAAGCATTACCAAAGTGAGCTTAAACAATTGGAAATAATGCCTGCTGTTAGACGATCAAGACTTGCACGGCGTTCACGCAATGCAATAAGTAGTCCAAATTTTCGTAATAGTCGGACGCAAGAGGAACGTACAGAAATAAATGAAAGAGCAGAACGGCCACCAGCGACAACGTTGACAAATTTCTTTTCGACATGCGAAAGCGATCCGTTCGCAAGGACGGAAGAGAGGTGATGCTCTTCCTGGCATCGCTGATGTCTATTCGACTGATGCGCTCAGACGAATATACACAGTTCATCCACGTGAAGGCGAATGCTTCTATCTTCGCTTGCTTTTGGTGAACATTAGAGACCCTACATCCTTCGAGTCGCTGCATACTGTGGATGAAGTGCTGTGCGCCACTTTTCGGGAGGCTTGCCAACGTTTGAACTTGCTCGAAAACGATACTCATTGGAACTCAACGCTCGCCGATGCAACTGTTTCTGCGTCAATGAATCAAATCCATACATTATTCGCAATAATTATAGCATTGTGGGACAAATACAAGGACCAAATGGTGGACGAAATTTTGAACAGAGTACGCAGGACAACTTCTAATTTCACTCTTGGCATTAACGAAGATATGTACAACGAAACATTAATACGGTTCGAAGACATGTTTTTTGTATTCATTATATTTATTACACTTACAATATACACTACATATACACATGGATAGAGGCTTAACAGTTTACAGAAAGAATACGAATCGGACGCCCAGCGGTACGCCATTGGCATTGCTTCGCGGGCGCGGCCCCTTCCTCCTTCGCTCTAGATTCCTGAGAGACCTCCCACATTCGCTGGTCTGCCAGTACCATCGGCACCAGTGTCCCTGCCATTATTCTGGACCCTGCTACCGCCTCCAGCACATGTCGCTCGTAGTCGAACCGGTGGCACTCGAACAGCACGTGCTGAGCGTCCTCGACGACGCCGGAGCCGCACTTCGGGCACCAGTCCTCCGTCTTGTGGCCGAATCGCTTTAAGTAGCTGCGGAAGCAGCCATGACCGCTAATCACCTGGGTGAGATAGAAATCTACCTGCCCATGCTACCTCTCGGCAGCTCGATGGGTTCGGGATGAGCGTGTGCGTCCCGCGTCCTTTTAGCGAGGAGTCCCAGCGATTCTGCCAGTTCTCGAAGCTCCTTCTTCTGGCGGTAACCTTCGACTCTGCTCTGGTCTGCAGGGTTGCTTTCCTGTCCTGCGCGGCTGGGTAGATCTCCGCCCTCTCCCGAACGAGCTCCGTCAACGGGACTTGTCCGGCGATGATGGTTCGTCTGGCCTTTTTGTGGACAAAGTCCAGGTGCTCGAAGCGCGTGTCGAGAAGGACGCCGAGGTACCGGATTGCCCGCTGGGACAGTATCGTGGTCCCACCGACCCTCACGCTACCACCGCTTTCCGACTAGAGACAAGCACCGCCTCCGTCTGGTGGGCCTCCAACTGGAGCCCTGCGTTCGCTAGCCACGACTGTACAGCCTGCACCGCTGCGTCGGCGTGGGCCTCCACCGTAGCTAGCTCCTTGGCTACCACCACTATGCTGACGTCATCGGCAAACCCAACCAGGCTGGTGTCGACTGGCATTGGGAGTCTCAGAACTCCACCGTACATGGCGTTCCATAGCAGGGGTCCCAAAACGGAACCCTGCGGGAATCCGGCTGAGAGTTTGTATGTTCTGGAACACAGGCACGTGTCTATCGTGAGCTTAGTAGCTTAGCGCTATATTCAGCAGATAGCCAGGGATGTTAAACATCCTCAGGGACTCCAGTGTTCGCCCCCAATCAGCCGTGTTGAACGCATTCCTGATGTCAAGGGTGACCACTAGACAGTAGGACTTCTTTCCACCTGGAACCAGCGATGGCTTCTCTAGCCACCTTGACGACCTTCATAATGGCGTCCATGGTCGACCTTTCTTCCTGAAGCCGTATTGCTCAGGGGATAGGCCGCCCGCTGCTTCTGGTTGCGATCAGCCCTCGAAGACCTTGCCTATTATGTCCAGCAGGCAGATTGGCCTTAAACGTCATCTTGTACGCGCCTCCCCATGGAACATCCTCGGCGGCATCACACAGCTTGAGGAAGCATTCCCGCCTGCTGTCCCTAATGGCGGTCTTCAGCGCCTTTCTCGCCGCTTTATATCGCTCGCTACGTGCCACAAGGAGCGGGCTGCCCCTTGCTTGCTGAAGCAATCTTCTGGAACGGTGGCAGGTGCGGCGTAGCTCAGCGATTTCCTCGTTCCACCAGAAAACCGGGCGCTGGTTTCCTCGGAACGGCCTCCTCTGAAGCATGCTCTGGTCACAAGCGTTTACCATGGCGTCAGCCAGCTTGTTTGCCATCCCGTTGGCTCCATCAGCTTCGTCCATTGCGAAGCCTTCAAGGTCTGAAGGTGTCCTGTCGGAACGCCCTTCTTGGTAGGGATGGGGGGCCACTGGGTCGGCCGGCCATCCCTAGCGAGCACACGATGGCCTCATGGTCGCTGGCAGTGTAGACTTCACCGGTCCTCCAACGGGCGTGGCGGGCCAGCGCACAGTAGCGCCTCTCGAACAATTAGCGTTGCAAAAATCAAAAAAGTCATGTTCGCAAAAACGATTTTAACCATACTTATTCGACAGGAAATTTAACAAGGATTCAGAATCTGCAATAAAATCAATTTTAAGTTTTTTTTTGTAGAAGTTATGAGCATTTAAAGTTGAACTTTGTTTCGTTTTTTGCATCATACAAAAAAAAATGTGTAAATTGGTCGACTTTCAGGTAATATTACAAAAAAACCATAAAACCAATGGTCATGGTTTTTACTTTAAATGATAGATACATTCATAAACTATTAAAGAACCTAAAAAAAACGACACTTTGGTTTGGGCTTCTACAGGTAAATCGCTACCTGCCAGGTGTCCATTTTTTTCACCTTTTTCTGCCTAAAGTAGTCTATATCTTTTGACGCCAATGCCGGCCACTGACTACACTATGACTACAAGTTCCGTGGATCTTTCCTGGATCAGAATTAACTTTCATCGGCTGCGTCGAGCTGCGTCTGCGGAAATGCAACGCAAAAAACCAAAACAACTCAGGGTAAAATATACCAAAATACCGACACAATTTCATACATTTCAAGAAATATACTAACTGTAGCGCGTGGCGGTTACACTTCGAATTAAAAAAAAAAATTTTTTTTCAGTTTTCAAATTATTTTTATTTGAGCAAATACATAAAAATAAACATAAAAAATTAAATAAAAATTTTTGTTTAAAAATTGTTTTCATTGAAAAAAAATTATTTTTTCACTTTGATACCCTTTAAAAAGGCGTATTTGTGGGCGTGGTACTTCATGCAGTACATATATATATTTTACAAGAATTACCTGTCCAATGCCGTTTAAATTATTCGATTACCTTATTTGGTTCAAAAAATATGATTTTTGCAACGCTAAATGAGAAAAGGCGCTACTGTGCAGCGCACAGCTAACGAACGTGAGGTCAATGACCGAACACGCGCCTGCCCTGCTGAAGGTCTGTCGGGAGCCTTCGTTCAAGAGGTCGACGTCCAGCGAGGCGAAGGTTTCCAGAACCGCGCGGCCTCTTGCGTTTGTTTGGGAGGATTCCCATTCGATAGCCGAGGCGTTGAAGTCGCCACCGATCACCGCGTTGCTATGTCCCCGGAGGTCGATGCTCTACTCATCCAGGATTCGACCGAAGGACTCCAGCGAGAGGCTGGGCGCCAGGTAGCAGCTGTATAGCCACGTACCACCAACATTTGCTCGGACGAAGCCGTCAGCCGCCTTGATGTCGCGCAACTGGTGCGCACCCACTTCGCATAGCCACAGGGTCGCTTTGCCAGTACGGTCCGTGGCCCAGTCTCGGCTGTTTCCTATCCTGTATGGTTCGCTGAGGATAGCTAACTCTGAGCCACGTTCGCGCACCGTCAGCGTCAGAAAGTCCTGCGCGGCCCTGCAGTGATTCAGGTTTAACTGAATTAACTGCATTAGATTCGTTTATTTCCATCCCCTCCGGCAGCGGCTGGATAGCCACTGCCGCCTGCCTGGTGCCTTGTGTCCTTGCTACCAGCCGCCTTGCAAAGGAAACAAGAGGGCTCCTTGGAACATCTGGCTGCTTTGTGTCCCGACTCTCCGCATTTGATGAAACAGGCACTTCTATCCACCGGGTTCAAGCAGTGGATCGCAATGTGCCCTGTTTCCAGGCATCTGAAGCACCTCGGTGGTCCGGATCTTTCCCGGATCCTTCACATCGACCATCCGATTCGCACCTCGCCACGCTGCAGAACTGCCTTGCCCAATGGGACGGGCAGGCTGACCACCACCAGCTGCGTCTCTGAGTGGCCACGGCGCATGCTCCGGACTCTCACACGTTTAACTTCAAAATTGAATTGGCCGGCAACAGCGGCACAGACCTCCTCCTTCGAGGTGATGGAGTCTATGTTCCGTCTCTCCAGAACCAACACTTTCGTGCCCTCCGTCGACGCACGAACAGTCGCGGAGTCACCGAGCACCCTCTCGATGCTCTCCTTCATGGTCTCGGCGCTCTCCACGCTCCCTTTGGCCACCTCTCGGAGCAGGTTGCCGTTGTTAGTGCGACGAACCTCGGAGAACAGGCACCCAGGGCCGACAACTGCTTGTCACCCATCCTGGTCACCATGGCTAGCACCTCGCTGTAGGACTTGCCGTTTGGCTGCACGATAACAGCATCAGGACGTCCACGGCGCGCTGCCCTCGACTTCTTGGCGACTACCTCCCATTCACCAGTGGGTTTTCCGGGGTTCTCGAGAATCCGGGCAGCAATGGGGGCCTACACGGGCTCTGAATGGGATCCTTGGGGCTTATTTCGGTTGTTTTTGGGCCCTTTCGCGCTTCCCTGCTGCGCTGCGCCGGTTGGTGTAGGGGCAGACGCAAGTGCGGGTAGTTCCGGCCCATTTGTCTGGCTAAGACTCCGCCAGGACTCTTTTTGAGCAGTAGCATCCTTCCTCCAAACTGTCGGTGTCTGCTGCCCTTGCTGGTGCAGAGTGTGCTTTGGGTGCATTTTGGGCACAGACTGTTCCCGACCTCGCTCTCCTGCAGTTCATTGGCGCCCGCGGCTGCCGCTCTGCTCTCTGCAAGGATGCTCGCGTAAAGGACCTTCATTTTGGCAAATAGCTCCCTCGTAGAGACGGTGATGTGGCTCGTCGTCTTGTCCATCATTTTTGTAGGCGTAGATCTCTGTGATCCCTTGTCCTCTGGGGAGGCGGCGTAGAGCCTGACTCAGGGCTCCGCCCATCCTCCATGGTTTCCAGCGCAGTGGGCGATCGGGGGAGCTTGCTGCTCCTCTTGAAGGCCACTTTTTCATTGCCCTTCCCTTTGTTGGCAAGGCGACCTCGCTAGAGCCGAACCGCAAACAAAGGGGTTTTATGTCCTCCTTCATGGCCAGCTTGTCGGGCGATAAATCTGGAATATCAATGTTTTTCACATGGGCAGTTATACGTAGCCTGTTCGCGTGTGGGAAAACCGTTATCATTATTTATTTTTGCACCGGATAACAAAACAAAAAATATTGTTTATCACATCGCTCTCCACTGATTTCGAAACAAAAAAATTTTACAACAAATTTGAATTACCAGTGTTTTTTTATTACTCTGGGTTTATATGAAGTCGTGAAATTGGGGCGAGACAAAGTTCGCCTGTTACTTTTTGTAACGTTTTGTTTTAGAGCGCAGTGGCGCTATCTAGGAAGCGTTGGTAAAACTATGGGTGGGATTGTTGGGCAGCGGGAAATGAGTGCAGAGAAAGTTAAGAAAAATTAACAGGGACAAGTTTCCGCCTTTCGACCGAGGAGCTCTCGACTTCGGAAGGGTCGATCGTCTCGGGCTTACTGCAATGAGAAGGGAGCGGTTAATATGAGCTCAGTTCGAAATAAAGGAACTCTATTAGCAAACCAATATTTATACCCTTGCAGGGTATTATCAGAAGTTTGCAACGCAGTGAAGGAGACCTTTCCGACCCTATAAAGTCTATCAGGCCTGCTCCGGTAATCGAAAACGGCAAGATTTTTTCGTTTTCGATTTTGAAAACGAGAAATTGGTGCTCCGGTAATCGAAAACGAAAGATTTTTTCGATTTGAAAAACGGGCACCTTTTTCTGGCCGGAATGAAAAATAAATGGCTCTTTTTATATGAAATCAGATCTAATTTACAAAAGGAAAAAAATAGTTTACTCAGTGGTCTATTGATGTTTATTCCACACCACCATAAGATCATTCTGGCAGGTAGTTATTTTTTTTTAAATTTATTTTTGACCCCACCTCAGATTTGACAACATAATTTTTGCCGTGTTCAACCAGTTTTCTCGTTTTGGCGATAGGTCGATAAGTCGATAAGTTCACCGCAAAAAGTTATCGCCAAGGCTGCCATATTGTTGGTGGAACGCAACTGCCGAGTAAACATACTTATAAAATATAATTGAATTTATTAATAACTTTAGAAGAGAGTCAAAAATGTTGTTTATAAATAATGATACTTAATTTGATTACTTAAATGGTCAAAATTAACCAAATAATTAATTGAGACCAACGGAATTAAAACTGTGAAAAGCGTGGCAGCATCTTACATGCCTAGATTTACTTAACTCTAGCATTTTTTGCCTTTTTCTGGCTTATAAAAAGGGAAATTGTAAATACACTTATGGACAAAATAATAGGTGTGCGTTTTTTTTTGTTTTTTAACGTTTAATTTCTAATTCATTTCTTTATATATGTTAACAAATCAAGTTTTTTTCATAATTCATAATATTTGTCTACATTTAAAAACTAAAATCAGCTTAACAAACTCTCTAATAAATAAAAAAAACTATTTTATAGATATATTCACAAATTTTGGCTGGACAAAATAATAGTTGTAGGACGATTAATTTTCAAATTATATCGATTTTTCAATCAATTTGGTCCTGATTCAGTTTTAAATCACTAATTGGCAGTCAATAACCGGTATATCCGCCATTATTTTTTAGGACTTTCTCCATTCGTCTTGGCATGAACAATATTAACTTGCGACAAGTTTCAACTGGGATGTTGTACCAATATCCCAAAGTTGAGCGATATTTTGGCAAAAAGTCCTTCCAACTTCTCTTTTAATTTCACCCCAGAGATTCTCAATGGGATTGAGATCCGGGGATTGACTTGGCCACTCAAAAACATCCACATTTTGCTCCCGGAACCAATCCTTTACAACTCACGATGAGTGTTTCGGGTCATTATCCTGTTGGAACTTCCATATAAGTGGCATATTATCCTCGGCATATGGTAGCATTACAAGCTGTTTTTAGTTTTTAAATGTAGACAAATATTATGAGTTATGAAAAAAACTTGATTTGTTACGATTTATAAAGAAATAAATTAGAAATTAAAAGTTAAAAAACAAAAAAAAATCACACCTATTATTTTGTCCATAAGTGTATAATAAACAGTAATTTACGTTGTTTGCTTATTAGCTGCTTGAGCAGTGAGAAATAATGAGAAATCGAAACATTCCGATAGCAGAAATTTGCCGAAAACCGGAGCAGCAAACAACGAAAACGGTTCCTTTTCGCCCAACACGAAATCGATAAAATTTTACGATTACCGGAGCAGGCCTCTTTATTTTCTTGATCAACATCAACAGCCGAGTCGATTTAGCCATGTCCGTCTGTCCGTCCGTCCGTCCGTCTGTCCGTCCATCCGCCTATCCGTCTGTCCGCTTCTACACAAACTAGTCCGTTATTTTTAAACCTATCTGAATGAAACTTTGCATATAGTCTTCTATATACTCTCACTGCTATATATGCCATACAAATGTTCGATAAATTTTTAGAAAAAAAATTATAACTTGGCAGTTTTTAACATTTTTGCACCATTTTTGAGATATGGCCAATTTACATTATTTCAGATTTTCTTTTTTAATTCTATGAAAATCGAACGACTATATCTTATAGCTGTCATAGGAACGATCGGGAAATTAATAGGAACAAAAATTGTAACTTCGTTGTTTTTCAATTATTTTCATTTTCTCTGAGATATGAGCTTTTTTTTTTATTATTTTAGAATTTTGGTATAAATTTCATAAAAATCGAACAACTATATCATATAGCTCCATAGAAGCGATCGGTAGATGTAGACAAAATGTAAAGCTGGGAAGGTACAACTGTAAACTGTAAACATAATAAGTATAGGTAAAATGTAATGAAACTATGTTTTGTGTGTGTTTTCATCATTTAAATTAATAATATAAATATCAAAACCAATCTGCAAGGGTATACAAACTTCGGCGTGCCGAAGTTAGCTTCCTTTCTTGTTTTTTTTTTTTGACCTGTAGACTTCTTTAAGGGGGTCTTCTCATTGGGCAACTTTTTTTTTTCGATTTTTTTTTTTTTGCATTTATTTATAGCTTGGGATGGTGTGTATATGTCCCCAAAAGGATTTTTAGAAATTCGAAATACTTTAGAAGATACAGCCTTTTTTGTGAAGCAAGTTCTTCGCAAAATGAGCTTTTTTCAAACTTCAAACGCGTTTATCTCGAAACCACGTTTTTCGAACTGGCGGCCATGATATCTCCAGTTCAACTGAACCGATTTTCATGAAACAAAGTGGAGTCGACGCAGAATTGTCACCATTCTCGGGTGACGGAACAGATTTTTTTTTAAATTTTTTTTTCTATTTTTTTTTTACACTAAACTACAAAAAAAAAGCCCGAAATCGAAATTTTTTTTTTGAATGGCCGCCATTTTGTTTAAAAAAATTTAAAAAAAAATCTGTTCCGTCACCCGAAAATGACATCAATTCTGATTATAACCCCGTTTTTATTTTTCATTTCGGACGCTCTGGAGACCCTGAATCGTGGCCGCCAGGACGACACCTTTTTTTTCGACCACCAAGTTTGAAGTCTCATTACTCTTTGAACAACCCTCGTATCGAGGCAAGAACAACTTTTTTAGTTACTTTGAACATTTTTGAATACAATAAATAAAAAAAGTTTTCAATTATTCTTTGCGTTTTCAAATAAGAATTTTTTTTAAAAGGGTCCAAAAAACGGCTTTTGAATGAGAAGACCCCCTTAACGCTAAAATCGAGCGACGGCAATTTGAATCAGCGCTAAGCGCGCAAGCCAAGGGCATCGAGGAAAGCTGACGAGGGCGAATGCAAAACAGACGACACTAAGCGGTTCACCCAAAAGGAGGAGCGGATAGAAGAATGAGACAAAGTAATGACAATTCGGAAAGATAGAAATTGGATTTGGACAATTTAAACTTAAAGACTTATTCAAGATACCAGATTTCGGCAGATGTGATTTTTTTATTCCTTACAGTCATCCTCATCAATCTACGCGAGAAAGCGCTTTCCTCGCGGGATTGAGGAAAAACTAAATGAGTCACAAAGAGAGTGTCTGCACATTTGCCAGATATTATGTCTACAGACGAGATTTTGGTAGGAAAGAAAAAGTAGAAAATATAACAATTCAGATGAAAGCCAAATAAATTGTCCAAATTGGCCCAAAACGTTTGTCTTTGATCTTCTTTGCGTTCGATTTTTGTTCCACACTGGGAGAAATGTTTGATAATATTTGAATGTACAAGAAGTCTGCTCGTATAAAAACGTTCGTTACATTTTGGATCAATGATGCCATTGCAAACTGCATAAATTTACAAACTTCAGAGTGCCGAAGATAGCTTCTTTTTTATTTTGTGCCATCAGAACGGATATGATTTTGTTGTTCTTAAATCACCAGAACGAGGAAAACTATTGAACTCATGTTTCGACAAATTTAAAATACCCTTACTTGTTCAAAAGGCTTAGTCAACTCAGGATAACCGGCGGATATCAACCATTCTGCTTCCATTTCCCCATCTATAAGTGTAAGATATTAATAAAATTTATTATTGAACTTTTTAATTCATTTTAGGCATACACACCTTCGTAATTAACTTCAGGCTCATTGCAATGTGAACTTGATTGCAAAAAATATTCGCTGAGAAATTCGGAGTAGTCCTGGTCAGCTAAATTATCCATCGATGTAGTGCTATTCATTATAATTTTTGTATAACGTTTTAGAAAACATATGGCACTTAAAAATTTCAGATTACAAAATAAAAGGTACTGCTTTTATTTTGTTTGTTTTGTTTTGTTACGTCCAAAGGTTATAACCACTGCAAATATACAATTTATTTTATTTATGTCATTATTATAACCATTCTGGGGTATGTAACAGTATATCTTTTCAGAATAACTATATACAATCAACTTTATTAAATATTTATTAGTTTGCAAGAGTATAAAGGCGTTAATACAGTGTTTTAATTGGCATTTTCATACAAATTGTTGTTGTGTGCATTTCTCATTATATGCAAATAAACAAGTATCAAAGTGGGACTAGGTGTGACTGACTTTATATATGTAGGGTAAGGTGGGGTAAAGCTGACAGTGTGGGTAAACCCGACCTCCCTCTGTTTTCGAAAATCGGAAGCACTACGCAAACTAATATTAGTGTTGTCGTGTAGAGCATCAAAAACAATGAAAATGGTGGTATGACATCATTTTATTAGTCAACATTGAGATGGTCAAACGACAAAAAGTTGGTTTTCACAATTTTGACTTTCATTTTTGTGCATAATTAACTGCAGGATATTTCTTTTTGTCAAAGTTATCGCATGAAAAGGTAAGTGGATTTAGATTCATTGAATAAAATGCTACAAAGTGCATATACGAGGGTGGTCCGATAAATACTTGGCCTACAAAAGAAAAACGAAAATTTTGGAAAAGTGCCAATTTATTTTTCAACATAGTCTCCCTTTAGGTCTATACATTTAGTCCAGCGATGCTCCAACTTTTTTAACTCTTCTAAAAAATATGACTTTTCAAGGTCTGCAAAATAGGCCTCCGTGGCATCGATGACCTCTGCATTTGATCGAAATTTTTGCCCGGCGAGTGACTTTTTCATGTTTGGGAACTAAAAAAAATCGCACGGAGCCAAATCTGGCGAATACGATGGATGGGGCAGCAGTTCGTACCGCAATTTGACCAACTTTGCGGTGGCGAGAGCGGAGGTGTGTGCCGGTGCATTGTCATGGTGGAAAAGAACTTTTTTTTTTGGCCAAATGGGGCCGTTTTTTCCGCAATTCGGCATCGAATCGGCCCAGTAATTCAGCGTAGTACGACCCTGTAATTGTTTTGCCCTTCTCCAGGTAGTCGATGAGAACCACACCTTGTGAGTCCCAGAAAACAGTGGCCATCACCTTACCGGCCGATATCACTGTCTTCGCCTTCTTCGGAGCACGTTCGCCAGGTAAAGTCCACTGTTTCGACTGTTCCTTGGTCTCTGGTGTATACCAGTGGATCCACGTTTCGTCAACGGTCAAAAAACGGCGCAAAAACTCCTTCGGATTGCGTTGAAAGAGCGTCAAACACTGCTCTGAAGTGGTCTCTCGGTTACGTTTGTTGTCTGCAGTAAGCAAACGCGGCACCCATCGCGCCGACAGCTTTCTCATCCCCCAAACTTCGTGCAGGATATAGCCCACGCGGTCTTTTGAGATGCCTACTGTATCGGCTATCTCGCGCACCTTCAATCGGCGGTCTCCCAATACGAGGTCGTGGATTTTGTTTATATTTTCCTCCGTACTAGCCGTTTTTGGGGCACCTGGGCGTGACTCATCGAAAACGGATATGCGACCACGTTGAAATTCATTGAACCAATTTTTGACGGTCGCCATCGAAGGAGAAGAGTCACTATACACAGCATCCAAGCGCTCTTTGATTTCGGAGCGCGACTTCCCTTCCAAAAATAGGAATCTTATCACCGATCGGTACTGCTCTTTTTCCATTTCCTTAAAATTCACGAGCTTGCCAACTTCCACACGTGGTTTTAAAAAAGCTTTGGGACCGATTCGATTGAAATTTGTACAGTAGTCGTCCAAAAGAATATTCTAATCGATAGTAATATCAATAACCGATTTGGAACACCTCAGTCGTTGAGGCTAAGTATTTATCGGACCACCCTCGTAAGTCTGGTTCATTTTTTTTCATAATTTCTTTTTTAAGGGTCCATTCTGGTTAGTTGAAAAAAAAAAAACGAATTTTTTTGCATTTTTTGATAGCTTTAGGTGAGAATATCATACTAAAAGATCAAATCGAAATACGTAATAGTTTAAAAGTTATGAGCCTCCGAACCGGCCGACTCAAAGCAATTACAGAGGAAACATAAAACTTTAAACGCGTTTTCTGGAAAACTACATTTTTCGGGCTGGATTTTTAATCAAAAAAAAAGTGCAGAAATTTTTCAAAAAAACGAAAAAAATTTTTGAGGCGCCGCCATTGTCTTATTTTTTATTCAATTTTGAAAAAAGTAGCCTATTCCATAACCACATTAATACTAAACAAGAACATATTTGAATTTTTTGTTTCAGTTGATTTTTACGTCCTGCAGAATGGTCGCCAGAGGGGTGCCTTTTTTGGGCATGGGCTTACGCCGCCCTGTGTCCTGCTTCAGGACATGCTCTAAAAATTTTGAAAATTTTGCTAAATCATCTTAAGTTCATATACAACTTAATCCGTGGTGACGTGGAAAGTACTGACTTGCTCGGTCAGCTAAATTTTCACGTACCAATAAGAAACACTAGATCCTTTTTACCATTAGTTTTGCCCCACTGTAGAACATCCTTTGAACTGCATGAACCCTTTAGAGTCCTCTGTGCAAATTATAACGATTTGTACACAATAATATCTAACGTTGATAGCCTCCCAAAACTAAAAACTTCAATCTTAACCTACTTACGCATGCAAGCAACCAATCCGGCAGTACGCCAGTAGTAGTCTCCCCGCACCCTTTTTTTTAAGTCCTTCGCGTTTTACTAATTACTAACAGAACAAGCACGTGCTTGGTGTCGCAAGTTCCACTTGATATGTACTGTACATAGTGCATCAACGTCTTGCAATAAAACTATGATAAATATATGTGACAAGTTTGAACTTTCTATGTCTTTTCGTTTGTCCACAAAAAATTTCTGAAAATTGGCTATTTTTTGGCCCAACTAACCAGAATGGACCCTTAATTGCGTTGTTATGAAAAATTACGTGGTGGGGCAAATCCGACCTCTAAATAGTGGGGTAAACGGAAGCCGCAAAAAAATAAAAAAAAAAAAACAACAATCACACCAAAACCATCAACATCGCAGCCAACCAGACGTTCAACTCGAACCAAAAAACGCCAGCAAGCTATTTGCGCAGCGAATCAGACGATACTGATTAATTATTTTGCTATTTTCATTTTTTTAATTCTATTATCTTTTATTAACATTGATTGATTTATCATTGCAAAACCTATATTTAGGTTATATCTGTACAAAATCAACCAAAAACATAGGCGGTCGGGTTTACCCCATCATTTTTGAAAATAGCAAAAATGAACTTTTTCGTAAAACGCTTGTATCTCAAAACTTTCAAAGGTATGAATAAAATGCATAGAAAGTTGCGCAAAAGTCTAACCTTTAATTTGGTATATATAACGACTTGATCCGATGTAAAATAAGCATTTTATAGCCAAAACCATTTACTAGGTCGGCTTTACCCCACCTTACCCTATACCTTTTTGAAAAGTAAATTTTAACTAAAATTGTAATTTTTCAACACCAAAACTTTCAAAAAACAAGAAAGGAAGCTAACTTCGGCACGCCGAAGTTTGTATACCCTTGCAGATATTATTTCATTAAATTTTACCTATACTTATTGTTTAGAGTTTGACAGTTACAATTTTACATTCCCAGTTTTACATTTTCTCTACATCTACCGATCGGTTTATATGGCAGCTATATGATATAGTTGTCCGATTTTCATAAAATTTATACCAAAATTCTGAACTAATAAAATAAGCGTATATCTCAGAGTAGATAAAAATAGGTTGAAAAACAACGAAGTTATAATGTTTTTTCTATTAATTTCCCGATCGTTCCTATGGCAGCTATATGATATAGTCGTCCGATTTTCATGAAATTTTTACCGAAATTCTGAAATAATATAAAATGGCCGGATCGGACGACTATATCATATAGCTCCCATACAAATGATCGATAAATTTTTTGAAAAAAAATTATAACTTGTCTGTTTTTCAACATTTTTGCACCATTTTATATTGTTTCAGAATTTCGATAAAAATTTCATGAAAATAGGACGACTATATCTTATAGCTGCCATAGGAACGATCGGGAAATTAATAGAAAAGAAATTATAACTTCGTTGTTTTACAACGAATTTTGATCTACTCTGAGATATAAGCTTTTTTTATTTTTTTAGAATTTTGCTATAAATTTCATAAAAATCGGACAACTATATCATATAGCTGCCATAGAAACGATGTAAATAGATGTACAGAAAATGTACAACTGGGAATGTAAAACTGTAACTGTCTAACTGTAAACATAATAAGTATAGGTAAAATGTAATGAAATAATATCTGCAAGGGTATACAAAGTTGTTATTATTATGCGTTTATCACTATTACCGTCTTATGCTATCATTGGTCGCCTTACTTTTAGTTTGAAAATCTTTCTAAAAAGCTACCAACAACTCCCAGTGCAAGTGCTTGTGCAAAGCAAACAACAAGCTGCTAGTTAATCAACGGTTCAGCACAGAGACGTAAGGACCCCTATTGTGGTGCTACATCGGGACAACTCCTGAAATCCCCAGGACCGAAATACCTTATCATTTTTTTGTTTTTTGCAAGATGTTGATACTACTGGCGTGCTGCCGGATTGGTTGCTTGCATGCATACTAAGTGGGTTAAGATCAAAGTTCTTAGTTTTGGCTGTCAACATTAGATGTTATGGTGTACGAATCATTATAATTTGCACAGGGTTAATGCAGTTCAAAGGATGTTCTACAGTGGAGAAAAACTAATGGTAAAAAGAATCTAGTGTTTCTTATTGGTACGTGAAAATTTAGCTGACCCAGCAAGTCAGCACTTTCCACGTCACCACTGATTATGGTTCTACGATTAGATAAAGAGGGTAAGTTAATTCGTAAGAGTCTACTAGAATAAGACGGTAACCTCTGGTTTGCATCCCAGTTTAAACCGCCTAAAGCGAAAAGTATGAAGTTCTACTGAACCGATTCTATGCGTTTACTGTGGACGCTATACTAAGGGCTCCAAACGCAGGATCCATATTCTAAGATAGGACGAACAAGTGAAGTATATAAAGATTATGTTACAAAATCATTGAATTCATTGAAATGAAACCAAGCACACAACTGGCTTTATTCACCAAGCACGAAATATGATCGATAAAGTCGAGTTTAGGATCCAGACGGACACCCAAATCATCAACTATATTAATTTTTTCAGTTTCAGGCTTAGGAACGACACGGGAGAATGTCATTAGCTTGCATTTAGAGCCATTTAAGTTTAATAAGTTCACGCGGCACCATGTTTGAAAATGGTTAAGATCTGTCTGTAAGTCTGACTGGCAAGTAGCGTCGTTAAATTGCACACAGAGTTTGACGTCATCAGCGTACATAAGTACTCTGGAGTTGGTCAAAACTTCGAGCAGATCGTTGATAAATAATGTAAACAATAGGGGACCCAAATGACTCCCTTGCGGGACGCCAGATGTAACTCTAAGAACATTAGATAGTTTATTTTTAAAAAGGACCATTTAGATAACATGAGATCCAATTTAGAAGATCAATCGGAAATCCCATTAAATCGAGTTTCCGAACAAGCAGAGAATGGTTAACAGAGTCAAATGCTTTACTAAAATCAGTATAGATTACATATGTCTGAAAGTTATTTCGGAAGCCCTTTATAATAAAGGAAGTGAGCTCCAAAAGATTGGATGTAATTGATCTTTGCTTAATAAAACCATGTTGACATGGAGAAATAATGGACCTACACATGTGCTGCAGTCTCCAGATGAGGAGTAATGAAATTTTCGAACAGTTTTGGGATGGCCGACAACTTAGAGATTCCTCTGAAATTGTTGGCCTCCAATTTGCTACCTTTTTTGTGGAGAAAAATAACGAATGATTCCTTCCAAATATGGGGCATGTGGAAGGTTTCTAAGGATAAGGTAAACAATTTGAGAAGGGGCTTCGGCACAATTCCTAACCACACAGCCAGGTATTCCGTCGGGACCTGGTAAAAAAAACTAGCTTAAGGGGGTCTTCTCATTGGGCAACTTTTTTTTTTCGATTTTTTTTTTTTGCATTTATTTATAGCTTGGGATGTTGTGTATATTTCCCCAAAAGGATTTTTAGAAATTCGAAATACTTTAGAAGATACAGCCATTTTTGGGAAGCAAGGTCTTCGCTAAATGGGCTTTTTTCAAACTTTAAACGCGTTTATCTTGAAACCACGTTTTTCGAACTGGCGGCCATGATATCTCCAGTTCAACTGAACCGATTTTCATGAAACAAAGTGAAATCGACGCAGAATTGTCACCATTCTCGGGTGACGGAACAGATTTTTTTTAAATTTTTTTTTTATATTTTTTTTTACACTAAACTACAAAACAAAAGCCCGAAATCGAAATTTTTTTTTGAATGGTCGCCATTTTGTTAAAAAAAATGTTTAAAAAAATCTGTTCCGTCACCCGAAAATGACATCTATTCTGATTATAAACGCGTTTTTATTTTTCATTTCGGACGCTCTGGAGACCCTGAATCGTGGCCGCCAGGACGACACCTTTTTTTTTCCACCACCAAGTTTGAAGTCTCATTACTCTTTGAACAACCCTCGTATCGAGGCAAAACCAATTTTTTTATTTACTTTGAACATTTTTTAATACAATAAATAAAAAAAGTTTTTAGTTATTCTTTGCGTTTTCAAATAAGAATTTTTTTAAAAAGGGTCCAAAAAACGGGGTTTGAATGAGAAGACCCCCTTAACACGATGAAGATCTAAAAGAAGAAAACTTTCGTTTAAGGTAGGACTGAAGATTTGGTTCGATTTGGAGATGATGTAAGAATAAGCCTGATTTCTAGAACAGTCCCCATTCTTTCGACCTCAACATTATGCCGTTGGATAATTAAAAGAAAAACAAGAAAATCTAAATTATTTTACATTTCAGGGGAACTTATATTCTTTTATTAAAAGTTGAACTCAGTCTAGAATGCGAGATCACGTCTGTTAAACCTTTGCTCTTTCACCGTTCATTACTTTTCACTCAAACGACAAGTTGTCTAGTTGTCTCTCTATCCCTTATGATTGTGGCAGACGAACAGACCTCACTTAGTGGCTGTCATCTGTCCATGTTTAACTCTCACATCAATACGCGTGGCGCCGGCGCACAATCGAATAATTTAAACTGTATTTGACAATTACTTATAAAATTGATATATGTACTGCATAATGTGCCACGCACACAAATTCGCCAGTTAATAGGGTATCAAAGTGAAAAATTAATTTTTTCCTATGGAAACGAATTTTTAAGAACAAAAGTTTAGTTATTGTTATAAATAATAAAAAAAATATTTTGAACACATAAAATTATTTGTTTATTTTTATATATTTATTTTATTTTTATACCCTTGCAGGGTATTATAATTTCAGTCAGAAGTGAAGGAGACGTTTCCGACCCTATAATGTATATATATTCTTGATCAGCATCAACAGCCGAATCGATTTAGCCATGTCCGTCTGTCCGTCTGTCCGTCTGTCCGTTTTTACGCAAACTAGTCCCTCAGTTTTAAAGCTATCTGAATGAAACTTTGCATATAGTCTTCTATATACTCTCTCTGCTATATATGTCGGAACGGGCCGGATCGGACGACTATATCATATAGCTACCATACACATATTCGATAAATTTTAAGAAAAAAAATTATTGCTTGGTAGTTTTTCAACATTTTTGCATCATTTTTTAGATATATCCAATTTATATTATTTCAGATTTTCTATTTTAGTTTTATGACACCACAACAGAAGGATGTGCAAAAAATCAAATTCAAAACGAACCAGCAAATTGAACAGCTTATCCAAGAAAAGAGTCGTCTGCGACGGGCGTGGCAAACCAATAGATCGCCATGCTCAAAGCAACGTCTTAATGAAGCCACACGCAAACTAAGCCGGGCCCTGAAGCAAGATGCCGAAAAAGCACAATTAAGATATATTGAAAAACTCTTGCCCACCAGCACAAAGCATCCATTATGGAGAGCTCACCCAAATTTAAGCTCACCGGCTGAAACCATCACCCCGATAAGAAAGTCATCTGGTTGCTGGGCCCGCAGCGAGAAAGACAGAGCCGAAACATTTGCCTCACATCTCCAGGGCGTTTTCCAGCCGAACCCTGCTGCAAATCCATTTGAACTACCGCAAATCCACACTGAAACGGATTCTACTCCAGCATCATTTCGTCCGAACGAGATAACGAAGGTCATCCGGGAACTGAAGCCGAAAAAGGCTCCCGGCGATGACCTAATAACTCAAAAAATGATAATTGAACTTCCGAATTGTGCTATTGAGGTCATCTGTAAAATCTTCAATGGGATCATAAGTCTCGGCCATTACCCAACAAAATGGAAAAAATCTATAATTATAATGTTACCGAAACCCAGAAAAGACCACACGATTCCATCATCCTACCGACCAATAAGTCTACTATCATGCTTGTCCAAGTTATTTAAAAAATGCCTACTAAAGCCCATAATTCCTTATCTGGGAGCTCACAACATCATCCCAGCTCATCAATTTGGCTTCAGAGAAAAACATGGAACTATCGAGCAAGCTAACAGAATAACATCAGAAATTCGCACAGCCTTCGAGCATCGAGAATATTGCAGCGCGATATTTCTCGATGTTTCTCAAGCATTCGATCGCGTCTGGCTCAACGGCCTCATGCACAAAATAAAAACACTTTTGCCGGTATACACACACAAATTACTTGAGTCGTATCTCTACAACAGAGTCTTCGCAGTGAGGTGCAACGCAACAACATCCGGGACCTATTCAATCGAAGCTGGAGTCCCACAAGGAAGCGCACTTGTGCCTACCCTATTTGTCCTATACACAGCGGATATCCCCACAAGCCACCAGCTAACATTATCCACTTTCGCTGATGACACTGCGATCCTCAGCCGTTCCAGATGCCCAGTCCGTGCAACAGCCCAGCTCGCCAACCACCTCAAGGTAGTCGAGAAGTGGCTATCTGACTGGCGTATCAAAATAAATGAACAAAAGTGAACGTTCACTCTCAACAGACAAACATGCCCGCCGCTCTACCTGAACAGCACACTGATCCCCGAAGTCAACGTGGTAACGTACCTGGGCGTCCAATTGGACAGACGCCTAACATGGCGAAGACACATTGAATGCAAGAAAATTCATCTAAAACTAAAAGCCAACAGCCTCTACTGGCTCATAAACTCCCGATCGCCCCTGTGTCTGGACTACAAAGTCCTGCTCTACAACTCCACACTAAAGCCAATATGAACGTACAACAATATGAAGCACCAATCTAGACATCATACAGCGCGCCCAATCAGAAATCCTGAGAACTATCACTGGGACACCATGGTATATTCGCAACGAAAACATCCACAGGGATCTCGGCATTCCTACAGTTAAGAACGAAATAGAAAAACAAAAAGCGTCCTACAAGGAAAAACTCTCTGCCCATCCAAATCCTCTAGCAAGGGACTTGATACGGGTTTCCAGAAGAAGCCGTCTAATACGTAACGGCCTTCCAACCCAGTCATAATTAGTCAGGGCCATTTACCCTGTACCAGTCTCATGACTGTTAGTTAGGTAGTATTGTAAGATTTTATACACTTATTGTTAGTCTCATAAATGAGAAAATTTAATAAATAAAAGCAAAGCATTAAAAAAAAAAAAAAAAAAAATTATGAAAGTTGGACGATTATATCTTATAGCTGCCATAGGAACGATAGGGAAAGTAATAGAAAAAATTATTACTTCCTTGTTTTTCAACGCATTTTCATCTACTTTGAGACATGAGCTTTTAGTATTATTTCAGAATTTTGGTAAAAATAATTTGAAAATCGGACAACTATATCATATAGCTGTAGAGAAAATGTAAAGCTGGGAATGTATAACTGTAACTGTCAAACTGTAAACATAATAAGTATAGGTAAAATCTTATGAAACTGTGTTTAGTGTCTGTTTTCGGCATTATAATTTATAATATAAATATGAAAACCAATCTGCAAGGGTATACAAACTTCGGCGTGCCGAAGTTAGCTTCCTTTCTGGTTTTTTTTGTTCATTTTGACTACTTCTTACTAAATATATGCTTATATTTGGGGAATTTCTAATAAACTAAGCATTTTTGAACTATATATAATTATTTGATTCTATTTCTTTTCGAGACTTTACATGGAATAAACGGGCCAGATGATGCAGCCAACTTGTTGAATAGGTCCTCATTTGCAGTTGCAGTTTGTGTACTTTTTGGTATTTTTTGGTATGTTTTACCCTGAGTTGTTTTGGTTTTTTGCTTCACATTTCCAGAGTCGCAGCTGGACGCAGCCGATGAAAACTGATTCTGATTCAGGAATATATAGTTATACTGTAGTGTTCTAGAAAAGGGTGAAAATGGACACTCTGCTGGTACCGATTTACCTGTACTAGCGCCACTTAAACTACCCTTTTTTTAATTTGGATAGAGTTAATGAATAAACATGTCTTAAACAAAAAAAAAAATCATGACCATTGGGTATGCAGTTTTTGTGTAATATTACGAGAATAGTCGACTTTCAGGTTTACCTATTCTTCAACAATTTTAACTTTGAATGCTCATATCTTCCACAAAAAAAATTTGTTATTACATTTTTGGAATCTTTGGAAACTTGCCTTCGGATATGTTTGGTAAAAAACGGTTTTGCGATCATGAATTTTTCTAGTTTTGCAACGGATTTTGTTCGAGAAGCACTAATGTGCGGAGACACATGCTAATCTACAATCTATACAATGCAATTTGCATTAGATAAAAGTGTCGAGTCATTGTAGCGCCTGTTTCAATTGGGAATGCACATACTGTGGACAAAACAAACATTCTATGCCACACATTATATTGGGCCAATAAACTATCTGTGACACTGCCATCCTGGAAAAACACACGTCCTCTTGTGCTTAGTTTTTCTATTTTTTTCCCAAAAGTATAATTAATTTTTTTAATCCAATATAATTAAATTAATATTTACTTAGATACATCTATTGACATTAGCTGGACATTTTTCGTAGTTTATCAAATCTCTCACTGGTGTAATTTCTTTAAAACATTTTGATATTATTTTCTTTTTTTTTTTTTATTTTTTGTATATTACATTTTTTTCTCTAAACCCATAACTGTTTATAATTTCGTTGCATTACATTCACCGTAATGTAATCCATTATTCAATAAATTCAGTTTGGATCACACATATTGACAGAAAATCAATATATTCTTTTAGCTATGCTACTCAAATTTTAATATCAATAATTTTAAATGCACTCTCGGAGTAAATCATAATGCCAATAAACATTGGCATAAGTCCATCTATTACCAATAAACTTAATTTACTTTTGCAACACTTAAACACAAGGGTTAAGTCCTTCTACAACCCATTAAGGGGGGGGTAAGGTTAATTCGGTGCAAAAATGCCCACTTTTCTATAAAATGTTGTGGCGAAACGGCTAAAGTTAGCTTAACGAATTAAATACCATATAATAACACAACATTTGAACAGTTTTTGATAAATTTTGTATTGAAAAATATTTAGAGGTAGAGGAGTTACAGGGAATCTCCCGAGTCGCCTCCAAAAAAAGTTGTTTTGCGGTGTACATCCTAACAGCCCACAGGATCATCCGATCTAAAAAGAGTATACCTCATTCGTTAAAGGATAAGTGTCCCGAGGTATTCAGGAAGCGTTTTTGTTTTTTTTAGTTTTTTGTGATTTTTTAGGAAATTTGAAAGTCAAAAACCCGATTTTTGACTAAAAAAAAGACGTTATTTCTTAATTTAAAAATATATAAAAATTAAAAATTAAAAAAAGGCCGACGTGAATAGCTTAGGAATTAGTTAAAGAATGTGTGTGCCAAATTTCAAATCGATCGGTCCAGAAGTTTTTCTGTAATCGTGTACACCGATTTGAAAAATTGAATTTTTCAGGAGAGCGCTTTAAACTTTGTGATTCTCATGCATTTAACACCAACCGACCTTCGTTCAACTCTGCATAACTTCGTCAATTTTACCATGATCGATGTAAAACTTGGACACACTATTCTTAAGATATTAGGTCTTAAAAATAAAAAATAAAAAAAAAATTACGAAAAAAAAAATTAAATACCTTACCCCCCCCTTAACTTAAAACCTATGGTGTAAGTCCTTCTGCAATCCATTAACATAAAACCTATGGTGCCCTTCCTTCTACAACCAGATAACATACACATTCTGGCACAAGTCCTTCTGCAACAATTTATATCAACAAAATTGATGCTTGTCTTCTTGCATCCAAATCTACTAAACAAACATTACATATTTTCAATCTTCAATTCCTTAAGTTCCGGGGATGGGTCTCATATTTTTTAACTTTACAATGCAACACAAGTTGCACATTGCCAAAATCATCCTGCCATTACCGGTTACCCGAGTCCACGGCGGTCATTTGGCAAACCAATAATATTGATCAATCTTGCTGAGTCTTTTTCCAACCGAAATGCATAACGGATTCATTACCTTGATTAGTTACCGACCGACGAAATGTAAGGGACCCTACAGACAGACAATAATACGTTTAATTTCATTATATTTTTCGACACCGTACCCCTTTTCTTAACTCAATTCAATTTCAATTTTGAGTTCTATTCTGAATCCTGACGTTGATCAGTTAGTCATTAGAAATTTCTGCTAAGTTGACATGTTTCTCTGACACTTTATTTTTAATAACTGGATTTGAAATCATTCCACGTGCACCAAGTATTAGAATAGACTACAAACTGTCACCCAAGCAAATAATGCAAACAATTTAAACTATTACGCCAGCCATTGTTTCCAATTCATAAGAATGGTATTTAAACTCCGCGGGGTATATATGTAGTTTTACTAAAATACTTCACATCATAAGGATCCCCATTGATTAAGTGTATTGCACCATATCCACAAGAGCACGCTTCTGTAAGTAATCGGATGTAGGTAATATATCGGATGTTCTGAATCAACATATAACGATTACAACTTCACTTGTAATAGTGAAAACATTCGATCTAATTTCTTGCAAATCGACATTCCACTTAAATGTACTTCAGCTTGAAGTTAGTGAATATATCGAATGGCAAAAATCCTCCATCTGAACCCTCCCCGAGGGTGCCGGCTGGGCAATGGGCACTGTATTAGCCCGGACACGGGTAATGCATCGCTGCTTGCCCCGTCAGCGATAATACAGTGTCTAGCAAAGGCCACGGTTCAACTCCTTCTGCCCTAAAAAGCCTAAGGAAGTAAGCCGTTAGCCATGGCTGGATGTGCCTGGCGGAAGGCATAAAACGCAAGTGGGCGGTACCCCCCATAAAAGATACCATTCTGGCAGGTTCAAATGATGAAACCAATAAGGTGGAATAAGGACCTTTCACTCCGACGCAACAAACTTAAAGAATTCTTCAAAATCGCCAAGCAGGCGAAAGATGATATCATCAATGAGGAATACAAAGCCCTACTAAGGGACTACAAGAAGGAAATACGCAAGGCGCATAGAAACTCATGGAGAAACTTCTGCTCCAATATAGAGACTGCTCCGGAAACGGCTAAACTCCGGAAGCTGCTATCGAAGCAGCCAACCATACAGAGTCAGATCAAACGCGACGACGGACAGTGAACTGAGGGCATCCAAGAGGCCCTAACAGCAATAATGCATGCGCATTTCCCAGGATGCACTGAGGTACCCGATGCAAATAAGCACCAGGACCTAGCAACTGGAGAATAGCATCTCCCAAAAGATCTAATATCCTCTAGTAGAATCAACTGGGCTATAGACTCCTTTGCGAGGATAAAAGCACCAGGACTAGATGGAATATTCCCAGCCATGTTGCAGGCGACCAAGGAAGTGATCACCCCATGGCTCTCCGCAATATATACAGCTTGTTTAAGCACAGGCTATATCCCTATCCAATGGAGAACCTCTCGGATTGTCTTCCTGCCCAAAGCAGGAAAGTGCAGCCACGTGAGCCCTAAGGATTACAGACCGATAAGCCTCACCTCATTTCTACTTAAAACTCTGGAAAAGCTGCTGGAGCTATACATCAGGAACGATGTAGGGAGACAACTGTCGACCAACCAGCATGCCTACACGAAGGGGAAATCAGTGGAGACGGCACTACATTCGTTGGTAGCCACCATTGAGAGAGCCCTAAACAATAAGGAGTATGCACTTGGAGTGTTCGTGGACATATCCGGGGCATTCAACAACGTTAGCACGGACGCAATAATGGATCGCCTAGAAGCTACCAACTCGTCCGCTATCAACTTGTGGATAAGAAATCTTTTAAGTTGCCGGCGGGTACAATCAGATTGGGGCACCGCTTCCACGGTGAGAGGAGCACACAGAGGCACGCTACAAGGTGGGGTTCTGTCGCCCCTCCTATGGAATCTGGTGGTAGACGACCTAATCAAGAGATTCGAGAGGAGAGCACCAAAGATAACAGCTTATGCGGATGACATAAGCATAATTATCACGGGAGTCTGTCCATCGACCCTCAGCTCGATCATGGAAACAACACTCAGGGAGATATGACAGTGGGCGGAGAAGGTAGGACTCAATATCAATGAGGATAAGACGGACCTTATTCTCTTCACCAAGAGATACAAGGTGCCGCAATGGATCCCCCCGAAAATTAACAAAACCAGGCTGACCCCGAAAACACAAGTCAAATACCTCGGCATTGTACTTGAGAGCAAGCTGATGTGGAAGGCCAATGTAGTAGAGAGGGTAAAAAAGACCACCATAGCGCTATATGCATCCAAGCATCTCTTAGCAGCACATGGGGCTTCTCACCCGCTCTAATGCATTGGGTCTACATATAGGTGGTGCGTCCGACTCTGCTGTATGGAGTCTTAGTGTGGTGGCAAGCCATGGAGAAGAAAACGTATAATAACCTTATGGAGCGAACCCAGCAGCAGGCAATGCTCTGCATATCAGGGGCGCTGAGGTCAACCCCTACCAAAGCACTCGAAACCATAATTGGTATATATTCCTAGATATCCAAGCGCACCTGATAGCAGGAAAGGCGGCACAACGTCTGGTTGGATCAGGAAACTGGTCGCTACAAGGATTCGGGCACAGATTAATTGGTCGAGACATGAGCAGTACATCTGACTACATGATACCCAGAACGTGCCCGGATGTAAACACAACAGTATTCATGGGACCAAATGAATGGAAGTCAGGCCAGGACTCTGCTCAACACCTCAATATATACACCGACGGCTCCAAGATGGAAGGAGGAGTTGGAGCGGGCATATACTGTTCAGACCCTGAAATGAGGCTGTCGTATAAGCTACCAAGCTACTGCAGTATATTCCAGGCGGAAGTATTCGCCATCAGGAAAGCAGCAGAGCTTGCGCAGAGCATAAACCGTTTGGACGTAGACAGTCAAGCGGCGATAAGATCAATCATCAGCGGTCAATTCCAAAAATGTACTGGCAAGCAGGGAGTCACTAGATAGACTGAGTACGACTAAGTCAGTGAGGATCGACTGGGTTCCCAGCCACCAAGGCATAGACGGTAACGAGACCGCGGACGAACTTGCAAAGGAAGGCGTCAGACTGGCGAGCGAAAGAGCAGAAAACGTCCCTGTCTCCCTAAGAACGCTCCAAAGCGAGCTAGAGAGACGGACTGACGCAAGCGCAAAAAGCAGGTGGAGGAGTAATTCCGCAACCTGCAGAATATAAAAAAACATGTGCAAAGAGCACAACGAGAAACTCACTCACTACGTGCTGCATCTTCCGCGGAAGGACTGCAGAATGTTAGTGGGTATTCTAATAGGTCACTGCCTGTTTGCTCCACATGCAGTCAAGCTGGGTATTACCGACAACGCCAAATGCCGGATATGTGATGAATCCGAGGCAACCGAAACCTTGGAGCATCTCATTTGCAAATGTCCGGGCCTAACGAGGGCAAGAATGAAATATGGAGAGAGAATGGAGAGCTCCAGTTCTGGCATCGCTAGGAGATGCCTCCAGGAGGAAGCCAGGCGGACTCCTTGCGTTTGCGAAAAACACCTTGATATTCAAGGATCTCGAAAACCGCATAAATAGTCTCTAGGTCCATCCAGGAAATTTCCCGGGATAGCTAGGGCCATATTGGCCTATGTGTGGCCCCTCGAGGGCCAGAATTAACTTTCATCGGCTGCGTCGAGCTGCGTGCGACGTAAGCCCATGCCCAAAAAAGGAACCCCTCTGGCGACCGTTCTGCAGGACGTAAAAATCGACTAAAACAAAAAATTCAAAAATGATTCAAAAATGAAAAAAAAAAAAAAAAATCATGCAAAACTAGATTACGGTACTACACTGCGAGTTAATTCTATTAAAGTTTTTAGTATTGGAGGGTTATCACTACGAATAATAATATCAGAGAGGCGGTTGTAATCCGAACATAAAACCCTAAAGGGTTCATATACTTCAAACTCCCGCCTACAGCGATTTGTTACTAATGGGATATGGGTTCTAGATGTTAGTCGAGGAACGTGGAAATTGAGCTGCCCTAAAAGATAGGGGCTCTCAACATCACCGGGCGAAAAGTAAAAAGTTCTTTTGTACAGATTCAATAAGGTTAATATGGACTCTGCATTAAGGACTCCAGACGCATGAACCATACTCCAATACAGGGCGTACTAACAAAGTAAAAAGGGTCTTCGTTATACATATAAGGGGAATCGAACTCCTTTGACCACCTCTTAATAAAACCGATCATGCCTCTGGCTTAATTAAGGGGGTATCCTGAATTACAAGGACAAAAAAAAACGATAGATAAACTATCTAAGAATATACCACAAAAATTTCAGAAGCCAATTCGAAGTATTTTCGAAGATAGAGATGAAAGCAAAGGAGCGCCGAGCAGGTTTGCGAGCGCTTGGGTGAACTTTGAAGCGCGTTTTCTCCACTTTTCATTTTTACGATTCTTTCGAATTGGCGGGAAAGATAACAAAAAAACTTATTGACCGATTGAAACGAATAAAGGCTTATTCTCTTTAGAATTAAATTCTCTTCTAGTTGATCTAAACCGGTTGTTGAAAACCGCTTTTTTATATTTTTTACAGCATGTTAAAGTCAATATTTTATCCCGAAAAATACATTTTTTTTAAACCTGAATAAAAGTTCCGATTTCACGATTTTCTCCGGTTTCTCTTAGTTCAACTAGAAAATGCACTTATAAAAATTGAAAATTTTTTTGAATTTTTTGTTTCAGACAAGAATTACGAGCTGCACATTTCCCGCCAATTAGGGACTGCTGTGACGAGGCGCTTCAGTGAACTACTTATAAGTCCGCCATTTTGAAATATATTTTTTTTTAATTTATTTAAGCACTTTAAATATGTATAAAAATATACCAAAACCTGCAAGAAGCTTGGTCGTTTCTTTACCTTCCAAAAAAAATCGCGAAAAACAACTAATTTTTGGCCTCCTAATTCAGGATACCCCCTTAAGGGGGTCTTCTCATTGGGCAACTTTTTTTCGATTTTTTTTTGTTGCATTTATTTATTAGCTTGGGATGTTGTGTATATGTCCCCAAAAGGATTTTCGAAATACTTTAGAAGATACAGCCTTTTTTGTGAAGCAAGGTCTTCGCAAAATGAGCTTTTTTCAAACTTCAAACGCGTTTATCTCGAAACCACGTTTTTCGAACTGGCGGCCATGATATCTCCAGTTCAACTGAACCGATTTTCATGAAACAAAATGGAAATTTCTGTTCCGGCACCCGAAAATGACATCTATTCTGATTATAACCCCGTTTTTTTTTTTCATTTCGGACGCTCTGGAGACCCTGAATCGTGGCCGCCAGGACGAAACCTTTTTTTTCCACTACCAAGTTTGAAGTCTTATTACTCTTTGAACAACCCTCGTATCGAGGCAAAAACAATTTTTTTATTTACTTTGAACCTTTTTTAACACAACAAATAAATAAATAAAAAAGTTTTCAATTATTCTTTGCGTTTTCAAATAGGAATTTTTTTAAAAGGTGTCAAAACAACGGGTTTTGAATGAGAAGACCCCCTTAACTATGCCCGAAATATGTTCAGAGAAGAGTTATTCTTTTCAAAGCGCAATCATAAGTGGCAAACTGGGGAGTGACACGTGAAAATGTCATCAGCTTGCATTCGGAGCTATTGAGTTGTAATAAATTAGCACGAAATCATGCTTGAAAGTTGTTAAGATCCGATTGCAAGTCTGACTGGCAAGAGCTGTCTTTATACTGCAAGCATAGTTTAACGTCATCAGCGTACATAAGTACTCTAGAGTTCGTTAGAACAAGCGGGAGGTCATTGATAAACAATGTAAATAGCAGCGGGCCGAGGTGGCTACCTTGTGGGGCGCCAGAAGTGACTCTCAGGAATTTGGATAGAGCATTTTTAAACAGAACCTTTTGAGTTCTGTCACTCAAATAACTCAAAATCCATTTAAGAAGATCGACAGGAAACCCGATTAAGTCAAGCTTCCTTACAAGAAGAGAGTGATTAATAGGGTTGTCGAAATATTTAAAAATATCGTATCGATGATTTTTTTTTTTTTTTTTAAATATCAAAATGATATTTGATATATCAAAAAAAAATATCGATATATCAAATATTTTTGATATTTTTGTTTTATTATTATTTTTTTTTAATTTCAATAACCACTAAACATTAACTCACATACGATCTTAAATTATATTTTTAGATTTTTATTTTATATTTATTAATAAATGAAAGAAAACTATATTTATTTTTACTTTCTTTTGCTTTTATTTATATTAAAATCAAATCAGAACAAAAATTTATCTTATAGAAAGATAATAAAAACATGCTTAAATAATAATAAAGCAAACGTTTTCATTATACCCTTGCAGGGTATTATAATTTCAGTCAGAAGTTTTCCAACGCAAGAAAGGAGACCTTTCCGACCCTATAAAGTATATATATTCTTGATCAGCATCAACAGCCGAGTCGATCGAGCAATGTCCGTCTGTCCGTCCGTCTGTCCGTTTCTACGCAAACTAGTCCCTCAGTTTAAAAGCTATCTGAATGAAACTCCGCATAAAGTCTTCTATATACTCGAAACGGGCCGGATCGGACGACTATATCATATAGCTGCCATACAAATGTTCGATAAATTTTTAGAAAAAAAATTCGAACCTGACTGTTTTTCAACATTTTTGCATCATTTTTTAAATATGTCCATTTTATAATATTTCAGAATTTTGGTATGTTTTATGAAAACAACTTCGTTGTTTTTCAACGTTTTTTCATCTACTCTGAGATATAGGCTTATTTTATTATTTCAGAATTTTGGTATACATTTTATGAAAATCGGACAACTGCCATATATCTGCCATAGAAACGATCAGTAGACGTAGAGAAAATGTAAAGCTGGGAATGCAAAACTGTAACTGTCAAACAGTAAACATAATAAGTGTAGGTAAAATGTAATGAACTATACAAACTTCGGCGTGCCGAAGTTAGCTTCCTTTCTTGTTTTAGGTTCAGTTTCATTTTTTCCGCCGAACTAAGGCTTTAACAGTATCTTATATGAAAGATAACAAAAACATGTTTTCTTTCCTTGTCCCGATAAAAAGTGTAACCGCCTTAAACATCAAAAAATATCTCAAAAAAATATCGATAAAATATGATAATTTTTCAAAAAAAATATCACGATAAAAATATTTATTTTTTCGCATTGATATTTTGATATATTTTCGACATCCTCGACTTGGCTGATATAAATAAATAATATTAAATATTTTTTATATACAAACTCCACCTCCGAAGTAAAATAATATGTAAGTAGCTGAGCGCCAACGATAGCTAAAGGTCTGCAAATAAATAAACACACAAACACCTCAAGTGCGTACAATTTCCTATGTCCAGCAATAGGTATTTTATGAAAATATAAAGTGACTCGGTTTTTGTTTAAAAATTTTGGATTTTTTTGAGTGCGTGACAAAAAAAAAAAATAAATTTAGTAACTCAAGTTACTGGCATTTTTATTTGAATAAATAATGCAAATAATTAAATTAAAAAATATTCCATATTGTTGGTGTTGATTTGATTTTCGATTTTTGATATGTTTGGAGTGCAAGATAAAATTTAAAAAATCAAATAACTCATAACGCACACTGGTGCCAAAGCAATCAATTTTGATATGAATAAATATAATAGAGAAATAAATCATACAGCATTTTATATGCTTAGTGTTGGTTTCTATATACATACAAAGGTTGCCTTCACTTTTTTCCTTGTTCTTTTTTACAAGTTGATCCACTGTGCCTGCGCTTGTATTAAATTTTGTACCAAATTAAACCAGTGTCTCTGTGCTAATACAGTCAGTCGACTTGACCAATACCTGTTTCTTGCTCCCCGATCGCTCCGTATTTTGATTCTGCACCGGAATAAGGAACATAGACCAACCAGATATGGACGCGGATATGGTTCAAACGATTGTCGCAAATGCTGTCTGCAGCGCTCTTGCCGCCCAGGATGAGAGTTTAAGAAGCGGCTTTGCCTCAGAGTTAGAATCCGTTAGAACGCAGGTTAGCGCGCTTTCGGTGCTAGCGCCGAAGGTTGAGGTTTATAAAAGGGCAGTACCGAACCCTGAAATAAAATGCGATGTCAAATTAGACATTGTAAAATCTCTGCCAACATTTAATGAAAGCCACGACAAATACTATTATTATGGAGGCAGTCTGCATCAGATGCATATTTAAAAAACAAAATTTACGGTCCCGCTCAGACACTCCTCACGTCCCACCACATCATATTAAATTTCGATGCAATTCTAGCCAGGCTAGATCCCACTTACGTGGACAAAACGTCCCTAAGAGTGCTACGCCAAAATTTGAAAATGGTTCGGCAAGGAGATGCCGACCTTATAGCATACTATGACGAGGTCGAAAGAAAACTCCCGCTCGTCACCAACAAGATAGTTATGTCACATAATACGGACACAGCAACCATTCTGAATAAGGAGGTTTGGGACGACGCCCCTCATGCATCCATTGCAGGGCTTAAAAGACCACTTAAATCATTGGTGCTGCCAGCACAACCCAAAGACCTTCCGTCAGCACTAGCGCTAGCGCGGGAGGCTGAGAACAGCATTGAAAGAAGTGCGTTCGCGGCATCCTACCCAGAAGCCATAGAAGACAAGTCCCATTTCAACGAGGGCAATAGACGCAATAGTAAGGGCCAGGGAAAGCAATAGAAAGGGAGGATAAAAATCCGCACTTCATTGCTAAGCAGGGCCAAGGCAAGCATAATAAGGACAACCTCTGGCCGAAGCGCAGGGATCTTGAAACCATAGGCCAGAATGGAGGTAGACCCCTCGACGGCCAAATTCAGACAGAAAACAAGCTGGGGGAAGCTACAAAGTAATAACAATTACAAAAGGCAGAACTCGTCTCAGTGTCAAATCGGATTAAAGACGCCAACGCGTTAATAATATAGCCAAACCCCAACAGGAGGAGGCAGGTTACGCCGCCACAGCTGAGGCTGAAGTTGGCAACATTGAGGAAGACAGTGACACTGTCGGGAGCGCTCCCGACTGCCGTTCGTCGAGCCAAACGCCGGTCGAGACTTCACTGTGAGCTCTATACACGGATGACATAGTGGTACCAAGTTCGGCGAAAGCCGAATTCAAAAAAATTATTCTGAAAAGAATGAAGGTGTTTTTGACCTCTGACAAAGCACTTACCTTTAACACCTCGGTCATCGCTACTATTCGAACTATGAGTTAGGAACCCGTCTACAGCAGCAGATTTTGTTAACAAAGAAATCAAGGAACTGCCTAATAACGGTATAATTAGGCCGTCCAGATCTCCATACAACAGACTTGCTTAGGTGGTTGACAAAAAAGGGTCTGACGATAATGGCATCAGGAAGAACCGATTAGTAATAGACTTCAAAAAGCTGAACGAGCGAACAGTCGCCGATCGCTATCCCATGACAAGTATACCATTTATGGCGAAATTGCCCAAAATGCTGTAGAAAGGTGGATACGTTTTAAAAGACATATTCAAATTGGATGGAAGGTTATATGCGCTTTAATTTAACTTAAGAAGAAGCCAACGTTGGACGTCCAAAAATGACATTCAATACAAAAGGTAGAAGAGCTTTTTCTTATTGAATAACTTTTATATTTATAATGCTATATGGAGCAAATGTGCAGGACACATTTGAAATAGGACATTCATCCTGTAATTGCTTTAATTTTTAGTTTTTTTTTTTTCCAATTTCTGTGGGTGGAGGGAGGCGTTAACACGCCCACTTTTCTAAAATACCTTTCTAAAGTCATAACTATCATTATAAAAGAAACTTGAAGTAAAAAATCTTGGTAATTTCAAAAATTTTAATTTTTGCCACGGAAACGGGTTAAATTCAACATAGTGGGAAACCAAACGGGATCATGGAAGCCAATATATGACTTTAAATATAAATGGTTAACTTGTTAACTTATCATTTTAACAATAATCACCATAGATACAACTTTTTTGAGTTGTTGAAATGATTAAAAATATGTTTATGAAATATCGATAATAAAATGTTATGCAATCGAATCATCTAGGTGATTGAAGTTCGATCATTGACATGTCGCATCGCTGCTTGCTCCGTCCGCGTTAATACAGTGTCTAGCAAAGGCTACGGTTCAATTCCTTTTGTCCATAAGCCATGGCTGGAGGTGCCTGGTGGCAGGCATAAAACGCAAGTGGGTGGTGCCCCCGAAAAATAAACCATTCTGGAAGGTACGGAAGTAGAAATCGGAGCTGGGATGTCAGCCCAAACGTCGGTGGAAGACGTGACCGCTACCAGCGGCACGCCGGCGCCAGTGGTTACATCTCTGATGTGACTGGAGCAGGTCATGTCATTTGGGGACGTTAAGCCACTCACGTGCCATAGTCGATACAGACTCGGACCTTGAGAGCGTGCAGCTCTCCAAAGAGAAGAAAGTCTTCTCCGCTTGCCGAAACCAGGCACCAGATCCCAGCCCAGGGACGGGCCAAAGCGGTCAAGCGAGGGGATGAAGGCTAAAGCGGAGTACAAGGCCGGATTCGCCAACAAGGAGAAGGAGACGCTTGCCAACAAAAGGCAACGCTCAGCCGAAAGCGCCTGTATGGACGCACCGGGGAGCAAGTGGCAACGCGGGTTACTTTGTATAATAAATATGAGTCCAAAACGATTGAAATTTGATTTTAAAATATTTTTTCGAATGTCTGTCGTTTATTATAATAATTTAGATTGAAATATTACTAGAGGTTACTTATGGTTCTATATGAAAGGGTTATAAGATACTCATTTATTAGTGTCGCGGCTAGCATACCATTTTTTCCCAAATGTAGCATCATTTATGATCAGAAAAAGAGCGCAATTATGTTCATTTTGATCAGATAAGGGACTCCCAAAAGACTCAAACTTGATCACAAATTTCAAAAAATACTGGCTGTTGCGTTTTTGTTCGATGTATTTTTTGTTTTTTAGTATTATTTTTGCTTTGTTTTTGTTTATTACTCCATTGTTTTTATAATTACGATTTTTTGTTCAGTATAAATGTTAATACAAGAATTAAAAATACTGCATTGTTTAGCTAGGCATTATTTATCCCCTCGGTATGAAATGGGTTCGGATAAGGAAAGTATATATATATATAGCTCCCATAGAAACGATCGGGTAAAACTTTAGATAAATTAATTAAATTTAAGAAGCTAAAATTTATTGCTCTTTTAATCCGATATACACTACTAGACAAAATAATAGGTGCATGCAGTCCTATACAATTTTTTCAATAATCTTAATGAAAAAACGAACTATATTTTTAGTTTCCGTACTTATTCCAGATAATAAGAATAACTGTCAAAAGGATTTTACATTTCATATTTAGATACAAGGATCAATTTTATCCAAAAAGCATGAAAATGGGTTGGCCATAATAATAGGTACACACATTCTTCTAAGCCTAGAACTCGGAACGTATTAGATATTTTGCATTTTTTTCTTCTTATAAGTAAACTTAGATAAGTATCTAATAAAACCACACTAGTTTTAGATAACTTTCGCTATTATTTTTGGCATTCTAGCAAGAAGTCTTTAGCAAGTCAGTACTAGAAACTGAGACCAGGTTTTTTCAGCAAATCTTCACTAATCTTCAAATATTTTAAATGTGTAGGTTACAATTCGACGTTTTAAGTTTCCCCACAATGTTTAGTTTAGGTTTATGAAAAGAGACTGACTTAACTAGTTAATTATGGTTACCTCTCTCTTGCCAAAAAGGACCTGTTCGGTCATCCAAGGCCATTCCCGCCGACTTTGGCATTTAAATTTCAGCTCGAACAGTTTGTCGTAGACTGCATGAGGTTCTACTACTTCGAAAAAAAAATTTCAGATGAGTAAAAAGTTTTGCGACACTTTTTTGGTATGGCTTAAACCGGAGAGGTCAAAAAAGTGGAAACAAAATACTTTGGGGCAATGAAACAAAAATATATATTTTTTAAAACGATTCTAGACGCTTTGTACAACCCAAAGTAAAAACAAGAAAGGAAGCTAACTTCGGCACGCCGAAGTTTGTATACCCTTGCAGATTGGTTTTGATGTTTATATTATAGATTTAAATGCTGAAAACACTCACAAAACAGAGTTTCATAACATTTTACCTATACTTATTATGTTTACAGTTTGACAGTTACAGTCTTACATTCCCAGCCTTACATTTTCTCTACATCTACGGATCGCTTTATGGCAGCTATATGATATAGTTGTCCGATTTTTATAAAATGTATACCATAATTCTAGAATAATAAAAAAAGTATATATCTCAGAGTAGATAAACATACGTTGAAAAACAACGAAGCTATAATTTTTTTTCCTATTAATTTCCTGATCGTTCCTATGGCAGCTATATCATATAGTCGTCCGATTTTCATAAAATTTTTATTAAAATTCTGAAATAATATAAAATGGTCATATCTAAAAAATGGTGCAAAAATGTTGAAAAACAGCAATGTTATAATTTTTTTTTCTAAAAATTTATCGAACATTTGTATGGCAGCTATATGATATAGTCGTCCGATCCGGCCCGTTCCGACATATATAGCAGTGAGAGCATATAGAAGACTATATGCAAAGTTTCATTCAGATAGCTTTAAAACTGAGGGACTAGTTTGCGTAGAAACGGACAGACGGACGGACAGACGGACAGACGGACATGGCTAAATCGACTCGGCTGTTGATGCTGATCAAGAATATATATACTTTATAGGGTCGGAAACGTCTCCTTCACTGCGTTCCAAACTTCTGACTGAAATTATAATACCCTGCAAGGGTATAAAAATTCAGCTTTGAGACGTGAAAAAAAAGTTAAGCCCAGAGGCAGATGCATAAGGGTCAGGGGCTGTTTTTCTTGGCATGGCGTTGTGCAAAAATACATCTCATAAATGGTATTATGACCGAATTTGAAAACACCACCTTTTTAACGGGCATCTTCCAACCATATGCTAAGGGAAACATTCTGATGGATTTTTCAACAGGATAATGATCCAAAACATACCTCAAAAGTCATCATGGCCTGGTTTAGGGACAACAAAGTAACCGTTATGGGTTGGAAAAGACAGTTTCCGATCTTATACCCAATCGAAAATGTATGGGGAGACTTTAAGCGTCGAATTGTAACCTATACATTTAAAATATTTGAAGATTCTTGAAGATTTGCTGAAAAAACCTGGTCTCAGTTTCTATTACTGACTTGCCAAAGACTTCTTGCTAGAATGCCAAAAATAATAGCGAAAGTTATCTAAAACTATTGTTAGGTTAGGTTAGGTTAGACCGGACGGCCCTCGAGGGGCCACACATAGGCCAATATGGCCCATAGCTATCCGGGGACACTCCTGGATGGACCTAGAGACTATTTATGCGGGTTTCGAGATCCTTGAGTATCAAGGTGGTTTTCGCAAAGGCAAGGAGTTCGCCTGGCTTTCTCCTGGAGGCATCTTCTAGCGATGCCAGAACTGGAGAGCCTAGGTATCTCATTCTTGCCTTTGTTAGGGCCGGACATTTGCAAATGAGATGGTCCAAGGTTTCGATTGCCTCGAATTCATCACATTTCCGGCATTTGGCGTTGTCGGTAATACCCAGCTTGACTGCATGTGCAGCAGACAGGCAGTGACCTGTAAGAATACCCACTAACATTCTGCAGTCCTTCCGCGGAAGATGCAGCACGTAGTGGGTGGGTGAGTTTCTCGTTGTGTTCTTTGCACATGATTTTTGATATTCTGCAGGTTGCGGAATTACTCCTCCACCTGCTTTTTGCGCTTGCGTCAGCCCGTCTCTCTAGCTCGCTTTGGAGCGTTCTTAGGGAGATAGGGACGTTTTCTGTTCTTTCACTCGCCAGTCCAACGCCTTCCTTTGCAAGTTCGTCCGCGGTTTTGTTACCGTCTATGCCTTGGTGGCTGGGAACCCAGTAGATCCTCACTGACTTAGTCGTGCTTAGGCTATCTAGTGACTCCCTGCTTGCCAGTACATTTTTGGAACAGACCGCTGATGATTGCATGGATCTTATCGCCGCTTGACTGTACGAACAAATTGACCGCCTCATGTGGACGGTTTATGCTCTGCGCAAACTCTGCTGCTTTCCTGATGGCGAATACTTCCGCCTGGAATATACTGCAGTAGCTTGGTAGCTTATACGACAGCCTCATTTCAGGATCAGAACAGTATATGCCCAGTATATTGAGGTGATGAGCAGAGTCCTGGCCTGACTTCCAGTCATTTGGTCCCATGAATACTGTTGTGTCCATCCAGGAAATTTCCCGGGATAGCTAGGGCCATATTGGCCTATGTGTGGCCCCTCGAGGGCCAGAATTAACTTTCATCGGCTGCGTCGAGCTGCGTGCGACGTAAGCCCATGCCCAAAAAAGGAACCCCTCTGGCGACCGTTCTGCAGGACGTAAAAATCGACTAAAACAAAAAATTCAAAAATGATTCAAAAATGAAAAAAAAAAAAAAAAAATCATGCAAAACTAGATTACGGTACTACACTGCGAGTTAATTCTATTAAAGTTTTTAGTATTGGAGGGTTATCACTACGAATAATAATATCAGAGAGGCGGTTGTAATCCGAACATAAAACCCTAAAGGGTTCATATACTTCAAACTCCCGCCTACAGTGATTTGTTACTAATGGGATATGGGTTCTAGATGTTAGTCGAGGAACGTGGAAATTGAGCTGCCCTAAAAGATAGGGGCTCTCAACATCACCGGGCGAAAAGTAAAAAGTTCTTTTGTACAGATTCAATAAGGTTAATATGGACTCTGCATTAAGGACTCCAGACGCATGAACCATACTCCAATACAGGGCGTACTAACAAAGTAAAAAGGGTCTTCGTTATATAAGGGGAATCGAACTCCTTTGACCACCTCTTAATAAAACCGATCATGCCTCTGGCTTAATTAAGGGGGTATCCTGAATTACAAGGACAAAAAAAAACGATAGATAAACTATCTAAGAATATACCACAAAAATTTCAGAAGCCAATTCGAAGTATTTTCGAAGATAGAGATGAAAGCAAAGGAGCGCCGAGCAGGTTTGCGAGCGCTTGGGTGAACTTTGAAGCGCGTTTTCTCCACTTTTCATTTTTACGATTCTTTCGAATTGGCGGGAAAGATAACAAAAAAACTTATTGACCGATTGAAACGAATAAAGGCTTATTCTCTTTAGAATTAAATTCTCTTCTAGTTGATCTAAACCGGTTGTTGAAAACCGCTTTTTTATATTTTTTACAGCATGTTAAAGTCAATATTTTATCCCGAAAAATACATTTTTTTTAAACCTGAATAAAAGTTCCGATTTCACGATTTTCTCCGGTTTCTCTTAGTTCAACTAGAAAATGCACTTATAAAAATTGAAAATTTTTTTGAATTTTTTGTTTCAGACAAGAATTACGAGCTGCACATTTCCCGCCAATTAGGGACTGCTGTGACGAGGCGCTTCAGTGAACTACTTATAAGTCCGCCATTTTGAAATATATTTTTTTTTAATTTATTTAAGCACTTTAAATATGTATAAAAATATACCAAAACCTGCAAGAAGCTTGGTCGTTTCTTTACCTTCCAAAAAAAATCGCGAAAAACAACTAATTTTTGGCCTCCTAATTCAGGATACCCCCTTAAGGGGGGGGTAAGGTTAATTCGGTGCAAAAAAGGCCACTTTTCAAAAAATTATTGTGGCGAAACGGCTAAAGTTAGCTTAATGAATTAAATACCATATAATAACACAACATTTTAATAATTTTTGATCAATTTTGTATTGAAAAATATTTAGAGGTAGAGAAGTTATAGGGAATCTCCAGAGTCGCCTCCAAAAAAAGTTGTTTTGCGGTGTACATCCTAACAGTCCACAGGATCATCCGATCTAAAAAAATTATACCTCATTCGTTAAAGGATAAGTGTCCCGAGGTATTCACGAAGCGTTTTTTTTTTTTTAGTTTTTTTGTGATTTTTTAGGAAATTTGAAAGTCAAAAACCCGATTTTTGACTAAAAAAAAAACGTTATTTCTTAATTTAAAAATATATAAAAATTAAAAATTAAAAAAAGGCCGACGTGAATACCTGAGGAATTAGTTAAAGAATGTGTGTGCCAAATTTCAAATCGATCGGTCCAGTAGTTTTTCTGTAATCGTGTACACCGATTTGAAAAATTGAATTTTTCAGGAGAGCGCTTTAAACTTTGTGATTCCCATGCATTGAACACCAACCGACCTTCGTTCAACTCCGCATAACTTCGTCAATTTCACTCTGATCAATGTAAAACTTGGACACAATATTCTTAAGATGTTAAACTTTAAAAATAAAAAATAAAAAAAAATTTACGAAAAAAAAAATTAAATACCTTACCCCCCCCTTAAGGGGGTCTTCTCATTGGGCAACTTTTTTTCGATTTTTTTTTGTTGCATTTATTTATTAGCTTGGGATGTTGTGTATATGTCCCCAAAAGGATTTTCGAAATACTTTAGAAGATACAGCCTTTTTTGTGAAGCAAGGTCTTCGCAAAATGAGCTTTTTTCAAACTTCAAACGCGTTTATCTCGAAACCACGTTTTTCGAACTGGCGGCCATGATATCTCCAGTTCAACTGAACCGATTTTCATGAAACAAAATGGAAATTTCTGTTCCGGCACCCGAAAATGACATCTATTCTGATTATAACCCCGTTTTTTTTTTTCATTTCGGACGCTCTGGAGACCCTGAATCGTGGCCGCCAGGACGAAACCTTTTTTTTCCACTACCAAGTTTGAAGTCTTATTACTCTTTGAACAACCCTCGTATCGAGGCAAAAACAATTTTTTTATTTACTTTGAACCTTTTTTAACACAATAAATAAATAAATAAAAAAGTTTTCAATTATTCTTTGCGTTTTCAAATAGGAATTTTTTTAAAAGGTGTCAAAACAACGGGTTTTGAATGAGAAGACCCCCTTAACTATGCCCGAAATATGTTCAGAGAAGAGTTATTCTTTTCAAAGCGCAATCATAAGTGGCAAACTGGGGAGTGACACGTGAAAATGTCATCAGCTTGCATTCGGAGCTATTGAGTTGTAATAAATTAGCACGAAATCATGCTTGAAAGTTGTTAAGATCCGATTGCAAGTCTGACTGGCAAGAGCTGTCTTTATACTGCAAGCATAGTTTAACGTCATCAGCGTACATAAGTACTCTAGAGTTCGTTAGAACAAGCGGGAGGTCATTGATAAACAATGTAAATAGCAGCGGGCCGAGGTGGCTACCTTGTGGGGCGCCAGAAGTGACTCTCAGGAATTTGGATAGAGCATTTTTAAACAGAACCTTTTGAGTTCTGTCACTCAAATAACTCAAAATCCATTTAAGAAGATCGACAGGAAACCCGATTAAGTCAAGCTTCCTTACAAGAAGAGAGTGATTAATAGGGTTGTCGAAATATTTAAAAATATCGTATCGATGATTTTTTTTTTTTTTTTTTAAATATCAAAATGATATTTGATATATCAAAAAAAAATATCGATATATCAAATATTTTTGATATTTTTGTTTTATTATTATTTTTTTTTAATTTCAATAACCACTAAACATTAACTCACATACGATCTTAAATTATATTTTTAGATTTTTATTTTATATTTATTAATAAATGAAAGAAAACTATATTTATTTTTACTTTCTTTTGCTTTTATTTATATTAAAATCAAATCAGAACAAAAATTTATCTTATAGAAAGATAATAAAAACATGCTTAAATAATAATAAAGCAAACGTTTTCATTATACCCTTGCAGGGTATTATAATTTCAGTCAGAAGTTTTCCAACGCAAGAAAGGAGACCTTTCCGACCCTATAAAGTATATATATTCTTGATCAGCATCAACAGCCGAGTCGATCGAGCAATGTCCGTCTGTCCGTCCGTCTGTCCGTTTCTACGCAAACTAGTCCCTCAGTTTAAAAGCTATCTGAATGAAACTCCGCATAAAGTCTTCTATATACTCGAAACGGGCCGGATCGGACGACTATATCATATAGCTGCCATACAAATGTTCGATAAATTTTTAGAAAAAAAATTCGAACCTGACTGTTTTTCAACATTTTTGCATCATTTTTTAAATATGTCCATTTTATAATATTTCAGAATTTTGGTATGTTTTATGAAAACAACTTCGTTGTTTTTCAACGTTTTTTCATCTACTCTGAGATATAGGCTTATTTTATTATTTCAGAATTTTGGTATACATTTTATGAAAATCGGACAACTGCCATATATCTGCCATAGAAACGATCAGTAGACGTAGAGAAAATGTAAAGCTGGGAATGCAAAACTGTAACTGTCAAACAGTAAACATAATAAGTGTAGGTAAAATGTAATGAACTATACAAACTTCGGCGTGCCGAAGTTAGCTTCCTTTCTTGTTTTAGGTTCAGTTTCATTTTTTCCGCCGAACTAAGGCTTTAACAGTATCTTATATGAAAGATAACAAAAACATGTTTTCTTTCCTTGTCCCGATAAAAAGTGTAACCGCCTTAAACATCAAAAAATATCTCAAAAAAATATCGATAAAATATGATAATTTTTCAAAAAAAATATCACGATAAAAATATTTATTTTTTCGCATTGATATTTTGATATATTTTCGACATCCTCGACTTGGCTGATATAAATAAATAATATTAAATATTTTTTATATAAAAACTCCACCTCCGAAGTAAAATAATATGTAAGTAGCTGAGCGCCAACGATAGCTAAAGGTCTGCAAATAAATAAACACACAAACACCTCAAGTGCGTACAATTTCCTATGTCCAGCAATAGGTATTTTATGAAAATATAAAGTGACTCGGTTTTTGTTTAAAAATTTTGGATTTTTTTGAGTGCGTGACAAAAAAAAAAAATAAATTTAGTAACTCAAGTTACTGGCATTTTTATTTGAATAAATAATGCAAATAATTAAATTAAAAAATATTCCATATTGTTGGTGTTGATTTGATTTTCGATTTTTGATATGTTTGGAGTGCAAGATAAAATTTAAAAAATCAAATAACTCATAACGCACACTGGTGCCAAAGCAATCAATTTTGATATGAATAAATATAATAGAGAAATAAATCATACAGCATTTTATATGCTTAGTGTTGGTTTCTATATACATACAAAGGTTGCCTTCACTTTTTTCCTTGTTCTTTTTTACAAGTTGATCCACTGTGCCTGCGCTTGTATTAAATTTTGTACCAAATTAAACCAGTGTCTCTGTGCTAATACAGTCAGTCGACTTGACCAATACCTGTTTCTTGCTCCCCGATCGCTCCGTATTTTGATTCTGCACCGGAATAAGGAACATAGACCAACCAGATATGGACGCGGATATGGTTCAAACGATTGTCGCAAATGCTGTCTGCAGCGCTCTTGCCGCCCAGGATGAGAGTTTAAGAAGCGGCTTTGCCTCAGAGTTAGAATCCGTTAGAACGCAGGTTAGCGCGCTTTCGGTGCTAGCGCCGAAGGTTGAGGTTTATAAAAGGGCAGTACCGAACCCTGAAATAAAATGCGATGTCAAATTAGACATTGTAAAATCTCTGCCAACATTTAATGAAAGCCACGACAAATACTATTATTATGGAGGCAGTCTGCATCAGATGCATATTTAAAAAACAAAATTTACGGTCCCGCTCAGACACTCCTCACGTCCCACCACATCATATTAAATTTCGATGCAATTCTAGCCAGGCTAGATCCCACTTACGTGGACAAAACGTCCCTAAGAGTGCTACGCCAAAATTTGAAAATGGTTCGGCAAGGAGATGCCGACCTTATAGCATACTATGACGAGGTCGAAAGAAAACTCCCGCTCGTCACCAACAAGATAGTTATGTCACATAATACGGACACAGCAACCATTCTGAATAAGGAGGTTTGGGACGACGCCCCTCATGCATCCATTGCAGGGCTTAAAAGACCACTTAAATCATTGGTGCTGCCAGCACAACCCAAAGACCTTCCGTCAGCACTAGCGCTAGCGCGGGAGGCTGAGAACAGCATTGAAAGAAGTGCGTTCGCGGCATCCTACCCAGAAGCCATAGAAGACAAGTCCCATTTCAACGAGGGCAATAGACGCAATAGTAAGGGCCAGGGAAAGCAATAGAAAGGGAGGATAAAAATCCGCACTTCATTGCTAAGCAGGGCCAAGGCAAGCATAATAAGGACAACCTCTGGCCGAAGCGCAGGGATCTTGAAACCATAGGCCAGAATGGAGGTAGACCCCTCGACGGCCAAATTCAGACAGAAAACAAGCTGGGGGAAGCTACAAAGTAATAACAATTACAAAAGGCAGAACTCGTCTCAGTGTCAAATCGGATTAAAGACGCCAACGCGTTAATAATATAGCCAAACCCCAACAGGAGGAGGCAGGTTACGCCGCCACAGCTGAGGCTGAAGTTGGCAACATTGAGGAAGACAGTGACACTGTCGGGAGCGCTCCCGACTGCCGTTCGTCGAGCCAAACGCCGGTCGAGACTTCACTGTGAGCTCTATACACGGATGACATAGTGGTACCAAGTTCGGCGAAAGCCGAATTCAAAAAAATTATTCTGAAAAGAATGAAGGTCTTTTTGACCTCTGACAAAGCACTTACCTTTAACACCTCGGTCATCGCTACTATTCGAACTATGAGTTAGGAACCCGTCTACAGCAGCAGATTTTGTTAACAAAGAAATCAAGGAACTGCCTAATAACGGTATAATTAGGCCGTCCAGATCTCCATACAACAGACTTGCTTAGGTGGTTGACAAAAAAGGGTCTGACGATAATGGCATCAGGAAGAACCGATTAGTAATAGACTTCAAAAAGCTGAACGAGCGAACAGTCGCCGATCGCTATCCCATGACAAGTATACCATTTAGGGCGAAATTGCCCAAAATGCTGTAGAAAGGTGGATACGTTTTAAAAGACATATTCAAATTGGATGGAAGGTTATATGCGCTTTAATTTAACTTAAGAAGAAGCCAACGTTGGACGTCCAAAAATGACATTCAATACAAAAGGTAGAAGAGCTTTTTCTTATTGAATAACTTTTATATTTATAATGCTATATGGAGCAAATGTGCAGGACACATTTGAAATAGGACATTCATCCTGTAATTGCTTTAATTTTTAGTTTTTTTTTTTCCAATTTCTGTGGGTGGAGGGAGGCGTTAACACGCCCACTTTTCTAAAATACCTTTCTAAAGTCATAACTATCATTATAAAAGAAACTTGAAGTAAAAAATCTTGGTAATTTCAAAAATTTTAATTTTTGCCACGGAAACGGGTTAAATTCAACATAGTGGGAAACCAAACGGGATCATGGAAGCCAATATATGACTTTAAATATAAATGGTTAACTTGTTAACTTATCATTTTAACAATAATCACCATAGATACAACTTTTTTGAGTTGTTGAAATGATTAAAAATATGTTTATGAAATATCGATAATAAAATGTTATGCAATCGAATCATCTAGGTGATTGAAGTTCGATCATTGACATGTCGCATCGCTGCTTGCTCCGTCCGCGTTAATACAGTGTCTAGCAAAGGCTACGGTTCAATTCCTTTTGTCCATAAGCCATGGCTGGAGGTGCCTGGTGGCAGGCATAAAACGCAAGTGGGTGGTGCCCCCGAAAAATAAACCATTCTGGAAGGTACGGAAGTAGAAATCGGAGCTGGGATGTCAGCCCAAACGTCGGTGGAAGACGTGACCGCTACCAGCGGCACGCCGGCGCCAGTGGTTACATCTCTGATGTGACTGGAGCAGGTCATGTCATTTGGGGACGTTAAGCCACTCACGTGCCATAGTCGATACAGACTCGGACCTTGAGAGCGTGCAGCTCTCCAAAGAGAAGAAAGTCTTCTCCGCTTGCCGAAACCAGGCACCAGATCCCAGCCCAGGGACGGGCCAAAGCGGTCAAGCGAGGGGATGAAGGCTAAAGCGGAGTACAAGGCCGGATTCGCCAACAAGGAGAAGGAGACGCTTGCCAACAAAAGGCAACGCTCAGCCGAAAGCGCCTGTATGGACGCACCGGGGAGCAAGTGGCAACGCGGGTTACTTTGTATAATAAATATGAGTCCAAAACGATTGAAATTTGATTTTAAAATATTTTTTCGAATGTCTGTCGTTTATTATAATAATTTAGATTGAAATATTACTAGAGGTTACTTATGGTTCTATATGAAAGGGTTATAAGATACTCATTTATTAGTGTCGCGGCTAGCATACCATTTTTTCCCAAATGTAGCATCATTTATGATCAGAAAAAGAGCGCAATTATGTTCATTTTGATCAGATAAGGGACTCCCAAAAGACTCAAACTTGATCACAAATTTCAAAAAATACTGGCTGTTGCGTTTTTGTTCGATGTATTTTTTTTTTTTTAGTATTATTTTTGCTTTGTTTTTGTTTATTACTCCATTGTTTTTATAATTACGATTTTTTGTTCAGTATAAATGTTAATACAAGAATTAAAAATACTGCATTGTTTAGCTAGGCATTATTTATCCCCTCGGTATGAAATGGGTTCGGATAAGGAAAGTATATATATATATAGCTCCCATAGAAACGATCGGGTAAAACTTTAGATAAATTAATTAAATTTAAGAAGCTAAAATTTATTGCTCTTTTAATCCGATATACACTACTAGACAAAATAATAGGTGCATGCAGTCCTATACAATTTTTTCAATAATCTTAATGAAAAAACGAACTATATTTTTAGTTTCCGTACTTATTCCAGATAATAAGAATAACTGTCAAAAGGATTTTACATTTCATATTTAGATACAAGGATCAATTTTATCCAAAAAGCATGAAAATGGGTTGGCCATAATAATAGGTACACACATTCTTCTAAGCCTAGAACTCGGAACGTATTAGATATTTTGCATTTTTTTCTTCTTATAAGTAAACTTAGATAAGTATCTAATAAAACCACACTAGTTTTAGATAACTTTCGCTATTATTTTTGGCATTCTAGCAAGAAGTCTTTAGCAAGTCAGTACTAGAAACTGAGACCAGGTTTTTTCAGCAAATCTTCACTAATCTTCAAATATTTTAAATGTGTAGGTTACAATTCGACGTTTTAAGTTTCCCCACAATGTTTAGTTTAGGTTTATGAAAAGAGACTGACTTAACTAGTTAATTATGGTTACCTCTCTCTTGCCAAAAAGGACCTGTTCGGTCATCCAAGGCCATTCCCGCCGAATTTGGCATTTAAATTTCAGCTCGAACAGTTTGTCGTAGACTGCATGAGGTTCTACTACTTCGAAAAAAAATTTTCAGATGAGTAAAAAGTTTTGCGACACTTTTTTGGTATGGCTTAAACCGGAGAGGTCAAAAAAGTGGAAACAAAATACTTTGGGGCAATGAAACAAAAATATATATTTTTTAAAACGATTCTAGACGCTTTGTACAACCCAAAGTAAAAACAAGAAAGGAAGCTAACTTCGGCACGCCGAAGTTTGTATACCCTTGCAGATTGGTTTTGATGTTTATATTATAGATTTAAATGCTGAAAACACTCACAAAACAGAGTTTCATAACATTTTACCTATACTTATTATGTTTACAGTTTGACAGTTACAGTCTTACATTCCCAGCCTTACATTTTCTCTACATCTACGGATCGCTTTATGGCAGCTATATGATATAGTTGTCCGATTTTTATAAAATGTATACCATAATTCTAGAATAATAAAAAAAAGTATATATCTCAGAGTAGATAAACATACGTTGAAAAACAACGAAGCTATAATTTTTTTTCCTATTAATTTCCTGATCGTTCCTATGGCAGCTATATCATATAGTCGTCCGATTTTCATAAAATTTTTATTAAAATTCTGAAATAATATAAAATGGTCATATCTAAAAAATGGTGCAAAAATGTTGAAAAACAGCAATGTTATAATTTTTTTTTCTAAAAATTTATCGAACATTTGTATGGCAGCTATATGATATAGTCGTCCGATCCGGCCCGTTCCGACATATATAGCAGTGAGAGCATATAGAAGACTATATGCAAAGTTTCATTCAGATAGCTTTAAAACTGAGGGACTAGTTTGCGTAGAAACGGACAGACGGACGGACAGACGGACAGACGGACATGGCTAAATCGACTCGGCTGTTGATGCTGATCAAGAATATATATACTTTATAGGGTCGGAAACGTCTCCTTCACTGCGTTCCAAACTTCTGACTGAAATTATAATACCCTGCAAGGGTATAAAAATTCAGCTTTGAGACGTGAAAAAAAAGTTAAGCCCAGAGGCAGATGCATAAGGGTCAGGGGCTGTTTTTCTTGGCATGGCGTTGTGCAAAAATACATCTCATAAATGGTATTATGACCGAATTTGAAAACACCACCTTTTTAACGGGCATCTTCCAACCATATGCTAAGGGAAACATTCTGATGGATTTTTCAACAGGATAATGATCCAAAACATACCTCAAAAGTCATCATGGCCTGGTTTAGGGACAACAAAGTAACCGTTATGGGTTGGAAAAGACAGTTTCCGATCTTATACCCAATCGAAAATGTATGGGGAGACTTTAAGCGTCGAATTGTAACCTATACATTTAAAATATTTGAAGATTCTTGAAGATTTGCTGAAAAAACCTGGTCTCAGTTTCTATTACTGACTTGCCAAAGACTTCTTGCTAGAATGCCAAAAATAATAGCGAAAGTTATCTAAAACTATTGTTAGGTTAGGTTAGGTTAGACCGGACGGCCCTCGAGGGGCCACACATAGGCCAATATGGCCCATAGCTATCCGGGGACACTCCTGGATGGACCTAGAGACTATTTATGCGGGTTTCGAGATCCTTGAATATCAAGGTGGTTTTCGCAAAGGCAAGGAGTTCGCCTGGCTTTCTCCTGGAGGCATCTTCTAGCGATGCCAGAACTGGAGAGCCTAGGTATCTCATTCTTGCCTTTGTTAGGGCCGGACATTTGCAAATGAGATGGTCCAAGGTTTCGATTGCCTCGAATTCATCACATTTCCGGCATTTGGCGTTGTCGGTAATACCCAGCTTGACTGCATGTGCAGCAGACAGGCAGTGACCTGTAAGAATACCCACTAACATTCTGCAGTCCTTCCGCGGAAGATGCAGCACGTAGTGGGTGGGTGAGTTTCTCGTTGTGTTCTTTGCACATGATTTTTGATATTCTGCAGGTTGCGGAATTACTCCTCCACCTGCTTTTTGCGCTTGCGTCAGCCCGTCTCTCTAGCTCGCTTTGGAGCGTTCTTAGGGAGATAGGGACGTTTTCTGTTCTTTCACTCGCCAGTCCAACGCCTTCCTTTGCAAGTTCGTCCGCGGTTTTGTTACCGTCTATGCCTTGGTGGCTGGGAACCCAGTAGATCCTCACTGACTTAGTCGTGCTTAGGCTATCTAGTGACTCCCTGCTTGCCAGTACATTTTTGGAACAGACCGCTGATGATTGCATGGATCTTATCGCCGCTTGACTGTACGAACAAATTGACCGCCTCATGTGGACGGTTTATGCTCTGCGCAAACTCTGCTGCTTTCCTGATGGCGAATACTTCCGCCTGGAATATACTGCAGTAGCTTGGTAGCTTATACGACAGCCTCATTTCAGGATCAGAACAGTATATGCCCAGTATATTGAGGTGATGAGCAGAGTCCTGGCCTGACTTCCAGTCATTTGGTCCCATGAATACTGTTGTGTTTACATCCGGGCACGTTCTGGGTATCATGTAGTCAGATGTACTGCTCATGTGTCGACCAATTGAACTGTGCCCGAAACCTTGTAGCGACCAGTTTCCTGATGCAACCAGACGTTGTGCCGCCTTTCCTGCTGTCAGTTGCGCTTGGATATCTAGGGGATATATACCGATTATGGTTTCGAGTGCTTTGGTGGGGGTTGACCTCAGCGCCCCTGATATCCAGAGCAGTGCCTGCCGCTGGGTTCTCTCCATAAGCTTATTATAAGTTTTCTTCTCCGTGGCTTGCCACCACACTAAGACTCCATACAGCAGAGTAGGACGCACCACCGATATGTAGACCCAATGCATTAGAGCGGGTGAGAGGCCCCATGTGCTGCTAAGCATCTTCTTGGATGCATATAGCGCTATGGTGGCCTTTTTTATCCTCTCTAATACATTTGCTCTCCACGTCAGCTTGCTGTCAAGTACAATGCCGAGGTATTTGACTTGTGTTTTCGGGGTCAGCCTGGTATTGTTAATTTTCGGGGGGATCGATTGCGGCACCTTGTATCTCTTGGTGAAGAGAATAAGGTCCGTCTTATCCGCATTGATATTGAGTCCTACCTTCTCCGCCCACTCACATATCTCCCTGAGTGTTGTTTCCATGATCGAGCTGAGGGTCGATGGACAGACTCCCGAGATAATTACTAGTGTGGTTTTATTAGATACTTATCTAAGTTTACTTATAAGAAGAAAAAAGTGCAAAATATCTAATACGTTCCGAGTTCTAGGCTTAGAAGAATGTGTGTACCTATTATTATGGCCAACCCATTTTCATGCTTTTTGGATCAAATTGATCCCTGTATCTAAATTTGAAATGTAAAATCCTTTTGACAGTTCTTCTTATTATGTGGAATAAGTACGGTAACTAAAAATAAAGTGGGTTTTTTCATTAAGATTATTAAAAAAATTTTATAGGACTTGAAACAAACGTATGAGGCATGCACCTATTATTTTGTCCAGTAGTGTATCAATTTTAAACTAAATCGGATAACGCTTTCCCTAAGAACTATAATAACTAAAATACCGGAACTCAGTGTTTTTCCATACAAAGAATAACCAAATTGGCGTTGGAGACAGTTATCTAAAAAAAAAATTAAAATTGCACCAATAGTGCGCAAAAGTGCACATTAAGGGGGGGGGTAAGGTTAATTCGGTGCAAAATAGGCCACTTTTCAAAAAATGATTGTGGCGGAACGGCTAAAGTTAGCTTAATGAATTAAATACCATATAATAACACATCATTTGAATAATTTTTTATAAATTTTGTATTGAAAAATATTAAGAGGTAGAGAAGTTATAGGGAATCTCCCGAGTCGCCTCCAAAAAAAGTTGTTTTGCGGTGTACATCCTAACAGTCCACAGGATCATCCGATCTAATAAAATGATACCTCATTCGTTAAAGGATAAGTGTCCCGAGGTATTCAGGAAGCGTTTTTGTTTTTTTTAGTTTTTTTGTGATTTTTTAGGAAATTTGAAAGTCAAAAACCCGATTTTTGACTAAAAAAAAAACGTTATTTCTTAATTTAAAAATATATAAAAATTAAAAATTAAAAAAAGGCCGACGTGAATACCTGAGGAATTAGTTAAAGAATGTGTGTGCCAAATTTCAAATCGATCGGTCCAGAAGTTTTTCTGTAATCGTGTACACCGATTTGAAAAATTGAATTTTTCAGGAGTGCGCTTTAAACTTTGTGATTCTCATGCATTTAACACCAACCGACCTTCGTTCAACTCTGCATAACTTCGTCAATTTTCCCATGATCGATGTAAAACTTGGACACACTATTCTTAAGATATTAGGTCTTAAAAATAAAAAATAAAAAAAAAATTACGAAAAAAAAAATTAAATACCTTACCCCCCCCCCCTTAAGACTAATAGTTTTTTTTGCTCAGAATTTGCAACGCTTTAACATATGTACACTTGGACGCACTGAAAACTATTGCAAACTTCTATTTCAAAACTCTTCCCAAAGTTGAAAATTGTTTCTCAAAATTCAGCTTAAAGTGTATTTATATAATGACAAAATGTCAGTATAAACACGCCCAATTTAAATAATTAATACATTTAACATGTAGTTAAAACCTGTGAAATCAGCGTCCATTAGTTTTATCCTTTACAAATGGTGTCTTACATGAATAGTTTAATTTCAAAGATCACTTGGTAAAAATTACAAACTTAGCGGACGTGCTCTCGTATGCAACAGCTGATTTTGCAGCACACCTATATATGTACATATGTACATATGTAGTAACATACCTATGTATATAGATATGTATATAAATATAGAATGTGCAGATTTATATACATATATGTATATGTACATATGTATGTAAATATATGGATGTATGTTTATGTAATGTTTTTATATTATAAAAAATAAATACTCATACATATGTATATAATGTACATCTTTACATACATATGTTCATAATAACATTTTCCATATTACTGAAAACTTTTATTAAAGCGCTTAAGTTGTATATGTGTATGTATGTACATATGTACGTAAATACTTATAATATACATATATGTATGTTTACACAATTGTATATACATATGTATGTATGTATATCTTTATGTATTCGTATGTACATGTGTATGAATGCAGGTATATACATATGTACATACATGTATGAAGAAAACTTTATATATGTACTTATGTACATACATTTAGATAGGTATGCACATGATACAATCATGATTGTATCATGGGTATGCATATGAAAAAAAAACATATTTGTATGATTATTAACTATTTTATCTCAATTAATATTACCAATACAAGACAACCAAAACAAAACACTTTGTACATGTATGTATGCCAGTACTATATAATAAAACCACTGTTCGCAACAAAAATTCGAAATCAACTGAGCAATGTTAACTCTATTACTTCGCTGGCGTTGTCTATGCGTATGTACGTATGTATGTATGTGAATGTATTGAACTTTATATGGATAAGTATATATGTATGTATACTTATGTATGGATGTAGGCCATATTAACATGTACGAACAAATGTATGTATGTATAGATGTACCTGGGTTTTATACATATGTATGTACATATATAAATATACATATGCATGTATGTACAACATATGTATGTACATTTATTTAACTCTAAATACTTGAACGGATTTATGAGTTTAATTGTTAGGAGATTTAATTCCCAGAAAACGAAAATATTAATAATTAAATAACAAACAATATTTTCAGTATTATTCCTTGATCTAATTCTTAGTATTTTGAGACCATTTTGGGTTGGTTATAGGGTCTTCCCACACAACATTAATAGGGTCTTCCCACACAATATTAAAGCGCATTTAGCATCCGTTGAACAAATGCTCCATAAGGTTTTGCCGTTCCGAATTTTCCCAAATGGCCCGGCGTTAGTTCAGCATTAAATTCTAACCACGGTTTGTTTGGCGATAGTTAGGCGATAGTTCTTCGGTGGAACTCTGATTCTTCTTCTTAATTTAACCATTCACCACGAAAATGTAAACAAATTGGCGTGGAACAAATGATATATGGAATTTAAAACGTGGCGCCAAAGCTACAAGCATGCCCAAAATAGTTCTTGGCAAAAAGCAAAAGGCACAGATTGCGTCAGAATTTATCCGCAATAAATTTAAATGAATTAAATGACAAGGAATTTTAGTTTTTCTAATGATTTTTCTCTAACAAAGAGCAAATTCCCCGAAGAGTGTCTATAGGTGGTATAGGCATCCAAAATCTTTAAAATAAGGTAGAGGTAGGCGGTTTATATTAAATAGTAACAATTGGGGACATATAGGGGCAAGAATATACAGAAAACACGCCAAGAACTATTTTGTGCATGCTTGTAGCTTTGGCGCCACATTTTAAATTCCATATCTCATTTGTTTCTCGCCAAGTGTGTATACACTTTCGTAGTGATGGTAAAATTTTCAGAGTTGCACCGAAAAACTATCGCCAAACTATCGCCAAACAAACGGTCGTTACATTTTGATGCGCTTTGATGCAGGTCTAATTGAGAAAATTCGGAACGGCAAAACCTTATAGACCGTTTGTTCAACGGACGGTAGATGCGCTTTGACGGTGTGTGGGAAGACCCGATTATTTTAAAGATTTTGTATGCCTATACCATCTTTGTTAGAGAAAAATCTTTAGAAATTCTAAAATTTCTTGTCATTTAATTCATTTAAATTTAGTGCGGATAAATTCTGACGCAATCTGTGCTTTTGCGGTTGTACAACAGCCAAAATAATTGGTAAATGCTCCATTACAAATTTGCAACTGCCAATTCGACAGTCTTTGTTTATGTTTTCATGAGCCACAGGTGATCGATCAGCTGTTCGGATGCGCTTTAACGCAGCTCTGTGGGAACACGACTTTCACTTTTTTTAAAATTCCCAACCGTTCCTCACAAATGCGCTGTGTGGGAAGACAGTATTAGCGCAAGTTTTTCGGTGAAAACTTATAGGGTCTTTCCACAGAGCGTCAAAGCGCATCCACCGTCCGTTAAACAAACGGTCCATAAGGTTTTGCCGTTCCGTATTTTCTTAAATGGACCGGCATCAAGGTGCATCTAAATTTATCGACAGTTTGTTTTCGATAGTTTGTCGATAGTTTTTCGGTGCAACTCTGATTTCTTCTTCTTAACAGTAAAATTTTAACCATTCGCTATGAAAATGTAAACAAAGTTGGCAAGGAGCAATTAAAAAAATAAATTAAAAATGTGCCACAGTTAAAATCCCAACCGTTCACACTGGCACTTATTGCTATGTTTGTAGTGTTACCAGACTCTCCCTTTGATACACCATGTATAATTGTATTATGAGTATAACAAGTATATTTTTTTTAGTCGGACCGTTTTATTTATCGATAATTCCGTTGTCGTTCTTAAGTCGATGTACTTAAGGTAAATAAAGATTTTATTTAAGGATTCTGAATTTCTAATTCTTTTATGTATCGAAATTTTCTTGTATGTTAAATGTAAAATATATATGTAAATATGTATTCTTTTAAAATATTTTAATGCCGTTAAAATTAACTAAATTAATTCAAAGGGTGTTGTCCCAAAAATTGTGTATATGTGTATGTACATAATTACATATACACAATAAACTGAATTTTATTCCAAACAGTTCACTAACACTAACCGGCGATTAATCAAAGTATTTTGTGAGGATTTCTAAGTTGTCATATATCACAAAATTAAAATCGAAATGGCGACATCAAATGCAACTGGATCAGGAGTTGAAGGTGCAGTTTCTATTGAAGTCCCTCAGCCTAACGCTGAAGTTATCAGAGGACAGATTTTCGAAGTCGGCCCCAGATATACAAAGCTTACATACATTGGAGAAGGAGCTTATGGCATGGTCGTGTAAGTACGGTTTAATTTTGTGCTCTTAGGTACATTTTAACAAATAAAAATAAATATAATATAATAATAGGAATAGTAATAAAATAAAAATGTATTCATTATTTGTATGTATAGTAAATACCAAACGATTCCCTTGCTAAAAAAAAAGAAATCAATAAATAAAAAATAATATTCATTGTGATTTCCATGTAATCAATTATGTAGGTATGTAGATATGTACATAAGTAGAACATACATACATACATAGGTATAGCAGAATTCTGGGCCTCCACATTCCACGGACAAAAGTCTACGTACGACCCTTTTTTTTTGGGTTTTACCCACTCCTATAGATACTAAAAGAAAAGTAATGATGCAGTCTTGTTTTAAATGTTATTACTATACAACAACTAAAATTTCATTTGAATTCAACATTAACTTTTAAAGTTATAAACAAAAAACGACAGGGACAAAAGGGTACGTACGATTGCTTACTATGCACTTTTATGATATAATATTGATATAAGGAACAAAAGTTAATATTATTTTGGGTTACCATGGACATCAATAACTGCTTGTAGTTGTATGGGCATCGAAGCCACCCACTTATCCTGCTTCCTTTTCCTTATTTTAGCCCACTCTTGTATCCTCTATTTAAGGATAGGAGCAGTGCTGCCAACTTTTGCCCAGCAAAAAAAGCTGTTTTTGACGGGAAGAATTCAGAAAAAAGCTAAACAAAAATATTCAAAAAAATCCAATAAAAAGCTAAGGCACTTCATAGTCGACGCACCAATACTTCCCAATCCTTTTCTGTATATTAAAATAGAAAATGAATACAGTATATCTATTGCTTGTAAATAAAACTTAACGTTTTGCTTAGAATTTTGTTAGACGTGCTGAGGCCTATCGAATTCCTTAATTTGGATTTAATTACATAGGTTAACCTGACTAAAAACGCTTTCTATTTCCGCGTTTGACCAGGTCAAACATAATATTTGGATGGCCACAGTTGCAAACTCAAAAAATCTTCGGTTTCCACCAGAATCTTTAAACTGGAGCACCTCAAACCAAAATTTGTTTGTGTAGCTGATGTTTTCCCACTTTATCAAATTGACGTTATTGTATTGGCGTTCAATTTCTGCGTTATTCCTCCATTCCAGGAACTCTACAATTTCTGTGATGCTGAAACTTTTGCATATTTTGTATTTAGGAGTTAACAACACAAAAAAGTCTGGAAAAAGCCAACTTAATTTCTAAAAAAGCCAGAATTTCCGCTTTTCACAATTCCCGCAATTTACAAATTTTTCTCGCAGTTAGTCTTCAAAAAAAGTCAGTTTTGACGGGAAAAAATTCAAATTGGCAGCACTGGATAGGAGCACTACTTATGCCCATATGATACTCTAATGCAGTTTTCATTAATTAGCTACTTCATTAGAACCTTGAAAGAGTCCACTATATGTGTAATTTTCTTGGATTATTTTGGTAATACGACTACGGTCACACCGACCGTAAAAGTTAAACAAAAAAAACGGCCGCCATTCGCGGCGTATTACTATGAATTTCTGAATTCCTCGTCGAAGTATTCTTGCATAAATAAATGCAGAATCCTTTAAATTTATGTTTTTAACCTATAATGCTTAAAATTTGTTTAATTATTACCAAAAAAAAAAAAAATGTAATTAATTTTACAGCGCAAGAACCTTGCCACCGCAAAACATATTATTTTTGCTAATTTTCTAATATATTTTGAGTTCAAAAACCAGCGAAATGATATAAAAATAAACTTCTCATTGTGAGACCATACTGTCAATGACCTGGCTAATACATTTTTCAATTACAATTTTCTTCATTAAACCCGTATTTTGTTATCGAGTATCTGGTATATTTTATGAAGATCCATCGATTATCGCGGCAATGAAGTAGCTAATGCATTATTCTAATGCATTAGAGCGCCATATAGTCGTCTTGCTCGCACTTGTGTAAAACGCTATAGCGCTGTCAAATCTTTAGTGAAGTCTCTAATTAATGCGGCAGTGTCATGCCCGTATTATTGCGTGTTTTCGACCTTTCTGCTCAAAATTTTTCCCAATATAATATATAATATTTAAGTCCTAAGTCCTAAACTAAAAAATAATTGCCGGGGACTATAATACACCAGCGAATCCCTCACGATCTGCGCCATACGCTCGTCCTGTTTGAAGATCTAGCTCGTAACAGGGCATAATTTGTCCAGATATGATGTCCAACAATGATCGAATATGGTGTTTTCCTACAAACGATCCATATTACACTCGATAAAGGCCTAAATTCCTATTCCCGAGGCATATACAGCTGTGTTCATTGAAATAGCAGTGCCCACGACCTGCACGTTTAAGATTGGAAAATCCTGTACCAAACACTATTTTCATAAACATTTTTTTCATAAATGCTCAGTGTATTTAATTATTAACAATACCACAATCATTTAATTTAGGTAACATAAACCTTTTAGAAGATATAGCTAATAACAACAAAAAAGGTCTTCATAAATTTAAAAATATCGTATAAGAAACCTATTTCTTCTGACATTCTAATTGCCTATGATCTAATATTTTGTTAAATTGCCTTTAGAAGCTACTACAGCCTCAACCTGGGTGGCATGGAGTCCACCAAGTCTTAGCAACGCTTGAGGGCAATATGGTCTCATTCCTCCTGCACAAATTGCCAAAGCTGCGGCTTAGAAGTCGGAAACTTCTTTAAGGGGGGACATCTGAGTAACTTTTTTAAAAAATCTAACATTTTTTTTTCGCTTAAAAAATTCTTTAGGGTCTTAAAAATTACATACCAAAAGATAGAGTCCGGCAAAAGTGTCTAAGTGTCGAAATTTTCGATTCTGCGGAGATGCCTCACGTGTTTTTATGGGCATTTCCACAGAAAGGTCCACCGCGGCCAAAACACTAAAACTTCTGTAAAATGTTTTTTTCCAACAGTAACATTAGGAAAAGGCCAATTGATTAAATGTGAAGGGCTTTATCATATTCTAAAACAAATTTCGAAATATTCGAAGGCATATTCGCGCAAACACGATTTATCATTATTTTAATGAAAAACATCATAAAAATGGGCCTGTTTTGATTTTTCAACGAGATAACGATCCAAAGTAAACCTTAAAAGTCCTCATGGCCTGGTTTAGGGACAAAAAAGTAACCGTCATGGGTTGGAAAAGTCAGTTTCCGAACTCATACCTAATCAAAAATTTATGGGGAAACTTAAAACGTCGTATTGTAACCAATACATTTTAAAATTTTGAAGATTTGTGTAGATTTGCTGAAGAAACATGGTCTCAGTTTCTAGTATTGACTTGCCACAGACTTCCTGCTAGAATGCCAAAAATAATTGCGAAAGTTACCTAAAACGAGTGTGGTTTCATTGGATACTAATCTAAGTTTACTTATAAGAAGAAAGAAGTGAAAAATATCTAATACGTTTCGAGTTTTAGGCTTAGAAGAATGGGTGTACTTATTATTTTGGCCAACCCATTTTCATGCTTTTTGGATAAAATTGACCCCTGTCTCTAAATTTGAAATGTAAAATCCTTTAGGCAGTTATTTTTATTATCTGGAATAAGTACGGAAACTAAAAATATAGTGGGCTTTTTCCTTAAGTTTATCAAACAAATTTTATGGGACTTGAAACAAACCACATACGCATGTACTTATTATTTCGGCCAGTAGTGTAGCTGCCATAGGAACGGTCGAGAAATAAATAGGAAAAAAAATTATAGTTTCGTTGTTTTTCAACGTATGTTTATCTACTCTGAGTTATACGCTTTTTTTATTATTCTAGAATTTTGGTATAAATTTTATAAAAATCGGACAACTATAACATATAGCTGCCAAAGAAGCGATCGGTAAATGTATAAAATATGTAAAGCTGGGAATGTAAAACTGTAACTGTCAAACTGTAAACATAATAAGTATAGGTAAAATGTAATGAAACTCTGTTTTGTGAGTGTTTTCAGCATTTAAATCTAGATTATAAACATCGAAACCAATCTGCAAGGGTATACAAACTTCGGCGTGCCGAAGTTAGCTTCCTTTCTTGTTTTATCAACAATTTTGTGACGTTTTTTTCATGAAAATTTAACATTTTTTTTAATTACTCACCATTTTACATAAAATCAAAATATCGAAAAAATCCTACGTGTGTCGATAGCGGTTGAGGTATAAAAACTAAAAAAATTTGATTTTTTGTTCTAGATCAAAAATTAAGGACGTTAGCCTTCCGGCCATGGACTCCCTTCAACAAAAAAGGGCCTACGAAGAAATGCTACACAGCCGCCATTTTGTTTTCGATTTATTCCAAAATAATTTGTACGTCATTGGCTTTGGCCTAAAAAAATTCTAGAAAATCGGTTTTTTGTTTTGCCAGTTACTCAGATGTCCCCTCTTAATACGTAGCCCTTGATGTCCCCCATGGCATTGCATCCACTTTTTCTTTAAGAACCCACTCTTTGGCCACCTTGCTGGTATGCTTAGGGTCATTGTCCTGCTAAAATGTCCAAATGAATGGCATGTTTTCGTCAGGATACGGCTGCAAGACAGTTTTTAATATTTGGACATAAAAATAATGGTCGATGATCCTACCGATCATATATACGGGACCTACAACGTTGTATAAAAAGTATACCCATACCATGATTTTAAGGCCACCGTGTTTTACTGTCTTCAGCGCATGGTTTGGGTGGTACTATGTATTTGGAGGTCGACGGACATATTGTCTTGTCCTATTCCACCAAATAAAACCAGTTTGGAGTCATTTGTCCAAAGGATATTACGCCATTTGAATAGTGGCAGTTAAAGTGGCTATTGGCGAACTCCAATCTTGATATGGCCTTGATATGCCTTTATATTGAGCGGCAGAATTTAAAGCGAGAAATCAGAACACCGTGTGTATGCTGCGGAATTTTATTTGCGACTGAATTGAAGTTGAAGAAGAAACAAAAAGTGGGTATACATATTTTCGTATTCTCTATTCCTTAGAGCGAGACAAATATAGATACTTCAAGATCTCTTTCCTATACCTATACAAGCGTGCATTGTAGAGAGAAATATACAGGGTACTCTATTTTCTACACCCTTCCTCAATGCAAGCTTGTTTACAAAAAAACTATTATCAAAACAAATTAAACATATTTGTAAACTCTTCGTGTTTCGTTTTTGGAAGGTTTTTGGTCAAAATATCTGCTATCATTTCTGTTGTACATTTATATTTCAACAAAACTTGCCCTTCCTTCACAACTTCTCTAACAAAGTGATAACGTATATCTATGTGCTTTGTTCTGGAATGATGAACAGGATTCTTGGTTAATGCCTGCGCACTCAGATTGTCTCCGTACACGACGATCGGAGTGTCGTTGTCTCCGCAGCCGATCTCCATAATCAGCCTTCGCATGACAATCGCCTCCTTGAATGCCGTCGATAGTGCCATGTACTCCGCCTCGGTACTGCTTAACGCCACGCTTCGCTGCTTTTCCGAACGCCAAGAAATCGGACCACCTGCTAACAGGTAGATGTAGCCAGTACAAGACTTCCTGCCAAGTCTATCGCCTGCCCAATCCGCATCCACGTATCCACAGAACGATTGACCACATTGCCGGTAGTGCAGTTTCATGTCAATCGTGGCTGAGAGGTATCTAAAGATGTGCTTTATGCCAGCCATGTGTTCAGCATGCGGGTTTTGGTTCCGTTGTGCCAATTTTGACACTGAATGCAATATGTCTGGCCTTGTTGTAAGAGCTAGCCACATAAGCTCTCCCACTACTGACTGATAAACAGCAGGATCCACCTTTTTGCACTGCGGGCTTGTGCAATCTACTTGGAAACCAGCATCCAAAGGTGTCTTCGCCGATTTGCAATGTTCGCTTCCATGGGCATGCAATAAGTCCTTGATATATTGCGTATGTCCCAAAGTAATCGCTCCAAGATCGCCGTCTCGTTCGATTTCTATGCCCAGGAAATGATTAAGCGGACCCTTGTCAACGCACTCGAATGACTGTGAAATGCTGCTCTTGATTTTCAGCAAAGCAAGCTATAAGTATATCGTCAACATATACAAGGATTAGTGAAAGACTACCTTCTCCACACTGTTTGTACAAACATGGCTCCTTGGCACAGGCAACGAATCCCATATCCACCAATACGCCATTTAGCTTCTCGTTCCATGCCTTCCTGACTACTTCAAATTATATATTGGCAGCAATACCTTATCAGGATTCGTTTCATCTGAGTAGCCTTCCGGCTGCTTCATGTAGACCGTCTCACTCAGATCGCTGTTGAGATACGCCGTCCATTGGGTGTAGATGTAGCTTGAGCTCCGCTGCAAATGCTATAATGAATCGCACACTCTTTAATCGGCATACCGGCGAAAATCTTTCTTGGTAATTTACGCCAAACTGCTGGGAGCATCCTTTTGCTACCAGTCGAGCCTTGAAGCGTTCTATTGGCCATCTTTATCACGCTTCACGTTGAACACTCACTTGCATCCAATTACTCGCTGATTTTTGGTTAAATCAGTGATCTGCCAAGTCTGGTTGGCAACCAGAGAATCATATTCTCTTGCCATAGCTTCACGCCACTCCTTGGCATGCGTACTCTCCATCGCCTCTTTGCAGGATAATGAAATCGGAATATTTTCCGAAACAAGGGCGCCAAGGATGTTGTACTGCTTCTAAGGACGTCCAGGTTTTCCAGTCCGGATCCCCTGCGTGCCTCCTCCACGACCTCTTCGTCCTTATCTTCAGCACTCTCGTACTGATCCGTGCTCTCATCTGAGCTGTCGGGATCGACGGATAAGTCAGAAACGATTTCTGTATCTCCGGGTCCCAGCTGCTGGCAGGTCTCTTCTGGTTCCTCCAGCTCAATCGTCACAGCATCACCCTTTGATGCCACGTCATGATGTTCATCAAATAAAACATCGCGTTTCTCAACCAGTTGTCGAGCTGCTGGGTCGTACAGTCGATACCCTTTGGCTGCCACAGAGTACCCAACCATAATGTACTCTTTGCCCTTAGGTTGAAATTTGCTGCCCTTCCTCGGACCCTTGTCCAGAGCAACTGCAAGAGATCCAAAAACTTTTAGGTGTTTTACACAAGGTCTCTTACCCGTCCACGCTTCCATAGGAGTCATACTCTCTAATGCGCTGGTAGGGGAGCGGTTTCTCAAATAAACCGAAGTGTTGACTGCTTCTGCCCAAAAAGAATCTCCCAGACCCGCTTGAAACAGAAGGCATCTCGACATCTCCACTAGCGTACGATTTGCCCGTTCCGTAACTCCATTTTGCTGGGGAGTATACGCTATTGTTAGCTGTCTGTCGATTCCATGCTGCCTGAGACATTCGTCAAACTGGTTGTTGTCAAATTCTCCACCGTTATCACTCCGGAGGCATTTAAGCCTTCTTCCTGTCTGCCGTTCCACCAGATTCTTGAAGTCGATGAATTTGGACAGCACCTCGTTCTTCCCACGCAGAAAGTAAACAAAAATCCTCCTGGACTTATCGTCGATGAAAGTCAGGAAATACTTGGAACCTCCGAGAGACAGTGTTGGGAAAGGTCCACCATCTGCGTGTATCAGCTCCAAAAGCTCCTTAGCCCGATTACTTGTTGCTGTTGGGAAAGGTTGGACATGGATTTTGCTAACCATGCACGTTTTGCAAATAATATTCTCTGGTAACTGAATATTATCTATCCCACGAACGATCCCTTTGGATACCATCTCTTTCATGCTAGAGAAATTAATGTGGCCGTATCTCTTGTGTAGCAAAATCCCATCAACCGATGACATAGCAAAACATTTACTGCGGCCACCCTCAAACAAGTACAAGTTGCCAATCTTTTTGGCTTTTACTATGCATTCTCCATCTTGCATTACCTTGGCATTCTCAATGTCAAAGGTCACCTTGCACCTATTCTTTACAGCACTGCTCACGGAATAGAAATTTCCGGTCATCTTCGGAACGTAAAGAACGTTCTTCAGTGTCAACATGCACAGGCCTGTCTGTATCTTGACGTCACCTATACCTTCTGCTTGAAGGAAACCAGCATCGGCCAGTCCGATCTGTTCCGTGTGCTTCTCAAACTTGGTGAATAGCTCTCTTGCGCAACACATATGGCTTATTGCGCCACTATCCAAGCACCATGTTGAATTGTCAATGTTGTTGACGTCACAGGCGTGCAGCAGGCTGCTTTGGCGATTCACCACATCTCTCGGTACCATGCGGTGATCTCCCTCACTCCGACACTGGGACTTAATGTGCCCTTGTTCACCACACTTAAAGCAAACGATAGTTTTTCGTTTCTTCTGCCCATAGCTCTTCGTCTGTGAGTTGTGCTTCTGTGTTGCAGCGAATGCCTTAGTATTGTCGACTCGTTCTTCTGCAATTCCTTTTCTTTCGCTCTCCTCCTTTAACTTTATGGTGAGAACCTCGAACGAAGGCAACTGATCTCGTGTCTCCATAGCAACCACGAAATGTTCGAATTGTTCTGGAAGGCTCGATAGCAAAACGATAGTGCGTAGTTCGTCGTTTAGCTCTATTCCAACTCCAGTTAGGCCATCCAGAATTTCTACAAATTCACTTATGTATGTCGTCATGCTCTGCCCTTGCTCCATCCGTTTGTTGAGCAGTTTCTTGTACAACTGTACCTTTCGTACAGGTCCGCTTGGCTGATGAACCTCCTTCAACTTGGTCCATGCTTCCTCAGCCGTCAAGCAATTCTTGATGTAGGCCAATTGAGATGTCTTTACACTCAACGTTATTGTTGCCAACGCCTTATTGTCCAAACCCACCCGAGTTTGTCCTTCTGGAACATTCGTGTCAGTTAGCTCTCCCGATGTTACACTCCACAAGCCGGAATGCACCAATACAGATCGCATCTGTATTTTCCATGTGTCATAGTTAGTCTCCTCTAACTTATCAATTTGATAAAGAGCACTCATTGTTCTTAGTCTCGAGTCACACACCGCCTAACTTAAATTCTCCAGTTCCTGGGCCCATAACCTATTGAGCGGCAGAATTTAAAGCGAGAAATCAGAACACCGTGTGTATGCTGCGAAATTTTATTTGCGACTGAATTGAAGTTGAAGAAGAAACAAAAAGTGGGTATACATATTTTCGTATTCTCTATTCCTTAGAGCGAGACAAATATAGATACTTCAAGATCTCTTTCCTATACCTATACAAGCGTGCATTGTAGAGAGAAGTATACAGGGTACTCTATTTTCTATACTTTAACCAAGCAATGACATCTTCCATGGACTTCACGAATTCAAAATTTTTTCAATAAGTCCCCGGCGAATGACTGATTCCCATGCCAATTCCCGCTCTTATATCCCTAGAGGATGCAAAAGGACTAGCTTTGCTGAAGCGAAGTACGCGTCGAGCCTCTACAATTGGGGTTTTGCGAGTCCCACCTTGGTTTATTTGGGTTCGATTTATATTTTATGGGATTATAAACTATTTTAAAATAACAATTCGAAAGACTGGGAGCTTCTTTACATGTTTTTCCCTGCTTTCTAGGCTAAAGAATCACATCCCTTTCTCTCATGGAGCAGTGAGGTTCTGCACCCACTAAAATAATATTTTTGGCGTTGTAAAGGTGTATTATAGTATAAACTATAATAACGACCTTAATTAAACACATTTTTTACAAAATTAAAAAAATTGTCGGCACTTTTTGCGGAAGAAAACAAAAAACTGCTATTTCATTGAACAGCCAAATCGAGCTGTACGTGTGAAAAAATTTCAATAAAACAAAAATAGAGTAAATCTAACGGAATTTTTTCTCGATTCTTATCTTTATGTTCCGTTTCTACGCAAACTAGTCCCTCAGTTTTAAAGCTATCTGAATGAAACTTTGCATATAGTCTTCTATATACTCTCACTGCTATATATGTCGGAACTGGCCGGATCGGACGACTATATCATATAGCTGCCATACAAATGTTCGATAAATTTTTAGAAAAAATATTATAACTTGGCAGTTTTTCAACATTTTTGCATAATTTTTTAGATATATAGCCAATTTATATTATTTAAGATTTTCGCTTTTAATTTTATGAAAATCGGGCCACTATATCTTATAGCTGCCATAGGAACGATCGGGAAATTAATCAAAAAAATTATAACTTCGTTGTTTTTCAACGTATTTTTATCTACTCCTATCTACTTTTAGATATGAGCTTTTATTATTTCCGAATTTTGGTATAGTTTTTTGAAAATCGGACAACTATTATATCATATAGCTGACATATGAACGATCGGTAATTGTAGGGAAAATGTAAAACTGGGAATGTAAAACTGTAACTGTCAAACTGTAAGATTCCCTATTACTCTTATATCTCTGAATAGTTTTCAATACAAAATTGAAAAAAAGTGGTGTAAGTGTAGTACTATTATATGGTTTTTAATTTATTAAGCTAACTTTACCCGTTTCGCCACAACAAATTTTTAAAAAGTGACCGAATTAACCATACCCCGCTCTTACCACACCGCTCAATAAGTTCCCGGCTTAAGAAGGAAAAACACATTTTTTTCTGAAAATTTAGTTTTATTCATCAATGTAGTTTCCATCTACGGCACACACTCAGTCCAGCGCTTCTTCAACCTTTCGATGCCATTTTTGTAGAAGGCTGAACTTTTGCCATTAAAATAGGCCTCAGTATCGGCAATCACCTCCTCATTTGTTCGATATCTCTTGCCTTGGAGGTGCTTTTTGAGAACTGAGAAAAGCCAGTAGTCGCTGTGGGCCAAATCTGGAGAGTAGGGTGGGTGCGGCAGTAGTTCGAATCTCAATTCGCTCAATTTCACCATTGTTGCCACAGACTTGTGGCACGGTGCATTATTCTGTGAAACAGCTGTTTCTTCTTTGCATTATGTGGAGGTTTTTTTATGATAGCTTGGTCCAGTCGATCCAGCAGCTTTATATAATATTTGCTGTTGATTGTTTTACCTTTCTCCAGGTAGTCTATAAACAAAATCCCATATGCATCCCAAAATACGGACGCCGTAACCTTACCCGCCGATATTTGTGTTTTGGGACGCTTCGGACGGCTTTCACCGGCTACCACCCACTCAGAAGACTGTTGACTGGTCGTGTATCCATGTTTTGGTCATTGTTACGTAACGAAAAAAATCGGTCCTATTGCGCTTAAACATGCTTAAAAACGTCTCGGAATCATCAATGCGTTATTGCTTTTGGTCCGGTGTTAGCAATCGCGGCACCCACTTTGAGCAGAGCTTTCTCATATCCAAATGTTCATGGAATATCGCAAACACACTGCCTTCTGATATCTTTGATGCATTAGCTATCTCTTTTAATTTCAATTTGCGTTCGGCCAATACCATTTTTCGGATTTTAGCAATATTTTCTGGCGTAACTGCTGTTTTTGGGCGACCGCTAGGGTCAAAGTCTTCGGTGTCCACACGACCACGTTTAAATTCATTGTACCAGTCCTTGATGGTTGATTTTCCTGGAGAAGAGTCCGGGTAATGCTTATCAAGCCAAATTTTTGCTTCTACCGTATTTTTTCCAATCAAAAAACAGTGTTTAATGAGGACACGAAATTCTTTTTTTTCCATATTGTAGAAAAACTCAAAGGTTGTTTCACTTTAAAATTTATAACTTGAAAACACGTGGTCGCAGAGTTGTAAAATTTGTACACAATGCTTATGATAAAAGCCACTATCGATAAAAAATATCGATGTTTGGTTACTACTGCCCCCTATATGTCGGGCCGGGAACTTATTGAGTGGTTTAGTAAAGGCTTTCTTAACTTTCATGAGCTTACTTAAGGAGCTTGATGCATGTAACGGGTTTAAAAAATCTATTTATTTTATTTTATTTTTTACTTCATAAATCGCTCCTTAACGTATGTACTATATGTGCTTATAGGCGCATTAATTAGACACTTCATTAAAGATTTGACAGTGTTATAGCGTTTTACACAAGTGCGAGCAAGACGGCTATATGGCGCTCTAATACATTAGAATAATGCATTAGCTACTTCATTGCTACTGCATTAGAATAATGCATTAGCTACTTCATTGCCGCGATATATCTACATAAAATATACTAGATACTCGATAACAAAATACTGGTTTAATGAAGAAAATTGTAATTGAAAAATGTATTAGCCAGCTCATTGACAGTATGGTCTCACAATGAGAAGTTTAATTTTATATCATTTCGCTGGTTTTTGAAATGAAAAAATATTCGAAAATTAGGAAAAATAATATGTTATGCCACCGCAAGGTGGCAAGGCTCTTACGCTGTAAAATTCATTAAAGTTTTTTTTTTAATAATTAAAAAAGTTGTAAGCATTATAGGTTAAAAACATAAATTTAAAGGATTCTGCATTTATTTATGCAAGAATACTTCGACGAGGAATTTAGAAATTCATAGTAAAACGCCGCGAATGCGCCTTTTTTTTGTTTACCTTTTACAGTCGGTGTGACCGTAGTCGTGTTACCAAAATAATCCAAGCAAAATTACACATATAGTGGTCTCTTTCAAGGTTCTAATGAAGTAGCTAATTAATGAAAACTGCATTAGAGTGTCATATGGCATTTAATAGTATTTTTTGATATTCCATATCATTACAAAGTTACATCACTGAAAAGAACTCATTTTAGATCTGTTGTGAAATTTTTAGAATATGTTTAGCATACATGAAGTATGACTTTCCATGAACTAGGATCTTTTGGATAAGTTAAGTAGATTTTATTTTTAACACAAATCAAAAAGTGCGTTAAAAAAATATACACATATATCGGAGTTCATGCGATGTCCGCATTCATTCAGATTGTAATAGCTTTGAAATTTGTTAAGTCTCCAAAATCTTGTTGACCATGACAGTACCTTGATTTAAGTGTAATAGTTAAGCACAAAATTTTTTCGTATTCGGAAAAATAAAGGTGGGTGTTGAGAGCACGGATGATTGGCCTAGGGTTATTAATTATTCGACAAATTTATTTAGCAGTCACTTTATTAATCTTATTAAGTTTTACAAAAAATTAGCAGCTTTAAAAAACTTTTTATTTTGTCCCAGGCTGGTGCTTTCTCAAGTGACCAGATACATTTCCAGGAAAAAAATACCTTTAATTTTTGGGTGATCAGAAACTCAATGGTCACACCTTTTATCACCCGGATAAAGATTCGGTTTCTAATTTACGGCGGTGACATTCCTTAATTCTCTGAGTTTCTCTTTCACCATCTTGCTCAGTTGTTTGTTACATTGTCGGAGAAGATTTCTTTTGGAGTCCCGCGGCGTGTCATAAAATTTCGAACACATATTATACACGAGCTTACATCAAGTATATAGGCCACTTCTATATGTGCGGCTCTCAGTGTCTGGCGTGTAAAGAGGAATCCACATCGTTTTTCCTTAAGTCTGCCGGCGTTAACTAGTATGGGACCAAAGTAGTCAACTCCTCTTTATGTAAAGGGTCTCTCGAAGGAGGCTAGTCGGGCGGCTGGTACTGCAGCCAATTGAGGTACTTCGGGCCTGAATGTGGCGATTTTGCATATTTGACATGCCTTTCGAACTGTTTTATACAGCACTCGTAGACGAGGTATGTATAAGTCGTTTCTTATACTATTTATTGTCGATTCGTGCATTATGTGATGTGATTTTTCATGGTAATCTTGAAATCAAAAATTCAATTCGAGACTTCTTTGGCAGAACGATAGTATTGTCAGGATTTATTTTATATTTTCTTCCCTGAACACGTAGCACGCCTTCCTCATCCAAGTAGATATTAAGAGCAATCAAAGGACTTGATTTGTCCACGGCTGTGTTATTTTGGAGAGCAGTGATTTCAGCACAGTATGTCCTAAATTTAGCCTGTTTATATATCCATGACTTAGCTTTGCTTATGGTTTCGGGGTCTAAAGTTGATGGCAGTGGACATTTGGCGCGTATTATTTTAGTGTATAGCATAAAGGTCACGGCTCTATACAGGCGTCTTCAATCAGAAAAGTATTCCACTGCAAAATCAAAATGCTTTAGTTTGTTTATAATGAAGACATGCTTACGTAGCTCCGTCGTTTCGCCACTATCGAGAATAATGTCTTGTTCTGGCTTGGCTAGAAACTGGGGTCCTTTTAAACAGCGATTAGCGTTAGGAGATTTGATAAACTTTGTGGCTGAGTCTGCAACATTTTCCTTTGTGGAAATCCAGCGCCATTGAGTTCGGCTTGTGTTATTTATTATCCCCCCAACTCTATGCATGACAACGGCTTGAAATTTTCGAGGGTCCATATCCAGCCACTGCAATACTGTTTTTGAGTCTGAACAGTATGTGCTTGAGTTGATGTTGAGCCTTCTAATATTAATAAGTTTTTTGGCTAAGTTCACTCCCATTACTGCTGCCAGGAGCTAAATGCGTGGTATTGAGACTGGCTTTAGCGGGGCGACCTTACATTTAGCTGCTACTAGGACTGTGTCGATATCGGCTCCCTGCTTGATACGAAGATAAGCAACTGCTGCGTAGGCGTACATCTACAAAAGTGTGCAAATCAATTTGTTCAGCATTCGGCAGCAGAGTTGAGTAGAAGCGAGGAAATTCCAATTTAGCAGCTTGAAGAAGGTCAGTTTTCCATTGTCGCCATGATGCGAGTAAAGTGTCGTAGCATTTTAAGACCGATTGTGTAGCATAATAGCAGGCGGATCGAAAATGGACATCAGAACCTGTAGGGCTTCTCTTTTTGTTGGTACAGTTTCTCCGTTTAGTACGTCTCTTTTAAGTCTCGCAAATCTGAAAGTATACATTAAAACGTCGTTCGAGGGTTCTCAATACATACCGAGAACCTTCTCGGGGTCACCAAGCTCTTTGGGGTTCTGTTCGTCTATTTGGCGCTCTCCAAAATGTTTTAGGATGGCGGTAGAGTTTGAGATCCAATTTCTAATGGTGAAGCCTCCCTCAACATGCATGTCACGGACTTTTGTTGTTACTGCGATCGCCTCAGAGTCGTCGGTATAGCGTCCACATAATGAGCCTCTGTTATGGACTCGAAAGATCGGGGACACTGATGCGTTTTTGTCACGTACATAATGAGCAATGCAGGGCGCGCAGCAGATACCAAATGTCATTGCACGCATGACGAATATACGTGGAGTTTTGTTATCCTTATGAAGCCACAAAAATCGTTAAACATGCATGTCGCTCTGCTGGATGATAATTTGGTGGAACATCTCAGCGATGTCCGCGTACACGCCTATACGGCCCACTCTGAATGCGGGTTTAAATAATTCGGTCCATTCAGCATAAAGTCATTGAGGGATTTGCCGTGGCTCTTTGCAGCTGCATCCCAAACTAGTCTGATTTTATTTGGCTTGTTTGGATTTAGTGCAATGAATATAGGGAGGTGTCCTCAGCTATATCTGCGGGTTGCAATTTGATCGCGTAATTTTTTACGACTGAGTTGTCAATTTGATTTTGAATTTTGTTAAAAAGTTATGGATTTTTTTTTTTTAATTTTTAGTCTAAGGCATTCGAGGCGGTTGAATAGCTTTCTGGGAGAATTAAATTCTTGTCTTGCCAGAGCAAGCCATTTTGATATCTACCGTTTACTTTCTTGCATGTTTCCTCCAGAATTCCTTTAGCCTTTTCGTCGTCTTTGGAGAAGAGCTCTCGCGGTGCGATAGGATCTGCGTTGAAGCTTTCTCTTACTGCCTTTTCGATGTCGTTCCAGTTGCAAACGCAGTGATGGAAGGAATAATTCCTGTTGGCGTTGCTTGTGCCTTGAATACTCCATCCGAGAGTACATTTTGAGGCGATGGGCTCGTTGCGTCTTCCCTCACGAATTTTGCGAGGAACAGCCAAGGTACAATTGTTAGCGCCAATTAGTAGCATCGATTCAGCATTATAATATGATTTTATTGGCAATCCGTGTAAGTGGTTATATCTGCCGACGAGTTTATTTACATCGACAGTTTGCTTTGGTAACGCAAGGTGCTTGACCAAGTGTACGTTGTTAAGCCACTGTTTTCTTCCACTCCCCCATCTCCGATATTTGCATTCGGGCCTTGAAAGACGTTTCCTCTCTACGGGTGGTGTTGCTGGTCCACTGCAAACAGAGTGGTTCGGGTGATGTGTAAACTTTGAGGAGTTTTAGAATTCCTTCGTCGATTAATGTCACAGATGAGCCCTCATCCAGGAACGCATACGTGTTGATCCTTACTCCGTTCCCATATAGTGTCACTGGCAAAATTCGATGATGGCATCTTGTTGCTGATCGTCTTCGGAGTCACTCATTGCTTGGTTCTTTTCTCCGGCTGATGCTTGTGTATGAGTATTTACGCTCCATGAGTTTTGTCCAGGCATGACTGTGGAGGCGGCTTCTGGTAGATGATATATCCAGTCGCTAAATGACTTAACAACAGGGATGTAGAGACTGCGCGGATGTAAGGCCCAACTTAAGGGGATATATACCTTTTTTGTTTTCAAAAAAACGAAACATTTTTTTCCTAAAGTATATCCCCTAAAGAACATTTTCCCAAATTTTCATAGAGATCCGAATAATAGTTCGATAGGAAAACAGCGTTTTGAGGCGCGACTTCAATAGTTGCATATACTCAACGTAAAACTTTGAATGCGATTATCTCAAAGTCGTGTTTTTCCAAAAGTGCCTTTGCTGTGACCGCGATTGCACAAGAACCATTTGATCGATCTTCATTTTTTTTTAAATTATTCGTAATGATTGTGCCGAGTTCGTGAACGATTCAGTTTCTATGCGCCAATTTTGATTTTGCAGATCAGAATTTTTTAATAAAATTTTTAGAACTCGAAAAATTAACTTTTTGGAAAAATCGTTACTGTATGCAGAAAAAACAAAATATTCTTGAAAATAATCGTTTACGAACTGGAAATAATACTATACTAATAAACATTTTTTGGTTTTTTTTATTTCGGTTGACCTGCTGGACTTCCATCGTGGTCACCGCAAGCCGCTATAAAAAAAAGGTTCCGAGAGAATTGCCATAACTTCGTAAATTATTTATATTTTTTCAAGAACAAACGCTTGTTGTTTCGACAAAAACATGTACTATCAATAAATAATAACTTCAGTGTCATAAAATAATTGCTACACACCTGAAAAAAAATCGAAAGTTCCCTCAATTTTTTCGCTCAAAAAGGTATATAACCCCTTAATTATGTTGAATGGGCAACTTGTATACAAGCTCGCGCAGCAGCATTGGACCGCCATTGCAAAGTTTATGAGAGACTCTAGTCTGTCTCAGTGTACACTTATTTGGCGACTTTTATCGATCAGACGGTCAAGGATCTGCTCCGGTCGCCCAAAGGTTTTTAGGGTGTTGATTACCTCTGGGACCAGTGCCGGCAGTAACAGCTTGTCTCGTACCAATTCATAAGCCTTTCCTTTGAGAGACTTCTGGAGACGAAGCATGTTTTCTGCGTCCGAAAATCCGGCTACCGAGCTGCTGTTCTCGTCGTACATGATAATGAAGATTGGCCAATCTGCTGGGTTGCCATTGAAAGTTGGCAGGTCCGCCGGTAGGATTTGCCTTGCTGGTAGTTGAGTTGCAGTTGGTCCAAATAATTGGATGGGCCTTTCCTACATCCCCTGCTGCTGTGCCAGTATGGCGTATTTCTGCTCGATATATTTCCTTCCAGCATCGCCATCATTAAGTTGTTTGAGGTTTGAGTAAATAATGTTTCAGCCGGCTTATTCGAGTTGGGTTCTATTGTCAATGTGGCGGCATCTTTGTTTGGTGCGGCTTTTTCCGATTCGTGTATCTGTACAGCGGCGGGTTTCGATGTTGAGGACGAACGGTCGACATGTATGCACGAGTCGCACGTCCATCGTACCCGCGCAATAGAGTTGTCTACTCCAGCGCCAGCGAAGTAGTACCATTCCTTGAAAGCGTCTATAAAGCGATTATAAAGTTTTTTTAAGAAATGAGAGCACGGATGATTGGCGTATGGTTATCAATTTTTTATTAATTGTTTATTAATCGGCTTAAGATTCGGTTTCTAATTTACGGCGGCAACAGTGGGCGTTTCCCATTTGTTACAAATAGTGACGTTATAATACGGGGGTGCTGGTTCTTCGTGGGCCATGAATCCGAAGCCTATTAATATGGCTCTTCAACCCACCACTGAAAATCTGGCACTGAAAGACATTGGCACCACCCTGCCGTGGTTAGACTGCCCCTTGGGTAACGAAATGCGATCGCGATATCCTTGTCGGTTTTAATGCTGATCCCCTTCCATACGTTGCTGAGCTCAGCAGCGGCCATCGTCGTTGAGCCCATCATTTATCATCCGAGCGCAGTAGTTCATCTTCCTCTATTTCTGTTATAGAATGGTGTGAAGCAGATTGTGTTGTTTGCCATGTTCATAAACGAGGGTTTTGGGGATATGAAGAAGGTCGACTGTACCTAAGAGTAAGGATTGGGAGTCATAGGATTTCGAGTATGAGAGCCACGGGAAATGCCGCTCCCATTGGCTGTATTGGATGCCATTTCCGAGGAGTGTATCTGACTGACATTCACATACGAGTCGACTTGATGCAACTGTAAAGCCAACTGTGAAGAAAAGACTATGCTGATCTTGCCTTAGTATGGTACACCCTTACCATCCCCCTTATGGTGTTAAGTCAAACTAGAACAATTTTTTTTCTAGAGCTTGTTTGTAAAAAAAGTGTCATGTATCAATAATTGCTATATATGTACGTAATATAAACCAAAAACTTGTTAAAATATATATTTATAATAGTTTTGACCACCAACGAATACACTTCATTTAAGCCAATAATTCAAATTTTATTTGTATTTAAGGTCGGCCGATGACACACTAACCAACCAAAGGGTAGCAATAAAAAAAATTTCGCCGTTTGAACATCAGACATATTGTCAAAGAACTCTGAGAGAGATAACTATTTTGACAAGATTTAAGCATGAAAATGTAATGTTATTATAAACATCTAATTTAATATTGAAAACTTAAACTTCATAAATTTATAGATTATTGATATTCGTGACATCCTGAGAGTAGATAGCATAGAACAGATGAGAGATGTTTATATAGTACAGTGCTTGATGGAGACTGATTTGTATAAACTACTCAAAACACAGGTAAGTGCCTCATTATGAAAATTAAAATATAAATATGGTTTTTGTAAGTTTAATAAAAAAATATATATTTCCAAAGCAAAGAACAACAAAGGTTAATAAAGTATGTATATTTAAAGTGTAAATATTTAAAGTATGTATATTTAAAGTATGTATATTTATTTCCTTTTTAATTGCCGTCAATTTAAGGGGGTCTTCTCATTGGGCAACTTTTTTTTTTCGATTTTTTTTTTTTTGCATTTATTTATAGCTTGGGATGGTGTGTATATGTCCCCAAAAGGATTTTTAGAAATTCGAAATACTTTAGAAGATACAGCCTTATTTGTGAAGCAAGTTCTTCGCAAAATGAGCTTTTTTCAAACTTCAAACGCGTTTATCTCGAAACCGCGTTTTTCGAACTGGCGGCCATGATATCTCCAGTTCAACTCAACCGATTTTCATGAAACAAAGTGGAGTCGACGCAGAATTGTCACCATTCTCGGGTGACGGAACAGATTTTTTAAAAAATTTTTTTTTCTATTTTTTTTTTTACATTAAACTACAAAAAAAAAGCCCGAAATCGAAATTTTTTTTTTAAATGGCCGCCATTTTGTTTAAAAAAATTTAAAAAAAAATCTGTTCCGTCACCCGAAAATGACATCAATTCTGATTATAACCCCGTTTTTATTTTTCATTTCGGACGCTCTGGAGACCCTGAATCGTGTCCGCCAGGACGACACCTTTTTTTTCGACCACCATGTTTGAAGTCTCATTACTCTTTGAACAACCCTCGTATCGAGGCAAGAACAACTTTTTTAGTTACTTTGAACATTTTTGAATTCAATAAATAAAAAAAGTTTTCAATTATTCTTTGCGTTTTCAAATAAGAATTTTTTTAAAAAGGGTCCAAAAAACGGCTTTTGAATGAGAAGACCCCCTTAACACAAAATTGTTCAATTTTTACACAAGCGCGAGTTGAATTATTTTAGCGATGTGAGACACCAACTATCGAAGGCACAATCGATGGTGGTTGGGTCACTATCGAACGTGTCTAACACTATCGATTGCGGCTCGATAGCAGCCAACCATCTATAGTTTCGATAGCGCCATCGATAGTTCTCCACCTCTAGCTCTCTGCGAGGGCTGGGTTGCTCATACAAGACTATGGTGTTGGGATTTATTTTTGTCCCGGAAGTCGCTGTATGACATCACGAACCGCTAGGGAACCGTCTGGCCGAAAGCCAGAGAAGCCAGTCTGTTACTAGATCAGGGAACCTGAGGAACTGCCCGAAAGTAAAAGCCGTCACCCTGGAGGCACTTCGCAGGAAGAGGGAACACTCAGTGAACCGCTATGGATATTAGTTAAGGGGGTCTTCTCATTCAAAAGCCGTTTTTTGGACCCTTTTTAAAAAAATTCTTATTTGAAAACGCAAAGAATAATTTAAAACTTTTTTTATTTATTGTATTCAAAAATGTTCAAAGTAACTAAAAAAGTTGTTCTTGCCTCGATACGAGGGTTGTTTAAAGAGTAATGAGACTTCAAACTTGGTGGTCGAAAAAAAAGGTGTCGTCCTGGCGGCCACGATTCAGGGTCTCCAGAGCGTCCGAAATGAAAAATAAAAACGGGGTTATAATCAGAATTTATGTCATTTTCGGGTGACGGAACAGATTTTTTTTAAAATTTTTTTAAACAAATGGCGGCCATTCAAAAAAAAAATTTCAATTTCGGGCTTTTTTTTTGTAGTTTAGTGTAAAAAAAAAATAGAAAAAAAAATTTAACAAAAAATCTGTTCCGTCACCCGAGAATGGTGACAATTCTGCGTCTTTGTTTCATGAAAATCGGTTCAGTTGAACTGGAGATATCATAGCCGCCAGTTCGAAAAACGTGGTTTCGAGATAAACGCGTTTGAAGTTTGAAAAAAGCTCATTTTGCGAAGAACTTGCTTCACAAAAAAGGCTGTATCTTCTAAAGTAATTCGAATTTCTAAAAATCCTTTTGGACACATATACATATATCCCAAGCTATAAATAAATGAAAAAAAAAAAATCGAAAAAAAAAGTTGCCCAATGAGAAGACCCCCTTAAAGAAGATAAGTTTATTTATTTATTGTACACTATACGCAAAAGTTGCAAATTTAAGCTACAGGACTTTCGGTCGAAAGATATAATATTTGGAGAGGTTTTTACAAATGTACTAACAAATTATACAATATAGATATTTATAGATTGACAAACCGTTTTTTTTGGCTGACTTAAGAAAGCTTATAATTAGATGGATATTTGCAAAACTAGGGTTAGTTAATGGTTTATTCTGGTTAGTTAAAAAAAATCATTTTTTTTTTTCATTTTTCGATAGCTTTAAGCAAGCAGCTACAATGCATACATTTAAACGCGATTGCTGGAAAACTACATTTTTTGAGCTGGCCACCGTCATATCTCTGTCAATTTCTTAACGAATCTTAATAATTGTTTTTTGTTAAATACGCGTAATTGAATTGTCCATGGAATATGCTACAATTACATAGATAGCTTATACATTGGATTTTTTATCAACAAAAAAAGGGAAGAAAATTTTCAGAAAAACGACAAAAAAATTTTGAAGCGCCGTTTTTTTATTTTTTGTTAAATTTCGATGAAAGTGGCCTATTCCATAATCACATTCATACTAAATAAGAATATTTTAGAATTTTTTATTTTAGACGATTTTTACGACCTGTAGAAGAGTCGGCAGAGGAGTACCTTTTTCGAGCACCTACGTCACCCTGTGTCCTGCTTCAGGATATGCTTCAAAAGGTTTGAAATTTTTACAAAATCATCTTTTAACTATCAGAAATATACGTGAAAAGTTTGAAGCACCTATGTTTTTTGTTTGTCCAAATAAGTTCCTGAAGATTGCCTGTTTTATGACACAACTAACCAGAATGGACCCTTAAGAGATCAGTAAGTTTAATAGTTGGTAAATTTAATCTGTCTGTTTTTAGAGCGGGACAGTCGGTGAGGATATGGGGGATCGATAAGTTCTCCTTGGTGCAGAACTGGCACTGGTAGTTTGGAGGTTGAGTAAACCTATGTTCCTGGGTCAGCATCGTGTGGCTAAGCCGAAGGCGGATTATTTTTATGATTTCTCTTCTTGCTGGGTTATAGGTTTGTGGAGTTTTTGTGTAGTCAGCTAAGCATATGCATTCTGGGTTAATCCTTTGGTGCCATTGCGATGTTTTTTGCATTAAATTTGGTTTATTATTGAGGGTGTGTGTTTTTATTTGATTGTTTATGTCTCCACGGTTAAAATTAGTTATTGTGATCAATGGAGCGATGGTGGCTCCTTTCGATGCTGCATCGGCATTTTCGTTGCGTTTGATTCCAATGTGGCTGGGGACCCTTAGGAGCTCGATTTTATTTTTGTATTTTAAAAGAAGGTCACATATGTGTGGTTTATGTTTAAAAGTGCTTCCAGTGTGGATAGGGAATCCGAGCAGATGCAGAATTTCCCTCTTAGCTTTACTGCTGTTTTGATGGCTTCCAGAATAGCAATCGCATCTGGTGTATATACCAAGGAAGGACGGCTTGTTTGATTATTTCATTTATGTGGTTAACGCAAAGACAATTATTTCCTTACTAAAGGATCCATATGCGCACAGAAGTCTGAAGTGATTGCTCATAAGTTGTTGTCTAATTTCCAGAAATTGTTTTACAAATATATCATTGTTTGTGCTGGATTTTTTTAGTCGGCTTAGTCGGGTATCTATCTGATTGGTATTCAGAACCCCCTGGTTGGTTTAGGTTTCTGAAGAGGAAAGGTAGGAAGTTCGTGCCTTAGTCCAAGAGTAACGCAATGATTAACTGTCGATGATCTGTATTTTTTGGTTTTATTTTTCTTTATCCGGTTATTAATTTGTTTCAAAAGGGTGTCGTTAGCGTGAATGATAGTGTTGATTGTTTGCTGGCTTTGCGATGCGGTCGTACACGCTAAGTGTCTTGACTAAACGGTCCGTATCAGATGTAATTTCCGCAAACAGTGGTTTACGTTACTGTTGCCATGCCTGTCGGGAGGTTGAGAAGGAAATATCCTTTATGGGCCAGACCACAAATGGAATTTTCGCAAAGCGAATGACCACAGGGAAAAAAAAGGGACGGACCACCGGCTGAAGTTGGTAATGCTGCGTTACCAAAGACCCTCACCGCTGTTCCACTACTGAAAACCATATTTGTTTCTCGGCTTGCTCCTGACCTCGCTTTGAAAGATGTACCAGCTTATACTGAGCAAAAAACAAGCCAAAAATATGAAAGTAGAAAAATTCAATTTTTCATACCCCAGAGACGTCTCATAGTTTAAGATAAGTGCCTCCCTCGATCTTTTTGACACAATTTGTTCTGGTGTGGGAGTAAAACCATCAAGGCCGTGACAAACCACGCCCGCGGGTGTCACGGCAGTGCCAAAAAACTAAATACCTTCCTCTTACTTTCCTATCAGAATACTAGACGCTTACGCAGCAAACTCTCGAAATTGTATTCTGATAGTTTTTCGTTTGCATTCCAGGTGATTTTGGAGCGATGTGGAGTTTTAATTGACGTTGCCTCCAATCTTATTTCCGAACTGGTTCAAATTGACGATCACACAGGTATTGAATTTATCTGTGTAAAACTAACATTTCCAGGTAGTTTTATCTACAGCTGTGTTCACTGAAATAGCAGTGCCCCACGACCTGCACGTTTAAGATTGGAAAATACTATTACAAACACTATTTTCATAAAAATTTTTTTCATAAAGGCTTAGTGTATTTAATTATTAACAATACCACAATCATTTAATTTAGGTAACATAAACCTTTTAGAAGATATAGCTAATAACAACAAAAAAGGTCTATATTATGCCGATCATTGAAATAGCAGTGAAAAACTAAAATTCTTCATAAATTTAAAAATATCGTATAAGAAACCTATTTCTTCTTAAATTCTAATTGACTATGATCTAATATTTTGTTAAATAGCCTTTAGAAGCTATCATAGCCTCATTCCTGGGTGGCAAGGAGTCCACCAAGTCTTAGCAACGCTTGAGGGGATTATGGTCTCATTCCTCCTGCACAAATCGCCAAAGCTGCGGCTTAGAAGTCGGAAACTTCTTTAATACGTAGCCCTTTATGTCCCCCATAAGTTTTCGATCGGATTTATATCCGGGGACTGTGCAGGCCATGGCATTGCATCCACTTTTTCATTAAGAACCCACTGCTTGGCCACCTTGATGGTATGATTAGGGTCACTGTACTGTTGAAATGTCCAAATTAATGGCATTTTTTCCTCAGGATACGGCTGCAAGACAGTTTTTATATTTGGACATAAACATAATGGTCTTTGATCCGACAGATCATATATACGGGACCAACATCGTTGTATGAAATGTATACCCATACCATGATTTTTAGGCCAGCGTCTTCAGCGTATGGTTTGGGGGGTACTATGTATTTGGAGGTCGACGGACATATTGTCTTGTCCTATTCCACCAAATAAAACCAGTTTGGAGTCATTTGTCCAAAGGATATTACGCCATTTGAATAGTGGCAGTTCAAGTGGCTATTGGCGAACTCCAATCTGGCCTTGATATGCCTGTAACCAAGCAGTGACATTTTCCATGGACTTCGCGAATCTAAAATTTATTCAATAAGTCCCCGGCGAATGGTCCCATGACTGATTCCCATGCCAATTCCTGCTCATATATCCCTAGAGGATGAAAAAGGACGAGCTTTGCTGAAGCGAAGTACGCGTCGAGCCTGTACAACTGTGGTTTTTGCGAATCGTACCTCGGTTTTTTTGGGTTCGGTTCATATTTTATGATTTTATAAACTATTCTAAAATAACAATTTGAAAGATTTGGAGTCTCTTTACATGTTTTGCCCTTCTTTCTAGGCTAAGTTATCTGATACCTTTCTCTCATGGAGCAGTGAGGTCCTGCGCCCACTAAAATAATTTTTTTTGCTTTGTAAAGGTGTATTATAGTATAAACTATAATAACGACCGTAATTAAACTCATTTTTTACAAAATTAAAAGAAATTTCGGCACTTTCTGCGAAAGAAAATTAAATACTGCTATTTCAGTGATCGGCCAAAACGAGCTGCATATGTGAAAAAATATCAATAAAACATAAAAATAGAGCAAATCTAACGGAATTTTTTTTCTCGATTCTTATCTTTATGTTCTATTTTACAAAAAAAAATGTGCAATAGATCAGCTAGCAAAAAGGAATGTGTACAAAAAAAAGTTTTGAAGTTGTTCCTCTGTCGCACTGCTATTTCAGTGAACACAGCTGTATATAACCTGTTCTTACGTTCCTCCATCTGCCGAAGAGCCTATTTATTGGAAACACCTTTCGGCAATTCGGCTTTTCCAACATGCTTTCAGATAGAGACCAACTAATAACTCTAGGAGACTTCAATATACCTGGAGCGCGTTAGTCATCAGATGGTACGTCCAATGTCCTCCAAACTGCGGCACAGCATGACCTCATGCTTGACATTTCTTTGTCTCAAGCTAACCATGTCTTAAAATCTTTAAATCGCTTACTTGATATGTGCTTCGTCTCCGATCCTGTAGGTGTAAACTTGATCCATTGGCGCTTCCTTAAGACCCTTACCATCCTACTATCGAAGTGACAATCGATTTGGGGACTGCCGTAAAGAATTAATCTGAATAAATCAAATTTTTAATGGCTAGATATCTGCACTCCATGTCAACGTCCGCCGTTGATATTTTTTACAGTGTGTTTTTATTCAACTCGCTTAGATCAGACTTACTCTTTTGATTTGCCCAGGTCAAACCTAATCTTCACTCCTATTTTAAACGAAAGCTCCAATAGTTTAGATCTTCATCGTGTAAAACCAGTTTATTCACCGGGTCTGTGGGGTCTGTGCAATCACCTTCTGAAATTGTTTACCTTTAGAAACCTCAGAATTTCCCCTTATTTGGAAGGAATCATTTATCATTCCTCTTCTCAAAAAAGGTAGCAAATTGGACGCCAGCAACTAAAACTTTTCGAAAATGTAATTAGTAATTACTCCTTACTTGCAGCATTTATGCAGATCCGTAATTTCTCCATGTCAGCATGGTTTTATGAGGCGAAGATCGACCACTATAAATCTCCTGGAACTCACCTCTTTCGTTATCAGGGGTTTCAAACGTAACTTTCAAACCGCCGTGATTTACACAGACTTCAGTAAAGCTTTTGACTCTTCTTGTAAGGAAGCTTGACTTAATTGGGATTCCGCGGATCTTTGTAAATGGATTTTGTGTTATTTGAGTGACAGAACTCAAAAGGTTCTGTTTAAAAAATGCTCTATCCAAATTCCTCAGAGTCACTTCTGGCGTTCCACAAGGTAGCCACCTCGGCCCGCTGCTATTTATTTTGTTTATCAATGACCTCCCGCTGGTTCTAACGAGCTCCAGAGTACTTATGTATGCTGATGACGTTAAACTATGCTTCCAGTATAGGGACAGCTCTTGCCAGTCTGCCAGTCTGCAATCGGATCTTAATAGCTTTTAAGCATGGTGTCGTGCTAACTTATTACATCTCAATCGCTCCAAATGCAAACCGATGACATTTTCACGTGCCACTCCTTAATTTGCCACTTATACGCTTAATGAATGTGCTCTGGAAAGAATAACTCTTGTTGACGATTTAAATATTTCGTGCATGGTTAATAAAGCCAGAAGCATGATCGGTTTTATATCGGTTTTATTAAGAGGTGGTCGAAAAATTCGATTCCCCTTATATAATGAAGACCCTTTTTACTTCGTTTGTACGTTCTATATTGGAGTGTGGTTCATGCGTCTGGAGTCCTCAATTCGGAGTACATATTAACTGTATTTAATCTGTACAAAAGAACTTTTTACTTTTCGCCCTCCGTGGCCTACCCTTGGATGCTGATGAGAGACTGCCGTCTTACTCTAGTAGACTTCTATTAATTAACTTACCCTCTCTAGCTAATCGTAGAACGATGCTTGGTGTCGTATTTCTTAACAACTTAATAAACGGTGATGTTGAGAGCCCCTATCTCTTAGGGCAGCTCAATTTCCATGTAATAAATCACTGTAGGAGAGAGCTTGAAGTACATGAATCCTTTTGAGTTTTATGTGCTGATTACAACCGCCTCTCTGATATTATTATTCGTAGTGATAGCCCTGCTATACTAAAAACATTAATACTTGTAGAATCAATTACCACTGTAATCTAGTTTTGCATGTGTTGATATTTATAAAAAAAAAAAAACGAAAGAGTCCAGACCATGAATACTCCAGCGATCCGGATGGTCAAGATGTCTTGCTGTAGGCTGGTCATGACACTCGCTACCGGTGTTCCTGGGCCACACACAGGGGAAACGGATACTCAAACTTTCTTTCTCACACATGCCTTTTCGCTCTTACTTTTCACTTTCTCTTATTACACCTTCCACAAGCCGCTTTCCCCACGTTTCTTCGGTACGTAAACAAAGATGATCGCATCTTGACATTTTTATACCCTTACAGGGTATTACAATTTCAGACAAAAGTTTGCAACGCAGACTGGTCCCATAGTTTTACAGCTATCTGTATAAAGAATAAAGTAAACCCTACAGGGTAGGAAGCAGTCGAGACTAGGCCACGGACGGTTCTGGCAAAGAAGCGCAGTGGCTATGCGGAGTTAGTGCGCCGCAGTTGCGCGACACCAAAGCGACTGATAAAATTGTCCAGGCAAACTTTGATTTTATGTGGCTATTTAGCTTATATAAGGTTGTCAAAAAAGTCTTGCGGTATTTTCGGTAGGTGTCTTTGCAAGCGTGTAGTTCTAGTTTTATTCGTCGCATCGGTTTACGCTAGACCTTTTTGGAAAGCTCTTTTCACGCGTTAACATTTGTTTAATTTATGGTTATTTGTTTTTAGTCGTTCGTGAGTCGCAAACATGGAGCAAAATAAAGAGAAAATAGGGATATTTTACAGTACTACTACGATAAAGGCAAAAATGCGTCTCATGCTGCCAATAAAATTTGTGTAGTTTATGGACCCGATACAGTTTCCATTTCCACCGCACAACGATGGTTTCAACGTTTTCGTTCTGGTGCAGAGCTGGTCGAAGTTGCGCCACGCTCCGGAAGCCCTATCGTCGAAAATTGCGATAAAATCGCTGAATGGATCGAAAGAGACCGGCTTGTAGCAGCCGTAGCATCGGCCAAGAGCTGGGCATGAGTCATCAAACCGATATAAACCATTTAAAGAAGCTTGGTTTCAAAAAGAAGCTCGATATATGGGTGCCACACGACTTTACGCAAAAAAACATTTTTGACCGTATGGATGCATGCGAATAGCTTCTGAATCGCTGCTCCCCTATGGCCAAACGGTCAATTCGGACCTGTACTGCCAACCACTGGACCGCTGGAATGCAGCACTCATGCAAAAGAGGCCATATTTGATCAACAGATAGCTTGGTAGTCGGAAGTTGGACAGTCCTTTGAAAATTGGCTCTCCGAGTTTTTTGCCAATAGGGAAGCGAGCTTCTATAGGAGGGGCATTATAAAGTTGGCATCTCGTTGGGGATTCGTCATCGAACAAAACGGCGCATATTTGACTTAAATTGCATTATTGTAACCAATTTTATGAACAATTGAAAGTTCAATAAAAATACCGCAAGACTTTTTTGACAACCTTATATTTGGAGATGATCTCAGCCAGAATGACCGAACCCATCGAAGCAGCGCAGCAGCAGAAGCAGCGCAGTGTGAGCAAATTAAGCCACGGCGTGCCCATCGCTGGTCTACAATGTACGCCATTATGAGGGTGGTGTTAAGGTGGCTAGAGAAGAAATCTCAGGCTGCAGGTGGAAAGGAGGAACAAAGTCTAAAGTTCTAGTGGTTAACCTGGACATTCGGAATGCGTTTAAAATGGCAGATTGGGAGCGAACAGTGGAGTCCCTGAGGATGCTTAAAATCTTAGCGTACCAGCTAAATATAGCGCTTAACTACTTTAGCGACAGGGTGCTAACGATGGAGTCCCGCAGTCCTGCACCGCTAGGCGGCCAATTCGTATTCTGATTCTGTATCATCCATATTGTATATTGTATTGGACTCGGGGTACGTTGTTTGCGGAGCGGTGCTAGGATCTTGGCCTCGCATTCCTGGAATCGCTTGACTATTCCCAGGACGTGGTCATCACTATTATTAAATGAGGTCAACCGGCTGCTCATTTCCTTCCTGTCGCGTCCAGAGAACACTCCTTAAGAATCGCTTTCAATTCCCGCTTCCGGAGATTCGAAATCGAACTTACTCTCATATTTGTAGAAAAAATAACTCAACTGGGCAACGATAAAACATTTTCGACGTATCGCAAATTGGGGGATATAAAGGTGTTTTAAAAAAATATATATATTTTTAGAGTAGGATTTCTGTTGCAAAGGGTCTTTTCTGGTTTATTTGTTTTAAACCTATCTTCTTGAAATTTACTCTTTTGACATAAGAAGAAATAAATAAAACAAATTTAATTTTTAAGGTAGGTAGGTAAAAGTGGTGAGGGAGTCCTGACCGCCTCCCATTAGAGCTGAGCTCCGTTTTGATCCACACCCTCGATTTGTTGTTGTCTGCGCCCTACTCAGTACCAGCCCGTATCATTCAGGTAAGCTAGGATGGCCTGGCTACTGGCTGCCTTCCAACTTCCCCTAGTGACTCGAGTTGATGTGCTCCGAAGTGTCGGGCTCTTTGTTTGTTGAGTGCCGGGCAGTGGCACAGCAGATGCTCTGGTGTCTCCTGCTCGCTTGGTTCCTTGCAGCTTCTGCATTGTGGGTTGAAGGGTAGGCCCATCTTACAAGCTTGCGTGCCTATTGGCCAGTGGCCGGTGATGGTTGCCGCTATCCTCCTGATGTCCTTTTTGCTCTTGGAGATCAGTTCTGCGGTTCGCTTCCTGTTGAATTCTGGCCAGCATAGTTTCGATCTTCTGTGCTCTGCCTTCGTCGACCATTCCTTGCTGGCTAGTTGTTTGAAATGGTCATGAATTTCCGTCTGGACCGAGTTCAGGGAGATCTGTATGTCTGTTGTTGCTGAGTGTTCTTCTGACCCTTTTCTGGCCAGCTCGTCTGCTTTCTCGTTTTCGTCTATGTCATTGTGTCCGGGTACCCAGGCTATTTGTACCCTGTTGTCCTCTGCGAGTCTGTTTAGTGCCCCTTTACATTTGGCCACTAGTTTGAAGTCGTCCGGGCTTGTGCGAGGGATTTGATCGCCGCCTGGCTATCTGAGTATATCCTCACCTTGGTATTCCGAAGGCCTCGGTCTAGCGAAAGTTCGGCAGCTTTCAGTATCGCGAGAACCTCCGCCTGGAAAACCGTCGCTGACTCTGGGAGGTGGTAGTATTCCTCCACCTTTCAGCTTTCGGCGTAGTTTCCGGCCCCTACCCCTATCTTTGAACCGTCGGTGTAGAGTGATACCTCATCCGGTTCGGTTACTCTCCCTCTCTTCCAGTCTTCCCTTGTAGGGTATATAGTGGTGTATGTGTTACCGAATCGCAGTTCGGTTGTCATGTAGTCTGTGTCTACTGTCGTCCGATAGTTTATCTCGTTCAGAATCCTGCAGTGTCCGGTGTGGTAGTCTTTCCAGCTTTGACTAGCCTTAAGTCGTACCGCACCTTGTGCTGCAGTGTTCCTGATGAAATGCTCTATCTGTATTATGTTCAGGATGGCGTTCAGCGCCGCTGCGGGGCATGATCTCAGTGCTCCCGTGGCTCCTGCGCATGCCGATCTTTGTATCCTTGTTAGTTTCTGGACGTTGTATGCCCTAGTTAATGCTGGCCACCATACTAGTGCTCCGTATGTGAGTATGGGTCTTACCACCGCTGTGTAAAGCCATATTATTATTTTGGGGTGGATGCCCCAGTTCTTTCCGAACATCTTCCTGCAGGAATAGAATGCTATGCTTGCTTTCTTGACTCTCTCGTTGATGTTTTGTTTCCATGAGAGTTTCGCATCCAGTATCACTCCCAGATACTTTGCCTGCTGTGATATCTCTAGTTCTTTGCCATCTATCTTTGGCTTTGTGAATCTTGGGACCTTAGTTCTCCTAGTGAAGAGCATTAGTTCCGTTTTACTTGGATTTATGCCCAATCCGCAGGCTTTTGCCCATGCATTGAGTTTCGTGAGTGCCCTTGTCATTAGTTCGCTGATGACGTCGGGGAATGGTCCTGAAGTGAGTAGGACTACGTCGTCTGCGTATGCTACCACTTTTACTCCTTCGTTATTTAGTGTTCTTAGTATGTCGTCCATGTTTATCAGCCAGAGCATTAGGGACAGGACTCCCACCTGTTTTAAATGTTATTTCAAAATTTACATTTGTTTCTCTTGTTTTCGGTTCTATTGATTTTCTTATAATATTGTTTACCTTATGTATATATTTTGCTTATATACATATTTATTTCCTTATTATAAATATTTTTTCCAAGAGTAGGCTATTTTTTTTTCGCAATGTTGTTCCATTATTTATATACCCTTGCAGGGATTATAATTTTAGTCAGAAGTTTGCAACGCAGCTATGGGCCATATTGGCCTATGTGTGGCCCCTCGAGGGCCGTCCGCTCTTACCTAACCTAACCTTGTAACGCAGTGAAGGAGACATTCCGGGCCCTAGCATCAACATGTTCTTCAGTTTTGAAGCTATTTAAATGAAACTTTGCAGATAGTCCTTTGAATACTTTTACTAGTATAAAAGTCAGAATGAGCAGGATCGGACTTCTTTTTCATATAGCTGCAATAGCTGGCATGAAATGATTGTTAAATGTAAAAGAAAATGCAAAACTGCTCTATATCTGTGAAACTGTAATGTGTAATGAAATTTGGCATTACTTCCAATCGCTCAGTTACGAGATAGAAGCCGTTGTCTTTGGAGCGATTTAAATACAACATTTATGGCAAAATAATTATTTTGATTATAATCAAGGTCGTCACATATGGTAATGGAAAAACGAATTGCAAGATGGTCGTTACGAATCCAGGAGTTTGACACCGACATCGTTCATCGAGCAGGAACACAGATGGGACGCGCTAAGTAGTAAATTGAACATTTTTATACCCTTGCAGGGTATTATAATTTCAGTCAGAAGTTTGCAACGCAGTGAAGGAGACGTTTCCGACCCTATAAAGTATATATATTCTTGATCAGCATCAACAGCCGAGTCGATATAGCCATGTCCGTCTGTCCGTCTGTCTGTCTGTCTGTCTGTCCGTCTGTCTGTTTCTACGCAAACTAGTCCCTCAGTTTTAAAGCTATCTGAATGAAACTTTGCATATAGTCTGCTATATAGTCTCACTGCTATATATGTCGGAACGGGCCGGATCGGACGACTATATCATATAGCTGCCATACAAATGTTCGATAAATTTTTAGAAAAAAAATTATAACTTGGCTGTTTTTCAACATTTTTGCAACATTTTTTAGATATGGCTATTTTATATTATTTTAGAATTTTGATAAAAATTTTATGAAAATCGGACGACTATCGGACGGCTATAAGATAGCTGCCATAGGAACGATCGGGAAATTAATAGGAAAAAATTATAACTTCGTTGTTTTTCAATGTATTTTCATCTACTCTGAGATATAAGCTTATTTTATTATTCTAGAATTTTGGTATAAATTTCATAAAAATCGGACAACTATATCATATAGCTGCCATAGAAACGATCGGTAGATGTAGAGAAAATGTAAAGCTGGGAATGCAAAACTGTAACTGTCAAACTGTAAACATAATAAGTATAGGTAAAATGTAATGAAATAATATCTGCAAGGGTATACAAACTTCGGCGTGCCGAAGTTAGCTTCCTTACTTGTTAATTTTAATTAAAAAAAATTAAAAATAAAAATTATTCTCCAATTGAAAATAACAGTTGTTTGCCAATGTTTATTTTAAAAATTGAATCGTAATATATTTTCAACGGATAGACATATCTTAAGGATTGGCATTGGCATTTGTAAAATAACAGTTATTATTCAATTTTATATAAATATTTAAAACAAATATATATATTAATCTTACACTTTTTTATAGAAGTTTAAAGTAAAAATTATAACTGTTACGTTCCGTAATAAATTAAAAATTTTTGGTCGCTTACAGTTGACAAAAACAAAACAGATCTAAATGTATTAAAAAACAACGTGCCAAAACTGTTCATTTGTACTATATGACATGAACCATGCATTCTTTTTTTTTTTTTGCCGAGGTTCATTAAAAGAAGCAAATTAATATATATTCTGTTCAAAGTAAACCATGCAAGGGTATAAAAACAATATTAACGTGTGTACCCAAACTGACACAGTTGTAAAATTAGTTAAATTAAAATTGGTATAAGTTATAACGTTTTGATCTTGCTAGAAATAAAAATTTATCAAGTTGTCAGCCAACTATTATAATTTTAATATATTTTGAACCTTTTTTTCTAATTCCAGAGGCTGAGTAATGATCACATCTGTTACTTTTTGTACCAAATATTACGTGGACTAAAGTATATACACTCAGCAAACGTTTTACATCGGGATTTAAAACCAAGCAATCTTTTATTAAATAAAACGTGCGACTTAAAAGTATGTAGTTTCCTTTCAATACGGCTAAATAATAAATAAGTGTTAAATACCCTTTGAAAGTTTGAAATTATTAAAGAATGAAGTTAAAATCTTTTAAATTTGTATCCCTATTTAATATTGCAAAAAATAAATATATTTGCAAAAATTTTAATAGGGCCTGTTTTTTAATATCAGGCTAACTTTAGTTATTACTTACAAATTTGGAATAAAATCACATACAAATGATTTAATTCGATATGATCCTTCATACATAGTATATCAAAGCTTGACTTCAGTTTTATGTCTAGTACGAAGCAGCTACAATTAAAGTGTGTATAAATGATTTGGTCTGAGCGAATTTGCTGTGGCCATGGAGGTAGAAGCATGAGCTAACCGGAAAGAGCACAAAATATTGTTTTGCTTGTTGTTCCGTCTCAAATCAAAAATTAATGTTTGTTTACTTTTATCAGTCACAGTCGAAAATTCAACAAACTAAAAATACCCAACGGTATTGGAATTCTAGTATATATCTTATCGCTGTTGCATACCGACTTGATAAAAAGGCAATCGAAAATAAATATGAATCCCTCTCGAATTTATGGGATTGAGTGCAAACGCTGCTCCGTACGTAGCTTTAGGGGGGCATCTGAGTAACTGGCAAAAAAAAAAGCCGATTTTATAGAATTTTTTTTTGGCCAAATGAAAAAGCCAATCGAAAAATTTTAAAGTAGGTTTGATAATGTTATATGTGAAATACAAAATACATTTTTTTGGAATAAATCGAAAACAAAATGGCGGCTGTGCAGCATTTCTTCGTAGGCCCTTTTTTGTTGAAGGGGGTCCATGGCCGGAAACCTAACGTCCTTAATTTTTTATCTAGAAAAAAAAATCAAATTTTGTTAGAATCTATATCTCAACCGCTATCGACACACGTATATTTTCGATATTTTGATTTTTTGCAAAATGGTGAGTGATTAAATAAAATTTTAAATTTTCATGAGAAAAAAACGTCACAAAATTATTGATAAAAATAAGGAAGCAAAAATAAAATAGACAAGGGTATTTTGGATACACTGTCAAAATTTCAGATCGATCGGTTAAGATTTGTTCGAGTTAGGTTTCCGGCCAATTCAAAAAAGGTGGTTTTGAGAAAAACGCGTTTAAAGTTTTAAAATCGTATATATTTACATGAGAGGCATCGCCGCAGAATGGAAAATTTCGACACTTAGACACATTTGCCGGACTCTATCTTTTGGTATGTTATTTTTGAGACCCTAAAGAATTTTTTAAACAAAAAAAAATTTTCGATTTTTAAAAAAAGTTACTTAGATGTCCCCCCTTAAGAATAGCAAATATCTGTCATTTTAAATCCATATTCTTACCTCAGACCGGATAAGGAGTGTTTTTTAATGATATGCTCCGACTCACATCAGGTGGTCAGAGGCAAGGATAGGTGTCTTAAATTTAATTTTTGTTAAAGTCTAATGACATTTCAAAATATAACAAAAAGTACAGGTTGTAAAGCAAACATAAAACGTCCCCCCTTAATGGTAATTTTAGCTTTTGACTTCCATGTAGATGATAATTCGAGGTAAAACCTTTTTCTATGGTTTATGTATTGAGCTTATAAGATTTTACTAGAAAATCTGACGTTGCTCTGACATCGATCAAAAATAAATACTATTGAGAAAGTGGCAATAAACAAGAACAGCTGAATAACTAGACAGTTATAAACCCAAAGACTATTTTTTGTCGTATTTTAATTTATTTTTTAAAGGTCAAATATCTAAAGAATATTGTATCAAAGTATAACATCGATTTTAGCAAAATTGACGAAGTTATGCGTAGTTAAACGGAGGTCGTTGGGTGTTCAATGTATGAGTAGCACAGAGTTTATAGCGCTCTCCTGAACAATGTCATTTTTAAAATCAGTGTTAACGATAACTCAAAATCTACTGAACCAATCGTTTTGAAATTTGGAACATAACTTCTTTAACTAATGCCTCAGGTACTCACGTCACGGGACACCTATCTCTTAACTAATGCATTATATTTAGTTATTTAATATCGGATGCTTTTGTGGACATTTAGAATGTACACCGAAAGCTAATATACGTATCATAACATACATATGTATGATGTACCTATACATCATCCTATTCTTATACACACTGCGTTGTAAACTGACGACAAAAATCATTAAATCCTCTCTATGGGTATACAAAACGGAAGACTGTACCATTTATCTTTTATAGTGACTAACATGGCAATGGCTCAGAAAAATTTCAAACTGCAGGGGTAAAATAACTTCGGCTCCTCGAAGTTTATTTCTTTTCTTAGGTTTTGTAATATCACTGGATAAAATTTGTTTTTTTTTTTCTTTAATAGATTTGCGACTTTGGTTTAGCTCGAATCGCAGATCCTGAACACGATCATACAGGTTTTTTAACGGAATACGTTGCTACTCGGTGGTATCGGGCACCTGAAATAATGCTCAATTCTAAGGGATACACAAAATCAATTGATATTTGGTCTGTTGGTTGTATATTGGCAGAAATGTTAAGTAATCGCCCAATATTTCCTGGAAAACATTATTTGGATCAACTAAATCATATTCTTGGTGTATTGGGCTCACCATCTCGTGAAGATCTGGAATGTATTATAAATGAAAAGGCATGTATAAAAACTTGTTAACTAATTAACGTGTTATTAATCTTTCATTTGACAACAGGCTCGAAATTATTTGGAATCTTTGCCTTTTAAGCCAAATGTTCCATGGTCCAGATTATTTCCGAATGCAGATGCTTTAGCTTTAGATCTTTTAGGAAAAATGTTAACTTTTAACCCACATAAACGGATTCCTGTGGAAGAAGCTCTTGCACACCCCTATTTGGAGCAGTATTACGATCCTGGAGACGAGGTAATTACTTATTTGCTTGTATTGTAGTATATAATGTAGTTGTATACCATGAAAAGTATTTTATCAAAAAAGAAGTTCTACTTCTATCCAATCGGCATAAACACATTCTGTTTATATAGTTAACAAATATGAGTTCTTTTACTGAGTATGCTCATTTGTGAAAGCAGAAAAATGAAATGTGGGTAACCTCATTCTCATAGTGTTTGTTGGTAATGGATTTAACGGTTCCCAGCAGACAAAGAAACGGACATAAGCGGCTGGATCCGAAATATGTCCTCTAAAGATATTAAATACTAAACTTTCCGCATAAGTCTAGCTAAATGCCCGAATAACGGACGAGAATCGCGAATTCCCAGGATTATACCCGCGAAAGATGTCGTAAAAGGTTCGCTATTAAATTCCTATTCGGATTCCAAAAATAGCATTTGCTGCCACAAAACCAATAACATGTGATTAACTTTATTAACGTTAATGTGTATAAATCGGACGTTTTGTCGGCCTAAAATTTGCCAAACTATCGTTTTCAATATCATAAACGAAGTTTTTGACTACTGGGTTGTTGTAACTACTATTATATAATATAAAATATAACAGTTATTATATTTATATTTACATATTACAGTACCGTAGAAAACCATTAGTAATCGTCAACAACAAATGTCAAATCTATCCCCAACAAAAACTAAGGTCATTTTTATACCCTTGGAGTGTATTATATTTTCAGTCAGAGTTTGGAACGCAGCGAAGGAGACATTTCCGACCCTGTAAAGTATATATTCCTGATTAGCATCAACAGCCGAGTCGATCTAGCCATGTACGTCTGTTCATCCGTCCGTCCGTCTGTCCGTCCGGCTGTTTGTTCTTAAGCAAACTTGTCCCTCAGTTATCTATCTGAATGAAACTTAGCATATAGTTTTCTGAATACTGTCACTGCTGTATAGCTGCCATACAAATGATCGACAAATTTGTAGTAAGAAAAAATATAACTTGGCTGTTTTTCAACCTATTTTTATCTTTTAGAAAATTTTATTATTTTAGAATTTCTGCTGCTGTTCGCATCCTGGCTTGGATTCCCTCAGTTGCTTTCGTCCTTTTCCATTCAATCTCCGACTATAATCTTGGTTCGGTTTATCGTTATATTTTTATTGCATACAAATGACAATTAATTTAATTATTGCCACCGAAACGTTGTCCGGCTCAGCCGTGGGATCTGCAGTTTCAGCGCCTCGTGCTGTCGCTGTCAGTGCCAGTGCCAAAATTGGCCAGATGAATTTTTTTGTTAAAATCATATCTTAATCTCTTACATTTCTTAAATAATACCTTAGACTAGAAAATAATGGCTATGGCGATATTGCGATGGTTATAGCTTTACGAGATTTCCTCTTGTCAGGTTTGTCAAAGGCTTTACAATCTTAGCATAGTCCCGGATGAACTTCCTATAGTACGATTAAACTTTTCGTATATGTCGCAGATTATTTTGTTAATTCAAATTATAACGATTTTTGTCGGTACACACTTGTTTAATTTATTATTGCTTCTCTGTTCTTTCGTGCGAGGCATACACTCTTTTGCCAACGTAGCCTGGGCGTGGGTATGAAAGAGACGGATATTGTTTTCTGAGAACTCACCACACCTGCGTGTGTGTTGCAAGGTAAAAAAGGAGTTGAAATTGAATGACACAGCGTTTTTGAGTGGCAAGCAGATTGGTTGAAAATTTGAGGAATCATGCCACTCGCCAGGAAACGTTTCGCCGAAAGTCCAGTTGAGGACTCCGATGCTGGATCGGCGTCATATACATATGTATACATACCTTTAAACTCGTGAGAGTTTTCCCCAAAAATTACAATCAAAAATAGGTGACTAGCGACTATCGGCCTAGCTGCGGAATTTCCACTGGCGCGGGGAAAGAAGAACGACGAACAAATTTATTGCGCTATCGCAGTCAGCAGTTCATAGATCGGCTACTACTATAACGAGCAGCACTCGGCTGGGTACAAGCGTGGGTGCAAACTGATTTTGTTTACATTCATTTTGTTTGCATTCTATTTTAACAATATAATCTTAAATCTACTGCTCCAACACCATTTCGTGTTGAAAAGCCGGTCCTTGCAATGCCGCTATACTATACAAGATCTAATGGAGCCCCGATGTCAGATGGAGGGTATTAAAATACTTTGCCATCTCAACGCCATCCAAGGTGAATCGGGTATGAGATATCAATCTGATGTAATAACCGAGTGGATAGTTGTAAGGGCTCGTTGATGGCCATAGAAGTTCCTTTGTTTGTTTTTCGACTTTTCCTCTCATATTAGTAGGGTAGTCATTTCTGAGTGTGTGTAGATAGGGTCTTGAGTTTTGGTGCGAGTCTCGGGCCTAACGATCGTATCTACAGCCATACCTGGTAAAATTGGTTAAAAGATAGAGGCATACTTTTGGAACAACTCTTCTAGCGCGACCTTGACAGATTTGGAATGTTCGCCCTCGATAAGCGCGTTGATGCTTGAAGACAACTTTGCTAAAAGAGGCAACCTAATTCCAATATAAGATAAGGAAATCGATTTTCCTGTCTATATGGGCCTTCATTTATTTGAGGGTATCATCGCTTTTGATTTATCCTATGAAGTATCGACTCTTTTGTAACGTTTTATGTACTCCCTCGTATAATGGGAGTACATAAAACGTTAGAAAAGAGTCGTTACCAGAGAATTGGAAAAATTTTTCTATTTACCGATATATATTTTTTTACTTTACTCAAAGTAGTTTGGACAGAAATATAAGAAGGGATAAGGATGTGCATAAAATTAGCAGGTCAAATTTGGAATATCGAACTTTATTCCATAATTTGCCGTTAACTATCCATTAATCATTCATGAAAGAATTACATATGTTGCTCAAGTTTTTATTATTATTGTTTAAAAACATAAAGTTTCTTGATATTAAATTAGAAAAAAATTTAGCGGCAATTTTGTTGTTTTACGAATACTTTACGGATACTAACTTGATGCACATGGAATTGGGGTGCTACAGGAGAAATTTGGAGACTGATAAAATTGCTATTTGCGCTGGTTTCTATAAGGAATTAAATTTTGCATGGTACTCTAGAGAGGCGTCAGTCATAATATTTGGGATCAAAACGATCAAAACGGAGCTCAGCTCTAATTGGAGGCGGCCAGGGCTGCCTCACTACTTATACCTACATCCGCCTCGAGGCTGTCGTTCGTGCGTGTTTGGGCCGCGCTTGCCTACGAAGCCGCCTTCCTGGTGTGCATTATAGACCGACTGATATGAGTGTCCTGACTTATTGGACTACATTTTAATAGCTGGGTTCGTGGAACCTTTGGAAACTCCGTGAACTTCCAGCCAAATCGTAGTTGCGACTCGCAGCTTCCGAGATACCAGTCATTGACTGATAGGGTGAGAAAAATCTTGGGGTTGGATTTAGCGCAGCATAGTGCGGTGCGCAAATGGCCCGATATGGGTGAGAAAAGCGATTTTTAGGACCTGTGCGACCCATGTCTAAAGGATATATTCGCGTAAGAGTAAGCCTAAGACAGGCTCTTTGGACCACGGATCTATTGTTGTTTTGAGGTTGTGCTATTAAGACCTCTTATAAATAACTAAAAGTCTCGATCAATTGAACTGTGCCCGAAACCTTGTAACGACCAGTTTCCTGATGCAACCAGACGTGCAGTCTTTCCTGCTGTCAGTTGCGCTTGGATATCTAGGGAATATATACCGATTATGATTTCGAGTGCTTTGGGGTTGATCTCAGCGCCCCTGATATGCAGAGCTGTGCTTGCCGCTGGGTTTTCTCCATAAGGTTATTATACGATTTATTCTCCATGGCTTGCCACCACACTAAAACTCCATACAGCAGAATCGGACGCACCACCGATATGTAAACCCAATGCATTAGAGAGCGGGTGAGAAGCCTCATGTGCTGCTGAGCACCTACTTGGATGCATATAGCGCTATGGTGGCCTTTTTCACCCTCTCTACAACATTGGCCTTCCACGTCAGTTTGCTGTCAAGTACAACGCCGAGGTATTTGACTTGTGTTTTCGGGGTCAGCCTTGTTTTGTTAATTTTTGGGGGGATCCATTGCGGCACCTGGTATCTCTTAGTAAAGAGATATTAAGTTCTACCTTCTCCGCCCACTCACATATCTCCCTGAGCGTTGTTTCCATGATCGGGCTGAGGGTCAATGGACAGACTCCCGTGATTTCATCCGCTATTATCTTTGGAGCTTTCCTCTCGAATCTCTTGATTAGGTCGTCTACCACCAGATTCCAGATTCCATAGGAGGGGCGATAGGACCACACCTGGCGGCGTGCCTCTGTGCGCTCCTCTCACCATGGAAGAGGTGCCCCAATCTGATTGTACCCGTCGACAACTTAGAAGATTTCTTATCCACAAGTTGATAGCAGGGGACGAGTTGGTCGCTTCTAAGCGATCCATTATTGCGTCCGTGCTAACTTTGTTGAATGCCTCGGATATGTCCATGAACACTCCAAGTGCATATTCCTTATTGTGTAGGGCTCTCACCATGGTGGCTACCAACTAATGTAGTGCCGTCTCCACTGATTGCCCCTTCGTGTAGGTGTGCTGGTTGGTCGACAGTAGTCTCTCTACATCGTTCCGGATGTATAAGTCCAGCAGCTTTTTCAGCGTTTTAAGTTGAAATGGAGCTTTTTTCCGCTCTCTTGCATCACCACGGTTATAATGAGACATAAGATTAGCGTGTAGACCCTTCTATAGAAGTACAGCTGTTCTATTCCTGCTTACCGTTGGTGGATGGAGCAAATTGTAATTTGCGGACTTCAGTCCGGCGATTGCATTGCCTGAGGCGATCCATTGCTCCTGGACTAAAGCTATGTCGGCGGATCCTTGCTCCATGGCTCTCCTTCGTCGGACTCATCCAGCGTCATTTCCCGGTCGGCATCCACGATGGTTTCCAGACCCAAGTCCTCTTCCACCACGCCTGCCTTCAGGGTATGACCATCCTTATCCCCGGGATAGCGCTTTTTGAGGGGCAGATATACGCTACCTATGCCCCACGCCATATTCCCGTATCTGGGATAAAGGATGTCCTCTGCCTTCTTGTTTATCTGGAGGACTACACTTTTCCCCCTTCCTTGGGTGATGGGGTCGCAACGTGCAGGACCTTCCAGTCCGCGGTTGGTATATCCGGATTCTGATGCTGCAGCAGCTTCAGCGAACGGTCCGCTTGGATTGCGATGGGGAAGGGTACCTTCGCCTTTGGAATGGACGGGATTAGCTCCCGGTCACCTTACTGACCTGCGGTCTTTTTGGGCTTTTTCGCCATTTGGGGAAGACCTGCCTCCTAAGGCCCGCGTTAGGCGCTTCCGGCTGAGTGTTGCCTTTTGTTGGCAAGCGTTGTTAGCGAATCCGCCCGTCGATCGGATGTGGGGGAGTTTGGCGAAGTGAAGCCTCCCCTCAGCGATCTTCTCCTCTGCCCAGGTAAGCTATACCTTCTTCTCTGGGGATAGCGCTGCTTTTTCGTGGAGCCGAATCTGGATGCGGAGGGCAGCCTTGTACTGTGCCTTAGCCTTCATCCCCTCGCTTGACCGTCTTGGCCCGTCCCTGCGCTGGGAGCTGGTGCCTGGTTTCGGCGAGTGGAGAAAGCTTTCTTCTTTCTCTTTGGAGAGCTGCACGCTCCCAAGGTCCGAGTCTGTATCGACTTCCTCAGCGTCGTTTTTTCGGCAGTAGCGTTGCAACATGACCTGCTCCCGTCACAATTAGAGGTGTAACCGCTGACGACACGCAGAGAGGATTGCTCCCCCCGTGCCCGCCGGTGGTAGCGGTCACACCTTCCACCGACGTTTGGGCTGACATCCCAGCCCTGGTTTCTTTCTTTAAGCCCTCCAGAATGGTTTCTTTTTCAGGGGTTCCACCACCCTGCGTTTTATGCCTGCCGCCAGGTACCCCCAGCCATGGCTAATGGTTTACATCTTAGGGCTTTTTAGGGCAAAAGGAATTAAGGGTCCATTCTGGTTAGCTAAAAAAAAATCGAAAATTTTTTATTTTTTCTTTTTTTGATAGTTATAAGTGTGTAGAATATCAAACGGCAAATCAAAATACGTAAAAGTTTAAAAGTTATGAGCCTCCGAGCCGGCCGACTTAACGGAGGTACAGAGCATACATAATACTTTAATCGCGTTTTCTGGAAAACTACATTTTTCGAGCTGGCGACCGTTATATCTCAGTCAATTTTTAACGAATCTTGATGTTTTTGTTTTTAAATACGCGTAATGAAGTTGTCCATGGAATAGACTTCAATTACATTGATAGCTTATACATTAGATTTTTAATCAACAAAAAAATGAAGAAAATTTTCAAGGAAACGAAAAAAAAAAATTTCAATCGCCGCCATTTTTTTTATTTTGTATTAAATTTTTATAATTCTAGTCTATTCCATAATCACATTCATACTAAACAAGAACATATTTGACTTTTTTGTTTCAGTCGATTTGTACGTCCTGCAGGACGGTCGCCAGAGGGGTTCCTTTTTTGGGCATGGGCTTACGTCGCCCTATGTCCTGCTTCAGGACATGCTCTAAAAATTTTGAAATTTTCGCTAAATCATCTTTAAACTATGATAAATATATGTGACAAGTTTGAACTTTCTATGTCTTTTCCTGAACTTCCTGAAAATTTCCTATTTTTTGGCCCAACTAACCAGAATGGTCCCTTAAATCCAGGGCACGTAATCATTATAAGTGAAAAAATAAAAATCAACGATTAATGATTATCTATTGATTTTAATATATTTCGCTTGCCATTAATAATTATAATTGTATATTTACTTCATCGCTCAAAGAATAATAATTATTATTTTGAGCGAAAAAAGTTCGATCAAAAAATAATGATAATTTTTTGAGCGATATTTTTTCGCTCAGAATTTCGCTCAATGTGTAATATCTTCTTTCTGCGAGGTTTCTTCGAAAAAATTTTTACATGAAGGATTTTTGACAGCCTATTTACATTTAATGTTATAGACTTTCAAATACATTTCTTATATTCTCCGTTTTCGATAAGAAAATTACTTTTAATGTTATCCAAAACGGAAAATTTAAGAAAATATATTTGAAAATCTAAAACATTGAATGTAAGTAAATGTTAAGTGTAAATTAAACTTCAATTAAATTAAATTAAGTACAGAGTAAATACAAAATGAAAATATTATATCTCTCCCTGTTATGTTATTTTTATTTGACAAAAATGGGTCGTTATTTGCAAACTGCAAGAGTATTCAAACTTTGGAGTCCCGAAGTTAGCTTCTTATATTGTAAAAGCTATAAAATAATTATTCATTTAATATTTAATTTTTATATAGCCTGTCGCCGAAGTCCCCTTTCGCATAAACATGGAAAATGATGATATATCTCGTGATGCCTTGAAATCATTAATTTTTGAGGAAACTTTAAAATTTAAAGAACGACAACCGGAACAAGCTCTTTAACAATAGATTATAGATATAAAATCAACAATTTTTCTCTTTTCAATGTTTCCTTTAGTATTTTATATTTCAACCAATTTTGTGATTTATCTATTACTTATTTCCATTTTGTATTATTTTATAAAAATACAGTGTTTTAGGCTACTAAATGTTACAACAATTATATCATAAAAACGTCTGTTAAAAAAAAATATTAAAAAAAAAAAACTTTAATGCTAAATGTATATTTCAGGATCTAATATATATACATTATTGTTTCATTTTAATTTAATATTGTAAAAATCTAAGTGTAGAACGGCAAGTCGGTAAAAAATGTCAACTATATTCGATCAAAAGTATGTGAAAAGAAGAATGCTACCATATTCTCACACCAAATAAAATGTATACACTCTTAATACGCGATGTTTGCGGTTTGCCTGGTAGTATGTCTATAACTGGTGCGAGGTATCTAAACGCAGATCGAATTAATTTTTCCACAAATTCGATTAACACGGTACTGATACTTAAAGATCTTTGTCGGTCCATTGCTAATTCGAAATCGAAGTCTTCATCACGCATCAAACTATCCATCAAAGCTTGTCTTGACACTTTTCAGAACTATTAACGATAAACACAACATAGCAAAAATATGGGACAAAAGGAAGTTCAGAAACAATATAACGGACGAACCTGAGGTCCCTCATTGATTTTTCTTTCAGAATCAGTCTCGTCTTGTCTTTGGGTAAAAAAAGTTCGTATTTTGTCGACCTGTGTAATATATTTTTTTTAATAGTCTTTAAAAAAATGGAAACACTTTCTTAATGTGGCTGCCATTTGTGTTGTAAATGTAAACTATCTTTATTATATTAGAGAAAGTATACTTTTTAATTATATGTGTATGTTTCAGACTTTGCAATTATTAAAATATAAAATTAAATATGATATTTTGTTTGAAATAAAAATTAAATGAATTTACATTTTTACAATTTTTGTATATTAATTATTATTAACCAGGTAGGTGGTTTTGTACGTTGTTTGTCAGATATACTTCTGACCTAGGTAACGATAAATGCTTCTTTGACCAATTGTTTTTTTTTTATAATTATACTAGCATGCCCACAGCTTTGCTTGCGATAGATAATTTTCATATATTTGGCGGATTGCTATCCGCCAACTCGTATTTATCTGAAAACTAGATTTCTCATATATGAGTTATACAGTATTTTTTTGTCAACACTTTCAGGTTTTTATTGAAACTAAAATGAATTCCCATTTCCACACCACCCGGAAGTAGAGGATAGGACGCTTTTTTATTAAATGTGATTTCTTCCAAAACGGCTTAGTTCTATATACACTGCCGCTCACTTGAATAGCCCGTTACAATTATTAGCGCCTCTCGAACAATTAGCGTTGCAAATATCGAAAAAGTCATGTTCCAAAAAACATACTTATTCGACAGAAAATTTGTGCATTCAAAGTTGAACTTTCTTTCGTTTTTTGCATCATAAAAAAAAGAGATGGGAAAATCGGTCGACTTACAGGTAATATTACACGAAAACCATAAAAGCAATGGTTTTTACTTTAAATGATGAATACATTCATAAACTGTTAAAGAACCTAAAAAACGGCACTTTGGGTTAGGCTTGTACAGGTAAATCGCTACCTGCCAGGTGTAAATTTTTTTCTTCTGCCTAAAGTGATCTATAACTTCTGAAGCCGATGAAAGCCACCGACTAACAGGTTGGCTGATAAGTCCCCGGTCTAACAAAGAAAAACACATTTTTTTGTCAAAATTCGTTTTTATTATTCAACATAGTTCCCTTCAAGAGCGATACAACGATTATAACGACCTTCCAATTTTTTGATACCATTTTGGTAGTACTCCTTCGGTTTTGCCTCAAAATAGGCCTCAGTTTCGGCGATCACCTCTTCATTGCAGCCAAATTTTTTCCCTGCGAGCATCCTTTTGAGGTCTGAGAACAAGAATAAGTCGCTGGGGGCCATATCTGGAGAATACGGTGGGTGGGGAAGCAATTCGAAGCCCAATTCATGAATTTTTGCCATCGTTCTCAATGACTTGTGGCACGGTTGTTTTTGGTCAAATGTGAGCTCACGCGGCACCCATTTTGCACAGAGCTTCCGCATATCCAAATGTTCATTCATCAACATATGACCAACACGTTCCTTTGATACTTTAAGGCCTCTGCTATCTCGATCAACTTTATTTTACGGTCATTCAAAATCATTTTGTGGATTTTTTTGATGTTTTCGACGGTAACCACCTCTTTCGGGCGTCCACTGCGTTCACCGTCCTCCGTGCTCATTTCACCACGATTGAATTTTGCATACCAATCAATTATTGTTGATTTCCCTAGGGCAGATTCCGGAAACTTATTATCAAGCCAAGTTTTCGCTTCCACTGTATTTTTTCCCTTCAGAAAACAGTATTTTATCAAAACACGAAATTCCTTTTTTTCCATTTTTTTCACAATAACAAAAGTTGCTTCACAAAAGACGCTCTATCTCACAAACTAATTGACTGACAGACGTCAAATTTTGACACGAATCATTTAAAGGTTAGTACTATATAAAAAAAATATGCATTCAATACTAGCGACGTGATCTATCAGCCAACCTGTTACACTATGGGTATAAGTTACGTGGATCTCTCCTGGACTACCGCGGTTGGTATATCCAGATTCTGATGCTGCAGCAGCTTCAGCGCTCGGTCCGCTTGGATTGCGATGGGGAAGGGTACTTTCACTTTTGGAATGGATGGGATTAGCTCCCGGTCCACCACATCCAGTTTGGCCCCCTCCCACAGCGCCTCCAACTGGCAGACCGCTTGCGTCAGGCACTTTCTCTTCGGGACATCCATGCACTTGTGACGCTCCGCGCACAAAAATAAAATAATAAACTAGAGCTATATAAATCGGGGCCCAACGCTGGAGAAATCACTCAACCGCCGATTGCGATTGTAATCACTATAGCAGCCAAGTCATTTTTAGGGACCAGGTAAACCCAGGTTCCGCCACAATACATTGTAGTTAGTAGCCGTAGTTCTTCCCCGCTAACCTTTCCCCCCTCTCTGCTGACTTTCGAATCCAATCTCTGCTGACTTTCGGGTCAAATCTCTGCGGACTTTCGGGTCCAATCTCTGCTGACTTTCGAGTCCAATCTCTGCTGACTTTCGGGTCCAATCTCTGCTGACTTTCGAGTCCAATCTCTGCTGACTTTCGGGTCTAATCTCTGCTGACTTTCGAGTCCATTCTCTGAGCAGACTTTCGAGTCCAACCGCAACACTTCTCTGAGCAGACTTTCGAGTCCAACCGCAACATTTCTCTGAGTAGACTTTCGAGTCCAACAACAACTTCTCCGAGCAGACTTTCGAGTCCAACAACAACAACTTCTCCGAGCAGACTTTCGAGTCCAACAACAACTCTTTTCTAAGCAGACTTTCGAGTCCAACAACAACCTCTCTGAGCAAACTTTCGAGTCCACAACACTTCTCCGAGCAGACTTTCGAGTCCAACAACAACCTCTCTGAGCAGACTTTCGAGTCCACAACAACAACTCTCTGAGCAGACTTTCGAGTCCAACGGCAACGTTTCTCCAAGCAGACTTTCAAGTCCCTCCATAATTCTCCGAGCAGACTTGCGAGTCCACGAGCGACTCGCGGCACACGTACCGGCGCGCCCAACAACAACAACCCGCCGCAACCCCGACCGAAGCCGACAACCATTCTTCGCTCTCTTTCCCAGGCACGAGCTGCAACCCGCGAACTACAGACGCGAGAAGACCAACCTGGACGCGGGAAGCCAACACACACCATCGCACCGGACTCACGGAGCTGATCTTTCCCTGCAACGCGAGCCGTCGGTTGTTCTCTACCGCAGCCCCAAATCTTGTTCAAATCTCCTAACTGTAATATTCCGTCAATAAACCGTACTCTTACTCTTTACTGTATCTACCTCTCGAGTTCTCCCTGGGGGGTAACGTATCGGAGAAAATCTTTACAGCAACCACGCCTGAATCAAATAAATATTCCTGCAGGAACCCTGGACGTCCCGCTGAGCCACCCAAGGACGACAGGACGTCACAGGTGGCGCCCGAACAGGTTGAAGTGGTTGTGAATAAAAGATCCGATACCGAGGGAGTGATGTCGAGCTGGGTATACCTTGCATCAAAGAGTGAGCTAACGGAGTACGCGAAAGAGTTCGGGCTAGACGCCACAGGAAGAAGCGAAGATCTAAGGCGGTTACTAGCGGCTTTCGCCAAAAGAACGGATCACACAGAGGCAATAGGACTAAGACTCATAGAACTCACGGAAAAGTTTGAGAAAGAGAAGAGTCCGACAAGAAGCCCAGCACCGGCAATCTTTGTGACAAGCGAAGAAAAGCAGCACACCGACGAACGGCCAACAACAAGTGTGGCAGCAAGGGCTATAGCTACTAAGGAGGATGAGCAAAGGAACGAGCACCGAAGAACGATCACGATAAAAATGGAGGAGGTCAAAGAAAGGAAAGTGGAGCGGAGAATGGAGACAGAAATTGTAGATCGGGTACGAAGTTGGGGCATCCGGTACCAAGGAACAACAAACCCGTTAGAATTCCGGAGCAAGACGGAACAATGGGCGGATGGGTACGGAATACAGAAGGAGCAACTGATACAGACCATGCCATTTATACTGGAAGGGATCGCATACGATTGGTGGAACACCGCACCAACCAGGATAGCGACATGTCGACAGCTAACGACGGAATTGCTGGAACATTTCTTACCGCCAAGATACGGGGAACAACTGGAGACCCAGATCGTACAGCTGAAACAGCGGGAGTCGGAGCCCGTAAGAGAGTACGCAATGAGCTTGAGGAAGCTGATGCGGTTCACAAAACTAACGGAGGAAGAGAAACTCGACCGAGTGTATAAGCTGTATACACGGAGGACAGGGTTTAACACCCTGACGGAGTTCCTCAAGGTGGCGGAAGAAGTGGAGGAAATAGAAGCGGCGGAAAACCTCACACAACAACTACAACAGCCATATCAGCTCAGACCGGACATATACATGCGCTGTGGAGGAACCGGACACGCAGCGAGAACGTGCACGAATCCGCCGAGACTGTTCTGCTGGGTCTGTGGGAGAAACGGCACCCGGACAACAGAATGTTGCAGATCGGGGGCCGGGAAACGACAGAGGCCTGAGCAAATAAAGCTGGCGGCTCAGGCGACAAGGAATCCAGCTATAGAGGACGACCTAAGCTGCGACGGATTCCAGATCATCGCACGGATCGGAATCAGGGAGAAAACGGCACGAGGAGTGGTTGATACGGGGGCATCAAGGAGCGCGATCAGCAAAAACATGTACCAGGATCTGAGGGAACACGGAAAATGGTGGGGGATGCGCGCGGAGATAACACTCGCTAACGGAGCCCGACAAAGAGCAATAGGGAACTTCACAGTGTAAGTTAGGTTCGGAGAAAGATCGTTCACAATAACGTTCATGATACTAAGGAACGTGTCTGGGGGGATACTGTTGGGGATGGACTTTCTGGCGGGAGCAAACGGCATGTTGAGGTGTGGCGACCTAGAGCTGGATCAGGTATCAGCCGTGGACGAAACAACGGCAAGGGAAGGAAAATGCACGATAGCAGAGAAGGCGGAGGATCCATCCCCATCCCATACCCGCGAAATCCCAAGCAACAGGCAATCATCGACGAACAGGTAGACGAACTGCTGGCACCAGTCGTACTGGTACGAAAGAAAAACAACGAATGTAGAATGTGCATCGACTACAGGCAGTTAAATGAAAAAACGGAGAAAGATGCATATCCGGTGCCCTGAATGAACTTCACCCTGGACCAATTAAGGGAGGCAAAATTTATAAGCACCATAGACCTGAAGTCAGGCTATTGGCAAATCCCAATGGAGCAGGGAAGTAGGCAGTACACGGCATCCACGGTACCAGGACGACCCGGCGACGATAATTGGGCCAGAAATGGAGCCGTTCGCATTCGCTTATTTGGATGACATTATCATGATAGGCCGGAATAAGAGGGAGCATCTGGAGAAACTCCAGGAAGTATTCCAAAGGCTGCAGCAGGCAAACCTGAGAATAAACCCGGACAAGTGCCATTTTATCCACAAGGAGCTAAAGTACTTGGGACATGTGGTGAGCGAGCAAGGGATCCAGACAGACCCGGAGAAGGTGGCCAAGAACACGAGAGAAGTGCACAGCTTTTTGGGAATGGCTTCGTGGTACCGGAGATTTATCCCAAACTTCACGGAGCAGGCAGGGGCACTACAGGAGCTCACGAGGAAGGGCCAAAAATTCGAATGGAACCAACGTCACCAGAACTCGTTCGAGCAGCTAAAAGAAAGCCTGATGTGAGCCCCAGTACTGGCATGTCCGGATTTCACGAAGCGGTTTAAACTTCAAACCGACGCCAGCGACTTCGGGGTGGGGGCGGTACTCACCAAGGACACCGAGGACTGAGAACACGTAATCTCCTTCGCAAGCAGGAAGCTGAGCAAAGTGGAACAGAAGTACAGCGCAACGGAGAAGGAATGTTTGGCTATCCACTGGGGCATCGAGAAGTATAAGATGTACCTGGAGGGCTACCCATTCACGGTGGGGCTACCCATTCACGGGCTACCCATATGGCCATATGGACCATATGGCGCTCAAGTGGCTGAACTCGATTAAGAGTCCCTCGGGAAGGATAGCAAGATGGGCATTAGGATTGCAACCATACCAATTCGAGATACAGTACAGGAAGGGAAAGCTGAATGTAGTAGCGGAAACATTGTCAAGGGCACCGCCTATCGAGTTGAAAACAGTGAGCAAGGCAGCAAGCTGGGTGGAGCAGAAGCGAGAAGAAATGGAAAGAGGGCAACAAGACGCAGGGTTTCACATAGAAGGCGACCAACTGTACAAGATGAACCAGAACCGGAGGGATCAACAACCATGGAAATTGTGCATACCAGAGGACAAAGTACACCAGATATTGGTAGAAAACCACTGCGCCCAGGAGGCAGGTCATCTGGGAATGTACAAAACAAAGAAACGGATAAGGAATAGGTACTTCTGGCCAGGGCTTGTAAGAGATGTGGAGGAATTCGTTAATAACTGCGAGAGCTGCCAACGATATAAGGTATAAGGAAAACAGCGGGGAAAATGCTAACAAGGATAGCAGAAGCGCCATGGGAAACAATATGTGTGGACTTCGTCGGGCCGCGAACAACCCATGGAAACACGATGCTAGTAGTAATAGTGGACAAATTTTCCAATTGGGTAGAGCTAGCGGCAATCCGGCAGGCAACAGCAGATGCGTTTTTAAAAATCTTCCGAGAGCGAGTGATAGCACGAATCGGCGCGCCAAAGATCCTGATATCCGATAACGGGGTACAGTTCACGGGACGCAAGACCAGGAGCGCGATGGAAAGGTGGGGAATACGGCAACAATTTACCGCACCCTACACACCACAGGAAAATCCGACAGAGCGAACGAACAGGACGATAAAAACAAAGTGGGACGAACACATCCCGGAGCTGATGCTAGAATTTAACAGCAGCACGTCAGAATCAACCAAGTACAGCCCAGCGCAGTTGATTTTCGGCAAGGAGTTAAGGCTGCCAGATATGACCTTTGATAAGGTAACCGAAGGGTCTGGAGTAAAAGATGATAGCATAGCGGGGAGATGGAAGCGCATGGAAAACGCGCGGAAGGAAGCGGCAGAAAACATGGAGAAATCAGCGGAACAACAAAGACGGCATTATGATTTGCGGAAGCGGGAATGGAAACCAAGGATCGGGGAATGGGTTTGGTGTAAGACACATCACCTCTCGAATGCGGTGAATAAATTCAACGCAAAATTGGCACCACGATACGACGGGCCATGGAAAGTAATAGGGTTTATATCCCCAGTAATTATGACAATAAGGGATCCAAAGACTCGGAAAACGAAACGGGCATATATCGGTGACACTAAGCCTCATTTAGGTGCAGAGACAACGCAGAGATAAAAAAATGACGCAGAAACAAGTCAAGAGATCAATATAACACAAGAGCAGGGACATAAATCGAAAACAAGCGGAGATCAGAACCTAACCCGACAACCCGAACGAAACGTTACACAGCACTATAACACTGTAGGACGTAGTCTAACACTAAATAAAAAACTAATCAGCTGGCCGAAAACTAACGTGGAGTCATTATATATCTTTCCAGCAGACAAGATGCACCGGTACCAAGAGAGCGCGAAGAAATTCACAACTGATCGAACCGCACGCGGCACCGGGAACGATCAGGAAGCGGACGACACCGGCCAGGATGGGCAGCAGATGCACGCAGGCACCAGGGAGTGGGGGCGAACCGCTTGCTGGGCCGCCGATGACACCCGTCCGCCCAGGCAAGAGCAGAAACAACGCGGAGGCACCTGGATGCAGCGGTGGGCAGCAACAACGACCGGCCGGATGGGCGACGGTACCCGCCAATCAGATCCGGGTCGTGGGCGCACACGTGGCAGCAGGAGGGCGACAGGAAGGCCCACACAACAGCGAACTGACGCCAGCATGGCCGAATCAGCCGACGCAGGAGATCGGCGTGCACAACGCTCCGGCAGCGGCCGGACAACAAGCCAGGTCACCGGACCGGGATGTGCTGGAGATCCACACGGAGGAGAAGAACAAGCACGGGTGCTCCTTGGCCAGCAAATCTATCGGCGGGGTGCCAGCTATAACCAGTGCCGCCTGATCCGAGACGGTCCGAAACGCACTGCAGATGCGTAGAGCGGTGTGAGGCAATCAGACCGCGACTGTATGAAGGCGACGCCATGGCGTGACTCCACACAGGGGCTGCGTACAGCATGGTAACTCAAGCTGCGCTCGCTAGAAGGAGCTTGCTCGCTTGCCTTGGGCCATGGTGGTTCAGCATGATCCTGGACAACACTCCCACTGTCGTGGCAGCCTTGGAGCTTGCGTATGTCCTATGCTCCCTGAAGGAGAGTCTGGTGTCGATCATCACTCCTAGGAATTTGATAGCTCTAGAAGATCTGACCGTGGCATCGCAGATCCGAACGCTTGCCACCTCCACCTTCTTCCTGCTGCTCACCAGGACGGCTTCGGTTTTCTGCGGCGCTAGCTGCAATTCGGCGTTCGACAGCCACTCGTTAATGATGGCGATACTCTGGCTGCTAGTCTCCTCTGCTCTTACGATCTCCTTTGCGACAGTGACCACCGCTATGTCGTCTGCGAAGTCCACAATCTCCGTTCTCCCACAAAAGTGGCGCAAGCACGGTCCCTTGCGGAACCCCGCACGACAGCTCGACCGCTCGACCATGGGCTTTGCCAATCAGATCCCTGATGGCACTGGTTTAAGCCTGCGAGTTGCGCTTGATCTCCAGCAACAGCTCTCCTTTAGCTGTCTTTCTGACCCTGCAGACGCTGTCACGGACTTTTTCCATCCTGGAGTCCTTAGCTCGCGTAACCAGGCCGAGCCTTCGCTGTAGGACCATCTATGGAGGAGGGCTAATGATCAGCGCATCCTTGCCACGTCTTCTAGGCCTCTCACGCCGGCCCGCTCCTGTACGAACACGACGTGGTTGTTCGGTGGGCGACTTCCCGTCCCCTCCATTATTGCCCTCGGCCGTCCTCCTAGGGTTCGATGGTTGTGCGCTACGCGCCATGGGGCGTTTTGGATCGCTTCCCGGGCCTTGCTTGACCGGTCGAACGCGTCTGCTCGGAGAGGTCTGTGCAGCTTTATCGAAGCGTGGAGTACAGACTTGGGCTGTCTGACACCCGCGATCCGTTGTATCCTCAATTCGGCTGAGTGGGGGCCTTACTTCCCGGTGGCGCATCAAGGGTTCTTGGAGCTCTTTGAGCCTATCGAAGGTATTCTTCATGCCTTGGTTAATGCTCCGCACCTTCTGCTCGTTGACCTTCATAAGCAGGTCTTCGAGGATCGTCCCCATCTCCACTAGTTGTGGTTAGGGGGCTCTAGGCCTCTTGGTAGGATGCTCGGGCCCTGTCGGACTCGGGGAGTCCCTGTTGCGTTTCGCTAATAGGGTGCATGAGATATCCCCTTCAGCGGTCCCGCCTAGTGCTGCGGCAGCGGTGGTACTCGCAGCATTTCCTGGCGGGCTGCGCTGTATGCGGGAGCCCTTCTAGAACGCTCTTAGTTTATCGTCTACACTTGTAGCTTTCGGGTTGACGTCGGCCAAGTGGGCCGCCGGCGTCGCCGTAGTGGGAGAAATGTGGGTTAGGGCCTCCAGAATCCGTGCCCTTGCCGCGGGATCAACCGCGGGGGGATTTCCACATTTGTGGCTGCCACCTGGAGTAATACTGTTTATACTCGACATTTTTATTTGTGCATTTTAGCCCAATTCGAGGCTGCATTTTATACCTTCTGCCAGGTAGGTTAAAACTGACGGCCATTATGGCTCAGACGCAGACCAAGTAGCCGCCCAATGTGGGTCTGACGCTACCTGGGTTTAGATTTGTGTGCCGCTGATACCTGCTGCCAGGCTAGTTCCACTGCCGGCCACTATGGCGCAGACGCAGATCACGCAGCCGCTCAGTATGAGCAGACGCTGCGTGGATTAAGCCGTTGAGAGTGGCGAAAGCTTCCACCATATCGGGACGACACGGAGCCTCCCTCGCTGGTCGGATATTTCCCTCCGACTTCATTTTTTTGGAGGTTATACCGCCGTGACCGGCACAAATATGTGGGGGCATCCACATTTGACCCGAAGAGAGAGTGCAGCGGCGGAAGAAAAGGAAGAAAAAGTTCCAGGGAAGAAAGATCCCCTCTTACCCCTATCTATCGTCCATCTCGCCGAAACATTGGGGCACAGAAGTGCCCTCCGCGGGCCGCAGGAGCCGTTCCTCGACAGGTAAGTCTGGAGGCTACACTCACACTGCGTCCTACGTACTGCTACCACTTTTATTCCCCTAGGGGCACTGCCACAGCGCGAGTCTATTGCGGAGTCCCCGCTGGGGCGTCCGTTCACCGCGACTTACACACACTCTCCCCGCTAGTGTAGGTATTTATTTATTTATTTTTTTATTCGTTTATTGAAGTGAAATAGATACAAAAGTGGGGGGATAGAAGGGTTGGGTCGCACAGATATCGGGATGGTTTGCTCGCGCGGTACGGCAGCGAAGCAATGCTTCGCGCGGGCGCTGATCCCGACCCATGATGCCTCCAGGTTCCTGCGTCGCTCCTCTGCTCGGAGCACCGTCATTGCCCTCGCTGCGAAGTCCGACACGGCCTGCCAGTTCGCTTCGGACATCAACATCAGCGGAACTAAGTTTTCCACTGAGATGGTGTTGTTCAGCCTGGCCTCCAGTGTTTCTCGCTCGCCGGCAAGTCTCGCACAGTTAAGAACCATGTGTTCTGCCGTCTCCTCCAGCTGACCTTGGCAGTGCGTGCAAGTGTCGTCTTCCTCGTGGCCGAATCTTCGAAAATAGCTCCGGAAACAGCCGTGGCCGCTGAGAATCTGGGTCAGGTGGAAGTTTACCTGACCGTGCTTCCTCCTCAGCCAGCAGTCCAGCTGTGGAATCATGCGATACGTCCATCTCCCCCTTCGACGATGATTCCCACCGCGTTTGCCACGCTGCCAAGGTGGCTTCTTTCGCCGCAAAGCGTAACACGTGCTTCTCTCGAGGATTCAGCGTTCTACCAATAGTCTGGCCGTGGATACTGGCCCTCTCTGCTGCTAACAGGTCCAGCGGTGGAGTCCCGGCTAGGACACACGCGGCCTGGTCGGACACCATCCTAAGGGCGCTACAGATGCGTAGTGCCGCGTGGCGATGGGCCGAGCACAGTCCGCGCCTATAGGCCGGGGTTGCTAGTGCATGCCCCCATTTTGGCAGAACACCATCGTACATGGCATTCCACAGCAATGGTGCCAAAACCGACCCTTGCGGAACTCCGCAGGAGAGCTCGGCCGATCTGACACCGCCGTCTCAGTCGTACACCAGGGTTCTGCCTCTGAAATAGCCCTTCAGCAGCTTCAACAGGTACGGGGGTACACCGAAGCTGGATAGTACATCCAGGATACATCCCCATCTTGCCGTATTGAAGGCGTTGCGGATGTCTAGCGTGACAATCAAGCAGTACTCCTTCGCGCCTCCTTTCCACCGTTGTCCCGCAATGGCAGCTTTTGCGATGCCCACCACTTTGGATATGGCATCAACCGTCGACATAGCCTTCCTGAAACCGAACTGGGAGTCGGATAGATCGCCGGCTGCGGCAATGGCCTTCTCAAGCCTCGTCCGCATCAATTGCTCCAGAACCTTGCCCGCCCCATCAATCAGGCAGATTGGTCTGTAGGCGGATGGGTTTTCAGGTGGCTTTCCTGGTTTCGGGAGCAGGACCAGCCTCTGGACCTTCCATCTCCCAGGAAATATACCTTCTCTAAGGCATCTTCCATAGAGCTCCGCAAATAAGTCCGGGCGAAGCGAGAGAGCAAGTCTCAGGGCTTTGTTGGGAACCAGGTCAGGGCCAGGGGCTTTCGCCTCCCTGATTCTTATCGCCGCCGCCAGGATTTCCGTGTCCAGGACTGGCTCGAACCCTTCCAGCGAGTGCGTAGCAATCTCCAGCGTGGCTCTGGGGTTATCCGCCTTCGGGAACAGGTGCGCGACTATCCTGTCAATGCTCTCTGCGTCATCAGGGACCCCCCGTTTTGCCCCGTGGATCTTCTTGATGATGATCCTGTAGGCGTTTCCCCAGGGATCGTGGTCCGCGGTGTCGCAAAGGTCCAGAAAGCATTTGGTTTTGCTTTCCTGGATTGCCGCCTTGAGAGCCTTGCGGCACCGGTGGTACTCGGACCCGCCTCTCCAGGTGGGAGCTCGAACGGTAGGAGCGCTGGTAGCGGCGCCTATCCTTGAGGCACTCCGTTCTGGCCGCGGCAATCGTCTTGTTTCACCAGTACACCGAGTCCCTGTGTCGAGAGTGGGCGCGCTTGGCAGTCATGCAGTCATCGCATGCGACCTGCAGTTGGATCATGGCAGAATCAGCCATCTGCTCTGCAAAACCATTTGCTTCCAAACTCTGCATATGCTCCGCGAAGGATTGGATGTCCCCTTCGTGCTTGGGGAGGCAGCGATGTGGGTTGCGCTCGCCCGGTATCCAGCGCGGTGAGGATCGCCGCGTGATCGCTCGCCGTATAGGCATCGCTCAGGACCCAGGTGCACTGGCCCTGGAGCCCTGGAGCAGCTCACAAACGTGAGGTCGACCACCGAACTCGCCCCGGCTCTGCTGAAGGTGGGCTGCGCCCCAGTGTTGAGGAGTGTGACGTCGAATGTGGAGAAGGCCTCGAGGAGGGTCCTGCCTCTGGCATTGGTGAGGGAGCTGCCCCAGTCCACCGCCCAGGCGTTAAAGTCACCGGCTATAAGGGACGGAGTGTGGCCCCTCGCGTCTGCGGCTAGTCGATCCACGGCGTCCCCAAATTGCGCGAGCGACATGCTCGGTGCCAGGTATCCACCAGCCTGCCATCTTGGCACGCACGAAGCCTCTCTCTGAGCGAACGTCAGTCATTCGCTTAGGTGTGTTACCGCAAGACCACAAGGCAGCTTTGCAAGAGCTGTCCACCGCCCAGTGTGGGCCAGGGCCTACCCTGTACGGCTCACTGATAGCGGCAACATCGACACTGCGTTCTCGGACCGATTGCGACAGCAAGTCGTGTTCAGCTGAACCACTATCATCCCCTTTTTGTTTTGGCTTCTCTACGCGACGTCACTAAGGGGCACCTGGGACGAGATTCTATCACCTTGATGCGACATCTCGTCCAGCCGACTTTCACCCTCCCCAGACTATCTATGGAGCCACCCACAGTCTCTGGTACGGAGAACGTTTCCACCTGACCTCCACTTGCGAGGGAGCGGATGTTCTTAATGGTAACGGACCCAGGTGGGAGGTTAGCCTGTAAGGCGAGCTCTGCCGTAAGCTCGTCCCTGTTTTCCATGACGTATCTTTGACCCATAATGTTAACTCGTTCAGATTTAGGGATTATAAAGACATTAATGCTTTGGTTATCCAGAGCGAATATAGTATGTGTAACTGGTCTCCTATTTATCAATGTACAAGTGTTGAGTCTCAATTAAATGTCTTAAATATTAACATATTAAATATGTATAACAAATGTGTACCTGTCAAAATAAAAGTTATTAAACCAAGGCAAAACCCCTGGTTTAATAATGAAATAAATGAACTTATACATCAACGAGATATCGCGTACAGGAAATGGAAGCGGTATAAGACTGACCATTTTTGCACTTTGTATAAAAAATTAAGGTGCAGAGTTACAAAACTTATAAAGGTTGCCAAGGGTGAAATATTCAAACTGAAATTTGAGAATGCCACCACGTCAAAAAAGACCTGGAATGAACTCAAAAAATTGGGAATCGGAAAGTGCAGGCAAACAAACAATAACTATATTAATGTAGAGAATCTCTGTCAATCGTTTACGCAAATCGATGTACCTGAAGCAACTGATAACCAGTACCTGAACAATATATCTAGCTGTGATAATAGATTTAGCTTTATGTGCGTTGATCAATGTGATGTTTTAAATGGAATCTTCAAAGTTAAACCGAATGCTGAAGGTTTAGATAATGTCAGTCCCAAATTCTTAAAAATACTTCTTTCACATATAACATACATCTTCAATACTGCAATTACTACGTCGACTATGCCCACAACTTGGAAAAAGGCAAAGATTATTCCAGTTCAAAAAACAAATATGGAATACAGACCCATTTCAATCCTTCCCTTTCTTGCTAAGGTGCTTGAAAATTTAATGGCGCAGCAGATGTTGAGGTATCTCGAAGATAACTCCCTGCTGGCGCAAAAACAATCTGGGTTCAGGAAGAAAAGAAGCTGTATTAGTGCAATAACGGACATTGTTGAAGATATTCGGAAGCAACTGGACAATAATTGTGTGACGTTTTTAACTCTATTGGACCATAGCAAAGCATTTGACTCGGTGAACCACTCTATTCTCTGCTCTAAGTTAAAAAATCTCTTTAATTTCTCTGATACTGCAGCTCGATTTATTGAGTCATACCTAAGTGGAAGGTCACAGGCAGTTGTCTCTGGCACTCGCATGTCTAGCTGTAGATTGCTAACACGGGGAGTACCTCAGGGATCAGTACTTGGTCCTTTGTTATTCTCTTTGTATGTTAATGATTTACCAAGTGTTCTGTCTGACTGTGAAGTCCATATGTATGCGGATGATGTTCAAATTTATGTTAGTAGTCCTGTTAATCAGTAAAATATTTGTATTAGTAAGAGCATTAATATGCTCAAGAAATTAAATGACTGGGCAACATGCAATGGATTAAGCATTAATCCGAAGAAATCCAAATGTTTAGTAATTTCCAAGAGACCACTTGATACTGGAAACCTCCAAAATCTGGTTATAAATAACAGCCCTATAAATTACACCACAAATGCTAATAACTTAGGGATGACTTTTAATAATACACTCTCTTGGAGCAAACATATCACTAAAGCCTCTGGTCGAACATATGGATTGTTGAGACAACTTGCATGTACTAAGACACTCCTTCCGCAACAGATAAAAACCTTAGTTGCAAAAACAATCCTTATTCCAACACTATTCTATGGAATAGAGGTGTTTGGACACTGTGACTCACGAGACTTCCATAATTTATCAGTAGCCCTTAATTCAATAACTAGATATGTGTTTAATCTTAGACGTCTTGACCATGTATCCAACTTGACAACTAAACTTCTTGACCTTGACTTGACTGCATGGATTAGCTATAGAACTCTTACTTACTTTCATAGAATTATAACTTCGAAAGAACCAAAGTATTTGTATGATAAACTTGTGTTTGCAAATTCACTTAGAACGAATAACTTGATATGCCCCAGATACAAAACTTTATGCTCAAACCGTCAATTTTTTATAAACGCTATCCGTCAATGGAACAACCTACCACACTCTTTTAAAACCATAAGGAGCGCAACTCAGTTTAACAACCTAATTAAAGAATATTTAAAACAATAAGCAAAAGACTATATTTATAATATTTATAGTTTTAATATAGATAAAAAAAGAAAATAATAATAAAAATAAAAAATAAAAAAATAAATAAATAATTATAAAATAAAAAAAATAATTAAAAATAAATAAAATAAAAATAAAAATAAAAAAATAGAAAATAAAAATAACATAGTTAAATAAATAAATAATAAATAAAATTAAATAAAAAAAAAATATAGCTAGTAAAATTAGTAAATTAATAATAAATAAATAACGAATAATTTTAGATAATAAGAATACAAATTGTTAGACTAAATAATACTTTTTCTTGACTAGTGCAATAACTATAAGCTAATCACTTGTCGCTAGGGATGTCGAAAATATATCAAAATATCAATATATCGATATTTTTTGCGAAAAAAATAAATATTTTTATCGTGATATTTTTTTTGAAAAATTATCATATTTTATCGATATTTTTTTGAGATATTTTTTGATATTTAAGGCGGTTACACTTTTTATCGGGACAAGGAAAGAAAACATGTATTTGTTATCTTTCATATAAGATACTGTTAAAGCCTTAGTTCGGCGGAAAAAATGAAACTGAACCTAAAACAAGAAAGGAAGCTAACTTCGGCACCACGAAGTTTGTAAACTCTTGCAGATATTAGTTCATTACATTTTACCTATTCCTATTATGTTTACAGTTTTACAGTTACAGTTTTTCATTCCCAGCTTTACATTTTCTCTACGTCTATTGATCGTTTCTATGGCAGATATATGGCAGTTGTCCGATTTTCATAAAATGTATACCAAAATTCTGAAATAATAAAATAAGCCTATATCTCAGAGTAGATGAAAAAACGTTGAAAAACAACGAAGTTGTTTTCATAAAACATACCAAAATTCTGAAATATAAAATGGCCATATTTCAAAAATGATGCAAAAATGTTGAAAAACAGTCAAGTTAGAATTTTTTTTTCTAAAAATGTAGCGAACATTTGTATGGCAGCTATATTATATAGTCGTCCGATCCGGCCCGTTTCGAGTATATAGAAGACTTTATGCGGAGTTTCATTCAGATAGCTTTTAAACTGAGGGACTAGTTTGCGTAGAAACGGACAGACGGACATGGCTCGATCGACTCGGCTGTTGATGCTGATCAAGAATATATGTATATACTTTATAGGCTCGGAAAGGTCTCCTTCCTTGCGTTGCAAAACTTCTGACTGAAATTATAATACCCTGCAAGGGTATAATGAAAACGTTTGCTTTATTATTATTTAAGCATGTTTTTATTATCTTTCATATAAGATAAATTTTTGTTCTGATTTGATTTTAATATAAATAAAAGCAAAAGAAAGTAAAAATAAATATTGTTTTCTTTCATTTATTAATAAATATAAAATAAAAATCGAAAAATATTATTTATGATCGTATGTGAGTTAATGTTTAGTGGTTATTGAAATTAAAAAAAATAATAATAAAACAAAAATATCAAAAATATTTGATATATCGATTTTTTTTTTTGATATATCAAATATCATTTTGATATTTTTTTCAAAAAAAAAATATCATCGATACGATATTTTTAAATATTTCGACAACCCTACTTGTCGCACTAGGATAAAAACAAAATAAATGAAATGAAAAAAATGAAATGAATGCGGATGAATGACACAATGCGGATCGGCAATCCTCCGCCTAGCACACTCCCAATCTGCTCCTTCAGAGCGGTGAGGGAAGGTCCAGAGGACTTTTTTTAGCTCTATTAGGAGCTCGCCCTTTGCCGTTTTTCGGACTCTGGACACCTTGTCCCCAACTCCTGACATTCTGAAGTCATGGGTGCCCGTGACCAAGTTTAGGACCTCGCTGTAGGACATCGCCGCCGCTGGGGTTATGATGATCGCATCGTTCCTGCCCCTTTTCGGAACTCTGGGCGCATGGTCGCAGACCGCGCCTTCGGTCCGGAGTCGCTTTCAACACGCTTCTGCGCTCTGTCTTCGTTTTGGGTGGGAACCCTGGGTGGGGGACGCGTGCTTGTGCGACCGACGGGGGCCGCACCAGGGTTACGGCTTGCGGGACGAGGACGACCTTTGGGAGAAGTCTGCGCTGATTTGTCCGCAGAGGGCCGGGCCCGAGTCATCGGTGAAGCGGTCTAGCTCCACTGATCTACCACTACGCCGTCAGCCCTATCCTCACCCTCTCGCAGCGAGAGCTCCTCCGAGAGCTCCTTCAGCCGCGCAAAGGCATTTTTCATGGCCTGGTTGATGCTTCGGACTTTCTGCTCGTTAACCTTGGCTAACAAGTCGTCCAGGATCAAATCCATCTCCTTAATCTGTGGCTTGGGCGCCTTGATCTTCTTTCGTGGGTGGGCCATTACGGGGGGGCTAGGGGAGTCCCTTACTCTCTTTGAGGGTGGGGTCGACGAGTTCGTCTCCCGACCGATGGACTCCAGGACTCTATCAGAGTCTTGGCCAGACGCCGTGAGGCCGCCGCTAGGCGGCTCGCTGTTGAAAGAGCACCGGCCAAGTGGGCCGCCGAGGCTGCAGTGTGGGTTGGAATGTGGGTTAGCGCCTCCAGTATCCGTGCCCTTGCTGCGGGATCAACCGCGGGTGGATTTCCACATTTGTGGCTGCCACCTGGAGTAATAGTAATGTTACTCGACATTCCTTTTTTTGTGCATTTTTGCCCAATGCGGGGCTTCATTTTATAACTTCTGCCAGGTTGGTAAAAAACTGCCGGCCACTATGGCTCAGACGCAGACCAAGTAGCCGCCCAATGTGGGTCAGACGCTGCCTGGGTTTAGGTTAGTGTGCAGCTGATACCTGCTGCTGCCAGGCTAGTTCCACTGCCGGCCACTATGACGCAGACGCAGATCACGCAGCCGCCCAGTATGATTTAGTCGATTGTGTGGATTTAGTCGATTGTGTGTGGCGATCGCTTCCACCAGATCGGGACGATACGGAGCCTCCCTCGCTGGTCGAATATTTCCCTCCGACTTCTTAATGTTGGGGGTTATACCGCCCCGCTTCGGTCACCAGAGCCACTTTTTGGGTGTACCGTCAGGGCGGAGGGGATGGCAGTCGGTCATATCCGTGACCTTTTCCACCATTTGGCCACGTGTGCGAACCGCAGTTCCGACGGAACATAGCAAAATTCCAACTCCTTGCCAAGGACCTTGGGCAGCAGCCCGGGAATGTATGCTACGAATTTCCGCAGTGATCGTTAGCTGAAGCTTGTAGCAAGCAGCTTCTGTCACGTGACAGGGTTTTTAACCCAAAGGTGGCGCTAATGTGCGCATGTAGAATGCTGATCGAGCAATCAGCTGGCGTGACCGGCACAAATATGTGGGGGCATCCACGTTTGACCCACAAAAAGAAAGTGCGGAGGCGGAAGAGATAGTAAGAGAAAGTTTCGGGAAGAAAAGATCCCCTCTTACCCCTGGCCATCGACCATCTCACCGGAACTTTGGGGTACAGACGTGCCCTCCGCGGGCCGCAGGAGCCGTGCCTCGACAGGTAAGCCTGGAGACTACTCTCACACTGCAACCTACGTACTGCTACCACTTTTTTCCCCTAGGGGCACTGGCACAGCACGAGTCTATGTCGGAGCACCCGCGCGGGCGTCTGTTCACCGCGACTTCACACACTTCACCCGCTAGTGTAGGTATAATGTCGTGTGTGTGTGGTGTGTGTGTGGTTTGTGTGTGGTGTGTGTGTGGTGTGTACTTATTTCTAACTTATTTAATATACTAAATGCTATAAGTAATTATTTACATATATGTAGATTTTTGTGACTTCGTCACAACGTAAAAGAAAGTATGCATTCAGGCATTCAGGAAAAGTACAACCAATTAAAAAAAAGGAAATTACTATCCAAAATTACTAGAATTGGTGCAAATAGTTATTAACCAATGTGACTTGTGCAAAGAAATAAAATACGATAGAATTCTTATAAAGAACAAAAATTAAAAAAAACAGAAACCCCATGAGATAGGAATCAAGTTGTCCATATATGTGGACCATACGTAGTAAGAAATACACATTTCTTAATAAATTTATACAAATTTACCAAGTTTGCAGCAGCATATTCACTAAATGATCGAAATCATATGACTATAGTAGAAAGCTAGGTGAACCAGATATAATTATAGCTGATAATGAATTTAATTCGATCAGAATTAAAGAATTATTAAGGCAAGAAAGAATAGAATTACATCTAACTAAACCCTATAGTCACACGGGAAATTCTGACATAAAAAGGTTACACAATTTATTGTCAGAAACACTTAGGGTAACACTAAAAACAGAAACATCTAACATGACAATAAAACAGTTATTGCAAAAAACCATTAGAAATTACAATGACAGATACCACTCTACAATCAAATACAATCTACAATCACTCCTAATGAAGCTCAAAACTATAAGGTAGAATTGACAAAAATTAGAGAATATATAGAGAATGCTAATGAGAAAATGTTACAAAAAAACAATATCAACAGAGAAAACTTCGAAGAAAAACGAGAAGAAGGATTTTTAAAAAATTACAAGGCAGTCTGACACAAAGAAGTACCAAAATATAAAAAGGCAAAACTTAAAGGCATTGCCCAAAAAATATTAAACGAGCTTACAAATTTACAGAAAACGCTGAAGACGACAATATTAATTCTGTTAACCATAACGATAATATCAGGAACATTGACGACCCAACAGATACTTGATAATAGGCAGTGGAGCAAAATGGTTGTTTGGAACAATGGACGAAAAAGAAAGAAAAGAAATAGAAAATCATTTATCAAATTTTAAGGAAAACGTGCAAGAGACCAATGAGTTAGTAAACAAACAAATTTATATTAATACATATTTCAACGATTCAATCAGCTACATAAGGCAATTAATCCAATCAGATAGAAGAGCTATAGAAAGTCAGTTAAATTTGTTCAGGTCAGGAGCTTATGTGCCCCCCCCGGCGACTCCGAAGCGCTCCCGCTTCTTCAAAGCTCCTCAGCTCGCGCTCTCGCTCTCAGTTTGCGCTCCCGCTCTTCTAGCGGATGCTTCGGCTCTGGCCGATCGTCGCATCGCTGAGCGGCCGCTCCCGCTCTCCTAGTTGTTTGATCTCCCACTCCCGCTTGTTTATTAATTACCTATTTGAACTCGAATAAAGCGGACCAAGTCCACGCATTGAATAGTGAAATTACCACGCCCCCCCGGCCTACTACTTCTTTTTCGTTGGTGGTGATTTTTTCTTCGGTGTTTTATGACTGCGGCGCGGGAGTGTTTATTAGTGTGTGAGAAGTTTCCCCCCAGCCGAACAAAATTCATTTAATAAATATGAAAATTAGAGAAATCAGGAGAACTTATATTATGACCAACAAATAAAAATTCAATTAATAAGAAATAAAATATAACATTTACAAGACAACGTTGCATCTGCTAGATACAATATCTTACACCACAGCATATTGACAGATAATGAGATCACAATATATAATATAAACTTCAACAAAGTGAATAATCTCAAGCTGGCTACAGCAGTTTTTAAAAATAATCTATTAATATTCGCTATCGAAATTCCTACAAACTTTATTACAATAAACATTCAACAAATAATTCCCGTACCTTATAATGAAAATTATGAAATAAATCACAAGTCCGAAGTTATATTTAAATGTATAGACATTACATACACATACGAAATAAATAAAAAATTAAAATAAATGAAAACCAAGCATTGTATAATAAAAAAAATTTGTAAACTAATAAAAAGAGAAGAGATGGAAATAATAGAACTAGACGAGGAAATCATAGTAATAAATAATGAAAATAACGAAACATATCATAACTGTAACAAGAAAAAATACAAATCTTATTTAACACCTTAATACATTTTGCAAATTGTAAAATAGGTATGATAACAATTACTTTACCAACACAGTCGAAGAAGAGAGAGAAGAGTCGAAAAGAAGAAAATATTATTCGAAAAAAAAGGAAGTTCAAATGTAAAACCTTTAAATATGACGTTTTCAATAAAGAGAGTTCAGTTATTAATCGCCACTTAAATGCAAACGTCGTATCCGCATTTATTTATTTGTTTTAACTCCGACCCGCAGTACTAAATTCACACGAATCCTCGGCAGCCTTAAAGGAGTTGAATAGTACCATCCAAAGTTGTCAAACATCGCTGAAAGTTTCCGGCCTTTCTACTGAGAATTGGGACTGCCTCCTGGTTTATTTGTGCTCCACGAAACTTCTAAAGCATACGCTTTCATTATGGCAGCAATCCATTCAACATAAAACCGAAATTCCTACGTGGCTGGAACTTGCTTCATTCCGGAGCGCTATAGAACTCTGGTAGCCATAGATTCTCTCCAGCCTCCTGCTATATGCCTCCGTTCGTCTAAACCGACATCTCCAACCAGTCGCCGCGAGTACTAAAATCCTTTAGTTCACGGATTGTTTACATAACCAAAAGAAGCGATTTGTATTCTGCAGATCCAAGCCACTCTTCCTCCGGTGTTCCGATACCTCATGATGCCTCACTACAAATTCCTCCACCCATCCAAAGGATTTCCTCGTTCTCCACACAAGTGACCACTTCTGTCGATTCCTCCAATTACTGGGTTCCTTACAACGACAGCAAGAGCAGGCGTTCCCAAGGTATTTTATCCTACCAATGCCGAATCTGCCAAGGGAACCATCCTCTTCGGATTTTTTTTTTTTTTTCGCGCGGGATCCCGTTTCCTCCTCCCGCCCAACCGACCGAGGGGCGCAGCCGCACGAATCGCGAACTAGATAGACGCGTTAGAATTAAAGAAGAAAAAGAACGAGGAAAAATTAGAAGAGAACAAATTTCGTAATTGCAGACTTGAGGTCATAGCCGGCTTCGATTTTATAAAAATCAAAGACTCGGCTTTTGTTAAAAACAACAAAAAGAACTTGTCAATAGACAAGCAGCAGCTGTGGTGACGATCGTTTCGTTGGAGCTACCCAAACTCATCAGACCACTTGCTGACTATTGCTAATTTTCTTGGTACTTTACCTTCAATCTTCGCTAAGACTCGTTGGGAATCGTAAGTTTCGATGTAAAGGCAAAAGCAAACCCTGAAAATCGGCAATAGTTCCTTTTGTTGTTTTTAACCAGTTGTTTGGCATGCAAGTCTATCAGACTTGCCATAAGCCAAGCTTTAAAGCTTTTACGTATGGTGACGTGGGCTTTTTTGGGGCGAATCTCCCCTTTGGTTTAGTTTGTTTTGTAACATCGACCTATTTTTGTTTAGCATTCGTAATTGCAGGACTTGAGGTCATAGCCGGCTTCGATTTTATAAAAATCAAAGACTCGGTTTTTTGTTAAAAACAACAAAAAGAACTTGTCAATAGACAAGCAGCAGCTGTGGTGACGATCGTTTCGTTGGAGCTACCCAAACTCATCAGACCACTTGCTGACTATTGCTAATTTTCTTGGTACTTTACCTTCAATCTTCGCTTAGACTCGTTGGGAATCGTAAGTTTCGATGTAAAGGCAAAAGCAAACCCTGAAAATCGGCAATAGTTCTGTTTCTTGTTTTTAACCAGTCGTTTGGCATGCAAGTCTCTCAGACTTGCCATAAGCCAAGCTTTAAAGCTTTTACGTATGGAGGCGTGGGCTTTTTTGGGGCGAATCTCCCCTTTGGTTTAGTTTGTTTTTATTAGCATCGACCTATATTTGTTAGCATTCGTAATTGCAGACTTAAGCTCATAGCCGGCTTCGATTTTATAAAAATCAAAGGCTCGGCTTTAGCTAAAAACAACAAAAAGAACTTGTCAATGGACAAGTAGACAAGACAAAAAGAACTATTGCTGATTTTCAGGGTTTGCTATTGCCTTTACATCGAAGCTTACGATTCCCAACGGGTCTAAGCTAAGATTGAAGGTAAAGTACCAAGAAAATTAGCAATAGTTAGCAAGTGGTCTGATGAGTTGGGTAGCGCCAACGAAACGATCGTCACCACAGCTGCTACTTGACAAGTTCTTTTTGTTGTTTCCAAATTGAGGACTCCAGACGCATGAACCATACTCCAATATAGGGCGAACTAACGAAGTAAAAAGGGTCTTCGTTATATAAGGGGAATCGAATTTCTTCGACCACCTCTTAATAAAACCGAGCATGCCTCTGGCTTTATTAACCATGCACAAAAAAAAATAAAAAAAAAAAGAAGAAGAAGAAGAATCGATCGGTTGTGCTTTGTATCGCTCCGCTGTTGTTTTTACCTATTAAAACAAAACAATTAATATAAATTACTTGGTTTCATTTATCAACACCTTAAGTACCTGCGTATTCCTTATAATTTGGAAAACTGCAATTAAATCAATCTGTAAAAGTGAATCAAGTTATTAATTACAAATTGTGAAAGTTCGCATTGACACACATATTCTCGTGCATATACACTTATTAACTCACCACAAAACAAATACACCGAAACCGATACACTAACACACCAAAATCGCTACACTCAACAACACAACAAAAGAAACTGCCGAAGATGTCTACGTCCACTGCATCCAAACGCCTACGCAGCAACGCTGGAACCGCAAATGACCGCCTTTCCGATGCCCCCTCGTCCCAGATTCTGGATCTGCTTAAGGGGGTCTTCTCATTCAAAAGCCGTTTTTTGGACCCTTTTTAAAAAAATTCTTACTTGAAAACGCAAAGAATAATTGAAAACTTTTTTTATTTATTGTATTAAAAAATGTTCAAAGTAACTAAAAAAGTTGTTCTTGCCTCGATACGAGGGTTGTTCAAAGAGTAATGAGACTTCAAACTTGGTGGTCGAAAAAAAAAGTGTCGTCCTGGCGGCCACGATTCAGGGTCTCCAGAGCGTCCGAAATGAAAAAAGAATACGGGGTTATAATCAGAATTGATGTCATTTTCGGGTGACGGAACAGATTTTTTTTTAAATTTTTTTAAACAAAATGGCGGGCATTCAAAAAAAATTTCGATTTCGGGCTTTTTTTTTGTAGTTTAGTGTAAAAAAAAAAAAAAAAAAAATTTTTAAAAAAATCTGTTCCGTCACCCGAGAATGGTGACAATTCTGCGTCTTTGTTTCATGAAAATCGGTTCAGTTGAACTGGAGATATCATGGCCGCCAGTTCGAAAAACGTGGTTCCGAGATAAACGCGTTTGAAGTTTGAAAAAAGCTCATTTTGCGAAGACCTTGCTTCACAAAAAAAGGCTGTATTTTCTAAAGTATTTCGAATTTCTAAAAATCCTTTTGGGGACATATACACACCACCCCAAGCTATAAATAAATGCAAAAAAAAAAATCGAAAAAAAAAAGTTGCCCAATGAGAAGACCCCCTTAAGGTGCGCTTCCAGGAGCAGACGGATGAGATTACAGCCTTCGTAAGGGAAACGGAGAAACGCATACTTAGTATTCTCTCGGACAGACTGGATTCCATTGCGGGTGAGGTGAAGCAAACTGGAAAGCGGGTATCTCGCCTAGAGCGGGAAGTAGTTGATCTGCGCTCGCAGCGGGAACAGCTGAGTGTTCTTGTTGACCGTCTCAGCCAGGAGGTAGCAGACATGCGGGTGGTCAAAGAGAGAGTGGGAGGTGTGGAGGCTAAACTGGCTGTTCACCACGCGGCTAATAATGCGCTTGACCTTCGCATACATGGAATCCCATATGTTGAGGGTGAAAACCTAAAAACACTTTTTCACACTCTGTGTTTTTCACTGCACATACATAACTCCGCCACCGCGGGTTCGGGACATTTTCCGGGCCCGTAAAACACAAAGAACAAATGTCGACCCGGTCATTATTGTTAAATTGGATAACTTGCGAGAAAAGATTGGGCTACTGAAAATAATTGCAGCGTACCGGAGAGAAAATAAAATGCAACTGAGCTTAAAGCACGTGGGTATCGACTCTGATGCTCCGATCTATGTTAATGAGCAGCTTTTAAGAGAAAATTACATCATCTTCAAAGAAGCAATGCGATTAAAAAAACACAAGTTTTTGACTGCAGTTTTTACCCGACGTGGCCTTGTTCGCTGTAATGGGAGCGAGAATGTGCGATGCATAGAGCGCATTGAAGAGCTAAACGTGATGTGCGATAACGAACCTCCTCTCTCCTTCTCCCGCTCTTCCCAACTCCCCACACTAGCCTTGGAAGATGGACCTGCACAATCGGAGAGCTTTCGCTCTTAATTTTATTCGTACTCTTAATGTTCATTTAATTGTTAGGTTATTCATTAAATTGTATCAGTATATAAGTAATTGTTTAATGTTTAATGTCTTTTGTTACACTGAGTTTGCGCCTCATAAATGGTATGTCCCAAATTATGTGGGATAATGTAGGGGGTTCCATGACTGGTAGCATTTGAAGAGTCTTAAGTAATTATAAACAGGGCTTAAAAGTGGTTCATATTAATGCACAGAGTCTCTTAAGAAAAATTGATGAGTTTAGGTATCTGTTCGTGAAGTCTAACGTAGATGTAATAATAGATGATTTATTGGTTAATTGTGATGGTTATAATGTCTTTCGTTCTGACCGAATTGGGAACGCTGGTGGAGTGGCTATATATGTCAGCAGCAGTCTAAACTGTGAGGTCAAGTGTAAACAGCCAAACGATAGTCCCATCGAATATATATTTTTGGAGTTAAATAGTATGTCAAAGGAAATAAAATCCCTCATCGGCTGCATTTACCGACCTAACAGAACGATTGAATACGCACCTTTGATAGACACTATTCGTGAGATATCTACTGCCTACACTGACATTATACTTGCAGGCGACTTTAACAGTAACGTCCTTAATGAGAACCACCTAATATATAGCTTCGAGGCTTTGGGCCTTTATGCTGTCAATAAATCAATTCCTACTCACTTCACTGACTCCACTGATACCCTTCTTGACTTGTTCTTCGTAAATGACCCTAGTTTAATCCTATTATATGTTATATATAGGTCGCAGCACCAGTTTTCTCGAAACATGACCTTATATTCTTGACTTATGACGTATCTTTGACCCATAATGTTAACTCGTTCAGCTTTAGGGATTATAAAGGCATTAATGCTTTGGTTATCCAGAGCGAATATAGTATGTGTAACTGGTCTCCTATTTATCAATGTACAAGTGTTGAGTCTAAATTAAATGTCTTAAATATTAACATATTAAATATGTATAACAAATGTGTACCTGTCAAAATAAAAGTTATTAAACCAAGGCAAAACCTGTGGTTTAATAATGAAATAAATGAACTTATACATCAACGAGATATCGCGTACAGGAAATGGAAGCGGTATAAGACTGACCATTTTTGCACTTTGTATAAAAAATTAAGGTGCAGAGTTACAAAACTTATAAAGGTTGCCAAGGGTGAAATATTCAAACTGAAATTTGAGAATGCCACCTCGTCAAAAAAGACCTGGAATGAACTCAAAAAATTGGGAATCGGAAAGTGCAGGCAAACAAACAATAACTATATTGATGTAGAGAATCTCTGTCAATCGTTTTCGCAAATCGATGTACCTGAAGCAACTCATAACCAGTACCTGAACAATATATCTAGCTGTGATAATAGTTTTAGCTTTATGTGCGTCGATCAATGTGATGTTTTAAATGGAATCTTCAAAGTTAAACCGAATGCTGAAGGTTTAGATAATGTCAGTCCCAAATTCTTAAAAATACTTCTTTCACATATAACATACATCTTCAATACTGCAATTACTACGTCGACTATGCCCACAACTTGGAAAAAGGCAAAGATTATTCCAGTTCAAAAAACAAATATGGAATACAGACCCATTTCAATCCTTCCCTTTCTTGCTAAGGTGCTTGAAAATTTAATGGCGCAGCAGATGTTGAGGTATCTCGAAGATAACTCCCTGCTGGCGCAAAAACAATCTGGGTTCAGGAAGAAAAGAAGCTGTATTAGTGCAATAACGGACATTGTTGAAGATATTCGGAAGCAACTGGACAATAATTGTGTGACGTTTTTAACTCTATTGGACCATAGCAAAGCATTTGACTCGGTGAACCACTCTATTCTCTGCTCTAAGTTAAAAAATCTCTTTAATTTCTCTGATACTGCAGCTCGATTTATTGAGTCATACCTAAGTGGAAGGTCACAGGCAGTTGTCTCTGGCACTCGCATGTCTAGCTGTAGATTGCTAACACGGGGAGTACCTCAGGGATCAGTACTTGGTCCTTTGTTATTCTCTTTGTATGTTAATGATTTACCAAGTGTTCTGTCTGACTGTGAAGTCCATATGTATGCGGATGATGTTCAAATTTATGTTAGTAGTCCTGTTAATCAGTAAAATATTTGTATTAGTAAGAGCATTAATATGCTCAAGAAATTAAATGACTGGGCAACATGCAATGGATTAAGCATTAATCCGAAGAAATCCAAATGTTTAGTAATTTCCAAGAGACCACTTGATACTGGAAACCTCCAAAATCTGGTTATAAATAACAGCCCTATAAATTACACCACAAATGCTAATAACTTAGGGATGACTTTTAATAATACACTCTCTTGGAGCAAACATATCACTAAAGCCTCTGGTCGAACATATGGATTGTTGAGACAACTTGCATGTACTAAGACACTCCTTCCGCAACAGATAAAAACCTTAGTTGCAAAAACAATCCTTATTCCAACACTATTCTATGGAATAGAGGTGTTTGGACACTGTGACTCACGAGACTTCCATAATTTATCAGTAGCCCTTAATTCAATAACTAGATATGTGTTTAATCTTAGACGTCTTGACCATGTATCCAACTTGACAACTAAACTTCTTGACCTTGACTTGACTGCATGGATTAGCTATAGAACTCTTACTTACTTTCATAGAATTATAACTTCGAAAGAACCAAAGTATTTGTATGATAAACTTGTGTTTGCAAATTCACTTAGAACGAATAACTTGATATGCCCCAGATACAAAACTTTATGCTCAAACCGTCAATTTTTTATAAACGCTATCCGTCAATGGAACAACCTACCACACTCTTTTAAAACCATAAGGAGCGCAACTCAGTTTAACAAACTAATTAAAGAATATTTAAAACAATAAGCAAAATAATATAAACGCAGAAAAAAGTCCAGAAATTAGGGGGTCGAAAAATGACGTTGGCATGGAGCGCCCTTTGCATGCATTTCTTGACAGTCGTATTGGAACTAAACTTAGCTTAGCCTAAGGGCCCGCTGCCGGCCGAGAAGCCCAGCTTAACGGCGCGAGAGCGGGAGAGCGGGAGAGCGGGAGAACCGGGAATGGGAGCGGCGTAGCCATCCCTAGAAGCGAGCGACGATCGGGAACACGGGAGCGTGCGATCGGGAATACCGAGGAGCGGAGAGCGGGCGAGCGTTGCTAAGCTGGAAGCGCTTAAGCTTTTGGACGCTCGGTGGGCAGAGGGGGATCAGGGGCCTCCTGGCGTAAACAAATACAATAACTGCTTTCGCATGACTTCCTTTGGTGCTAATATCATTCGAGAAGGCCTCATGCCGACTTGCAAGGTAAAAGTTACAATCACTTACACAAATACAAAGAATTGCAACACATAATAACAACATATACACCGCGGACTACACCATCACACGATTCTTCAACAAATGATTGTTTGCAATTACAGATACAAGGACAAATATATAATTTGCATGGTTCAATGGTGCCAACACCAGATAACCCGCATCTATTTCTGCAAATATATTTCATTTCGTCGATGGTGGATCAACTGAATGTGCGGTGCACAACAGTTAAAGAGACAAATTACTGAAAAGTTCAAGCATTTTTTCACGCTAATAATGCTGTGGTTAATATGTTCAAAACAGCAAACGAATGCCATCGGATACCTACAAATTTGTCATAAGAGCGGATTGTACCCCAGCAGGTGAAGGGGTAACGACATAAGTCCGCCGCCATAATTTCGGCGTTTTAAAACGACATAATTTCGCGCGATCTTATGACGCTTGGCCTACGTCAATAAAAACCGGAAAACCGAGGAGCAAACAGACCTTGAGGCCTTTCAATATATAATTTTAATGTTAATTGTTTATATTTATGTGTTATAGTGTTGGTATAGAATTAGTAAGAATAAATAATATTAATAAAATTTCAAGAATTTAATTTTATATATGAAAAAAAAATCATCTACAATTCATCGATGAATCATCATCATTTCATCGATCAAATGTTCATGAAATGTTGATGAATTGTTGATGAAATGTGGATGAAATGTTGATGAAATGATGATGAATTGTTGATGAAAGGCTGATGAAATGTTCATCCATGAATCATCAACATTTCATCAACAATTCATCAACATTTCATCAGCCTTTCATCAACAGTTCATCAATGAAATGATGATGAAATGTTGATGAATTGCTGTTGACAGCCTATGACATGCCCATGTTAAATTCATCAATAATTTGTATGGCGATTCATCGATGAATCATCAACGCTTCGGGTGTTGATCAATCTTTTGAACTTTAACGCATTCCAATATCGGCATATAGTCGTCATATGTCTAATATCTAAATTTTCATAATCACTGTAGTTTGCAGTGGGATCATATTGGAAAGCCAATGATCTTCGAACATCGGCCGCCGCACAAGGCATGCAAGCCAGCAACAAGTGTATTGTAACGGCCTGAAGCGAACATTTTAATTGCCCGCCAACGGAGATCGATAAAAAAACTAGGGGAGTTCGTGATAACGTTGCCACCTAGTGTAGTTAGTTATCGAGACTCAGCTGATAGCAAATAGAGTTGCTAATCGCCACTCCTGTCAAACGTCAGTGGCCAATTTCAGCCATAATTTTTTTCTCGGCCTATTTTTCGAGCGACAGACCGGCAGCTAGACGTGCGTGTGCTTAAGGAGCAAATAATCCCGACTCAAAAAGGGAACTTTGTGCTTTGGAGAACGTCTCGCCTTGACTGGGTTTTGCCCCGAGTCCGCGTGATCGCCAAAGTTTGTTCGCGAGCAGCAGCGGCGGAAGCTCTCGTAGTCGGAGTGAAAAGTGGATAGTCAAAGCCTAAAATAACAATTGCCAAGACAGTCTGGGAAATGAGTTTAATGTTTAACTCTTTGCAGGTCAAAAGTGATTGATTTTTGGGTTAACCTTCGTTTGTTAGCCTCGGCACAGTGCCATAACCTCACTTCAGTCTACTCAGAGGCTAGTCCTCATGGCGTACGGCCTGCTTCTGTAAGCTCACTCTTCGCTCGCTGATCCTAGCGCTTTTGGAGGATCGTTGTTGCCTCTCCAAGGACTGCCAACGCCTTAGGCATGCCAATCTCGAAGATTATTGCTATTGAGCCGAAGCCTTAAAGGATGTCTAATAGGAATTGATCTACAGTATTGAATATCAAGGCTAAAGGGCCGAATTTAATTTAAATTATAAATTTCATTGTAAAAGTTAGTTAAAATTGGCTTAAGGTTAGAGCTTAACTCAGAAAGTCAGTGAGCTGTAGGAAAACGGAAGATAAGCACATGCGACTGCACCAGCGAGATTTACTAGTGAGATTTCCTCAAAATTTGACTCCTTAAGCCGAGAAGATGCCTCGCTTGATTTTCTTTACAGATAACCCCTTCGGAAGATCGATCTTCATCGCGGGAGGAAACATTAAGTGAGTTATAAACAACTGGTAAAAGTTTTTATTCGTATTTCTCGAGAGGTTGATAAAAGTAAAGTAAAGCTTAATTCCATTGTCTACAGTAAACCAAAAATGCTTAAGATTCTCGTCACACTTGAAGAAATTTAATGAAGTTCATACCATTTAATTGAATTTTTTGTTTGTTTAAGGTTCCTAGTCATTAGCCAATTTAGTCTAAAAGTAACCGTGAATGAAAAGAAATTGAAGTATTCCTATAAAATGAACAAAATTTATCTCCATATTATATTAAGTTGGATCAATTTAAAATGTCTAGGCTTAAGTTACCCTTCTCTCTCTCGTTGTTAATATTTTTAAGCAATACTAAATATTGAAAAATCTATAAATAAGGGCAATAAAACCATGTATTTCTGAATTGGAACTTAACTGAACTCTGCTGATGTGTGCGCGTGCGTAGGAAATTTCAAAGGGGTCACCAGAGCTCAGCTCTAAGGCGCGTGATCAAAGGATGGGAGGGCGAGTCGCGACCACAATAAACGCCGTGGGTTCGCATCCTGAATATCTCGACATCTCTTCTGTTTTTATTTTTTCTCCGCGATTTTCTATTCTCTACACCGGTTCTGTTTTGCTCATTTCTTTCGCCGTCGTCGCTCAATTCGATCTTTTTATTAATAAAAGGGTAGCCATTGCTGGAGTCGATACAAGAAAGAACAACACCCCCCAAGCCGACGAGCAAGGCCGGATTCTAAAGCGTGCCCCCCGCAAGTATCGATTCTCGGAGTCACAGCACCGCAGCCCGACGTTACACATTACAGTATTCACAAAACTTAAGTGAGGAAAAACAAAATATAGTAAGGGAAATAACCAAATCAGACAACGCGTGATATGTATGAATATGTTTTTGTAAATAAATGCATGCAGAACACAATGAACGAAGAGAAATTCGAAACTGAAAGTTTCACTGTGGCTTAGGCATTTATGCCTAACACACGCTTAAAATTGGATTCGAGAGTTATTATGCTGCCGAAGTGTGGAATCAATTGCAAAACCTAACTGTATGACCGGCAGCAATAGCGCACTATGGGGCGAACGACCACCTTTTCTGGCATAAACCCATTTTTTAAAAGTTGTTAAAATACTTTTTTTTAACCGGAATGTATTCTTATAACATTAATCTGAAATGTTACATACAGAAAAGTTTAACATTGACGCGCTATGTTAAGTTATTCGCTGTTAAAGTTAGCTGTTAATGCAACGAGAAGCGATCGCTGTTAAATCGCGTCTTTATTCTGCAGATTTTAAATGCTACAAAAATGTAAAAAATCTAAATAAAATGCAAATTTTTTGATGCAATCTCATTTAAAAAGTGCTTCGTAATATATGTTAGCGGAATTCAACTCCAGAAATGTAATATGTTGCCCCCATAATTTTGTATAATTTGTAACCCTTATCTATATATATATATATATAAGTGGAGACAAAAAATGTTAGCAATCACATCACAAGAGAACGGCTTGGCCGATTTGTCTCAATTTTTTTTCAGTTGTTTGTAATGGCCAGAAGAGGGTTATAGCATAAGCAAATTTTGGGAAAAATATTGAAACAAAAGAATCGAGTTAACGAAGCATTACCAAAGTGAGCTTAAACAATTGGAAATAATGCCTGCTGTTAGACGATCAAGACTTGGACGGCGTTCAAGCAATGCAATAAGTAGTCATAATTTTCGTAATAGTCGGACGCAAGAGGAATTTACAGAAAGAAATGCATGCATAATACAGGAAGACGAACCGCAAATGAAGACTTGAATCGCGCTGCATTCGCACACAATTCTGAAACACCCTACAAAGATCTTAGCTGCGTTGTTATTGGTTCATTGTCTGACGTATGTCAGTATTGCAATGCCCTGAAGTCTCGGTTGGAAACCCCCGGCTTATCCACCAGAGCCATTGTATTCGCTACTATATGGAAATTCAGCCCAATAAAACAGTTTCCTAAAGCTTGCACAAAAATATAACGGATGCTTTCAAATGACCTTGTATAGTTGTGTCCCCTTGTATGTGTGTCACTAACAAGAGGTCATTGTAGGAGGGGTTCCCAGACAAGAGCAAACACCAATCGGGTCAATTTTCAACGTTATAATTATTATTCACTGCTTTACTTTAAACTATATGTATATACACATATGTATAGATGGGTGTGCATTCGCAATAGATCAGACGTCAGACTGGCGGCGTGCGTTTAGCGGCGTTTGCAAAATCAGACTGATTTTTCCCCTCTCTTCCATTCTCTTCTTCCCGCATCGTATGCACTGTCCAGCGACGAGCGAGCGATCGGCTGATCGTCACTCTCCCGCACAGTGGGACACGCAGCAAAACTGAACATGCCGCCCGCCAATGCTAGACCTAGACATCTCCGCGTGTCCAGTCCATCCTGGGGGTAGTAGGCGGGGCAGCTAGAATGGAGACACGAGACAAACGGTGTGCGCAAGAAATAATTCATTATGATTGAGGTGTACGTGAGAGCGCTTAAGAACGGATTGGCAGTGGACACAGCTTCGACACTGACCGTTTTAATTGGCCTTGCTTGGTTTTAAGGGTTACCACCCGGACTAACGCATCCGTCCCTGGGTGTAACTCGACGACCCGTCCTAACAGCCATTGTGACGGCGGAAATCGGTCATCCTTGATGATGACAAGGTCGTTCAACTGCAAACCTTCAGCCTCATGACACCACTTCGGTCTCTGCTGCAGATGAGCCAGCCAGTCTCGACTCCAAGCCTTCCAGAAATGGCGAATCATTGACTGCTGGATAAGAAACTGCTCTGCGAAGGACTTGGACTGCGGTTTATACTCCGGAGGCGCCAACATGGAGTCTCCAATTAGAAAATGAGCCGGCGTAAGCACCTCTAGATCGTCAGCATCGGCTGTGAGAGGGCACAGCGGCCGCGAGTTGAGGCATGCTTCTATGCTTATGAGCACCGTAGATAACTCCTCATAGGTGAGCCGTCGATCGGCGATGACCCTCTTAAGGTGGTGCTTCACCGACTTCACATTGGCCTCCCACAGCCCGCCAAAGTTGGGCGATTGAGGTGGACTAAAATGCCAAGTGGCACGCTGCGCAGCGAGCTTTGGGGCTATGAGCTTCTCGTAATCCTCCTGCAGCCTTCCGAATAATGCCTTCATTAGATTATCCGCGCCGATAAAGTTGGTTCCGTTGTCACTGTATAGATGTTGAACCATCCCTCGCCGCCCGGTGAACCGGTCTAAAGCCAGTAAGAAATGCTCCGTGGTGAGACCCGTCACTGCCTCCAAGTGTACAGCCTTCGTCGCCAGACAAATGAAAACGGCGATGTATCCCTTGTAGAACCTGGTTCCTCTCAAGCCCGCTGCCTTCAGCTCTATAGCGCCTGTGTAGTCAACTCCCGTCGCCAGGAACGGTCGGTTAGGGGGGTTGACCCTGTGTAGCGGCAGGTCTCCCATGAGCTGAGCCGAGGGGGTTGGCCGGGTGCGAAAGCACCTCACGCACTTCCGTAGCACCCTTCGAACTGCTTGCCTCCCCGTCAGTATCCAGAACCGCTGGCGAGCGTGGGCCAAGGTCAGCTGCGCACCTCCGTGCAGAGTCAAAGTATGCGAGTACCGTATTACTAGCTCTGTAAAAATATGAGAACTTGGGAGGATTATTGGATGCCGACGTTCGTATGATAGCCCCGAATGGCGCAATCGCCCCCTCACTCGTAAGATTCCCTCCACCACGATCGGTGACAAACTCTGAAGCTTGCTTTTGGAGGGCAGCCGTTTAGAATTCATCAATGCGGCCAGCTCAGACGAGAAGGACTCCCTTTGAACAATGCGCACGATGGCGAGTAAAGCATAGTCGAGCTCCTTAATGCTTAGGGGACCGGTACACCTCTCTCCTTTGCTAATAGCATTGCTTTTGAACCGAATTATAAATGCTGTGACTCTTATGGCCTGGCTGAAACTGGAAAACCTCTCAACCAACGATGGTTGCGGAACTGCCAGGTGAACGCGTACCTTGTCCGCCTTTGCCTCCAGCGCGGCATCGTGTATGTCGACCTGCCCGATCTCCGTCGAAGGCCAGTCACCTTGCTTGCGTGTAAGCCACTCCGGGCCTCGCCACCACAAATCAAAATCCTTTAGCTCGCTCGGAGGAAGCCCTCTTGTCGCACAGTCCGCTGGATTCTCGCTAGTACCTACATGTCTCCATTGCGATGGCGACGAGTGGTCCAGAATGAAGGCGACCCTGTTGGCAACGAACGTCTTCCATCTATTGACGTCCCCGTGCAGCCAATGAAGAAGAATCGTGGCATCTGTCCAATAAAAGGTCTGGATGGGAAGGTCATTTAGCCACCTAGCCGTTGTAAGCCATTTCACCAACTTGACGGCTAGCACTGCACCACTCAGCTCCGTTCTTGGTATGGTTAGGGGTTTAGTAGGGGTAACCTTTGATTTTGCGGCCAACAGCGAGGCGTAGCACGCTCCATCCCCGTGCTCGAGCCTTAGATAAGTAGTAGCTGCAAGGGACGTGGAAGACCCGTCACAAAACGCGTGCAGCTGAGCTGATACTATGGATCCTGGGGAATAATGAATCCACCGCTGTATGCTCAGGCCGTCTATCCCCAGCAAGCCGTCCCGAAATGCTTGCCACCTTTCCGCAAGAGCCTTAGGAACCTCGTCGTCCCAATCCAGAGCCGTCATAGCGCCGTTGTCCTGCGTTTTCTTAGCCATGGTTACCTCCTTCAATATTAACTTTCCCGAGATGATGACTGGCGCGACCTAGCGGGTCGAACAGCCTCGCTATGCTCGACAGGATCGTCCTATTAGTGAAAGTAGGTGGTATCTCAAAATTGACCTGAAATTTGAAGCAGTCCTTATTGGGGAGCCAATACATTCCTAACGCCTTGATCGGATCCGCAGCGTCCCAGTTCAGAGGTGTCCGACTGCATTGATGCTCTGGCGGAATCGATTGCAAAAGGCTCTCTTCGTTGCTGGACCATTTCCGCAACTCCATGCAAGCGGATTTTATAGCACCCGATACGTGGGCCCGTTTATCCTCCGCATCTTCTATCGTAGGCCCACCGGAAAGAATGTCGTCCACGTAGATCTCGTCCCTTAATACTTCTTCCGCCTTAGGAAACGAACCCTGCTCATCCTTCGCTAATTGTTGAATGACTCTGATCACCATGAAGGGTGCCGAAGCCGTTCCGAAGGTTAGCGTTGTCAACGCATAAACGTTGATGGACCCATCCGCCATAAAATCCGCTGATATTGGGCGTCTTCCGGGTGAACATCGATACACCGATACATTTTCTGTATATCTGCCGTAAAAACAAAACGATATTTCCGCCAGTTGAGAATGACTGCAGACATGTCGTTTTGAAGAGTAGGCCCAGTCCAAAAAATGTCATTTAAAGATCTTCCATTGCTAGTCCTTGAGGAGGCATCGAAGACGATTCGCTGTTTGGTTGACTGAATTTCCTTCTTAAAGACAGCGTGATGCGGAAGTACACAAGAGGCTACATGCCTGTTCGCGGCCGTACTCCTCACTGTGCTGCTTTCACTGCCCATTGCCGGCGCTATTTGCTCGAGCGCGAAGTATTCCTCAATCTCATCTACATATTTGCTCCAACGGTCTGGATTGTTGGACAGACGCCTTTCCATCTGGAGAAACCGATTAAGCGCCATCTGATCAGACCTTCCCAAGACCATGGTCGGATCGAGATAGGTTTTAAAAGGCAACCTGACCACATAGCGGCCGTCCGGTCGACGCACGTGGGTCTCCTGAAAAAACGACTCGCACCAGAGGTCCCCCTCTGTCGATATAGGGCAATCAGGAACTGACTCGACTTCACAAAAACGCTTCAGCAATGCCTCCGTGTCCAGCAGCACTCGATGACAGCGCAATTGTGTTGCTTCTCTTACTCCTTCGGCACGTCCCGATAGAATCCATCCGAAGCGTGTATTCTGCGCTATAGGCTCGCCGGGCAATCCAATCCTGGTGTCTGGCAGCATGATTTGCGCCAACATGTCCGCTCCTAAGATGAGATCGACTCTCTTCGACCGGGCGTAGCTCGGATCTGCCAGAGGGAGCCCTCGAATATGATTCCAACGCTGCGGCGTGAAGCTAAGGCTAGGCAGACAGGAAGTAACTGAATTGAGAACATATGCTGAATCAACCTCTAGAGAAAAATAGGGATTAATAATACTATTAACTTCGAAATTAACTGTATACTTGCAACGACGACCGCCCCCTGGGCCCACCCCAAAAATCGATGCTCGGGTATTGCACCTTCTCAGATGCAGGGACTGTACGACGTGCTCCGAAACTATTGTTGCCTCAGATCCTTGATCGATGAGTGCATTTATGACCGCTCGTAGCCCGTTGACCGGGTTTCGTACGGCAATACGAGCAGGGGCGAGGAGCACATTTCGGGAGGACCCATTCGCCGAAGTTGCTGAATAGCATCTGTAAGATGCGTCCGGATTCTGGCCCGACGTTGACTGTAGGCCCTGCTGAGGTACGGTCTCCCCAGCTGCATCAGGATGCGTCGTGGCAGACCGAACTGGATGCAGCGCTGTGTGGCTTGACGATCGGTCCTGAGCCAATGCTGGGAAATGCAACAGCGTATGATGGCGCTGGCCACAAATTTGGCAGCTCTTATTGCTGGTACAGCGGGAAAGCGCATGTGCTTTACTCAGGCAATTAATACATAATTTCGCCCTGCTGACTATGTCCTTCCTCTTATAGCAGTCCAAGGCCAAAAAGGCGGCACAACGACGCAGGATATGGTCACCGCTACAGTGATAACAGGAGCTATTCGGGCGCCTTGTGTGCTCCTGTGCACTATGCACTTGCACTCGCTTGCCTGGGTCGACAGATCCTGAGCCATTATTGGAGTCGTACGACGAGCTTCGGTTCTCGATCGCATCCATTATGACCAGCCGATCATTCAAAAACGATTCTAAATCCTTATAAGTTGGAACGGTGGCACCGCTCCCTTGGTGGTGCTCCCAAGCGTTGTGGGTCTCCTTGGGCAACTTCGCTGCTATGTAATGCGCCAACCAGTGCTGCCGTTCCCCGTCCAAGGCTTGGACGCGGCGGAATGCAGCCAGGCAAACATTGACCGTGCTCAGCATCGACCGTATTGAATCCGTATTATCCTTTTGCAGCCTGGGCAACGCGTATATCGCGTTCATGTGGTGGGAAAAAACTAGACGAGGATTGTTGTACCTTTTAATCATCATTCCCCATGCCACGGCGTAGTTCGTCTCTGTGAGCTGCATTTGACGGATGTCATTATCACGCCCTACCGGCAACGATTCCTTCAGAAAATGTAACCGCTGTACGTTACTCAAATTATTGTTGTTATGTATGAGGCTCGTGAAGGCGTCATAGTAGCCTGGCCAGTCCACACACGCACCGGAAAACTTGGGAACTGACATCTGTGGCATGTTCAGTCGCACCTCCGGATCAGCGGCTCCACTTGGCAGTGGCTGCAGCTTAGGAGTCTCGGCTCCAAGTCTATCCAAATCCGCTGCGATGGCACAATAGGAGTCCATATAACGCTCCTCGAACTCCGACTGGAAATTTTTTACGGCATAGCTCGATTCCGCAAACCCTTCTAGATTCACGATCACGGCATCAGTCTCCTGGAACGCGCTCCTTAGCTCTTCCACTTGTTGCAACCGCTTCTTTAAATAAATTCTCGTTTTCCTCGATTGTGAATCCTTTTTAAAATTCAGCAGCGTCGATTTAAGGGATTGGGCCCGATTTATTTAATCTATTTACACCCAGTAAAATCGAATTTAAATTTTCACAATTGCAAGGTTCCCCTCATGGGCCACCATGTATAGTTGTGTCCCCTTGTATGTGTGTCACGAACAAGAGGTCATTGTAGGAGGGGTTCCCAGACAAGAGCAAACACCAATCGGGTCAATTTTCAACGTTATAATTATTATTCACTGCTTTACTTTAAACTATATGTATATACATATATGTATAGATGGGTGTGCATTCGCAATAGATCAGACGTCAGACCGGCGGCGTGCGTTTAGCGGCGCACAGTAGCGCCTCTCGAACAAAAGCCGTTGCAAAAATCGAAAAAGTCATAATCGCAAAATCGACTTAAACCATAAGAAATCGACAGAGAATTTCCCAAGGATTCCGAATCTGTAACCAAACAAATTTTCAGATTTTTTTTGAGGAAGATATGAACATTCAAAGTCGAATTTGTTTTCCGCATATGCGTCATACAACAAAAAATAGGTAAATTAGTCGACTTTCAGGTAATATTACACAAAAACTACATAATTTGATTGATTTTTTTTTTAAGTGACAGGTATATTCATTACCTCTTATTCAAATTAAAAAAAACGGTAGTTTTGTGTGGGCTTGTACAGGTAAATCACTACCTGCCAGGTGTCCATTTTTTTCACCTTTTTTTGGCTAAAGTAGTCTATAACTTCTGAAGCTACACTATGACTACGCACTGCGTGTATCTTTCCTGAATCAGAATCCGTTTAGAAAGTCTGCGTCCAGCTGCGACTCTGGCATTGCGAAGCAAAACACTGAAACAACTCAGGGTAAAATATACCAAAATACCGACACAATTTCATACAAACCAACAAAAAAATACTAACTGTAGCGCTCACGGTTCTGTGGCGGTTAAACTTGGAAAAAAAAATTTTTTTTTTCAGTTTTCAAATTATTTTTATTTAAGCAAACACATTAAAATAAAGATAAAAAATTAAATAAAAAATATTTTTTAAAAATTGTCTTCATTGAGAAAAAAATATTTCTTCACTTTGATAACCTTTAAAAAGGCGAATGAGTGGGCGTGGCAGATTTTCCAATACATATGTTAATTTTACAACAATTACCTGTCAAATGGCGTTTAAATTATTTAGTTATCTTGTTTTGTTAAAAAGTTATGATTTTTGCAACGTAAAATGAGAAAAGGCGCTACTGTGCGGCGTTTGCAAAATCAGACTGATTTTTCCCCTCTCTTCCATTCTCTTCTTCCCGCATCGTATGCACTGTCCAGCGACGAGCGAGCGATCGGCTGATCGTCACTCTCCCGCACAGTGGGACACGCAGCAAAACTGAACAGACCTCATTTGGAGCCGAGGTTGCTGATCAATCAGGTTATAATCTAAGTTATAAGATAATGGCGTCTCTTTATTATCAAAATGAACAACTCACATTTTTTTTGAAATTGCATCCCAACATTCAGATTCCACCATAAACCAAAGATCATATATTCCTTCAGATCTATTTCATTGGTGATTCGGCAGTTGAACTAAATCACCGCTGTTCAATTTTTCTTGCAACAAAACGTAAAATTATCGAACAATTGCAAAATCTTCTCCATGAGCATAATGAATTGGTCAGATTGTTCAAAACCGCATTGGATATAATGCATTATGACGACCACAAAATCATTATCAGCGCTGACAAAAGACCCACTGGTAGTCATGCAAGACAATTTAATGCTCCCACTATCAATCAGCTCTATGAATTTTTATGCGTATCGATTGATGATGTTTCAACAGTACATGTACGTCAAAGCTCTATATACTGGAAGTCCGAAGGGAGAGGGAGAGAAAGAGAGAGCGTTCGGGATCATTAGAGCTTGGTAGCGGGATCGCACTGCCTCCCAAAATTAAGCGCCTTTCGCGCGGGGTCCCGCTTCCACCTCCCGCCCAACCGACCGAGGGGCGCAGCCGTGTGACGTACGGCACGAATCGCGAACTAGATAAACGCATTAGAAGGAAAGACGAAATGAACGAGGAAACATTAGGAGAGTACAAAATATAATATGATATAAATATAATAAACTATAAATATATAAATAAATAAAAACGCATGCAAAATAATGAAATTATAATAATAATATATAACCATATAAATAAATAAATAAATAAACAAAATATAAAAAATAAAAACGCATGCAAAATTAGTGCTACTCTACGATATAACTACTACAAGTCATGCAAAAACAAGAAAGGAAGCTAACTTCGGCACGCCGAAGTTTGTATACCCTTGCAGATATTATTTCATTACATTTTACCTATACTTATTAAGTTTACAGTTTGACAGTTACAGTTTTGCATTCCCAGCTTTACATTTTCTCTACATCTACCGATCGGTTTATATGGCAGCTATATTATATAGTTGTCCGATTTTTATGAAATTTATACCAAAATTCTAGAATAATAAAACAAGCTTATATTCCGGAGTAGGTGAAAAAACGTTGAAAAACAACGAAGTTATAAATTTTTTCCTATTAATTTCCCGATCGTTCCTATGGCAGCTATATGATATAGTCGTCCGATTTTCAAAAAATTAAAACCGAAATTCTGAAATAATATAAAATGGCCATAGCTCAAAAATTATTCAAAAATGTTGAAAAACAGCCAAGTTATAATTATTTTTCTAAAAATTTATCGAAAATTTGTATGGCAGCTATATGATATAGTCGTCCGATCCGGCCCGTTCCGACATATATAGCAGTGAGAGTATATAGAAGACGGACATGGCTAGATCGACTCGGCTGTTGATGCTGATCAAGAATATATATACTTTATAGGGTCGGAAACGTCTCCTTCACTGCGTTGCAAACTTCTGACTGAAATTATAATACCCTGCAAGGGTATAATAAATAAATAGGTAAAATAAAATGTAAAAACGCATGCAAAATTAGACTACGGTGCTACACTACGAGCTAACTCTACAAGTATTAAAGTTTTTAATATAGAAGGGTTATCGCTACGAATTATAATGTCAGAGAGGCGGTTGTAATCCGTACATAAAACCCTAAAGGGTTCATGTACTTCAAACTCCCGCCTACAGTGATTTACTACTAAAGGGATAAGGGTTCTAGATGTTAGTCGGGGAACGTGGAAGTTAAGCTGCCCTAAAAGAAAATAAAATAAAATGAATAGGACGGTAGCCTCTCATCAGCATCCCAAGGTAGGCCACGGAGGGCGAAAAGTAAAAAGTTCTTTTGTACAGATTCTATACGGTTAATATGGACTCCGAATTGAGGACTCCAGACGCATGAACCATACTCCAATATAGGGCGAACTAACGAAGTAAAAAGGGTCTTCGTTATATAAGGGGAATCGAATTCCTTCGACCACCTCTTAATAAAACCGAGCATGCCCTTGGCTTTATTAACCATGCACGAAATATGTTCAGAGAACGAAAGTTTAGGGTCTAAGCGAACCCCTAAATCATCAACAAGAGATCTTCTATCAAGATCGCAATCATTTAGCATATAAGTGGCAAACTGGGGATTGACACGTAAAAATGTCATCAGCTTGCATTTAGAGCTATTGAGATGTAATAAATTAGCACGACATCATGCTTGAAAGTTGTTAAGATCCGATTGCAGGTCTGACTAGCAAGAGCTGTCCTTATACTGCAAGCATAGTTTAACGTCATCAGCGTACATAAGTACTCTAGAATTCGTTAGAACCATCGGGAGGTCATTGATAAACAATGTAAATAGCAGTGGGCCGAGGTGGCTACCTTGTGGGGCGCCAGAAGTGACTCTCAGGAATTTGGATAGAGCATTTTTAAACAGAACCTTTTGAGTTCTGTTACTCAAATAACTCAAAATCCATTTAAGAAGATCGACAGGAAACCCGATTAAGTCAAGCTTCCTTACAAGAAGAGAGTGATTAACCGAGTCAAAAGCTTTACTGAAGTCAGTGTAAATCACGTCGATTTGAAAGTTACGTTGGAAACCTCTCATAACGAAAGAGGTGAGTTCAAGGAGATTTGAAGTGGTCGATCTTCGCGTCATAAAACCATGTTGACATGGTGAAATTACGGATCTGCATAAATGCTGCAAGTGGGGAGTAATTACATTCCCGAAAAGTTTTGGAATTGCAGACAACTTAGAGATTCCTCTATAGTTGCTGGCGTCCGATTTGCTACCTTTTTTGTGTAGAGGAATGATAAATGATTCCTTCCAAATAGGGGGAAATTCTGAGGTTTCTAAGGATAAGGTAAAAAATTTAAGAAGGGGATTGCACAGAGCTCCAGCGCAATACCTGAGCACGCAGCCTGGTATTCCATCGGGACCCGGTGAATAAACTGATGAAGATCCGAACTAAGGGAGCTTTCGTTTAAAATAGAAGAACTGCAGTACAGCAGAAACCGAATTCGACGAAACAAAACTGGAGGGAATTCTGCAATTATTTTTGGACGAAGTGATCGCAGATGACAAATAGACCCTGTGAATAGAAACAGTAGTGAAGAAAGGTAGCTATTGCAACGACGGCGTACTTGTGGAAATTCTTGGACACTTTGAAGACGTGTCTGAACAGGAATTTTCCGTGTTGGAAAATGTATGGATGAGCAGATAAAGAGCTGGTAAAATAGACGACGAATTTCACAGCAACAACGCTTTGAGGAGAGCAACGACGAATAAAGAAGAGCTGCGACGAGTACGAGCTAGAGAGCAGCGACGAGTACGACCTAAAGAGAAGCAGCGACGAGTACATAAAAGTATACTATGTACATACATGCATAGGTAAAGGCAGAAGAGACATCGGCTACGTGAATAGCATCAAGAGAGAGCACGATACAAGAGACGAGCATTTCGACAAATTTTGACGACGATAGACAAGCAGCAACAGCGAAAAAATAAGCAACACCAGGAAGAAGACGACGTAAAGCAGCAGCGACAACTACAGGAAGTAGACGACGAAAAGAAGCAGCGACGAGTACAGGAAGCAGACTACGTAAAGGCGAGAGAGGAGCAATAGACGACGTGATCCATAACGTAAAGCTAATTGAGGTTGCGGAAAAGACGAATTTCGCAACGAAAGAGAGCTTTACTACGACAACATTGAAGAGACGAGAAGAGCGGCGGAAGAGAGTCGTAAGCACTGGCTCTGGGTGAGCTAGAAACGGAGTGTTCAACAAATTTGTTTTCTTGAAATTGTTTAAGGTAATTGCATCGCTTGTTTACAATTATTGAATTCTTTAATTTAACATTTAAAAGTATTTGTAATCGGCTAACGTACTAACATGGATGCTAGAACAATCCTCGATTTGACAGTGCCTCTATTAAAAGCAAAATTATCGGAATTGGATTTGGATACAAGTGGAAGAAAGAGTGCTTTGCAGGATAGATTGTTTGATCACTTTGGCTTAGATGTAGGCGGAGAGGCGGATGAAGATGCAGTGAGTGTTTCAGGTTCATCAAATTATCAAGAGGCTAGTTTGAATGTATGCTCGAGATTTACTCTACGCGATGTCCAAGACAGTATTTCATCATTCTCTGGCTCCGAGCAGGAAGATGTCAATCATTGGTTGTCCGAGTTCGAGGATGTTGCAGTAACTGTAGGGTGGGACCATTTGCAAAGATTTATTTACGCCAAACAACTTTTGACTGGTGCCGCTAAGCTTTATATCAAAAGTAGAAACGGAATTGGGGGTTGGAAAGAGTTAAAGAAAACTTTGAAGGAAGAGTTCGGAAAAAAAACTATGCTCAGCTGAGATTCATAAGATTCTTAGGGAGAAGTAAACACAACCAAAGAGACATGTATTAAATGAATGTACAGCATGATGGAGATCAGTAAATCGATTAATTTTGATGAGGAAAGTTTGGTTTCGTATGTTGTTGAGGGCATACCAGATGGCAAGATAAATATAGCTGGATTATATCGCGCTAAAACTGTCAGAGAGCTGAAGGACGAAATTTCTATTTACGAAAAGATTAAAGGAAAACGAAATAGTAAAGACATTTTTAAGAAAGAGACAACAGTTAAACAAGCACATGGTAACACTCAGAGAAAATGTTTTAAGTGCAACAATGAAGGTCCCATTGCCAGAGAGTGTAAAGGAGAGATAGTTTGTTATCATTGCAACCAGAAAGGGCACATCTCAAAGAACTGCACGCAGAAGAAAAACGATATTGTCGTAAAGAGCGAACAGGCGAATGTTGTTGGAGTTAATATCGAAAAAGGGTCAATTTACAAAACAATAGTAGCTGGAGGCTTGACATTTGTAGCTATGATAGATTCGGGGTGCGACTTATGCTTGATGAGGGAGGATATTTTCAGAAGTTTTGAAGATTTTAAACTCAAGCCTGTAGTTAAACATCTTAGAGGTATTGGAAAAGGCGAGCTTAAAACAATTGGATGCTTCTACCTTAGCCTTCAGGCGGATGGCGTATGCTTCACTACAACTTTTCATGTTGTCAAACAGAATGAGTTGGAGTATGCAGCTATTGTAGGAAATGACCAGTGTTGCCAACTTTTCCTTTAAAAAAAAGCGGTTTTTGACTGGAAGAGCGATTAAAAAAAGCCAAAAAAAAATTTGGAAAAAGCTAAAAAAATCTGTTTTTGAAAAGACTAATTTGTTGGTGACTGACTACTCTACAACATGTATATGGACACTCACTGAAACAACTCGAAATTTGTTTTTAAGCTCTTTGAAAAGTTTAACTTTCTTTCCAAAAATAACAAGGGGACATCACTTGCTAAATAGACAAATTGTTAGAAAACTACGAACGAAACACGCAACATATTTGTATCAACACATAGTACTAATCTGAATAATCAATATTTATTTTGAATTTGATTATTTATTGATTTCTTGCCTGAGATATTCCAATTTGAAATTGCTGCTACACCTATACCGTTCCCAACAAGTATTTACGAATGATTGGAACAGGATTATGCTATGAAAGCCAGGACCAAACAGCAGAAATTGATGACATTATCGATATAATACAATAATTAAACATATATAATAGATTTAGTTGAACTAAAACCAACAAATTAGTGTTTTTAAAAAAAGATCTTTTTTAAGCTCTCAGAACTACATATTAAGCTCATTGTGCGCCTTTTGCGGTTTTTTGCGTTATTTAAATAGAACAAAAACACTAAAAAAATGTGTCTTATTGAATAACTTCTATATTTATAATGCGATCTGGACCAAACTTGCAGGACACATTTATAATAGGACATTTATCCTGTGTTCCAAACTATAACTTTAACTTATAACTTTATAATTGCTTTAACTTTTTTTAACTTTTAACTTGTTACCTTTTTTCCGATTTCTGTGGGCGCAGGGGGCGTTGACACGCCCACTTTTCTAAAATACCTTCCTATAGTCCTAATTATCATTACACAAGAAATCTAAGTTAAAAAATCTTGTTAATTTAAAAAATTTTAATTTTAGCCACAAAAACGGGTCAAATTCCACATAGTGATGCGGTCAGAAACGAGGAATTTCTTCTAATGCTATCCCTATAGGTATTCTTAAAAGTATTTTTAAAAGTATTCTTAAGAATATTCTTAAAAGTAGCATTGATGGATCAGTATTTGTTGCTGAACGCAACCAATGTAACGATCATACACAAAAAATCGGAAAAAATCATTTGAATAAAATAAAAAGCCAGAATTCCCGCTGCCCGCTGTTAGTAAATTTTTCTAGCAAATGGCATTCAGAAAAAGCCAGATTTGACGGGAAAAAAGCGACTCTGGCAACAGTGGAAATGACGTGCTACAATCTATTGAAGTAATGTTCAGCTCGAAAGGAGTCGTATTTAAGGCAAAAGACAAAGAGTTCGCGTTGGCATTTAAAGGAATGCGTGTCACGGAGATAATCGATGAAAACTCAGTAGAAAGTAGAAAGTAGAAGTAGTAGTAGAAAGTAGAAAGTCTCGTTGAAAATTACAAACCAGCAAAGTCTTTAGTGTCTCCGGTTAATATGAAGATCATATTGGAAGAAGATGTTCCTGTTTATCAACGCCCGCGACGCACTTCGTACGAAAACAAATGTTTCATAAAAAAGCAGGTGCAGGAATGGCTTTAAGAGGGAATAATTTTACCAAGTTGCTCACAGTATGCATCACCTGTAGTACTGGTCTCAAAAAAGGATGGATCGAAGAGATTTTGTTGCGACTATCGAAAACTCAACCAAAAAATCAAGCAAGACAACTATCCAATGAGCCTGATTGACGATGTCCTTGATAGACTGCAAGGGTCGAAAATCTTTACCACCCTCGACATGATGAACGGTTTTTCCCATGTCCCAATTGACAAAGATTCAAGAAAATATACAGCTTTCGCGACTCATAACAGACAGTATGAATTTACGCATGTTCCATTTGGTATCTCAAACTCTTCGGCTGTGTTTTGTCGTTATGTTTCAGTAGTCTTGCGAGAACTTATTCAAAATCAGACGATCGTTGTATATGTCGGCGAGTTGGTTGCTAAGTGCCAATTTGGAAAGCTTGTTGCTATGGCAACAGAATTATTCGGCATGCTCAGGTATTGGTAGCCTGTAGGTGTCGCTGGCGCGCAGGCGCAATGACAGTTGCATGATAGAATTATACAAGGTAGTCCACTCGACTGCCGAAGTCGTTCGGGTTTTGGTCCATTAATGTCAGTGCATGGCCTGCTTGTCGAACTGAAAGGTTGTGTGTGGACGGTTTTTTTTTTCAGAGCTTTAACCCTTAAGTGGCCAAGAAAAAAATTACATTTACATACGTAGATGAGGTTTCGCATGGAGGTCTGATGAAACCATCATCGACATTTAAAAACAAAATAAATCAACTCGAATTTATATTTATTATTTTATTATATGTATTATTATTTATTATTTATTTTAAGATACGCATATACTTTGGAATTAAGAGCTTAAACAAGAGAATGGCTGTTAAACAACAAAAACAAAGAATTATGTCAAATTCAAAACTTATAAATATAAAATTATAAACAATACAACTCTTGTCATAACTAAGGAAACTTTTAGCCCCATGCACCGTGTACGGGTTAATCGAAGCACTATGTTGCCATTTCACTCACACTAACTATTGAATGCTATTTCACTCGCACTTACATCAGGGGACTATGATTTTGCCGAGTGGACTACCTTGTATAATTCTATCATGGACAGTTGAGTCGGTAACAGGAAAAGGTTACTGAGTGAGGTCTGTTCGTCTGTCGCAACAATAGGAAAGAGTGAGAGAGACAGCTAGAGATTGTCTAGGATTGACGTTTGAGTGAAAAGTCAGAAAAATGAAAAGGGCTAAAGGAAAAGTGGCGTGATGAGAGATACGTTTGGAGTGCGCAGGCGGACAGAACTCGCTGGCTCGACTACGGTTAAATTAAATAACGGTTATCTCCGACATCAGAAGTGGGATTCACCATAGCCTCGCGGGCATTCTGATAAAGTGATTTTCGGTCGATATTAAATTCAGTAGCGCATCGAAAGCTTGCGCAGCCGCGTGGTGCGAGACACCGGAGTCGTGAGAGGCAGTCAAATGCACTGGTCGCGTGTTGAGCCGGACGGTTGCAAGTGTCATCATTGTCGGCCAGAAAATTTGGGGAAGAATGGAAGATAACAACAACAGCACACTGGCGAAACTGCGGCTGAAGTGCGGAGAGCTGGAGTGACGCACTTCAGGCGTGAGAACGGTGGTCACATTGCATCTGTGTGCACGAGATGGGTATCAGCGGCTGCGAGCGGCAGCGGCCGCTGCATGTAGAAGCGAGTTGATTTGTGTGATTCAACAGTGACAGTATCGGGTGAGCCCTTTCCAATTATTCTTTGATTTGGGAGCTGAATTGGCTAAAAGATGGGAATAGAGATGTGTTTGATTGCAGTGTTGTTTGCCCATCTGCTTTCCCATTGGCGAGCCCTGTGCTACGATAGGTTGTGCTTAGACTATCGGAAGCAATATTCGAAAATGGTTTCGGACAGTGGCCTTTGCCGCTTATGTCAGACCCTGTGAGGGAAAATGTTTCTGTTGAAAAATAATAATTTGTGCTATCCTGGAGTACCATTACGAGTTGCCGTCTGTCTGATCTGCCGTGTAGTTTGGTTTGTAGAGTGCATCTTCTACCTTCATTATCATGATTATTTGCGATAGTTTACATAGATGACGTGTTAATCATGGCAAACTCGGAAGAAAAGGCTTTCCGAAGGCTGAAGGTTGTATTAAATGTGTTGACTGTACCAGGGTTGCCATTTAACGTTACCAAATGTGGGTTTCTTGAACCTACTACGCAGTATCTGAGCTATGAGGTGTGCGGTGGAGAAATCAGACCCAATTCCTAGAAAATCCTTACGTTAAAGGTCCGTCCTTTTAATCGGTGCAATTAAGAGACCGTCGTAAGACCATTTATTGAATTGGTGCCTTATTTTCAAAAACGTGTGCCTCGATTTTCTCAGATCATGAGACATATTCTTCGGCTTCAAGTATCTTTAAGTGAAATGACGATATTCAGAAATTGGAACGAACGCTTTTAACCCTCTAGTGCCCAAATTTTTTTTTTCAAAAAAAAAATTATTTTTGGATTCAGTATGTATCAAAAGTGAATGTTTGTTTTGGAAAAAATTTTACTTTTGCTCGGATCGAGTTTTATACGACTAAAACCTTGGACCGCATGAAGGCAGTTCTGGGAAGATAGGCCAACAAAAAATTAGGTAAAAAATTTTTTTTGTTAAAATGTTTATTATAAATGTAATTGAGACTGTCAGCAACACAGTACAATTTTTTGTTCTAATTTTTTTCGAATTTAAAAAAAAAGTATTTACATGTTGTATTTCCTACAAAATAATTATTTTGTCCGATTTGCACAAATTTTCAACTTCAAATGAATACAGCAGCTTGCGCTAGCTCTAGTATGTATTCCAAACGCAACGAACTTAATTTTTGGACTTTCCTGAATTAGAAAAAACGGAAAACCGTGTGAAAAGGAATGAAAATAATAAAATAACGGTGTTTTTAACATTGCCCGTCTAGAGGCGGTCTTGGGCACTAGAGGGTTAATATTATTACAAGTGAGCCTGTAATCGTTATTTGTTGGTTCGCAACATCCGATAAAATTTGAAACAGATATAAGCTCTTGTGGATATATTGGTAGAATTATGTGTCTTGATATCTATCTCTGTATAAATTGGAAATATTGGTTGGCGTGCAATTATTCTGATATTTTTGGCATTATTTGCTCAGATGAGAGTTTTTAGTCTCTACTTATTGCAAATGTAATCATTTCAAAAAAAAAAAAAATTAACTGAAGTGCATCATAGAGTAGAGGAAGAGAAAGCGCAAGGCAAATGTGGAATTCTTTTTGTGTCCAGAATTCACATGACTGATTTCAACTCCGATAAATAAAAATAAATTGACAGAAAAACGTCTGAACTTAGAATGGAAATCTAATAACTGAATGATCAGAGTCAGGATTTAGGATTGATTGATATAGTTTATAAACAACTCAAAATAATTGAAATTAAATTGAGCTATGAAGGGGGGTTCTTAAAAATACACAGAGGTGTGAGGTAATGTTGTCTGCCAGTAGTGTCCCTTAAATTTTGTTGGATAGTTATTAATCAAGGTTATAAATCCGTTATGTATTTGGGTTGGAAAAAATAGACTCAGCAATATTTATCAGAATTGTTGGAAATGACTAAGTTTAAAGATTGTTGAAAATTGTATCATGTGTAAAGCTGTAAAGTAGTCATCTGGCTGGATACCAGGACCGCAGAGGTGATGGCAAGATGCTCTTGGCGGGGTGCAACTTGCGGCGAACTGCACAGTTAGTAGTGCAACCAATGCAAGCCCTTAAGAGATGCCAATCGGACCCACCCTTTGGGCTTGATACCACCACATGACACAGAGAAAAGTATAAAGAAAGAGAAATTTAAAGCTACGTTATGCTGGTTCGGAAAAGCACTAATTTTGATAAGGCAAGATTAATTTAAAATGAAAAATGAAAATGGAAAATATGTTAAGAATGAGAGAGAAAAGAGAAAGAAATGAAGATGGAAAATGAAAATGAAGATCGGCACCAAACAGAGTTTATAGAAAAGCTTGATGGTGGCTGATATGTTTTGAGATATATGTCAAGTAAGCGAACTTTTATAAGTATGCGCATGAGTTTTTGAGGGCATAGCCAAATAGACAAAATAAGCAATGACGTTGATTGATTAAAGATTAAAGTTGATTAAAGATTTAGACGACTCAAGTGGAGATGCGTCTGATTCCCATGTGGGGAATGATGATATGGATGGCACGGTTGATGCCTTGGAATCCCAAGAGGGGATATAATGACCGCACCATAACAGAAGGAATTGTTATGGCGGGGGTCAGTGGAGACCGCACCATAACAGAAGGAATTGTTATGGCGGGGGTCAGTGGAGACCGCACCATAACAAAAGGAATTGTTATGGCGGGGGTCAGTGGAGACCGCACCATAACAGAAGGAATTGTTATGGCGGGGGTCAGTGAAGACCGCACCATAACAGAAGGAATTGTTATGGCGGGGGTCAGTGGAGACCGCACCATAACAGAAGGAATTGTTATGGCGGGGGTCAGTGGAGACCGCACCATAACAGAAGGAATTGTTATGGCGGGGGTCAGTATGTGGGTGTAAAAGGAAATACACCAGTTGATAAAGCTATGTAATTAGAGAAGTCTGAATTGTAAATTATGATTAAAATGAAGATGTAATTTGTTATGTTATCATGTTATCATGAAACCAAGATGCTTATTTTGTCTAAATGCCTCAATACTCATGTTTAGAAAATTAATGAAATGTTTGTTAACAATAAAATGTAACGAGTACTGAAATTTGAGAATACTGTGATATAAAGTTAACACACGAGGACGTGTGATTTGTCAGGAAGGCCGTGTCGGATCACATGAAACAGGGCCTACTTTATTCCTATGGTTAGAATATGTGAAGCAGGGCCTTTTGAAATATGGAGCAGGGCCTTTCTGAATTGGTAAGAATTGAGTGAAACAATTAAAATGAAATGTTAAGTTGAGACAAAAGAGAGAAACAAGAGAGAAAAATAAATGAAAATTACTGTTATGTTTAGAGCTATTAGAAGACACGTCACGCGAGGACGCGTGAAATGTCAGGATGGCCGTGTCGGCGAGTTGGTTGCTAAGTGCAAATTTGGAAAGCTTGTTGCTATGGCAACAGAATTATTCGGCATGCTCAGGTATTGGTAGCCTGTAGGTGTCGCTGGCGCGCAGGCGCAATGCAGTTGAGTCGGTAACAGGAAAAGGTTACTGAGTGAGGTCTGTTCGTCTGTCGCAACAATAGGAAAGAGTGAGAGAGCTAGAGATTGTCTAGGATTGACGTTTGAGTGAAAAGTCAGAAAAATGAAAAGGGCTAAAGGAAAAGTGGCGTGATGAGAGATACGTTTGGAGTGCGCAGGCGGACAGAACTCGCTGGCTCGACTACGGTTAAATTAAATAACGGTTATCTCCGACATATACATGGACGATATAATCGTGCCCAGCATGGACGAAACAGATGGAATCAAGGCTTTGGAGATCGTATTAAACGCAGCATCGAAGGCAGATTTACGAATGAAGTGGGAAAAAGCACAGATTTTGAAAGGCAGGATCAACTTTTTGGGTTATACGATTGAAAATGGAACCATATCCAAAACTGACGAGAAAATTAAAGCGGTCGTTAACTTTCCTCAAAGTAGGCAAGCTCTGCAGAGATACTTGGGCTTAACGTCATATATGCGGCGCTTTATCAAAGACTATGCCTTGGTAGCAAAGCCTTTGAGCGACATGCTTCGGAAGGAATCAAATCAGAAAAACGATAGGACCATCGTGATGACTGAGCAGGGTGTCGTTTCCTTCAACCACTTAAAACAACTATTGGTATCAGCACCAGTACTCAAACTGTTCGATCCTTTGGCTGTAACGGAAGTACATACAGATGCGAGTAAATACGGCTTTGGCGGCGTTTTGATGCAAAAGGACCCAGATGATCAGCAATTTTACCCGATCGAGTTTATGACCCGCAAAACAAATGCTTGTGAGGAGAAGTAAGGTTCGTATGAGCTTGAGGTTTTAGCCATTGTGAACGCAATGAAAAAGTGGCGAGTGTACTTGCTAGGAAAACCCTTTACAGTAGTTACAGATTGCAACGCTTTTGCAATGAACATCAAAAAAGACGATCTGCCCCTTAGAGTTGCAAGGTCGGCCATGTCTTTGCAGGAATTCGAGTTCAAAGTAGAACACCGAGTCGGAACGAAGATGAGGCATGTTGATGCGCTCAGCCGTTTGTCTTGCTTCCTTATTACGGATTCCACAAAATTTCGTTTAATTGAAGCACAGAATAGAGACAATTGGATAAAAGCCGTTAAAGTCATATTGGTCAGCAACAAGGAGCACGAAGATTTTTATTTACAAAATAATATCCTTTACAAGGACCCAGTAAATGAACTACTTGTCGTTCCCTATTCGATGGAAGATGAAATTATTTCCATGGCACACAAGGAGGGTCACTTCGGAGTTAAAAAACCAGAAGTTGAAGTATGAAGTTGAGAAAAAGGGAACCAGGAAGGACCTAAAATTACCACAACTGCAGCAGAATATGTTAAAAAATGGAGTTCATTCAGGGGCGAATGAATATTCAGGATGGCCGATTGTGGGATTGGAGTAGTTTAGAGTATTAAGGACAGCCTAAATGAACATAGAGTGTACACACTGCTTCCTATTTCTATAAGTTGTGTACTTACGTGGGAAAATTTCGGAGCTGAGAATCTCCGGCTTTAACCAGGTTTCGGTAAACACCTGGGATGCAAACGCAAAACTATCAGAATTCAGTTTAGAGAGCTTGCTGCGTAAACCTCTAGTATTCTGATAAGAAAGTAGGAGGGAGGTATTTAGTTTTTGGCACTGCCGTGACGCCAGCGGTCGCTGAGGTTTGTGCCGGCCTTGAAGGTCGTTTTTTCTTTATTTTTACCTCGTACTCCTTGACTACAGCGTGCTCGGGCCAGAAGTCACCAGAACAAATTGTGTCAAAAAGATCGAGGGAGACACTTATCTTGAAAGATGAGATGTCTCTGGGGTATGAGAAATTAAATTTATCCACTTTCACATTTTTGGCTTGAATTTTGCTCAGTATATGAGCTAGTACATCTTCCGATGCGAGGTCAGGGGCAAGCCGAGAAACAAATATTGTTTTTAATGGTGGAATAGCGGTGAGGGTTTTTGGTAACGCAGCTTTACCGACTTCAGCTAGTGGTCCAGCCTGATTGATTGAGACACCACAGCGGACTCAACTGATAAAAATGGCGGAGTTGCTGCCATTACTGCCCCGGCACCTTCGAATGCCGAATCTTTAGCCGTTCCTTATCTCAACGCCATTGGAGTTGGTGTCGGTGTCGGGGGAGTGTACCACCGGTTTCTTCGCCTTAGCGCTGAGAAATTGTTCCAGGCAGTCATCGAAAAGAAATACTGCTTCAATTGTCTGGCCCACCACCATTCCGGAGGATCTTGTCGAAGTACCGACCGATGCCAGTTGTGTGGACAGAATCACCACACTCTTCTCCATATACACGAGCGCTCAGCGTTATCCTACGCTTTCCAGAGCTAATCCTTTCTGGTACTTTTTTTGCGAATCCTCGCAAGGGGGGGGGGGAGAATGTTCACGCGATTCATCACGGCGATCACGGCGATTAATTTCGGGAGGCGGTGTGATCCCGCTACTAGCCTCCAATGATCCCGTACGCTCTCCTTTTCTCTCCCTCTCCCTCAGGACTTCCAGTCTATAGAGCTTCCAATCCGCTCTCCCAAGCAAGGTTTAAGTTCATTGTATAGTTAGTACCGATTTACTTCTTATTGAATAAACATCCCGACGCACGTAGCGTAAAACCCCGAACAGTCTAAGCGTTGTTATTTCGAGTGCATTTCAGGTTAAGCCGCCCCCTCCAAACAATTATATTAGACAAAGTATACTTTTTAATTATATGTGTGTTGAGCTACTGAGCTTTTTCAATAGCTGTCGAAACCGTCCAATTCCTTGTGAGCCAAAAAATACGCACTTGTTCAAAACTTTAAATTTAAGTACAATATTTATTTAGCCACTAGGATTTCAATTGTTTATCAGCACAGGCGAGCCGAATTGCCGCTGTGCATATTTAGGCGTAGGCGAAGCCGAACGAAGACGAACTGAGAAAAGAATTTTTACTGCAGTTAGCGGACGGCCAAGGGCAGATATGCAAAGTTACGGAATAGAGCGAGAGAGTGATGAAGTTTATGTTATGCAGAAAGCAGGAAGAGAGGCAAAGCTTTGCTACGCAGAGCAAATTTATTGTTGTTGTTTGGCAGCTGGGTCATCAGGTGTGGGCTGCATAACCAGACAATGTGTATGTTTCAAAATTTTGCAATTATTAAAATATAAAATTAAATGTAAATGAATTTACATTACAATTATTATTCTCTTTATTTATTACTTTGTCAGGTATTTGCTCGATCCCGTTAGTTGTAATCTACGATTCACTTTTGGATTGTTTTCGGTTTTCGGATCACTTTAAAAGCGCATTTGCTTTAATTAAAATTTCGCGTTCGATTTGAAGTGCCAAAGTCAAATAAAATTTGATGATTTAAAAGAAATAGCAAAACTGGCAAACCGAAGTCACAAAGTTCAAAGCAAATTCAAAAGCAAATTAAAACAAGAAAGGAAGCTAACTTCGGCACGCCGAAGTTTGTATACCCTTGCAGATTGGTTTTGATGTTTATATTATAGATTTAAATGCTGAAAACACTCACAAAACAGAGTTTCATTACATTTTTCCTATACTTATTGTTTACAGTTTGACAGTTACAGTTTTACATTCCCAGCTTTACATATTTTATACATTTACCGATCGCTTCTATGGCAGCTATAAGATATAGCTGTCCGATTTTTATGAAATTTATACCAAAATTCTAGAATAATAAAAAAAGCTTATATCTCAGAGTAGATAAAAATTCGTTGAAAAACAACGAAGCTATAATTTTATTCCTATTAATTTCCCGATCGTTCCTATGGCAGCTATATTATATAGTCGTCCGATTTTCATAAAATTTTTACCAAAATTCAGAAATATGAAATGGCCATATCTAAAAACTTATGCAAAAATGTTGAAAAACAGCAAAGTTATAATTATTTTTCTAAAAATTTATCGAACATTTGTATGGCAGCTATATGATATAGTCGTCCGATCCGGCCCGTTCCGACATATATAGCAGTGAGAGCATATAGAAGACTATATGCAAAGTTTCAATCAGAAAGCTTTAAAACTGAGGGCCTAGTTTGCGTAGAAACAGACAGACAGACAGACGGACAGACGGACAGACGGACGGACGGACAGACGGACATGGCTAGATCGACTCGGCTGTTGATGCTGATCAAGAATATATATACTTTATAGGGTCGGAAACGTCTCCTTTACTGCGTTGCAAACTTCTGACTGAAATTATAATACCCTGCAAGGGTATAAACATGAAAGGACGAACCTTTAAAACAGTAACGTCACCGGGAAAGAGAGCTACGACTTGTATATAATTCCCTTGACTTCGCTGCAAAGATCAGGGGAAAATCCGGTGTGGCCTGGCCAGTGAAACACATTATTGCTAACGTTAAATATAAAATAACGTAAATTACAAGCTTGGTAGCTTATACGACAGCCTCATTTCAGGGTCTGTACACTATACGCCAGCTCCTACTCCTCAATCCATCTTACAGATGTCGCACAGTAGCGCCTCTCGAACAATTAGCGTTGCAAAAATCGAAAAAGTCATATTTCCAAAAACATACTTATTCGACAAAAATTTGAGCATTCTAAGTTGAACTTTTTTTCGTGTTTTGCATCATACAAAGCAGCTATGGGCACGAGATCTAACGGTTTGAGCAGCAGCTCGCTGAAAAAAAAAAACAACAACAACCCCCAGCGTTGCGAAGCGACGCACCCACGCGACACACAGAAAGTGCGAGCCGAGAAAATACACTGACAAAAACTTTTTGAGTAGATCAATATCTTCAGCCATTTTTGCGTGCATTTATGTCCGCCTAAGAAAAACAACTGCAAAAAAATCCAATCTTTTTTCTTTAGTGCAGAAGTCAACGCCAGCCGCGCAGGTCCCTTTAAAATTGTTCTTGTTTTTGGGACGATGTGCGAGTTCGGTCGCTTGTGTTTTGTTGTTGCAAACTCGGGATCGCGGGGATGTGCTCGCTACCTGCGCCAAAGGTCAGTGTGGTTGTTTTTGTAAATCTTCACGGTTCGCTGATCGCGAGGACCGACTGCAATTGTGCGACTTGCTGGCGCCTCCGAAAAAAGATAACGGTTTGAGCAGTGTGTGCAAATTGAGCCACGGCGTGCCCATCGCTGCTTTAAATGATGAATACATTCATAAACTGTTAAAGAACCTAAAAAACGGCTTGGATAAAACGGATAAATCGCTACCTGCCAGGTGTCTATCATTTTCACCTTTTTCTGCCTAAAGTGGTCTATAACTTTTGAAGCCGATGAAGCCACCGACAACATTATGGGTATAAGTTACGAGGATTTCTCCTGGACTAGAATTTACTTTCATCGGCTGCGTCGACCTGCGTCTGCGGAAATGCAACGTCATAACCCAAAACTACTCAGGGTTTAATTTTGGTATATTATATATCGATATATATATATATACCGACACAATTTCATACATTCCAAAAAATATCCTAACTGTAGAGCTCACGGTTTTGTGGCAGTTAAACTTTGCAAAAATAAATTTAATATTTATTTATTTGAGCAAATACATAAAAATACATATAAACGCTTAAATAAAAAATATTTTTAAAAAATCGTTTTCATTGAAAAAAAAATATATTTTTACATTGATACCCCTCGAAAAGTCGAATTTATGGGCGTGGTAGATTACGCAGTACATATATAAATTATTATAAGTTATCAGTTCAACTCCGACAGTCGATGCGAACGGCTGTGCCTTTTTTGAGTGCTTTCAAGTAAAAATCATCAAAGTACCCGAAGTGATCATACCAGTGTCTATAAATAGAACGCTTATCAGTTCGGAAATCAATAAGTTCGAACCGATCGATCACCGATCAAGCAAAACAATGCTTGACCCCCCCCCTGGAAGAGACCCCCTGCCCAGATGGCAAATACCTTGTTATTGCCCGAACAGACGATGGATCGCTCAGCGGAATATCGCCGTTTACAATAAAAATATCAATTGACTCTACTATTGGTGGAGAAATCGCTGAATTAAAAAGAACCAGAGACGGAAACCTTCTGATCAAAACAAAAAATAACACCCAAGCGGAAAAACTCCTCAAACTTACCACAATGCCCAGCAACATTCCCATCAAAGTCACCCAACACAGAACTTTAAACTCCGGCAAAGGTGTCATTTACTGCAATGAACTGAGAGGTATCGAAGAAGCTGAAATCTTGCATCACCTAAAAGTCCAAAAAGTCACAGAAGTGAAGAAAATTACTAAGTTCGTCTGCGGGAGCGCTGCCGAAACTGGTCTAATTATTCTTACTTATTCACTGCTTAATCTCCCAGAAAACGTAAACATTGGATACGAGAAAGTCAAAGTACGACCATACATCCCCCAGCCAATGCGTTGCCTAAACTGCCACCGTTTTGGACACACAGCCAAATATTGCAAGAACCCATCATCATGCCACATATGCAGCCGCACAGCTCATATCAACACTGACCTTGATGAAGTATGCAAAGAAAACCCAAGTTGCATCAACTGCCTAGAAAAAAATTACCCCAACGCCAATCATCTAGCAAGGGACAGAAAATGCCCAGTCTTTATTACCTACCAGGAAATACAAGCCATAAAAACACTGCAAAAAGTGGACAACCGCCAAGACTGGTCCATATACAAGACCAGACATCAACACGATGGCTCACTGTATTCTTCAGTGGCCAAACAAAACCAGATCCAAACAACACAACAGGAAAAGAGCAAAAATCTCCCCAATCCCGCAGAAAAATCAAACTCAGAGCAACCACCATCAAACAAGCGAACACTCCTACAATATGAAGACGACCCTCCTGCAACATCAAATTCGGAACAACCATCATCAAGCAAGCGAACGCTCCTACAATATGAAGATGACGACGCGATGTCAACAAGCTCCCTCAGCTCGGAACAAAACACTACGGCTAAGTCTACCTCAAAAACCATAATATATCCTAAAAAATTATCTAAAAGAGAAAAAAGAATTCTAAAAAACAATAATGAAATTAAGTCGTTAATAAACACAGAAGGAATTAACAGCATAACCATTGGAAAGACCTAAACTAATCTCTAAATTAAATAATTAAAATTCATGACACTAAAGATACTCCAATGGAATTTAAATGGTTACTTAAATAACTACAACGAACTCCTAATCCTTATAATCCAAAAATTATTTCCCTCTAAGAAACCCATATAACACTTACCCAAAATATTCCTATCCCAGTTAACTTTAAAATATATCACACATCGTCCATCTCAGCCAAAGGCGGCGTTGCCTTGCTAATACACAAAGCACGGCACCACAAGCTTATTCCATCAGGAAACATATTTGATGCCATTATCGTTGAAGTCCAATCTAAAACAAAATTTAATATAATCACAGCATACATCCCACCAAATCAAAATTTCACACAAGCAGAACTAGAAACAATGTTCCCAACTACCAACACATCATCGCTAATAACAGGGGATTTCAACAGCTGGAATACGCTGTGGGGATCTCCCCAAGACAATAGAAGAGGAAAAATTCTCGGAAAATTCATTCTGAACAGCAATCTAGTGATTCTCAACAAAGGCGAACCAACACACTTTTCGACACACAGCTCATTTACACACATCGACCTAGCCCTTTGTCCACCTGAACTCAAAATTCACTGTGACGCAAAAATTAGCGACACACAACAGGGCAGCGACCATTTTCCTATCACCATACATATGTTTCCGGAACAAAATAGAAAGCCACAAAAATACCCAACGAAATTTATAACTTGTTAGATATTTGTCATTTATAAGTTGTTTTTGGTCACACTTATTCATTTAACATACATACAACATTTATGATTAACATACAAACTAATAACTGTAAACTAAAATGTAAAAGAAGACGAAGAAAATATACGGACAGATAAGATCTGAAGTTCCAGACAAGCAGACGCACATCTCATCATTTAGTGTAATATACTACATAATTGGCGACGAGGACTAAAAAGAAATAAAAACAGTTGGCATTTGTATATACACTCAGCGTCATATCTCTGCGTACAGGGCAAATATTTTTAAACTTGTCACTTTGACGGGTAAAATCTTAGGCTAGACGTGATATAAAAACATTATGATTTTTGTTACGGATAGTCGTAGCAATTACCTTCATATTCCATATTTTAGAACATTTTTATCTTCTTTGGTACCCCTATAATTCGTATTTCGCCAAAACCCTTTAAAATAACATGCTTTCAAAAGTTTGCGTACAGCTGAATATAGTTGCATTTATTGGTAAGTTAGTAGTCCGATTTGAATTGCATTATCAATATAGGCAAAGATGCAACTGTCAAACGATTTGCCAATGCATTTTTAATTATGGACGGCAAAGGAAAGCAAATTCAAGACTCCGAAAGGAAAATCATCTTAAAATTGCATTTGGAAGGAAAAAGCTATAGAGATATTGGCGGAATCTTAGGTCGCGCACACTCTTCAGTGCAGAGAGTCATAAGTAATTATATTTCGACCGGTTCTATACTTCCCAAGCTCCGAGAAGGCGCCCATGTCGATTAACAAAAAGGGAAAAAAGGAAAGTAGTTTTCATGGTCCAAAACAATCCGAATTGGAAAGTCGGTTTTCTAAAACCGTTTCGTACTCGACTATCCGAAGAATTATAAAAAAATCCGGATTCATGAGCTGCGTGGCCAGAAAGAAGCCCTACATTTCCAAAACAAATCGAGAGAAACGAATTCAATTTGCAAAGGACCATATTTCCAAGCCTCCAGAGTTCTGGAAGTCTGTGATTTTTTCCGATGAAAGCAAGTTTTGCATATTTGGAATAAAAGGAAAAAAATTAATCTGGCGCAAGAGCGGAGAAGCCCTTGAAAAGCAGAATTTACTTCCAACTGTGAAACATGGAGGAGGTGGAATAATGATATGGGGTTGTATGGCAGCTAACGGCGTTGGAAATCTGCACTTCATCGATGGTATTATGGACCAAAAGATATATATCCAACTGTTAAAGGATAATTTGGTCCAAAGTGCAACCAAACTGGGGCTACAGAACAAGTTTATCTTTCAACAAGATAACGATCCCAAGCATACAGCTCAAAATGTCAAGCTCTGGTTGCTGTATAACGTAAAAAATCAACTGAAACCACCGCCTCAGTCTCCAGACCTGAACCCCATCGAGCACCTGTGGGATTTATTGGAACGCAGAATTAGGCAGCACTCAATTACATCCAAAGCAATGCTAAAAACCATATTGCAGCAGGAATGGGACCAAATAGCCGAAGCTGAAACTGAGAAGTTGGTTAATTCTATGCCAAGACGTCTCGCCGAAGTCCTAAAACGAAAAGGTTATCCAACCTCATATTAAATTGCGATAAAATGGTCAATAAATGCAACTATATTCAGCTGTACGCAAACTTTTGAAAGCATGTTATTTTAAAGGGTTTTGGCGAAATACGAATTATAGGGGTACCAAAGAAGATAAAAATGTTCTAAAATATGGAATATGAAGGTAATTGCTACGACTATCCGTAACAAAAATCATAATGTTTTTATATCACGTCTAGCCTAAGATTTTACCTGTCAAAGTGACAAGTTTAAAAATATTTGCCCTGTACGCAGAGATATGAAGCTGTACATTTGTACATTTGAGTGTACATTTGCGCACAAAAATCCAAATATCATCATATATTGTAATTACAAAAATATTAAAACAAAAATGGCTAAAAGTGAAGCGGCAACACTGCCAACATTTTACCAAATGTCAAACGTAAGCGAATTCTCGCCTAATAGTGAAACATTTTGCATTTGGAAAGAAAAACTGAACATACATACATTTCTGTGAAATGAATATCACAGAAGAAAGTGCAAAAAAGTCTACGTTACTGAGGTCGATCGGAGCAGCACCTTACAGTGTACTACACAGTCTATGCAGCCCAGAATCGCCGGTGTCAAAAACATACAAAGAACTTTGTAACATTCTGGACACGCACTACACACCCCCCACAATTGTTTTCCGAGAACGCAAGAAATTTCATCATGCGATCAAAGAAGATGCTGAAACAGTGGCACAGTGGTATGCACGTGTAAAACAATTGGCGCTTAACTGTAAATTTGGCGAACACTTGGAAGCGTTTGTTTTAAACCAATTCGTTATGGCCTCTCACCGTTAATATTTGAGCGAATATGCGAAGAAGACGAGAAGTTATCATTGGCCGATGCTCTAAAAAAGGCAATGATAATCGAGACGAAAATTGCAACAAAGAAGACGGACGACACAGTTGGATACATAAACGGCGCACACTATTCGAAGAACGGGAGGAAACAAGGAAAAGAGAAGTGGAGTAATCACGCAAGCAATAACGGCAAAGGTTTTAAAGGCACTGGAAAAGGTTCGAGAAGTTCTGGCAGCGACGTTAACGTTAATTACAACAAAAAGCAGCAGAAGTCTTGCGAACACTGTGGATGGCGTAATCATAAATCGAATGACTGCAAGTATAAAAACTGTACTTGTCATGTATGTGACAAAATTGGACACATAGCGTCAGTATGTCGATCGAAAAATAAGACCGTAAATTGTGTATTAAATTCAAATTCTGAAAATTATGAAACTAATGCTTTTGATTTTTCCATATACAGCGTGGCTTCAGACTCCTCTTCTGGTGAGGTATATTTACTGCAGGTTAACATTGATGGTTGTTCCATGAGCATTGCTTGCGACACAGGAGCACCCTGTACTTTGGTACCAGCTTCATTTTATAACAACACTGCGAACAAAAAGGCTCTTAGGGAGTGCAGAACTCCATATGTAAGCTACAATGGAAATAAAATTAAAATTGTTGGTGAGTACGATGCAACAATAGAGTATCGAGGCGTACAAAAAGAAATAGTTTTTGTTGTCACAAATACGAAAAGTCCACCGTTGCTTGGCAGAACATTTTTAAGATCTTTCAACTTTGAGCTAAGGCAAATAAATTCGGTTAAAGAGTCTGAAATTCATTCAAATATTATTGATAAAATTAAAGTTGAATTTGCAGAGGTTTTTAGTCCTAAATTAGGATGCTATAATGTGCATAAAATCACTTTGCAAGTTGAACCTGATACAAAACCAATATTTTTCAAACCAAGACCTTTACCCTTAGCGTGGAAAGATAAAGTTGATAAACAGTTGCGTAAGTTAGTTAACGAAGGTGTATTAGAGCATGTAGATAATTCTGATTGGGGAACACCATTAGTACCAATATTAAAACCAAATGGTGACATAAGAATATGTGGTGATTACAAGGTCACGTTAAACAAACATTTGGTTGATGTAAAGTATCCATTGCCCAGAATAGATGACATTTTTGCAGCCTTAAGTGGAGGTATATTGTTTAGCAAGCTAGACTTGAGTAATGCATATAATCAATTACAGCTAGATGAAAGTTCACAAAGAATGTGTACTTAGAGCACACACATAGGTTTATTAAAAGTCAAGAGACTACCTTTTGGTATTAAGTCTGCAGCAGCAATTTTTCAAAAAGCTATGGAAAGCTTATTTCAAGGCATTCAGGGAGTCGTAGTATATCAAGACGATATAACTATTACAGGACGCAATTTTCAAGAACATATTACTAATTTAAAAATTGTCTTAAAAAAATTAAAATCTGTAGGCTGATTGGCGAAACGAGATGTGACGAAATTGATTTTAGAAGCCGAATCGAGCGGGGCCCTGCATGGAACGAACACGCCAGAGCAATTTTTTACGTAGACTATAGCGGTAGCAAGCAAGACGTATTCGGATCTAGTAGACGATGAAGCTAGCTGCGGTGTTTTGGACAAGGCTACAGAGACGTGAGATGATCCTTGCAAAAGTATTTCTGGAACAGGCTGCGCCAGGGGTGCAACGGGATTTGTTTCCAAATGAAGAAGACTATGATGCCTCTGGTGGCAGTGTCTGCAGTTGCCAGACTTGCATTGCTGTAGGCTGTGTCCTTTTCGTAGGCAGTTGAGACAAAGATGTAGCCTTTTTGACTCTCTATACCGCTGATTGGGGTTCAATCCTAAGAATTGTGGGCATTTTGTCAAATAATGTTCCCTAGACTCGCACATGGTACATGATGGCATAGCTGATGATGAAGCAATTTGTTAGCTACTTTTCCAACCTGTTTGCTAGGTGCTTGGTTTACCATAGCGTATTCCAAATTTTCCATCATGCGGCATCTAAGGTCCAAGAATGATGAGAATTTATCCCAACTTGGCAGCTCCTTGGAAGGCAACCCTTCTTCCCACCTCTACTGGGTCTGAATGTCCAGTTTTGAAGCGATGAGATGAATTAAGAGGCCGTCATAGATCTCCTGCGTAGAGGCCATAGTAGCCAGGGCGCGCAAATGAGAATTTACCTTGTCGCTTAACTGCCGCAGACTACTTGCGGATCCCTTCTCCACCCCTGGGAGCCTGAATAACGATCGAACATGTGCCTGAAAGTGCAATAATTTATTATCAAATCTCGGCGTTAACAATTCCAAAGCCCTGTCGTAATTATTTTCCGTGGGCTCCAGCGAGCGAATTGCGTCCAGTGCTATGCCGTCCAAACATGCACGAAGATGCTGAAATTTTTCCACCTTTGTTAGATCTTCGTTCTTTCCCACTACCGCACAGTGGCCGATTTGGCTGTTCTAGCGGCAAAAATGGAATTTCATAAAAAGTAACGATAAATTTACCAAGTTTGAAATTTTTATCAAATCTTTATCTAAAAAGAAATTGAACTTTACACCTTTAATTTAATATAATTTTTTATTTTTTATTTAAAAATTTTTTTTTTAATTTTTAATTTCTTTTTTTAAATATTGAATGAGTTTGTATTTTGTTTTTAAAGATGTTATTTACAAAAAAGCCACAAACAAATATATTTCAATTTTCCGAGTCTGAATCGGAATTTTCTTCTTGCATATGTAGTCTACAAGTAGATTTTGACCTTTCATGTCAAATGAAACTGCTTTGCTCGAACTATTAGCCGCACTTTTGTTTAAACTTGTTATTAGTGGATCCGACGATACCAACAATAAGTGCAAAAGATCCTTCATTGTGTGTTCAGGTCAGGAGCTTATGTTCCCCCCCCCCCGGCGACTCCGAAGCGCTCCCGCTTCTTCAAAGCTCCTCAGCTCGCGCTCTCGCTCTCAGTTTGCGCTCCCGCTCTTCTAGCGGATGCTTCGGCTCTGGCCGATCGTCGCATCGCTGAGCGGTCGCATCGCTGAGCGGCCGCTCCCGCTCTCCTAGTTTTGATCTCCCACTCCCGCTTGTATATTAATTACCTACGTGAAGTCAAATAAAGCAGACCAAGTCCAAGCGTTTAATATTGAAATTACCACGCCTCCCAGGCCTACTACTTAATTTCGTTTGGTGGTTGTTTTCGCTGACTGCGTCGCGGGAAGTGTTTTTTTGTGCTTATCCTACGGAAGTGAAGGAAGAAGTTCCCCCCCAGCCGAACATTTTGGTCCATTTTCCATTTCTTTTTTTCATTTCCTACAATTTGCAAAATTTTCAATCCGTCTCCGTTTTGAACGTCGCCATATTCTTTTTATTCCGCTTTCCCCTATACATATTGGCATTTATCCGTACATCAATGTACAAAACTACATAAAAATAAAATTCATACATATGTCCATACATATCGGTTTACATAAACACTTTAATTTTATTTCGCACAATAAAAAATAAGATTCCAATAATAAAAATTACTATTAATCCAGATACAGTCCACTGCTAACATCCATATATATATATATATTATAATAATAAATCCACATATTATATTGTCTCCATATAAACATACAGTGGATCCCTTTAATATTCGGTTATTTGTTTTTTCAACTTCAAACCCGAATAAAACGTACATATATCATTAGGAAAAAATAACATTTAAAAAATTGTATCTTAAAGCTTGTAATATTACCTTTCCATAGATATATAAATGTTCAAACTTTTATTTTGAATTTAAGAAAAAAAAATTTAAAACAAAAAAAGGCTCAAAACTTATACTGTCTTCCCACACAGCGCATTTGTGAGGAACGTTTGGGATTTTTCACAAATGTGAAACTCGTGTTCCCACACAACATTAAAGAGCATTTAGCATCCGAACAGCTGATCGATCAGCTGTGGCTCATGAAAACGTAAACAAAGGCTGTCGAATTGGCAGCTGCAAATTTGAAATGGAGCATTTACCAACTATTTTGGCTGTTGTACAACAGCAAAAGGCACAGATTGCGTCAGAATTTATCCGCAATAAATTTAAATGAATTAAATGACAAGGAATTTTAGTTTTTCTAATGATTTTTCTCTAACAAAGAGCAAATTCCCCGAAGAGTGTCTATAGGTGGTATAGGCATCCAAAATCTTTAAAATAAGGTAGAGGTAGGCGGTTTATATTAAATAGTAACAATTGGGGACATATTGGGGTAAGAATATACAGAAAAAACGCCAACATCTATTTTGGGCATGCTTGTAGCTTTGGCGCCACGTTTTAAATTCCATATCTCATTTGTTTCTCGCCAAGTGTGTATACACTTTCGTAGTGTTGGTCAAATTAAGAAGAAGAATCAGAGTTGCACCAAAGAACTATCGCCTAACTATCGCCAAACAAACCGTGGTTAGATTTTAATGCTGAACTAACGCCGGGCCATTTGGGAAAATTCGGAACGGCAAAACCTTATGGAGCATTTGTTCAACGGATGCTAAATGCGCTTTAATGCTGTGTGGGAAGACCCTATTACCTAACTTTAATATTCGGTATTATTGGGATTTCGTATTCCAAAACCCCGTAGCCACTCTAAAAAGCCAAAATTCGCGCAGAAAATGGGTTTCGCAGAAAAGCCAACATCGACAAGCATTTACTGGATTACTATTAATCCAGATACAGTTCACTGCTCACATCCATATATATATATATTATTATAATAAATCCACATATATTTTCTCCATATAAACATACATACATACATATATATACATATTACATATTATATTTTCTTCCCCATATAAAAACATTTGCATACAACATTTAAAAAAAAAATATATATAAAACAAGAAAATCAAAAAATATAATAAAGAATAAAATATTGCAAAATATTTGTAAACCAGTGTCCGTATTTTTGTGCATTTCATTGTTGCGCCTTGGATAGTTCCGCTGCCGCCGCGACATATAATTGTCTACATACAGTGACTCCATCGCATAATCGGACAAATACCTTCTTATTATAAATGTGCTCAAAAACTATCAAAAATGTACGAAACGGATCGGTTCCTTCTGTTTTTATTCAAGATTAACATTCTTGTTATTCAATAACATACAAATAAATAACATATTTCCAGGAAAACTCTTAATTTATAAACTAAAACCTAATTATTCCATTATTTGACGCTCAACGCATAATCGGACAATCCCAAGATGAACACAAAATATCGATATTTTACCTGGAATTCGCTGCAAGTTTTGTGTTTTTTGATTTGCGTTTGGTTAATAATAGAGATTAGGAGCAGAAAACATAATTCTGCTATTAAAAAGTGGAAAATGGCTCCAAATGGAAAGCAATCCTCTGTGGAACTTCGGCAGTTGCTTTTTAAGCTAAATTTTGAAGGAAAAACAGTAAGAGAAATCTCAGAATTATACGATCTTCCCACACAGCGCATCTGTGAGGAACGTTTGGGATATTTCGCAGATGCGAAACTCGTGCTTTCCTGTGGCCTTTGTGTTTTTGGGTTTAAATTCGGTATTTTGTTTACGCCAATCAAACTTATTTTTATCGGATCCATGTAAATTAAATTTACTCTCATCAGTAAATAGAACCTTTAATTAATTAATAAAAATCAACAACAACTTTTTCTGAGCTCATTAACTATTCTATTACCGTCTTCCAAAAATCCTCTGTTTTCATCAAATATTCTTTTGCATATTTAATGCGTTTTTGTTTGTTCTTGGGGCTAATAAAGGGCTTCTTCCTCGCAACTCGTCCGAGTAATCAAATTTATGTAAAGTATTAAGCACAGTATTGAGACACACGTCTTTACCAGTTCGGTTTTGAAAAGAAATATTAAGTTCTTTAGCAATTTTGAAGGGATCTTGTTTAATTTCTTTTAAAACCGACCGCTCTTATCGGTCATTTAAGATTTTGTTTTGGCCTTCCCTGCTTTTATTGGCAAATCTAAATTCATCACGGAACCTCTTAATAATGTCGTGGATGGTAGATTTGCTTTTCCCAACTAATAGGGTCTTCCCACACACCGTCAAAGCGCATCTACCGTCCGTTGAACAAACGGTCCATAAGGTTTTGCCGTTCCAAATTTTCTCAATTGGACCTGCATCAAAGCGCATCAAAATGTAACGACCGTTTGTTTGGCGATAGTTAGGCGATAGTTTTTCGGTGCAACTCTGAAAATTTCACTACGAAAGTGTATACACATTTGGCGAGAAACAAATGAGATATGGAATTTAAAATGTGGCGCCAAAGCTACAAGCATGCCCAAAAGAGTTGTTGGCGTTTTTTCTGTATACTCTTGCCCCAATATGTCCCCAATTGTTACTATTTAATATAAACCGCCTGCCTCTTCCTTATTTTGAAGATTTTGAATGCCTATACCACCTATAGACACTCTTCGGGGAATTTGCTCTTTGTTAGAGAAAAATCATTAGAAAAACTAAAATTCCTTGTCATTTAATTCATTTAAATTTAGTGCGGATAAATTCTGACGCAATCTGTGCCTTTTCCTGTTGTACAACAGCCAAAATAGTTGGTAAATGCTCCATTTCAAATTTGCAACTGCCAATTCGACAGCCTTTGTTTACGTTTTCATGAGCCACAGCTGATTGATCAGCTGTTCGGATGCCAGATGCACTTTGACGCTCTGTGGGAACACGAGTTTCGCATCTGCGAAAAATCCCAAAGAAGACCGTATAATTCTGAGATTTCTCTTACTGTTTTTCCTTCAAAATTTAGCTTAAAAACCACCTGCCGAAGTTCCACAGAGGATTGCTTTCCATTTGGAGCCATTTTCCACTTTTTAATAGCAGAATTATGTTTTCTGCTCCTAATCTCTATTATTAACCAAACGCAAACAAAAAACACAAAGCTTGCAGCGAATTCCAGGTAAAATATCGATTTTTTGTGTTCATCTTGGGATTGTCCGATTATACGTTGAGCGTCAAATAATGGAATAATTATGTTTTAGTTCATACATTAAGAGTTTTCCTGGAAATATTTTATTTTTTTGTATGTTATTGAATAACAAGAATGTTAATCTTGAATAAAAACAGAAGGAACCGATCCGTTTCGTACATTTTTGATAGTTTTTGAGCACATTTATAATAAGAAGGTACTTGTCCGATTATGCGATGGAGTCACTGTACATACATACATACTCAAGAGCTTTTACATTGCCGGCAGCGCATCCCAACGAATATTGTGTTGAAAAAAAGGTGTCAGGTGTTCCGATCCCACCATTCCGATCTAATTATTTTTTCTTTATAATTAATATTTTTATTAATTAATAATTAATCAATCAATTAATCATAAATACTTTTAAAGTTTTGCACCCGATTAAATATCCGCAATTGTCAAGGGTACTCCATCTATATATATTTTTGCATTTATTGGTTTATTATTAAATACGAAAATAATAAACTCTGCATTTCCGTTCAGCAATTATTTATTTGGTTAATAGGGTCTTCCCACACACTGTCAAAGCGCATCTACCGTCCGTTGAACAAACGGTCCATAAGGTTTTGCCGTTCCGAATTTTCTCAATTGGCCCTGCATCAAAGCGCATCTAAATGTAACGACCGTTTGTTTGGCGATAGTTAGGCGATAGTTTTTCGGTGCAACTCAGAAAATTTGACCAACACTACGAAAGTGTATACACACTTGGCGAGAAACAAATGAGATATGGAATTTAAAATGTGGCGCCAAAGCTACAAGCATGCCCAAAATAGTTGTTGGCGTTTTTTCTGTATATTCTTGCCCCAATATGTCCCCAATTGTTACTATTTAATATAAACCGCCTGCCTCTACCTTATTTTGAAGATTTTGGATGCCTATACCACCTATAGACACTCTTCGGGGAATTTGCTCTTTGTTAGAGAAAAATCATTAGAAAAACTAAAATTCCTTGTCATTTAATTCATTTAAATTTAGTGCGGATAAATTCTGACGCAATCTGTGCCTTTTCCTGTTGTACAACAGCCAAAATAGTTGGTAAATGCTCCATTTCAAATTTGCAACTGCCAATTCGACAGTCTTTGTTTACGTTTTCATGAGCCACAGCTGATCGATCAGCTGTTCGGATGCCAGAGGCGCTTTGACGGTGTGTGGGAACACGAGTTTCGCATCTGCGAAAAATCCCAAACGTTCCTCACAGATGCGTTGTGTGGGAAGACCGTATAAATAAATTTCAATTATCGTCGCATCTGCTCCAATTAATATTGGTTCCACTACATATATTTTCGATTCTCGTCGCTTCTACTTCAAGTAAATTTTTTCCAGTTTATTTACTTGCAATTCTGAGATTGATTAATTCAACCATCTACCATCCGAACTCTACGGCATATTCTTGCAATCCATACTTGTTACGATTCTACCGTCTCACATTTCTACGGCTTCAACTTAGTTGACGGTACCGAGATCAAATAATTCTACCATTCGAATTCTACAGCATATTCTTGCGAACATCCTTTATTTTGAGAATTCTGCTCATTCCAGCAGCTTCATTCACCTAATTAGTTGGTCACTCCTGCCTACTCCCAAAGGAATATAAATATGTCAGAAGGACAAGAGTCAATTCCCCAAGACGCAAGTCAGAAGAGGGAGAGATCCAGAGCCAACGGCCCTCTAGATGTTGCTATGCTTGAGTTTATAGCAACTAGCAACCGTCTCATCCAATTTGAGAGCCAGATCTTTGCGGCATCCACTTCCAAGCCCAATTCATTCGCATTAAAGATCCGTCGAGATCAGATCCAGTCCTTATGGGAAAAGGTTGAACGGGAGTATGAGACCGTTTCCAGAGCAGCTCTTCACGAGGGAAGTAGCGGAAATCTTCCGCTACTTCAAAATAAATACGAACACTATTATGCGGTGTACGAAAGATGTGCTTCCAAGCTGAGCGAAGACATTGACCGTGTGTCCGTCTCCAATTCACAGGCAAGAGCAGCTCCGCCACCAGAGACATTCTCGAGGGGCTGCGATCTTCCGCCATGCAATACAGGAATCTTCGACGGAGATTATCTGCGCTGGCCCACATTTCGTGATCTGTTTACGGCCATGTACGTGAACAATTCCAACTTAACTCCAGTGGAAAAGCTTTTCCACTTAAACGCCAAAACTAGCGGCGAAGCTCACGCCATCGTTACGAAGTCTCCGCTAACTAATGATGGGTTTCAATCCGCGTGGTCAGCGCTTCACGATCGTTTCGAAAACAAACGCGCGTTAGTAAACAATCAACTTAAGAAATTATTTAACATGGAGTCCAGTGAACGCGAATCCTCGGCAGCCTTGAAGGAGCTGCAAAATTCAATCCAAAATTGTCTAACATCGCTGAGAATTTCCGGCTTTTCTACCGAGAATTGGGATTGCCTCCTTGTTTATTTGTGCTCCACAAAACTTCCAAAGCTGACGCTTTCATTATGGGAGCAATCCATCGAACAAAAAACCGAAATTCCTACGTGACCGGAACTTGATTCATTCCTAACAGAGCGCTATAGAACTCTGGAAGCCTAAGATTCTATCCATCCTACTGTGACACACTTTCGTTCATCTAAACCGACAATCTCCAACCCATCGCCACGAGTACTACAATCCTTTAGTACGAGGATTTTTCATACGTCCAAAAGATGCGATTTGTGTTCTGCAGAGAACCATCCAGTGCGTTTGTGTCCACGCTTCCTTCAGATGACGATAGTCGATCGATCATCTTATATCCAGAAAAAGCAGTTGTGCTTAAATTGCTTTGCAAGCGGTCATCCACTCCGTAATTGCACAAGCGCCCACAACTGTCTTACTTGCCACGATCGGCATCACACTTTGTTGCATCCAAGCGACTCATCTTCCAGTGTTCCGATTCCTCGTGATGATACCCGACAAATATCTTCACCTATCCAACGGATTTCGTCGTTCTCTACACGAGTGACCAATGCGGCCGACTCCTTCAATTACTGGGTTCCATACAACGACAGCAAAAGCAGATGTTCCCGAGGTATTTCATCCTACCAATGCCGAGTCTGTCAAGGGAACCATCCTCTTCGGAAGTGCCACCGTTTTCTTCGACTTGATGCAAGAAACGGCTCCAGGCAGTCATCGACAGAAAATACTGCGTCAACTGCTTGGCCCACCACCATTCTGGAGGATCTTGCCGTAGTAACGACCGATGCCAGTCGTGTGGACAGGATCATCACACACTTCTACATGCCGACGACCGCTCAGCGAATTCAACACTTTCTCGAGCGAAGGACTTTTAATATTTTTCTTCGTATCCTCGCAAGGGGGGGAAAATGTTCAGGTCAGGAGCTTATGTAAGGGCAGCTGATCTTGGTTAATTTACACACTAGACGAACCATAGTTTAGCAAAGTTATACAGTTTTTGCGGGCCGGGACGAGCTTCACAAAGATTTTGTCTACAGAAGCTGAAACATGCTTTTAAAAAGGGGGCTACAAACAGTGATGGTTTTAAACATAAACTACAAATACAACATCTACTCACAGCTCACAAAACAATAATTTTCTTATTCTACATACCTTAAGCTTTAAGAAAATGGAGAACTTGTTTCAAAGAAGGTGAAATCTAATAAAATGTCGCAAATATAAAATAGAGTGCAGCAACCGAGGTATAAGCTCTGAAATATTCAGGCTAACTGCCTACAAAAGAAAATCAGAGAAAATCTCCAACTCACAGGACGACAATAATGAGGAAAAGGGAATATGTCTAGCACCAGGATCTGTTTGTGGCGTCTTAGCTGTTGTTTGACACACACGGAGTCGCTACCCACCCTACCAATGCCTTTGTACTTTAACTGTTAGCAAAGACCCCATATTGTAGCTGATCAAAACATTTAAATCCCCAGGTCACGAGATGAGTGCATCTACTCCATCATGATATTACTGATTCGATATGACATACTGCATTATTTATTTAAATAATTTCAATAGAAAAGTGACTTAAAGAAATTCTGATTAATGACAGAATAATTTCGAATGTTCGTTTTAATTAATTTGCTTCTTTTCATTTTTTAATTTAAAACAATTCAGTTGCGATTCATTTATGCTTTCATTGTGACTACAAATGTTTTTAAACGAGGACTTAATGATTAGTTTCTAATTTATTTGTATTGTATTTACATATTTTCTGATAAAGTTAGCGAAAAGCAGAATAAAACTACGCGTTCCTAATCATAATTCAAATATTTAATCTTCATAATTACGTTGGTGCTGGTAGCAATAGAGATCTGCAATGCATACACTAGCCAAGAATATAGCAAAACAAACGCATACCGATAATTAAGATTTGGTAATGATCATTATATACTCAATAAGAGCGCGGCTAGAGGAGCATTTATACGCAATTAGAAGTGTTCAGAATCTTGCAGCCCAAAACAAACAAACAGAAAAGAATAACGAACAGAGCTTACGGCTCTTCACGGTAGCAGCGGTTGGCTTGGATGATCATATCATGTCACATTAAATTGGTGTTTATATATATATATCCATTTTTGGATCACTTACCCCATCCGATCCTCGTTGAAGGCCTTCACGATGACGTGGATGACGAGCTGTTAGCGTGTGTTTAAATGATTGTTAATTTAATGCAACATAAATGATTCGTTTGATCGACCCTGCTTATCGCGTTCTTTATGTCTGGTTGTGCGGGTTTTTAGGGCACATGAACCTAGGTCAAGTTTACGCAATCGCGTTCGCTTAGCTAGCGCATGCACTCTAGATACATACTACAGTTTTCCGAGGCTCAAACGAGCCAGATGCGACCGAAATCTGATTAAAAAAATCCGAAACTTTTACAGTTGCATAAAACCTAACTAAATCTGCACTCCGGATCTAATGCCGGTTTTGTTTATTTCTGGAGGAGTTTACTCCGATCCTACGCCTTCGTCACGCGCTGGCCGAAAATTGTGGTCCCTGGCCACAACGTTTGTCGTCTCCCTTCCTCTGCCGCAGCTGGCGAAGCGCGGAAAGGAAAAATAAGTAATCCCACGCCGATGACGTAATCGGGGCTCCTGGCCACCGAGCAGATTCGCGGGCAGGGTCGCAAAGGTTTTCGCTTCACCCTTGGCAATATTCCGCTTGCCCTTATAGGAAGGTTCGACTAGAAAAACAACCGTGGTTACGGAGAGAGCTTTCAGTCATAGAAGAAAACTATTTACCGACAGAGGATGATGCAGAGTAAACTGCGGTACGCTTGAGCGTGGAGCTCCAGAAGGTTCCTTCGCCTGTATGTAGGCGTGCAAGCCGAGAAGGCACGCCGTATTGCGCTGTCTCTATAGGAAACCAATATTAATGCAAGTGCAAATGGCTTGAAGTCTCAAAATAATTACCCAAAACCGGTGCGCGACACTGGCGGATGGTTAACTGGTCGGATGCAACGGCCGATGCCTTGTATTAAATTGGCAAAAGGGACACGTGGCACTTGTGTATTAATTTCGCTCACAGATCGACACTTCTGTAGCGTTCGGCGTTGCAGTGAAAAAAGGAAGAAGGCGGATGTTTTGATCGTGTCGGAAATGATGCTTAATCGATTAATTCGTGCTGTCAACTGTCAATTTCGCACAGCTGATTGTGATCGACTAGGGCTGGAGCATACGATATGACTATCGTAAGGCGCGTATGTCAAATCTTTTGAATTTTACAACGTTAACCTTTTTGTCCAATGCTGCCCATTACAACCACAGATAATCTGGCAAGTAATCGCAGACACGATTAGCTGGAATCAGCTTCGTATATCCTTTGCGTGGTAGGTTCCTATCTCCTTTCCTGCTAACGTTTCCAATAGATAAAACGAACTACCTAATTTCTTCTTAATTCGACACTTAGAAAATTGGTGTCCTAACTTCTTATTGTAATTCTGACTAAAATTACTTAAATGAAAGTTTCGCTTAAAGACTTCTTGACCTTCTTTAAATACAATATGATTAGCTCTTAAATTGTATTGTTTCACATTAGTTTCATATGCTTTACGACTATTCTTTTTGATTTCTTCGCGAATTAAAGCTAATTGGTCTACTCTATCCAATCGAGTCGATTCTTCTAATAACGATAATTGTTTCAATAACTTATAATCAGATCCATGATTAATCATATTAAAGCCAAAGAGAGCTTTATAAGGAGAACAACCTAAAGACTGATGTAATGCAGATCGAAGAGCAGACGAGATACTTGTCAAATTTACATCCCATTCTGTTTGATCTTCTTGAAGATATGATCGTATAGCTGCCAATAAAGAACGATTGACTCTTTCGGCCGCATTACTTTGCGGTGAATAAAGAGCTGTACAAATATGACGAATACCCCATTTGGTTATCATGGCCTCGAATTCGTTTGCCTTAAACTGGGATCCATTATCACTAATTATTGTCTCTGGTACTCCAAACTCACAAAAAATTCGCTCGCACAAAAAGTTATTAATGGCGGCCGTAGTGAACTTTTTAAGCGGACAGAGCCAATGATATCGGCTAAAATGGTCAAGTACAATCAGCAATCCAGTATAACCTCTTTTACTACGAGGATAAGGTCCGAGTATATCAACGTACAATCGTTGAAAGGTTCTGATTGATACACTCTGCCCACCCATGGGTGGTCGTAATATTTTATTTGGTGCTTTTGTCTGTTTACACATTGCACACTCATTTACATAATTTCGAACCTCTTTTGACAATCCTGGCCAAAAAAGATTACGTCGTAGTCTCTCAATAGTTTTGTGTATCCCTCCATGGCCTGCACGACACTATCATGAGCCTGCCAAATTGCAGCACTTCGCAGCTTTTCAGGCACCCAGAGCTTCCAGCTATCCGCTTCCTGCTCTGTATTTCCCGATGGATGGTCCGTCCGTATGTAAACGAATTTCCCATGGACTCGTAAATCCGGAAACTTATCAACATTCTCTTCTACTCGCTTTCGAAGTTCTTCATAACTTTGTTCCGTAAAAGCATCAGAATCTAAATCGATTTCGGGTCCAACAAACTCTAAACTCTCAATGTGTTCCTCACAAATCCTCGATAAGGCATCTGGTACGATATGATCCTTACCTTTTCTATGAGATATGGTGAATTTAAATCCTTGTAACCGAAAAATCCATCTGGCAAGACGACCTGATACATTTTGTTGTCTCATCAGCCATAGCAGACTGGAATGATCAGTTACCACCTCAAATTCTTGCAACTCTAAATAGCAACGGAATTTTTCTATTGACAATATTACAGCCAAGCATTCACGCTCTGTAACACTATAATTACGCTGTGACTTGGAAAGTTTCTTTGACATAAAAGCTATAGGCCTTTCATCTCCTGCTTCAGATAATTGTACTAAGACTGCTCCAATGCCAAAGTCGCTAGCATCGCAGTGAAGAAAGAATTTCTGCGAAAAGTCAGGATTATGTAGTACAGGAGCAGAGGTAAGTTTCTGTTTTAACGCATTCATCGCTTCCTGAGCTTCAGCAGACCATTTAAACGTCTTACTTTTTGACAACAGTTCGGTGATGGGAAAAGTTAATTCAGCAAAATTTGAAATAAAACGACGATACCAACCACATACACCTAAAAATCCTCTGACTTGTTTGATATTACGAGGTGGAGGCCAGTTCAGGATACAGGAGATCTTGGCTGGGTCTGTGGAGATACCTCCTTCGCCAATAATGTATCCCAAATAATTAACTTTGGTCACACAGAAATGACTCTTGCTGACATTCAGCGTTAAGTTTGCCTTACGGAATTGCTCTGCAATTCGAATCAGGACAGACAAATGAGATTCAAAGTCTTCGGTCACTATGCATAAATCGTTTAAATATCCAAACACACAGTGACGGAGATCTGTAGGAATTAGATCGTCCATTAGTCGACACATAGTTGATGGAGCGTTACATAAGCCGAATGGCATTACAACAAATTGAAAGAGAGCTCGACCTGGCACTGTGAAAGCCGTGAGTGGTTTTGCTTCATCCGTTAACTGAATCTGCCAATAGGCATCCTTTAGATCCAATTTACTAATAATATTAGCCTTTGGTAAGCGAGAGAAGATCCCATCAATGCTTTGTAAGGGGTACGCATCTTTTTTCGTTGCTTCGTTTAATTTCCGCGCATCTAAACAAAGTCGGACTTTATTTGGCTTAATTACCATACGAATTGGTGAGCTCCAAGAGCTGTTAGAGGGTTCTATTACCCCAAGCTCTAGCATCCGATCGATTTCCGCATAAAGGACTTTTTCGACGGCTGGACTGACAGGGTAGTGTCTCTGTTTCACTGGCGTGGCCAATCCCACGTCAATGTGATGCTTTAGTAAGGAAGTACGCCCTAAGCCTTGTTTCGTAAAATTTGGAAACAATTCCTTCACCGCTTCTAACTTTTGTAGTTGCCTCTCGTTGAGCGGATAGGAATCCTGGACAATTTGAGTTACTGAAGGGCTCTCGATTGCACCAACTATACTCGGCGCTAATGCAAACGTTCTCCAGAAATCAATTCCTAATATAAGTCTCTGAGCTATGGTTGGAATAATGTATAATTCCATTACATTTTCATTATCTTTATATTTCATTTTAACTTTCAAAATTCCTAAAACCTTATGGGCCTTGGCATCCGCAGTTTTAACTTGCGATACGATGGCTTTATATCCGGGAAAACAACTGAAATCCTGCAAAGCTAAATCTGCTCCTATACAGCTAACATTTGCTCCTGTATCAAGCAAACCCCATTCTGTAAAATTCAGAAAGGAAACATTTGCATAACTTCGTCTGTCTGAGATGTTTTGAAAAATGGTCGATACTACATTACGTTGCTTACTTTTTAAATTGCTATAATAATTTTTCAATCGTTTTGTATTCCGTTTTCGTGGCTTTGTTTTTTCATTAAAGATTCTATCTCGTACTAAATAATAATTTCGAAGCCTGTCTTCATACGGCCGAAATGCTGTTTTCAAATCCACTGACTCTTGCGTGGTATTTGACTTATCTAATATTTTGGATTGAAGATCAACTATTTTCATTTTTGTCTCATCCTCCAACCTTTGACCTAAGGAGTTGTCTAAGTCTTTGTCTACGTCTGGGTATGAAGCTATGAGTGGGACTGGGACATCCGATTGTTCTGGGATGCCCCCGCCTTTCGGTTTTCCGAACGATTCTTACAGTTCAGACAATTGGGTTTATAGACTTCCGGCTTGCCACATCCGTAGCAAAATATGCGACGTTCTGCTAAACAATCCTCAAATATATGACCCGCCTTGGTACAGTTCCAGCAAATAATTTTCGAGGGCGCTCTCAAAGCCGAAATATCCTTGTCTAGTTCATCGATCTCTGTCTCTGTCTTTGAGTCTTCATCGACAGCGTAAACTCGGTAGTTGGTCTCTTTGGGTTTTGCTTGAGTACGGATTGTTTTGGCAGCATCCTGCAGAAACCTTTCTCTCTTTTGGACCAACTTTCGTAAGTGTTCCATAGAATAGATATCTTCAAAAAGCAACCTATCTTTCATATCCGTGAGCAAATTTCCCTGAACTAATTCAATTAATTCGTTTTCTTCAAAATGCACTGACAATTTATCCATTAGTTTGCAAATGGATTCGTAAAAGGTATCAAACAATTCGCCAGGTTTTTGTTTACGAGCACGAATTTGTTCGCGTAGCTCGGTCATAGATCGACTTTCTTTCTATTGGGCACGCAGCGCGGTTGCAAACTGTTGCCAGTTCAGGTTCTCGGTTTGTTTATGCATTCGCCAAAACCAAGAACTAGCCTTGCCTACTAACAGCTGATGCACATTTCGAACAAGCGAATCAAAATCATTATTAAGATGTTCTCGCGTTAATACTTGTACTCGATATAAAAATTCTTCCACCGACAAACCCTCAGATGTCCCTTCGAAACGCACACCCCACTTCTGAATAATATCTGCGACCTTATTCGTTGCTAGAATGGATGAATTATGAGAAATGAGACTTTGGTTAACCGTGGGTGTTCTTTCTTGTTGTCGATTTTCCTGATTGTTTCTCACTGTTAATGTTTGCATCATTTGCCTTACAGTTTCTCGAACTAAAACTTCAATGTCCGGTTGCGACCAATTATTTTCGTTTAGGTTATCGTCACTCCGATTAAATCGTCTAGGCAGTCTGCCTCTTCGTGCACCTCTTCGTATTGCACCTCCTCTCTCCATATTAGTGTTATTACCCCTTGCACCTCTATTACTATCGACAGCTGCCACGTTAGGTATTAACTCTGGTTGCTGCGAAAAAACTTCTGCCTCTGTTGGGGGATTTTCTACAAGTTCTAATTGTCTAGCCACTGAACGAGTATTTGGACGTTTATTCGCAGTAGTTCCTGGTGGATCGTTTCTCAGCTCTGGAGAGAAATTTCCAATAACTACTTTAACATCCTTCAACAGAACTTTTGTAAAACAAGAAGGACATTCATTCTCTTTATCCGGATGAAACTTACTCTCAACACAAGATTTATGGAATACATGCTTACAAGGTGTCATCGCACAAGGCTGTGTATCCACCATTGGCTCTTCGCACAATAAACAAACATCTTGGTTAGCCATTGGAGCGAACGTTTTATCAGGAGTATGATGAAGTGGCATAATGTTTTTGTTTAGGTTCTACAACTTTGTGTTTATTTTGTAATAATTTCTCGTTATATTTTATTTATCTCGTTTTGACCTATCTTTGGGGATATGAATGATCTGATCGTAGTTAACCTGGTTCCGACATAATTTATTTTGGTATTTTTATTTGTTTATTTATTTTTTTTTTTTAATATATGTTCGGGCTATTTCCTCTAATTGGAATGATACTTGATTTTCAGATATTTACTAATCGCAACTAACGGACCTATGTACACTTACGCATACCCTATGTATTCCAGTCAATCCAACTTTGCAAACAACTAACCGATAAACCATTTTCTCACTCCTCTGATGATAGAAACTGAAGCTACTCTACAGCTCAAAAACCGATAGCTATACTTCGGTCGTCAGAGTTCACACTTGCAAACCTACGATATCCAGAAAGTATAAACTATAGTTATAATATGCACTGCAGACCACTCTCAATAATTTATCATTCGAAAACAAACGAGCTATCTATCTAGGGAGTTCGGTTGCTTTACTTTTATTGGTCGATCTTACTCAGCGCACGCAAATAATTCGATATCCGAAAAAAATAAAGTACCTCCTAGACATTTGGGCTTAAATAACTGAAATCTCTCGTTATGTAGAATTCAATTATCGCGGCCCCACGTTTGGGCGCCAAATACTTATGTAATGGTTGCCTACACTGAAGAAAAATTGATCACAACTATCTACAGTGTAAGTTAACTAAATCAGGCAGCAGTGTTACAGCGGAACGGGACCCTCTTGTTGCTTCTAGCTCTTCCGGGATGGGGGGGTTATTGCTGTTACTGCTTCCGACATTACACGAAGAATTATTTATAGAGTCCCTATCTGAAACTAATAAGCCATCTGATCATGGCTGAAATATTCAGGCTAACTGCCTACAAATTAAAATCAGAGAAAATCTCCAACTCACAGGACGACAATAATGAGGAAAAGGGAATATGTCTAGCACCAGGATCTGTTCGTGGCGTCTTAGCTGTTGTTTGACACACACGGAGTCGCTACCCACCCTACCAATGCCTTTGTACTTTAACTGTTAGCAAAGACCCCATATTGTAGCTGATCAAAACATTTAAATCCCCAGGTCACGAGATGAGTGCATCTACTCCATCATGATATTACTGATTCGATATGACATACTGCATTATTTATTTAAATAATTTCAATAGAAAAGTGACTTAAAGAAATTCTGATTAATGACAGAATAATTTCGAATGTTCGTTTTAATTAATTTGCTTCTTTTCATTTTTTAATTTAAAACAATTCAGTTGCGATTCATTTATGCTTTCATTGTGACTACAAATGTTTTTAAACGAGGACTTAATGATTAGTTTCTAATTTATTTGTATTGTATTTACATATTTTCTGATAAAGTTAGCGAAAAGCAGAATAAAACTACGCGTTCCTAATCATAATTCAAATATTTAATCTTCATAATTACGTTGGTGCTGGTAGCAATAGAGATCTGCAATGCATACACTAGCCAAGAATATAGCAAAACAAACGCATACCGAGAATTAAGATTTGGTAATGATCATTATATACTCAATAAGAGCGCGGCTAGAGGAGCATTTATACGCAATTAGAAGTGTTCAGAATCTTGCAGCCCAAAACAAACAAACAGAAAAGAATAACGAACAGAGCTTACGGCTCTTCACGGTAGCAGCGGTTGGCTTGGATGATCATATCATGTCACATTAAATTGGTGTTTATATATATATATCCATTTTTGGATCACTTACCCCATCCGATCCACGTGGATTACGAGCTGTTAGCGTGTGTTTAAATGATTGTTAATTTAATGCAACATAAATGATTCGTTTGATCGACCCTGCTTATCGCGTTCTTTATGTCTGGTTGTGCGGGTTTTTAGGGCACATGAACCTAGGTCAAGTTTACGCAATCGCGTTCGCTTAGCTAGCGCATGCACTCTAGATACATACTACAGTTTTCCGAGGCTCAAACGAGCCAGATGCGACCGAAATCTGATTAAAAAAATCCGAAACTTTTACAGTTGCATAAAACCTAACTAAATCTGCACTCCGGATCTAATGCCGGTTTTGTTTATTTCTGGAGGAGTTTACTCCGATCCTACGCCTTCGTCACGCGCTGGCCGAAAATTGTGGTCCCTGGCCACAACGTTTGTCGTCTCCCTTCCTCTGCCGCAGCTGGCGAAGCGCGGAAAGGAAAAATAAGTAATCCCACGCCGATGACGTAATCGGGGCTCCTGGCCACCGAGCAGATTCGCGGGCAGGGTCGCAAAGGTTTTCGCTTCACCTTTGGCAATATTCCGCTTGCCCTTATAGGAAGGTTCGACTAGAAAAACAACCGTGGTTACGGAGAGAGCTTTCAGTCATAGAAGAAAACTATTTACCGACAGAGGATGATGCAGAGTAAACTGCGGTACGCTTGAGCGTGGAGCTCCAGAAGGTTCCTTCGCCTGTATGTAGGCGTGCAAGCCGAGAAGGCACGCCGTATTGCGCTGTCTCTATAGGAAACCAATATTAATGCAAGTGCAAATGGCTTGAAGTCTCAAAATAATTACCCAAAACCGGTGCGCGACACTGGCGGATGGTTAACTGGTCGGATGCAACGGCCGATGCCTTGTATTAAATTGGCAAAAGGGACACGTGGCACTTGTGTATTAATTTCGCTCACAGATCGACACTTCTGTAGCGTTCGGCGTTGCAGTGAAAAAAGGAAGAAGGCGGATGTTTTGATCGTGTCGGAAATGATGCTTAATCGATTAATTCGTGCTGTCAACTGTCAATTTCGCACAGCTGATTGTGATCGACTAGGGCTGGAGCATACGATATGACTATCGTAAGGCGCGTATGTCAAATCTTTTGAATTTTACAACGTTAACCTTTTTGTCCAATGCTGCCCATTACATGAAGGAGCCGAAAACAAAGGGCAACGATCTCTGCCTGGCGAGCGAAGTTGTGTAACACCTTCCGTTATGCAAAAAGTTTAGACTGTACAGCAGCCGATTCTAACTGTACAATGTATGTATGTATGTAGGTATATGCGAATACCGTGCGAAGCGATGCGAAAAGGGTTTGTGTGAGTGTGGCCCTGCAGCGACACGTGCAAGGGTGCCTAAAATTATTAAAACGATATTTAATAATAATTGCTTAACTTTAACACACGTTCACGATCACTTCGGGGTCACCAAATGTTTAGAGGAGGCATTAATTTATGCCACATTTTTTTGCGAATATTTAACTGACAGAATTATGCGTGTGTCGGAACGGTGTTAAAAGAAAAGCCGAGAATGTGGTTCGATTTCAAATGATTTTATTGTGGTAGCGAGAGCGAACGAGCTGATCCGTACCAGCGATCAAAAGAGAAAAGCGAAAAATTCTGGAATATGATGGCCATATCTCAAATTATGCAAAAATTTTGAAAAACAGACAAGTTAGAATTTTTTTTCTAAAAATGTATCGAGCATTTGTATGGCAACTATATGATATATTCGTCCGATCCGGCCCGTTCCGACATATATAGCAGTGATATAGACTGTTGATGCTTATCAAGAATATATATACTTTATAGGGTCGGAAAGGTCTCCTTCACTGCTTTGCAAACTTCTGACTGAAAGTATAATACCCTGCAACTGTATAATAATTTCATGAAAATGATTAAACATCAAATTTTCCCCGAACATGAGAAATATCTGGAGGAGTCGCTCAAATATTTTTATAAAATGATGGCTGATACAGCGCTGGTTTCCAATATTCATGGACAACATTTCACATCTTGTTGTTGGGCACACGATAATGTCGAGAATGGAGTAGATACATGTGCTTGCCATTTCTTTACTGTACGTTCACAAAAATCATTAAAAATTATGTAAATGTATGTTAATTTGGAACATCGCTTCTGATCATTATACTTGAAAAATAAAATTATATTTACGCAAAAATAAATATACATCATTTTTTAATGGTGGAAATGGGATATGTCTTTTGCAGCCTTCACTTTTTCAGATTGGGTGGATGGGGTGTTTCACTTTGCCCAGACTGTTGAGAAACCGTTACAAGTGCATCCTTCACCCATCCAGATTTTGGTGAGCTAATTTCTCACACAAATTCGAGGTGGAGTGGGTGAAGGAAAATCAGAGTCTGTCCTTTTTAGGTAAAGTCTCGTGGGTGAGCGCTCTCCATACGAATGTACTTTGGCTTTTCCGTTATTGGCTTCTTCAATTGCATCCCCATACCGTTTTTAATTTGAAGGTCGTTGGTGAGCATCCTTCATCCGTATGTGCTTTGGATTTTCCGTTATGAGGCCTTCTTCAATTGCATTCCCATCCCTTTTTAAGTTTAAGGGTCGTGGGTGAACGTACATGTGTGGGTCAGGATCACTCCGGGCGAAGCAGGATCGCCGCCGTGCGCCCTTCATTGGGAAAACAAGTGACCTTTTTTCAAGTGAGGTATCTCACAGTGAAAATCACAGTCCAGGGTCGTGGGTGGGAACATGTTTCGACTCTGGCCCCCTTCTTCACTTACACCCCGTCCCTTTTTTAAGCGAGCATCGTGGGTGAACGTACATGTGATGCTCAGGATCATTCCGGTCGGAGCAGCATCGCCGCGGTGCGCCCTTTTTCAATTGCTTAACCCTCTCTTTTTTTAAGTAAGGGGTCGTCGGTGCACGTGCAACGCTCTGGAATCGCTACCGGGATCGCTCCGTTGCATTCGCACTCGTATCCATATCCCTGTGGGAACCCTTGAACACATGATCTCAAGTGTCCTTTTACATGCACTGACCTTAATTTATTCCATCTTTATTACCTCCTCTATTGACAGGTTGATATCTTCCCCTAATTAAGTGGATTTTTATTACCTAAACCACACTAATTTTGACAGCTAACCCATTAATTGCATTTTTATTACCCTTTTTACCGACATCAAAAGTCCCGTTAGTCGGCTATTATAACTACTGCTAGTTTTCTTTAAAAAACTCTTCGACTTGTAATTTGTGTGTTAATTTTTCTTCTTTAAGACTGTTAATGTATTATAAATTTATTTTCATAATTACATAATATCAAAAATAAAATCTGTGTTCACAAGTAGTAATTACAAAGTACAATTTTTATTAAGCAAAATAAAATTTTAGAAATGGCATATATATGACCGTAAACGTAACTTTTTATTTGAATCGTTTTTGGTTGTTGCAGTCCTTCTCGTCGGCGGTTGGTCTCTTCAAAATGGTTTTACTAAAAAAAAAAAAACGATTAAAAATTTCTGAAAAAACGTGTTTTTTATTTAAATAAGATTATTGATTAAACAGAATAGAAGGTAACCTCATAATACCAAAGCTTGCCGGTTTACCCAGCAAAAGTAGCTTATTGCACTATGCATGTACATATGTGTACCGTACATTTCAAGTGGAACTTGCGACACAAAGCACGTGCTTGTTCTGTTAGCAGTTAGTAGGCGCGAAGGAAATAAATAGAAAAGGGTGCGATAAAACTACTACTGGCGTGCTGCCGGATTGGTTGCTTGCATGCGTACTAAGTGGGTTAAGATTAAAGTTTTTAGTTTAGGGAGGCTATCAACATTAGATGTTATGGTGTACAAATCATTATAGTTTTGCACAGAGGACTCTAAAGAGTTTATGGAGTTTAAAGGATGTTCTACAGTGGGGCAATACTAATGGTAAAAAGGCTCCAGTGTTTCTTATTGGTACGTGAAAATTAAGATGACCCAGCAGTCAGCACTTTCCACGTCACCACGGATTAAGTTATATAAGAATGTAATACCTAGCATGGTCCTACAATTAGATAAAGAGGGTAAGTAAATTAGTAAGAGTCTAGTAGAATAAGACGGTAACCCAGTTTAAACCGCGTAAATGGGAGAGTAAAAAGTTCTTTTGAACCGATTCTAGGCGTTTACTGTGGGCTCCAAACGCAGGATCCATATTCTAAGTTGGATGAAAAAGTGAAGTATATAAAGAATTTGCAACATAGGGGTCATTGAATTCCTTCGACCACCATTTAATGAAACCAAGCACACCCCTGGCTTTATTCACCATGCACGAAATATGATCGATAAAGTCAAGTTTAGGATCTAGACGGACACCCAAATCATCAACTATATTAATTTTTTCCAAAGAGCAGCAGTTCAGCGTATAACTTTTAGGCTTTTAGTTTAATAAGTTCACGCGGCACCATGTTTAAAAATTGTTAAGATCTGTCTGTTAGTCTGACTGGCAAGAAGCGTCGACATGAGAATCGCTCGCCGCGGCGCTCGACTTGAAACACACGTTCACTAGTTTTATTATTATTTTTTTAATTGTATTGTTCGGCTAAAGGTTGAGGATACCAATTAGCACTCTAAGTAAATGACCAACCAACTCGCGGAGTAATGCGCGCCGATTTACATATGTATGTATTTATGTATGTCAAGACAGTTTTATTCTTTGATGTACGGCCGAATATAGGGACATATGTATGCATGTACGGAGAAATGCACAACGGGTCCGAAGAAGTGGAAGAAAAAACCCAAAAGAAACGGAGATAATTATGGTGCAGGAAAATAGATGTGGAGAAAATCGGATTTGGATATATGTAGATTTTTACGTTGTATAATTGCCGTGGTGTCGGAAATCTCGGTTGTCAAAAAATCGTACGCAGGTTGAGCGAAATTTAAATTTTGGACGACTACCGGCAATTAGACGGGAGGAAACGTTATACTTTTTTTTTTGCGGTAGCACCACCAAAGCTGCTGGGAAAAAAGGATTCCAGGACAATATCTTTATCCGGCGAAGGACCATGTTCAGGAGCGGGGTGGCCAGGAAATCCTCCGCAAAATGATTCAGTAGAAAATTTATCCCACAAAGCAGAAAAAACAGAAAATTCGGGGGTCAAAATTGACATTGGCATGGAGCGCCCGTTGCATATGTACCTATTTACATTCGTTTTAGTGCTAAACTTAACTTAGCCTAAGGGCCCTCTGCCGACCGAGAAGCCCAGTTTAACAGCGCGAGAGCGGGAGAACCGTGAATTGGAGCGGTGTAGCCGTCCCTAAGCTCGTCTAGGAGCGAGCGACGATCGGGAACACGGGTGCGTGCGATCATGAAGTCCGAGGAGCGGAGAGCGGGCGAGCGTTGCTAAGCTGGGAGCGCTTGAGCTTTTGGAAGCTTGGTGGGCAGAGGGGGGACAGAGACCTCCTGGCGTGAACATATTGCACACAAACTTTGACGTCATCAGCGTACATAAGAACTCTGGAGCTGGTGAAAACTTCGGGCAGATCGTTGATAAATAATGTAATACCTTACTGAAATATATGTGGTATAGATTACATCTGTCTGAAAGTTATTTCGGTAGCCCTTTATAAAAGATTGGTTGTAATTGATCTTCGCTTAATAAAACCATGTTGACATGGAGAAATTATTGACCTACACAGGTGCTGCAAATGAAGAGTACTGACATTTTAGAAAAGTTTAGGGATGGCCCAAAACTTAGAGATTCCTCTGTAGTTGTTTGCCTCCAATTTGCTACCTTTTTTTTTGAGAGGAATAATGAATGATTCCTTTCAGATAAGGGTAAATTCGTAATTCTACGAGCTTTGAGTTGGACGTGCTTTACATCGCTCTACATTTATTCAAAGTTTTCTTAGTGAAATCCTATTTATCAAAGCCCAAATTTTCGGCAAGTGGTCGGTGTTTCCGTGAACTTCTTAATCCGTAAACAACCGGACCTTTTTAAATAAAGTCTGTGACTTTATCGTCGTAAAACAATTTCGGTTTTACAATTGCCTTGCCTTTCTATTCTTGTGCATTGTGTTTACCGCTTATCGCTGCATCGCCTTGTGTTGTTGTTGGCGCTAGCTAAATCAATAACACAAATTTCTTATTTTTCGGCGCTTAGATAAAAGCTTTTATTTTTGCGCTCTTCGCTTTTTGTTTTGATCGGTCTGTTCGCCGCGAAACTTAAACAATTTTTATTTTTCAAATAAACAATTGTATAATTTGTTTTGATCGGCCATTTCGTCGCGCATATAAATTAATCCAATTCGTGATTTACTTGGATAAAGTATTTTTTTATTCCAAAAATGGCTACGTGTTGTTTCTCTAAGTGCCCGAACGGCCAAAAAATTTTTTCGCGGCATGTCACTGTCTACTGCTGGCTCTGTGATAATATCGCTCACATTGGATGCGCCGATCTGGGGCAAAATGGATCGCGTATCACCGACCGCATTCGTGAAAATCCTGGATTGGACTGGACGTGCCCGAGCTGCCTGCATATCAAATCCGATATGCGGGTCTTCATGAGGCAGACTCAACTGGAGTTTCAGTCGTTGGCGGCCGGCTTTAAGGAGTTGTCAACTCGCTTCCAGAAGGCGGAACACCATTTCAAGTCGCTAAAACTGCCAAGTGACCCCGCAAACAAAAACAGGAGCAACCTGTCTGAAAAGTTCTTATCTCTTCCAGACCCTGAATGCCCCCTTATGCAGTTCACCCCACGTGCCAAGCCTGCAGCCGTGGATAATGGCTCTGGTGATGATGCAGCATCGATCACAACTTCTATGGTTGAAGATCTTGTCAGGCCGTTGGATCAGCAGCCTGTCAACGTTGTCCAGGCGTCAACGTTGCACGCTGCAGCCTCTGCTGAAGTTGCTGCACCAGTCCCCATTCTCGGAGGGGGCGAAGCCACCATGCTCCCGGTTCAGCAGCCTGTCTACACCGATCAGGCATCCACGTCGCGTGCTGCTGCCATCAACGACGCGTCGGTGGTGTCAAATCCCAACCCAGTGGCTCCCCCGGTGGTCACTATCTCGGTGCCGGCCGTTACCAGAAGCGGCCCCCAACAGTCGACAATTTCTGGCGTTGCCAAACGCGGACCGGTGCCTTTGGCTGGTGTTGCTCCGAAAAAACAGATTTTTGTTTCCCGCCTCAATCCAGATGCTTCTGAGGGCGACGTTAAAACCCACTTGAGCAGCAAATTGAATGTTTCTGTTACTGAATTTAGTGTCTCCAAATTCAATTTTAAGGAAAGACGTGATATATCTTCGTTTAAAATTACAATTTCTGACCTACTATTTTCTAAGGCTCTTGATCCTTCTTTGTGGCCTGAGCATGCAATTGTTCATGAATTCGAACACAAAAGTACTCCTCGAGCTCGCGGGCCTCGAACTCCTTCAATTAGGCCTCCAAAAAACTAATAGACTCTTTTGTTCTCCACTATCAGAATGTTCGTAGTTTACTTGGCAAGCTCAGTAGGCTACACGTCAATAGTGTCTCTTTCGATGCCAATGTTATTGTCTTTACAGAAACATGGCTCAACTCCTCTGTGTCTGACTCTGAGATTTTTTCAGGGAACTATACCATCTTTAGACGTGATCGTCCTATACGGACAGGCGGTGGTGTTCTCATTGCGGTTAAATCCGATCTGGTTTCCAATATCATTTCTAAAACTGACACTGATATAGAGTTTGTGGCGGTTCGCATCCAGGTTTACGATTATTCTATATACGTTTCATGCTCGTATATTCCACCTAGGTCTGACACTGATATTTATATGCAGCATTTATCCTTAATTCAAGAAATTCATTCTTCCCTTGGTATTAATGACCACCTTATCGTCACGGGTGATTTTAATCTACCCTCCATTTCCTGGATGCCCTTACCTGATTCAAATGTTCTTGTTCCCACCTCACCCCACGATTTAATTCATGGTCTCATTGACCATTCATTGGGACAATTAAATTTTGTTAGGAACTGCAGTAATAACGTCTTAGACCTCATCTTTGTCTCTGAGTTTGCCAATGCCTACGCCACTAGAATTGACCCTCTTTCTAGTCCTGAGGACGCTTATCATCCCACTTTGGAGCTAACCCTCGAAGCCTCCACACCATTATTATTGTGTCCGGAAGCTGAGCCTGCAACGTTTCGTTGCTTTCGAAAAGCTAAGTTTACAGAAATGAACCACCACTTATCCTTAACGGATTGGACTTTCTTGAACTCCACAGAGGATCCCTCAGACATTGTTAAGCGTTTCTATGAAATAATGTACTCAGTTTTCGACATGTACATATGTCCCTTCATTTCCCTCACCAGAAGTTTCTCATAAGCCCCCTTGGTTTTCTCGTCGGCTTTCATATCTAAAAAATCTGAAATCCAGACTGTTTAAAAAGTACAGCAAATCTGGTCTTCAAGTCGACCATTCGAGATATTTAACTGCTCGTACAAATTTCCTAGCACACAATTCTGAATGCTACAGAAACCACTTAAATCGGTGCAAAATTGAGTTTCAGGCTAACCCGAAGCAATTTTACGCTTTTGTAAACTCGAAACGGAAATCTCAACAATTTCCTTCATGTCTTCATTTCGATAATGCATCCGCTTCCAATGAGCCTGATATCGCGAACCTGTTCGCAAAGTTCTTCCAGACTACATACTCACAAACTAATTTCGATAATAACTCAGAGTATTCTTTTCCACTCCCGCATTCCAATTGCATTTTTATGCCTGTAATCAGCGAAGATGGTGTTCTTCATAATCTTAAAACAATCAAACTTTCCTTTTCCTCTGGTCCAGATCTTGTACCTAGCTGTGTTCTGAGAAATTGTGCCAGCTCATTATGTAGACCATTGCCTAGACTTTTTCAGTTATCACTTCAGCATTCGTTTTTCCCCAAAGTTTGGAAAGAATCGTTTATCATTCCGCTTCATAAAAAGGGCAGTAAATCTAATATTGAACACTATAGAGGTATAGCAAAACTTAGTGCGATTCCCAAATTATTCGAATTTCTAAATACTACTCAGCTTCAGCACCAATGTAGCTCAATAATGTCCCCCTCACAGCATGGCTTCATGAAACGTAAATCAACGTCTACAAATCTCCTTGAGTTTGTTGCTGTCATTAGAAACGCATTTAAAAATAACACCCAAACCGATGTTATCTTTACAGATTTCAGCAAAGCTTTCGATTCGGTGAATCATCAAATACTGCTGAAGAAACTTTGTCTGTTGGGTTTTCCGGTTACGTTGATCAAGTGGATTTCTACTTATTTGTCGAACCGTACTCAAAGAGTTGCATTCAAGGGTTCATTCTCAAACCTTGTTCACGTGACTTCTGGTGTTCCTCAAGGGAGCCACCTCGGTCCTCTTCTATTTGGCATTTTTATAAATGATCTGCCCCAAGTTATTCTCCACTCTTACGTCTTGATGTATGCTGATGACGTAAAACTATGTTTGCCTCTTGTGAATCCTGACTCTGCTCAGCTTTTGCAAGCTGATTTAAACAACATGATGTCCTGGTGCACTCACAATTTATTGTTCCTTAACAACTCCAAATGTAAATACGTCGTTTTACCGCAGAAATTGTTTCCAGGCTAACTATTCCTTAGGCACGAGTGTCCACTCTGTAACGGATCTTGGTGTTCTATTTACCCACAACTTGAGCTTCACCGATCACATCGGTATAATTGTTGGTAAAGCAAAGGGTGTTTTTGCTTTCGTAAAACGATGGTCTAAGGAATTCGATGATTCCTACACTACAAAACTTTAATATATATCCCTGGTTCGGCCCATACTCGAATATTGTTCGTGCGTATGGTCCCCTCAATATGCAAAGTATCAGGATCTTATTGAATCGGTACAGAAACAATTCCTTTTGTTCGCTCTTCGGGGTTTAGACTGGGACCCACATCGCCACCTTCCTCCGTATGCCGACAGACTACGCCTTCTGGACCTGCCCTCTCTTAAGGATCGTCGGACCTGCCATGGCGTGATGTTCCTGCATAAATTAATAAATGGATATATTTTTTCCAGTAATCTTCTTAAACAAATACGCTTTTCAGTTCCTTCTAGGCCATCACGTTACTTTCGGCCTATAGCTTTGGATATTTGTAAAACTAATTTCGAGGCACACGATCCTTTTCGCGTTTTATGTTCGCTTTACAACGACATGTACTCTCTGTTATATTTTGAAATGTCATTAGACTTTAACAAAAATAATATCTTAAGACACCTATCCTTGCCTCTGACCACCTGATGTGAGTCGGAGCATATCATTAAAAAACACTCCTTATCCGGTCTGAGGTAAGGATATGGATTTAAAATGGCAGATATTTGCTATTCTTAATAAATAAATAAGGTAAACAATTTGGGTTTTTTTTTAAATTATTTTATTCTCGCCGGAAACGTTCAATGCCATTTGAACTTTACCTGGCACTTAAAAGGTTTGGTAAATATGGTACAAATAGGTATGGGCCTAGACTATATACAGTTGTTTACAAAATTTTTACATATTTACAAAAAGTTTACAGTTACATATTAATGAACAAAACGGGAAGACAGATCGCTGGGGTGTAGTCTTTTAAGTCTCTTAAGAGATTGCGGGTCGGCCAGCCTTCTAGCCAGTGGATTTGGGTAAGCCATTAGCCTGTCCGTGTAGTGTCTGCTGTGATCGTTTAGGAGGTCGCCCACCGGAACAAGGCGTAGATCGTTCTGGATGGCCTGGTTTGTGACGTACCAGGGAAGCCCGGATGCCCGTGCACGTGCTTGAATGCAGTACCCCATATTTCGATCGCATACGTGCAGGTTGGCGTAAGGATTGCCTTGAGCAGCAAAACCTTCGTTGAAAGCTGGAGACTCTTGGAGCTCAGGAGCCAATCGAGCTTCTTTAGTTTGCGAATGCACTTGGCTTTGATTGCCGTGATGTGGGTGTTCCAAATGAGGCGGTGATCCAAGTGTACACCAAAGTGGCAGTGAGGGTTGGCGTTTTTGATTGTGTCTCCATTGTAAATGTGGACGATGTCGATCACAAGCCTTAGAGAGAAAGTGACGCAAACCGACTTGCTGCAGTTTATGGCAATGTTCCATTGCTTGGTCCAGTGCTCCATCGCACGCAGCCAGCCCTGAACTGCAGCCGAGGCTGCCAGCTGAGACGTGTGGGACGCAAGCAAGGCCGTGTCGTCAGCGTATGTAGCCAGAAGCATGCAAGCGTTTGTGGTGGGCGACGAAACTGGCATATCACTTGTGTACATGGTGTATAGGAACGGACCAAGTACACTTCCTTGGGGCACTCCTGCGTGAATGTGTGCCAAGCTGGATCGTGATTCCCTTACTGCTACCTCGAAGGTTCAATCGGCAATAAAAGACCTCAGGATGGCAAAATAGGGTGCAGGGAGAAGTTCCTTGATTTTGTAGAGGAAGCCCGCGTACCACACCTTGTCAAAGGCTTGTTAAAAGCTAGCACTCCTTTGGGTGGAAGAGCCTTTGCCTCTCGATTGTCGATGACAGGAGTCTTTTTTAGATTAAGCGCCTTTAATTGCAACGTGACTTCTTGCGGCGTGGTGTGTCTAATGGGGCGCGCTGACTGAATGGGAGCGCTTAAGAAGTTCGCAACCTCGTCGCGGTGTGAAGCGTCAGGAAGTTCAAGAGTGAAGGTAGCAGACATATGTTCAGCAAAAGCGTTAGCTTTGTCGGAGTTTTTTTTTAAGCCATTGCCCACTGTGGTTCTGTATTGGGGATTGGACAACTGGCTGTCTTTTAATTCCTCTCGTTAGCTTCCATATCGAAAAATCGCTTGTTTTCGCTTGCAACCTGATCAGCCTGTTAGTAACGCTGGATAGTAGCTGCTTAGTTGATCAAGCTGTGCCCTTGCCTCCGGAGTTAGTAAGGGCGCCCTAGTAGGTGGGACACCATATTGGCGCTGAGGTGGCGTAGCTCTCTGGGCGGCTTCAGTGATTGTGGAAGTGAAGCAATCAACGTATGTATTCGGATCGCTGCTGGTTGTAATTGGTGTGTTGTAATTGGTGTGAGCATCGATGAAGGGCTTAAAAGTGGCAACGTATGAATGTGCCGGCAGGATTCTAGAGGCTCCTTTATGGAATTGTGCTTCTTCATTTAACAGCAAGAGCAACGGGAGGTGGTCACAACATAGCTCGGTGAAACCTTTTGAGATGCCAAAGTCTATTGAACTGAGGGTGGCGTATGCACGATAGGGGTAGCAATACAATATCAACATTGACATTGGCCAGGACAAAGCTGAGGGTCCGGCCCCTGGCACACATTCTGTAGTTGCCCCACCATCTATGTTTGAGGTTCCAATCACCTGCAGCAAGAAATCTCCGAGATTGGAGAGGAGCGTCGTGAAATCTGCTTCTGTCCACCTGACAGCAGGAGGGCAATACACCGAAGCAACGTTGAACCTACCTCTTCTTAAAGATATCTCAATTGAGACGGCTTGAATGTGCTCTTCCGAAAGAGTGAGAGAGAGTTGATGGGATATGCCCGACTTGACGAGGATCGCTGCACCCCCATGTCTCCGGTCGTCCGAATGATCGGCTTTGTGCAAGGTGAAGCCAGGAATCCTGAAGGTTGACCGCGAGCAGAGCCGGACTTCTGACAACAAGAGGATGTCAATTTCGTATAGCTTTGATATCTTTTAGTAACTTTATTTATATTTCCAGTAATATTTTGTAATTCCTTGATGGTTATTCTTGATAACGCATCAGCTACGTAATTATCTTTACCCTTGTGAGGTGTCGTTTGACTCCCCACAAATAAGCGCCAGCCAACAACAACAGCGGCCAGCGCCAGCGGCCAAGCAACAACAACAACCGCCGCCAACGCTCATGGAGAGCCACAACAACCACAGCAGCAGCCGAACAACAACAACAGCAGCAGAAAAACGCAAAACCAAAACCGACCGGCGCCGGCCAAGAGCCGAAACCAAGCAAAGCTCGCGCGAATAACTAAAGTAAATTTCTGTATTTCCATTAATATGTAAGCTTAGTCACGCGATGTAAGAATTATATGTAAGCGCTAGAAGTAATAATTATCTTAGCTTAAGCGATAGTCTTTGTTTACCTTTCACCCACCGTTCTCGCATCACCAGCAGCCACACACACACACCAGCGCAGCGACGACAAACTCACCACGAGAAAGTGGTCACGTGACCCAACGCCGCATACGTGCGAGCGAGAGGGAACAACCCCCGAAAATAGGCGCGCGCCAAAGGAAAGAGCGAGAGCCAAGAAGTACCGAAACTTCGAGAAGCGAAAAACGGTGTTACAAAACTTGCAAAGGCGAGTGCCAATTTTTCACTCTTGCGGACGTGACGAAAATGTAAAACTTCGAGCCAGATTTTTGCGATTGCTGAGTGCGGTTTACAGTGAGCATCGAGTGATCCAACCCGAGACCAGCAGGCGGGTTCCCGACTAGGAAGTCCCAAGTGACCAAGGAGACCACCAGGAGGGCAGCCAGTGCACTGTGGGGCGAACGACCACTTTTTGTGGCATTAATTAATAACTTTAAGACGAGTTAAAATTTTTAAGTTCTGTTTTTTGAATCAAGTTTAATATAAAAAAAGGAAAATATTTTACTCAAAATGGGCGTGGTCTCGCCTTTTTTTAAGGATTAAAAATTTTTTTTCAGTGCTAAAAAAATTTTTTTTTTGCTATTTTTTATGTATAATAAACAAGTATTGCATAATAAAACAAATATGTAAAAATTGTCTTCTAAATATTTTTTTTTTAAGTCAAATCACATAATTTTTCATTTGCTTGGGCAGGCGACCAAGCATATGCAGTACTCTAAGATTCTGAAGCCTCTTATTCAAAAAAACTTAAATGAAACAACCTAGTTTTCTGTAATATGACTTGAATGTATACAGATTTATTATAACATGAATAAAAATTGCAATATCTTTACCAATATTGGTCGTTTAAACGTTCTAAAGGGTAAAAAACTCGATATTTTTCAAATGTAAGGTAATCATCTTTAAATTTAAATTTCAGAGAAAGTGCGCAAAAGTGCACCTTGATACTCACAGAATATAACAAGAATTACCAAATCTACAATATATATCCAATTTTAGAGGTGGACTGTGCTGGACTCACTTTATAACTCAATTTTAATATTGGACTACACTTAAATTTTATATAATTTATAAGGGTTACAAATTATACAAGATTGCGGGGGCACCTATTACATTTCTGGAGTTAAATTCCGCTAACATATATTACGAAGCACCATGAATGAGATTGCATCAAAAAATTAGCATTTTATTTAGATTTTTTACATTTTTTTAGCATTTAAAATCTGCAGAATAAAAACGCGATTTAACAGCGCTCACTTCTCGTTGCATTAACAGCTAACTTTAACAGCGAATAACTTAACAGAGCGCGTCAATGTTAATTTTTTGGGTATGTAACATGTTAGATTAATGTTATAAGAATACATTCCGGTTAAAAAAAAAGTATTTTAACAACTTTTAAAAAATGGGTTTATGCCAGATAAGGTGGTCGTTCGCCCCATAGTGCAGTGGCCAGCGAGAGCCTTCGACGAGGGGGGCCAACAGTGTCGGAGAGCCCGCAAGCCAATTCCAGCCACCGGCTGACGACTTTTTGGAGGAGATCAACCAGGCGATCTCGGAGAGCGTGTGCCCGGCCCAGGACCAGCGGCGGAGCACCAGGAGATCACGCGTGTGTGTGTGTGCGTGAGAGCGAGATGGGAGAGTGATTAGAGTGAACGGCATTTTGGTCAGCGAGAATCACGTGCAATGAGAAATTTCTCGAAGGCCTCGATGCGGTGTCACCCAGAGTAGGCTAGATTTAAACCATTGAATAACCATGACCTAACCTAACATAACACTGAGAGAAACTTGAACCAAGAAATAAAATGAACAAAACGTAACCCAAAGCAAACTGAAAAACTTAATAAAACTATTTGTACATACATATCTGAACACAAACCTGCCGCTGCCATGTTTTTTTCCATTGACTTCTTGGATTTTGAGAAAGGGGTGGACCAAATTCTTACGAAAACTATTGCTAATTAGGAAATAAATATTTCTCACATGATTAAAAACACAACGCATTGCCATGTCTCCGCCCCAAATAAATTCGGGAAATATTTTACCGAAAATTTAGATCTTTTCTGCCACTGTTTGCCTACACTGTGAAAAATAAAGCACGCGCGAGAATGAAATAAATCAATAAAAATGCTCCAATAAATATATTTCTCGACTATTTTACTACAACTCATAGGAAAAGAATACAATCAAGCTGGCCACGCATAAATATAAATATTTCCAAAATGCCTAGATTTTAGGCCATAAATTCTGCCCTAGAAAAATGTGTTTCCCATAATCGATCCCCTCTCTCGGTCTCCTCGTAGCGAATGCTAAGAGCCAGGCCCAATACGCGTTACCGCTAACCTTTTCCGCTCTTCTGCCAATACCGAATCAATCGCTTTTCTTACTCAGTATCCCGGTGGCTGACACGGGTGCATGGCATAACGCCCAGTGTCATAGCGCCCACGGGCGTTCTGTCACTTTTAAAAGTGTCATATCGCCCGCGGGCTTTCCGTCACATTTTGAAAGTGTCATATCGCCCGCGGGCGCTATGTCATTTTTCTTGTGGGCCTTATGACACTATGAGAAGTGTATTAACGCCCGAACCTAATAACAATGAAATACCTGGTATAAATGGGCGCCCAGCATATTTTTTTTGGGAGAATCGAGTGCTCAATATTGTAAGAAGCGCCGCAGGCAATAATGTTTAAATGAAATAAATGACATGTTAACACAATTTTGTATTTAAATTTACTTTATTAAAAGCGCGCGATTTTTATGTAAAACAATTTTTGCTTGCTTAATATCGTAAGAAGCGCCGCAGGCAAAATTTTTTTTACATAAAAATCGCGCGATTTTTATGTAGCCCGTGGGCGCTATGACACTGGGCGTTATGACATGCACCCGCTGACACCTTACATCTTCTCGTCAGCCTACCGAGCGTCAAAAGCCTTCTGTCCCAGATCTTTACAAATATTTTCGGTAAAGAGACCCTGGACGTGACTGAGTATATCCCAGCCGTCGAAACTTCTTTACACCCTTTAGATACTCTACTGTAAAAGTATATTCCTCTAGTTCAAGTCTCATTCGTGTAAGTTTGGAACTGGGGTTCACCATTGAAAATAGGTAGGTAAGTGCTCTGTGATCTGTTTTGACAGTGAAGTGTCTACCATAAATATATGGTCTGAAATGTGTTATTGCCTAATGAATAGCTGCTAGCTCTTGTTCTGTTGCGCTCTTGTTGCTTTCGCCTTTTGTAAAAGATCTTGATGCGTAAGCCACTGGAAGCTGTAGTCCATTTTTGTTTTGTGTAACGACTGCTCCACAAGCATGTTTGCTGGCATCTGTAAATATGCAAAATTCTTTGCTAAAGTCTGGATATTGTAACAGAGTTGGGTTTATTAACGCTGATTTGAGATGTTCGAAGACTTTTTGGCATTCTGTTGTCCATTCGAATTTTACATCTTTCTTGCATAATCTTGTTATGTGACGGGAATAATCAGCAAAGTTTCTTATAAACCGTCTGTAATAATTACAAAATGCAACAAATCTTCTAGCGCTGTCCGCGTCGTGCGTGACTGGATAATTTTGAAGAACGTATTTTTTGTCGTCGGGAAAGATTCCTTTGTCTGTGTACTTATGCCCTAGAAAAGTGACTTCGTGCATAAAAAATGAACATTTTTCAGGATGCAACTTTAGGTTATGTTGCCTACATTTCTCGAAGTTAAGTTGCCTACATTTCTCAGTTAAGTTCTTGAGCATATGTTTTTCGGAACATACTATGACTATTAAGGGGGTATCCTGAATTAAAAGGTCAAAAAAATAGATTTTTTTTGATTGCTTAAATCGATAGATAAACTATCTAATATACCACAACAATTTCAGAAGCCAATTCGAAGTATTTTCGAAGATAGAGATGAAAGCAAAGGAGCGCCGAGCAGGTTTGCGAGCGCTTGGGCGAACTTTGAAGCGCGTTTTCTCCACTTTTCATTTTTACGATTCTTTTGAATTGGCGGGAAAGATAACAAAAAAACTTATTGACCGATTGAAACGAATAAAGGCTTATTCTCTTTAGAATTAACTTCTCTTCTAAATGAACTAAAACGGTTGTTGAAAACCATTTTTTATATTTTTTACAGCATGTTAAAGTCAATATTATATCCCGAAAAATGCATTTTTTTTTTAAACCTGAATAAAAGTTCCGATTTCACGATTTTCTCCGGGTTTTCTTAGTTCAAATAGAAAATGCACTTATAAAAATTGAAAATTTTTTTGAATTTTTTGTTTCAGACAAGAATTACGAGCTACACATTTCCCGCCAATTAGGAACTGCTGTGACGAGGCGCTTCAGTGAACTACTTATAAGTCCGCCATTTTGAAATATTTTTTTTTTGTTTTAATTTATTTAAGCACTTTAAATATGTATAAAAATATACCAAAAATTGCAAGAAGCTTGGTCGTTTCTTTACCTTCCAAAACAAATCGCGAAAAACAACTAATTTTTGGCCTCCTAATTCAGGATACCCCTTTAAGTCATCCATATAAAGAAATGGTTGCGAAGGTTCTAATCCAGAAAAACCCATAGTCATAATTCTCTAAAAAGAATTTAGCGCTATTTTTAAGCCAAATGGTAATTGCGTGAAGCGATATGAACCATTGTTCATTGAAAAGGATGTGATATCCCGTGAACTTTTTTCGAGTTCAATTTGGTGAAAACCTGACATTTAATCAAGGCATGAAAAATATTTGGCTCTACCTAGTTTATCATGAATTCTAGTGAGTGGAAATTTATCAGACAAGAGTTTTTTATTGATTTGATGATAGTCAATTACTAATCTATATTCTTTCTTTTCCGAATTTGGAAGTGACTTTTTGGGTACTAGCAAGAGTTGGCTATTATAAGGCGATACAGAGGGTTCCACTATTTTATCATTGAGCTTTTGGACTTGTTTTTGGATCTCGTCTTGGTGACTATGAGGATTTCTATAATTTTTTATATATACCGGTTCGTCATCATTCAATCTCACTTTATGTTTATAAAAATTACACAGGTACACAGCCAAAAATTTCCACGAACCATTTCAAGTTTTCCATGATATTTGGGTGCTCCTGAGTAAAAGTCCCATACAAAATTATTTTCCATCACCTACAGGTTCCGCGATATACCTAAGAATACAAAAAACCTATGTTTGCCGACATTTTGAATTACGTGGCCTATATAATTGGACTTACCTTTATTATTTTTGGAAGGACCTACTCTCAATACATCACGGCACTACTAAAAAATAGTCCCAATCGTGAACCATTGCCCATGTCTTTGGAATTCGACGCCAATACATACATATCTACTACTATTTTATAGGTTGCCTTGACTTATTTGAAATTTGACAGCAAATAGGAGTAGATAATAAAACCAAAAAAGCTGTTTTATTCGTTTAATAAATCCAATAAAATGTCCTCATGAAAACGCTTTAAACCGAAATTAAAGAATACAATGAACAATAGATTCAATGAATATTTAAAATTAGTTCCATATAAGATTTAATTCTCAGAATTGTTTTTTCATCACAGAAATGTTGAAAATTTTGGGAGTTTCAACTTTGGCGTCGAATTCCAAAGACATGGGCAATAGTTCACGATTGGGACTATTTTTTAGTAGTGCCGTGATGTATTGAGAGTAGGTCCTTCCAAAAATAATAAAGGTAAGTCCAATTATATAGGCCACGTAATTCAAAATGTCGGCAAACATAGGTTTTTTGTATTCTTAGGTATACCGCGGAACCTGTAGGTGATGGAAAATAATTTTGTATGGGACTTTTACTCAGGAGCACCCAAATATCATGGAAAACTTGAAATGGTTCGTGGAAATTTCACAAAGTTTAATTTTGTGTTCCTGTGTTATTAGTAGTGATTGATTCGGTTTCTAGTCCGAATACATCGCTGTACTTGGTGCATAGTGTTGGTAATTGTTTATTAAATTGTAGCGGAAAGTTTTTTGAAAGTTGGGTTAATATTGTTGTTTCTCGGGTTTTTTAGTCTGTTTGAACTACATCATAGTTTGAAAGTGATTCATTTTGAATGTTGTTAATGTAAACTACCTGATCTGTTTTTGTTGTATTTAATAGTCTTATGCATTTTGGACTGTTGCTATGGTATTCGCAATATAAATACCATGCTGGATTTCCTGATTCGGAATTAATATGTTGTTGGAATTATGGAATTATGGAGTTGTTGCCAGAACTGTATGTTATTGGAACATAAATCGGATATTTTGATTATTTTGTCTAATTATAAGCCAGTCTTCAGACGGCTTGAAATCTAATTGACAGTTGTATTTTTTAATAAAGTCGATTCCTAGTATTCCATCACAAGGAATAGCGAATTGTAAATTTACTATATGGTTTGCATTTCAATGGAAGTTAATCCTTCTGATTTGGTAACCTCCTGACTGATACCCGGTATATTGATAATATCATTATTTTGGATGTTTTGGAAAATGTCGGAATTTTCCTTTAATAGGGATATTTCCGCACCTGTGTCTAGTAGAAAAACTACTTATTTTCCTGTTGCTACATTTATAAAAGTGACGAATGTGCTTTGACTGAGATTGATGGTGTGAATTTTAATGTTTTCTACTGCTGTGTATCTAAAGGTGCTTGGGAGTTTCCGGAAGGGGTCTGGGCTACTCTAACATTGTTGTTGGGATTATTGTTGTTGTTATTGTTTCCCCAGTGGTTGTTTCCAGCACGGTTGTTTCCAGTATAATTATTGTTGTTTTGATCATTATAGTTTCGGTTGTAACCGTTATTTTGGTTATAGCCATTGTTTCGGTATTTACCTCAGTTATTACCCCTACCGCGATAATTGTTTCTGTAGTTGTTACCGCGATAGTTGTTTCCTCTGTGGGCGTACAATATTGAGTTAGCATTGCCCGTCATTTCAGTATTACATTGTATGGACTTAGTGACGGCTTCATTCATAGTTGAGAAATTGCCTGCTTCCAACCATGTTTCGCCGACTATAGTGTCTTGCAATTTCTTTATTATTGCATCTATAGTTATTTCGTTCTGCACTCTGTATAGTGTCGATCCTATAATTTTAGATTTAATGACATCTACAGCAATGTTTTCGAATGTGCCTTGCCTTTTGTCATGTTGACCAACCTCAAATCTGTTTTGAATCTTTGAAGGTGAAGTTTTTGCCCATTAAACTCCGGGATGGGATTCGAGATTTCTTTTATGGACTGAAAATTTGGTTCGATTTCGGGATGATGTAAGAATAAGTCCGATTTAAGTCTATTAAGTTGGAATAAGTAGGTTAAACAAGAAAGGAAGCTAACTTCGGCACGCCGAAGTTTGTATACCCTTGAAGATATTATTTCATTACATTTTACCTATATTATTATGTTAACAGTTTGACAGTTACAGTTTTGCATTCCCAGCTTTACATATTTTATACATTTACCGATCGCTTCTATGGCAGCTTTATGATATAGTTGTCCGATTTTTATGAAATTTATACCAAAATTCTAGAATAATAAAAAAAGCGTATATCTCAGAGTAAATAAAAATACGCTGAAAAACAACGCAGCTATAATTTTTGTTCTATTAATTTCCCGATCGTTCCTATGGCAGCTATATCATATAGTCGTCCGATTTTCATAAAATTTTTACCAAAATTCAGAATTAATATAAAATGGCCATATCTAAAAAATGGTGTAAAAATGTTGAAAAACAGCAAAGTTATCATTTTTTTTCTAAAAATTTATCGAACATTTGTATGGCAGCTATATGATATAGTCGTCCGATCCGGCCGACATATATAGCAGTGAGAATATATAGAAGACTATATACAAAGTTTTATTCAGATAGCTTTAAAACTGAGGGACTAGTTTGCGTAGAAACGGACAGACGGACATGGCTAGATCGACTCGGCTGTTGATGCTGATCAAGAATATATACTTTATAGGGTCGGAAACGTCTCCTTCACTGCGTTGCAAACTTCTGACTGAAATTATAATACCCTGCAAGGGTATAAAAAAACTGAGCAAATAGAGCGGCTATTGCCTGATCATTATCTGCTGTTGGAATTTTAAAAGAGAGCAAGGAAGGATGAGTAATGGCTTTACGTTTAGTCTTAACAAAATTATAAAACTGTTTTGGGTACTCAGAAAACTGGGACCTGCAACGAGTTAAATAATTGTTGTAACACTGCGCGTTCTACAAAAAGACAAAAAGAAGTTGACCGAGCCTATAAATAGCTAGATAGGAAAGTATGAAAACTGGTGCTTATGTATACATACATATTAGATTTTTTATTTTGAGGCGGGTCAACTCTTTGGTAAGCCAAGGAGGCATTTGATGTTGACGAATAGTATAACGGAACACATTCAGTAAAAAATTAATTCCAAGCACTGCAAAAAATATCGACGGCGTCAGCGATGTCAGTGCATGTGTATAGGTCGGACCATTCATAACCTAATATATATAAATCACGTGTCATGATGTTTGTCCGCGATAAACTCCTAAACTATTTAACCGATTTTTAATTAAATTGGCACACCGTGTGCAGTTTGATGAAATTTAAATGATAGGATAGCTTACATCTTAATTTATTGGCGCATTATTATTTGATTGCAAATTATTTGACTATTTCGAATCGCTGTTATAACTTGACAACGGCTTTACCGAATTGGATGTTTTTTTTTTTTAGTCAAATCTCAGAGCAGAGAAGAGTTACAGGCGCCATATGGGCGTAATCGTGTCTTATATCGCGAATAAAATTGTTTTTATAAATTGAGCTGCATCTCCAAAGAGTAAGTATAAGCAAAGAGTATAGAACTATAGTGAAAAGCCAATTTCCTTGACCTCCAATATTATGGAGTATTGGGAGGAAAAGAAATTGTAGTATCCAAACCTCTATCAGCTGGCCAAGGTGGTGCACTCGGTTCCTGCAACATAAGTGAGCGGTGAAAGGGCGTTTTCGAATTGGCAAATTACAGACGAACATTTTTCAGAATTAGTAGCGATTTCGGTTCGTTAATTTTGATTTTTTTTTTATGACTAGAGTTATTATATGCCAGGATAAATATTGGAAAAAATAGAAAAATGACTAAAAATTACGAAATGCTGTAGGGTAGCTTTGCGGTCATTATACAAGAATATAAAATAATATCGCCGAAAAGTCTAACACGGAACCCGTGAAGTACGGTTGAGTTTTATTTTGATAAAAAGAACATAAAAATCATCAATAATCATTATTTTTGAAATTTATTTTTTTGATCAAAAAAAATTTGTATGAAATATTTTATTTTGACCTCTGCAACTCTTGTATGAGCTGCATTTTACAACGTTACCTGTAAAAAATTTCACAGCACTGCCTAAGAACAGCTGACCAGCACACGCAATTTAAATATCAACCATGTAAATAAAAATAACGCTCAAAAGTTTATTTAATTAACAATTTATTTTAGGAGGAATAACTGTCATCTCTTTATTTCGTTAGTCGCCAATATGTGCAGAGATATTTTTGTAAAATTGTAACGTGAAAATCTTTGAATTGGGACGGGCAAAACAGCTGACATCCGCATGAGTTTTCCAATACATTTTCTTATCGAACATTTTTAGTACTGCGCCAAAAACTGATGATTGAAATTTCCAATATTTCAAATTAACATTTAACGGCCAAAAATGCTTGTACCTTTATTTTTGCTGTAATCAACTAGTAACCCATTAACGTACTTAGGTTGGACACAAGAGCGGGCCAAAATCTAATTAGCCCTCTATTAACAAAACTCAGCCAAAAGTAAAGCGTTTGTGTATACCGGCCAGCTGATATTCCTTGGCAACAAATGGGACCAAAGGAAAAGTTAACAAAAAGTTATAAATCAACAAGGAAAATTCTCTTATCTTAAAAAGGAATCCGCAAATATTATCAAATTCACTTCCGAGTGGCAACTAGAACAGGCCTGATAATGAATCAATAGTTCTATGTCGCCCCTTACAAAAATAGTATCAGACGCCAAGTCATCAAAAATCATAGTGGAATTGTTTTTAGCTTCCTGCTGTTGTCACAGCGTCACAGCGGTGTCATTTTCTGAATATGTATGATATCCCATTCCTCGTATCGACTTAAGAACTTTTTCCAAATACTCATATTTCGGTTGTCATAAACTCTTTGAAAACACATAAATATTTTTAATTTTAAGACCGTTTAGGTCCTCGATTAAGGTTATCATAACATTCGTCTTTCCAACAATTAATGCGCTAATTGTGTTTGGTAACATAGACCTGTGTCGCGGGTGTGTACTCTCACCATGACCGCCACTTTTAATGTTCTTTACTATGATCTTTTTATATACTTGAATACACTTACTGCGGACCTGGTACAAAGCTAGAGAAACGACTAGCACGCGGTAATCGGGGGATCAACGGTTTAGACGAAGCTTGTAGGGAATACGATATAGCATATTCAAATACAAAGGATTTGGGGGAGCGACATAAAGCAGGCTCGATTTCAATTGATAGGGCTTTGAATCGGGTGAAAGCAGCGAATAGCAGCAAGAGTGAGATAGCTGCATTATATTTTGCAGTGTTGGCAACTTTTCCTTAAAATAAAACGGTTTTTGACTGGAAGAACGATTAAAAAAAGAAAAAAAAATTGGAAAAAGCTAAAAAATCTGTTTTTGAAAACTCTTATTTGTTGGTTTTCGTTCAACTAATTTTATTATATTTGTTTGATTATTGTATTATATCAATAATGTCATCGATTTGTGCTGTTTGTTCGCGGCTTTCATATCATAATCCTGTTTCAATCATTCGCAAATACTTGTTAGGTATAGGTGTAGCAGCACTTCTGCAGTCTGCTCAAGCCATATCTGTAAGTTCGCAATAAAACTTGATATTTATATTTAAAGTAAAAGTTAAGGCAATTACTTATATACAGTACACTATTAAGTGTAGAGAATTTCAATTTGTTTCGCACTTTTGACTTTACAAGATTAACTTGGCTAAATATGCGCTCCACTTCGGCGTTAGACCAAGGCAATGACAGAATATCCAACGCAACGTTGGCCAGCTTTGCATATGTGTGGTTGCCTCCGGAGTCCTTATAGGTATTTACCTCAGTCCAGAATTTGGAAGTGCTTTCTATATTTTCCCATTTTACCAGTTTCTATTTTCTTGAATTGATTATCTATTTGGCCTATATTTTGGTAGTTGAGACCTTCCAATAAAGGTATGATGTCTTGTAGTAGCGAAAAGGCAGGTGCTCATTAGATACTGTGGGTTTTCTAGCGTAAAATTGGATTGGTATTTCTGCACTTCTTGCTATGCTCGGTACAACGCTCGTCGGATATGGCGTGGGCTTTCCTCACCGATTTTATGTCACACCTTTACACTACAATAATAAAAGTTTAAGTGCACATTCTGAAAACTAAATGATTGGTGAACGGTTAAATTATTCGGACGCTCGGACGGACCCTAAAGAGTAGGTAATAAAGAGGAACGCGTCGTTCGCCCCCACGTCTTTACCCTGCCGTAGTAACTTCAGATAATTGGTCGTTATCCCTGTGACGGTCTGTCTGTCCTCGGGTAGCTTAGCGGGACGTCCAGGGTCCGATTCAGGAAATATTTATTTGATTCAGGTGTGGTTTGCTGTAAGAGATTCCGACCCAGTAGAACGCTAGAGTATGCCCTAAAAATGTATCTTAATGTTTATTTACTTAAAAGGTACAATTCTTAATAATTTTATGCTGGGTCTCGATTCTGGGGTACTCTGCGGTTCCGATTCGTCCTCCTCTTCCCGATTGCGGCTGTCCGGTAGGGAGATGCCGATAGTTCCGCCACAGTATGGGTTATTTGGCCTTGAAAGCCACCCACAAGAGAATGCGTTCGGACTCGAATGTCATGCACGAGAGAAGGCGTTCGGACTCGAAAGTCAGCTCAGAGAAGTTCGGACTCGAAATTCAGCAGAGATTCGGACTCGAAACTCAGCAGAGAGAATCGGACTCGGAAGTCGGCAGAGGTTCGGACTCGAAAGTCAACTAACTCAGAGAATCGGAATCGAAAGTCAACAGAGATTCCGACTCGAAAGTCGGCAGAGAGAATCGTTGTCGGACTTGAAAATCAGCAGAGATTCGGACTCGAAAGTCAACTAGAGAATCGGACTCGAAAGTCAACAGAGATTCGGACTCGAAAGTCAGCAGAGAGAATCGTTATCGGACTCGAAAGTCAACTCAGAGATTAGGACTCGAAAGTCAGCAGAGAGAATCGTTGTCGGACTCGAAAGTCAACTCACGCCTCCATACGTAAAAGCTTTAAAGCTTGGCTTATGGCAAGTCTGAGAGACTTGCATGCCAAACAACTGGTTAAAAACAAGAAACAGAACTATTGCCGATTTTCAGGGTTTGCTTTTGCCTTTACATCGAAACTTACGATTCCCAACGAGTCTTAGCGAAGATTGAAGGTAAAGTACCAAGAAAATTAGCAATAGTCAGCAAGTGGTCTGATGAGTTTGGGTAGCTCCAACGAAACGATCGTCACCACAGCTGCTGCTTGTCTATTGACAAGTTCTTTTTGTTGTTTTTAACAAAAGCCGAGTCTTTGATTTTTATAAAATCGAAGCCGGCTATGACCTCAAGTCCTGCAATTACGAATGCATATCTGAAATAAATATTTTAAAACTAAAACCAAAAAGAACAAGAAAACTGCCTGAAACTTGAGATCTCGAAACTGAAAAAGAAGTGTCCGAACGACTACGAGGGACCAATGTGCTTACCTTACTGTGAATACACCTGTGCAGCCAGCACCGGTGCCCCAACATAGAAATAAACCTGTGCGATGACCGGCACTGGTCATAGCCCATAGGCCCAGGACATCAGCAGCTGAATCAACAAGTGTGAGGGGCAGGCCGTCCCTTATGCCAACGAAGGAGCGTCAGCAAAGCCAAGACCGGCGACGACCAGCTGACGCAAAAGATACTTACTACAATATATCCCATTAAAAATTGCACTTCGCTGCACATTTTTTTAATTGCATTGCGATGCATATTTTTATACCCTTGCAGGGTATTATAATTTCAGTCAGAAGTTTGCAACGCAGTGAAGGAGACCTTTGCGACCCTATAAAGTATATATATTCTTGATCAGCATCAACAGCCGAGTCGATCTAGCCATGTCCGTCTGTCCGTCCGTCCGTCTGTCCGTCCGCCTGTCTGTCCGTCCGTCCGTCTGTCCGTCCGTCCGTCCGTTTGTCCGTTTCTACGCAAATTAGCCCCTCAGTTTTAAAGCTATCTGAATGAAACTTTGCATATAGTCTTATATATACCTACTCTCACTGCCATATATGTCGGAACGGACCGGATCGACTATATCATATAGTTCCCATACAAATGATCGATAAATTTTTAGAAAAAAAAATTATAACTTTGGTGTTTTTCAAAATTTTTGCACCATTTTTTAGATATGGTATTTAGATATGATATTATATTATTTCAGAATTTCGATAAAAATTTCATGAAAATCGGACGACTATATTTTATAGCTGCCATAGGAATGATCGGGTAGATAATAGAAAACAAATTATAACTTCATTGTTTTTCAGCGTATTTTCATCTACAAAAAAACATTTTCGACCGTGAATCAATCTGTGAATCTTTGTAGCACCTTAATAAACTCGACTCATTTCTGGATCGGTTAGTAACTGGTGATGAAAAATGGATCACATATGACAACATAAAGCGTAAAAGATCCTGGTCGAAGCACGGTGAGTCGTCTCAAACGGTGGCAAAGTCAAGACTGACGGCTCAGAAGGTGTTGCTGAGTGTATGGTGGGAGTGTATGGTGCTGAGTGTATCGTGGGATTCACCAGCCATGGTGAATCGTAAGGGCGTTGTGTTCCATCATGACAACGACAGGCCCCATACATCTTTGGTGACGCGTCACAAGCTAACACTTAACACTTAACGCATCCACCTTATAGTCCGGACATTGCCCCAAGCGATTACCATCTGTTTTTGGCCATACAAAATTTTTTCAATGGACAAAAATTGAGTTCAGGGGAGGATCGCGAAAATCGAATCGCCGAGTTTTTTGCCAGTAGGGACAATGACTTCTTTAGGAGAGGCATATATAAGTTACCATCAAAATGGCAGAAAATCATCGAAGACAACGGTACATATAGCACTTAAATCGGACAATGCTAACTATGTTAAAATCATCGTCAACAAGAAAGGAAGCAAACTTCGGCACGCCAAAGTTTGTATACCCTTGCAGATATTATTTCATTACATTTTACCTATACTTATTATGTTTAGAGTTTGACAGTTACAGTTTTACATTCCCAGTTTTACATTTTCTCTACATCTACCGATCAGTTTATATGGCAGCTATATGATATAGTTGTCCGATTTTCATAAAATTGATACCAAAATTCTGAACTAATAAAATAAGCTTATATCTCAGAGTAGATGAAAATAGGTTGAAAAACAACGAATTTATAATTATTTTTCTATTAATTTCCCGATCGTTCCTATGGCAGCTATAAGATATAATCGTCCGATTTTCATGAAATTTTTACAAAGAATCGGAAATAATATCAAAAGGCCATATCTGAAAAATGGTGCAAAAATGTTCATAAACAGCCAAGTTATAATTATTTTTCTAAAATTTTATCGTTCATTTGTATGGCAGCTATATGATATAGTCATCCGATCCGGCCCGTTCCGACATATATAGCAGTAAGAGTATATAGAAGACTATTTGTAAAGTTTCATTCAGATAGCTTTAAAACTGAGCGACTAGTTTGCGTAGAAACAAGGGTATAAAAATCAATAAAGGTATAAAAATCAATAAAGAAACCGGTATGTCATTACCAAACAACCTGATATTATAACATAAATTGTAAAATTGAGCGACATTAAAGTTGCCCAATTAGATTGTGGCCTGACAACCATACAAAAACTAGGCAGGTTATGATGTAATAACTTCTTTATATAAATATTTCACGACCCTTTATAGGCCACTAGGGCAAATTTATTAACGTATGAGCCAAACGGAATGGGAAATAAATATAAAATTAAAATACGAAATTAACGTAAATAAACACACGTATGAGAAAACACCCAAAATGGGTTTGTGGATGTCAAAGAAGTGGACTCTACTGCCAATGTCATAAACAAAATTGAATCTAAAAATATTAATAATGATTTAACAAACATCTTATTATCAATAATTGTTTGTATCATGAGCGCATTCATTTTGTATAAATTTTGTATGTTCCACAATAGGTGCATATCAAAGAGGGCTATAAATTAAGCTAGGCTAACGACATGGATAAAATATAAAAGCGCTAACAATAATTGTAAAAAGATGTTTTAAAATATTTTTTTTAAATACAAATATGTATATCAATACAAAAATGTATTAAGAACTAAAATGTAAAAAAAAAAATAAAAATAAAAATTACCTATTATTATACGGGCTGACACTGCCGCATTAATTAGAGACTTCATTAAAGATTTGACAGCGCTATAGCGTTTTACACAAGTGCGAACAAGACGACTATATGGCGCTCTAATGCATTAGAATAATGCATTAGCTACTTCATTGGCGCGATAATCGATAGATCTACATAAAAATACTAGATACTCGATAACAAAATACGGGTTTAATGAAGAAAATTGTAATTGAAAAATGTATTAGCCAGCTCATTGACAGTATGGTCTCACAGTGAGAATTTTATTTTTATATAATTTCGCTGGTTTTTTTAACTGAAAAAATATTAGAAAATTAGGAAAAATAATATGTTTTGCGGTGGCAAGGTTCTTGCGGTGTAAAATTAATTAAAATTTTTTTTTGGTAATAATTTAAAAAAATTTAAGCATCATAGGTTAAAAACATAAATTTAAAGGATTCTGCATTTATTTATGCAGGAATACTTCGACGAGGAATTCAGAAATTCATAGTACAGTAGAGTCCGGTTATAGCGACTTTTAAGGGACCGACGATTTTACGTCGTTATACCCGGAAGACGCACTAACCGAAAGTAGCAAAAACAATTTTTTTATTTTTTATTTTTGGTTGATATGATTGTAATAGGTTTTTAAAATAAAACAAATTAATTTTTTAATTCAAAACAAAACAAATTTAATTCCATAACATAAACTTCAAAATAAGTCGTATACAGACATAATGCATATTCATAGACATAAAGTATTAATCTTATTTCTATATTATTATCTATTTCTTTTTATACTTAATTTAAATAATCAGTTATTTTTGATTGTGTTGTTTTTGACTTATAAAAAGAGTCGCGCACAGCATTATTTAGGCGAGAAATGCTGTGAGTTAACGTCTCGTCATTAAAATTGGAATGGACAAATTTATTCAAAATTTCAGCGGCCTTGAGTGCCTCCAAAGCGCTAGGCGCTGACACAACTTCATTTTGGTCTTCCACGTTGTCGTCGCTGTCCTGTTCGTCATCTAATGTTCTTAACAATACTCTCTTCAGATGGTTTCTTGCAAATCGCCACACCATTGTCTATAAGAACAAATTCATCGAGTTCTTCCTTCGAAATCGGTAGCTGCTTTTTAGAGCTCTTGCCCAAACCGATAGAGGAATGTCATCCTCGATGTCAATATCGTTTGAGAATGAGCTGCTGGGACCATCTAAATTATCTCCGGCAAGCCCAGAATGCTTAAAGCAATTCGCAATTGTTAATGGCGAAAGTTGTTGCCATGCATTATTTATCATTAAAATGGCATCAAGGACGGTAATATTCGGGTAATTTTCATCTTTGTTTTCATCCATATTGCTTTAAATTAAATTAAATTAAAAATTAAATTATTTCGCTGTATTTTTTTTTTCGTCACGTCGCAAATCCGGTTGAATTGTGAAAAATTTCGTCGGTATAAGCGGCTTGTCGTTAAAAGCGAAGACGTTTTAAGCGGAGGCCCTTTCATATAAGTTTATATGGGGACCAACCAAGCCATCGAGTTTTCGTCGTAATAACCGGACGGACGCTATAAGCGAAGTCGTTATAGCCGGATTCTACTGTAATACGCCGCGAATGGAGGCCGTTTTTTTTGTTTAACTTTTACGGTCGGTGTGACCGTAGTCGTATTACTAAAATAATCCAAGCAAAATCCAAGCCAAATTACACAAAATTACACATATAGTGGTCTCTTTCAAGGTTCTAATGAAGTAGCTAATTAATGAAAACTGCATTATCATATGGGCATTAGAAATAAAATAAATATAATAAAAAAAAACAAAAAACATTTGGAGCATGAATGCATAGTTAGGTGGAATTTAGTTTTTCTAACAGAACAGACAAAAATCAGCAAAATGTCAAATAGCGAGGCCGAGATTAAGAGTACCGACATGAGCGAGGAGATGCAGAAAAGCGCCATTGACTGCGCAACACAGTCAACAACAACATTGAACGGGATATTGCCAAATATGTATATTAAGACAGAGTTCGACACAAAATTTAAACTCAAATGGCACTGCATTGTCGGCAGTGACTTCGGATCGTACATATGTGTCACACGAACCGAACCATTTAATCTATTTCTATTTGGGCCAGTTAGCCATTTTATTGTTTAAGAGAGGTTAACAAAAATAACAATCCCACTTGCTTAATTTTTTAATATCTGAGATTGATTCTAGCGATGTTCTCAATAATATTCCATTAAATAATGGAACGGGATGAGTTAAATAAAGAATTACATAACTTAAAAGTTGATTTTGACAAATCCTATAAGTCATCAAGAACCCGGCTAGCACAGCAAAATACTGTAAATAAGCATGCCGAAATATTAGACAAAGCCCATTGGTCTCGAGTATTTAAGTTCTTGAACAAATTACGAGAGAACTTAATATACATAAAACAAAGGTATAATTTAGCCATTTCAGTGCCAACTATATTAAATACCCCATTGACAATCGAAACTAGCAACGAGTCAGAATTGTCAGATCTACCTGCACTTGAGCAGGGTGAGACAGATGATAAGGAAATAAAGGAAAAAGACATTAATAACCTCACTATTCCCGCAGTACTCAATCTGAATTGTCAGATCAGGACTTAACCGACTGTGATACATACGACAGCATTGTAGAACTAAAAACTACCACAATGGCTGACGAAACCATTGCCCAAAGGGCATACATAAAAGAAATCTCGAATGCCATCCCGGAGTTTAATGGGCAAAAACTTCACCTTCAAAGATTCAAAACAGCTTTGAGGTTGGTCAACATGACAAAAGGCACATTCGAAAACATTGCTGTAGATGTCATCTATTATATAAATAAGTCGAGTTTTCTGCGGGGATCCTATAACTCCTGAACGCACGAACCGATTTCCACGGTTTTGCATTCGTTGGAAAGGTCTCGGAATTTGTGATTTTTTGCAGTAAAGAAAATTCAGGAAAAATTGCAACAGAAAAGCGGGAAAGTCATTTTTGCATAAAGCGCCAACACTGACACATAGCATGCCATAATTCTCTACTCAGTTTATTTTATGATAAACCGAAATTGTGTTCCATTTTGAGAAAAATAAGTTATTCGTTTCATATCAGTGCAATTGGAAACCAGCATTTGTATTTAGGGTGGTAAGTTGAACTGTGTAAATTATGTGGATTAGAGGTTAAATTAACCGCTCTGCCTATAGTCGAAAATGCCTAGAGCACGACGTGTGAACATCGGTCTCCGCACAAGGCATGCAATCCAGCAACAAGTGTATTCACAGAACTTAAGCGAGGAAAGACGAAATGAAAGAAGAGAATATGACCGATTAAGACGAAGCGTGAGCACACGAAGATTATTGGCATCATACAATCGCTTGGCATTTCAATATGATCCCTCTGCGAACTACAGAGATGATAGAAAATTAGATATTGGACCTATGACGACTATATGCCGATATTGCAATGCGTTAAAGTTTAAAAGAGAAACTGCTGGATTGTGCTGCGCAAGTGGAAAAGTCAAACTGGATCCATTACTTACACCACCACAGCCACTGAAAGCATTGTTCGATGGAAGTGATCCAGATTCCAGCCATTTTCTTCAACACATCCTTGAATACAATAACTGCTTTCGCATGACTTCCTTTGGTGCTAATATCATTCGAGAAGGCCTCATGCCGACTTGCAAGGTAAAAGTTACAATCCCTTACACAAATACAAAGAATTGCAACACATAATAACAACATATTCTCTTCGGACTACACCATCACACGATTCTTCAACAAATGATTGTTTGCAATTACAGATACAAGGGCAAATATATCATTTGCATGGTTCATTGGTACCAACAACAGAGGAACCGCATCAATTTCTGCAAATATATTTCATTTCGTCGATGGTGGATCAGCTGAATGTGCGTTGCAACATTCAGGGAACAGGACAGTTAAAGAGACGAATTATTGAACAGTTGCAAGCATTTTTTCACGCTAATAATGGTGTGGTTAATATGTTTAAATCGGCATTGGAACGAATGCCATCGGATACGCACAAATTTATCATAAGAGCGGATTGTACCCCAGCAGGTGAACATGTGCGAAGATTCAATGCACCCACCGTTAATGATGTTGCTGCAATTATTGTTGGCGATCCAACTAAATCGCGAGACATTATAATTCAGCGAAGAAGCAATATCATGCATCGAGTAAACGAGACACACCGTTTGTACGATGCGTTACAATATCCAATCATTTATTGGCAAGGGCAAGAAGGATACGACATCACGTTGAAGATGGTCGATCCAATTACAGGTACAATATTCTACTAATTATTTAAATTATTGTTATTGGTTTCCATTAACAATTCATTTAATTGTGCATTTTCAGGCGTATCAACGAATAAAAAAATAAGCGCAATGAATTACTATGCGTATCGTATGATGATTCGTACAAATGAGGAGAATGTCATTCTAAAGTGGCGTCGGCTGTTTCAGCAATTCGCTGTCGACATATATGTCAAAGTCGAGACCGAACGTTTAGCGTTCATCCGATTCAATCAGGCAAAGTTACGATCTGAGGACTATATACACTTGCGTGATGCTATTCATTCAGATGTTCAGAATATTGGACGCCTGACGATTCACCATCATCTTATATCGGAAGCCCACGCCACATGCATGAATACGCTCAAGACGCTATGACGTACGTGCGAAATTATGGAACTCCAGATTTATTTATTACGTTTACATGCAATCCGAAGTGGACGGAAATTGAACGTGAGTTGGAACCGGGCCAAAAACCGCAGGATCGACATGACATAATCGCCAGAGTATTTCACCAAAAACTCAAGGTTATAATGGATGTGCTTACTAAGTATCGAGTTTTTGGTGACACACGTTGTTTTATGTACTCGGTGGAATGGCATCTACACGACATTGTGACGACACAGATGGTGCATGGACCCTGCGGTGCATTAAATCCATTATCGCCTTGCATGGCTGATGGAAAATGCACAAAACGATATCCGCGACCGTTAGTTACTGCAACAGTCACAGGGAACGATGGATATCCAGATTATCGTCGGCGTTCAAAAGAGGAAAATGGTCGAACTATCATAGTTAAAGTTCAAAATCAGGAGATTGAGATCGGAAATGAATTTATTGTACCATATTGCCCGCTGCTATCACGAATTTTCGAAACACATGCAAATGTTGAGAGTTGTCATTCGGCCAAATCAATCAAATATTTGTGCAAGTACGTCACCATATTTCCGCTATTCAGTTGGTCTCTAAAAGAATTTCGGATAGGGACCACTTAATTAGTAGTTCTTGGTGATTTTAACATCCCAGGGGCTATTTGGTCCCTAGATAATTCCAAAGAGCACCTTAATTAAACGGATAATTTGCCGAAGGTGGCGTAACGGAGTTCGCCGGGCTTACTAGTTAAATCTAAAATTATAGGATCGACACTATACAGAGTGCAGAACGAAACAACTATAGATGCAATAATAAAGAAATTGCAAGACACTATAGTCGGCGAAACATCCGACGTAGTTAAAGCCAAAATGGCAAAAACAATCCAGAATGGCAAAACAGGCGAAAAATTCACAACGGAAATAGATAACAAATTCAGCACAAAGGAAGCCATCACCACAATGGTTAAAAATTGTGAGCTGGCCGCCTTAAAACAATATTGGAAGAAGGCAATTTCTCAACTATGAATGAAGCCGTCACTAAGTCCATACAATGTAATACTGAAATGACGGGCAATGCTAAGTCAATATTGTACGCCCACAGAGGAAACAACTATCGCGGAAACAACTACAGAAACAATTATCGCGGTAGGGGTAATAACTGAGGTAACTACCGAAACAATGGCTATAACCAAAATAACGGTTATAACCGAAACTAGAATGATCAAAACAACAATAATTATACTGGAAACAACCGTGGTGGAAACAACCACTGGGGAAACAATAACAAAAACAATAATCCCAACAACAATGTTAGAGTAGCCCAGACCCCTTCCGGAAACTCCCAAGCACCTTTAGATACACAGCAGTAGAAAACATTAAAATTCACACCATCAATCTCAGTCAAAGCACATTCGTCACTTTTATAAATGTAGCAACAGGAAAATAAGTAGTTTTTCTACTAGACACAGGTGCGGAAATATCCCTATTAAAGGAAAATTCCGACATTTTCCAAAACATCCAAAATAATGATATTATCAATATACCGGGCATCAGTCAGGAGGTTACCAAATTAGAAGGATTAACTTCCATTGAAATGCAAACCATATAGTAAATTTACAATTCGCTATTCCTTGTGATGGAATACTAGGAATCGACTTTATTAAAAAATACAACTGTCAATTAGATTTCAAGCCGTCTGAAGACTGGCTTATAATTAGACCAAATAATCAAAATATCCAACTCTATAATTCAGCCAGCAAGATCCCAAGTCGTCCGAAAAATTGAAATAAACTCAGAAGAAGACAGTATATTAATTCCGAATCAGAAAATCCAGCATGGTATTTATATTGCAAATACCATAGCAACAGTCCAAAATGCATAAGACTATTAAATACAACAAAAACAGATCAGGTAGTTTACATAAACAACATTCAACATGAATCACTTTCAAACTATGATGTAGTTCAAACAGACTAAAAAACCCGAGAAACAACAATATTAACCCAACTTTCAAAAAACTTTCCGCTACAATTCAATAAACAATTACCAACACTATGCACCAAGTACAGCGATGTATTCGGACTAGAAACCGAATCAATCACTACTAATAATTTTTATAAACATAAAGTGAGATTGAATGATGATGAACCGGTTTATATAAAAAATTATAGAAATCCTCATAGTCACCAAGACGAGATCAAAAACAAGTCCAAAAGCTCAATGATAAAATAGTGGAACCCTCTGTATCGCCTTATAATAGCCAACTTTTGCTAGTACCCAAAAAGTCACTTCCAAATTCGGAAAAGAAAAAATATAGATTAGTAATTGACTATCATCAAATCAATAAAAAACTCTTGTCTGATAAATTTCCACTCACTAGAATTCATGATCAACTAGGTAGAGCCAAATATTTTTCATGCCTTGATTTAATGTCAGGTTTTCACCAAATTGAACTCGAAAAAAGTTCACGGGATATCACATCCCTTTCAATGAACAATGGTTCATATCGCTTCACGCAATTACCATTTGGCTTAAAAATAGCGCTAAATTCTTTTTAGAGAATTATGACTATGGGTTTTTCTGAATTAGAACCTTCGCAACCATTTATTTATATGGATGACTTAAGGGGGTATCCTGAATTAGGAGGCCAAAAATTAGTTGTTTTTCGCGATTTGTTTTGGAAGGTAAAGAAACGACCAAGCTTCTTGCAATTTTTGGTATATTTTTATACATATTTAAAGTGCTTAAATAAATTAAAACAAAAAAAAAATATTTCAAAATGGCGGACTTATAAGTAGTTCACTGAAGCGCCTCGTCACAGCAGTCCCTAATTGGCGGGAAATGTGCAGCTCGTAATTCTTGTCTGAAACAAAAAATTCAAAAAAATTTTCAATTTTTATAAGTGCATTTTCTATTTGAACTAAGAAAATCCGGAGAAAATCGTGAAATCGGAACTTTTATTCAGGTTTAAAAAAAAAATGCATTTTTCGGGATATAATATTGACTTTAACATGCTGTAAAAAATATAAAAAATGGTTTTCAACAACCGTTTTAGTTCATTTAGAAGAGAAGTTAATTCTAAAGAGAATAAGCCTTTATTCGTTTCAATCGGTCAATAAGTTTTTTTGTTATCTTTCCCGCCAATTCAAAAGAATCGTAAAAATGAAAAGTGGAGAAAACGCGCTTCAAAGTTCGCCCAAGCGCTCGCAAACCTGCTCGGCGCTCCTTTGCTTTCATCTCTATCTTCGAAAATACTTCGAATTGGCTTCTGAAATTGTTGTGGTATATTAGATAGTTTATCTATCGATTTAAGCAATCAAAAAAAATCTATTTTTTTTACCTTTTAATTCAGGATACCCCCTTAATAGTCATAGTATGTTCCGAAAAACATATGCTCAAGAACTTAACTGAGAAATGTAGGCAACTTAACTTCGAGAAATGTAGGCAACATAACCTAAAGTTGCATCCTGAAAAATGTTCATTTTTTATGCACGAAGTCACTTTTCTAGGGCATAAGTACACAGACAAAGGAATCTTTCCCGACGACAAAAAATACGACGTTCTTCAAAATTATCCAGTCACGCACGACGCGGACAGCGCTAGAAGATTTGTTGCATTTTGTAATTATTACAGACGGTTTATAAGAAACTTTGCTGATTATTCCCGTCACATAACAAGATTATGCAAGAAAGATGTAAAATTCGAATGGACAACAGAATGCCAAAAAGTCTTCGAACATCTGAAATCAGCGTTAATAAACCCAACTCTGTTACAATATCCAGACTTTAGCAAAGAATTTTGCATATTTACAGATGCCAGCAAACATGCTTGTGGAGCAGTCGTTACACAAAACAAAAATGGACTACAGCTTCCAGTGGCTTACGCATCAAGATCTTTTACAAAAGGCGAAAGCAACAAGAGCGCAACAGAACAAGAGCTAGCAGCTATTCATTAGGCAATAACACATTTCAGACCATATATTTATGGTAGACACTTCACTGTCAAAACAGATCACAGAGCACTTACCTACCTATTTTCAATGGTGAACCCCAGTTCCAAACTTACACGAATGAGACTTGAACTAGAGGAATATACTTTTACAGTAGAGTATCTAAAGGGTGTAAAGAAGTTTCGACGGCTGGGATATACTCAGTCACGTCCAGGGTCTCTTTACCGAAAATATTTGTAAAGATCTGGGACAGAAGGCTTTTGACGCTCGGTAGGCTGACGAGAAGATGTAAGGTGTCAGCGGGTGCATGTCATAACGCCCAGTGTCATAGCGCCCACGGGCTACATAAAAATCGCGCGATTTTTATGTAAAAAAAATTTTGCCTGCGGCGCTTCTTACGATATTAAGCAAGCAAAAATTGTTTTACATAAAAATCGCGCGCTTTTAATAAAGTAAATTTAAATACAAAATTGTGTTAACATGTCATTTATTTCATTTAAACATTATTGCCTGCGGCGCTTCTTACAATATTGAGCACTCGATTCTCCCAAAAAAAATATGCTGGGCGGCCATTTATACCAGGTATTTCATTGTTATTAGGTTCGGGCGTTAATACACTTCTCATAGTGTCATAAGGCCCACAAGAAAAATGACATAGCGCCCGCGGGCGATATGACACTTTCAAAATGTGACGGAAAGCCCGCGGGCGATATGACACTTTTAAAAGTGACAGAACGCCCGTGGGCGCTATGACACTGGGCGTTATGCCATGCACCCGTGTCAGCCACCGGGATACTGAGTAAGAAAAGCGATTGATTCGGTATTGGCAGAAGAGCGGAAAAGGTTAGCGGTAACGCGTATTGGGCCTGGCTCATAGCATTCGCTACGAGGAGACCGAGAGAGGGGATCGATTATGGGAAACACATTTTTCTAGGGCAGAATTTATGGCCTAAAATCTAGGCATTTTGGAAATATTTATATTTATGCGTGGCCAGCTTGATTGTATTCTTTTCCTATGAGTTGTAGTAAAATAGTCGAGAAATATATTTATTGGAGCATTTTTATTGATTTATTTCATTCTCGCACGCGCTTTATTTTTCCCAGATTAGGCAGACAGTGGCAGAAAAGATCTAAATTTTCGGTAAAATATTTCCCGAATTTATTTGGGGCGGAGACATGGCAATGCGTTGTGTTTTTAATCATGTGAGAAATATTTATTTCCTAATTAGCAATAGTTTTCGTAAGAATTTGGTCCACCCCTTTCTCAAAATCCAAGAAGTCAAAGGAAAAAAACATGGCAGCGGCAGGTTTGTGTTCAGATATGTATGTACAAATAGTTTTATTAAGTTTTTCAGTTTGCTTTGGGTTACGTTTTGTTCATTTTATTTCTTGGTTCAAGTTTCTCGCAGTGTTATGTTAGGTTAGGTCATGGTTATTCAATGGTTTAAATCTAGCCTACTCTGGGTGACACCGCATCGAGGCCTTCGAGAAATTTCTCATTGCACGTGATTCTCGCTGACCAAAATGCCGTTCACTCTAATCACTCTCCCATCTCGCTCTCACGCACACACACTACCGCGTGATCTCCTGGTGCTCCGCCGCTGGTCCTAGGCCGGGCACACGCTCTCCGAGATCGCCTGGTTGATCTCCTCCAAAAAGTCGTCAGCCGGTGGCTGGAATTGGCTTGCGGGCTCTCCGCCGCTGTTGGCCCCCCTCGTCGAAGGCTCTCGCTGGCCACTGGCTGCAGCGAATCCCTCCTGGTGGTCTCCTTGGTCACTTGGGACTTTCTAGTCGGGAACCCGCCTGCTGGTCTCGGGTTGGATCACTCGATGCTCACTGTAAACCGCACTCAGCAATCGCAAAAATCTGGCTCGAAGTTTTACATATTCGTCACGTCCGCAAGAGTGAAAAATTGGCACTCGCCTTTGCAAGTTTTGTAACACCGTTTTTCGCTTCTCGAAGTTTCGGTACTTCTTGGCTCTCGCTCTTTCCTTTGGCGCGCGCCTATTTTCGGGGGTTGTTCCCTCTCGCTCGCACGTATGCGGCGTTGGGTCACGTGACCACTTTCTCGTGGTGAGTTTGTCGTCGCTGCGCTGGTGTGTGTGTGTGGCTGCTGGTGATGCGAGAACGGTGGGTGAAAGGTAAACAAAGACTATCGCTTAAGCTAAGATGATTATTACTTCTAGCGCTTACATATAATTCTTACATCGCGTGACTAAGCTTACATATTAATGGAAATACAGAAATTTACTTTAGTTATTCGCGCGAGCTTTGCTTGGTTTCGGCTCTTGGCCGGCGCCGGTCGGTTTTGGTTTTGCGTTTTTCTGCTGCTGTTGTTGTTGTTCGGCTGCTGCTGTGGTTGTTGTGGCTCTCCATGAGCGTTGGCGGCGGTTGTTGTTGTTGCTTGGCCGCTGTTGTTGTTGGCTGGCGCTTATTTGTGGGGAGTCAAACGACTCCTCACAAGGGTAAAGATAATTACGTAGCTGATGCGTTATCAAGAATAACCATCAAGGAATTACAAAATATTACTGGAAATATAAATAAAGTTACTAAAAGATATCAATGCTATACGAAATTGACATCCTCTTGTTGTCAGAAGTCCGGCTCTGCTCGCGGTCAACCTTCAGGATTCCTGGCTTCACCTTGCACAAAGCCGATCATTCGGACGACCGGAGACATGGGGGTGCAGCGATCCACGTCAAGTCGGGCATATCCCATCAACTCTCTCTCACTCTTTCGGAAGAGCACATTCAAGCCGTCTCAATTGAGATATCTTTAAGAAGAGGTAGGTTCAACATTGCTTCGGTGTATTGCCCTCCTGCTGTCAGGTGGACAGAAGCAGATTTCACGACGCTCCTCTCCAATCTCGGAGATTTCTTGCTGCAGGTGATTGGAACCCCAAACATAGATGGTGGGGCAACTACAGAATGTGTGCCAGGGGCCGGACCCTCAGCTTTGTCCTGGCCAATGTCAATGTTGATATTGTATTGCTACCCCTATCGTGCATACGCCACCCTCAGTTCAATAGACTTTGGCATCTCAAAAGGTTTCACCGAGCTATGTTCTGACCACCTTCCGTTGCTCTTGCTGTTAAATGAAGAAGCACAATTCCATAAAGGAGCCTCTAGAATCCTGCCGGCACATTCATACGTTGCCACTTTTAAGCCCTTCATCGATGCTCACACCGTGCTCAACACACCAATTACAACCAGCAGCAAAAAGCCACCTTCAGAAAGCAATTTATTGTGTCTGGCGATCCTGCAACTAAGCAGCTACTATCTAGCGTTACTAACAGGCTGCGCAGGTTGCAAGCGAAAACCCGCCAAAACAACATCGATACCCTGTTGGAGGGAGCTGGCCCGGCAATTGCAGCGACTTTACGATATGGAAGCTAACCTGAGGAATTAAAAGACAGCCAGTTGTCCAATCCCCAATACAGAGCCACAGTGGGCAATGGCTTAAAAAAACTCCGACAAAGCTAACGCTTTTGCTGAACATATGTCTGCTACCTTCACTCTTGAACTTCCTGACGCTTCACACCGCGACGAGGTTGCAAACTTCTTAAGCGCTCCCATTCAGTCAGCGCGCCCCATTAGACACACCACGCCGCAAGAAGTCACGTTGCAATTAAAGGCGCTTAATCTAAAAAAGACTCCTGGACCCGATGTCATCGACAATCGAGAGGCAAAGGCTCTTCCACCCAAAGGAGTGCTAGCGCTGGTGAAAATTTTCAATGCCATGCTAAGCCTGGGACATTTTCCAAGACAGTGGAAGCAAGCCCGGATTATCATGATCCCAAAGCCAAACAAGCCACCAGCTCAAATAGACTCCTACCGCCCAATCAGCCTGCTATCTACGTTGTCGAAAGTGTTCGAGCGGATTCTTCTCAGTCGACTGTTGGTACTGCCCCAAGTAAAGGCCATATACCTCAACACCAGTTCGACTTCAGAAAATCGCATGGCTGCCCAGAACAAGTCCATCGCCTGTTCAACCACATCACCCACGGACTCGAGCACAAACTGCACACTGTAGGTGTCTTCCTGGACGTAAAACAAGCCTTTGACAAGGTGTGGCACGAGGGCTTCCTCTACAAAATCAAGGAACTTCTCCCTGCACCCTATTTTGCCATCCTGAGGTCTTTTATTGCCGATTGAACCTTCGAGGTAGCAGTAAGGGAATCACGATCCAGCTTGGCACACATTCACGCAGGAGTGCCCCAAGGAAGTGAACCTCATTTGGAACACCCACATCACGGCAATCAAAGCCAAGTGCATTCGCAAACTAAAGAAGCTCGATTGGCTCCTAGGCTCCAAGAGTCTCCAGCTTTCAACGAAGGTTTTGCTGCTCAAGGCAATCCTTACGCCAACCTGCACGTATGCGATCGAAATATGGGGTACTTCATTCAAGCACGTGCACGGTCTTCCGGGCTTCCCTGGTACGTCACAAACCAGGCCATCCAGAACGACCTACGCCTTGTTCCGGTGGGCGACCTCCTAAACGATCACAGCAGACACTACACGGACAGGCTAATGGCTTACCCAAATCCACTGGCTAGAAGGCTGGCCGACCCGCAATCTCTTAAGAGACTTAAAAGACTACACCCCAGCGATCTGTCTTCCCGTTTTGTTCATTAATATGTAACTGTAAACTTTTTGTAAATATGTAAAAAATTTTGTAAACAACTGTATATAGTCTAGGTCCATACCTATTTGTACCATATTTACCAAATGGCATTGAACGTTTCCGGCGAAAATAAAATAATTAAAAAAACCCCAAATTGTTTACCTTATCCTTAGAAACCTCCCACTTTACCCTTATCTGAAAGGAATCATTCGTTATTCCTCTCAAAAAAAAAGGTAGCAAATTGGAGGCAAACAACTACAGAGGAATCTCTAAGTTTTGGGCCATCCCTAAACTTTTCTAAAATGTCAGTACTCTTCATTTGCAGCACCTGTTTAGGTCAATAATTTCTCCATGTCAACATGGTTTTATTAAGCGAAGATCAATTACAACCAATCTTTTGGAGCGCACTTCCTTTATTATAAAGGGCTACCGAAATAACTTTCAGACAGATGTAATCTATACTACATATATTTCAGTAAGGTATTACATTATTTATCAACGATCTGCCCGAAGTTTTCACCAGCTCCAGAGTTCTTATGTACGCTGATGACGTCAAAGTTTGTGTGCAATATGTTCACGCCAGGAGGCCTCTGTCCCCCCTCTGCCCACCAAGCTTCCAAAAGCTCAAGCGCTCCCAGCTTAGCAACGCTCTCCCGCTCTCCGTTCCTCGGAATTCATGATCGCACGCACCCGTGTTCCCGATCGTCGCTCGCTCCTAGACGAGCTTAGGGACGGCTACACCGCTCCAATTCACGGTTCTCCCGCTCTCGCGCCGTTAACTGGGCTTCTCGGTCGGCAGAGGGCCCTTAGGCTAAGTTAAGTTTAGTACTAAAACGAATGTAAATACATATGCAACGGGCCCTCCATGCCAATGTCAATTTTGACCCCCGAATTTTCTGGTTTTTCTGCTTTGTGGGATAAAATTTCTACTGAATCCTTTTGCGGAGGATTTCCTGGCCACCCCGCTCCTGAACATGGTCCGCCGGATAAAGATATTGTCCTGGAATCCTTTTTTCCCAGCAGCTTTGGTGGTGCTACCGCAAAAAAAAAAGTATAACGTTTCCTCCCGTCTAATTGCCGGTAGTCGTCCAAAATTTAAATTTCGCTCAACCTGCGTACGATTTTTTGACAACCGAGATTTCCGACACCACGGCAATTATACAACGTAAAAATCTACATATATCCAAATCCGATTTTCTCCACATCTATTTTCCTGCACCATAATTATCTCCGTTTCTTTAGGGTTTTTTCTTCCACTTCTTCGGACCCGTTGTGCATTTCTCCGTACATACATACATATGTCCCTATATTCGGCCGTACATCAAAGAATAAAACTGTCTTGACATACATAAATACATATGTAAATCGGCGCGCATTACTCCGCGAGTTGGTTGGTCATTTACTTAGAGTGCTAATTGGTATCCTCAACCTTTAGCCGAACAATACAATTAAAAAAATAATAATAAAACTAGTGAACGTGTGTTTCAAGTCGAGCGCCGCGGCGAGCGATTTTCTTCTCATATCGACGCTTCTTGCCAGTCAGACTTACAGATAGATCTTAACAATTTTTAAACATGGTGCCGCATGAACTATTTAAACTTCAATGGCTCTAAATGCAAGCTAATGACATTCTCCCGTGTCGTTCCTAAGCTTGCTAATTATACGCTAAGCTGATGATCTTTAAAAAAAATTAATATAGTTGATGGACTTTAAACTTGACTTTATTGATAATATTTTGTGCATAATGAATAAAGCTAGGGGTGTGCTTGGTTTCATTAAACGGTGATCGAAGGAATTCAATGACCCCTATGTTACAAAATCCCTATATACTTCACTTGTTTGTCCTTATCTTATAATATGGGTCTTGCGTTTGGAGCCCTCAATATGGCGTCCATATTAGTTTTGCCCCACTGTAGGACATTCTTTGAACTTCATTGTCCTTTGTGCAAATTACAATGATTTGTAGACCATTACATCTAATGTAGATAACCTTCCTCTACTATAAACTATAATCTTAACCCACTTAGTACGCATGAAAGCAACCAATACGGCAGCACGCCTGTAGTAGTTTCCTAGCATCCTTTTCTGTTTATTTCCTTCACGAACAAACACGTTCTTGGCCGCAGCATTCATTTTTATACTTATAATAAAGATATGTTTTAAACTTTTATCTTACCGAATAAAGCGGGCATTCGATTCGTCAAAGCCTTGATGAAGATGTTCTGAGTGTTGGTTACTTTTGTTCTGTATTGCCTTTTCCTCATAATATTTGACTGGATCTGAGTCTCTACTTTTCTTTAGTAATGAATTAATAAATTCGTTCATATTTGGTTTGTCATTTTTTTTCCAACCTCCTGTAAGCGAAGACTTTTTTATAACAGTGGCTTTTGAGGGTACATTTTGGCGACATTCCATAGTGTGCAATTCTGAATGAGATGTTTCTTGATTTACGTTCTTAGAGATAGCTGAAGAAATCGACGTCAAAAATTCAAATTGACGGGAATCTTTCTGTATTTTAGTTAATTTTGTAAACGTTAATTTAGGACCAATAGATTTCTTAACCATCCTTTTAAGATGCATATTTTTTTCTGGGATTCGCGATTCAGTTTCAATTTGAACATTATTTGTATTATTATGATTAATAGTATCGATTGAAATAAGAGATATACTAGGTGTCCCATATAACTGCTTAGGAGTACTATTAGACACTGCACTATGGTTTTTTTCGCGTTTTTTTTTGGCATAAAGTCAATTTTTTTATTTTTATGTATCTTAAAATTTTTTTTATTTTTAATTTTTAAATACCCTAGACAGATAAAAAAATATGTAACTTTAACATATGGAGCAACACTGTTCTGCTGGCCAGTTGTTAAAGTCAGCTGATTATGTAGCAGCTGTTTTGTATGAAATTGGCGCGAAAAATTGTGCGACTTTGATAGTTTGTTGTGGCAAAAGTTTACGAAGAAGTTAATTGAATAAATATGGAAAACGATTGTCCAGGTATATAAAACTAAAGTTTACCAATGTTTCTGTCGTTGTTATGTGTTTTTGTCCAATTGTGCCGTCTTTTGTTTACGTGTATTTTTAGAGCGAGCATAACAAGAGTAGCTGTGTTTCGTGGATCAGTACTTTTGCATGGCAAAGAGTTGCAAAAAGTTGTAAATGAGAAACTATTAACCAAAGTGTGCAGATTAATGAGAAACTAACCGTTTTTGTCCGAATCCACACGTTTTCAAAAAAATTAACATTTTCTAGTACCATATCAGTATGGTTTTTTCCGTTTTTTTTTTTTTGCTTTAAACTCCAATTTTAGGTCTATTGTATTGAAATTTCGTTTGAATGCCTTTTTTAAGCTCCCAAGAAGACCTACCAAGTTTCAAATGATTTAGGGCACTATTTCATATAGCTGCCATATAACAGATCTGGCCCATTCGCCCAAAAAATTTTTTTTGTTAAAATATAACCAAATCATTTTAAACTTGGTAGGTCATCTTGGGAGCTTAAAAAATGTATACAAACCAAATTTCAAGGCAATAGCTTGAAAAACAAAAAAGTTGGTGCAAATCGGCCAGATCGGTTATATGGCAGCTATATGAAATAGTGCCCCAAATCATTTGAAATTTAGTAGGCCATCATAGGCGCTTAAAAAAAGTATACATACCAAATTTCAGATCAATAGGTTCAAAATTAGAGTTTATGCCAAAAAAAACGCAAAAAAAACCATAGTGCACTGGTAGACGACTTTCCTTTGAAATAATGTTAGTACTAAAATATTTTTGTGTACTTATGTTTTCAGTAAGGGAATTATTATTTTCAACCGATATGGTATTGTTTTCCTTTAGTTTACAAGTTTTATTTGTTATAGCCTTGTTAGTTAATTGAGCAGTTTCATTAGTTTCTTTACTTTGAATAGGCCGTTTTGAATCTGAAAATGAATGACAATCAACGGAATTTATAGGTTGACTGACATTTGGTTAAGGATGTGCGACTACGTTTTGATTAAAGTAGTCGTCGCAAATATTAATATTGTGTTTTTCAATAGATGAACTTTCAATCTGTTTTTGTGATATCCCTTTTTTAGATACGTCGCTTTGATTTGGATAGTTAATAGTTGAATTGGATAGTTGATAGTTAAGCGAATTTCCCAACAAGAGCTGGTAATGTTCAAGTGTCGAAAGTGAATTGCCAGGGCAAGAAACACTGACTCCTGTCGATGAACTTATATTTTGCAGGTTGTTTGTACGTAAATTTGATATCATTGAAGAGCTTGAATTATCAGGTAAGCTTTGGGTATTCGTAAAAATTGGATTTCCATAGGATGATGAATTAAGTATTTGATCCTTTAAATATAAGTCAATTTGATGGGGTGAGTATTTTTGGTAATATTTAAGGCCATCATAATAGTTTTGATTTAGAGAATAGTTGAATGAAGGCCCCAGGCTGTAGTTTAACAGAGTTTGCATCTGAAAAAAAAAATCATTAGAAGAAAAAATACTTATTTTTTGTTGACAGATTACTACATTACTTAAATTAAAATCCGTTTTTCATAGTGTGAAGCTCATCTCTGAGGGAAATATATGGTGGGAGTTTAAACTAATAGAATTAAAATGGAAGATGTCCGACAGCACACGGCAGGCTATGGCCGACTATATTGCGCTTTAGCAGTGACTTCTTTTGAGAACACTGTACAGTTAAGGCAATGGTTTTTTTTTAATGTTTTTTGTACGGCTGGCAAAAATCCTCCTTCACGAGGGCGCCGTGCTGGGCAATACAGACCACTCTATTAAGCCGGTCACGCTCCTTGCTCTGTCCGCGATGAACCATTAGCAACGCTACTGTCACAATAACGATGCAGGGGAAGCTAAGCCCCTCACGTGCCATAGTTGATACAGACTCGGACCTTGAGAGCGTGCCGCTCTCCAAAAAGGAGGAGGAAGGCCTTCTCCGCTCGCCGAAACCAGGCACCAGCGTAGGGACGGGCTAAAAAAGTAAAAAGACGCCCTATCCCCAGCTGAGAAGGTAAAGCTCGCTAAACTCCCCTACATAAACTCAACAGGCGGATTAACTAACAAGGTGGAGGAGACGCTTGCCAACAAAAGGCAACGCTCAGCCGAGAGCGCTAGTAAGGACGCACCGGGGAGAAAGCGGCAATGCGGGCCTAAGGAGGCAGGCCCTCCCTAAAAAAGCGAAAAAGCCACACAAGACAGGAAAAGTCAGCGAGGTGACCAAACGACATTTGATCTTGGCACTCATTGACAGAAGCGATAAAGCCGGCAAGGTGACCGAGGTGTGGTGGAAGTTGGTGCATACGCGGCTCGTTGAGTCATTGTTTGCACGGATGGAGGAAGATCCCGCCTTTGATGGTGCTGAGTGGATAAATGGGATAAAAATCCTGAAGTGCATGGATGACCCGACGAGAAAGTGGATGACGCAAGCGGTCGCCAGTTGGAGTTACTATGGGAGGGGGCTAAGCTGGAGGTGGTGGACAGGGAGCTAATCCCATTCATACCCAAGGCGAAGGTACTCTCCCCATAGCAATCCTAGGGGACCGGGCGCTGAAGCTGCTGCAGCGTCAGAATCCAGACATCCCAACCGTGGACTGAAAGGTTCTGTACGATGGACCCCATTACCCAAGTGCAGTCCTCCAGATAAACAAGGAGGCAGAGCACATCCTCTATCCCAGATACGGGAAGATGGGTATTGGGTAGTGTATACCTGCGCCTCAAAAAATGTCATTCCGGGGATAAGAATGCTCACATCCTGAAGGAAGGCGAGGTGGAGAAGGACCTAGGTCTGGAAACCATCGTTGATACCCCCAGGGATTGACGCTGGACGAGTCCGACGAAGAAGCTCTCTTACAGCTCTGATGACCTAACTGTAGTGATGTAAGAGAGCGGAAAGAAGCGCCTCTTGGAAGCTTCCCGCAATATGGCAAACAACAGGAGGGCCTCACCAGAAGAACGTAGGAGCTTGGTAGAAGGAAGCCCAAAGGACCAGCAACTGCTTGAGGGTGCTGACGCCAACGAGCACCACAGGAAAAGTCCCTAGAGAACCTCTTCAAAAAACCTCACATCATGTCCAATATCGGACACGATAAAGGGACTCAGGCCACCCTGGCGGAAAAAGGATCTTTCACTTCAACGAAACAAATTCAAAGAATTCTTCAAATCGCCAAGCAGGCGAAAGATGATATCATCAATGAGGAATACAAAGTCCTGCAAAGGGGCTACAAGGGGGAAATAGCTACTATCGAAGCAGCCAACCATACAGAGTCAGCTCAAACGTGACGACGGACAGTGGACTGAGGGCAGCGAAGAGGCCCTAAGAGCACTAATGCAAGCTCATTTCCCAGGCTCCACTGAGGTATCCAATGTAAATAAGGACATACCTCAGGAACGATGAAGGGTTGGTACTGTCGACCAACCAGCATGCCTACACGAAGTCTCCTTCGTGAAGACGGCACTACATTCTTTGGTAGCCACCATTGAGAGAGCCTTAAACAATAAGTAATATGCACTCGTGGTGTTCGTGGACATATCCGAGGCGTTCAACAACGTTAGCACGGACGCAATAATGGCCTAGATGCGCCCAACACGCCCCCCGCTATTAACTTGTGGATAAAAAATCTTTTAAGTTACCGGCGGGTTCAATCAGATTGGGGCACCGCTTCCATGGTGGAGAAGGAGCGAACCTATGGTGGCAGACGACCTAATCAAGAGAGTCGAGAGGAAAGCACCAAAGATAACAGCTTAAGCGAATGATATAAGCTTAATTATTACGGGAGTCTGTCCATCGACGCTCAGCTCGATCGTGGAAACAACGCTCAGGGAGATATGTGAGTGGGCGGAGAAGGTAGGACTCAATATTAATGCGGATAAGTCGGACCTCAATCTCTTCACCAAGAGATACAAGGTGCCGCAATGGATCCCCCAAAAATTAACAAAACTAGGCTGACCCCGAAAACACAATTCAAATACCTCGGCATTGTACTTGACAGCAAGCTGACGTGGAAGGCCAATGTAGTAGAGAGGGTGAAAAAGGCCACCATAGCGCTATATGCATCCAAGAAGATGCTTAACAGCACATGGGGCCTCTCACCCGCTCTAATGCATTGGGTCTACCTATCGGTGGTGCGTCCGACTCTGCTGTATGGAGTTTTAGTGTGGTGGCAAGCCATGAAGAAGAAAGTGTATAATAAGCTTATGGAGAGAACCCAGCGGCAGGCACTGCTCTGCATATCAGGGGCGCTAGGATCAACCCCTACCAAAGCCCCCCTAGATATCCAAGCGCAACTGACAGCAGGAAAGGCGGCACAACGTCAGGTTGCATCACGAAACTGGTCGCTACAAGGTTTCGGGCACAGTTCAATTGGTCGATATATGATCAGTACATCTGACTGCGTGATACCCAGAACGTGCCCGGGTGTAAACACAACAGTATTCATGGGACCAAATGACTGGAAGTCAGGCCAGGACCATGCTTAATACCTCAATATATGCACCGACGGCTCCAAGATGGATGGAGGAGTTGGAGCGGGCATATACTTTTCAGACCCTGAAATAAGGCGGTCGTATAAGATACCAAGCCATTGCAGTATATTACAGGCGGAAGTATTCGCCATCAGGAAAAGCGACAGAGCCACTAGGGCATAGACAGTGAAGATATTGAGGACAAATTTGCAAAGGAAGGTGTCGGACTGGCGAGTGAAAGATCAGAAAACTTTCCTGTATTCCTAAAAACGCTCCAAAGGGAGCTAGAGAGAAGGGCTGAAGCAAGCGCAATAAGCAGGTGCAGAAGTAATTCCACAACCTGCAGAATATCAAAAATCAAGTGCAAAGAGCGCAACGAGAAACTCACTCACTATTTTAAAAGATCACTGCCTGTCCGCTGCACATGCAGTCAAGCTGGATATCACTGACAATGCAAAATTCCGGAAATGGGATGAATCCGAGACAACCGAAACCTTGGAGTATCTCATTTGCAAATGTCCGGCCCTAACGAGGGCAAGGATAAGATACCTAGGCTCTCTGGTTCTGGCATCGCTAAAAGATGCGTCAAGGAGGAAGCCAGGCGAACTTCTTGATCTTCAAGGACCTCGAAACCCAGAAATTTTCCAGAAAACTAAGGGCCACATTGCGCTATGCGTGGCCCCGTGAGGGCTGGCCGGTTTAACCTAACCCAACACCAGGAAGACGCGTCGGCACCAGGAAGGTCAGCTTCAGATGTTGTTGATTTTTAAGCGGTATCAAGCTTAATCAAATTTATATTTTGCAGCTCCATTAAAATTTGCTTAGAATTAGATCCTCTATAGTTAAGCGCAGTGAGTTTCGGGGTGTATGTCGTACTCCAGGTGCACCTGCCCTGCCCTACTGCTCCCTTATGTTGTAACCGAGCTATAGCTTTCAATTAACAACTCTACTTGCATCACTATAACCACCGACCTTTTTAAATAATTATATTCGAGCAAAAAACTTTTTCAGACGCGCAGCACATACCACTTTATCATTTCAAAGAATGTCTTCTTTTTTATTCTTTGTTTTTATACCCTTGCAGGGTATTATAATTTCAGTCAGAAGTTTGCAACGCAGTGAAGAAGACGTTTCCGACCCTATAAAGTATATATATTCTTGATCAGCATCAACAGCCGAGTCGATCTAGCCATGTCCGTCTGTCCGTCCGTCTGTTCGTTTCTACGCAAACTAGTCCCTCAGTTTTAAAGCTATCTGAATGAAACTTTGCATATAGTCTTCTATATACTTTCACTGCTATATATGCTGGAACGGGCCGGATCGGACGACTATATAATATAGCTTCCATACAAATGTTCAATAAATTTTTAGAAAAAAATATTATAACTATTCAAAATTTTTTTATTTTTTAGATATGGCCATTTTATATTATTTCAGAATTTCGATAAAAATTTCATGAAAATCGGACAACTATATCATATAGCTACCATAGGAACAATCGGGAAATTAATAGGAAAAAAATTATAACGTCGTTGTTTTTCAACGTATTTTCATCTACTTTGAGACATGAGCTTTTGGTATTATTTCAGAATTTTGGTAACAATATTATGAAAATCGGACAACTATATCATACAGCTGCCATAGAAGCGATCCGTAGAGAAAATGTAAAGCTGGGAGTGTAAAACTGTAACTGTCAAACAGTAAACATAATAAGTATAGGTAAAATGTTATGAAACTCTGTTTAGTGTCTGTTTTCGGCATTATAATTTATAATATATATATCAAAACCAATCTGCAAGGGTATACAAACTTCGGCGTGCCGCGCGTTTCCCCGAAGCTGGAAGCCATACGTCCATATTGGCTTTAGAGTGGAGTTGTAGAGCAGGACCTTGTAGTCCTAACACAGAGGCGATCGGGCGTTTAAAATCCAGTTAAAACTGCTGACTTTTAGTTATAGGTGACAAATTAATATCTAAATCTAATAAATTTATTCAATGCTTGGGGCATGGATGCTATGATGATATAATATATGTGGAATTTAATAATGCCAATATTTTAGTATAAGTTAAAATTGCATTACCCCTCCTAGGTGTCAGCGACTTTTGTCGCTACTAGAGTTCGTTTCAGTTGGAATAATTTTTCATTTAATTCTGACAAGCGAAGCGAATGTCCGGCGCCAAATTTCCTCTACTATAAACTATAATCTTAACCCACTTAGTACGCATGAAAGCAACCAATACGGCAGCACGCCTGTAGTAGTTTCCTAGCATCCTTTTCTGTTTATTTCCTTCACGAACAAACACGTTCTTGGCCGCAGCATTCATTTTTATACTTATAATAAAGATATGTTTTAAACTTTTATCTTACCGAATAAAGCGGGCATTCGATTCGTCAAAGCCTTGATGAACATGTTCTGAGTGTTGGTTACTTTTGTTCTGTATTGCCTTTTCCTCATAATATTTGACTGGATCTGAGTCTCTACTTTTCTTTAGTAATGAATTAATAAATTCGTTCATATTTGGTTTGTCATTTTTTTTCCAACCTCCTGTAAGCGAAGACTTTTTTATAACAGTGGCTTTTGAGGGTACATTTTGGCGACATTCCATAGTGTGCAATTCTGAATGAGATGTTTCTTGATTTACGTTCTTAGAGATAGCTGAAGAAATCGACGTCAAAAATTCAAATTGACGGGAATCTTTCTGTATTTTAGTTAATTTTGTAAACGTTAATTTAGGACCAATAGATTTCTTAACCATCCTTTTAAGATGCATATTTTTTTCTGGGATTCGCGATTCAGTTTCAATTTGAACATTATTTGTATTATTATGATTAATAGTATCGATTGAAATAAGAGATATACTAGGTGTCCCATATAACTGCTTAGGAGTACTATTAGACACTGGTAGACGACTTTCCTTTGAAATAATGTTAGTACTAAAATATTTTTGTGTACTTATGTTTTCAGTAAGGGAATTATTATTTTCAACCGATAAGGTATTGTTTTCCTTTAGTTTACAAGTTTTATTTGTTATAGCCTTGTTAGTTAATTGAGCAGTTTCATTAGTTTCTTTACTTTGAATAGGCCGTTTTGAATCTGAAAATGAATGACAATCAACGGAATTTATAGGTTGACTGACATTTGGTTAAGGATGTGCGACTACGTTTTGATTAAAGTAGTCGTCGCAAATATTAATATTGTGTTTTTCAATAGATGAACTTTCAATCTGTTTTTGTGATATCCCTTTTTTAGATACGTCGCTTTGATTTGGATAGTTAATAGTTGAATTGGATAGTTGATAGTTAAGCGAATTTCCCAACAAGAGCTGGTAATGTTCAAGTGTCGAAAGTGAATTGCCAGGGCAAGAAACACTGACTCCTGTCGATGAACTTATATTTTGCAGGTTGTTTGTACGTAAATTTGATATCATTGAAGAGCTTGAATTATCAGGTAAGCTTTGGGTATTCGTAAAAATTGGATTTCCATAGGATGATGAATTAAGTATTTGATCCTTTAAATATAAGTCAATTTGATGGGGTGAGTATTTTTGGTAATATTTAAGGCCATCATAATAGTTTTGATTTAGAGAATAGTTGAATGAAGGCCCCAGGCTGTAGTTTAACAGAGTTTGCATCTGAAAAAAAAAATCATTAGAAGAAAAAATACTTATTTTTTGTTGACAGATTACTACATTACTTAAATTAAAATCCGTTTTTCATAGTGTGAAGCTCATCTCTGAGGGAAATATATGGTGGGAGTTTAAACTAATAGAATTAAAATGGAAGATGTCCGACAGCACACGGCAGGCTATGGCCGACTATATTGCGCTTTAGCAGTGACTTCTTTTGAGAACACTGTACAGTTAAGGCAATGGTTTTTTTTTAATGTTTTTTGTACGGCTGGCAAAAATCCTCCTTCACGAGGGCGCCGTGCTGGGCAATACAGACCACTCTATTAAGCCGGTCACGCTCCTTGCTCTGTCCGCGATGAACCATTAGCAACGCTACTGTCACAATAACGATGCAGGGGAAGCTAAGCCCCTCACGTGCCATAGTTGATACAGACTCGGACCTTGAGAGCGTGCCGCTCTCCAAAAAGGAGGAGGAAGGCCTTCTCCGCTCGCCGAAACCAGGCACCAGCGTAGGGACGGGCTAAAAAAGTAAAAAGACGCCCTATCCCCAGCTGAGAAGGTAAAGCTCGCTAAACTCCCCTACATAAACTCAACAGGCGGATTAACTAACAAGGTGGAGGAGACGCTTGCCAACAAAAGGCAACGCTCAGCCGAGAGCGCTAGTAAGGACGCACCGGGGAGAAAGCGGCAATGCGGGCCTAAGGAGGCAGGCCCTCCCTAAAAAAGCGAAAAAGCCACACAAGACAGGAAAAGTCAGCGAGGTGACCAAACGACATTTGATCTTGGCACTCATTGACAGAAGCGATAAAGCCGGCAAGGTGACCGAGGTGTGGTGGAAGTTGGTGCATACGCGGCTCGTTGAGTCATTGTTTGCACGGATGGAGGAAGATCCCGCCTTTGATGGTGCTGAGTGGATAAATGGGATAAAAATCCTGAAGTGCATGGATGACCCGACGAGAAAGTGGATGACGCAAGCGGTCGCCAGTTGGAGTTACTATGGGAGGGGGCTAAGCTGGAGGTGGTGGACAGGGAGCTAATCCCATTCATACCCAAGGCGAAGGTACTCTCCCCATAGCAATCCTAGGGGACCGGGCGCTGAAGCTGCTGCAGCGTCAGAATCCAGACATCCCAACCGTGGACTGAAAGGTTCTGTACGATGGACCCCATTACCCAAGTGCAGTCCTCCAGATAAACAAGGAGGCAGAGCACATCCTCTATCCCAGATACGGGAAGATGGGTATTGGGTAGTGTATACCTGCGCCTCAAAAAATGTCATTCCGGGGATAAGAATGCTCACATCCTGAAGGAAGGCGAGGTGGAGAAGGACCTAGGTCTGGAAACCATCGTTGATACCCCCAGGGATTGACGCTGGACGAGTCCGACGAAGAAGCTCTCTTACAGCTCTGATGACCTAACTGTAGTGATGTAAGAGAGCGGAAAGAAGCGCCTCTTGGAAGCTTCCCGCAATATGGCAAACAACAGGAGGGCCTCACCAGAAGAACGTAGGAGCTTGGTAGAAGGAAGCCCAAAGGACCAGCAACTGCTTGAGGGTGCTGACGCCAGCGAGCACCACAGGAAAAGTCCCTAGAGAACCTCTTCAAAAAACCTCACATCATGTCCAATATCGGACACGATAAAGGGACTCAGGCCACCCTGGCGGAAAAAGGATCTTTCACTTCAACGAAACAAATTCAAAGAATTCTTCAAATCGCCAAGCAGGCGAAAGATGATATCATCAATGAGGAATACAAAGTCCTGCAAAGGGGCTACAAGGGGGAAATAGCTACTATCGAAGCAGCCAACCATACAGAGTCAGCTCAAACGTGACGACGGACAGTGGACTGAGGGCAGCGAAGAGGCCCTAAGAGCACTAATGCAAGCTCATTTCCCAGGCTCCACTGAGGTATCCAATGTAAATAAGGACATACCTCAGGAACGATGAAGGGTTGGTACTGTCGACCAACCAGCATGCCTACACGAAGTCTCCTTCGTGAAGACGGCACTACATTCTTTGGTAGCCACCATTGAGAGAGCCTTAAACAATAAGTAATATGCACTCGTGGTGTTCGTGGACATATCCGAGGCGTTCAACAACGTTAGCACGGACGCAATAATGGCCTAGATGCGCCCAACACGCCCCCCGCTATTAACTTGTGGATAAAAAATCTTTTAAGTTACCGGCGGGTTCAATCAGATTGGGGCACCGCTTCCATGGTGGAGAAGGAGCGAACCTATGGTGGCAGACGACCTAATCAAGAGAGTCGAGAGGAAAGCACCAAAGATAACAGCTTAAGCGAATGATATAAGCTTAATTATTACGGGAGTCTGTCCATCGACGCTCAGCTCGATCGTGGAAACAACGCTCAGGGAGATATGTGAGTGGGCGGAGAAGGTAGGACTCAATATTAATGCGGATAAGTCGGACCTCAATCTCTTCACCAAGAGATACAAGGTGCCGCAATGGATCCCCCAAAAATTAACAAAACTAGGCTGACCCCGAAAACACAATTCAAATACCTCGGCATTGTACTTGACAGCAAGCTGACGTGGAAGGCCAATGTAGTAGAGAGGGTGAAAAAGGCCACCATAGCGCTATATGCATCCAAGAAGATGCTTAACAGCACATGGGGCCTCTCACCCGCTCTAATGCATTGGGTCTACCTATCGGTGGTGCGTCCGACTCTGCTGTATGGAGTTTTAGTGTGGTGGCAAGCCATGAAGAAGAAAGTGTATAATAAGCTTATGGAGAGAACCCAGCGGCAGGCACTGCTCTGCATATCAGGGGCGCTAGGATCAACCCCTACCAAAGCCCCCCTAGATATCCAAGCGCAACTGACAGCAGGAAAGGCGGCACAACGTCAGGTTGCATCACGAAACTGGTCGCTACAAGGTTTCGGGCACAGTTCAATTGGTCGATATATGATCAGTACATCTGACTGCGTGATACCCAGAACGTGCCCGGGTGTAAACACAACAGTATTCATGGGACCAAATGACTGGAAGTCAGGCCAGGACCATGCTTAATACCTCAATATATGCACCGACGGCTCCAAGATGGATGGAGGAGTTGGAGCGGGCATATACTTTTCAGACCCTGAAATAAGGCGGTCGTATAAGATACCAAGCCATTGCAGTATATTACAGGCGGAAGTATTCGCCATCAGGAAAAGCGACAGAGCCACTAGGGCATAGACAGTGAAGATATTGAGGACAAATTTGCAAAGGAAGGTGTCGGACTGGCGAGTGAAAGATCAGAAAACTTTCCTGTATTCCTAAAAACGCTCCAAAGGGAGCTAGAGAGAAGGGCTGAAGCAAGCGCAATAAGCAGGTGCAGAAGTAATTCCACAACCTGCAGAATATCAAAAATCAAGTGCAAAGAGCGCAACGAGAAACTCACTCACTATTTTAAAAGATCACTGCCTGTCCGCTGCACATGCAGTCAAGCTGGATATCACTGACAATGCAAAATTCCGGAAATGGGATGAATCCGAGACAACCGAAACCTTGGAGTATCTCATTTGCAAATGTCCGGCCCTAACGAGGGCAAGGATAAGATACCTAGGCTCTCTGGTTCTGGCATCGCTAAAAGATGCGTCAAGGAGGAAGCCAGGCGAACTTCTTGATCTTCAAGGACCTCGAAACCCAGAAATTTTCCAGAAAACTAAGGGCCACATTGCGCTATGCGTGGCCCCGTGAGGGCTGGCCGGTTTAACCTAACCCAACACCAGGAAGACGCGTCGGCACCAGGAAGGTCAGCTTCAGATGTTGTTGATTTTTAAGCGGTATCAAGCTTAATCAAATTTATATTTTGCAGCTCCATTAAAATTTGCTTAGAATTAGATCCTCTATAGTTAAGCGCAGTGAGTTTCGGGGTGTATGTCGTACTCCAGGTGCACCTGCCCTGCCCTACTGCTCCCTTATGTTGTAACCGAGCTATAGCTTTCAATTAACAACTCTACTTGCATCACTATAACCACCGACCTTTTTAAATAATTATATTCGAGCAAAAAACTTTTTCAGACGCGCAGCACATACCACTTTATCATTTCAAAGAATGTCTTCTTTTTTATTCTTTGTTTTTATACCCTTGCAGGGTATTATAATTTCAGTCAGAAGTTTGCAACGCAGTGAAGAAGACGTTTCCGACCCTATAAAGTATATATATTCTTGATCAGCATCAACAGCCGAGTCGATCTAGCCATGTCCGTCTGTCCGTCCGTCTGTTCGTTTCTACGCAAACTAGTCCCTCAGTTTTAAAGCTATCTGAATGAAACTTTGCATATAGTCTTCTATATACTTTCACTGCTATATATGTTGGAACGGGCCGGATCGGACGACTATATAATATAGCTTCCATACAAATGTTCAATAAATTTTTAGAAAAAAATATTATAACTATTCAAAATTTTTTTATTTTTTAGATATGGCCATTTTATATTATTTCAGAATTTCGATAAAAATTTCATGAAAATCGGACAACTATATCATATAGCTACCATAGGAACAATCGGGAAATTAATAGGAAAAAAATTATAACGTCGTTGTTTTTCAACGTATTTTCATCTACTTTGAGACATGAGCTTTTGGTATTATTTCAGAATTTTGGTAACAATATTATGAAAATCGGACAACTATATCATACAGCTGCCATAGAAGCGATCCGTAGAGAAAATGTAAAGCTGGGAGTGTAAAACTGTAACTGTCAAACAGTAAACATAATAAGTATAGGTAAAATGTTATGAAACTCTGTTTAGTGTCTGTTTTCGGCATTATAATTTATAATATATATATCAAAACCAATCTGCAAGGGTATACAAACTTCGGCGTGCCGCGCGTTTCCCCGAAGCTGGAAGCCATACGTCCATATTGGCTTTAGAGTGGAGTTGTAGAGCAGGACCTTGTAGTCCTAACACAGAGGCGATCGGGCGTTTAAAATCCAGTTAAAACTGCTGACTTTTAGTTATAGGTGACAAATTAATATCTAAATCTAATAAATTTATTCAATGCTTGGGGCATGGATGCTATGATGATATAATATATGTGGAATTTAATAATGCCAATATTTTAGTATAAGTTAAAATTGCATTACCCCTCCTAGGTGTCAGCGACTTTTGTCGCTACTAGAGTTCGTTTCAGTTGGAATAATTTTTCATTTAATTCTGACAAGCGAAGCGAATGTCCGGCGCCAAATTTCCTCTACTATAAACTATAATCTTAACCCACTTAGTACGCATGAAAGCAACCAATACGGCAGCACGCCTGTAGTAGTTTCCTAGCATCCTTTTCTGTTTATTTCCTTCACGAACAAACACGTTCTTGGCCGCAGCATTCATTTTTATACTTATAATAAAGATATGTTTTAAACTTTTATCTTACCGAATAAAGCGGGCATTCGATTCGTCAAAGCCTTGATGAACATGTTCTGAGTGTTGGTTACTTTTGTTCTGTATTGCCTTTTCCTCATAATATTTGACTGGATCTGAGTCTCTACTTTTCTTTAGTAATGAATTAATAAATTCGTTCATATTTGGTTTGTCATTTTTTTTCCAACCTCCTGTAAGCGAAGACTTTTTTATAACAGTGGCTTTTGAGGGTACATTTTGGCGACATTCCATAGTGTGCAATTCTGAATGAGATGTTTCTTGATTTACGTTCTTAGAGATAGCTGAAGAAATCGACGTCAAAAATTCAAATTGACGGGAATCTTTCTGTATTTTAGTTAATTTTGTAAACGTTAATTTAGGACCAATAGATTTCTTAACCATCCTTTTAAGATGCATATTTTTTTCTGGGATTCGCGATTCAGTTTCAATTTGAACATTATTTGTATTATTATGATTAATAGTATCGATTGAAATAAGAGATATACTAGGTGTCCCATATAACTGCTTAGGAGTACTATTAGACACTGGTAGACGACTTTCCTTTGAAATAATGTTAGTACTAAAATATTTTTGTGTACTTATGTTTTCAGTAAGGGAATTATTATTTTCAACCGATAAGGTATTGTTTTCCTTTAGTTTACAAGTTTTATTTGTTATAGCCTTGTTAGTTAATTGAGCAGTTTCATTAGTTTCTTTACTTTGAATAGGCCGTTTTGAATCTGAAAATGAATGACAATCAACGGAATTTATAGGTTGACTGACATTTGGTTAAGGATGTGCGACTACGTTTTGATTAAAGTAGTCGTCGCAAATATTAATATTGTGTTTTTCAATAGATGAACTTTCAATCTGTTTTTGTGATATCCCTTTTTTAGATACGTCGCTTTGATTTGGATAGTTAATAGTTGAATTGGATAGTTGATAGTTAAGCGAATTTCCCAACAAGAGCTGGTAATGTTCAAGTGTCGAAAGTGAATTGCCAGGGCAAGAAACACTGACTCCTGTCGATGAACTTATATTTTGCAGGTTGTTTGTACGTAAATTTGATATCATTGAAGAGCTTGAATTATCAGGTAAGCTTTGGGTATTCGTAAAAATTGGATTTCCATAGGATGATGAATTAAGTATTTGATCCTTTAAATATAAGTCAATTTGATGGGGTGAGTATTTTTGGTAATATTTAAGGCCATCATAATAGTTTTGATTTAGAGAATAGTTGAATGAAGGCCCCAGGCTGTAGTTTAACAGAGTTTGCATCTGAAAAAAAAAATCATTAGAAGAAAAAATACTTATTTTTTGTTGACAGATTACTACATTACTTAAATTAAAATCCGTTTTTCATAGTGTGAAGCTCATCTCTGAGGGAAATATATGGTGGGAGTTTAAACTAATAGAATTAAAATGGAAGATGTCCGACAGCACACGGCAGGCTATGGCCGACTATATTGCGCTTTAGCAGTGACTTCTTTTGAGAACACTGTACAGTTAAGGCAATGGTTTTTTTTTAATGTTTTTTGTACGGCTGGCAAAAATCCTCCTTCACGAGGGCGCCGTGCTGGGCAATACAGACCACTCTATTAAGCCGGTCACGCTCCTTGCTCTGTCCGCGATGAACCATTAGCAACGCTACTGTCACAATAACGATGCAGGGGAAGCTAAGCCCCTCACGTGCCATAGTTGATACAGACTCGGACCTTGAGAGCGTGCCGCTCTCCAAAAAGGAGGAGGAAGGCCTTCTCCGCTCGCCGAAACCAGGCACCAGCGTAGGGACGGGCTAAAAAAGTAAAAAGACGCCCTATCCCCAGCTGAGAAGGTAAAGCTCGCTAAACTCCCCTACATAAACTCAACAGGCGGATTAACTAACAAGGTGGAGGAGACGCTTGCCAACAAAAGGCAACGCTCAGCCGAGAGCGCTAGTAAGGACGCACCGGGGAGAAAGCGGCAATGCGGGCCTAAGGAGGCAGGCCCTCCCTAAAAAAGCGAAAAAGCCACACAAGACAGGAAAAGTCAGCGAGGTGACCAAACGACATTTGATCTTGGCACTCATTGACAGAAGCGATAAAGCCGGCAAGATGACCGAGGTGTGGTGGAAGTTGGTGCATACGCGGCTCGTTGAGTCATTGTTTGCACGGATGGAGGAAGATCCCGCCTTTGATGGTGCTGAGTGGATAAATGGGATAAAAATCCTGAAGTGCATGGATGACCCGACGAGAAAGTGGATGACGCAAGCGGTCGCCAGTTGGAGTTACTATGGGAGGGGGCTAAGCTGGAGGTGGTGGACAGGGAGCTAATCCCATTCATACCCAAGGCGAAGGTACTCTCCCCATAGCAATCCTAGGGGACCGGGCGCTGAAGCTGCTGCAGCGTCAGAATCCAGACATCCCAACCGTGGACTGAAAGGTTCTGTACGATGGACCCCATTACCCAAGTGCAGTCCTCCAGATAAACAAGGAGGCAGAGCACATCCTCTATCCCAGATACGGGAAGATGGGTATTGGGTAGTGTATACCTGCGCCTCAAAAAATGTCATTCCGGGGATAAGAATGCTCACATCCTGAAGGAAGGCGAGGTGGAGAAGGACCTAGGTCTGGAAACCATCGTTGATACCCCCAGGGATTGACGCTGGACGAGTCCGACGAAGAAGCTCTCTTACAGCTCTGATGACCTAACTGTAGTGATGTAAGAGAGCGGAAAGAAGCGCCTCTTGGAAGCTTCCCGCAATATGGCAAACAACAGGAGGGCCTCACCAGAAGAACGTAGGAGCTTGGTAGAAGGAAGCCCAAAGGACCAGCAACTGCTTGAGGGTGCTGACGCCAACGAGCACCACAGGAAAAGTCCCTAGAGAACCTCTTCAAAAAACCTCACATCATGTCCAATATCGGACACGATAAAGGGACTCAGGCCACCCTGGCGGAAAAAGGATCTTTCACTTCAACGAAACAAATTCAAAGAATTCTTCAAATCGCCAAGCAGGCGAAAGATGATATCATCAATGAGGAATACAAAGTCCTGCAAAGGGGCTACAAGGGGGAAATAGCTACTATCGAAGCAGCCAACCATACAGAGTCAGCTCAAACGTGACGACGGACAGTGGACTGAGGGCAGCGAAGAGGCCCTAAGAGCACTAATGCAAGCTCATTTCCCAGGCTCCACTGAGGTATGTAAATAAGGACATACCTCAGGAACGATGAAGGGTTGGTACTGTCGACCAACCAGCATGCCTACACGAAGTCTCCTTCGTGAAGACGGCACTACATTCTTTGGTAGCCACCATTGAGAGAGCCTTAAACAATAAGTAATATGCACTCGTGGTGTTCGTGGACATATCCGAGGCGTTCAACAACGTTAGCACGGACGCAATAATGGCCTAGATGCGCCCAACACGCCCCCCGCTATTAACTTGTGGATAAAAAATCTTTTAAGTTACCGGCGGGTTCAATCAGATTGGGGCACCGCTTCCATGGTGGAGAAGGAGCGAACCTATGGTGGCAGACGACCTAATCAAGAGAGTCGAGAGGAAAGCACCAAAGATAACAGCTTAAGCGAATGATATAAGCTTAATTATTACGGGAGTCTGTCCATCGACGCTCAGCTCGATCGTGGAAACAACGCTCAGGGAGATATGTGAGTGGGCGGAGAAGGTAGGACTCAATATTAATGCGGATAAGTCGGACCTCAATCTCTTCACCAAGAGATACAAGGTGCCGCAATGGATCCCCCAAAAATTAACAAAACTAGGCTGACCCCGAAAACACAATTCAAATACCTCGGCATTGTACTTGACAGCAAGCTGACGTGGAAGGCCAATGTAGTAGAGAGGGTGAAAAAGGCCACCATAGCGCTATATGCATCCAAGAAGATGCTTAACAGCACATGGGGCCTCTCACCCGCTCTAATGCATTGGGTCTACCTATCGGTGGTGCGTCCGACTCTGCTGTATGGAGTTTTAGTGTGGTGGCAAGCCATGAAGAAGAAAGTGTATAATAAGCTTATGGAGAGAACCCAGCGGCAGGCACTGCTCTGCATATCAGGGGCGCTAGGATCAACCCCTACCAAAGCCCCCCTAGATATCCAAGCGCAACTGACAGCAGGAAAGGCGGCACAACGTCAGGTTGCATCACGAAACTGGTCGCTACAAGGTTTCGGGCACAGTTCAATTGGTCGATATATGATCAGTACATCTGACTGCGTGATACCCAGAACGTGCCCGGGTGTAAACACAACAGTATTCATGGGACCAAATGACTGGAAGTCAGGCCAGGACCATGCTTAATACCTCAATATATGCACCGACGGCTCCAAGATGGATGGAGGAGTTGGAGCGGGCATATACTTTTCAGACCCTGAAATAAGGCGGTCGTATAAGATACCAAGCCATTGCAGTATATTACAGGCGGAAGTATTCGCCATCAGGAAAAGCGACAGAGCCACTAGGGCATAGACAGTGAAGATATTGAGGACAAATTTGCAAAGGAAGGTGTCGGACTGGCGAGTGAAAGATCAGAAAACTTTCCTGTATTCCTAAAAACGCTCCAAAGGGAGCTAGAGAGAAGGGCTGAAGCAAGCGCAATAAGCAGGTGCAGAAGTAATTCCACAACCTGCAGAATATCAAAAATCAAGTGCAAAGAGCGCAACGAGAAACTCACTCACTATTTTAAAAGATCACTGCCTGTCCGCTGCACATGCAGTCAAGCTGGATATCACTGACAATGCAAAATTCCGGAAATGGGATGAATCCGAGACAACCGAAACCTTGGAGTATCTCATTTGCAAATGTCCGGCCCTAACGAGGGCAAGGATAAGATACCTAGGCTCTCTGGTTCTGGCATCGCTAAAAGATGCGTCAAGGAGGAAGCCAGGCGATCTTCTTGATCTTCAAGGACCTCGAAACCCAGAAATTTTCCAGAAAACTAAGGGCCACATTGCGCTATGCGTGGCCCCGTGAGGGCTGGCCGGTTTAACCTAACCCAACACCAGGAAGACGCGTCGGCACCAGGAAGGTCAGCTTCAGATGTTGTTGATTTTTAAGCGGTATCAAGCTTAATCAAATTTATATTTTGCAGCTCCATTAAAATTTGCTTAGAATTAGATCCTCTATAGTTAAGCGCAGTGAGTTTCGGGGTGTATGTCGTACTCCAGGTGCACCTGCCCTGCCCTACTGCTCCCTTATGTTGTAACCGAGCTATAGCTTTCAATTAACAACTCTACTTGCATCACTATAACCACCGACCTTTTTAAATAATTATATTCGAGCAAAAAACTTTTTCAGACGCGCAGCACATACCACTTTATCATTTCAAAGAATGTCTTCTTTTTTATTCTTTGTTTTTATACCCTTGCAGGGTATTATAATTTCAGTCAGAAGTTTGCAACGCAGTGAAGAAGACGTTTCCGACCCTATAAAGTATATATATTCTTGATCAGCATCAACAGCCGAGTCGATCTAGCCATGTCCGTCTGTCCGTCCGTCTGTTCGTTTCTACGCAAACTAGTCCCTCAGTTTTAAAGCTATCTGAATGAAACTTTGCATATAGTCTTCTATATACTTTCACTGCTATATATGTTGGAACGGGCCGGATCGGACGACTATATAATATAGCTTCCATACAAATGTTCAATAAATTTTTAGAAAAAAATATTATAACTATTCAAAATTTTTTTATTTTTTAGATATGGCCATTTTATATTATTTCAGAATTTCGATAAAAATTTCATGAAAATCGGACAACTATATCATATAGCTACCATAGGAACAATCGGGAAATTAATAGGAAAAAAATTATAATGTCGTTGTTTTTCAACGTATTTTCATCTACTTTGAGACATGAGCTTTTGGTATTATTTCAGAATTTTGGTAACAATATTATGAAAATCGGACAACTATATCATACAGCTGCCATAGAAGCGATCCGTAGAGAAAATGTAAAGCTGGGAGTGTAAAACTGTAACTGTCAAACAGTAAACATAATAAGTATAGGTAAAATGTTATGAAACTCTGTTTAGTGTCTGTTTTCGGCATTATAATTTATAATATATATATCAAAACCAATCTGCAAGGGTATACAAACTTCGGCGTGCCGCGCGTTTCCCCGAAGCTGGAAGCCATACGTCCATATTGGCTTTAGAGTGGAGTTGTAGAGCAGGACCTTGTAGTCCTAACACAGAGGCGATCGGGCGTTTAAAATCCAGTTAAAACTGCTGACTTTTAGTTATAGGTGACAAATTAATATCTAAATCTAATAAATTTATTCAATGCTTGGGGCATGGATGCTATGATGATATAATATATGTGGAATTTAATAATGCCAATATTTTAGTATAAGTTAAAATTGCATTACCCCTCCTAGGTGTCAGCGACTTTTGTCGCTACTAGAGTTCGTTTCAGTTGGAATAATTTTTCATTTAATTCTGACAAGCGAAGCGAATGTCCGGCGCCAGATGTTTCTAGATTTGTTTGCGATTTTGAATTTTCAGAAGGAAAGTTAAGATGTGTTATTCTAATGCATATTGCTGATTTTCGTTAGGAAATCCATTCTGGAGCCAGAGATTTCGACGCATACACGATCTGATTTGCGAGACGAACTGAATTTTCAGAAGATGATTTTCCAAAACTTAGTCTTTTTACTGGTCTCGCATGCGTGAATCTTGTAGAAGGTTGAGATCTATTTATTATATGAATATTTTTTATATACGTTCAGTGATTGATTCTGTGCCGACGAAGGAAAGTTAAATCTGTTTCTTTTATGCGTCATTTTTACGACATTGATTTTGGGACCGCGATTGCGACGTATACGCTCTATGTTTTGCATTTTCAGAAGAGGATTCTCCATTACGTCGTACTTATTCTTATGTATAGGTGGTTGTTCTGCGCTGCTCGCGTATATTTATATTAACTATTGATGTAGTTGCCTCAGACAAAGGAGCATTGAACTGCCGCGCTTAAATGCTTTATTAGGCATTAAAAAAAAATAGTCAGGCCTGTTCTAGTTTCCACTTCCGCAAAATTTATTCGGATTTGGATTTCCCTGACCTGTTCTAATGCTCACTTCCGAAAAATTTTTACGGATTCGTATTTCCCTCTGTTAAGTCTCTGTTAATTTGCAGACGAAATGCACGGAAACTTTCCGTGTGCCATTTGGCCGGCGGATTCAAATCCGCAAAATCTGAAATTAATTATTTTAAAATACAATGCGAATATGTATATTACAAATGTTAATTGTAATCTATTCCTAGAGGTTTTGGGAACATTATTGCATAATTGAATTAGCTAATACTAAAGTACTTGATTTATAAATAATTATTTTGTGGGTGCACCTTAAAATCGGTTCGATTCTAACCTTCAGCATTATTGCAAATCCGCTGCCGCTGTGTCGTATTTGAGAGGGACCATTTAAGGGTTGTCAGCATATCAAAAAAAACGGCATATATTTAAGATTAATTTCGAACAATTACTTTTTATGTTGTTTTACAATTAAAATATCTGCACTTTGGTAAAGTATATGAAAAAGTGTTTTTCTTTAAAATACCAGCCAATTCAATCCACAAACTGAACTAAATTTTATGCGAAGGGAATTTTTTCTAAACCCTCGGCAACTCTACTTTCCAGCATTTTGCCACCAGAACAGCTGATTGCAATTACAAATATTTCTAAATGTTTATTTCCTGTCTTAATGCGTATTCCTTAGATTTTATTATTTAAATTAGTGCTTCATTACTATCTATGAGTTGGAGACTACAGCGGGCCAAAATTTGATCAGCCCCTTTTAGCAAATCTTAGACAAGGGAATCTCTTTTGTTGAAAGCGACCAGCTGATTTTGTTAGGGAATTTAAGGGAAATTAAAAAAAATTTCCTTAAATCACCAAGGGAAATTCGCTTATGTTAAAGGGAAATCCGCAAATGTTATCAAATTCACTTCCGAGTGGAAACTAGAACAGGCCTGAGTGAATGGTTGAAGTAGAAACTTAAGAATTACCATTAATAATAAATGAGATACTTTTATGCTAACTGCATTTTTATTTATAACAATATGCACCATACACGAAGCAGTGGAAGAACCACACTATTTCACACATCAGGGGAGAGGGTAAAAGGGGAAGCGAGAGAAAGATGAAAGCGAGAAACAGTTTGTTTCGAATTTGAGCAACTCGCTGCGCATTTAATAATATAAACAATGCACTCAGTTGGACAAAGAGGGAAAGACTTCATCCACGGGAGTACCTTAAAGTATAGTTCATATTATACAAAGTGGTAAATAAATGTATGTCCTAAATTAAAAACATTAATTCGAACCCACTTAGTACGAATGCATTGATAATTTCGTAGCATTCTTTACATATATTTCTAATGATCGATCCCACTATCACATAACCCGAAAAGTAAAAAAAAAGAAACAACGTACTAGTTCGGTAACCAAAGAGGTCAATCTTCGCTCATTCTTGTATGTTTTTTAACATACCCTGCAGTACCACATTTCATCAATAGGCCTTTTCATCAACAATTCATCAACGCGCCGACTGCGACGTCGACAGAATCGACGCTCTGCCGACTGCTACTTGAACCCGAACTCCCTTCGGATACCCGAACTCCCTTCGAGTCCGATTTGTTGGTGCATGTCAAAAAAAAAACAAAAACAATTTGCATGGGCTTCGTTTATTGAAGTCCGAAACAAACTAAGAAACGCAACTGTCCGAAAATTAGAGAGAGATGGTGATAGAGCGAAAGAAGGGGGAAAGAAATGTTCGGTCTTCGGCTTTCGGTTTCGTCTTGCTTCTTCTTATTCCCTTTGCATTACAAGTTGAAGTGTTCTCCACTGCAGAAGTGTCGTGTGTTAAAAATATTAAGAAATCAAATAATTCAATAATTACGTTCCGGGCCATATTGAAATATAAAAAAAGGTGAGTAAAAAGATTGTTCTTAATTAAATAGAAGCCTATAAATGTACATATAATATTTTATTTATTATATGTATATAATATATTAATATATTATATTTATATATGTATGTATGTATTTTCTTTTCAGACTGCAGTAATGGCCAATATATTGGGTAATTTTATTTAATTAAATTATATATTTTCCCTTGATTAATTATAATTTTTTCTGTAGATGCAATTTCCCAAGTGACTAAAACTGAGCCTCCAGAGAAGATACTGCGCAATAAATTTGGTCTTCATGAATAAAAAGCGGAACACCAAGAATCAAAAAGACCTTCAGGCCTCTTAATATATGGATGCTTAATCTTAATTTTTTATATTTGTGTTTTAGTTTTGTTATAGAATTAGTTAGAATAAATAATATTAATAAAAATTTAAGAGTTTTATTTGTATATATGAAAAAAAAAAATCATCAACAATTCATCGATGAATTGATGATGAAATGTTGATGAAAGGCTGATGAAATGTTGATGAATTGTTGATGATTCATCGATGAATTGTTGATTATTCATCAACAATTCATCAAGAATTCATCGATGAATCATCAACAATTCATCAACATTTCATCAGCCTTTCATCAGTAATTCATCAACAATTCATCGATGAATTGTTGATTAATTGTTGATGAATTGTTGTTGATGAATGCCTATGACATGCCCATGTTAAATTCATCAGTAATTTGTATGGCCATTCATCGATGAATCATCAACAACACCCCTTCGGCTATTGATGAAACGTTGATGAATTGTTGATGAATGGTACTGCAGGGTAATAACTCTACGCCACGATTAATTAAGGCGATATTAGGTAATATAACGTAAGATGTATATAAAATATCTTACATACACCACTTTTTATACTTACACTAAAATTAGGAAAATTTGATGAGTATGATGACAATCCGGTAATCGAAATATTATTTTCCAACCTAGAAAAAAAAAATCTTACGATTATTTTTCAACTTTATTGCAACAACCTACTAACTTTTCCATATCCATGTTTCCCTTTTGTTCTGAAAGGAGAAAACAAAATATTTTAATAAAATATTATTTAAAAAAATAACATTATAAAAAGAAAAGACATAACTAGACTACACTATGGAATTTTAAGATAAATAAAAACGTATATAGCTTATTTAGGTGATTATTATTGTTCAGGTCAGGAGCTTTGGTTTCCCCCCCGCGCGACTCCGAAGCGCTCCCGCTTCTTCAAAGCTCCTCAGCGCGCTCTCGCTCTCAGCTTGCGCTCTCGCTCTCAGCTTGCGCTCTTGCACAGCTTGCGCTCTCGCTCTTCTAGCGGACGCTTTCGACTCTGGGCGATCGGCGGTTCTGATCTCTCACTCCCGCTTGTACATTTTTAAATACTATTATGAAATCGAATAAAGCGGACCAAGTCCTCGTTACCATTGAAACTAACCACGCCCCCCCCCCCCCGGCCTACTACTTTTTCTTGCGGTATTCATTTTGGTGGTGATTTTTTCTTTGGTGTTCCGTGACTGCGGCGCGGGAAGTGTTTTTTTTTTCCTACTTATTCTACGGAAGTGAATCGAGAAGTTTCCCCCCAGCCAAACATTTGGTCCTTCGAGCCGAATTTTGGATTTTTTGGATTTTTGGATTCCGGATTTTTCAACTCCACACCAGCAGTTCTCGGCGTTTCTTATTTCCCAAGATAAGTACGAACTATTCCGTCGCCCCCTCACTGCCGGTCTTCAGCAGTAGTCCGAACAATTAATTTCGGTCACTCTGCTGCAAGATTAATTTTCCGTGTCGACTCCAAGAGCGAGTTTTCCTGACAACGGCAGTTGAGGAATTTTCCATTTCTTATTTTCCATTTCCTAAAATTTGCAAATTTTTTTTCAATCCGTCTCCGTTTTAAACGTCCCCATATTCTTTTTCGTCCGGTTTCCTCTATACATATTGGGATTTATCCGTACATCAATGTACAAAACGGTTCCGACACAAGAATAAAATTCATACATACATATGTCCATACATCGGTCTACATAAAGACATTGATTTTATTTCGCACAATAAAAAAAAAATAATATGATTCCGATAATAAAAAATTACAAATAATAAATAATACAGTCCGCTGCTAACATCCATATATATATATATATATGTATATATTATTATAATAAATCCATATATCATATTTCCGCCATATAAAACACATATTATTCCATATTATATTTTTTTCCCCATACACATACATTTACATACGACATTGAAAAAAAATACATATTAAACAAGAAAATCAAAATATAATATAATAAAGAACAAAATATTGAAACAAAACTTTGTAAGCCAGTGTCCGTCTTTTTTTCTGCATTTTATTGGTGCGCCTTACATAGTTCCGCTGCCGCCGCGACATCTACATACATACATAACCAAGAGCTTTTACATTGCCGGCAGCGCATCCCAACGAACATTGAGTTGAGAAGAAAGGTGTCAGGTGTTCCGATCCCACCATTCAGATATATTTTTTCCTTATACTTAATATTTTTATTAATTAATAATTGATCATTAAATACTTTTTAAAGTTTTGCACTCGATTAAATATCCGCAATTGTCAAGGGTACTCCATATATATATATATTTTTTTTCATTTATTGGTTTACTATTAAATACGAAAATAATAAACAACTCGGCATTTCCGTCCAGCAATTAGCTATTTGGTCAAATAAATTAAAATTCTCGTCGCATTTGCTCCAATTAATATTGGTTCCACTACAAATTTTTTCGATTCTCGTCGCATCTGCTCCAATTAATATTGAGTCCTCTACACATATTTTCGATTATCGTCGCTTCTACTTCAAGTAAATTTTTTCCAGTTTATTTACTTGCAATTCTGAGATTGGTTAATTCCACCATCCACCATCTACCATCCGAGTTCTACGGCATATTCTTGCCATCCATATCGTTTCGTTTTTACCGTCTCACATTTCTACTTCGTCGATTTAGTTGACGGTATTGGGAGCAAATAAGTCTAACATTCGAATTCTACGGCATATTCTTGCCAATCCAATCCAAAAAAAATGTCGGAAGGATAAGAATCAATTCCGCAAGACGCGAGTCAGAAGAGGGAGGGAGCGCAGTTAGCGCCTACAATAGATGGAAGTCAAAGGCGGGAACCGAGTCCGAGAAACACGGGCGCGGGACCGTCAAGTAATTTGAGATCCAAAGCCAAGAGCACTTTAGACAGTATTTTGCTTGAGTTCATAGCAACTAGCGACCGTCTTAGCAATTTTGAAAGCCAGATATTTACGGCATCCCCTTCCGAGCCTAGTTCATTTACCTTAAAGATCCGTCTGGATCAGATACAATCCTTATGGGAAAAGGTTGAACGGGAGTATGAAACCGCTTCCAAAGCAGCTCTTCGCGAGGGAGGTAGCGGAAATCTTCCGCTACTTCAAAATAAATATGAGCACTGCTATGCGGTGTACGAAAGATGTGCTTCGAAGCTAGATGAAGACATCGACCGTATGTCCGCCCCCACTTCACCGCCAAGAACAGCTCCGCCGACAGAGACATTCTCGAGGGGTTGCAGTCTCCCGCCATGCGATACAGAGATCTTTGACGGAGATTATCTGCGCTGGCCCACTTTTCGTGACCTGTTTACGGCCATTTATGTAAATAATTCCAGGTTAACTCCAGTGGAAAAGCTTTTCCACTTAAACGCCAAAACTAGCGTCGAAGCTCACGCCATTGTGGCCAAGTCTCCGCTGACTAATGATGGGTTCCAATCCGCGTGGTCAGCGCTTCAGAATCGCTTTGAAAATAAGCGATTGTTGGTAAACAGCCAACTAAAAATCCTGTTTAGTCTTCCGACCCTAAGCAGTGAATCAGGCACGGCCTTGAAAGATCTGCAGAGCACAATTCAAGGGTGCTTGATAGCCCTCGAGCATTCACAAATTTCCACGGAAAATTGGGACTGCCTTCTATTTTTTCTAATCTCCTCCAAGTTGCCGAAGGTCACTCTCTCGTTATGGGAGCAGTCCTTGACCAATAAGTCCGCGATCCCAGCCTGGGAAGAAATGAATTCCTTTCTCGAGGAGAGATATCGCACGTTGGAAGCAATTGAGGATGTTCGACCCAATTCTTCCAGCACACAGCATTCAAGGGAGCCCAGAAGTGCACAACCAAGGAGGGTAAATACCTTCGAGACACAAGTCGGGCCACGCGCACGATTTTGTGATCTCTGCTCCAGAGAGCCTCATCCAGTTCGGCTTTGTCCTCGACTCAACCACAAAGAGCATCATATATTAAGCAAAAGAGATTGTGCCTTAATTGCTTTGCAAGGGGACATAATCTTCGTGAATGCACGAGCAGGCATAGTTGCTTCACATGCAGGGGACGGCATAATACGCTCTTGCACAAAGATAATCCGTCTAATGCTGTTAGCACAGCGCCGGCTCACCCTCCTGAGCAGCCAATCTCAAACACGTCAGTTCATTTCGCCTCCAACCAACAAGGAGTACTTCTAGGTACGGCCATAGTTCATGTGTGCCACCGAGGAGAGAATTTTCCAGCACGTGCCCTGATAGATTCAGGCTCCGAAGGCACTGTCATTTCTGAGAGGCTTGCCAACCGGATTAGACTTCCATTTCAAGCCGTAACGACAAGAGTCACAGGGCTCAACCAAGCCAATTCCGGTGTCTCACAAAAAATGTGTCATTTCCAGATGGTCACTCCGGCCAAACCTATGCTCAAGATCGACACGACGGCGTTTGTGCTGCCGAACCTGGCCGGCAATCTTCCGACAAGCACAATTGATCGAAGCATTTTTGATAGGCTGCCCAATATGCCATTGGCAGATCCGTCGTTTTTCCAGCCGTCTCAGATAGACCTTCTTCTAGGTGCGGATATTCTTCCGTCTGTCCTGCTATCAGGCTGGAGGCCAAACGTATGGGGGTCTTTATTAGCGCAAGAGACCATTTTCGGGTGGATTTTGACCGGCCCAGTGTCTTCAACCACTAGTAGGGTTTCGTCTTTTACCACACAAATATCCATAGAGTCCGAAGCAACATGGAAACACTTCTCACAAAATTTTGGGAGGTGGAGGACCTTCCATGTAGACTGGTAAAGGAGACGGACAAGTTGTGTGAAGACTTTTTCGTCCGAACAACTACCAGATCCTGCGACGGGAAATATATAGTATCCCTGCCCTTCAAAGATTCAGAGCACATTGACTTGGGGCATTCGAGGAGTTCCGCACTCGCACAGTTTCTGAGGAATGAGACTCGCTTGAAGAAGGAGCCCGCTCTCAAAGACACTTATGACTCAGTGATCCAAGAATATATCGATCTTGGCCATATGAAGCCGGTGCCTCCGAATACCGACAAGATAAATTTCTATCTACCCCATCACGCAGTATTCAAGCCCGAAAGTGCGATCACGAAAGTTCGTGTAGTTTTCAACGCATCCAGTCCTTCTTCCAATGGGAACAGCCTTAATGACATTCTGTATCCAGGGCCAGTACTGCAGTCCGATCACTCTTCAAATCCTGAAGTGGCGGACGTTTAAATTCGTTTTCAATGCCGACATCACCAAGATGTATCGGCAAATTCTCCTAAACCAAGAGCACACTCAGTTTTAGAGGATTCTCTTTTGAAATGGCCAAGGGGATATATCCGACTTCGAGCTTCAGACGGTCACGTTTGGAGTGAATTGTGCCCCTTTCCTGGCCCTACGAACACTGCAACAATTGTCCGACGATGTCAACGCCCAATATCCACGGGCGTCGCATATAATCTCAAATTATATGTATGTCGACGATGTGCTAGCAGGAGCCCATACAGAAGCTGAAGCTATTTTAGCCATTCAGGAGCTGCAAGCAGCTCTGAACTCAGCTGGATTCCCTCTCCGCAAGTGGACATCGAATGAACGTGCACCCCTAAAGAGCATCTACTTTCGACTGATTTTCTTGATCTCGAAGAGGTCAGCACCACTAAGACATTGGGAGTACGGTGGAACGCTACGACGGATGAGTTCTACTTTGTCCCAACAGAGGTCACCATTCAGGCAAACTATTCGAAACGCGACATCTTATCCCAAATCGCGAAATTGTTCGACCCAGCTGGGTGGCTCTCCCCATTTGTGGTTCAGGCCAAAATCCTGATGCAGGATATCTGGTTAGCCAGCGTCGAATGGGATGAGTTTCTTCCTGCAGAACTACTACATCGCTGGCATGATTTCCTTCGGAGCTACAGTTTCCTCCACCAAGTTCGCATCCCGCGAAATGTACCCATTTTCAACCAGGTGTACAAGTCCAAATCCATGGTTTCTGCGATGCTTCCCAAAAGGCTTATGGCGCAGCGATTTACGTTCGCATCCAGCGTGATGGAATCATTTCATCAAATCTTCTAACGTCAAAGACCAAAGTCGCTCCGGTAAAAACCGTCTCGCTCCCGCGTCTAGAACTGTGTGGAGCCGTCCTTCTGGCAGACTTGTGGACTGCAATTCTGCCTCAGATTCCTTTCGGTCGTATAGAATCTTTTCTATGGACTGATTCCACTATTGTGCTAGCATGGTTGAACAAGCCACCATGTCAGTGGACGACCTTCGTCGCAAATAGAGTCACTAAAATCGCTCAAAATACTGATGCCAGCCAGTGGTCTCACATGCGTTCCGAGCACAACCTAGCAGATCTAGCCAGTCGTGGAGTAGCGGCTGAAGAGTTGGCTACCAGTGAGCTATGGTGGCATGGGCCTTCCTGGCTAGCTCAGCCACAAGACTCCTGGCCTGCACCTTATGAATCAGTTTCCGACATCGACATCGAGAAGCGACCCATACGTTGCCATTTAGCATGCCCGGAGCAGGACATGCTTGAGCGGTTCTCCAAGCTCGACAAGGCACTACGAGTTTTCGAGTTCAGCGCTTCATCCAGCGCGCGCAAAAACGACCTATTCCAGGTGAGCTGCAGCTATCCAATACAGAGATTTCCACAGCTGAGCGACTCCTAATTTTCATGACCCAGCGCAGACACTTTGCGCTTGAATATGCCTGCCTGAGCCAAAAGCGGCCAATTCCAGCGTCCAGTTCTATTAAGAACATGAATCCTTTCCTTGATCCTCACGGCCTCATCAGGGCGTGTGGTCGGGTGACGGCCTCCGAAGTCCTCTAATATGATGAACGGCATCCGATCTTTCTTCCATACAACTGTCAGTTGGCGCGTCTCCTTGTATCCTTTACGCATCGCATATCCTTGCACGGCGGTAATCAGCTAATGGTACGCCTGATCCGCTCAAAATTCTGGATACCAAGGGTCAAGAACTTAGTCAAGTCAGTAATTTTCTCCTGCAAAATATGTGTGATCCACAAAAAGAAGTTGCAGACTCAACTGATGGGCGAATTACCGAAGGAAAGAACGTCCTTTTCGCGGCCATTTACGTACACAGGCATGGATTATGCCGGACCGTTTGACATAAAGAACTACACCGGGAGAGCCTGCCTGATTACCAAGGGCTATGTGCTGGTGTTTGTATGTTTCTCCACGAAGGCCATCCATTTAGAGCCTACTTCGGACCTCACAACAGAGAAATTTCTCGCAGCATTCGCCCGATTCCTTTCGCGAAGAGGGTGCCCTCGACAAGTTCAGTCGGACAATGGGAAGACCTTTGTTGGTGCAGCCGCAGTGCTGTCGCGTGAATTTCTGCAAGCTGTCAAGGAGTCCGTGACGAATGCTTATAGTCACCAGGAACTCCTGTGGCAATTCATACCCCCAGGAGCCCCGCACATGGGAGGATTGTGGGAAGCTGGAGTTAAAAGCTTCAAGACGCTGTTTTATAAATCCACAGCACACTCGAAAGTATACGTTCGAAGAACTTTCCACATTGCTGGCCAAGATTGAGGCCTGTCTAAATTCGCGTCCAATCGCCCCGATGCCCGAAGACCCCACAGACTTGTTAGCATTCACGCCAGGTCATTTTCTCGTAGGTGGACCCCTTCTCGCCACCGTCGAACCCGAAATTAAGGGTGCGTCCACTTCTATTATCAACCGGTGGCAGCACCTTAAGGCCCTTCATCAGCAATTCCGCCTGAGATGGAAGGTAGAGTACCTCAAGGAGCTCCACAAGCGAACAAAGTGGCAAGTCCCCACAAGAAATCTCGAGGTGGGCGAGATGGTTATAATCAAGGACGATAATCTGCCATCCAATGAGTGGCGGCTCGGCAGGATTGATTCCGTGTTTCCCGGACCCGATGGTCATGTCCGAGTAGTGAATATTTGTACTGCTCGGGGAATCGTTAAGCGCCCTGTCGCAAAAGTCGTATTGCTTCGGGGGGCGACCTCCGAAAAATCTCAATAACTAGCCGTATCCTTACTCCGTAGTTTGCTTCTTTCGCTAGTTCTAAGTCATATTTTCGACTCCATACTAATTCTTTCTTTTGTATCCTACTCCAGATTATAACCAATGTTCCCACGTCTACGTAGCGCCGTCGAAATGGAGAGCAGACGTACACGAGGTATAAATTCCTACCGTTGCCGAGTCTGCCACGGAGTCCACCCTCTACGGAAGTGCCGCAGATTCTTGCGGCTGAGCATCGAAAAGAGGCTCCGCGCGGTCCTCGCGAATCGCTATTGCGCCAACTGCTTGGCTCACGAGCATTCGGATGGAGCGTGCCACCGTGGCGATAGGTGCAAGATCTGCAACGGAGAGCACCACACACTGCTGCATATGCAGGAGCAGCCGCTGTATTTACGCCGTTCGCGTCAGTTGACGCCGCCCTCTCGTCGCGCTCCAGCTTCTGCTCACCACGCTTTGACCTCTCTTCACCACGCTTCGACCTCTCCTCGGCGCTCGGCGGCCTCTCCTCAACTCTCTTCGGCCTCTCCTCGGCATTCTTCGGCCTCTCCTCGGCATTCTTCGGCCTCTCCACGGCATTCGTCGGCCTCTCCACGAACCGCGGCATTCCATTCGCCACGCAGGGAGTTTCGACAGGGCCTTCACTGGCCACTTTGCTTCAGCGACACAGCGTGAACCTCCTCCCGACCGCGCTGGTGCGGATTGACACCGGGATGCGAGTGTTCGACACAGCGGCGCTTATCGACCCATGCACGCCGATGAGCTGCATTGACGCGTCGCTGGCGACTTCTTTGCGACTTTCAACGACAGCGGTGGGCGCTGAACAGATCTGTTCAGCCACCGTCGGCTCGAAAACGAACGCCCATGTCCGGCTCGATCTCGTTTTCAAAGTGGAGCCGCACGTGCGCGTCCGCACTCCGATCCGACAGTTGGATGAGTCTGTGCGGGATTACTTCAAGGACATCACCTTAGCTGACGAACGTTTTTACCTTCAGGCTACGATCTCCGTCGTCCTGGGCGCGGATGTGTACCCTAAAGTGATGCAGCCTGGGTTCCTGAAAGTACAGGATGGATTGCCGGTGGCCCAAAGCTCCGTATTTGGATGGGTCCTGTCCGGGGCCTGTCACACGCCGTAATGAGGAGCAGACTATGTTGCTACCCTAGTGATTGCAAGGGGGGCGGAATGTTCAGGTCAGGAGCTTTCGTTTCCCCCCCGCGCGATTTCGAAGCGCTCCCGCTTCATCAAAGCTCCTCAGCGCGCTCTCGCTCTCAGCTTGCGCTCTTGCGCAGCTTGCGCTCTCGCTCTTCTAGCGGACGCTTTCGACTCTGGGTGATCGGCGGTTCTGATCTCTCACTCCCGCTTGTACATTTTTAAATACTATTATGAAATCGAATAAAGCGGACCAAGTCCTCGTTACCATTGAAACTAACCACGCCCCCCCGGCCTACTACTTTTTCTTGCGGTATTCATTTTGGTGGTGATTTTTTCTTTGGTGTTCCGTGACTGCGGCGCGGGAAGTGTTTTTTTTTCCTACTTATTCTACGGAAGTGAATCGAGAAGTTTCCCCCCAGCCGAACAATTATGTTAAAAAGTACAAAATGTATTACAATGACAATGTACTATGACATTTGAAGAAGATATGTAAATAATTTTTAAAAAGGTAACTGTAGGCAATTTTCGCAACATTGACAACTGATATCCGACTTTAGACGTCTTTCGTAGCTTTCGTTGACAATTATATAAAACCACTCCAGAAAATAGGAATGTAGGCGACTTTCGCAACTGATATTCAAATTTAGACGACTTTTGTAGCTTTCTTTGACAATTATATTAAACAACTCATGAAAATATGAATGTTTCGGTGAACTCTTTTTTCGACTTCCTTTCTTCTACAGCATCTCTTCGACCTTCGACCTTCATCGAGTGCAGACGTGCCTACGGACGACCGCTACGCGGTAAACCAAAAAAACGGTTGTTTCGCTTATTTCTCAACTCGCGATATCGAAGCAGAAAAAACGTCTACCAAGACCAACCCGGCTCTACTGACCGCCGATGGCAAGAGAGCGCACTCTTGCTCACCCGCCCACTCACTCCAACTCCTACATCTTGGAGCTATCATTGCCAAACCTCCGCACCATCGGCTTCGATGGAAGACGCAACAACAACAAGCAGTGCTACAATTTCTGCAATCGCATCAAAAGCAACAGCATCAACTAAATCAACGCATTCGACCTTCATCGAGTGCAGACGTGCCTCATTCATTCATTCTTTTAGTGTTTTCCATGGTAAAAAAATAAATTTGGAACCCTAAACTACGTACTGTCAGTTAGGCCAAGCCCTACAGTGCGTATGACATACGGACACTAGTGCGTGAGACGTGTTTTTGAGCTGCAAAGTTCATTTATATGGTGCCACGCGTAACAAGCACAAAATAATGAGCGGCGATCAAAAGAATGAGCGTAGAACCTCTGTAAACCAAAGAAACTCGCGACAACGAAGCAGAAAAAACGTCTACCAAGCCCAACCCGGCTCTACTGACCGCCGACGGCACGAGAGCGCGCTCTTGCTCACCCGCCCTACTCATTCCAGCTCCTACATCTTGGAGCTCCCAATGCCAAACCCCACAACCACCGGTTTCGATGGAAGACGCACCTACAACAAGCAGAGCTGCAATTTCTGCAAACGCAGCAAAAGCAACAAGAACAACTAAACCAACGACCAATATTGCAAAATCGGTGCCAACGGCCGCAGCGCCAAGTTCTTTGGTAACAAAAACCGTGAGCCCCGATAAGCAACAAGCGGTTCCGGCCATACAGACTGGCATGGATCGCTACATCCAAAATAAGCGTAAGCTCAGCCCACATAATACGGTTGGTAACAAACCTAAGATCAACCGTGTCACCAACTCCAACAAATTTTCCCCGCTAGCTGATGAGAATAACCCAGCAGAGCCGGAGCAGGAGACTCAAAAACAGTCAAAGCCCCCACCTATATATATAAGGGAGAAAAGTTCAAACGCCCTGGTCAACAAAATTGTTGCGGTGGTCGGGGACGGAAATTTTCATGTTGTTCCGATTATTAAAGGGAACATTTGCGAAACTAAAGTTCAAACCAAAACAGAAGAACACTTTCGAGCTGTGTCTAATTACCTGCAGGAAGCACCTACCAACTAAAAAGCAGCAAGGGACTGCAAGTAGTGCTGAATGGAATTGAACCAGAAGTCGCACCCTCTGAGATACTAGAAGCCCTGAAAGGCAAGGGTTTCTTTGCCAAGAATGTTAGCAACATTATCAACAAAAACAAAAATGAGCAACCTTTGCATTTCTGCTGTCTACTGCCCACCTCGCTTTACAATCTCTGAAGGCCAATTCATGGACTTTAACAACTCTCTTGGAGATCGTTTCATAGCTGCAGGAGATTACAACGCCAAGCACACGCATTGGGGATCCCGCCTCGTGACCCCCAAGGGAAGACAACGCTCTCATCAATGTGAGAAATAAACTGGACTACGTTTCCCCTGGTAGCCCCACCTATTGGCCAGCAGACCCCAGAAAGATACCTGATCTAATTGACTTTGCGGTGACAAAAAACATCCCACACAATTTAATAAACGCCAAGGCCCTTCCGGACCTTTCTTCAGATCACTCGCCGCTGTTGATAACCCTCCTTCAAAGCCCAGAAACTACGGATCGCTCTCACAGGTTGACGTCGCACAGAACAAATTGGATGAAATACAAAAAGTATGTGAGTTTCCACATAGAGCTAGCCCCCCAGCTCAATACTGAAGCCGACATCGACTCCACCACCTCCGCTCTGGTAGAGGTACTTGTGACTGCAGCCAGGCCCTCAACACCACAACAGAAGGATGTGCAAAAAATCAAATTCAAAACGAACCACCGGCTTCGATGGAACACTTCCGGGCCGTGTCTAAATACCTGAAAGAATCAAAAAAGAGCCTTTACACTTACCAACTAAAAAGCAGCACGGGACTGCAAGTAGTGCTAAAAGGAATTGAACCATAAGTCGCCCCCTCTTAGATACTAGAAGCCCTGAAAGGCAAGGGTTTCTTTGCCAAGAATGTTAGCAACATTATAAACAAAAACCACTTTTCAAAGTCCAACTTGAGCCAGATAGTAAAACCCTAAAGAAGAACGAAGTTCACCCGATCTACAAGTTGAAGTTCCTACTGCATCGTAGAATCACCGTGGAAGAACCGCACAAACGAAACGGTCCTGTGCAATGCACGAATTGCCATGAGTATGGACATACAAGGACATACTGCACCCTTCGGTCAGTCTGTGTAGTCTGTGGAGACTTCCACAACTCCGCACACTGCTCTGCGAACAAAGAAGACCCCAACACGAAAAAATGTGGAAACTGTGGAGGAAACCATACAGCTAACTACCGAGGCTGTGTGGTGTACAAGGAGCAGAAGAGTCGCATGCGACGAGTGACAGCTACACGCCAACAAAATATACAAAATGTGTATTATTATTCAAAAACTACTCCACATGTATTTTTTGCCAAAGCAGCCAGATCTTCTTTTGGTCCGCTAAATGCCCCCACGGGCATCTCTTACGCCGAAGCTCTGCGGACAGATATGCAAAATCCACTCCCCTCAAACTCAGTAAATGCTCAGCAGGCCCCAGGGCAGCCACAAAACAACCTGGAATCCATGATGGTGACCAAGCAACAAGTATGAAAGTATGCGCCCGTAGCACAGTGGCCGATTTTGCTGTTCTAGCGGCAGATTAAGAATATTTTCAACTGTTAAAATTAATTTTTTTTTTTTTTCTATCGATAGTAATATAATCATATATACCACAAAAAATACTAAAACCGATCATAGCGATTAAATAGATCAGCTGTTAACAATCAAAGTCAACATATGGTAGCACACTATTTTTCAGAGCTTATACCTCGGTTGCTGCACTCTATTTTATATTTGCGACATTTTATTAGATTTCACCTTTTTTGAAACAAGTTCTCCATTTTCTTAAAGCTTAAGGTATGTAGAATAAGAAAATTAATGTTTTGTGAGCTGTGAGTAGATGTTGTATTTGTAGTTTATGTTTAAAACCATCACTGTTTGTAGCCCCCTTTTTAAAAGCATGTTTCAGCTTCTGTAGACTAAATCTTTGTGAAGCTCGTCCCGGCCCGCAAAAACTGTATAACTTTGCTAAACTATGGTTCGTTTAGTGTGTAAATTAACCAAGATCAGCTGCCCTTACTTGCCCCTGCTAAAGTTTAGGATATTTTCAGCAAACATTACTTAAGAAATTTTTGGTTGAACCATACTCGCAAAAACTCTCGGTCTAACACAATGAAGGATCTTTTGCACTTATTGTTGGTATCGTCGGATCCACTAATAACAAGTTTAAACAAAAGTGCGGCTAATAGTTCGAGCAAAGCAGTTTCATTTGACATTAAAGGTCAAAATCTACTTGTAGACTACATATGCAAGAAGAAAATTCCGATTCAGACTCGGAAAATTGAAATATATTTGTTTGTGGCTTTCTTTTAAATGACATCTTTGAAAACAAAATACAAACTCATTCAATATTTAAAAAAAGAAATAAAAAATAAAAAAAAAATTTTTAAGTTAAAAAAAAAATTTTAAATAAAAAATTATTTTAAATTAAAGGTGAAAAGTTTAATTTCTTTTTAGGTAAAGATTTGATAAAAATTTCATACTTGGTAAATTTATCGTTACTTTTTATGAAATTCCATTTCTGTCGCTAGAACAGCCAAATCGGCCACTGTGAGTAGGCCATAAATCGAAAAATTGACTTGAAAATAATTAGTCAAAATGTAAAGAATTTGTCTCTAAATTGTCTACATTTTGTTATTGCAAACTAGTTTTTTCCGGAATTCTAACGGGACATTCTAAAAATAGAATGCAAAGTGTGATCACGTGTTCAATTTTGCTGCTGCAGCTGCGTTTAGTGAGCTTTTCGTCAAAACAAAAGCGAAGTTCAAAGTGGTCGGACGTTCGAAAAAATTCTCCAAATTTAATTATTTAAAATGCATTTTAAAGTTGAAGGTATTAACTTTAATAAATTGGTTTTATGAAAGTTATCTGACTAATTAAATATTATTTGTGTATTTTATAGCGATTAACCCATTTTTGTCTATTTTGTTAACGTACTTTTTCATGTTTAGTTAAAGTTTTAGTTGTGATGCCACGAAATGCCACAAATAATATGTATGTTAATGTGTTCGTCTGACTTTTAGGGTACTGTGTGCCTAAAATCAGATGCAGAAATTTGCAGAGGTTAATATAATCGGAAAAATACTAACACAGGTGAGGGTAAGGTTTTAACTTTAAAATTTAATTTTACAGGTACTCAAGTCAAGCTTTTTTAAATTTTAATGTTAATATATTTTTTTAACAAATTAACTTAGTTTTTTAGTCGAAAATCCGGCTTTTGACTTCCAATTTTGATAAAAAATCGGGAAAAAATTTTAAAAATAAAAACGTCTGCTAAGTACCTTGGGGCAATTATTCTTTAAGGAATACATAACATTTTTTTTATATCGGACGTTTTTGTGGACAGTTAGGTCAGGATGTAGTAGGCCTCGCGTAGGCCTGTAAATATTTTTTAATACAAAAATTAAAAAATAATTGTTCAAATATTTTGTTAATTGTATTTAATTCATTAAGCTAACTTTAGCCGTTTCGCCAAAACATTTTTTGAACAGTGGGCAGTTTTGCACCGAATTAACCTTACCCCCCTTAAGCTGTGTGATTTGTTGCTAAATAAATAAAATACCCAATATATAAGTTAATAATTCTTTTTTTAATTTTTGGGCACTTATATTTCACCAACATTCTCATTGAGAGATCAAAAATTAATTTTAGCCCTTGGAAAAAAATCATTTTATAAAAATGTTGTATGGGAGCTATAAGATAAAGATATCCGATTTTAACCAAACTTCAAGAGGACAAGAATAGAAAAAATTTAATCTCAGGAAATATAGTTTATATATATATTTTTGGTCACATTCGTTTTTGCGAGTGTAGAATTTTTTCTGTCCCGCGTGTCCCTGCGCACAGTCGCCGGCAAAAATCGGCGAAACAAAAGGGGAAAGGGAATAGATAAATACTCGTAGAAAATTTTCCATTGGTGCATACGGCGCGTCGTCGCAAAAGCAAGCAGCAAAGTTACCGCCAAAAATCATAGTCAACGTCACTGCCAGCGTCAACGCCGGCAGAGGGACGCATCCAGAAACACACACACACACGTGGCCAACACACATCTCCAGTTCTGCTCTGCCCGTGGCAGCAGCGTCGGCTAGCTTAAGCATTAATATAAAACCGGGGACCCTCGCTAAGAGGAACACACTTCGGAAGATCAGCTCATTAAATACACATCGCTCTCAGACTTTACACTTTAAAAATGAACTCATCAAACTTATCGTCGTATCCTTGCCCACATCGGGAAGATTTTCAATATCCTTCAACCACGTTAAGGACACCCGCGAACCCTTAAAGGACCCTGCGAGACCCTGCCGCCGAGAATAAAATAAAATAAAAATCATAAAATAATAAGGATTCAAATAAATAAATAATTCAAATAATAAACCGAAATAATAATTAATGAATAATTAAATAAGCCCAAATAAAATATCAGGTTGTTTGGTTATGACATACCGGTTTCTTTATTGATTTTTGACGACGATATTAACATAGTTAGCATTGTCCGATTTTAGTGCTTTATGTACCGTTGTCTTCGATGATTTTCTGCCATTTTGATGGTAACTTGTATATGCCTCTCCTAAAGAAGTCCTTGTCTTTACTGTCAAAAAACTCAGCGATTCGATTTTCACAATCCTCCCTTGAACTCAATTTTTGTCCATCGAAAAATTTTGCATGGCCAAAAACAGATGGTAATCGCTTGGGGTAATGTCCAGAATATAAGGTGGATGCATTAACACTTCCCAATCAAGCTCCCGTAGCTTGTGACGCGACACCAAAGATGTATGGGGCCTGGCGTTGTCATGATTGAACACAACGCCCTTACGATTCACCATGGCTGGCCGCTTCTGTTCAAGTGCAATCTTCAATCTCTCTAGTTGTTCACAGTACAGGTCAGAATTGATGGTTTGGCCATAGGGCAACACTTCATAATGGATAATTCCTCTGATATCCCACCATACACTCTGAGCCGTCAGTCCTGGCTTTGCCACCGTTTGAGACGACTCACCGTGCTTCGACCAAGATTTTTTATGCTTTATGTTGTCATATGTGATCCATTTTTCATCACCAGTGACTAACCGATCCAGAAATGAGTCGACTTTATTACGGTGCAACAAAGATTCTCAGATTGATACACGGTTGAAAAAGGGTTTTTTGGGATAACTTATGAGGCATCCTTACATCGAGCTTTTTGTTAAATTTTTTGACTTTAAATGCCTATGGACTGTTTCTGTGCTTAGTTGCAGCTCCTCTGCGATGGTTCTAATAGTCACATGACGATCTCGATCCACTATTTCCATGATTTTATCCGTATCAACGGTCACTGGTCGTCAGGAAGGCTTGGGTGTTTCGGTATCAAAATTGCCCCTTTGGAATCGCCTAAACAACTGTTTGTTATCTCCTAAGACAGCAATAATCTGTCGGCGAGATTCCGCAGCAGTTTTTCCCTGTGCGAAATAAATTTTCAAAACTGCCCAAATTTCTGCGTTTGTGAACTCCATTTCAATCGATTGTAACTTTTTAACGTAGAAGCTCATGCAAACAATATATATATATCATTTTAAAGGTGATACCAATACCTTTCAAACGAGATACATTGCCATGTACGATTATATTTGACTTCACAAGCGAAGTGCGAAATTTGAATGTAAAAACCGGTATGTCATTACCAAACAACCTAATAATAAATTAAAGAAATCCAGATATCCTAAAACAATAAATTCGAGGAAAGGAATAATAGGATTTGAATAAAAGGAAATAACCGCCGAAGAAACGAATATACCAAGCGAATAAAATAAATACTAAAATCGAATAAATAATAATCGAAGAATAAATACATTAATTAAAGACTTCATTAAAGATTTGACAGCGCTACAGCGTTTTACACAAGTGCGAGCAAGACGACTATATGGCGCTCTAATGCATTAGAATAATGCATTAGCTACTTCATTGGCGCGATAATCGATAGATCTACATAAAAATACTAGATTCTCGATAACAAAATACGGGTTTAATGAAGAAAATTGTAATTGAAAAATGTATTAGCCAGCTCATTGACAGTATGGTCTCACAATGAGAATTTTATTTTTATATCATTTCGCTGGTTTTTTGAACTGAAAAAATATTAGAAAATTAGGAATAATAATGTTTTGCGGGGGCAAGGTTCTTGCGCTGTAAAATTAATTAAAATTTATAATAATAATAATAATTAAATAATTAAAAAAATTGTAAGCATCATAGGTTAAAAACATAAATTTAAAGGATTCTGCATTTATTTATGCAAGAATACTTCGACGAGGAATTCAGAAATTCATAGTAATACGCCGCGAATGGAGCCCTTTTTTTTATACCCTTGCAGGGTATTATAATTTCAGTCAGAAGTTTGCAACGCAGTGAAGGAGACGTTTCCGACCCTATAAAGTATATATATTCTTGATCAGCATCAACAGCCGAGTCGATCTAGCCATGTCCGTCTGTCCGTCTGTCCGTCTGTCCGTCTGTCCACCTGTCCGTTTCTACGCAAACTAGTCCCTCAGTTTTAAAGCTATCTGAATGAAACTTTGCATATAGTCTTCTATATGCTCTCACTGCTATATATGTCGGAACGGGCCGGATCGGACGACTATATCATATAGCTGCCATACAAATGTTCGATAAATTTTTAGGAAAAAAATTATAACTTTGCTGTTTTTCAATATTTTTCCATCATTTTTTAGATATAGCCATTTTATATTATTTCAGAATTTTGGTAAAAATTTTATGAAAATCGGACGACTATATGATATAGCTGCCATAGGAACGATCGGGAAATTAATAGGAAAAAAATTATTGCTTCGTTGTTTTTCAACGTATTTTTATCTACCCTGAGATATAGGCTTTTTTTATTGTTCTAGAATTTTGGTATAAACTTCATAAAAATCGGACAAATATATCATATTGCTGCCATAGAAGCGATCGGTAATTGTATTAAATATGTAAAGCTGGGAATGTAAAACTGTAACTGTCTAACTGTAAACATAATAAGTATAGGTAAACTGTAATGAAACTCTATTTTGTGAGTGTTTTCAACATTTATATCTATAATATAAACATCAAAACCAATCTGCAAGGGTATACAAACTTCGGCGTGCCGAAGTTAGCTTCCTTTCTTGTTTTGGTTACCTTTAACGGTCGGTGTGACCGTAGTCGTATTACCAAAATAATCCAAGCAAAATCCAAGCCAAATTACAGATATAGTGGTTTCTTTCAAGGTTCTAATGAAGTATCCCGCCATTTCCACTCACTCGAGCCCTGTTGTTATTTCTGATCCTTGTTCTCCGCGTATCCTGTGAACCATGGGCGTCACTTGGATAAGTTATCGTAAAAAGATGGAGGCGAGGATGGCTTCTAATCCTCGGCGAGTTCGGACTCGAACGAAGCGGCACTGTGGACGAGCAACGTGCGCGGTTCATAGCATTTTCGCGGCAGCGTAGCAATTCCGAGGAAATTCAGGATCGACTCGAGTAACTGGAACGCCGGTTCGGGAACGCACCCACGGGTGAAATGAAGTCGCCTATCCTGCTGGACCCGTCCCTCATATCGCCAGAACCGACCACGTTGGCATCGTTGGTACCACCTTCGCTTTTTCTACCACGTAGTACGTCACCGGCCACCGGGCGACGCCGGCTTGGGAGCAATCCTGATCGACAGGATGACAAAGTGGGGCCTTTCGTTCGATGGAACGACGGATCCACTTGGGTTCATAGAACACATCGAGGAGCGTGCCGATACCTGCCGGATCGACCGGAGATATCTGGCTCAAGCCCTGGTGGTGCTGTTGACCGGCCGGGCCGAAAGTTGGTTCCGCACGAGCGGACTCCAACAAGCCAGCTGGGTCGAGGTTCGCCGACAATTCCTCGATTTCTTCTTGCCACTGCGATACTATCAGCGGTTGGAGGATGAGAAGCCCAACGAACCATTTAAGGAATACCTTATCGACATTCGTTTGCAGATGCGCCGGCCGGATTCTCCTCGGACAAGGAACTGGAGAGGATTTATGAGAACATGCTACCGGAATATCAACTCTACACACGGAGGCAGAATTTCCGTACGCTGACCGAACTAACGCAACTCGTGACCAACTACGAGGAGACACGCAGCCGAGGCGGGCGAACGCCCGAGAACCGTATCCCGACTCAACGACAGGCCACAGGAGCCAGCTACGCAGCAGACGGGGACAGGATGCCCACTCGACGAGCTCAACAGGCGCCCTCTTCAGGCAACGCCCTCAACGGTTCCCTTAGCCGGAACGCTTGTACCAGCCAGAGCGTGGTATCACCACGACCGGAAGCAGTCAACGTTCGCGACGCCTGCCGGAATTGCGGCCAATCCGGACACTTCGAAGCCGAGTGTAGGAATCCACGGATTCTATTCTGCTGGGATTGCGGTCAACGAGGTCGCAGGACGATCGACTGTTTCCGCCAGCCATCGTCGGGAAACGGGCAAGGGCCTCGTGTGACCGGGAATCACCCGAGGAACCCTCCATACTCACGAAGCCAAAAGGAGACACTCTCCATCAGTACCAGGGACGCATCCGCGCTACCATCCACATGGAGGGGCGACGGACACCGACCCTGGACACCGGAGCTACACATAGCTTCATCAGTGAAGGTCTGGCACAAATGCTGGACAACGGAAGGAACACACGGGACATCCGTACCCAGGTGAAACTCGCCGACGGAACATGCCGCGAGCTGACTAGAGCCCTGGCGGCAAATATCTACCTGGGGAGTTAACGTACTCCCACCATTCTCCTTGTGATGTCGGACGCACTGGACGACATACTCCTAGGAATGGATTTCCTCTGCGGGATCGGAGCAACTCTGCTGTGCGGCGGGCAGACCCTCCGACTACGACCGAACGACCACACCAAGCCACCAAGTAACCCGGAACGCTCTGACCAGCGGAGACCAACAACAGAGCCACGCTCTGATCACCGAAGGGAGCCACGCTCCAACCTACGGGACCAGCCCGCAGAGCCACGCTCTGACCAGCGAAGAACGACAAGGGAGCCACGCTCCAACCACGAACAGCCATCCAGGGCACATCACTCAGTGCCACGCTCTGATCAGCGAAACACGACAACGGAGTCACACTCCATCCACTTGGAGCCACCGACGGCAGCCCAGGGAGAGCCACGCTCTACCTATCGAGGGCAATCAAGGGAGCCATGCTCCGAACACGAAGAGCAGCCAAGTACCTCGCCTCCAGCACAGTTTCGAGACACAGCTTCACCAGATACGGAGAACCAGCCGCCCTTTTGGAGACAGGCTTTGCCCGTGGCAGACGCCACAGCCGCGCAACGGAATCCCTTCCGTGCCTCCATGAAACGTGTCCGCTTCCAGGATCACGTCGAGGAAACGCCGGAGCAGAGCCCGCCCCTATGCGGAACCGTCAATTCGGTGAGTCATCCCACAGAGGATCAAGTCTCATTCTAGACAGAGGAATCCGAGACGTAGGATTACCCCGAGCCTTGGGTGAAGGAGTTCCTGGACCAGGAACTGGCCAAGTTTGATACTCTTTCGGGGGTATCACACATCGCGGAGCATCGCATCTTCATGCGCACCGATCGACCCCTTAAACAGCGGTACTTTCCAAGGAATCCAGCCATGAGGGCCGTGATTGACCGGCAGATCAATGAACTCCTCCGAGACGGACGCATTGAACCCTCCAAAAGTCCGCACAGCGCGCCTATCGTAATCGCGGCCAAAAAGAATGGCGAAGTCCGCATGTGCGTGGACTATCGCCAACTCAACGAGAACTCCGTGCCGGAACGATTGGAATGATTGGAACGATTCCGGAACGCGAAGTTCATTTCGACATTGGACCTCAAAAACGGGTATTGGCAAATACTAGTGGCCCCGGACAGTCGGGATTGCACGGCATTTACTGTTCCTGGTAGAGGATTGTTTCATTGGGGAGTCATGCCTCCGCCCACCCGCCACGTTTCAACGATTCTTAGACACGGTCATCGGTCCGGATATGGAACCTCACGCGTTTGCATATCTAGACGACATCATTGTCATCGGTTCCACACTGGAGGAGCATGTCGTCAACCTAGGAGAGGTTTTCAGACGTCTCCGCCGCGCAAACCTGCGCCTCAACAGAGGGAAGTGCCATTTCTTTCAGCGTTACATCATGTACTTGGGCCATGTGATCAGCGAAGCCGGAATCCATACGGATCCGGACAAGGTCGCTGCGATCCGGGGACTCGCGCCACCGACGAACCTGAAGGAGCTGCGAAGGTGCCTGGGAATCGCTTCCTGGTACCGCCGCTTCGTGCCGAACTTCGCCGATGTTGTGGCACCCATGACATCGCTGCTGAAGAAGGGCCACAAGTGGGAATGAACGCAGAGACAAGACCACGCTTTCCAGGAGTTGAAGACGCTGCTGACCGAAGCTCCCATTCTAGCTTGCCCGGATTTTGGGGAGAAGTTTGTGCTGTAGACCGACGCCAGCGAGTACGGACAGACCATCGAGGGAAGCGAGACGGTGATAGCGTACGCCAGCCGCCGGCTCAACACCGCTGAGAGGAACTTCTCGGTGACTGAGAAGGAGTGTCTTGCCATCGTCTGGGCAATTCGGAAGATGCGGTGTTACATCGAGGGATACCGCTTCGAAGTCCTCACCGATCACCACTCCCTGAGGTGGTTGAACTCCATCGACAATCCAACAGGCAGGATTGCCCGTTGGGCACTGGAGTTCCAACAATATCAGTATGATGTCCATTACCGGAAGGGGGCCCAGAACTTAGTGGCCGATGCCCTTTCTCGCCAACCGTTGCCCATCGTGCAGCAAGCGTACAAGGAGTCAACTGTAAGTGGATTACGAGGATGCTTCAGAGGATTCGAGCTGAACCAGCAAAGTTCCCGGATTACCGAGAGGAGAGTGGTCAATTATATCGTCGAATTGGACTCCGACCTGAGGAGGAAGAGTACACGCCCTGGAAGCTGTGCGTAGGGTCAGACTATCGCCAGCGAGTACTCGAAGAATGCCACGATCACCCCACCGCCGGTCATCTAGGAGTCAGGAAAACCAGCATTCGTGTGGCCCAGCGCTATTATTGGCCTGGACTGTTTCGCGAAGTGGCTCGGTACGTTCGCCGTTGTCCCACTTGTCAGCGATACAAGGTGAGCCAAGAGAAACCTGCGGGTCAGATGTTTACTCGACAGGTCGAGGAACCGTTCCACATCCTCTGCGCAGATTTCGTCGGCCCACTTCCGCGGTCAAAAGAGGGCAATACGATGCTTCTGGTATTCTTGGACGCCTTCAGCAAGTGGGTAGAGCTAGTGTCACTTCGAAAAGCTACCGCAACTCATCTGGAGCGATCCTTCAGAGAGCGGATTTTGAGCCGATTCGGCGTTCCCCGGACATTTGTCTGAGACAACGGTACACAGTTTACCGGTCGCTCGTTCCAGAAGTTCTGCCAGTCCCTGGGAATGGAGCTGCAGCACACGGCGCCCTACACTCCGAGGCAGAATCCCACTGAAAGGGCAAACCGAACGATCAAGACGATGATCGCCCAGTTCTTGGATGGAGGCCAGCAGAACGAATGGGACCAACTCCTGCCAGAGATATCACTGGCCATCAACAGTAGTGTCTCTGAAACTACCGGATTCAGCCCAGCATTCTTGGTACAAGGCCGAGAACCGCGACTGCCGAAGACGTTGTACGACGAGGTCACCCCCGGACGAGGCACCCCAGAGGTTACCCCGACAGAGCGAAGCGATCAACATTTTCGACGTCGTCCGAAACAACGCTGACCGCGCCGCCGCCGAACAGAGCCGTCACTACAACCTGAGCCGGAGAGCATGGAGACCACCAGTCGGATTCATGGTACTGGTACGCCGACACGCCCTGTCCAACGCAGCCGAGGGTTTCGCTGCGAATCTAGCAGCAAAATACGAAGGACCCTTCCGGGTAGCAAAGTTCCCATCACCGAACATCGTGCAACTGCACGTGCCAGGAAGCCGACGCCAGCGAACCGCAAGCCTGAACCAGCTGTAGCCGTACCACCACGAAGAGGATGCCGACACCGAAGCCGGAACCCACCAGGGAGACACCGACGCCGAAGACACAACGCCCGAAGACGCCGATGACACCATCCTGGACGCACAGCCAGCAGCCAAGACCGAACGGCGCAGGGGACCCATCCCGCGCCGCCAACACTAGCGACGAGCGCCCATGTATGGGGAGATGACCATGTTTCGCAGGGGCCACTTGTTGACAGGCGCGCCTGTCCAACGTCCCAAACCCCCTAGTGGGGTGAACATGCGTCTCTTCCCAAAAGCCGTAGCCGTAGCCAGCCAACCCTAGCCCACTCCGTTAGGTAGGGCCAAGGGCAACTCACTAATGCAATCTCATCTGTCCTTACAGCAACAGTCCTCAGCCAGCCTACCGAGAGGCACGACGAGCCACGCGCCCCGCAGGCAAAGCACGCCTGACGACCTCATCTTCGCCAGACCCCTAGCGCCACAAGGACGATAACTAGCCACTCAGGATCATGGACGAGCTTGGTCGCCCATTGATCCCTGCTCCGTCACCGGAGGCCTCCCATTGGATGCACGGCGCGGCCGATGGCCGTGAGCTATCCGTGGAAATATCATAATTTGCGTCTACTTACGATAAAATACAATTTTATGAAGTTCAATGCCACTGGCGAAGCACGAAAAAATTTTTCCAAGAAAACGTTAGGTCACAATTGAAGCTGCAAACGGCGAATACAAACTTCGATTAGCGATAAAAAACGACAACAATCGTTTGACGCGACTGTGCGCGGGTGTGAGGTTAGGATATCGACTAAGTAAGCAACACACATATAGATAGCACACAAAATCATGACAGAAGGTGAAATATTTGTAGTGGTTCATCTATCCCCGTGGTTCACCTATCCCCACTCTCCCCTACGTGCCAATAGATTATAGGGAACGAGTAATTGAGTTGATAAAGAGACGCCAACAATACGCACAGGAACCCGCAAAAGACTACGTAAGGGAACTAAGGAAGATTATGTCTCACACCACACTTAGCGAAGAACAGAAGCTAGAGTGGACATATAGAAACAGCACCATGGAGTTCTAGAGATATGCCAAGCGTAGCGAAATACAATCGCTACAGGACTATCTGAGACTAACGGAAGAGTTCGAAGCCCTAGGAACACAATACCCACAACAGACACAAGCAAGAATGGCAGGAATAACCAACACGAGTAAACTGTGCCGACGGTGCAAACAACCAGGACACAGAGCACACCAGTGCAACCATCCGATGAGGCTGTTTTGCTGGGTATGTGGACGGGACAACATAAGAACAATCGACTGCTGCAGAAGGTACGAGGGAAACGGAAGAGGCGCTGGGAGGCAGGTGGGACAGCCAGTGACAACCCAGACATACCAGCAGAGACGATGATCAAGTTCGACGGCCTAAAGATCATCGCACAGTGTGACACGACACTGCAATGCGGAGGTTTGACCACACAGATCAAGCCACAGATGGGAAAACGAAAGAAACGCCAGAGAGTAAGAATAGCGTCAGCAGAACCGACAGAGGCAGAAATCGAGGAGTTCCTCAGCAGGCAGCTAAAGCTGATGGGTGAAATTCACGGAACAAGTCACATTGCTAAGCACAAAATATATATGAAACATGACAGACCGCTTAAGCAAAGGTACTATCCAAAAAACCCAGCAATGCTAAAGATAATCCACGAACAGATTGAGGAACTCCTACAGCAAGACCTGATAGAACCTTCACACTCAGCCAGTAGTTCTCGTAAAAAAGAAGATCAATCAGTGGAGACTATGCATCGACTACCGACAGTTGAACACGCACTCGGAACAAGATGCACACCCGGTACCACGGATGGATCACATCCTGAACCAACTGAGAAAGGCAAGATACATCAGCACGCTGGATTTGAAGAACGGCTACTGGCAAATACCCATGGAAGAGCAAAGCATGCAGTACACGGCATTTACAGTACCGGGACGAGGATTATTCCAATGGAAGGTGATGGCATTTGGTCTAGACACCGCGCCAGCAACGTTCCAAAGGGCACTAGATTAGGTTATAGGCCCAGAAATGGAACCATTCGCATTCGCCTACCTCGACGACATAGTAGTCATAGGCAGGAAAAGAAAGAACACCTGGAGGAACTCCAAGAGGTACTGGCAAGACTACGCAGAGCAAACCCACGAATCAACCCGTAGAAATGCCAATTCTACCAAGACAAACTGAAATATCTGGGACACGTGGTGAGCGCACGAGGAATACATACAGACCCTGACAAAATAGCCGCGATCAGGGACCTGACAACCACAAAACAAGTTCACAGCTTCCTTGGAGTCGCCTTATGGTACCGAAGATTCGTACCCGGATTCACCGAAATCGCGAAGCCATTGTTTGATCCGATAAAGAAAAACGCGAAGTTCGAGTGGAAAGAAGAACACGAGAAAGCAGCAGAAGAACTAAAAAAAGCACTAACAGAAGCACCGGTACTCGCATGCCCGGACTTCACGAAGACATTTATACTCCAGACAGATGCAAACAACTGTGGATTGAGGGCTGTGCTCACCCAAGAAGTCGACGACGGAGAACACGTCATCTCATATGCGAGTCGCAAACTACGAAAAGAAAAAGAGTGCCTCGCGATACACTGGGGAATACACAAGATGAGGATGTATCTGGAAGGATACCACTTCGTGGTAATAACGGATCATCTAGCGCTAAAGTTGCTCAATTCTATAGAGAGTCCATCAGGACGAGTGGCGAGATGGGCATCGAAAGGATAAGCTGAATGTAGTAGCCGACACACTGTCAAGACAACCCACCGAGGAAGTTCAAAGTGCCGAGGTAGCAGAAGACAAATGAATCAGGGAAAAATTGATAGACATTGAAAAGAACCCGAGTCGTTGGCCAGACTACTGCGTCGAAAACAACAAACTATATAGACACCTACCATCATGGGCAGCGGACGAAGACATTCAACGCTGGAAACTCTGCGTAGGCAAACACCAACGAGCGGGAGTACTAGAATCACAAAGCGGCAACTGCAAGACATCTGGGAGTAAGAAAAACCAAGCACAGGATTGCTACCCGATACTACTGGCCAGGAATGCATCGGGAAGTCAAGAATTACATTGACCGATGCATAACATGCCAACAGTTTAAGGTGTCACAAAAGCAGGCGTCCGGAAGAATGCTCACGAAGATAGCGGAGGCACCAGGAAAGACACTATGCGTCGACTTCGTTGGTCCATTGCCAAGATCAAGCCACGGCAACAACATGTTGTTGGTATTCATTGAGAAGTTCTCAACATGGGTAGAGCTGACCGCGATACGAAAAGTGACCACGGAAGCAGCCCTCAAACCTTATCGAGAAAAGATCTTGGCACTCACCGGCGCCCCGAAGGTGTTAATTTCCGACAACGGAGTCCAATTCACGAGCCACAAGTTCAGGATGCAGATGTCAAAGTGGGGAGTACACCAACTGTTCACGGCTCCATATACACCGCAAGAAAACCCGACGGAACGTGCGAACCGAACAATTAAAACGATGATTGCACAGTTCACGGGAGAAAAAAAACGACCGATGGGATGAAGTACTCCCAGAGCTGACACTAGCCTTCAACAGCGGCCGCTCAGAGTCAACTGGATACAGTCCGGCATACCTCACATACTAAAGGCTCGGCAATAAACGAAGAGACCTTGGCAGAACGAATAACGCGAATCAAGGAAACGTGCGAGCTAGCAAGAAAGAATATGAAAAAAGCAGAACAAATAACCTGAGGAGACGTGAATGGAAGACGAAAAAAGGGGATATGGTGTGGGTTCGACAACAGCCACAGTCAAAAGCATCCGACAAGTTCTCAGCCAAGCTCGCACCAAAGTTTGAGGGTCCATTCAGGGTTATAAAGCTAGAATAGGGTCCGGCAAGACGCAAAGGGCGTATGTAAACAATATGAAAAAATACCTAGGAGAACAGGGAATAACACTCGACAACACCAAACCTAATGACACAAATTTACTCACACAGGAACACGAACAACATGGAAAAGTTCAAGACAACCTGCGAGAGGTTCCGGAAAAGAATGAAGGAACAGCGGAAAACTACGGCGATGATAGCGGCGCCACTGCTGCAGGCAAGGAGAACCACACGGGCAACGCCAGTAGCACGACAGACGCCGAGGCGCCCCGCGGAAGCAAAACCAATCCAGGCGGCACCGAAGCAACGAGCGGATGCAGACTGACGACGACACAAGCACGAACAAGGATAGCGCACACACCAAAAAACACGGAACGAGTAGACGTAGGAATGGCACATACATAGGAAAAGACCCAAGGACCGGCAATAACGAAGGACAAAGTAACAAAAACGGCGGCGACCAAGGAAGGAACGAAGAAGGCTAAAGAGACAACAAACAACCGGGAACCAACACGAGGAACGACAAAGGACATACGACAAACACCAATAATGAATCTTATAAAGGAACTCGAAACCACAACGGAAACGGGGAGATGACCATGTTTCGCAGGGGCCACTTGTTGACAGGCGCGCCTGTCCAACGTCCCAAACCCCCTAGTGGGGTGAACATGCGTCTCTTCCCAAAAGCCGTAGCCGTAGCCAGCCAACCCTAGCCCACTCCGTTAGGTAGGGCCCAGGGCAACTCACTAATGCAATCTCATCTGTCCTTACAGCAACAGTCCTCAGCCAGCCTACCGAGAGGCACGACGGTCACGCGCCCCGCAGGCAAAGCACGCCTGACGACCTCATCTTCGCCAGACCCCTAGCGCCACAAGGACGATAACTAGCCACTCAGGACCATGGACGAGCTTGGTCGCCCATTGATCCCTGCTCCGTCACCGGAGGCGTCCCATTGGATGCACGGCGCGGCCGATGGCCGTGAGCTATCCGTGGAAATATCATAATTTGCGTCTACTTACGATGAAATACAATTTTATGAAGTTCAATGCCACTGGCGAAGCACGATAAAATTTTTCCAAGAAAACGTTAGGTCACAATTGAAGCTGCAAACGGCGAATACAAACTTCGATTAGCGATAAAAAACGACAACAATCGTTTGACGCGACTGTGCGCGGGTGTGAGGTTAGGATATCGACTAAGTAAGCAACACACATATAGATAGCACACAAAATCATGACAGAAGGTGAAATATTTGTAGTGGTTCATCTATCCCCGTGGTTCACCTATCCCCACTCTCCCCTACGTGCCAATAGATTATAGGGAACGAGCAATTGAGTTGATAAAGAGAAGCCAACAATACGCACAGGAACCCGCAAAAGACTACGTAAGGGAACTAAGGAAGATTATGTCTCACACCACACTTAGCGAAGAACAGAAGCTAGAGTGGACATATAGAAACAGCACCATGGAGTTCTAGAGATATGCCAAGCGTAGCGAAATACAATCGCTACAGGACTATCTGAGACTAACGGAAGAGTTCGAAGCCCTAGGAACACAATACCCACAACAGACACAAGCAAGAATGGCAGGAATAACCAACACGAGTAAACTGTGCCGACGGTGCAAACAACCAGGACACAGAGCACACCAGTGCAACCATCCGATGAGGCTGTTTTGCTGGGTATGTGGACGGGACAACATAAGAACAATCGACTGCTGCAGAAGGTACGAGGGAAACGGAAGAGGCGCTGGGAGGCAGGTGGGACAGCCAGTGACAACCCAGACATACCAGCAGAGACGATGATCAAGTTCGACGGCCTAAAGATCATCGCACTGCAATGCGGAGGTTTGACCACACAGATCAAGCCACAGATGGGAAAACGAAAGAAACGCCAGAGAGTAAGAATAGCGTCAGCAGAACCGACAGAGGCAGAAATCGAGGAGTTCCTCAGCAGGCAGCTAAAGCTGATGGGTGAAATTCACGGAACAAGTCACATTGCTAAGCACAAAATATATATGAAACATGACAGACCGCTTAAGCAAAGGTACTATCCAAAAAACCCAGCAATGCTAAAGATAATCCACGAACAGATTGAGGAACTCCTACAGCAAGACCTGATAGAACCTTCACACTCAGCCAGTAGTTCTCGTAAAAAAGAAGATCAATCAGTGGAGACTATGCATCGACTACCGACAGTTGAACACGCACTCGGAACAAGATGCACACCCGGTACCACGGATGGATCACATCCTGAACCAACTGAGAAAGGCAAGATACATCAGCACGCTGGATTTGAAGAACGGCTACTGGCAAATACCCATGGAAGAGCAAAGCATGCAGTACACGGCATTTACAGTACCGGGACGAGGATTATTCCAATGGAAGGTGATGGCATTTGGTCTAGACACCGCGCCAGCAACGTTCCAAAGGGCACTAGATTAGGTTATAGGCCCAGAAATGGAACCATTCGCATTCGCCTACCTCGACGACATAGTAGTCATAGGCAGGAAAAGAAAGAACACCTGGAGGAACTCCAAGAGGTACTGGCAAGACTACGCAGAGCAAACCCACGAATCAACCCGTAGAAATGCCAATTCTACCAAGACAAACTGAAATATCTGGGACACGTGGTGAGCGCACGAGGAATACATACAGACCCTGACAAAATAGCCGCGATCAGGGACCTGACAACCACAAAACAAGTTCACAGCTTCCTTGGAGTCGCCTTATGGTACCGAAGATTCGTACCCGGATTCACCGAAATCGCGAAGCCATTGTTTGATCCGATAAAGAAAAACGCGAAGTTCGAGTGGAAAGAAGAACACGAGAAAGCAGCAGAAGAACTAAAAAAAGCACTAACAGAAGCACCGGTACTCGCATGCCCGGACTTCACGAAGACATTTATACTCCAGACAGATGCAAACAACTGTGGATTGAGGGCTGTGCTCACCCAAGAAGTCGACGACGGAGAACACGTCATCTCATATGCGAGTCGCAAACTACGAAAAGAAAAAGAGTGCCTCGCGATACACTGGGGAATACACAAGATGAGGATGTATCTGGAAGAATACCACTTCGTGGTAATAACGGATCATCTAGCGCTAAAGTTGCTCAATTCTATAGAGAGTCCATCAGGACGAGTGGCGAGATGGGCATCGAAAGGATAAGCTGAATGTAGTAGCCGACACACTGTCAAGACAACCCACCGAGGAAGTTTAAAGTGCCGAGGTAGCAGAAGACAAATGAATCAGGGAAAAATTGAACCCGAGTCGCTCTACCCGTGGGTAGAGCTGACCGCGATACGAAAAGTGACCACGGAAGCAGCCCTCAAACCTTATCGAGAAAAGATCTTGGCACTCACCGGCGCCCCGAAGGTGTTAATTTCCGACAACGGAGTCCAATTCACGAGCCACAAGTTCAGGATGCAGATGTCAAAGTGGGGAGTACACCAACTGTTCACGGCTCCATATACACCGCAAGAAAACCCGACGGAACGTGCGAACCGAACAATTAAAACGATGATCGCACAGTTCACGGGAGAAAAAAAACGACCGATGGGATGAAGTACTCCCAGAGCTGACACTAGCCTTCAACAGCGGCCGCTCAGAGTCAACTGGATACAGTCCGGCATACCTCACATACTAAAGGCTCGGCAATAAACGAAGAGACCTTGGCAGAACGAATAACGCGAATCAAGGAAACGTGCGAGCTAGCAAGAAAGAATATGAAAAAAGCAGAACAAATAACCTGAGGAGACGTGAATGGAAGACGAAAAAAGGGGATATGGTGTGGGTTCGACAACAGCCACAGTCAAAAGCATCCGACAAGTTCTCAGCCAAGCTCGCACCAAAGTTTGAGGGTCCATTCAGGGTTATAAAGCTAGAATAGGGTCCGGCAAGACGCAAAGGGCGTATGTAAACAATATGAAAAAATACCTAGGAGAACAGGGAATAACACTCGACAACACCAAACCTAATGACACAAATTTACTCACACAGGAACACGAACAACATGGAAAAGTTCAAGACAACCTGCGAGAGGTTCCGGAAAAGAATGAAGGAACAGCGGAAAACTACGGCGATGATAGCGGCGCCACCGCTGCAGGCGAGGAGAACCACACGGGCAACGCCAGTAGCACGACAGACGCCGAGGCGCCCCGCGGAAGCAAAACCAATCCAGGCGGCACCGAAGCAACGAGCGGATGCAGACTGACGACGACACAAGCACGAACAAGGAACACGGAACGAGTAGACGTAGGAATGGCACATACACAGGAAAAGACCCAAGGACCGGCAATAACGAAGGACAAAGTAACAAAAACGGCGGCGACCAAGGAAGGAACGAAGAATGCTAAAGAGACAACAAACAACCGGGAACCAACACGAGGAACGACAAAGGACATACGACAAACACCAATGATGAATCTGATAAAGGAACTCGAAACCACAACGGAAAGTCCACGGAACACGGCGACAACAACAAAAGAACAAAAGAAAGACACCATTACGAAACACACGGAAAAGAGCACGATAAAACGAGAAAATCTATGGGATGAACAGACCGAGCAAACACAATGGAAGACCCCACAAAAGATCACAGATTGGGAACCAGTAAATGAGGATATACTGGTAATTCACGCGGACGACGACGATAATATAACAGACCCCGGAACAGACAACAGCGAAATACCCCCGGAATGAGAGCGGATTAGAAGCTCTAGGACTGGAAGTCCGGAGGAGGAGGGAGAGAAAAGGAGAGCGTCCGGGATCACACTGCCTTCCGAAATTAAACGCCTTTCTGGCGTGAACAACTATTTTATTTTTTCTATCACTCATGCATGGTTCACCCCAATATTGGACCATCCTTATGGAAGAATAGAAGTTTTGCACCGAAAAACTATCACCTAACTATCCCCAATAGAAGGGTGTACAATGTAGATGCACAACGGATGCGGATACGGTATGGACCGGTTGTTCAACAGACGGGGGATATGTATCTGTATGAAGACCCCATTATGGATAGAATCTGAAAGTTTGGTTAACATATGTATGTATCTTGAAAAACAAGAAAGTTACTCATATTAAATTCTTTTGTCCTGCCGATCGATTGTATGGCAGCTATATGATTTATTTTTCCGAGTTGAACTAGGTTTGGTAGACATACAAATGTCGCAGATTATTTTGTTAATTCAAATTATAACGATTTTTGTGGGTACACACTTTTTTAATTTATTATTGTTTCTCTGTTCTTTCGTGCGAGCCATACACCGTTTTGCCAACGTAGTATGGGCGTGGGTATGAAAGGGACGGATATTGTTTTCTGAGAACTCACCACACCTGCGTATGTGTTGGAAGGTAAAAAGGAATTAAAAAGGAATGACCCAGCGTTTTTGAGTCGCAAACAGGTTGGTTGTGAAATCCAGGAATCATGCCACGTGCCAGAAAACGTTCCGAAACGCCGAAAGTCCAGTTGAGAACTCCGATGCTGGATCGTCGTCTTCTAACAATTCTGGAGCTGCAAAACCATAATTTCGTCGAGTTAATAAAACAAGTACAGTGCTCTCAAAATGAACCAAAAGACGCAAAAACCATTGTGCTGCCAAAGTTCAACCCTGATCGCGCAGGATCAGACGCGCTGTCCTGGTGTTCAACAGTCAACTACATATTGTCTGAAAACCAGCTCATCGGCATCGCTCTTGTAATGGCCCTCAGCAAATCATTGGAGGGCACCGCATCTCACTGGCTCTTGCAGACATGTTTTCCCGGCATTACATGGACCCAGTTTCGAGAATTATGAACTGTTATGAATTTGCTAAACGCACGCCCAAATGAAGGAGAGTGCTTGTCGTTATATGGGAGCAGAATGGTCACCTCACTAATGGCCCGCTGGAAGTCGCTCAGCGTCGAGCAGATTGCAGTATCCGTCACGTTGGCACATGCAGCTGGCATAGATAAACGGTTGCGCCGTTTGGTTTTTACGACGGAAATCAAAAGCCGAAACGAGCTGCATCAGGAACTCAAAGCCTTTTCGTTTGACGCCAGACAGAAACAGCATTCGAGTGACAACGTATCAGCACCAGAAGTAAAAAGAGACAGAGCTATGCCTCACATCACGTGTTGCAACTGTGGCAAACCCGGCCACAAGAAGGCGGAATGTCGCTTTAACAAAGAGACAACTCATTTGGAGCAGCCCCGTAATCAACAATCTGGATATAGAGGAGGGAAAGATCTGTCATCCGTGATCTGTTATAAATGTGGAAAATCTGGACATGTTTCTACGGTATGCCCGGATCGTCAAAAGCGTCCACCGGTCACGAGCGATACAATTAAAGTCGTGAACATAACGTTGCTGCAGTTTGGTGAGTCGTTCCAATTTCACTTCGACTCCGGATGTCCGCTCATCGAAGAGACTGCATCCACGAGATTATTAAAGACTAGAATAAACCACTGTTAAATGTTTTGATTTTTTTTTAAGTTTTATTTCACGTATGTAGTTCTACGTAGTTCATATCGAATACGACGCTCCGATTGGTTGCGAAATTTTGAGTAGGGGCATCGGCGTAACAATTAAATCAAGCGCACTTATGTTTAATGATAAATAGGAAGAGGACCGTTTTAAGTGACCGAAATATTAGGAGATTGGTTTAGACTTGAGGAGTTAAATAATAATTATTGAGACGTATGCCTGAGAAGAGGATTACCACGGTATTGGATGATGAAGGTGTTGATGAAGAGACCACGGAATTGGATGATGAAGGTGGTGATAAAGAGACCACGGGTGCATGCTACTTGTCTTTATTGTGTTATTTAATTTAATTTATTTGCATTTTAGTTTGGGCTGCTGCTCTTTGACCCCCCCCCGCTCTTCTAGTGCCGCTGCACTTATTCCCTTGCGTCCTCTCTTAAATAGTGACGGTACAGTGGTAAGTCCTCATAATGTCTCTTAACATGGTCTGCTTCTCTAAGAATTGTAAGAAAAATTGTGGTTTTAAAGAGCTATTATTGAGTTTTCGCAAAACTCAAGATATGTTCTTGGCGCTGGATACTCAATTTAATAGCCTCAAGCTGTTAAATCAGTCTCCTAGGCGCAAAAAAAACCGCAACTGGTGTGCAGCATCTAGGCGGATCCCAGCCACCACTGATAGGCTCTTAACAGCAACCTCCCTCGACTCTGCCCCCGACCCCGGGACAAATTCCAAGAATCCTGAGATCGAGCGCTACAAAAGATTCGGTATCCGAATGCGTCGCGGGTGCGACCGTGTCCCCGGTGTTGCCCAGTTCCGTTTTGTCCACTGGGGGTCCCAACTGTTGTCTCAGCCCTCTCAGAGCCCTAATCCAAGTCCCTGCCAGGGTATCAGGCCCGGACTACCGGCCGAAAGTGGTATGGTGGGTCAGTCTGCCGTGCCAAAACCCCTTACGGCAATTCCACCAACAAAACAGTTATTTGTTTCTCGGCTTTCCCCTGATCAGACATCGGAAGATGCTTTTATCCAAGGCAAAGTAAAAGTCGATAGAGAAAAAATTAAGGTGAACAAATTTTAATTTTCTTACCCTAGGAACATTTTGTCTTTCAAGATAAATGTTCCTGACGAAGTCTTTGGCACTCTATGCTCTGCCCAAACCTGGCCACAGTATGTGGTTGTCAAAGAGTTTGAAGGTACGAAAAAGAAAAAGCGGCCTGTAGGAATTACTCTTCCTAGGCCAGATTTGCCCAATGCTCCGTCTATGTCTTTCAATTCCGTCCCAAAAAACTAACCAGTTCCCTTGGTATTTCCTATCAGAATGCAAGAGGCTTACGCAGTAAGCTTCCTAAATTGTATTCCGACAGCGTCGCATTTGCTTCCCAAGTTATTGTGTTCACAGAAACCTGGTTAAAGCCGGAGATTCTGAACTCCGAAGTTTTTCCAGCTGCGTTCACAGTATACCGGCTAGATTGGCCTATCAGACGTGTGGGAGGTGTCCTTATAGCGGTCGACTCCACTCTCACGTCCGAATTAATAACTTTCGAGGAGTCCAACAATGTTGAATTCTTTTGCGTGAAGCTATCAGTTAATGGTAGTTCCATTTTCGTTACATGTTCCTACATTCCTCCATTGTCGGAACTTCCTATTTATTGGAACCATCTTTTCGTTATATAGTTGGTTTCCAAAAGACTTTCGGATAGGGACCACTTAGTAGTTCTTGGTTATTTTAACATCCAAGGGGCTATTTGGTCCCTAGATAAATTCACTAATACACTTCTTACAACAACAGATCATGATTTTATTGCTGGCTTGTTTGACATTTCGCTGTCCCAAGTCAACCATGTACGAAATTGCTTAGAGCGCTTGCTTGATGTTTGTTTTGTCTCATATCCGGAAAGAGTTAGCTTAGCTAAGGTGGCGCCCCTGACGCAACCCGAAGATCTCTATCACCCCACTTTACCCCCCTACTGTTTACATTATTTATCAACGATCTGCCCGAAGTTTTGACCAACTCCAGAGTACTTATGTACGCTGATGACGTCAAGCTTTGTGTGCAATATAACGACGCTACTTGCCAATCAGACTTACAGACAAATCTTAACAATTTTCAAACATGGTGCTGCGTGAACTTATTAAACTTAAATGGAGAATGAGCTTGCACTTAGCTAATGACATTCTCCCGTGTCATTCCTAAGCCTGCTACTTATACGCTACACGGCTGCTCTTCGGAAAAAATTAATATAATTGATGATTTAGATGTCCTAAACTCGACTTTATCGATCATATTTCGTGCATGGTGAATAAAGCCAGGGGTGTGCTTGGTTTCATTAAACGGTGGTCGAAGGAATTCAATGACCGCTATGTTACAAAAACTTTATATACTTCACTTGTTCGTCCTATCTTAGAATATGGATCCTGCGTTTGGAGCCCTCAGTTTGGCGTCCATAGTAAACGCATAAAATCGGTTCAAAAAAATCGATAAAAAACGACAACAATCGTTTGACGCGACTGTGCGCGGGTGTGAGGTTAGGATATCGACTAAGTAAGCAACACACATATAGATAGCACACAAAATCATGACAGAAGGTGAAATATTTGTAGTGGTTCATCTATCCCCGTGGTTCACCTATCCCCACTCTCCCCTACGTGCCAATAGATTATAGGGAACGAGCAATTGAGTTGATAAAGAGAAGCCAACAATACGCACAGGAACCCGCAAAAGACTACGTAAGGGAACTAAGGAAGATTATGTCTCACACCACACTTAGCGAAGAACAGAAGCTAGAGTGGACATATAGAAACAGCACCATGGAGTTCTAGAGATATGCCAAGCGTAGCGAAATACAATCGCTACAGGACTATCTGAGACTAACGGAAGAGTTCGAAGCCCTAGGAACACAATACCCACAACAGACACAAGCAAGAATGGCAGGAATAACCAACACGAGTAAACTGTGCCGACGGTGCAAACAACCAGGACACAGAGCACACCAGTGCAACCATCCGATGAGGCTGTTTTGCTGGGTATGTGGACGGGACAACATAAGAACAATCGACTGCTGCAGAAGGTACGAGGGAAACGGAAGAGGCGCTGGGAGGCAGGTGGGACAGCCAGTGACAACCCAGACATACCAGCAGAGACGATGATCAAGTTCGACGGCCTAAAGATCATCGCACTGCAATGCGGAGGTTTGACCACACAGATCAAGCCACAGATGGGAAAACGAAAGAAACGCCAGAGAGTAAGAATAGCGTCAGCAGAACCGACAGAGGCAGAAATCGAGGAGTTCCTCAGCAGGCAGCTAAAGCTGATGGGTGAAATTCACGGAACAAGTCACATTGCTAAGCACAAAATATATATGAAACATGACAGACCGCTTAAGCAAAGGTACTATCCAAAAAACCCAGCAATGCTAAAGATAATCCACGAACAGATTGAGGAACTCCTACAGCAAGACCTGATAGAACCTTCACACTCAGCCAGTAGTTCTCGTAAAAAAGAAGATCAATCAGTGGAGACTATGCATCGACTACCGACAGTTGAACACGCACTCGGAACAAGATGCACACCCGGTACCACGGATGGATCACATCCTGAACCAACTGAGAAAGGCAAGATACATCAGCACGCTGGATTTGAAGAACGGCTACTGGCAAATACCCATGGAAGAGCAAAGCATGCAGTACACGGCATTTACAGTACCGGGACGAGGATTATTCCAATGGAAGGTGATGGCATTTGGTCTAGACACCGCGCCAGCAACGTTCCAAAGGGCACTAGATTAGGTTATAGGCCCAGAAATGGAACCATTCGCATTCGCCTACCTCGACGACATAGTAGTCATAGGCAGGAAAAGAAAGAACACCTGGAGGAACTCCAAGAGGTACTGGCAAGACTACGCAGAGCAAACCCACGAATCAACCCGTAGAAATGCCAATTCTACCAAGACAAACTGAAATATCTGGGACACGTGGTGAGCGCACGAGGAATACATACAGACCCTGACAAAATAGCCGCGATCAGGGACCTGACAACCACAAAACAAGTTCACAGCTTCCTTGGAGTCGCCTTATGGTACCGAAGATTCGTACCCGGATTCACCGAAATCGCGAAGCCATTGTTTGATCCGATAAAGAAAAACGCGAAGTTCGAGTGGAAAGAAGAACACGAGAAAGCAGCAGAAGAACTAAAAAAAGCACTAACAGAAGCACCGGTACTCGCATGCCCGGACTTCACGAAGACATTTATACTCCAGACAGATGCAAACAACTGTGGATTGAGGGCTGTGCTCACCCAAGAAGTCGACGACGGAGAACACGTCATCTCATATGCGAGTCGCAAACTACGAAAAGAAAAAGAGTGCCTCGCGATACACTGGGGAATACACAAGATGAGGATGTATCTGGAAGAATACCACTTCGTGGTAATAACGGATCATCTAGCGCTAAAGTTGCTCAATTCTATAGAGAGTCCATCAGGACGAGTGGCGAGATGGGCATCGAAAGGATAAGCTGAATGTAGTAGCCGACACACTGTCAAGACAACCCACCGAGGAAGTTTAAAGTGCCGAGGTAGCAGAAGACAAATGAATCAGGGAAAAATTGAACCCGAGTCGCTCTACCCGTGGGTAGAGCTGACCGCGATACGAAAAGTGACCACGGAAGCAGCCCTCAAACCTTATCGAGAAAAGATCTTGGCACTCACCGGCGCCCCGAAGGTGTTAATTTCCGACAACGGAGTCCAATTCACGAGCCACAAGTTCAGGATGCAGATGTCAAAGTGGGGAGTACACCAACTGTTCACGGCTCCATATACACCGCAAGAAAACCCGACGGAACGTGCGAACCGAACAATTAAAACGATGATCGCACAGTTCACGGGAGAAAAAAAACGACCGATGGGATGAAGTACTCCCAGAGCTGACACTAGCCTTCAACAGCGGCCGCTCAGAGTCAACTGGATACAGTCCGGCATACCTCACATACTAAAGGCTCGGCAATAAACGAAGAGACCTTGGCAGAACGAATAACGCGAATCAAGGAAACGTGCGAGCTAGCAAGAAAGAATATGAAAAAAGCAGAACAAATAACCTGAGGAGACGTGAATGGAAGACGAAAAAAGGGGATATGGTGTGGGTTCGACAACAGCCACAGTCAAAAGCATCCGACAAGTTCTCAGCCAAGCTCGCACCAAAGTTTGAGGGTCCATTCAGGGTTATAAAGCTAGAATAGGGTCCGGCAAGACGCAAAGGGCGTATGTAAACAATATGAAAAAATACCTAGGAGAACAGGGAATAACACTCGACAACACCAAACCTAATGACACAAATTTACTCACACAGGAACACGAACAACATGGAAAAGTTCAAGACAACCTGCGAGAGGTTCCGGAAAAGAATGAAGGAACAGCGGAAAACTACGGCGATGATAGCGGCGCCACCGCTGCAGGCGAGGAGAACCACACGGGCAACGCCAGTAGCACGACAGACGCCGAGGCGCCCCGCGGAAGCAAAACCAATCCAGGCGGCACCGAAGCAACGAGCGGATGCAGACTGACGACGACACAAGCACGAACAAGGAACACGGAACGAGTAGACGTAGGAATGGCACATACACAGGAAAAGACCCAAGGACCGGCAATAACGAAGGACAAAGTAACAAAAACGGCGGCGACCAAGGAAGGAACGAAGAATGCTAAAGAGACAACAAACAACCGGGAACCAACACGAGGAACGACAAAGGACATACGACAAACACCAATAATGAATCTGATAAAGGAACTCGAAACCACAACGGAAAGTCCACGGAACACGGCGACAACAACAAAAGAACAAAAGAAAGACACCATTACGAAACACACGGAAAAGAGCACGATAAAACGAGAAAATCTATGGGATGAACAGACCGAGCAAACACAATGGAAGACCCCACAAAAGATCACAGATTGGGAACCAGTAAATGAGGATATACTGGTAATTCACGCGGACGACGACGATAATATAACAGACCCCGGAACAGACAACAGCGAAATACCCCCGGAATGAGAGCGGATTAGAAGCTCTAGGACTGGAAGTCCGGAGGAGGAGGGAGAGAAAAGGAGAGCGTCCGGGATCACACTGCCTTCCGAAATTAAACGCCTTTCTGGCGTGAACAACTATTTTATTTTTTCTATCACTCATGCATGGTTCACCCCAATATTGGACCATCCTTATGGAAGAATAGAAGTTTTGCACCGAAAAACTATCACCTAACTATCCCCAATAGAAGGGTGTACAATGTAGATGCACAACGGATGCGGATACGGTATGGACCGGTTGTTCAACAGACGGGGGATATGTATCTGTATGAAGACCCCATTATGGATAGAATCTGAAAGTTTGGTTAACATATGTATGTATCTTGAAAAACAAGAAAGTTACTCATATTAAATTCTTTTGTCCTGCCGATCGATTGTATGGCAGCTATATGATTTATTTTTCCGAGTTGAACTAGGTTTGGTAGACATACAAATGTCGCAGATTATTTTGTTAATTCAAATTATAACGATTTTTGTGGGTACACACTTTTTTAATTTATTATTGTTTCTCTGTTCTTTCGTGCGAGCCATACACCGTTTTGCCAACGTAGTATGGGCGTGGGTATGAAAGGGACGGATATTGTTTTCTGAGAACTCACCACACCTGCGTATGTGTTGGAAGGTAAAAAGGAATTAAAAAGGAATGACCCAGCGTTTTTGAGTCGCAAACAGGTTGGTTGTGAAATCCAGGAATCATGCCACGTGCCAGAAAACGTTCCGAAACGCCGAAAGTCCAGTTGAGAACTCCGATGCTGGATCGTCGTCTTCTAACAATTCTGGAGCTGCAAAACCATAATTTCGTCGAGTTAATAAAACAAGTACAGTGCTCTCAAAATGAACCAAAAGACGCAAAAACCATTGTGCTGCCAAAGTTCAACCCTGATCGCGCAGGATCAGACGCGCTGTCCTGGTGTTCAACAGTCAACTACATATTGTCTGAAAACCAGCTCATCGGCATCGCTCTTGTAATGGCCCTCAGCAAATCATTGGAGGGCACCGCATCTCACTGGCTCTTGCAGACATGTTTTCCCGGCATTACATGGACCCAGTTTCGAGAATTATGAACTGTTATGAATTTGCTAAACGCACGCCCAAATGAAGGAGAGTGCTTGTCGTTATATGGGAGCAGAATGGTCACCTCACTAATGGCCCGCTGGAAGTCGCTCAGCGTCGAGCAGATTGCAGTATCCGTCACGTTGGCACATGCAGCTGGCATAGATAAACGGTTGCGCCGTTTGGTTTTTACGACGGAAATCAAAAGCCGAAACGAGCTGCATCAGGAACTCAAAGCCTTTTCGTTTGACGCCAGACAGAAACAGCATTCGAGTGACAACGTATCAGCACCAGAAGTAAAAAGAGACAGAGCTATGCCTCACATCACGTGTTGCAACTGTGGCAAACCCGGCCACAAGAAGGCGGAATGTCGCTTTAACAAAGAGACAACTCATTTGGAGCAGCCCCGTAATCAACAATCTGGATATAGAGGAGGGAAAGATCTGTCATCCGTGATCTGTTATAAATGTGGAAAATCTGGACATGTTTCTACGGTATGCCCGGATCGTCAAAAGCGTCCACCGGTCACGAGCGATACAATTAAAGTCGTGAACATAACGTTGCTGCAGTTTGGTGAGTCGTTCCAATTTCACTTCGACTCCGGATGTCCGCTCATCGAAGAGACTGCATCCACGAGATTATTAAAGACTAGAATAAACCACTGTTAAATGTTTTGATTTTTTTTTAAGTTTTATTTCACGTATGTAGTTCTACGTAGTTCATATCGAATACGACGCTCCGATTGGTTGCGAAATTTTGAGTAGGGGCATCGGCGTAACAATTAAATCAAGCGCACTTATGTTTAATGATAAATAGGAAGAGGACCGTTTTAAGTGACCGAAATATTAGGAGATTGGTTTAGACTTGAGGAGTTAAATAATAATTATTGAGACGTATGCCTGAGAAGAGGATTACCACGGTATTGGATGATGAAGGTGTTGATGAAGAGACCACGGAATTGGATGATGAAGGTGGTGATAAAGAGACCACGGGTGCATGCTACTTGTCTTTATTGTGTTATTTAATTTAATTTATTTGCATTTTAGTTTGGGCTGCTGCTCTTTGACCCCCCCCCGCTCTTCTAGTGCCGCTGCACTTATTCCCTTGCGTCCTCTCTTAAATAGTGACGGTACAGTGGTAAGTCCTCATAATGTCTCTTAACATGGTCTGCTTCTCTAAGAATTGTAAGAAAAATTGTGGTTTTAAAGAGCTATTATTGAGTTTTCGCAAAACTCAAGATATGTTCTTGGCGCTGGATACTCAATTTAATAGCCTCAAGCTGTTAAATCAGTCTCCTAGGCGCAAAAAAACCGCAACTGGTGTGCAGCATCTAGGCGGATCCCAGCCACCACTGATAGGCTCTTAACAGCAACCTCCCTCGACTCTGCCCCCGACCCCGGGACAAATTCCAAGAATCCTGAGATCGAGCGCTACAAAAGATTCGGTATCCGAATGCGTCGCGGGTGCGACCGTGTCCCCGGTGTTGCCCAGTTCCGTTTTGTCCACTGGGGGTCCCAACTGTTGTCTCAGCCCTCTCAGAGCCCTAATCCAAGTCCCTGCCAGGGTATCAGGCCCGGACTACCGGCCGAAAGTGGTATGGTGGGTCAGTCTGCCGTGCCAAAACCCCTTACGGCAATTCCACCAACAAAACAGTTATTTGTTTCTCGGCTTTCCCCTGATCAGACATCGGAAGATGCTTTTATCCAAGGCAAAGTAAAAGTCGATAGAGAAAAAATTAAGGTGAACAAATTTTAATTTTCTTACCCTAGGAACATTTTGTCTTTCAAGATAAATGTTCCTGACGAAGTCTTTGGCACTCTATGCTCTGCCCAAACCTGGCCACAGTATGTGGTTGTCAAAGAGTTTGAAGGTACGAAAAAGAAAAAGCGGCCTGTAGGAATTACTCTTCCTAGGCCAGATTTGCCCAATGCTCCGTCTATGTCTTTCAATTCCGTCCCAAAAAACTAACCAGTTCCCTTGGTATTTCCTATCAGAATGCAAGAGGCTTACGCAGTAAGCTTCCTAAATTGTATTCCGACAGCGTCGCATTTGCTTCCCAAGTTATTGTGTTCACAGAAACCTGGTTAAAGCCGGAGATTCTGAACTCCGAAGTTTTTCCAGCTGCGTTCACAGTATACCGGCTAGATTGGCCTATCAGACGTGGGGGAGGTGTCCTTATAGCGGTCGACTCCACTCTCACGTCCGAATTAATAACTTTCGAGGAGTCCAACAATGTTGAATTCTTTTGCGTGAAGCTATCAGTTAATGGTAGTTCCATTTTCGTTACATGTTCCTACATTCCTCCATTGTCGGAACTTCCTATTTATTGGAACCATCTTTTCGTTATATAGTTGGTTTCCAAAAGACTTTCGGATAGGGACCACTTAGTAGTTCTTGGTTATTTTAACATCCAAGGGGCTATTTGGTCCCTAGATAAATTCACTAATACACTTCTTACAACAACAGATCATGATTTTATTGCTGGCTTGTTTGACATTTCGCTGTCCCAAGTCAACCATGTACGAAATTGCTTAGAGCGCTTGCTTGATGTTTGTTTTGTCTCATATCCGGAAAGAGTTAGCTTAGCTAAGGTGGCGCCCCTGACGCAACCCGAAGATCTCTATCACCCCACTTTACCCCCCTACTGTTTACATTATTTATCAACGATCTGCCCGAAGTTTTGACCAACTCCAGAGTACTTATGTACGCTGATGACGTCAAGCTTTGTGTGCAATATAACGACGCTACTTGCCAATCAGACTTACAGACAAATCTTAACAATTTTCAAACATGGTGCTGCGTGAACTTATTAAACTTAAATGGAGAATGAGCTTGCACTTAGCTAATGACATTCTCCCGTGTCATTCCTAAGCCTGCTACTTATACGCTACACGGCTGCTCTTCGGAAAAAATTAATATAATTGATGATTTAGATGTCCTAAACTCGACTTTATCGATCATATTTCGTGCATGGTGAATAAAGCCAGGGGTGTGCTTGGTTTCATTAAACGGTGGTCGAAGGAATTCAATGACCGCTATGTTACAAAAACTTTATATACTTCACTTGTTCGTCCTATCTTAGAATATGGATCCTGCGTTTGGAGCCCTCAGTTTGGCGTCCATAGTAAACGCATAAAATCGGTTCAAAAGAACTTCTTACTTTTCGCTTTACGCGGTTTAAACTGGGATGCAAACCAGAGGGTACCGTCTTATTCTAGTAGACTCTTACTAATTAACTTACCCTCCCTATCTAATCGTAGAACCATGCTAGGTATTACATTCTTATACAACTTAATCCGTGGTGACGTGGAAAGTACTGACTTGCTCGGTCAGCTAAATTTTCACGTACCAATAAGAAACGCTAGATCCTTTTTACCATTAGTTTTGCCCCATTGTAGAATATCCTTTGAACTGCATGAACCCTTTAGAGTCCTCTGTGTAAATTATAATGATCTGTACACCATATTATCTAATCTTGATAGCCTCCCAAAACTAAAATCTTCAATCTTAACCCACTTAGTACGCATACAAGCAACCAACCAGGCAGTACGCCAGTAGTAGTTTCCCCGCATTCTTTCATATTTAATTCCTTCGCGCCTACTAACTGCTAACAGAACAAGCACGTGGTTGGTGTGGCAAGTACTGTACATAGTGCATCAACGTCTTGCAAAAAAAAAAAAAAAAAAAAGGTTGTGATGGAGAGACCACGGAATTGGATGATGAAGGTGCCACAGATCAAGCCGGTGAGGGCTGTGATTTGAAGTAGAATGAAGACGTGTCATGACACGCCCGAATCAGTTCCACGTTTCATGACTTTCTGTGCAGGTGGGTGCCCGAGTTATATGGTTCGCCATTTGCTGCAGGAAGGCTGAAACTTTGGTAACGTTCGATGAATTGTTATTTGGCCGGCCTGTGAACTAAATTGCGAGCTATTTAAGATGGCCGGTTTGTCTGGACATAAGCTGTGGGCTAAACTAACTCAATTATTGACTGGCCAGGTTATCTTGTGGATGACTGTGTGCTAGTGGTTGGCATGATGTTTAAAACGAATGAATTGTTTGGACTTAAGTTGGTGGTAATCCGGATCTCATGGCATAAGTTGTTTAAAAGTAAGAAATAAGAAGTCTAAGAGAAAACTTTGAAATAATTTTGTTCGATTCTGATTCTGAAATGATCTAAGAAAATTAAATGAAGAAAGAAGGTATTTTGCGAAACCCGCTTGAACTTGAATCTCTATAGAAAATAAGAGAATGAATTAAACCGTTATGTTATAGAATCACGAGGACTCGAGATACGTCAGGAAGGCCGTGTCGCAGATTATTTTGTTAATTCAAATTATAACGATTTTTGTACACACTTGTTTAATTTATTATTGCTTCACTGTCCTTTCGTGCGAGGCATACACCGTTTTGCCAACGTAGTCTGGGCGTGTGTATGAAAGGGACGGATATTGTTTTCTGAGAACTCACCACACCTGCGTGTGTGTTGGAAGGTAAAAAGGAATTGAAAAGGAAAGGAATTGAAAAAGGAAAAGGACACAGCGTTAGGTAAGGTATTTAATTTTTTTATTTCCGTAAATTTTTTTTATTTTTTACTTTAATGGCTCAATATCTTTTGTGTCCATTGTTTTACATCGATCATAGGAAAGTTGACAAAGTTATGCAGAGTTGAACGAAGGCCGGTTAGTGTTCAATGCATGAGCATCACAAAGTTTAAAGCGCTCTCCTAAAAAATGCCATTTTGAAAATCGGTGTGCACGATAACTCAAAATCTACTGAACCGATCGCGATCGGTTTGAAATTTGAAACATAACTTCGTTAAGTAATTCTACAGGCACTAACGTTGAGCTTTTTTAAATATTTAATTTTATAACATTTATATTTAACAAATTAACTTAATTTTTTAGTCAAAAATCGGGATTTTGACTTTCAATTTTGTTAGAAAATCGGGAAAAAATTTTTTAAATAAAAACGCTTTGTGAATACCTCGGGACACTTATCCTTTAACGAATGAAATATAATTTTTTTAGCTCAGATGATTCTGTGGACAGTCAGGATGTACACCGCAAACCAATTTTTCTTGGAGGCGACTCGGGAGATTCCCTGTAACTCCTCTACCTCTAAATATTTTTCAATAAAAAATGTATCAAAAATTGTTCAAATATTGTGTTATTATATGGTTTTTATTTAAATAAAAAAACTTTACTAGACAACAATAATGCCGAGAGAAGACGAGCAATATTTAGCGAGTGAATACGACTACTCAACCAAAGACGAGATGACGACTTGAATTTTAACTTAATATTACTTTATTAATAAAATTTAAAACTATTAACCAATAAATATAAAATCCCCTTATAATAAATCATGCAAAATCATACCAAAATTTAAATGCAACTCCTTCTCGTATGTATCCCACGCATCCGATTTTTCTTGTTCACTTAACTCTTGCTCTACTTTATTTTCTAAAAGACTGTCATGCTCATGGTAATTGTAAACTAGGTCTGATTGCCGTAATAAATCAGCTAGTATGGTATCCTTTGGTAGTACAGGCACAGTTCTTTCAATCTTTTGAGGAATCGTTAATCTGAAAAAAAAATTGTTATTTGATATAAAGTTTTATAATTATACAAATATTTCAAATAAATATAAAACAATTTAATATTATAACAAAACGAGAAAGGGAGCTAACTTCGGCACGCCGAAGTTTGTATACCCTTGCAGATATTATTTCATTATATTTTACCTATACTTATTATGTTTACAGTTTGACAGTTACAGTTTTGCATTCCCAGCTTTACATTTTTACTACATTTACCGATCGTTTCTATGGCAGCTATATGATAGAGTTGTCCGATTTTTATGAAATTTATACAAAAATTCTAGAATAATAAAATAAGCTTATATCTCCGAGTAGATGAAAATACGTTGAAAAACAACGAAGTTATACAATTTTTTCCTATTAATTTCCCGATCGTTCCTATGGCAGCTATAAGATATAGTCGTCCGATTGTCATTTCACTGTTGAAAAACAGTCAAGTTATAATTTTTTTTCTAAAAATTTATCGATCATTTGTATGGGCGCTATATGATATAGTCGTCCGATCCGGCCCGTTCCGACATATATAGCAGTGAGAGTAGACTATATGCAAAGTTTCATTCAGTTTTCGTTCATTTTATTTTACCTATACTTATCAGAGAACGGCAAGGGTGCCTGTTTCGACAACTCTATTCACACTTGTCAAAATTTTGGTGCCGGTGTTTCTTACCACCGGCAAATAAAGTAAACGAGTCGCACACACATAAACTTGCACGAGTATAACGAGTGGCATGTCTACCGAGCACCCGATTACGTTTTCAGCGATTGTTTTTATTCATTTTACACCCGGTACTTTTCGTTGCTCGGTGCCGGTGGCACTCACACACATAACTAAACGAGCGAGTAGTTGAAGCACACATAAGTAAACGAGCGAGTGGGTAAAGCACACAAAAAATACTCGGGTGTTTTGAAGTCACCCGAGTAGTTTTTGTGTGCTTTACCCACTCGTTCGATTAGCATTCGGTTTTTTTACTATGTGTCAACGAAATATAGAATGAACTATGTACCATATATATGTTATTATTTTTGGTTAATTAAAAGAACAAGAAATCATGCTGATATGACACAGCCGCATTAATTAGAGACTTCATTAAAGATTTGACAGCGCTATAGCGTTTTACACAAGGGCGAGCAAGACGACTATATGGCGCTCTAATGCATTAGAATAATGCATTAGCTACTTCATTGCCGCGATAATCGATAGATCTACATAAAATATACTAGATACTCGATAACAAAATACGGGTTTAATGAAGAAAATTGTAATTGAAAAATGTATTAGCCAGCTTATTGACAGTATGGTCTCACAATGAGAATTTTATTTTTATATCATTTCGCTGGTTTTTTGAACTGAAAAAATATTAGAATATTAGGAAAAATAATATGTTTTGCGAGGGCAAGGTTCTTACGCTGTAAAATTAATTGAAAAATTTTTTTTGGTAATAATTTAAAAAAATTTAAGCATTATAGGTTAAAAACATAAATTTAAAGGATTCTGCATTTATTTCTGCAAGAATACTTCAGAAATTCATAGTAATACGCCTGGAATGGCGGCCGTTTTTTTTTGTTTACCTTTTACGGTCGGTGTGACCGTAGTCGTATTACCAAAATAATCCAAGCAAAATTCAAGCCAAATTACACAAAATTACACATATAGTGGTCTCTTTCAAGGTTCTAATGAAGTAGCTAATTAATGAAAACTGCATTAGTGTATCATATGGGCATCAGGAAATGTATACTGTTCTTTTAATTTACTTAAATGAATTTTGGTTGTACCAGATTGCAAAAGGAATCACAAAAATAAACGAGAGCATCTAGTCACCGGGTGTTGTTTTAGGCTCGAGTATTGTGTTCTCGCTTTTACTCACTTCTCTTTCGAGCATTTCTCGCTCAACTTCAACACACACACCGAATCAAAATAAGACTCGTAGACGAACTACGCTTGTGTGCACAAATATACGAGAATTATTGTCGAGTGTTTACTCGCACCCTATTCTCGTTGCCGAAAAATAACTCGGGTGTCAAAAATACTCGGTGTTTATCCGGTGGTCCGGTTGATCCGGCTGCCGCTCTCTGATACTTTTTATGTTTACAGTTTGACAGTTACAGATTTACATTTTCTCTTCATTTACCGATCGCCTCTATGGCAGCTATAAGATATAGCTGTCCGATTTTCATAAAATTTATACCAACATTCTGAATTAATAACAAAAGCTCATTTGTTAGCAGGTCAGTAGTAGTTTCCTCGCATCCTCGCACCTAACACGATCAAGCACATGTTTGGTGTCGCAAATTTCACTTGATATGTACAAGTTAAGAACTAATTCCAAGCTTGGGCTGAGCAGGCCAATTCATATTCTTTTTATTAATATTAATCATTTTATTATTAATCACTATTATTGGAGGGGAGTAAATTGGTACTAAACAAAGAACAAAACTAAAGGTAGTGAGAGCGGATTAGAAGCTCTATGACTGGGAGCCCGGAGGAAGAGGGAGAGAAAAGGAGAGCGTCCGGGATCACACTGCCTTCCGAAATTAAACGCCTTTCTGGCGTGAACAACTATTTTATTTTTTCTATCACTCATGCATGGTTCACCCCAATATTGGACCATCCTTATGGAAGAATAGAAGTTTTGCACCGAAAAACTATCACCTAACTATCCCCAATAGAAGGGTGTACAATTTAGATGCACAACGGATGCGGATACGGTATGGACCGGTTGTTCAACAGACGGGGGATACAGCTGCAAGCTCTGTATGAAGACCCCATTAAGGATAGAATCTGAAAGTTTGGTTAACATATGTATGTATCTTGAAAAACAAGAAAGTTACTCATATTAAATTCTTTTGTCCAGCCGATCGATTGTATGGCAGCTATATGACTTATTTTTCCGAGTTGAACTAGGTTTGGTAGACATACATGTGAGATGGGTATTTACCCTCTTATGTTACGTTTTATTATGATAATTTTCGGATATTATATATGTTTCTAAAATTTGCGAATTTTTTTTCCTATTATCTGCTTTTTACGTTTTCTTTTCAACTTTAGTTACTTTCTCTGCTTCTTTATCTGCTGAATTTCAACCGAACTGCTGAACTCTCCCTGTTTGCTGCCGTCACTTCGAAGCTCTCCGCCTGCTTCGATCACTTCCCTTTTGACATTCGGCCATTCCTGACTACTCATCTGTCCCAGATGACCACTCATCCTCGTTGTCCTGCACATATCGCCACAGCTTCATGTAGTCACAACTGGCCTTCCGAACTTCGTACCTGCCGTTCCTCTTCACTTTTGCAACCAGCTACAAACTGCGTCCGGCGTATAGCGACTAAGTCTCCAACTTTATAATCAACTTCCGGTTTTCGTTTTCGATCAAAGTTTTCCTTATACAATTCCAGTTCTCATTGAATCTCTATCTTTGTATCTTTTCTTCGACTTTCCTGCTTCTTTTTTCAAAATTCTGCGGTCCTCTATGGCCGACTTTTGGGACTCACGCATCTTCATGTAGGCCAACTCCTGGCAGCGGGCGAAGATCTCATCGTGGGTCGACTTCTTCTGCAGCAGCTGGTACTTCTTTTTAGTCAGCGACTTCTCCTTCTTGGTGCCACCAATCTGGGCTTTGCGCAACTCAAGCAGTTTGTGGTTGCTGGCCAGATCTGATGTTATGCTTGCTCTTCGCAGCGTCTCCGCCAAACACTCTTGGACGCAGCGGGTCAGCTTCTTGGTCACTCCCTCATAGCCAATGGTTCTTCTATTTCGATCCGTTGGCGGATTCTTCAGCACCTTCATCCGCATCTTGACTGGGACTTCTACGACTGTATTCACGGCCTTGTAGTTCTTGATCAGCTGCGACACTTCTTTATCATACTGATTTGACTTCTCACAAGCCTTCTCCTCCAGCTGGGAAGAAAACTTGTATCCATCGGCTGACATCGAAAATTCGAACTTCGAGATGAAATCGAAACCCAGCAGCGCATCATACTCAATGTCCGCATCCTCCACTACAACAAAGTTGTGTGTCGTCAACTCCTGATCTACTTCAACTTCAGCCAAAAAGTAGCCAACTGGGCACGTCATCCTCTTTTCAAGCCCACGCAGCTTTGACGCACATCTCCTCAAGATGATATTGGGTATTTTTTCAAAGACATACTACTTGCGCAAAATAGATACGTCGGCTCCCGTATCTACCAGACACTCCACTTCAACGTCGTTGATGGTAACCTTTTTCATGCGATTGGCACTGCGTACAACTTGAACATCTGCAGTTGATTCAGGGCAATCCCTCGACATGTGCCCCTCCTCGTTACATCTGAAGCATTTCACGGCAGCCTTGCAATCCTTGCAAAAATGATCTACAGATCTACAATTGAAGCAGTAACTCCTCCTGTGGTTGAACTCGCGCTGCATCCTATTGTCCGGCGTCGACCTCGGCATAGCGACATAAGTCCGCCGCCATAAGTTCGCCCAGTACATTTGGTCCGCGAAATTATGGCGTCTTTTTCCGGCGATCTTATGTCGCCGAAAAGCGTCATAAGTTCGCGCGAAATTATGGCGTTCAAAAATTACTTGCGGCGGACTTATGACGCTTCAAAGCGCTATAAGTTCGCCACAGAAAAAATGACTTCATTTCGCGGCTTGGATGTACGTATGCATGTACGTACGCTTTTCGGCGACATAAGATCGCGGCTGGCGAAATAATGTCGTTTTTCCTGCGGCGAACTTATGGCGTCCCCAAGCGTCATAAGATCGCGCGAATTTATGTCGTTTTAAAACGGCGAACTTATGGCGGCGGACTTATGTCGTTACCCCGTCGACCTCTCGTTGTTCGGCTTGAACGGCTTCTCGCCCAAGCGTTCGTACACCTCATACTGCTCCTGTAGCTCTTTGTACGTTTTGTCACATTAGAGAGAGTATCTAAAGTCACTCCTCATGCTTAGGCCGTCAACAACATAACGGATTACTGAACGTACATCGATGTTGCCAAGTGACGCAATCTTTTTCATCTGCAGTAGGTATATATGAAATGATTCGTCCTTGCGTTTCTTCCGAGTACGGAGCTGCTCATGGACATCAGCACTGCACACATATTGACGACTAAACTCTGTCTCCATCAGCAAACGCATTTCTGAATATTGATGAACAAACGTAGACTCCAAAAATAATTTTGCAGTGTTCACCATTTTCGCCCTAGCCTGGACATACATTTGTTTTATGTTCAGCCCGTAGGCTACAGCATTCTGCTCAAAATTGTCAAACCAGTACTTTACTGGAATGGATTCTCCGTCAAACTCTGGAATAATTTTCGCGCTTTCCGCTGTAGTCGAGCATCCACTGTTTTGCTCCTCTGCTCCAAACTTTATGGCAAGCAGCTGCACAAGGTCTTTCAGCGTTCTTGTGTTTTCGTCGATCGAGCTGCTCTCAACTGCTATAACTGTATCATTCTGCCTTCCACTTGTTCCGACACGATTTTGCATGCTTCTTCTTGCAGCCTTTTGTTCACCTCTTGATTCGGAAAGTTCATGCATGCTGTGGGAACCGGTGCGAGAGAGCGCCTCTGACTCCCCCACGAAGAGAGATGATGGTCCGTGCTCTGATGCAGATCACGCGGGAGAGCAGTGAGGAAGAAACAACAGCCGAGAGCGGACGTAATCGGATATTCTAATTTGTACAATAAGTTGAAAATACATAAATAAATATCGAAAGCAAAACTACAATTATACTGAGAGTTACTGGCGGATTAATACATTGGCGACGAGGTAAAAAAAAAATAAATAAAACTATAGCAAATAAAAACAAAAAGTGTTGTGCTAAAGAAAATTTTCTGCAGTAAAGCCTAAAGACACGCGGAGTGAACAGTTAACAGTTCCGTTAGTTTTGTTTCACATTCACTTTCGTCTGAAAAGAACGTAGAGAGCAACTCATTTGCAAATCAAAGAGAACGGAGTAACTGTTCTTGCCATCATTTTGTTGTTGCAGTTTGATGCTGTCTCAAAAAAAAAAAAAAAAGAAGAAGAAGAGAGAAAAGGAAAAGAGCACTTCAAGTGTTTTAAGAGAAAATAAGCAACCAGAGTGTTGGGGCAGTACTAAGAGTACGTGCCGAAATAAATACATATGCATATATGCATGAAGCTGACTTTGAGTCAGGGGCAGTACTAAGAGTACGTGCCGAAATAAATACATATGTATACATGTATGTATGAAGCTGACTTTGAGTCAGGGGCAGTACCAAGAGTACGTGTCGGAATAAAACGAGTGAAACTGGCTCTAAGTCAGAGGCTATACAAAGTATGAGCCGCAAGAGTTATTATAGCTGACCGCGGGTCAGGAATTGTACACTAAAAACAATTGAATATTTAAAGCGATCTGACTGAGTCAGTGGCAGTTTGCCAAATAAAAAAAAAAATTATTTTCTCATTTCAGACATAACGAACGATAATAATGGAAACCGTAATTAAGCCATTTCTCTGCGAAGCCATGGATAAGTCTCTTTTGCGCGTCGAGTGGGAGAAGTGGCTGAGAGCTTTTGAAATTTACCTTATAGCGGAAGAAATTGATACTCCCATACGGAAGAGAAGTAAATTATTACAATTCGGTGGGCCACAGCTCCAAACTGTGGCATTTTCCTTACCTGACGCTATTATAGATAATGTGGGGGATACAGATTTAGATATATATAAGGTACTGGTCGACAAATTAAATGTATATTTTTCACCAAAACCGAACTCAAGTTTTGAAAGGCATCTGTTCAAGAATATCTGTCCTACAGAAGGAGAGGGTTTTGCCAAATTTGTTTTGAGATTAAGTCATCAGATTCAGAAGTGTGACTTTGGGGCCACTAAGGCAGAAATAGACGAGATTTCGCTAAAGGACAAGATAATAGACAGCTGGGCAGGGGTAGAGCTAAAAAAGAAACTTTTGGAAAAAGAGTACACTTTGTCTCAGGTGATTGATGCCTGCCAAGTCGATGAAGAGATTAGTAAACAGTCCGAGATGATGCGTTCAAAATCTGAAACCGAGACAATAAGGAAAATCTCAGGAGGGCACGTGAACCCAAATAAGCCATTTGAATGTGGGAGATGTGGTCGTAAAGGCCACAATAACAACAGCCCATCATGTCCAGCCATAAATCAAAAGTGCAATAAGTGCACACGGATTGACCATTTTGCAATTAAATGCAGAACCAACCTAAAACGACAGCGACCCTTTAATCAACATGATACAGGAAAACGTCAACGCAGCGATGTACGCCTGGTAGAACGTTTGGTAGAAGAAGGGACTGAACGAAAACCTAAATCAAATTGTTTTAAAATCCAAAGCGATGATGAGGATGAGTTGATTCAATGTCGAGTTGGGGGGCCCGAACTGTCACTAGTAATTGACTCGGGATCTCGTTATAACCTAATAAGCCCAAAGGACTGGTCATACCTCCAGTTGGGTAACGCAACTGTATTCAACGTTCGGCCAAATTCATCGAATCAGTTCAGAGGATATGCTTCACGCGAATTGCTGCAAGTAATTTGTGTTTTCGAAGCGCCTATATCAATTAATCAGAATCCTGAGGTGTTTGCTTCATTTTTCGTAATAAAAAACGGAACGGAATCACTACTCGGAAAGGACACAGCACTCAAACTAAAAGTTTTACGCCTCGGCCTCGAAGTCAAGCAAATAAATAAAGTAACGCCATTTCCAAAGTGGAAAGGATTACCAGTGAAGTTATCCATAAATCCAGACGTTAAACCAATTCAACAACCATTGAGGCGAATACCAATTGCACTGGAGGATAAAGTAACATCAAAATTGGAAGAAGCTCTGGCCCTTGATATCATTGAACGAGTAATAGGCCATTCTCCCTGGATATCACCCATGGTCATTGCTTTTAAAGAAATGGCGACATCAGAATATGCATAGATATGAGGCTGGCAAATAAAGCAATTTTGAGGGAGAATTACCCACTACCAGTATTTGACACTTTTATGACCAAATTGAAGGGCGCAAAATATTTCACACGACTAGACCTAATGAGTGCATATCACCAGTTAGAGTTAGATGAGACCAGCAGGAGCATAACCACTTTCATTACCCCACTCGGGCTATTCAGATACAAACGACTTATGTTTGGCGTTAAATCTGCACTTGAAATTTTTCAAAGAAGGCTTGAGGAACTTTTAGCGTCATGCAAGAATGTGATGAATTACATCGACGATATCATTATTTTCGGAACAAGTGAGAAGGACCACGACGAAGCAGTCCAGAAAGTCAAAGAGGTATTAAGGGAAAATAATGTTATGTTGAACGAGGGAAAATGTGTTTGGAAAACACAAGAAGTCAAATTCTTAGGACATATATTGTCCTAAATGAAATGATTTTTGATATTCTGCAGGTTGCGGAATTACTCCTCCACCTGCTTTTTGCGCTTGCTTCAGCCCTTCTCTCTAGCTCGCTTTGGAGCGTTCTTAGGGAGATAGGGACGTTTTCTGTTCTTTCACTCGCCAGTCCGACGCCTTCCTTTGCAAGTTCGTCCGCGGTTTCGTTACCGTCTATGCCTTGGTGGCTGGGAACTCAGTAGATCCTCACTGACTTAGTTGTTCTCAGGCTATCTAGTTACTCCTTGCTTGCCGGTACATTTTTGAAACTGACCGCTGATGATGGATCCTATCGCCGCTTGACTGTCCACCCATCTTGGAGCCATCGGTGTATACATTGAAGTATTGAGCATGGTCCTGGCCTGACTTCCAGTCATTTGGTCCCATTAATACTGTTGTGTTTACACCCAGGCACGTTCTGGGTATCACGCAGTCAGATGTACTGATCATATATCGACCAATTGAACTGTGCCCGAAACCTTGTAGCGACCAGTTTCCTGATGCAACCAGACGTTGTGCCGCCTTTCCTGCTGTCAGTTGCGCTTGGATATCTAGGGGATACATACCGATTATGGTTTCGAGTGCTTTGGGAGGGGTTGATCCTAGCGCCCCTGATATGCAGAGCAGTGCCTGCCGCTGGGTTCTCTCCATAAGCTTATTATACACTTTCTTCTTCATGGCTTGCCACCACACTAAAACTCCATACAGCAGAGTCGGACGCACCACCGATATGTAGACCCAATGCATTAGAGCGGTTGAGAAGCCCTATGTCCTGCTAAGTATCTTCTTGGATGCATATAGCGCTATGGTGGCATTTTTTACCCTCTCTACTACATTGGCCTTCCACGTCAGCTTGCTGTCAAGTACAATGCCGAGGTATTTGACTTGTGTTTTCGGGGTCAGCCTGGTTTTGTTAATTTTCGGGGGGATTCATTGCGACACCTTGCATCTCTTTGTGAAGAGAATAAGGTCCGTCTTATCCGCATTGATATTGAGTCCTACCTTCTCCGCCCACTCACATAACTTCCTGAGCGTTGTTTCCATGATCGAGCTGAGGGTCGATGCGTCCATTATTGCGTCCGTGCTAATGTTGTTGAATGCCCCGGATATGTCCACGAACACTCTAAGTGCATATTCCTTATTGTTTAGGGCTTTCTCAATGGTGGCTACCAACGAATGTAGTGCCGTCTCCACTGATTTCCCCTACGTCTACGCGTACTGGTTGGTCGACAGTTGTCGCCCTACATCGTTCCTGATGTATAGGTCCAGCAGCTTTTCCAGCGTTTTAAGTAGGAATGAGGTGAGGCTTATCGGTCTGTAATCCTTGGGGCTCACGTGGCTGCACTTTCCTGCTTTGGGCAGGAAGACAATCCGAGAGGTCCTCCATTGGATAGGGATATAGCCCGTGCTTAAGGCGGTTTCCTGAATTAGGAGGCAAAAAAAAAAGATTTTTTTTTGTTGCTTAAATCGATAGATAAACTATCTAAGAATATTCCACAAAAATTTCAGAAGCCAATTCGAAGTATTTTCGAAGATACAGAGATGAAAGCAAAGGAGCGCCGAGCAGGGTTGCAGGCGCTTGGCGAACTTTGAAGCGCGTTTTCTCCACTTTTCATTTTTACGATTCTTTCGAATTGGCGGGAAAGATAACAAAAAAACTTATTGACCGATTGAAACGAATAAAGGCTTATTCTCTTTAGAATTAAATTCTCTTCTAAATGAACTAAGAAAAACCGGAAAAAATCGTGAAATCGGAACTTTTATTCAGGTTTAAAAACAAAAATGCATTTTTTGGGATAAAATATTGACTTTAACATGCTTTAAAAAATATAAAAAGCGGTTTTCAACCACCGTTTTAGTTCATTTAGAAGAGAAGTTAATTCTAAAGAGAATAAGCCTTTATTCGTTTCAATCGGTCAATAAGTTTTTTGGTTATCTTTCCCGCCAATTCGAAAGAATCGTAAAAATGAAAAGTGGAGAAAACGCGCTTCAAAGTTCGCCAAGCGCCTGCAAACCTGCTCGGCGCTCCTTTGCTTTCATCTCTGTATCTTCGAAAATACTTCGAATTGGCTTCTGAAATTTTTGTGGTATATTCTTAGATAGTTTATCTATCGATTTAAGAAGGGACATCTGAGTAACTTTTTTTAAAAATCGAAAAAAATTTTTTTTGCTTAAAAAATTCTTTAGGGTCTTAAAAATAACATACCAAAAGATAGAGTCCGGCAAATGTGTCTAAGTATCGAAATTTTCCATTCTGCGGCGATGCCTCTCATGTAAATATATACGATTTTAAAACTTTAAACGCGTTTTTCTCAAAACCACTTTTTTTGAGTTGGCCGGAAACCTAACTCGAACAAATCTTAACCGATCGATCTGAAATTTTGACAGTATATTCCAAATACCTATGGCTATCGACACACGTAGGATTTTTTTTTTTTTTTTTTTTGCTTACTTTTTTTTTTATCAACAAATTTGTGACGTTTTTTTTCATGAAAATTGAACATTTTATTTAATCACTCACCATTTTGCTAAAAATCAAAATATCGAAAAAATCCTACCTGTGTCGATAGCTGTTGAGATACAGAAACTAACAAAATTTAATTTTTTGTTCTAGATCAAAAATTAAGGACGTTAGGTTTCCGGCCATGGACCCCTTTCAAAAAAATAGGGCCTACGAAGAAATGCTGCACAGCCGCCATTTTGTTTTCGATTAATTTAAAAAAAAATTATTTTGTAGTTCACATCTAACATTATAAAACATACTTTAAAATTTTTCGATTTGCTTTTTCATTTGGCCAAAAAAAAATTCTTGAAAATCGGCTTTACTCAGATGTCCCCCCTTAAGCAATAAAAAAAAAATTGATTTTTTTTGCCTCCTAATTCAGGAAACCCCCTTAAACAAGCTGTATATATTGCGTAGAGCCATGGAGTGATCACTTCCCTGTACATCTAAAGCATGGCTGGGAATATTCCATATAGTCCTGGTGCTTTTATCCTCGCAAAGGAGTCTATGGCCCAGTGGATTCTACTAGAGAATATTAGATTTTTTTGGAGATGCTCTTCTCCAGTTGCTAGGTCCTGGTGCTTATTTGCATCGGGTACCTCAGTGCATCCTGGAAAATGCGCATGCATTAATTAGTGCTGTTAGGGCCTCTTCGCTGCCCTCAGTCCACTGTCCGTCGTCGCGTTTGAGCTGACTCTGTATGGTTGGCTGCTTCGATAGCAGCTTCCGGAGTCTAGCCGTTTCCGGGGCAGTCTCTATATTGGAGAAGAAGTATCTCCATGAGTTTCTCTGCGCCTTGCGTATTTCCTTCTTGTAGTCCCTAAGTAGGACTTTGTATTCCTCATTGATGATGTCATCTTTCGCCTGCTTGGCGATTTTGAAGAATTCTTTGAGTTTGTTGCGTCGGAGTGAAAGGTCCTTATTCCACCAGGGTGGCCTGGTCCTCTTTCTCGTGTCCGATATAGGGCATGATGCGTGGTACGCTTGGTCTTCCGCGGATTCTACTATGCCCGGAGAGATCGCGCGCCGTGTCGCGATAGTCTCCTTGAACTTTCCCCAGTTAGTATTCCGGGGGTTCCTGAAGACCGATTGTTTTGGAGAGTGTTCGAATGCGTATTGGAACCGTATGTACTTATGATCTGAGAAGGATGGTCTCTCAAGGACTCTCCATTCTGATACCAAAGTGCCTTGTCCCCTTACATGAGTAAGATCAAGCACGTTTGAGGAGGTGGGACCTATAAAGGTGTGTTCCTCCCCCACGCTTGCTATACTCAGGTTGGTTGAGAGTATAAAGTCTAAGAGGGACTCACCTCTGTCGTTTATGTCGGGGCTTCCCCATACGCAGTGGTGCGCGTTGGCGTCTGCACCCACGAGCAGTTGCTGGTCCTTCGGGCTGGCTTCTACCAAGCTCATGAGTTCTTCTGGTGGGGCCGTCCTGTCGTGTGCCATGTAGCAGGAAGCTACCAAAAGTCGCTTTTTCCCGCTCTCTAGCATCACCACGGTCAGGTCATCAGAGCTGTAGTGAGACATAAGGTTAGCGTGTAGACACTTCCGTACAAGTACGGCGGTTCTATTCCTGCTTACCGTTGGTGGATGGAGCAAATTGTAATTTGCGGACTTCAGTCCGGCGATGGCATTGCCTAAAGCGATCCATGGCTCCTGGACCAAAGCTTTGTCGGCGGATCCTTGCTCCATGGCTATGAGGAGTTCCGCCGACGCGACCTTGCTCTTATGGAGGTTGAGCTGCAGCACCCTGAGTGTCATGGGTACTGGCCTCACCTCCATACGACGGGTTGACTGCTACGGTCAAGTCACCGTCCTCTCCTTCGTCGGACTCATCCAGCGTCATTTCCCGGTCGGCATCCACGATGGTTTCCAGACCTAGGTCCTTCTCCACCACATCTGCCTTCAGGGTGTGAGCATCCTTATCCCCGAGGTGGCGCTTTTTGAGGCGCAGGTATACGCTACCCATGCCCCACGTCATCTTCCCGTATCTGGGATAAAGGATGTCCTCTGCCTCCTTGTTTATCTGGAGGACTGCACTTTGCCCCCCCTCCTTGGGTCATGGGGCCGCAACGTGCAGAACCTTCCAATCCGCGGTTGGGATATCAGGGTTCTGACGTTGCAGCAGCTTCAGCGCCCGGTCCGCTTAGATTGCGATGGGGAAGAGTGCCTTCGCTTTTGGAGTGGATGGGATTAGCTCCCGGTCCACCACCTCTAGCTTGGCTCCCTCCCACAGCGCCTCCAACTGGCAGATACCTAAAAAATAATCTTTGTTTTGTTTTGTAGCATCGACCTGTTTTTTGTAAGTAAGTAGTCTGATGAGTTGGGTAGCGTCAACGAATCGATCGTCACCACAGCTGCTACTTGCCTATTGACAAGTTCTTTTTGTTGTTTTTAGCTAAAGACGAGAATTTGATTTTTATAAAATCGAAGCCGGCTATGACCTCAAGTCTGTAATTACGAATGCTTAAAAAATAATCTACAACCAAGAAGTGGAATACTCTTCGGATCTGTTTAAGGATTTCTGTAGGCAGTACGAATTGGAACTGCATACAACTTTCTTTCAACAGTCATCAAGTAATTCCACGGCCGAAAGGCGGAATTTCACTATAACACAGATGGTATATATATTCTATATTTTATTAAGGACAATAAAATAAAACAAACTTCTATAACAAATGTTTATTTTTTTATAAGCGTTTTATAGTATATTTACACCGACCTGAGTTACCTATCGAAATCGAAATTAACGCAATAACGCAAGACGCTAGTTTATACTAGAAAACTTGCGTTATTGTGTTAGTTTTTGACAGCTTGTTTGAAATTATTTGAAACAAAAAATATTAGAAAATAAACAACGACGAAAGCTTGATAATATCAGCAATAGAGCAACATAAAGATGAAGTTCATGGAATTGGCTCGGATGTCTCCAGCAACCTTCGAGGAGCTTTAAAATTCAGGGATTACCCTGAACACCTTGGGATCCTCTGCGGAATACCCCACTATAGCAAGGTCCCTTGCCATATCCAGAGCAAAAGTGTGCAATAAGGGATGGACAACCCGATCAAGAAACTTGTATAGGAAATGCAAGCAATGCTAAACGCATTAGGGAAGCGTTGGGCGTACATTTCCAAAAAATAATTTGCATATATGTACATTTTAAATTTATAAATTATTATTTTAATTGTTTAAATTAAGCTTGTTTCGTTTTTTATGATGAAGCAGAGTCCGCTTCTTTCCTTTTCTACCAGTTCTTCCAATTGGTCCCGAAAATTCTTTCGCTGGCCAGTCTCAGGAATGGACTACTGGCTAAGACATTTTCCGCCCAATCCCCTAGAAGTGCCCCCAACGGCAGCTCTTCTTCTTCACACATTGTGTACCGCACAAATCCATTTTCGGCCTTTTTTGAAATCAGATTGAATTATTTGAATTATCAATCGTCAGCTGCTTAATTTGATTTTCGATTTGGTGGTGGAACTTGTTCGATAGTCCGAATATCGAGTAGAAATCTAACAAATTTCTTGTAATCGACACGACAATCGAACAAATCTGTTGTTATCGATATGAACGCAACTTGGACGCAACTTAGACGCAACTTTTTTCCATCACTTAAAACTACTAGTAAAAAAAACTACGTTTACTGAGTTAACGCAATAACGCAGCCTGGTGTAAATAGGCTTTTAACCTGGTTACGGGCTGCTTGCTCCGTTCGCGATTACACAGTGTGTAGCAAAGGGTACGGTTCAATTCCTTCTGCTCAAAAAGCCGGAAACAATGAACCATTAGCCATGGCTGCTGGAAGGCCTGACGGCTATCACCGGCGGGCACAGGGGGAGGAATCTCTCTGCGGGTCGCCTGCGTTATACCTCTGATATGACGGGAGCAGGTCATGTCAGTTGCAACGCTACTGCCACAAAAACGACGCAGGGGAAGCCGCTCAGGTGCCAAAGTCGATACAAACTTGGACCTTGAGAGCGTGCAGCTCTCCGCTCTCCGAAACCAGGCACCAGCTCCCACCGCAGCGACGGGCCAAAACGTCAAAGCAAAGGGATAAAAGCTAAGGCGCAGTACAAGGCTGGCCTCCCCATCCGGAGTCGGCTTCAGAAAATACCGCAGTATCACCAGAGAAGAATGTAAAGCTTACCTGGGCCGAGGAGAGGATCGCTGAGGGCAAGCTTCTCTTCGGCAATCTCCCCCATATGATCTCAACGGGCGGATTCGCCAACAAGGTGGAGCAGGCGCTTGCCAAAAAGAGGCAACGCTGAGCCGAGAGCGCTTGTAAGGACTCACCGGGGAGCAAGCGGCAACGCGGGCCTAAGAAGACAGGCCCCTCCCCAAAAAAAAGACGAAGAAGAGAAGACCCAACAAGACCGCAAAAGTCAGTGAGGTGACCAAACGACATTTAATCGTGGCACTTATTGACCGCAGCGATGAAGCCGGCGAGATGACCGAGGAGCGGTGGAAGACGGTGCATGCGCGGCTCGTTGAGTCATTGTTTGCACAGATGGAGGAGACCTCGAAGCTCCATTGCCCACCTTTGATGGTGCTGGATGACCCAACGAGAAAGTGGCTTCCGCAAGCGGTCTGCCAGTTGGAGGCGTTGTGGGAGCCACTCTGGAGGTGGTGGTCAGGGAGCTAATCCCATCCATTCCTAAGGTGAAGGTACTCTTTCCCATCGCAATCCAAGAGGACCGTGCGCTGAAGCTGCTGCGGATCAACCCCCATAAGAACAAGGTCGTGTCGGCGGAACTCCTCATAGCCATGAAGCAAGGATCCGCCGACATAGTTTTGGTCCAGGAGCCATGGATCGCTTCAGGCAATGCCATCGGACTAAAGTCCGCAAATTACAATTTGCTCCATCCACCAATGGTAAGCTGGAATAGAACCGCCGTACTTGTACGGAAGGGTCTACACGCTAACCTTATGTCTCATTACAGCTCTGATGACCTGACCGTGGTAATGCTGGAAAGCATGAAAAAGCGCAATCTGGCAGCTTCCTGCTGCATAGCTCACGACAGGACAGCCCCACCGAAGGTATTCGGGAGCATGATGGAAGCCTTGAAGAACAATAACTATTCATGAGTGCAGATGCCAACGCACACCGCAGCGTGGGCTGGGAACCCCGACATTAACGAAAGAGTCACTTTTAGACTTCATACTATGTAGTAACCTATACCTAACAAACGTGGGGACGGAGCACACCTTCGTAGAACCCATCTCATCAGTCCGGAAAAAGCCCCCCAGAGACCCAATCCAAGGAATAACTGGATGCACACTCTGAATCATGGCCGATATTCAAAACCAGGCCCACCTTGGTGGAATAAGGACCTCACGCTTCAACGCAAAAACCTCTGAGAATTTTAAAAAATCGCCAAGCAGGGAACAGATAATATCCTTGTTCGGAGCAGACCGCCAGCACCTGGTCACGCGCGCATAGGTGTACCACTGCACCTGCAGCGCTCTTTTGGTTTCTCTTTCTACTCTTCCTTATCTCGCCTAAGCTGTCGCGTTATCTATCAGCCAAGCTACATTTGTACGCTCATAAACATGTATTTATTCCAAAGCCAAGCTTACATACACAGTCTGCAGCTCCGATTAAAAAGAGACACGAAAATTAAACACGGCTTATATTAAAATCCTATCGTGCGTTTTTATTATAAACTAAAGGGTGGCAAATTCGTTGTCTTCCCCACAAACAATCCTTAATGAGGAATATAAAATCCAGCTCAGGGACTGCAAGAAGGAAATGAGCAGGGCACAAAGAAGCTCAAGGAGAAACTTCTGCTCCAATATTGAGCACGACTAAATCAGTGAGGAACTTCTGGGTTCCCAGCCACCAAGGCATAGACGGTAACGAAACCGCGGACGAACTTGCAAAGGAAGGCGTCGGACTGGCGAGTGAAAGAACAGAAAACGTCCCTATCTCCCTAAGAACGCTCCAAAGCGAGCTAGAGAGACGGGCTGACGCAAGCGCAAAAAGCAGGTGAAGGAGTAATTTCGCAACCTGCAGAATATCAAAAATCATTTGTAAAAAGCGCAACGAGAAACTCACTCACTACGTGCTGCATCTTCCGCGGAAGGACTGCAGAATGTTAGTGGGTATTCTAACAGTTCACTGCCTGTCTGCTGCAAATGCATTCAAGCTGGGTATTACCGACAACGCCAAATGCCGGAAATGTGATGAATCCGAGGCAACCGAAACCTTGGAGCATCTCATTTGCAACTGTCCGGCCTAACGAGGGCAAGGATGAGATACCTAGGCTCTGTGGTTCTGGCACCGCTGGAAGATTGCCTTTGCGAAAAACACCTTGATCTTCAAGGACCTCGAAACGCACATAGATAATCTCTGGGTCCATCCAGAAATGTCCCGGACAACTCAAGGCCATATTGTCCTATGCGTGGCCCCATAAGGGCCGTCCGGTTTAAAGTAACCTAATCTAACATATATTTTTTTTATATTGATAAAAAAAAATGTAAAATATTTATTTCTTTAAATTTTAATATACAAGATGAGTTAAAACTGAAATATTAAATTTTTAAAATAATAATTGCAAAAAAAATTATTCTCCAATTTTTATTTAAGGGTTTATCCGGGTTTTGAAACTTCAAAAAATTCATTTTTTTTTAACATTTTTATATAATAGTACAAAGTGTCAGGAATCTTGTCCGAAAATTTCAAGCCGATCAAAGCAAAACTGTAGGAATGGGAGAAATTTAAAGCCCAGCGCGTCGTATGAGTCACAACTGGCAATTAAAACTTTAAACGCGTTTTTCTCAAAACTACTTTCTTGAAGTCGGTAGTCACGATTTCTCGAAAACTATTGCACCGATCTACTTCTACTTTTGCACACTTCTTCTATACATGTTTTTGTTGTCGTTGAACGAATGATTTTTTATATCTTCAATTAGAACAGATTTTATAACCAAAAATATGGCCAAAATTGACGTAAAATGTATAATTTTCATGAAAAACGCTACCAAAAATTCAATTTTTATTTTTTTATAAAATCCTTCGTTCAAAGACAAGCCAGACACATAAGCTAACAGAAAAATTTTTGAATTCCTATAAACATTGACGGAGATATCCTGCCTACCGCAAGGACATATTTTTTTGGGGTTAAGTTTAACGGCAGAAAACGGCCCATTTTTTAATATTTGTTGTTTAAATTTTTACACAATTTAGTTCAAACCTTATACATTAATGTAGAATGAAATTTGCAAAATTGTCATAGGATCTTTTAAAAAAATTCGGGAAAATAGGCCTTTTTTGTGGTTCCAAATCCGGATAACACCTTAAAAAATTGAAAATAACATTTATTTGTCAATTATTATTTTGAAATTTGAAAAAAAAAAATTTAATAGTTGTGAGGAGTCAACCGACTCCCCACAAATAAATATTAAAATAAGTATAGAATAAGCCGTATATGTATATGTCGGAGACATTACGTAAAGCTTTGAGTTGGACGTGCTTTATATCGCTCTACATTTATTCAAAGTTTTCTTAGTGAAATCCTATTTATCGAAACCCAAATTTTTGGCAAGTGGTCGGTGTTTCCGTGAACCTCATAATCAATAAACAACCGGACCTTTGTAAATAAAGTCTGTGACTTTATCGTCGTAAAACAATTTCGATTTTACAATTGCCTTGCCTTCCTATTCTTGTGCATTGTGTTTACCGCTTATCGCTGCATCGCCTTGTATTTGTTGTTGGCGCTAGCTAAATCAATAACACAAATTTCTTATTTTTTGGCGCTTAGATAAAAGCTTTTATTTGTGCGCTCCTCGCTTTCTGTTTTGATCGGTCTGTTCGCCGCGAAACTTAAACAATTTTTATTTTTCAAAAAAATAATTGTATAATTTGTTTTGATCGGCCATCTCGTCGCGCAAATAAATTAATCCAATTCGTAATTTACTTGGATAAAGTATTTTTTTTATTCCAATAATGGCTACGTGTTGTTTCCCTAAGTGCCCGAACGGCCAAAAAATTTCTTCGCGGCATGTCACTGTCTACTGCTGGCTCTGTGATAATATCGCTCACATTGGATGCGCCGATCTGGGGCAAAATGGATCGCGTATCACCGACCGCATTCGTGAAAATCCTGGATTGGACTGGACGTGCCCGAGCTGCCTGCATATCAAATCCGATATGCGGGTCTTCATGAGGCAGACTCACCTGGAGTTTCAGTCGTTGGCGGCCGGTTTTAAGGAGTTGTCAACTCGCTTCCAGAAGGCGGGACACCATTTCAAGTCGCTTAAACTGCTAAGTGACCCCGCAAACAACAAAAACAGGAGCAACCTGTCTGAAAAGTTCTTATCTCTTCCAGACCCTGAATGCCGCCTTATGCAGTTCACCCCACGTGCCAAGCCTGCAGCCGTGGATAACGGCTCTGGTGATGATGCAGCATCGATCACAATTTCTATGGTTGAAGATCTTGTCAGGCCGTTGGATCAGCAGCCTGTCAACGTTGTCCAGGCGTCCACGTTGCACGCTGCAGCCTCTGCTAAAGTTGTTGCACCAGTCCCCATTCTCGGAAGGAGCGAAGCCACCACGCTCCCGGTTCAGCAGCCTGTCTACACCGATCAGGCATCCACGTCCCGCCTCAATCCAGGTGCTTCTGAGGGCGACGTTAAGACCCACTTGAGCAGCAAATTGAATGTTTCTGTTACTGAATTTAGTGTCTCCAAGTTCAATTTCAAGCAAAGACGCGATATATCTTCGTTTAAAATTACAATTTCTGACCTACTATTTTCTAAGGCTCTTGATCCTTCTTTGTGGCCTGAGCATGCAATTGTTCATGAATTCGAACACAAAAGTACTCCTCGAGCTCGCGGGCCTCAAACTCCTTCAATTAGGCCTCCAAAAAACTAAAAGACTCTTTTGTTCTCCACTATCAGAATGTTCGTAGTTTACTTGGCAAGCTCAGTAGGCTGCACGTCAATAGTGTCTCTTTCGATGCCAATGTTATTGTCTTTACAGAAACATGGCTCAACTCCTCTGTGTCTGACTCTGAGATTTTTTCAGGGACGTGATCGTCCTATACGGACAGGCGGTGGTGTTCTCATTGCGGTTAAATCCGATCTGGTTTCCAATATCATTTCTAAAACTGACACTGATATAGAGTTTGTGGCGGTTCGCATCCAAGTTTATGATTATTCTATCTACGTTTCATGCTCGTATATTCCACCTAGGTCTGATACCGATATTTATATGCAGCATTTATCCTTAATTCAAGAAATTCATTCTTCCCTTGGTATTAATGACCACCTTATCGTCACGGGTGATTTTAATCTGCCCTCCATTTCCTGGATGCCCTTACCTGATTCAAATGTTCTTGTCCCCACCTCACCCCACGATTTAATTCATGGTCTCATTGACCATTCATTGGGACAAGTAAATTTTGTAAGGAACTGCAGTAATAACGTCTTAGACCTCATCTTTGTCTCTGAGTTTGCCAATGCCTACGTCACTAGAATTGACCCTCTTTCTAGTCCTGAGGACGCTTATCATCCCACTTTGGAGCTAACCCTCGAAGCCTCCACTCCATTATTATTGTGTCCGGAAGCTGAGCCTGCAACGTTTCGTTGCTTTCGAAAAGCTAAGTTTACAGAAATGAACCACCACTTATCCTTAACGGATTGGACTTTCTCGAACTCCACAGAGGTCCCTTCATTTCCCTCACCAGTAGTTTCTCATAAGCCCCCTTGGTTTTCTCGTCGGCTTTCTTATCTAAAAAATCTGAAATCCAGACTGTTTAAAAAGTACAGCAAATCTGGTCTTCAAGTCGACCATTCGAGATATTTAACTGCTCGTACAAATTTCCTAGCACACAATTCTGAATGCTACAGAAACCACTTAAATCGGTGCAAAATTGAGTTTCAGGCTAACCCGAAGCAATTTTACGCTTTTGTAAACTCGAAACGGAAATCTCAACAATTTCCTTCATGTCTTCATTTCGATAATGCCTCCGCTTCCAATGAGCCTGATATCGCGAACCTGTTCGCAAAATTCTTCCAGACTACATACTCACAAAAAAATTTTGATAACAACTCAGAGTATTCTTTTTCACTCCCGCATTCCAATTGCATTTTTATGCCTGTAATCAGCGAAGATGATGTTCTTCATAATCTCAGAACAATCAAACTTTCCTTTTCCTTTGGTCCAGATCTTGTACCTAGCTGCGTTCTGAGAAATTGTGCCAGCTCATTATGTAGACCATTGTCTAGACTTTTTCAGTTATCACTTCAGCATTCGTTTTTCCCCAAAGTTTGGAAAGAATCGTTTATCATTCCGCTTCATAAAAAGGGCAGTAAATCTAATATTGAACACTATAGAGGCATAGCAAAACTTAGTGCGATTCCCAAATTATTCGAATTTCTAATTACTACTCAGCTTCAGCACCAATGTAGCTCAATAATGTCACCCTCACAGCATGGCTTCATGAAACGTAAATCAACGTCTACAAATCTCCTTGAGTTTGTTGCTGTCATTAGAAACGCGTTTAAAAATAACACCCAAACCGATGTTATCTTTACAGATTTCAGCAAAGCCTTCGATTCGGTGAATCATCAATTACTGCTGAAGAAACTTTGCCTGTTGGGTTTTCCGGTTACGTTGATCAAGTGGATTTCTACTTATTTGTCGAACCGTACTCAAAGAGTTGCATTCAAGGGTTCATTCTCAAACCTTGTTCACGTGACTTCTGGTGTTCCTCAAGGGAGTCACCTCGGTCCTCTTCTATTTGGCATTTTCATAAATGATCTGCCCCAAGTTATTCTCCACTCTTACGTCTGGATGTATGCTGATGACGTAAAACTATGTTTGCCTCTTGTGAATCCTGACTCTGCTCAGCTTTTGCAAGCTGATTTAAACAACATGTTGTCCTGGTGCACTCACAATTTATTGTTTCTTAACAACTCCAAATGTAAATACATGTCGTTTTACCGCAGAAACTGCTTCCAGGCCTACTATTTCTTAGGCACGAGTGTTCTTGAACGTATTCAATCTGTAACGGATCTTGGTATTCTATTTACCCACAACTTGAGCTTCACCGATCACATCGGTATAATTGTCGGTAAAGCAAAGGGTGTTTTTGCTTTCGTAAAACGATTGTGACGATGTCACAACACCCTATTTGTAAATTATGTACATATTAGTTAAGTTTATAGTTAAGTTAGTAATTCGTATAGGGAAATAAGTTAGGATTAGCCATACCACACACCCACACACACTCACACACACAACTGTACATTTAAGCGGGCATGAAGCCAAAGTTAAATTTGCCCAAGAAGGGCCCAATTAGATTTAGATTAAGGCCGCAACGCACAGGCGTATACATTTTTTCAACACGGACTGTAGCGACCGCGCTAAAGACATTTCCCCTCTCCGCTGCCGACGCGAACCGCGGCAGAGGCAGCGACATTTCCCCTCCGACGATCGTGCGTGTTTACGTTTTGGTCGTGTGTATTTACATGCCGATCAAAACATAAACAATAACAATAACAAAGCCGACGGCCGAAAGCTGCGCTGCCCAGAGATTTTTGGCAGAGACGAGGTGACAAGGGCTTTGCAAGCTGCGACCGCGATCTCTTCTCTGGCAGCTTCGAAGGCGAACAGTACGCTTACCTCCCGACGCGGGCGACAAGTCCAAAAGGACACGTGGAAATAATTTCCAATCCGACTAAGTCCAAAAAGGACCCGCGAGTGTTAACTCAGATCCTGGCTGCCGGACACGTGTCCCAGCCCACCGATAACAGCGGGTGAGCCGGCCGAGCGCCATGTGAGAGTAGATTCTTGGAGTGTGGCGTAGGGCCAGGTTAGGGACGGCAGTCGTAGATTTGAAAAATGTAGACATAATAATTAAGTAATAAAATAAAGTACCAAAATGAATTCAGAAATTCCATCGTCTTTCTCCCTCGCACCCGCATAAAACTCCGCGTAGCAACAACCAACCCTTATTTTGACGCGTGCCAAAGTGTTCCCCTCCCGCTCATTCACTCGCCGAGCTGGTGGCTGGGTTCTCCCGCACCAACTCCGCGTGGTCGCTGGGCAAGCTCCGGGCCAGAGCAGCGGGACGGGAGCGGGATTTGTCGCCGCTGGGTTCTCCCGGGCACAGATCTGGCGTAGGGCATCGGGGCTGCTGGGTTTTTTCCGAGCTACAAGCTCCTCGCCGCCGGCACGTGTTTCCACGTTTTCCCCTTCCCCTCTCCCTTTCCCTTTCGATCTGCATTTTGCCCGCCATCGCCGCTGGGTCATCCCGGGCGGCGGAGATTTTGCCGATCGAAAGAGTCGCCGCTGCTGGGCAACCGAGCGGACGCAGGAAAACGGAGGAGCACCTGGCCATCGCCAGGGTGACCGTCCAAGATTCCCATTTTCCCGAAGCCAGAGTTCCCCTTTTGAAAACGAGCCCTTTTCGCTGCCATTTTGCCCCCTAGAAATTCATTAAAATTCGGCGTCCATGTTCTGGCCGTCTCTAAAAATATAAATATTTCTGGAGAGGAATCCTGGGCCGCTGAGGTTTACCCCGGCCTAAGACACATCCTTACAGATGGCGACGACCTCAACAGGCGCCCTCTTCAGGCAACGCCCTCAACGGTTCCCTTAGCCGGAACGCTTGCACCAGCCAGAGTGCAGTGGCACCACGACCAGAAGCCGTCAACGTTCGCAACACTTGCCGGAACTGTGGCCAATCCGGGCACTTCGAAGCCGAATGCAGGAACCCACGGATCCTATTCTGCTGGGATTGCGGTCAACGAGGACGCAGGACGATTGACTGTTGTCGACAGCCACCGTCGGGAAACGGGCAAGGGCCTCGTGTGACCGGGAATCACCCGAGGAACCCTCCGTATCCCCGAAGCCAATAGGAGGCACTCTCCATCAGTACCAGGGACGCATCCGCGCTGCCATTCACATGGAGGGGCGACGGTTTATCGCTACCCTGGACACCGGAGCCACCCATAGCTTCATTAGCGAAGGGCTGGCTCAAATGCTGGACAACGGAAGGAACACACGGGACATCCGTACCCAGGTAAAACTCGCCGACGGAACATGCCGCGAGCTGACCAGAGCTCTGGCGGCCAATATCTACCTTGGTAGTGAACGGACGCCCACCACTCTCCTCGTGATGTCGGACGCACTGGACGACATACTCCTAGGAATGGATTTCCTCTGCGGAATCGGAGCAACCCTGCTCTGCGGCGGACAGACCCTCCGACTGCGACCGAACGACCAGCGAAGACCAACAACAGAGCCACGCTCTGACCAGCGAAGACCAACGACAGAGCCACGCTCTGACCAGCGAAGACCAACGACAGAGCCACACTCTGACCAGCGAAGACCAACGACAGAGCCACGCTCTGACCAGCGAAGACCAACGACAGAGCCACGCTCTGACCAGCGAAGGGAGCCACGCTCCAACCCACGGGACCAGCCCGCAGAGCCACGCTCTGACCAACGAAGAACGACGAGGGAGTCACACTCCAACCACGAAGAGCCACCAATGGCACACCACTCAGAGCCACGCTCTGAACAACGAAACACATCGACGAAGAGCCACCAACGGCACATCACCCAGAGCCACGCTCTGCCCAGCGAAGCACATCGACGGAGTCACACTCCAGCCTCGATGAAGAGCCACCAATGACCCACCATGCAGAGTCACACTCTGATCAGCGAAGGACGACAACGGAGTCACACTCCACTCACGCCGAGAAGCCACAGACGACAGCCCAAGGAGAGCCACGCTCTACCCATCGAAGGCAGCCAAGGGAGCTATGCTCCGAACTCGACGAGTACCTCGCCTCGAGCACAGTTTCGAGGCACAACATCACCAGCGACGGAGAACCAGCCGCCCTGTTGGAGACAGGCTTTGCCCGTGGCAGATGCCACAGCCGCGCAACGGAATCCCTTCCGTACCTCCACCAAACGTGTCCGCTTCCAGGAGCACGTCGAGGAAACGCCGGAGCCGAGCCCGCCCCTATGCGGAACCGTCAATTCGGTGAGTCATCCCACAGAGGATCAGGTCTCTTTCCAGACAGAGGAACCCGAGACGCCGGATTACCCCGAGCCTTGGGTGAAGGAGTTTCTGGACCAAGAACTGGCCAAGTTTGATACTCTTTCAGGGGTATCGCACATCGCAGAGCATCGCATCTTCATGCGCACCGACCGACCCCTTAAACAGCGGTACTTTCCAAGGAATCCAGCCATGAGGGCCGTCATTGACCGGCAGATCAATGAACTCCTGCGAGACGGACGCATTGAACCTTCCAAAAGCCCGCATAGCGCGCCCATCGTAATCGCGGCCAAGAAGAATGGCGAAGTCCGCATGTGCGTGGACTACCGCCAGCTCAATGAGAACTCCGTGCCGGACGCATATCCGCTTCCGAGGATCCATCAGATCTTGGAGCGACTCCGGAACGCGAAATTCATCTCGACGTTGGACCTCAAAAATGGGTATTGGCAAATCCCAGTGGCCCCGGACAGCCGGGAGTGCACGGCGTTTACCGTTCCCGGAAGAGGGTTGTTTCATTGGAGAGTCATGCCTTTCGGACTTCACTCCGCTCCCGCCACGTTTCAACGCGCCTTAGACACGGTCATCGGTCCGGATATGGAACCCCATGCGTTTGCATATCTGGATGACATCATTGTCATCGGTTCCACACTGGAGGAGCATGTCGCCAATCTTGGAGAAGTCTTCAGACGCCTCCGCTGCGCAAACCTGCGCCTCAACAGAGGGAAGTGTCACTTCTTCCAGCGCCGCATCGTGTACTTGGGTCACGTGATCAGCGAAGCCGGAATTCACACGGATCCGGACAAGGTCGCTGCGATCCGAGGACTCGCATCGCCGACGAACCTGAAGGAGCTACGCAGATGCCTGGGAATTGCTTCCTGGTACCGCCGCTTCGTGCCGAACTTCGCCGATGTTGTGGCACCCATGACATCGCTGCTGAAGAAGGGCCACAAGTGGGAATGGACGCCAAGACAGGACCAGGCCTTCCAGGAGCTGAAGACGCTGCTGACCGAAGCCCCTATTCTAGCTTGCCCAGATTTTGCAGAGAAGTTTGTGCTACAAACTGACGCCAGTGACTACGGGATCGGAGCCGTACTCACACAAACCATCGAGGGAAACGAGAGGGTGATAGCGTACGCCAGCCGTAGGCTCAACACTGCTGAGAGGAACTACTCAGTGACTGAGAAGGAGTGCCTCGCCATCGTCTGGGCGATTCGGAAGATGCGGTGTTACATCGAGGGATACCGCTTCGAAGTCCTCACAGATCAGCACTCCTTGAAGTGGTTGAACTCCATCGACAATCCAACAGGCAGGATTGCCCGTTGGGCACTGGAGTTACAGCAGTATCAATACGACGTCCATTACCGGAAGGGGGCCCAGAACTTGGTGGCCGATGCCCTTTCTCGCCAACCGCTGCCCATAGCGCAGCAAGCGGAGGTACAAGGAGTCAACTGTAAGTGGATCACGAGGATGCTCCAGAGGATTCGAACCGAACCAGCGAAGTTTCCGGATTATCGAGAGGAGAATGGCCAGCTATATCGTCGCCTTGGACTCCGACCTGAGGAGGAGGAGTACACGCCCTGGAAACTTTGCGTAGGATCAGACTATCGCCAGCGAGTACTCGAAGAGTGCCACGATCACCCCACTGCCGGTCATCTAGGAGTCCGGAAAACCAGCACTCGCGTGGCCCAGCGCTATTACTGGCCTGGATTGTTCCGCGAGGTGGCTCGGTACGTTCGCCGTTGCCCCACTTGCCAGCGATATAAGGTGAGCCAAGAAAAGCCCGCAGGTCAAATGTTTACTCGACAGGTCGAGGAGCCGTTCCACATCCTATGCGCAGATTTCGTCGGCCCACTGCCGCGGTCGAAACAGGGCAACACGATGCTGCTAGTATTCCTGGACGCCTTCAGCAAGTGGGTGGAGCTAGTGCCACTCCGCAAAGCTACCGCCACACATCTGGAACGAGCCTTCAGAGAGCGGATATTGAGCCGATTCGGTGTTCCCCGAACATTTGTCTGCGACAACGGTACGCAGTTCACCGGCCGCTCATTCCAGAAGTTCTGCCAGTCGCTAGGGATGGAGCTGCAGCACACGGCGCCCTACACTCCGAGACAGAATCCAACGGAAAGGGCAAATCGAACGATCAAGACGATGATCGCCCAATACTTGGATGGAGGCCAGCAGAACGAGTGGGATCAACTCTTACCGGAGATATCTTTGGCCATAAATAGTAGTGTCTCGGACACTACCGGATTCAGCCCCGCATTCTTAGTACAAGGCCGAGAACCGCGATTTCCGAAGACGTTGTACGACGAAGTTACCCCCGGACGAGGCACCCCTTAGACTACCCCGACAGAGCGAAGCGAGCAACTCCGGAACATTTTCGACGTCGTCCGAAACAACGCTGACCGCGCCGCCGCCGAGCAGAGCCGTCACTACAACCTACGCCGGAGGACGTGGAGACCACCAGTTGGATCCATGGTACTGGTACGCCGACACGCCTTATCCAACGCCGCCGAGGGCTTTGCCGCAAAGCTAGCTGCGAAATACGAAGGACCCTTCAGGGTAGCGAAGTTCCCATCGCCAAACATCGTGCAACTGCACATGCCAGGAAGCCGACGCCGGCGGACCGCCAGCCTGAACCAGCTGAAGCCGTACCACCACGAGGATGAGGCAGACACCGAAGCCGGAACCCACCGGGATGACACCGACGCCGAAGACACCACGATCGAAGACGCCGACGACACCACTCTGGACGCACAGCCAGCAGTCAAGACCACACGGCGCAGGGGACCCATCCCGCGCCGCCAACACTAGCGACGAGTACCCATGTAGGGAAGGCGACCATGTTTCACAGGGGCCACTTGTTGGCAGGCGCGCCTGCCCAACGTCCCGAACCCCCTAGTGGGGTGAACATGCGTCTCTTTCCAAAAAGCCGTAGCCGTAGCCAACCCTAGCCCACTCCATTAGGTAGGGCCCAGGGCATGTGCTGTGCAGTCGACGAGCTCCTTCAAGCACTCCAAGGCGCCGGGCCAAGCCCGCAGCGTCCCAGCGACAGCCTCTTCGCCCATAGCGCCGGCCTCTTCCGACCACGGGCTCTACCCGTCGACGCCACCATCAACGCCGACAACGGGGAGGAGAGGACCGCCGGCAACCACACCGGCCCCCATCGGCCCTCTACAGAGGGGATGCCACCCCTGGTACCCCTGTTCGCCGGCCTCGTCGGGCCACGTCGGGCCCCTCTGGAAGTCGTCCTCCGTGACGATGACGAGGAGGAGGCCCACCAGGGCGACGACGCTGGACCCCAGCCAGCACCCTTAAGGGGCATGCCGCTGCAGGCACCCCTGCGCGCCGGCCACATAGGGCCGCAGGCACCCTCTCCGGAGGTTGCCTTACCCGACGACCATAACGAGGAGGAGGTGTCACCAGACCACCGCTTCGGACCCCTGCGGGTCGATCTGACTCCACCCCGACCACGCGATGCTCCACCCGGAGATCGGGCACCCTCCGCCGACGCCGAGGACGCCCAGAACCAAGCCGTCTCCCCGCCAGACGACTGGTTCAATTTTGACCACCTGGTGGAGGACACCCTGGGAGAACTGTTTGACGACTTCGACACCCTGGACGAGGCGGTTCTGCGCCTCAACCAAGGTGGCCCATCCCACGGGGAAGCCCCCAGAGGAGAGCCGCAGGCGGTCGCTGCCCCCGGACCTCTGGGCGCGGCGTACGATTTGGTCTCCGACGACGAGGGCCGTGACAACCACACACCTCGTCACTACAACCCAACCGGCGATGACGGCGACGACAGCGACGCGACCATTATTTATGATCCCACCGCGGAGGACAGCCGTGATATCCGCAGGAGACGCCGCCCACGGCCGGTACCGAGCGACAACCGGGCCCCGCCGTACATGGGCGAGGTAGAAGCCGCCTTAATCGAATGCTTCGGGGAAATCCCAGTGGACGTGTTCGACTGGGGAAGCGGCACCAACACGGCGTCAACCATCTCGGCCGACGAGGACGAGGCCAGCCGGGATGGCCGCCAGTCAGACGCCTCGCGACCATCTTCCACCGGACCCGCCGACGACGCATCGGCATCGACAATCTCGGCCGACGAGGACGAGACTAGCCAGGACAGTGACTGGTCCAACGCCCCGCGATCGCCGCCCCCACGCTGGACTCCACCCAGCACCACGCCGCTACAAAGCTGGGCCCCAGCCACTACCAGTCGCAGCCGACCCCCTCCGCCCTCCTACGAGGAGATATTTGGCCTTGGACCATACCCCGATCCTCACATCACCGCCCGATGCGCCGCGGTGACCACCAGCCGCGATTCTCGACCCCGCCTGCCCACCATTGCGGAGCTGGCCGCGGAAGAGGCGCGTCGAAGGGCGGAGGACCTCAGCGAGGAACTCGGCACCCCGCAGATGGCCCAGTTACCAGTCGGCAACCCACCGGTTGCCCAACCGCCGTCGAATGGCCCACCACCATCACCGACCCCACGCCGCCGAGCACGGCGCCGGAGCGCGCCCTGGGCGGACAGTCCGTCCAGCTCGTCCGATGAGTCGTCGCTGGACACCGACGAGGGAGCCCTCAATCCTCCCCGCTGGGTACCGGCCCCAGTAGAGTGGACCACACCCAACGGCACATTGCCGGCCGCCTTGCTCCGCCGGATTCACGGGCGGTTGGCGACACCAAGGCGACGGACAATCCGGATTTTGGAGGAGGAGGCGAATCAACGCTTCCGCGTCCAGATCAACCGCAGCGGGAAGGTGATCATCACTCTCCACCCCTCCCGAAGATAGGGTGGAGTGTGACGATGTCACAACACCCTATTTGTAAATTATGTACATATTAGTTAAGTTTATAGTTAAGTTAGTAATTCGTATAGGGAAATAAGTTAGGATTAGCCATACCACACACCCACACACCCACACACACTCACACACACAACTGTACATTTAAGCGGGCATGAAGCCAAAGTTAAATTTGCCCAAGAAGGGCCCAATTAGATTTAGATTAAGGCCGCAACGCACAGGCGTATACATTTTTTTCAACACGGACTGTAGCGACCGCGCTAAAGACATTTCCCCTCTCCGCTGCCGACGCGAACCGCGGCAGAGGCAGCGACATTTCCCCTCCGACGATCGTGCGTGTTTACGTTTTGGTCGTGTGTATTTAAATGCCGATCAAAACATAAACAATAACAATAACAAAGCCGACGGCCGAAAGCTGCACTGCCCGGACATTTTTGGCTGAGACGAGGTGACAAGGGCTTTGCAAGCTGCGACCGCGATCTCTTCTCTGGCAGCTTCGAAGGCGAACAGTACGCTTACCTCCCGACGCGGGCGACAAGTCCAAAAGGACACGTGGAAATAATTTCCAATCCGACTAAGTCCAAAAAGGACCCGCGAGTGTTAACTCAGATCCTGGCTGCCGGACACGTGTCCCAGCCCACCGATAACAGCGGGTGAGCCGGCCGAGCGCCATGTGAGAGTAGATTCTTGGAGTGTGGCGTAGGGCCAGGTTAGGGACCGCAGTCGTAGATTTGAAAAATGTAGACATAATAATTAAGTAATAAAATAAAGTACCAAAATGAATTCAGAAATTCCATCGTCTTTCTCCCTCGCACCCGCATAAAACTCCGCGTAGCAACAACCAACCCTTATTTTGACGCGTGCCAAAGTGTTCCCCTCCCGCTCACTCACTCGCCGAGCTGGTGGCTGGGTTCTCCCGCACCAACTCCGCGTGGTCGCTGGGCAAGCTCCGGGCCAGAGCAGCGGGACGGGAGCGGGATTTGTCGCCGCTGGGTTCTCCCGGGCACAGATCTGGCGTAGGGCATCGGGGCTGCTGGGTTTTTCCCGAGCTACGAGCTCCTCGCCGCCGGCACGTGGAGAGGAATCCTGGGCCGCTGAGGTTTACCCCGGCCTAAGACACATCCTTACAGATGGCGCCCGGAGCAGGGACCGGTCAGGACAGCTAGGATAATTTTTTTCAGTGGATTAAAGCCCCGCTGGCCGAAAACCAGAATTTGCTAGTAGGAAAAATAAATAATATACATTTTTCTAGAAGGCAAAGGCAGGGAAATTTAGTTTTCTAAAGGACGGGGATAGAAAATTTAATGTCAGGGAATATATTTTTCATAAACATATTTTTCGACCAGAGCACATTCGCTTTTGCGAGTGTAAGAAATTTTCGTCACACGTGTCGCGACGTACGGTCGCCGGCAAAAATCTGCAAAAAAAAGTACAGGAGGAAAGGGAATAGAAAAAACGCGTGGTAAATTTCCATTGGTGCATACGCATCGTCGCCAAAACAAGCGGTACAGTTACGCCAGATTTCGTAGTCAACGTCACTGCCAGCGTCAACGCCGGCAGAGGGACGCTTCGCGCAAGCACACACACACGTGGCCCACACACATCTCCAGTTCTGCTCTGCCCGCGGCAGCAGCGTCGGCTAGTTTAAGCATCAATATATACAGGGAACCCTCGCTAGGAGCGACACACTTCGGAAGATCAGATCATAGAATACACATCGCAGAACCACCTCGTTGAACACACATCGCTCGCAGTTTACACCCTTTGAAATCAACTCATCACACTCATCGTCGTATCCTTTCACACATCGGGAAGATTTTCAATATCCTTCAACCACGTTAAGGACACCCGCGAACCCTCAAAGGATCCTGAGAGATCCTGCCGCCGAGAATAAAATTGAAATCATAAAATAATAATAAGGATTCAAATAAATAAATAATCCAAATAATAAATCGAAATAATAAAAAAAGAATAAATAAACTGAGACAATAAAAATTAAAACCAAATAAAATTAAAATAAATCGAAATAAAATAAATAAAACCACAAAAATATAAAAATAAATAAATAAATTCAGATGAAATAAACCAATAATAAAATTTGAATAAAATAAAATAACCGCCGAGAAACAAATATACTGAAGAATCGAATAAATAATAATCGCAGAATAAATACTAAAAGAATAAATAATAATCGATCGCCGAAAAAAAAAAAATATACTGGAAACGAATAAATGAATAAAAATACCGAATAAAATTAAATCGAAACCGAATAAATAAACTATCGATAAATCAAAATAATAAAATACGAATAAATAAGGATAAATAAATATTAACGAATAAACAATAAGATTGAAATAAATATAATAAAACCCCAATAAGATATAATAAAGTAAAATTCTCTGTGATCCTGCGAGATCCGAATCAAGGGTATACGTGCACACAGTGCGGATCCTGCGAGATCCATTCCAAGCAAACTCGTGTCCGGCGATATAGAATCCAGTCGTTGCCACCGGTATCCTGCCGTTTTCACTCTCTCGAGACCCGTTGTTATTTCTGATCCTTTTTTTTCCCCCGCGAATCCTGCGAACCATGGGCATCACGTGGATAAGCTACCGCAAAAAGATGGAATTAGAAACCATCCTCGGCGAGTTCGGACTCGACCGAAGCGGCACGGTAGATGAGCAACGTGCGCGGCTCATAGCATTCTCGCGGCAGCCTAACAATTCCGAGGAAATCCAGGATCGACTCGACGAACTGGAACGCCGGTTCGGGAACGCCCCCACCGGCGACGTCAAGTCACCCATACCGCTGGATCCGTCTCTCATCTCGCCGGAACCGACCACGTCGGCATCCTTGATACCACCCTCGCTTTTCTTACCACGCAGTACGTCACCAGCCACCGGGCGACGCCCGAAGGCGGTGGAGCCTGCGCGATCTGCGCACTCCCCGAGTGAAGCCGGCTTGGGAGCAATCCTGATCGACAGGATGACCAAGTGGGGCCTTTCGTTCGATGGAACGACGGATCCTCTTGGATTCATAGAGCACATCGAGGAGCGTGCCGATACCTGCCGGATCGACCGGAGATATCTGGCCCAAGCCCTGGTGGTGCTGCTGGCCGGCCGAGCCGAAAGTTGGTTCCGCACGAGCGGACTCCAGCAAGCCAGCTGGATCGAGGTCCGCCGGGAGTTCCTTGACTTCTTCTTGCCGCCGCGATACTATCAGCGGCTGGAGGATGAGATAAGGATGCACTTCCAGAAGCCCAACGAGCCATTTAAGGAATACCTTATCGACATCCGTTTGCAGATGCGCCGGGCCGGATTCTCTTCGGACAAGGAGCTGGAGAGGATCTACGAAAACATGCTGCCGGAGTATCAACTCTATACCCGGAGGCAGGATTTCCGTACGCTGACCGAGCTAACGCACCTCGTGACCAACTACGAGGAGACACGCAGCCGAGGCGGAAGAACGCTCGAGAACCGGATCCCGACTCAACGCCAGGCCACAGGAGCCAGCTACGCAGTCGACGGAGACAGGATGCCCACTCGACGACCTCAACAGGCGCCCTCTTCAGGCAACGCCCTCAACGGTTCCCTTAGCCGGAACGCTTGCACCAGCCAGAGTGCAGTGGCACCACGACCAGAAGCCGTCAACGTTCGCAACGCTTGCCGGAACTGTGGCCAATCCGGGCACTTCGAAGCCGAATGCAGGAACCCACGGATCCTATTCTGTTGGGATTGCGGCCAACGAGGACGCAGGACGGTTGACTGTTGTCGACAGCCACCGTCGGGAAACGGGCAAGGGCCTCGTGTGACCGGGAATCACCCGAGGAACCCTCCGTATCCCCGAAGCCAATAGGAGGCACTCTCCATCAGTACCAGGGACGCATCCGCGCTGCCATTCACATGGAGGGGCGACGGTTTATCGCTACCCTGGACACCGGAGCCACCCATAGCTTCATAAGCGAAGGGCTGGCTCAAATGCTGGACAACGGAAGGAACACACGGGACATCCGTACCCAGGTAAAACTCGCCGACGGAACATGCCGCGAGCTGACCAGAGCTCTGGCGGCCAATATCTACCTTGGGAGTGAACGGACGCCCACCACTCTCCTCGTGATGACGGTCGCCGGCAAAAATCTGCAAAAAAAAGTACAGGAGGAAAGGGAATAGAAAAAACGCGTGGTAAATTTCCATTGGTGCATACGCATCGTCGCCAAAACAAGCGGTACAGTTACGCCAGATTTCGTAGTCAACGTCACTGCCAGCGTCAACGCCGGCAGAGGGACGCTTCGCGCAAGCACACACACACGTGGCCCACACACATCTCCAGTTCTGCTCTGCCCGCGGCAGCAGCGTCGGCTAGTTTAAGCATCAATATATACAGGGAACCCTCGCTAGGAGCGACACACTTCGGAAGATCAGATCATAGAATACACATCGCAGAACCACCTCGTTGAACACAAATCGCTCGCACAAATCGCTCGCACCCTTTGAAATCAACTCATCACACTCATCGTCGTATCCTTTCACACATCGGGAAGATTTTCAATATCCTTCAACCACGTTAAGGGCACCCGCGAACCCTCAAAGGATCCTGAGAGATCCTGACGCCGAGAATAAAATTGAAATCATAAAATAATAATAAGGATTCAAATAAATAAATAATCCAAATAATAAATCGAAATAATAAAAATTAAATAAGCCAAAATATAATAAAAATTAAATAAGCTCAAATATAACAATAATTAAGCAAATCCAGACAGGATAATAAACCAATAACAAAATAAATCCAGGAATAATTTTATTTGAATAAAATAAAATAAACGGATAAATAATAATCGCAGACATAAATACTAAAAGAATAAATAATAATCGATCGCCGAAAAAATACTGGAAACGAATAAACGAATAAAAATACCGAATAAAATTAAATCGAAATCGAATAAATAAACTATCAGTAAATCAAAATAATAAAATACGAATAAATAAGGATGTTGGAGGGGGGCGGCTTTAAGCTGAAATGCACTCGAAATAAGAACACGGAGACTTGACGGGGTTTTACGCGACGTGCGTCGATGTTTATTAGTAAAAGGAGTAATTGGTACTCAATATACAAAGGAAACTAATGCTAGGGAGAGCGGATTGGAAGCTCTAGGACTGGAAGTCCGGAGGAAGAGGGAGAGACAAGGAGAGCGTACGGGATCACACTGCCTCCCGAAATTAAACGCCTTTCTGGCGTGAACATTCTCCCCCCCCTTGCGAGGATACGCAGCAAAAGTACCAGGAAGGATTAGCTCTGGAAAGCGTTGGATAACGCTGAGCACTCGTTGGTATGGAGAAGAGTGTGGTGATCCTGTCCACACGACTGGCATCGGTCTTTACTACGACACGATCCCCCGGAATGGTGGTGGGCCAGGCAGTTGACGCAGTACTTCTTTTCGATGACTGCCTGGAGCCGTTTCTCAGCGCTAAGGCGCAGAAACCGGTGGCATTTCCGAAGAGGATGGTTCCCTTGGCAGACTCGGCATTGGTAGGATAAAATACCTCGGGAACGTCTGCTCTTGCTATCGTCGTATGGAACCCAGTAATTGGAGGAATCGGCAGAAGTGGTCACTCGTGTGGAGAACGAGGAAATTCTTTGGATGGGTGCAGGAATTTGTTGTGCGTCATCACGAGGATTCGGAACACTGGATGAAGTGTTGCTTGGATGCAACAATGTGTGATGCCGACCGTGACACGTAAGACAGCTGTGGGCGCTTGTGCAATTACGGAGTAGATGACCGCTTGCAAAGCAATTTAAGCACAACTGCTTTTTCTCAATGTACGAAGTTCGATTTTCTATCGTCATCTGGAGGAAGCGTGGACATTTACGCACTGGATGGTTCTCTGTAGAACACAAATCGCATCTTTTGGATATGGGAACAATCCGCGTACTAAAGGATTTTAGTACTCGCGGTGCCACGATGGATTTTGTCGGGTTGGACGGACTGAGGCGTATCGTAGGAGGTTGAATAGAATTTATAGATTCCAGAGTTCTATGGCGCTCAGTAAGGAAAGAATCTAATTCTAGCCACGTCGGAATTTCGGTTTTATTTGGTAGGGATTGCTCCCATAAGGAGAGCGTTAGCTTTGGAAGCTTCGAGGAACACAAATAAACCAATAGACAATCCCAATTATCCGTAGGAAGGCCGGACAGAGTTAGGGATGTGAGGCAATTTTGAATTGTATTCTGCAGCTCCTTCAAGGCTGCCGAGGATTCGCGTTCAATGGATTGTATGTTTAGTAATTTCTTCAGTTGGCTGTTCACCAACGCGCGTTTATTTTCGAAACGCTCAGATAGGTTTTCCCATGCTGAGCGGAAACCGTCGTTGGTTAGTGGCGAATTCGAAACTATGGAATGAGCTTCACCACTCGTCTTGGCATTTAAATAGAACAACTTTTCTACAGGGGTCAGCGTAGGATTGTCGATATAGACCGCTGTGAAAAGGTCTCGGAAAGTCGGCCAGCGAAGATAATCGCCCGAGAACACTTCCGTTTCGCACGGAGGAAGCCGACAGCCAGACGGAAAGGAATTTTGGGGCGCAGGAGGTTGGACTGGAGCTGCTTTAGCAGAGATCGTATCGATCTGTTCCATGAACTTGGCGGCACACCGTTCATAAATGGAATAGGTGTCGTCGTATTTTGCCTTAAGAGTAGGCAAGGTGTCTGCAGCGCCCTCTAAACCAACTGAAATTAGCTCTGAACAAGCTTCGTACTCTGTCTCGACCTTGTCCCATAGCGCTCGGACTTGGTCGAGATGGATTTGACAAGAGTACTTGGATGGAGTGGGTGCTGCTGGATTGCAGACTCTGGACTCGAAGTGACTCAGACGGTCACAGATCAAAGTAAATTTGTTTGAAATTGAAGGAGCCATTTTGAATTTTTTTTTTTTTTTTACAAAAATGTACTATAAATATATATTAAAATTTATGTGTCGAAGTTTGATTGGGAATTTAGGAACCAATCGGAGTCGTAATAATTATTTTTGAAATAATAATTATCTTTGCGGAAAATTGTATTTTTTTTGGAATTTAAAAACGGAAATATGCAATTTAATTTAATAATTCCGGTCAGCAGCGAATAATATACGGTCACACTAGTGCGGATACGGAAGCGCACTTGGATTTCTAACTTAATTCGTTAGTTGGAATTTTAATATAAAATAATTTACAAATTATATAAAATAATTTACAAATTATTTTATTGATCTGGACTTATGTGATTGACCGGTGCTGTATTTTGGAACCAATACGTGTGTATGTCTATTTGTGCACTTGTCGTATGCAAGTGCAAAATAGCGGAGATAAGGAGAGGCGGAAAAAATTGCCAAATATTGGACCGTCGACTTGCAGACGATTATGTATGTATGTACATATGTATATTTAATTAGGTGAAGCTCAGGATAGAGCAAGGGAGAGTAAATAAATTAAATATACAAATGAAGTTGGCGCTGCAGTGCATATATTTAAATGAATTTATAGTCGTAGTAGCTGCCGGACAGTAATTGAAATATTTTGGGTTATATATTTATATATTTGTTGTAAATATATGTATGTTTCGGAATGAAGTGGACTGTATTTGTAGTTTTTCTTTTTGTTTTAATTTGTTTGTTATAAATATGTGGATATCTTTATGTATACTCAGATGTTGCGGAAGTAGTCGGAGATCAGTAGTGTAGACTGGACTGGAGTGAAAATATATGTACGTACATATGTACATATATAAATGTAAATAAATGCAAGCGGAACACAACGAACGTAAAGGAATTTAAAACAGTTCGGAACTGAAAGTTTCACTGTGGCTTAGGCATTTAAACAAACACTTTCGGAATTTTGGAACCCGTAGATCTTGTATAGAAATTATTTGGATATAATTTCTCGATTTGGGGAAATGTCAATGTTGACAGCGATTGTAGTCTTGTGGAGTGGACTGTATTGAATATGTATGTAAATGTAAATAAATGCTAGCGGGAACACAGTTAACGAAGAGGAATTGAGAACTATTGGAATTAAATTCTCACTGTGGCTATTGCATTTATTTATTTATTTAAACACACACTTTTGGATTTTGGCACAAATGTAGAAAATGAATACCGAATTATTTTGGATTTTTGGAAGGTATTATGCTGCCGTAGTGTCGGATTAATCGGACTTGGATTTAGACAATAATCATACAGAGAAGTTAAGACGAATTGAGTTTCGCAAAACCTAACTGTATGACCGGCAGCAATAATGTAATGGACTTATCTGGTGCGGTGTTAAAGCCACCGGAGCTGCTGGTGGATGAAATCCGGCTCTGATGGACCAAATGTTGGAGGGGGGCGGCTTTAAGCTGAAATGCACTCGAAACAAGAACACGGAGACTTGACGGGGTTTTACGCGACGTGCGTCGATGTTTATTAGTAAAAGGAGTAATTGGTACTCAATATACAAAGGAAACTAATGCTAGGGAGAGCGGATTGGAAGCTCTAGGACTGGAAGTCCGGAGGAAGAGGGAGAGACAAGGAGAGCGTACGGGATCACACTGCCTCCCGAAATTAAACGCCTTTCTGGCGTGAACAAAGGATAAATAAATATTAAAGAATAAACAATAAGATTGAAATAAATATAATAAAACACCAATAAGATATAATAAAGTAAAATTCTCTGTGATCCTGCGAGATCCGAATCAAGGGTATACGTGCACACAGTGCGGATCCTGCGAGATCCATTCCAAGCACACTCGTGTCCGGCGATATAGAATCCAGTCGTTGCCACCGGTATCCTGCCGTTTTCACTCTCTCGAGACCCGTTGTTATTTCTGATCCTTGTCCCCCGCGAATCCTTCGAACCATGGGCGTCACGTGGATAAGCTACCGCAAAAAGATGGAATTAGAAACCATCCTCGGCGAGTTCGGACTCGACCGAAGCGGCACGGTAGATGAGCAACGTGCGCGGCTCATAGCATTCTCGCGGCAGCCTAACAATTCCAAGGAAATCCAGGATCGACTCGACGAACTGGAACGCCGGTTCGGGAACGCGCCCACCGGCGACGTCAGCGGCTGGAGGATGAGATAAGGATGCACTTCCAGAAGCCCAACGAGCCATTTAAGGAATACCTTATCGACATCCGTTTGCAGATGCGCCGGGCCGGATTCTCTTCGGACAAGGAGCTGGAGAGGATCTACGAAAACATGCTGCCGGAGTATCAACTCTATACCCGGAGGCAGGATTTCCGTACGCTGACCGAGCTAACGCACCTCGTGACCAACTATGAGGAGACACGCAGCCGAGGCGGAAGAACGCTCGAGAACCGGATCCCGACTCAACGCCAGGCCACAGGAGCCAGCTACGCAGTCGACGGAGACAGGATGCCCACTCGACGACCTCAACAGGCACCTCTTCAGGCAACGCCCTCAACGGTTCCCTTAGCCGGAACGCTTGCACCAGCCAGAGTGCAGTGGCACCACGACCAGAAGCCGTCAACGTTCGCAACGCTTGCCGGAACTGTGGCCAATCCGGGCACTTCGAAGCCGAATGCAGGAACCCACGGATCCTATTCTGCTGGGATTGCGGTCAACGAGGACGCAGGACGATTGACTGTTGTCGACAGCCACCGTCGGGAAACGGGCAAGGGCCTCGTGTGACCGGGAATCACCCGAGGAACCCTCCGTATCCCCGAAGCCATTAGGAGGCACTCTCCATCAGTACCAGGGACGCATCCGCGCTGCCATTCACATGGAGGGGCGACGGTTTATCGCTACCCTGGACACCGGAGCCACCCATAGCTTCATTAGCGAAGGGCTGGCTCAAATGCTGGACAACGGAAGGAACACACGGGACATCCGTACCCAGGTAAAACTCGCCGACGGAACATGCCGCGAGCTGACCAGAGCTCTGGCGGCCAATATCTACCTTGGGAGTGAACGGACGCCCACCACTCTCCTCGTGATGTCGGACGCACTGGACGACATACTCCTAGGAATGGATTTCCTCTGCGGAATCGGAGCAACCCTGCTCTGCGGCGGACAGACCCTCCGACTGCGACCGAACGACCAGCGAAGACCAACAACAGAGCCACGCTCTGACCAGCGAAGACCAACGACAGAGCCACGCTCTGACCAGCGAAGACCAACGACAGAGCCACACTCTGACCAGCGAAGACCAACGACAGAGCCACGCTCTGACCAGCGAAGACCAACGACAGAGCCACGCTCTGACCAGCGAAGGGAGCCACGCTCCAACCCACGGGACCAGCCCGCAGAGCCACGCTCTGACCAACGAAGAACGACGAGGGAGTCACACTCCAACCACGAAGAGCCACCAATGGCACACCACTCAGAGCCACGCTCTGAACAACGAAACACATCGACGGAGCCACGCTCCACATCCGAAGAGCCACCAACGGCACATCACTCAGAGCCACGCTCTGCCCAGCGAAGCACATCGACGGAGTCACACTCCAACCTCGATGAAGAGCCACCAATGACCCACCATGCAGAGTCACACTCTGATCAGCGAAGGACGACAACGGAGTCACACTCCACTCACGCCGAGAAGCCACAGACGACAGCCCAAGGAGAGCCACGCTCTACCCATCGAAGGCAGCCAAGGGAGCCATGCTCCGAACTCGACGACCAGCCAAGTACCTCGCCTCGAGCACAGTTTCGAGGCACAACATCACCAGCGACGGAGAACCAGCCGCCCTGTTGGAGACAGGCTTTGCCCGTGGCAGATGCCACAGCCGCGCAACGGAATCCCTTCCGTACCTCCACCAAACGTGTCCGCTTCCAGGAGCACGTCGAGGAAACGCCGGAGCCGAGCCCGCCCCTATGCGGAACCGTCAATTCGGTGAGTCATCCCACAGAGGATCAGGTCTCTTTCCAGACAGAGGAACCCGAGACGCCGGATTACCCCGAGCCTTGGGTGAAGGAGTTTCTGGACCAGGAACTGGCCAAGTTTGATACTCTTTCAGGGGTATCGCACATCGCAGAGCATCGCATCTTCATGCGCACCGACCGACCCCTTAAACAGCGGTACTTTCCAAGGAATCCAGCCATGAGGGCCGTCATTGACCGGCAGATCAATGAACTCCTGCGAGACGGACGCATTGAACCTTCCAAAAGCCCGCATAGCGCGCCCATCGTAATCGCGGCCAAGAAGAATGGCGAAGTCCGCATGTGCGTGGACTACCGCCAGCTCAATGAGAACTCCGTGCCGGACGCATATCCGCTTCCGAGGATCCATCAGATCTTGGACCGACTCCGGAACGCGAAATTCATCTCGACGTTGGACCTCAAAAATGGGTATTGGCAAATCCCAGTGGCCCCGGACAGCCGGGAGTGCACGGCGTTTACCGTTCCCGGAAGAGGGTTGTTTCATTGGAGAGTCATGCCTTTCGGACTTCACTCCGCTCCCGCCACGTTTCAACGCGCCTTAGACACGGTCATCGGTCCGGATATGGAACCCCATGCGTTTGCATATCTGGATGACATCATTGTCATCGGTTCCACACTGGAGGAGCATGTCGCCAATCTTGGAGAAGTCTTCAGACGCTTCCGCTGCGCAAACCTGCGCCTCAACAGAGGGAAGTGTCACTTCTTCCAGCGCCGCATCGTGTACTTGGGTCACGTGATCAGCGAAGCCGGAATTCACACGGATCCGGACAAGGTCGCTGCGATCCGAGGACTCGCACCGCCGACGAACCTGAAGGAGCTACGCAGATGCCTGGGAATTGCTTCCTGGTACCGCCGCTTCGTGCCGAACTTCGCCGATGTTGTGGCACCCATGACATCGCTGCTGAAGAAGGGCCACAAGTGGGAATGGACGCAAAGACAGGACCAGGCCTTCCAGGAGCTGAAGACGCTGCTGACCGAAGCCCCTATTCTAGCTTTCCCAGATTTTGCAGAGAAGTTTGTGCTACAAACTGACGCCAGTGACTACGGGATCGGAGCCGTACTCACACAAACCATCGAGGGAAACGAGAGGGTGATAGCGTACGCCAGCCGTAGGCTCAACACTGCTGAGAGGAACTACTCAGTGACTGAGAAGGAGTGCCTCGCCATCGTCTGGGCGATTCGGAAGATGCGGTGTTACATCGAGGGATACCGCTTCGAAGTCCTCACAGATCACCACTCCTTGAAGTGGTTGAACTCCATCGACAATCCAACAGGCAGGATTGCCCGTTGGGCACTGGAGTTACAGCAGTATCAATACGACGTCCATTACCGGAAGGGGGCCCAGAACTTGGTGGCCGATGCCCTTTCTCGCCAACCGCTGCCCATAGCGCAGCAAGCGGAGGTACAAGGAGTCAACTGTAAGTGGATCACGAGGATGCTCCAGAGGATTCGAACCGAACCAGCGAAGTTTCCGGATTATCGAGAGGAGAATGGCCAGCTATATCGTCGCCTTGGACTCCGACCTGAGGAGGAGGAGTACACGCCCTGGAAACTTTGCGTAGGATCAGACTATCGCCAGCGAGTACTCGAAGAGTGCCACGATCACCCCACTGCCGGTCATCTAGGAGTCCGGAAAACCAGCACTCGCGTGGCCCAGCGCTATTACTGGCCTGGATTGTTCCGCGAGGTGGCTCGGTACGTTCGCCGTTGCCCCACTTGCCAGCGATATAAGGTGAGCCAAGAAAAGCCCGCAGGTCAAATGTTTACTCGACAGGTCGAGGAGCCGTTCCACATCCTATGCGCAGATTTCGTCGGCCCACTGCCGCGGTCGAAACAGGGCAACACGATGCTGCTAGTATTCCTGGACGCCTTCAGCAAGTGGGTGGAGCTAGTGCCACTCCGCAAAGCTACCGCCACACATCTGGAACGAGCCTTCAGAGAGCGGATATTGAGCCGATTCGGTGTTCCCCGAACATTTGTCTGCGACAACGGTACGCAGTTCACCGGCCGCTCATTCCAGAAGTTCTGCCAGTCGCTAGGGATGGAGCTGCAGCACACGGCGCCCTACACTCCGAGACAGAATCCAACGGAAAGGGCAAATCGAACGATCAAGACGATGATCGCCCAATACTTGGATGGAGGCCAGCAGAACGAGTGGGATCAACTCTTACCGGAGATATCTTTGGCCATAAATAGTAGTGTCTCGGACACTACCGGATTCAGCCCCGCATTCTTAGTACAAGGCCGAGAACCGCGACTTCCGAAGACGTTGTACGACGAAGTTACCCCCGGACGAGGCACCCCTGAGACTACCCCGACAGAGCGAAGCGAGCAACTCCGGAACATTTTCGACGTCGTCCGAAACAACGCTGACCGCGCCGCCGCCGAGCAGAGCCGTCACTACAACCTACGCCGGAGGACGTGGAGACCACCAGTTGGATCCATGGTACTGGTACGCCGACACGCCTTATCCAACGCCGCCGAGGGCTTTGCCGCAAAGCTAGCTGCGAAATACGAAGGACCCTTCAGGGTAGCGAAGTTCCCACCGCCAAACATCGTGCAACTGCACATGCCAGGAAGCCGACGCCGGCGGACCGCCAGCCTGAACCAGCTGAAGCCGTACCACCACGAGGATGAGGCAGACACCGAAGCCGGAACCCACCGGGATGACACCGACGCCGAAGACACCACGATCGAAGGCGCCGACGACACCACTCTGGACGCACAGCCAGCAGTCAAGACCACACGGCGCAGGGGACCCATCCCGCGCCGCCAACACTAGCGACGAGTACCCATGTAGGGAAGGCGACCATGTTTCACAGGGGCCACTTGTTGGCAGGCGCGCCTGCCCAACGTCCCGAACCCCCTAGTGGGGTGAACATGCGTCTCTTTCCAAAAAGCCGTAGCCGTAGCCAACCCTAGCCCACTCCATTAGGTTGGGCCCAGGGCATCACACTAATACACATCTCCTCTGTCCTTACAGCAGCATCCTTCAGCCGCCTACCGAGAGGCATAACGAGCCACGCTCCCGCAGGCAAAGCCCGCCTACGCAGACCCACTGCCACGTCTTCGCCACCACCAACCAGACCATGGACGGACAAGGCCATCCGCCGACTTCCGCCCCGGCGCCACAGGACAACTCATGGATGTGCTGTGCAGTCGACGAGCTCCTTCAAGCACTCCAAGGCGCCGGGCCAAGCCCGCCGCGTCCCAGCGACAGCCTCTTCGCCCATAGCGCCGGCCTCTTCCGACCACGGACTCTACCCGTCGACGCCACCATCAACGCCGACAACGGGGAGGAGACGACCGCCGGCAACCGGCATATCATTAAAAAACACTCCTTATCCGTTCTGAGGTAAGGATATGGATTCAAAATGGCAGATATTTGCTATTCTTAATAAATAAATAACCGTTATTTCGTTCACCCGTAGTCGAGCCAGCGAATTCTGTTCGCCTTCGCTGTCTAATCCAATCTGTCCTCACGCCATTTTTGCTGTGGCCCTTTCACCTTTTCTTACTTTTCACTCAGACGTCAATCCTAGACAATCTCAAGCTGTCTCTCTCACTTTCTCCTATTGTTGCGACAGACGAACAGACCTCACTCAGTAACAGACAGTCTTCTGTCCTTGTCCTGTTACCGACTCAACTGTCATTGCGCCTGCGCGCCAGCGACACCTACAGGGCTACCAATACCTGAGCTGACAACAAGCATTCCAAATTTGCACTTAGCAACCAACTTTCCGACATATATTTAAGTTAGACCTTCGATATTACCATTACCCACCCGGTCTCACATCACCAGCAGCTACGCACACACACACAGACCAGCAGAGCAACGAAATATTCACCACGAAAAGTGGTCACGTGACCGAGTAAGAGCGAGCGAGAGAGTACACGATCGTGCATACAAGCATCTCCCGCAAATTGGCACGCGCCCAAAAGGAAGAGCGAGAGGAGGTGAGGACAGAAACTTCGAGAAGCCGAAAAACGGAGCAGCGAAAACTTCATAAAGCGCGTGACAAATTCACTTTCTGTGACGTGTGATTCTCGTGTGAGCAAAGGCGTTCACTCCACGTGCCGGTGTGAGGAACCAGAGGAACATCGGATTTTGGCCAAGAGATGCCATTCAAAGTGCCAGGAAAACTAGTGCAACGAAAGCCCAGACGAAACTCGAGGATTGTCTTGGCCCAAAGTGCCGACGTGTGGAACACATGACCCAGCGCCGCATAAGAGCGAGCGAGAGGGAACATACAATCAAGCGGAGAAATAACCCCCGAAAATCGGCACGCGCCAAAGGAAAGAGCGAGAGCAAACGATTGCAGAAACTTCGAGAAGCGAAAAAACGGAGCTACAAAAACTTCAAAAAGCGCGTGACTTTTTCACTCTTGCGGACGTGGCGAAATTGAACGGAGGTGCGAGCGGAGTGTTTATTTTTTTGAGAAGACGTTTTTGCGATTAAAAGTGCCAGAAAATCGAGTGAACAAAACCCGAGACCAACAGCCGGATCTCGACCATGATTGTTTTTGACCCAAAATACCAAGTGAGACGCGACGCAGCCCACCAGCGGCCGTCGAGAACCAGCAGTCGACGCGAGGCAAACTCGCAGCGGCGATCACCCGACCAGATTTCCAGCCGCCGGCTGACGCTAGACGCCAGGCAACCAGGAGACAAGAAGCAGCGTGTGCCGGCCCAGGACCAGCGGCGGAGCACCGTGATTCCGTGATTCACGTGTGTGTGTGAGAGCGAGACGGGTGAGTGTACAGAGTGAAACCGCATTTTGGCCAGCGAGAATATCACGTTTGTAACGACTCAGGCGAGATGTTGCTGCAAAACTCCGGCGCACGCGGATTTGCTCGGCTTCGCTCGTCGGCTATGGTGGTGGTGGTCTTGCCGGAATTTCGCTTTTGCCTTTTGCTACCAGTAACTATTAATTTTTTTGCGTGCAGCGACGAGAAAGGGGAAAGGGAAATCAAATTGTCACAACATATTTAAGGACGGGCTACTCTTCTCTCATCACAACATATCGGGCTTTGGATCCTCGGCTGTTGTTGAGGTCCTTCATCTGCCCTCCCTGCCTTGGCCATCTCATCCACACCTAACCATCTTCTTTGATGACCCCTTTAAAAAACAATCACAGGCCTTACGGGGGCGATATGCCGGTGGAGGCAATAAAATTAAGGATTTTTAGAACATTATAAAAAAATTATTTATTTCCTAAGTAAAAATTAAAAACATATAAACGAAACATCAAATGTAAATTAAATGATATAATGCTGGACAATAAAACTCCAAAATTTCCTATTATTATATTTTGGACTTTTGAGCCTTCAACAGTATTTAATTACTTTTACTTTTCTTCTCTTATATATTTTTTCCTAGTGAAGCCACGAAAGAAAACAATGAAACTTTGATTTTAATAAATTTAGTTTGGTCATTGGTAGTTAAGCACAGTGGGTCAAATCGATAAAAATGGTGGCAATTGCCTTGATAAAAACATTATTTTTTCTTCTTTTTATTTCCTCTTTAATTTTCTTTTTGATATGGGGAAGCATTTGGCATTTATGTTCTTTGAAGACAATTCAAACTTTACACTCACCCTTGGCGCAAATCCATCGGCGAAAGCGCTTCCGACGAGGCTAGCTGCAGAGGAGGGGGGGGGAAACTGAGGAAAGAAATAAATGCCCTAACACTTCCGACAATTCATATCCAAAGGCGATTGTGCCACAATTGTTTTTCTTCCTCACACTTCTTTAATTGGCTCACCATAAAAAAACATAAAAAAAAAACAAATATAACACTAAACTTTTCACTAAATATAAACTAAATTACATTAATTATTTCGCGACATATAAATTTTTTTTATTTTTTGTTTTTGCTTTCTTTTAATATTCTATTTTTTTGTGATTGTTCCGCGCTCCCGGCAAAATTATTCCTCGCTTAATCGAGCGGTACATTCGAACTAACTGCTCTGGAAATGGGGAGCGGGAAGCGAGAAAAGAAATAGGCTACCGATCAAGAAAAGAGTCGCCGCTTGACGCTGCTCATCCCGCTCTACGTCTTGCGGCTATTTCCCTATCCTAGGTTGCCTTGCATGATCCGAAACCAAAAGAAACGAATGTTAAAACTGGGCGAAGTTTGGGGCAAGGGGGTTGAGGGGCTCTTCTGCTCTCTTGCGCCGGCGCGCCAATGCTGTGGCCGCTTGGCGGTAAGCTGTAGCGTCGTTTTAGGCGGTCCGCTAATCCCGCTATTCCTCCTCTTCTCGCACAATTAGTGTCCGCCGCAACCAAAAAGGAAAATCCGCTTTTTATAAAGCGCCGGGCCCTGTATAAATTTTCACCTTTTAGCAACGAGTCACTTTTCTTTTCTTCACAGAAAAACTCACCCTAGGGGAACTCAGCGCTTGTTTGAGATATGGGTATTAACCCGTTGGCCTTCTTTTAACTCTGGATCTCGGCCAGCGCCAATGCACAAAAAAACAACCAATATATTCCACTCGCGAAAACTGATTATTTGTTTTATTAAATTTTTCTCCGAGATCGATTTGGTCCGCTCTGCCGCCAAGAATTAAATGCAAGCGAATCCCGCCTCGAATCCAGCGGGAACCCTCTAACTAACTCTCCCCCTCCTTCGGGTCGCAGCCGATCGCTGACATTTACCCCCCGTTAGAGGTGGATTTCGCCAATTAGCTCCGCTCTGCACCTTTCCCTCTGCCACACTTGGGCTGCGCTAATACCCCCTAGATGGCGCCAGGAAAGTATCTTTGAGGTTCTGCGTCAGGCGTTACACGTTCACAGAGAAATTTCTCGAAGGCCTCGATGCTGCGTCACCAAAGAGTAGGCTAGACTTGAAACCTTAACCTGATCTAACCTGTTAACCACCTGAACACTGAGAGAAAACGCCTGAAATAAAATGAAAACAAAAACGATACAAATGAATTAAATAAAAGAATATTTTCTAAAAGCATATGAACACAAATTCCGCCGCCATGATTCTTTTGATTTCTCTGCCGAGACACTGGGAGAAATGGGTGCTCCGAACTTTATGAAACACATTGCTAGTTAGGAAATAAATATTTCTCAAATATCAAAACGCAGTATTACTCGATGTTTTCTCCCCGGATATAATTCTGGAAATATTTTTATGGGAAAATACCAGATATTTTTCTGCCACTTCTAGCCGTATTAAGAAACTCGAGCCTGTCTACACTGAGAGAAAATAAAATAAACTCGGCTCCAAATAAAATAAATATATTTATGGAAAAATCCCTACATTGGGGCTCGGCCCCAAATAAAATGCTAAAATAACTATTTCTCGGCTATTTTAACGCACCCATAGGAAAATATGACAAAAGCTGGCCGCGCATAAATCTATGTATTTCGAAAACCGACACTTGTTCAGGGCCAGGCTTAGCCGGCCGAATACTGCAAAACGGCAGCGAGTGCTCAGAGTGCTCTAGATTCTGCCTTAGATCCCCTCTCTCGGTCTCCTCGTGGCGAGTTCCATGAGCCAGGCCCAATACGCGTTACCGCTGACCCTTTTCGCTCTTCTGCAAATACCGAATCAATTACTTTTCTTACTCAGTTGTAACGACCCTCTTTTGGGGTGCTCGGCCTAGCTCGCCGGAGTCGGGGTTCGTACAGAAAATTTGTAATGTCCGAGTCCGAGGCAAGAGGAGAGAGGTAATTTTAATACTATCTTTATTGATCAAGATATAGTGAAACCTGTGGAAAGAATACAGTGTGGTTGCTGCTGTGGTGATGTCTTGTTGATACCCTGGTTGCGGGTAGATCCGTGTCCCGGTCTTCGATGGTGATCAGCCGGCTGGCTGACGATGATACCCGGTGGTGGGTGATGCGACACTGCGACTAGGGTCCAGTGGGTCGACTTGTTGTTACCCTGCTCGGGCGATGCGACTGCTGCTTGTCGGCGTGGCGATACCCTGTACCGGCGATGCGATCGTCGGTGATCGGCTTGTCAGTACCCTGTTCGGGTGATGCGACTGTCTCGTAGTCGGCTTGTGAATACCCTGTTCGGGCGATGCGACTGTATCGTAGTCGGCTTGTAAATACCCTGTCCGGGCGATGCGACTGTCTCGTAGTCGGCTTGTGAATACCCCGTTCGGGCGATGCGACTGTATCGTAGTCGGCTTGTAAATACCCTGTTCGGGCGATGCGAATGTATCGTAGTCGGCTTGTAAATACCCTGTTCGGGCGATGCGACTGTATCGTAGTCGGCTTGTAAATACCCTGTTCGGGCGACGCGATTAGGGTGCGTGACCGTTGCGGCTGGCCGCTGTCGTCGTCACGGTAGGTGGGTCCGGGTGACGTCACTCTAGGTGAGCGATCGTTGTGCCTAAGCTCGCACCGTCCCTAACGCCTTTCTGCTACCCTGTAGCTATCAAGATCCGCCGGCAAGGGCCAGATCTTCTCCCCTCCTATGCTTGCTTGGCGAATGTGGCGAACCTCATTCGACGCCCTCCCCTATTCCTGATCTGCCATCCAAGGGTCAGGTCAGAACCCCAAGTCTATACTACCTGTACGGCGTGGTCATACGGACCGCGCTCGATACCCTGTTTCCGCGAGATCTGCCATGCAAGGGCCCGACCTCGTCCCACACCTGACTATCTGTGCGAAGTCCGCCAACAAGGGCCAAACTCCGCTCCTCCCAGATATTTCGTTAGATCCGCCTGCAGGGGGCCAGATCTAGACCTAACGCTACCTTCACCTTTCCTACCTTCTTTTCTATTAAGGTCCGCCGCCAGGGCCAAACCTTATTCTAATGCTAAGTCTAGGATTAGTACTACTTGTTAACTCACCAGTTGACTGCTCGGCTGCTCTGCAAAAGTGAAGTTGCACTGGCCGGTGCGCCGCTTTATATAGCCGGCTGACAGCTGTTCTCCCTTGATCGATAATCGATAATTCCCCGATGGCCGATAGGCAGGGCGTTGCCAGATCGATCGTATCCATTCGATTATCGTCAGCTGTTCAGGGCTGGACGCGCTTTTCCTTGGCCGGCGTTGCCACTACTATTCTTAATCTTATTCGAAAGCTTAGTTCTACTTATGGATTATATTTGTTGTTGCGACGTGGGTCGTCGCACAGTATTCCGGTGGCTGACACTCTACATCTCACGTCAGCCCACCGTTTTCGTCAAAGACCTTTTTGTCCCAGATCTTTATAAATTTTGTCTGTAAAGAGACCCTAGCGTGACTGAGTATATCCTAGCCGTCGAAACTACTTTACATCGTAATAACTTTTCATCGGAGCCATATATAATACGCTTTAATACCTTTCGTTTGATGTATATATTGTGCAGCGCCCTTTGTTCGATTTGGTGGGAGGTGGGCGTAGGATTGCGCTCAAAAAAAATTAATTAATTAAAAAAATCGCACTATTAGATATAGACCAGGTGTGCCCAAACGTTGCTTATGGCAGAGCAACTCACCAATACACATAAATGAAAACACAAATATATTTACGCAAACGTTTTTTTCTACTTCAAATTTCTGCACTGAAAAAAATGAAAGTAAATGATATGTTGTGAAATGCCTTTGAAAATTAAACTTCCTTTTATTTACTAATTCGTTAAAGCAAACAATGCATTGGGGCTCACCAAAGCAATTTTCATAAAAAAAGAAATTAGTTTCTGCAATATCAAACATCTTGCCTGCAACCCAAAATACAACTGATTTTTCGCGATGTACATTTTTCGATGATCCAACGGTAACGGTGAAGCCTATGAAAAGTGTTTTTGCCGAGATCAACGAAGACGCTGAGAATGAAGAGAATTCGCTAGTGTAATCTGCTTTGCTTATGGAGTGAGTCGTGCATGTATACGGCGATTGCTTTGCCTATGCCTAAGAGCAATTACAAAAACAATGCGAGCGGCAAGAGCTATGGGCTGGGCATGACTGATATAGACACTTAAAATATAAAGGTAAAGACGGGTAACACTGAACAGCGGAAGGCGCACTCTTGCAGTGTGACCAGGGTTTACAAAACCATTAAACGACACTGAACAGAGAGAGCGAGAGATGAGATGGCAGCGTAAAAGAAATGTTGGTCTCTCTAAATCGTCGATCGTGAGAAGTTGCAGCAGAAACTTGGAAATTAAGTCGTCGCAGTTGTCTGCTTTTAAATATAATTTTCAATCATTGTGTAATATAATATAACTGAAAATATTTTTACTAATAAATACTGTACAAAAATATATAAGCTATTTCCTACGTTTTCTTAGCTTTTGTTTGCTTTGACGTAGCTATAATTAACGTAAATATATTATGATAAAGTTTGTTTACAAATAAAGTGGTGATAATAATTACGTGTAAAGTTCTGCTAACTCCGCCATATTGTAATGTCTGTCAATTTGTTGCTCATCAACAACTCGGAAGCTCATTGCTTGCTTTGTAACGGATCGGGAGTACACCTTTTCTTCCATTGTACCCTGAAAATGTTAAATATGTTATTATATGTATGGGAAATACGAATTTTCTTGAATTTTGCAATTTAACTATTCGATTGTAATGGAAATCGACCAAAGAAACTTTAAATTATTAAGGACAAGAAAGAAAGTTTTTTAACACGCCGAAGTTTGTATACCCTTGCAGTTTTCAATTAGATCATTATTATATATTTATATTTTTACAGGTAAACAGTTACAATTGTGAATGTCTTACGGATTAAAATTTTTTTGTACATCTGCCGATCGTCCTTATGCTAATTATCCGACTAAAAAAAATTAAATTAAATTCTTAAATAATACAAAATGATCATATCTGAAGATAGATCTAAATATTTTGGAAAAAACTGTGAAGCTATAATTTTGATCTACAAATTTTCAGATTTTTTTATGACAGCTATATAATATAGTTTTCGGATCTTATCCGTCCGACACACATATGTAAATAGCAGCAAAAATAGTAGCTTCGAATCTGAGGGTCTAGCTTGCATAGAATTTGACAGTTTTATAGACGGACATGGCTAAATAGGCTGTTGATGCTGAACCGTCGCACAGTAGCGCCTCTCGAAAAAAAGCCGTTGCAAAAATAGGAAAATTCATTATCGCAAAATCGTTTTTAACCATACACGTCTGCCGGAGGATTACCCAAGGATTTTTGTGGAAGATATGAGCCTTCACAGTTGAAATGGTTTTCGGTGTAGGCGTCATACAACAAAAAAGGGAAAATTAGGTAGCTTCAGGTAATAGTACACAAAAACAACATAACTCAGGTACATTCATTAAGGGGAGGCTTTACTTCGCCAAACTTCCCCACATGAGATCGCCGGGCGGATTCGCAAGCAAGGTGACGGAGACGCTTGGCAACAAAAGGCAACGCTCAGTCGATAGCGCCTGTAAGGCCTCACCGGGGAGCAAGCGGCAGCGCGGGCGTAAGAAGGAGGCCCCCCACCCAAAAAAAAAAAGACGAAGAAGCGAAGAACCAACAAGACCGCAAAAGTCAGCGAGGTGACCAAACGACATTTAATCGTGGCACTCATTGACCGCAGCGATGAAGTGGAAGACGGTGCATGCGCGGCTCGTTGAGTTATTGTTTGCACAGATGGAGGAGACCCCGAAGCTCCATTGCCCACCTTTGATGGTGCTGGATGACCCAACGAGAAAGTGGTTTCCGCAAGCGGTCTGTCAGTTGGAGGCGTTGTGGGAGCCAATCTGAAGGTGGTGGACAGGGAGCTAATCCCATCCATTCCTAAGGTGAAGGAACTCTTTCCCATCGCAATCCAAGAGGACCGTGCGCTGAAGCTGCTGCGGATCAACCTCCATAAGAGCAAGGTCGTGTCGGCGGAACTCCTCATAGCCATGGAGCAAGGATCCGCCGACAAAGCTTTGGTCCAGGAGCCATGGATCGCTTCAGGCAATGCCATCGGACTAAAGTCCGCAAATTACAATTTGCTCCATCCACCAATGGTAAGCTGGAATAGAACCGCCGTACTTGTACGGAAGGGTCTACACGGTAACCTTATGTCTCACTACAGCTCTGATGACCTCACTGTAGTGATGTAAGAGAGCGGAAAGAAAGAAAGCTTCCTGCAATATGGCACACAGCAGGAGGGCCTCACCAGAAGAACGTAGGAGCTTGGTAGAAGGAAGCCCAAAGACGAGCTGCTTAAGGGTGCAGACGCCAACGCGCATCACTGCGTATGGTGGAGCCGCGACATAAGCGACAGAGGTGAGTCACTCTTAGACTCTCAACCAACCTAAGTATACCAAACGTGGGGAACCTTTGTAGTTTCTACCTGCTATAACGTGCTAAATCTTACTCTTGTAAGGGGACAAGGTACTTTGGAATCAATGGAGAGTCCTTGGGAGACCATCCTTCTCAGATCATAAGTACATACGGTTCCAATACGCATTCGAACACTCTCCAAAACAATCGGTCTTCAGGAATTCCCGGAATACTAGCTCGGGAAAGTTCGAGGAGACTATCGCGACACGGCTTGCGACCCCTTCGGGCATAGTAGAATCCACGGAAGACATTGAAAAGTCCCTAGACACCCTCTCCAAAGAACTGCTAGATGCGTACCACGCATCATACCCAATATCGGACATGAGAAAGAGATCCAGGCCACGCTGATTGAATAAGGACCTTTCACTCCGACGAAACAAACTCAAAGAATTCTGCCAAAGCGCCAAGCAGGCGAAAAATGATATCATCAATGAGGAATATAAAGTCCTACTAAGGGACTACTAGAAGGAAATACGCAAGGCGCTGAGAAACTCGTGGAGAAACTTCTTCTGCAATATAGAGTCACCTCAAACGCCACCGCGGACAGTGTACTGAGGACAACTAAGAGGCCCTAACAGCACTAATGCATACGCATTTCCCAGGATGCACTGAGGTACCCGATGCAAATAAGTACCAGGACTTAGCAACTGGAGAAGAGCATCTCACAAAAGATCTAATATCCTCTTGTAGAATCTAATGGGCTATAGACTCCTTTGCGAGGATAAAAGCACAAGGACTAGATGGAATATTTCCAGCCATGCTGCAGATGACCAAGCAAGTGATCACCCAAGGGCTCTACGCAATATATACAGCAGTATATAGTGCAGCCATTTGAGCCCCAACGATTACAAACCGATAAGCTTCACCTCATTTCTACT